>NC_135372.1:123502712-124708069 GCF_049243985.1 Paroedura picta | reverse complement strand
TCATTGCTCCGAAGAAGCCAAGGCCTTGCCATACCCAACACTTAAGCAGAAAGTATAACAGACAGCAATGCAACAAGGCGTTATTGGCACGTGCCTGGCTTATTAATATTTTGTACTACTGTGCTCAGATTCCACGCTCCAACTAATGGCTGGGATCCTATGAACGAGTCCCATGCACGGGATATAGGTTCTGCTGCAAAGTGCACCTCCTCTTCTGCGAGATCAATGGTTTTCAGTGGACCGGTGTGCAAATGGAAATTTAGCAGAAGGGGAAGCACACTGTCGAGAGCACAAGGAAGTCATTCCTAGGACCCAATCCTAGGTCTTTCACGACTGTGGGGTTCATTCTGCTTACGAGGCCAAGGACTGGAAAATGGAAGAGCAAAACAAGAATTGGTTCAGTGATCTAGTGAGACCCATTTGGTGAACTCAAGGGCCATATGCAAAGCACCCTGCATTTGTTTCTCCTAAAGCAGGGGCAGTCAACCTGTAGTCCTCCAAATGTCCATGGACTACAATTCCCATGAGCCCCTGCCAGTATTTGCTGGCAGGGGCTCATGGGAATTGTAGTCCATGGACATCTGGAGGACCACAGGTTGACTACCGCTGTCCTAAAGCACTGCCCTGCTGTACCACTGTAGAAATGGTGTGTACATATTAAGTGCATTAAAGCTGCAATACGCTCCGATAAGAAGTCACCAGCAATTTCATCCTTCCCACTCAGATCCTATGTCTAACGGCTTGTCTAGACACACAATCGGGATTCTGAAGAAGTGAGCGGTGACTCATGAAAGCTCATATTCTCCCAAAAAATGTTTTTAGTCTTTAAGGTGCTATTGGACTCTTGCACTTTTCTACTGAATTGGGCCCTTGTGTAGAATGGTTTACAAAAGTCACAAAATCTGTTCCACTTTATTTCTGGTAAGGCCTTGGAGGAGGAGCACGTCTCATGGCTTAAGCGCCAATCAGCACTTAACACCCACTCAGAGTGGCTGTCCCGCCCTGGAGTGCCTCCTCCTCCAACCGGCTTGCCTGTCTGTCCAGTGGCCAGCCAATCACCTTCCGTCCTTAACCCCTGACCTCCCCTCCTCCTTCCACTTCCCTCTGAGGCTTAGAGGCTGCAGATCCCTGTGTGAGAGCTGCCCCTGCCAGTGAGTTTCGTAAGAGCTGCCTGCAGCCTTTCCAGGTCCTGATGGGAGGCCATCTGCTGAGTTCTTCCACTCCACCCCCCTAATCTAGCACCCGTTGTATTCTTGAATGCAATGGGCTTGGCCCCTAGTACTACATAATTCACTGCAACTTAGAGGGACATAGAGCATTGCAACACTGTCTGCGGACATCTGAACAGAGTCACTGTTTTGCAAACCCACTTCAAACTATAATTTGCATTTAACAGCAGCCTGCTTAAAGTCTACATACATTTTCCAGGACTGGATCAAGATGGGTAGCTGTGTTAGCCTATCTGTAGCAGCAGAAAAGAACAAGATTTGTGGTAGGCTATGAGCTTTCACAAGTCACAGCCCGTGCCCTGGCACAAATTTTGTTTTTCTTTAAGGTGCTTCTGGGCTCTTGCTCTTTTCCACTACTTTTCCAGATCTTCGATCCTTTCGCTGGATGCATGGCAATTGGCAAAGAACATCACTAAGCTATAGCCATTCCCCATTCTAACACCCAGATGAAAAGTGGCCACCTAAACCTATTGGAAACAGAATTCAGGGAGCATTTTTGTAGCTTCTTATGTCCCCTAGAATCATATTGGTCTGAGGGTCCGTTTCAGTATTTCTATTTGGGGGAAAAAATGGAGAGACCCCCTTCATAGTTGGTCAACAGCAACTTTTACCGGCAAACATTCTCATATAGTATTTCTGCATGTTATGTATCCACAAACATATATGGTGCTCATATAAGCGAAACATGATGTTCACAAACACTTATACATGCAAAGAAGGAAGAGAACAAGCACACTCTGACAGTTCCATATTCAGTTCCGGGTCCCCATGTGACATTTCAGACGGTATATTCAATATTTCTTAGCTAAAGTTAAGACTGGAAGAGGGAGTTCTCTGCAAGATAATGTCAACAGCTAGAGTTTTTTTTTTGGGGGGGGGAATATAAAGCCACTCATGTGATACAGTGAGGTCCCCATAGGGAATCTGAAATGTTTTCAGAGATACAACCCAAGATCTGAGCCAGGGCTAAGTTCGTGGGGGGGGGGGGGAAGCAAAATCATTTTTGAAAGTATTTGGCTGCTAATCCCCCCTGCCAAGCTGCTAAGCTCTGTGAATGGCTTTAGATAAAGGTAATTTTAAAAAATCAGATGTTAAGCATTTTCTGGATCTTGCCCCCTCAGGCATGCAGCTCATTCTTTTTCACCTGCTGCTGTTGAATTTGGCACTTGAACTAAGGCGTGAAGGGCACAACTAGACGATTTGGCGTTCCAGCGGACACCGCACCCATATTACAGCAGGAACTATCTTCCTTTAAAAATGCTTCAGGGGGGCAATCCTACTTGTGACCACGGAGATGTCTCCTCCCCCTGTGTGGTGGTCCTCAGCAGGAATGGGCCCCTGTAGCATAAGAACATAAGAGAAGCCATGTTGGATCAGGCCAAGGGCCCATCCAGTCCAACACTGTGTCACAAAGTGGCCTAAACCCAGGTTCCATCAGGAGGTCCACCAGTGAGGCCAGAACTCCAGAAACCCTCCCACTGTTGCCCCCCACAAGCATCAAGAATACAAAGTACCAATGCCCCAGACAAAGCGTTCCATCGATACGTTGTTGCTAATGCCACTGATAGACCCCTGCTCCATATGTTTACTTAAACCCCTCCTGGAGATGTCTATTCTTGCAGCTGCCTTCACTTCCTGCTGCAGTGAATGCCATGTGTTAATTACTCTTTGGGTGACAAAGCTGTCTCCAGGGACCCCATATCTAGTTGTGCCCTAGAAGGACAGGATTCATGCTGGATTCTCCTTGTACACCAGCTAGATCAGCACCCTAGTAGCACCACCAACACCTGAGAAATTCCTAGGGTTAATTTCCCTGTATAAGTTGATCTTCGGTGCACCTATGGTAGGAGAGCATGAGGAAGAGGAGCTGAGCTAAGTCTTCCCCGTTTCTCATTGCCCCTCTTTTCTGGGCTTTTCTCCCTCTCAACTAGAGACAGAACTAATCCTCAAAAGCGTCAATGCCTTTGCATGTTTTTGAACTGATCCTTGGGCTAACGGGAGGTTAGAGCAGGGGTCCTTAACCTTTGGAATTCTGACACAGTGTGGATGGTGCAGCCACTAAATGGCTGTCACAAAATGGCACTTTGTGATACAGCTGCTGCCAAAGCAACATTTTTGAAAATCTGCACAGCCAATGAAATCTCCATTGGCCAATCAGAAGCTTTGTTGGGCAAAAGGCTTACCCACTTTCTTAAAGCACTTGGAGGGGGGGACCTGGAGAGGTATTGGTGGATGCTATAAACCCACAGACACCACCCCAGGGACCCCGGGTTTGAGTATTTTTTGCAAAGCAGTCCCACATTCCTAGAATTTAAGCCCTTTGGTTTGGATGAGTCTAATTTAAACAGAACGCACAGATAGGTAGGAAATATTTTACAGCAAGAGAAGCATAGAAAGTCTGGTTAGAGTTAAAATAATGCTAGTGTGAGTTAACTCATATTCTGATCATCCCTCCTCCTTGTGACCTGAGAGACAGGTCTGTATCAGCTTCCAAGACGGAACAAAAGCGGTTGGGTATTGCTATTTCTGGGGCTGCCAAAGGAAGAACCCCCCCCCCTTGTTTGAGGCAATGAGAACTGAAGGCTTATATTCTCCATTTCCCACCAAAAACCACTTAATATTCCCAGCTATGGATCAGAGGCGTGTGGGCCATATCTTCTAATTTGTTGACATAGTGATTTGGCTCTTTGGCCTTTACAGGTGAAAACTTGGCCTTCCATCAGAAGAAAATATATAGCTGGGGAACTGATTACCCACTTCACAATTTAGTATAAAAGACACCCCCCCTCCATAGCAATGTATGACCATCAGGGACAAGTATCAATGAAGTTAGCTGGCATCTATGCAGAAGGTTCAAGTTGTACCTGATGCACTGTGCTGAACCCAGCAGAACCTGTCAGACCATTGGGTCCCTGGTATATCCCTGAGGTACCTAAGAAAAGAGAAAAAAACAAAGAGAAAATAGACATAACCGAATTCACAAAACAAGTAAGCCATACATATAAGCCAAGAACCCCTATATCAGGGGTAGTCAACCTGTGGTCCTCGAGATGTTCATGGACTACAATTCCCATGAACCCCTGCCAGCAAATGCTGGCAGGGGCTCATGGGAATTGTAGTCCATGAACATCTCGAGGACCACAGGTTGACTACCCCTGCCCTATATTACCCAGGTACAGTTTGGTCTTATATATCACTCTACCAAAGTGGGGGAAAAAAGATTTGCAATTACAGTAGGCACTGCTGCTCAGTGAAAGACCACATGCTTGATAGATAGGTGGTCCCAGGTCCCCCCCCCCTTCACCCCAGCATCTCCAGTTAAAGTTTTTGTTATAATTGGTGTTGGGATATGGGAACGATCTCTCCCTGCCTGGGGAGCTCCTGCTGCTCTGAGTAAACAGATACCTTCATATGTTCACAATGTGGATACATTGGGTAGTAAAATGTGCAGCCACAGGATGAACTGGCGCTTGAGCTTATGGTGACACTGGCTGCCTCTGCATAGCAACCCTGGACTTCTTTAGAAGGTTCCCATCCAAGAACTAGACCATTTATGCACTGGGAACTTCAGTGCCCCAGCTCCCGTGCAGGAGCAGAAATTGGGGGCAGATGAGGTGCACCAGGCCAAATGCTCCCCCATGTGGGTGCAGGAAGAGTTGGGGCAACCTGCCATGACTAAAACTCCAGCCTGCAGCCCAGCATGAAACCTCCAGTGCGTAAACGGTCCTAGACAGAGTAGACCCTCCTTACCTTCCCCAATCTGATGAGATCAGCCTAGCCCGGACTATCCAGGTCAGGGCAACCCTTCCTGTAGTCAGTAATAACCCCATTAAGAGTACCAACATACCTCAGCAACTTCCTTTTGTCCCCCAAGCCAAGCAAGAACGAATTAACAATGGAACTACAAAGACTGTAGTGTATTTTCCTTCGTACGACCAAAATATTTTAGTAAGGTTTGATACTATACAGCTGTAGACTTCAATTCTGTAACCTCATTATTGTGTCCAAGGCTTGTGAAGCCTATTTGCCAGCCTGCATTTTAGACAAAGTACTCTTTAGGCACTGTGACCATGTGTGTGTTGGGGAGCGTGTGTCACCTGTGATCCTCTTGAAAAGTAGCACGCTGTGCACAAACCTGAAGAAATCATGCAGACAGAAGAGGTCACAGCAACCACTCCTGGATTTCACGTAAAGGCAAATGTACCTACCATCTGCTAATGTGTTATTCGTGCCCCTGCCAAGCTGCTGAAATGACCCGGCATGGAGCAGGAATTTGCTTAAGACCCCCTCCCCCTTTCTTGGAAAAAAAAAAGTACCCGAAGAATCGAACGCCAGACTCACAGCGCAATTCTATGCTGAGTTACTCCAGCCTGAAATAATTAATTTCAATTGGGCTTAGGTTGGAGCAACTCTGCATAAAGCTGCAATATCAGGTTCGCCTCCTCTGAATTGCCAGATTCTTCAACTGTGCTGGAGAGCCAGTGCATGGGACCAAGCGGGGAGCAGATTCAGCCAGAGCCCAGGAACAAATGCTTCTCAGTGTCTCCATGCTGTGTCCCTTCTCTGAATATCCGCTTGTTTGTTTTCATTTTAAGACCCAAGATTAAGCAGGGGAACGGACAGCTGAACAAACTGCAGCCTGCCAAGTGCAGTCAGTCACAAAAGCACATGCAGGGAGAAATAAATCTCATGCCAAAAGTGTGAGGGGGGGGGAGAGAGAGGAGGGAACCACCCTAGAAGGAGAATCTGTTTCCAGAACTAATTTGCCACCACATCTGGCCTTGAAAAGCATTTTAGAAAGAGGAGGGGGGAAACATTGAAGTGCAGAGAGGTCAAGGGCTTATTATCTCCCACCATGGAGCCTGCCTTGAGATGCCAACCTTGGCCACTGCATTAGTTGCATAGATTCCACCCCACAGGAGGTAAATCTTAAAAAGTACCTACCTACATGTCAACAGCTTTGCATTTCCAAGCCCCCTGCCCCACCAATTGCCTCTCAAGGCAGGAATTCAGCACTTAAAACCCAAATGTGTCTGCAGACCAAGGCTCAAAGATGTCAAGGCCAAAACATCAGAATTGCAAGAAGTACCCCTCCGGAAATATGCCCGTGTATCTGATGCAGCCCATATGGTGCTGCGGAGAAGAGTCCGGCTAGATGAGACCAGTGGTCCATCTATTCTGCAATCTGAAGAAGGCAGTGGTTCACCTGGCACTGGGGGAAATAAAACCATCTTTGGATCTGGAGTACTTCAGACTGTAGACTTGTTTCCTCATGTTGAAAATATTCTGTACACTTAAGAGATCCAGCAGAAGAGGGATTTGAAGTTTTCCTAATTTTCTACTGGATGGAATATTTTTATGACAAGGGAAATTCAGAGCTGGAATCTACGGACTCAAGGAATGCAGCCCATTCTGCCATTTGAGTACCACCTCTTTCTCTTGACAGGCTTTACTCCAGAAAAGTAGTATCAATGTCCATGCAACTTTAGCAATCCTAATAAACCATGATAGATCCATCTGATGTGAACTTATCATGTGCCAAAGCCTTCTTCTTGGTTCTCTCCAAAATGATTTCCTTTCACTTAGCATTATGCAGATTTTCACTTTGCCCTTAGTCTTGCCAAGAGGCTACAGACAGCATGACGGACAGCTGAGTTTTGCACTAGGGTCTGGGAAGCCCAAGCTCAAATTCCTACTCTGTTACAGAAAGTGATCGGATGACTTTGAGACAGTCACATAGTCTCACTCACTTCAGAGAGGTATTGCTGTAATATAGGGGCAAAGAGAGAGAAATTAAACTAGTGCATATAGAGATATCATTATCTAATACCACTCTAATGGCAGAAAGTGAAGAGGAACTAAAGAGCCTGTTGATGCGGGTGAAGGAGGAGAGTGCAAAAGTTGGCTTGAAACTCAACATCAAGAAAATGAAGATCATGGCATCCAGCCCTCTCAATTCTTGGCAAATAGATGGGGAAGAAATGGAGATAGTGACAGATTTTATTTTCCTGGGCTCCAAGATCACTGCAGATGGGGACTGCAGAAAAGAAATTAAAAGACGCTTGCTCCTGGGGAGGAATGCTATGGCAAATCTAGACAGTATCCTAAAAAGCAGAGACATCACCCTGCCAACCAAAGTGCGTTTAGTCAAGGCTATGGTATTCCCAGTTGCAATGTATGGCTGTGAAAGTTGGACCATAAGGAAGGCCGAGCGTCAAAGAATTGAGGCTTCTGAACTCTGGTGCTGGAGAAGATTCTGTGAAGGCTCAAGGGAGTGGCAGGATACAGTGGATGAACAATAGGGTTGTGAGTGTCCTGCATAGTGCAGGGGGTTGGACTACTAGATGACGCAGGAGGTCCCTTCCAACTCTGTGATTCTATGATTCTATGTACAGGCCGTATCTCTGTTGCTTTGGAACACCTTGAATAATGCACTTTCAAATCACTACATTGATCATTTGCAACCGGATTTTCTTCTTCCAGTTGCAAATCACAGAAACAGAGAATTGGAAGGGACCTCCAAGGTGAGTGCAATAGCGCACTGAAGAGTGCATTATCCACGAAGAAGGTAATCAGCCTTGAACTACTCATGCCAGTAGTTCAAGGTTCTGAATGGTGAAGTTTAGCCAGTAAGTAATGCATGAAACTCTTCCCAATCTTTTCTTTTTAATGTTCAAAGTGTCTGCCGTTGGCTACTAGACAGGTACATGAACAAAAAACACACTCACGGTGCCTTACTAATCAGAGCTTTATCGTACTAAATCTGTCGACTTCAATGCACTTTGAAAGGTATAACTCTGCCACCAATCGCATGGCTATTCACCTAAGCCAGCGGAGGGTTTGCATCATGGAGCTTTCGCCCAATCAAGTGCACTCCTTTCAAAGCAGGAAGGCAACGCAAGATCTTTTCCTTTTGGATCTTCTCCACGTGGAGCAGAGTTCACATCTGTGTTCAATCAAGTCTGCGGCTGAAAATGTCACAATGCCTTCATTCACAGGTAACACAGAGAACATTTAGCCAGTAATAAAACAACCTGGGTATTAGAGAACAGCCCGTCAGATACAGAGTATTGGAAAGTACTTGGTTGGGGGGGGGGGGGGAGTCTAAATTGACCTCATGCCATGGGCTTTTCCAGTGATGGATTGTGAAATGAGATATTTGAGCATATAAGGGCAATGCCCAAAATGAAGCCATTAGTGAATTCGACAGCCTGTCCTTTTCATGACAAACTGATTCCACTTGCCATTCCTTTAATGTTCCTTTTAAAAAAATGAGACACACTTTAGTGCACTTGCATATGTCTGAGCCATAGATGTGGCATGCCTCAACCTTGGTGGTCCGCAGGCTTGGCTGACCTTTAATATTCATCAGCTTGCGATACTCACACATGGATGAATAAAGGTTACAAAAATCAGTAACAGCAGCACATAAAAATGAAGTTCTCTTGTCAGCCATAGAGTTCTATATTGGTAAGCTTCTAGGGGGCATTTTTTTTCCTTTAAAAAAATCACAGAGTTAAGAAAACCCATTTAATTAAGACACGTCTATGATGAACAAGCAATTTAACAATTATCAAGCACCGTTATTAGCTCTCCGCAAATCTTTAGCTATCTAAACGTCTATTACAGTTCTATGTAACCTAACATAAATCATTTTTTAAAATCACGAGCCAAAAGATTCATATCTTTCCCCCAAATACTTTCTATAGACCCATTACCCCCACTGTATTCCACCCATGTCATAATATCTCTTTGAAAGCCAAAGTTAAGGTGACCACTTAAGTTGCAGATACATCAAGACTTTCTGCTTAATTGCTGCTCAGAACCCCAAGGATCACAAAGCTATGACATATGTCGTGTAGCCAGGAGATCTGAGGCTTGGCTGGCAGCCAGGGAAGGGATGTTCAGAGGTGGGTTGCCACTTTCCACTTCTGTGTCATAACTACTACTGTTCCTTTAAGCAACTCCATACAAATCCTCAGAGGTCTCCCATCCAAATATGGCTTAGCATCTGAGATCCGACAGGATCGGGCTTGCCTGGGCTATCTGGATCAGAACTCCTAAGGAGTAGGTTCCAGTATTCTCACAGGCTTTAAGATTCAAGATAGGGCACGGATGCAAAGTATGAGGATGGGGAACAAGGTAACAACACGTGGCTCATGGTTCTTACTCCGATTGGGGAAATCCACTGTATTTTGTCTGCTGAGCAGGGCTGGCCCAGGGTTGCCAGCTTCCAGGTAGGGCCTGGTTATCTCCCAGAATCACCACCAATCTCCTGATTGCACAGATCAGGAGATCTATAGATTTCTTCCCCTGGAAGAAATGGCTGCTTTGCGGGGTGGGCCCTATGGCATGACATCCCACTGAGACCAGGCTCCACCCCCAAATCTCCAGGAATTTTCCAACCTGAAAAAGAATGTTGAAGGGAACAGCTGGATTTGGTGACATGCATGTTGTAAACCACATCACCTTGCACTACTGAGTCTGACATCTCTTAGTCTTTTTGCTTGTAGGGTTCAGATGCTCTAAAGTGGGGACCGTCAACCCACGGTCTGCGGCTGCCTCTCCCCCCCCCCCCGTAGTGAGAAGCTCACCAGGCCGCTTCACTCGCGGTCCGGCTAGCTTTTTGCTGCGAGAGGGTGGGGAAGAGGTAAGCTCGGCCGCCGGCATGCTGGTGGACACAAAAGCGCATGCGCGGACCTGCTGCGCATGCGAGTTAGCGCCCCCTGGTGGTGAAAACGCACATGCGCGGCAGCTTGTGTGATTGTGCAGAATATGGTTGGGAAGCTTAGCTGTGCACACACCCACCTGAGGACCCTCCCCTTCCCACCACCTCCAGGCCCAACAGTGGCCATTTGGGAAGGGGTGGGTGGGTTCACATGACCACATGTAGTCATATCATCCAACCAATGTTAACAAATTATAAAAACTTAATTAAGCCATCAGGAACCCTTCCAGGGCCATCAAGAAACCCCAAGGTGTCATGAAACCCTGGTTGACATGCTTCTACACATGTGAGTACTAGGAATGTTAAGAACAAATTAAGATTTCAATCAATTTTCTTTTTGACTACATCATGGGCGATGTCCATAAATCATTGGGCTGGATTTCCTCTCTGCCCTAATTCAGGCTTCATTCCCATGAAATCCCACTGGAAAGGAATTTTCAACTCAATAAAGCCAAGTTCAATTTAAAAAAGAAAAGAAAAAGAAAACGCTGGCAGTATCACTCCTTTTCAAGAAAGCCCGTATTGCTGAGAGCATAAAAATAAAGTAGCAAAGTCACCTTGTGAAAGAGTAACTGTGCCAAAGCTGCAGTTGGAGAATTAGACCTTGGAAAACCGAGCATGCTGAGGCAAGTTTAATTTTTAAAAAATTTGTCTCAGTATTTTGTGTGTATGTTACAAGCTAAAAAATTATATGGGTGCCAGTAGAGTTTGAGCAATTGCCAATAATGAAAACATTTTTCCAACTAGCAAGTCTGGTTGCTACACAGGCAAACTGCTGGATACACAACCCACCGGAGGCTGTTCCAAAGTCAATGCTTTACTTTTCAGGACCAGCATACAGTGGAATAAGCAAGTATTTGCAAAATGTGTAGGGCCTTTTATTGACTAAGCCTGAAACAATATAAGAGCGTTTGTCATAGTTATCACTCTCTTAAAATACTTGGTGACAGCTATTTAGAAGTCTGAGCAATTTATGGTGGCTAAATCACATAACAACTTTTTGCCCAGGCAAATAGATTGGGATTGTATACATTACAATAAAAACTGAAATTCAAATCCTGTGTCAAAGAAATGTGGCCTATGCACTGCACAATGTAGGAAGGTTTCCACTTCAATTTACAATAGACCACAGATTAAACTTCTGCGAGTCACAAGGGAAAAATAGAAACCCTCTGTGCATTTATTAATTGAAACATTTATACCCCACCTTTCCGCTCGGCTCACGGGGACTTGGTGTGTATATACAGAGAACAGGATCACATCCACTAACTCCATGTATTCGGTCTCACTGCACCTTTAGAATGCTTTGGGCTGATCCTGCGTAGAGCAGGGGGTTGGACTAGATGGCCTGTATGGCCCCTTCCAACTCTATGATTCTATGATTCTACCACAAGGCCAGCATGAGTATAAATATGTAGGCTTCATCCAGGTAATCAGGAACTGCTTTTCCAATGGCATGGACTGGATGCAGGCTTATGCATAAGGGTCAGGGCTGTCTGTAGGCAGTCATGTGGCCAGGCCAGAAGGCATGGACCCAGTGCCCATGTGTCACCTAGAGTCCCATCTCTCTTTGATGACTGGCGATAATACAGGCATTTCCGTACATTGGAATGCCAACTCCCGGTTGGAGAATTCCTGAGGATTTGGGAGTGAAACCTGGCGAAAACAGGGCTTGGGGAGGGGAGGACCTTTGGCGGGTATAAAGAAATAGAGACTACCTTCCAAAGTGGCCATTTTCTCCAGGCAAACTGATCTGAAGATCAGATGTAATTCTGGGAGAAATCCAGGCTCCGTCTGCCCACCTACCATTGCATGCGTAAAGGCAACGAATTCGATTCAGAAACCAGAGTTGACCAAATAGTGTATGCTAAATTCAGCAGCAACATTTTGGATGTGAAGAAATTGACAGAATATACATGGCGGACAACCCTTAAAAAGTTGCTACAGTCAAGCTCAGTGGTTCTCAACCTTCCTAATGCCGCGACCCTTTAATACAGTTCCTCGTGTTGTGGTGACTCCCAACCATAAAATTAGGCAAGTGTTCTTTCACAGAAATTAAACCGAAACTGACTAATGGCGTGAAGATCCATTGTTCATGATTGTATATAAATTGTTTTTTTTCCTGAGGTTTCTCAGTTAAGTTCTGCCTCTTGTCCCACCATGCTGATCTTGCTCTTTTCCGCTGTTCCAGACAGACGAACACTCTCTCACAATCTACCCCACAAGGCTATTGTGTGGATGGCATCCCCCGGCCAAGCTGCTTGCCCCTGTGAAAGGGTAATTCGACCCCCAAAGGGGTCCCAACCCCCAGGTTGAGAACCACTGGTCTAGCTGCATTGATTGGGTGGGAAAGTGGCATGATATAGCCCAATCTCATCAGATCTGAGAAACTAAACCAGGTTGGCACTTAGATCGGGGACCCCCAAGGAAGACTCCGCAGAGGAAGGCGATGGCAAACCACCTCTGCTTCTCACTTGCCTCAAAAGCCCTTTGGGATTGCCGTAAATCGGCTGCAGCTTGACAGCATCTTACATACGCACAGACACACACACACAAGTGCATCAAATTTAATGAGCTAGAGTTATTCTGACAAGATTGCCTGGATAGTCTTGGCTGTGGGTACGAGACCGTCTTGTGGTACAGAGTGGTAAGGCAGCAGAAATGTTGTCTGAAAGCTCTGCCCATGAGGCTGGGAGTTCAATCTCAGCAGCCGGCTCAAGGTAGACTCCCATCCTTCCAAGGTCAGTAAAATGAGTACCCAGCTTGCTGGGGGGTAAACGGTAATGGCTGGGGAAGGCACTGGCAAACCACCCCGTATTGAGTCTGCCATGAAAACGCTAGAGGGCATCACCCCGAGGGTCAGAAATGACCCAGTGCTTGCACAGGGGATACCTTTACCTTTACGAGAGAGAAGAGGGGGTCTCACCCCTTGTTCCCATGATCGTTGACAGATCCTTTGCTTCCCGCTGTCTGGTGTGAGCTGATGAGGAGATCTCACATCTCATTTCCTTCATAAAGCTACAGGACCTGGAGCCTTGTGATCTGCAACAAAGCCCCATTTGCCCATTGCCTTCTGCCCGCAAGTAGTCTGCTTCTTCTCCATGGAAAGTTTTGAACTCCTACACAATCTCATGTGATTGCTTAAAACAGTCTTACTTTGTAGCACTCACCTGCAAACCTCACTGACTACAACAAGTCTTTTCTATACGCAACGGAGGAAGTTCAAACATGCGCTCGTACACAACATGTTTCTTGTTACATGATCACACGCAGCTGAGTGTGTGAGCAATGAAAAGCACTAGTGTTTCCAGTTGGCCCCAGCAGCTATGGAAAAAGTCACTTGATGCTATAGCCAATGAATGGGGAACATGAATCTGGGAACTGCTTCCCCTTGATGGAAGAGCCTCACACTATGCTTTCCTGAAAGTTAAGTACATGAAGATATTTAAGGCAAAGAAACCACTGGCCCACCAATGAGGCTCTTCAGAGGTCTCTCCCTGCTTTTCTACCAGAGATCCCTTTAATGGGAGGTGTCAAAGACAGAGCCTGGAACCTTTCTCCAAGCAAAGCATGTATTCTGCCAACAAGTCATGCTCTAAAGTATGCTTCTTGGGTTCACACTTTCTTATATGCCCAGGGTAATGCTGATCTCTACAGGAACTTTCCTCCAGCTTAGAGAACTGGGGGGCTCTTGCCTTCTGCTGGGCACAAGGCAGGGGTCACCGGGGGAGTGGAGGGGGAGGTAGTTGCAAATTTTCTGTATCATGCAGGGGTTTCAGAGGATCACCCTTGAGGTCTCTTCCAGCTTTTTTCTTTTTAAAGAACAGCATCCAGAAGTGTCCAGACTCTTGTAATTGAACACCATAATACAATCATCAATACAGGTGCAAATTCTAAAGGGTCTTCGTGGCATCTAAATGCCTGACAAACAACTGCTGTTGGCCTTCACTGTCTTCTCCAAGCTGCTACTTTGAAAGCAAGAGGTTAAGGGCTCTGCAGAATTATCTCCCACCCACAGTACTCCAGTGGCTTTGTCATGTTCAAAAGCTTGCAGCATTGACCCTGCATATATCAAACAAGGAAGAACATAAAATGTTACATGGTTGTCATTGGGGCATACTTCAAATTGAGTAACAGACCTGCAAAACCAGAAGATAACTGAATCCATATGCAGACCCTGTCATACTGCTTAACTGTCTGCCCTTTGGCATAAAGTTCCTTTCCAACAAGCTTGGCATGTATTCTTGCCTGGAAGTGTTTGAAAACTGCTGTAAAGAGCATCTGATTTTAAAAAGAATCCTAGAAGGTATCAATATGCTTGCAGCGGCACAGAGCTATAACACAAAGGAACAACACTTGTACAAAATTAGTGTGCATTAATGTCTATTGAAACCTGCATTTAAAAAACTTGCCCTCCATTAAGCAGAATTTTCACCACTGAAAATGTAATAGCGCTGTTGAGTAAATACCTCTCCAGAGTTGTTTTTTCTTATTTTAAAATTTCTGGTTCCTTGTGTGCTCAGTTACAATTAAACTACTGAGTTTCTCCTCCATTGCTTGGTAATTTCTCCCCTACAACTCTTTAGGCACGAGCTGAAACATTTTTTTGTTTCTTTTAATTTGTTGTCTCATTTTTTTAAATTTAAGCCTGATGTGTGTATCCACAGGGACAGTTTTGTCAGTTCTGCAGGATCTGCTGCAAATCTGAAAAGGCAACTCAAACAGAGTTGCAAAGAGAAGCCCATAACACGGCTGTACTTTCCTTAATGGAATTAGTTGTGTGGGCTATTAACCTCTGTCAAGGCAGGCAACACACGGCCAAGAGGCAACATCAAACCAAACTGAGTCTTGCTAATGCAGCTATTAGGTTACCTGGCATACTTCTGAGTTCAGCCTATTTACCTGCTCAATGTCTTATTTAAGAAACGGCTTCCTACTGAGTTGCACTGTTCCTTTTTATTCTCGTAGAAAGTTTAGAAGAATGGAGAAAAATTGACACCATTGTAAAAAGAAGTTCATTTCTCATTTTTTTTTGCCAGCATATATCAAAAAGCCACGATATATTATAATTACTAACTTGAAAAATCCTCCGCAAAAATCATGTAGCCCTTCTTCTGTTAATCCTCAAGAGGTGCTTATTGCATATAGCAGTTAAGACACGTTAGTAGAACGGGGGTGGGTGGGGAGGGAAATTTATTATTATTATTATTATTATTATTATTATTATTATTATTATTAACATTTGTTACTCGCCTCTCCCCAGAGGCTCGAGGCGAGTTACAACATATAAAACCCTCAATAAAAGCATACAATAAGACCCATAAAATACGATTAATAAACACAATAAAACAAGATGTGGCAAAAAAACCCTTAAGCCTTATCTATGCTACACCTCAATAATCCATCCTGGACTGTAGGGGGGGAGACAGAGGTTGGTTTTCGTTACTGCTGCTGAAAAGGGGGGACAGATGTTCCTTGTGGCCCAGCCTCATCCTGGCGGAACACCCCGGCGGAACAGCTCCGTTTTGCAGGCCCTGCAGAAAACTGAAAGCTCCTGCAGGGCTCTCAGCTCCTCCGGGAGCTCATTCCACCAGGTCGGGGCCAGGACCAAGAAGGCCCTGGCCCTGGTCGAGGCCAGGTGTGCTTCTCTGGGGCCGGGAACGATTGCATTGATACTGTTTTCTTCATGCTTTGTGTTAACAGAGTCAGCTCTTTCAAAGCTTCAGTGCAGGATCCATTATAAGTGTGATGCCATGATCCTGCATACAAACGCACATGTCCACCTGCCCTGACTGTATCTCATGTGAATAAGAACCAGGGCATTGCTCTTAAGCCAGAGCTGTTTGCAACGACAGTGATCTTTTTCACCATAAAACATTCTGCATAGGACACTTCCTGTAGGTAACCTCAGGACCAGTTCTAATGCACTGCAGCCATAATTTACAACTGAAGGTTCCTGAGTGGAAACTTGGCATCCTTTCTAAATAAATGCTACTGTTAAACAACAACAACAACACAAGCATTGAATTAAGAATTGAGAGCCGGCATGGTGTAAAGCAGTTGTTCTCAACCTTCCTAATGCCGCGACCCTTTAATAGAGTTCCTCATGTTGTGGTGACCCCCAACCATAAAATTATGCAAGTGTTCTTTCACAGAAATTAAACCGAAACTGACCAATGGTGTGAAGTTCCATTGTTCAGGATTGTATATAAATTGGTTCTTTCCCGGTGTTTCTCATTTCAGTTCTGCCTCTTGTCCCACCGTGCTGATCTCACTCTTTTCCGCTGCTCCAGACAGACAAACGTTCTATCTCGATCTACCCCTCAAGGCTATTGTGTAGATGGAGCCCCCCTAGCCAAGCTGCTTGCCCTGCCGCAACCCCTGTGAAAGGGTCGTTTGACCCCCCCAAAGGAGTCACAACTCCCAGGTTGAGAACCACTGGTGTACTGGTGGACTCTAATCTAAAGAACCAGGTTTGATTCCCCACTCTTCCAAATGCAGGTAACGGGGTAACTTTGGGTGAGTCACAATTCTCTTAGAACTGTTCTCACAGAATTCTCTTAATCTCACCTACCTCACAGGGTGTCTGTTATGGGGAGCGGAAGGGAAAGGTGTTTGTAAGCCGTTTGGGACTCCTGCAGGTAGTGAAAAGCAATGTATCCAAAAAAGCTTTAAAAAAATGAAATGTCTATTTTAGTGATATTTATATATTCAAGTCGTTATGTTTCTGGCTGCAGCTGCCCATTTGGGAGCCCTTCTGGGTAATTCAATTCTGCTAATGGAAATTAGTTTCCCATAATGGATTGACTCAAAGTTCTTGTTTAAAGCAAAATATGAATTTCACGTGTGAGAAGTTTCATGCATGTATCTTTCTCTGGACTATCAGGTTTCCAGCTCACTTTAGTATGGCCATATGTGCGAACAAGAGACAGCTGCTTGCTACAGCCAAAAATATGAGGATTCCTGAACCACAAATGGAAGGCACTACAGCTACTGCTTGTTGTAGTTCTCTTGTTGTAGTGTAACAAGTCAATTCACCAAGATGAAAGTGTACGTGGGTGCGATGAAAGCTTTTGCTTACAACCAGAAATGTTTAAAGTCCAGCTAACGAACTCCCCTTCCAACTCGTAGGTTTCCTGAGGATCCCCTGTCTCCCCGGGAAAACACCTGAGGCCTGTGTGCTGATGCAAAGAAGAAGGTACTGAAGTAGTTGCAATGAGAAGACAGCATGAGGACCAGGATGCTGAACTGGGTCCAAAAAGAAGAGCCCATACAGGAAGGAAGCCAGCATTGGCTCAGCAAGAGAGAGATGGAAAAGAACACAAGAGGAATATACAGAAGAAAACTCACAGGTCTCATAGGAAGATAAAGCACGCTACTGATCATAAGGGGAGGCAGTCAGGTACGAGAAATAAAGCAGACATAGTAAGAAAGTGGGAAATGGGTTTAAGTTCACAGCTTCCTTTGAAAGATCCAGTCATCTCTTTGACAATAGGAACCTAGCTCTTAAACCAATGACAACTTTAAAAGCAAACACAGTTAACAATATGTTCCCTGTAGAGCACTTTGTTCATCTGGTACACATTTGTTGGCAGTCCCTGGCCCCCAAAACATCCACCTGGCCTTGACCAGAGCCAGGTGGAACAGAATGCCAGATGAGACCAGGGCCCTGACGGAGCAATCACAGTTCCACAGGGCCTGTAAGACAGCACTCTTCAACCAAACCAGAGCAATTTAATGAATAAGGGCCTCCCTCTGCCCCTCTCAGGTTCCTTCCTTCCTCTTTTTCTGTGCCACTGACAGATGCAACCTTGCCATAGTCAACGGGCAAGAAAGACAAATGATGGATGGGGGGAACTAACAACAGTTCAGTTTTTAGTTAGGCTGCTTTTAAAAATCTTAATTTTAATCTTAAACAAATTAAACTGTTTTATGGGGGAAAAGGCAGCATTAAAATCTAATAACAACAACAATGACCAAAATGTTGGTCTCTGAAGCAGGTTTATATTTTGTTCACATCTTAAGACAAATTTTAAACATGCTACTTTATCCAGGAGAAAGTTCAGCCTAAGAAACCTTAATCTGTTTCTCAACTTCTTCCTCCAGCAGAAGAGTCCCTGAAAGTGGAAGAATGCTCTATAACAGCCTTTTCCAAACTTGTGACCACGGAGAAGCCCCTGAAATAATTTTTCAGGCTTGAAGGAGCCATGGAGATGTCAGCTCCATTATCTCCCCAGTACAGAAATCAGGAGAGAACTCACTCATTCCCGCGAGGGGGGGGGGGAAGCAACAGAAATGGCCAGTTCCCGAACTTGTGGCCAAGTTCATTAAGGCAGGAGGGGAAAGGTCATGGACCCTGATTGGGAATCCCTGATCTATAGGTTGCTGGAAAGTTTCAAACCATTTATAGGAGTGGTAGGATCCAGGTTGCTGTTAGTCTGGGTTGGTGTGAACTTCCTAGTTAATGCCTAGTCAGCCTCAGAATGATCCCCAACGTATATTCGAATATGATTTTACCTATTTCATTAAGTTTCTGCCTTTCTCCTTGATGGTTTATATTGTTCCCCTTTTTGTTTTATCCTCACAGCAACCCTGTCAGGTAGATCAGTGTGTGACTGGCCCACGGTCACCAGCCAAGTAAGAATTCCAGATTCTAGTCCAACATCCTAACACATATATTCCAGTGTGTACACTCATGCAATACCCTCTTATGATGAAGGAAGTTTCACAGCAGTACCCAAACTATTACTACAGCTTTGAACAATATCCAAGGACTGGTTCACACACGCACTAGAATGATGTGGAATTGAACTGAGGTGATATAATGGACTGTACTTCTTCGACCTGCTGGTGGTAGATTCCCACGCCTTTCGAGAAACCCATGCCCATAAGAGTCTACTCCCTTTTCTTTGCTTAAATTTTTCTATTTTATTCATAGGGAGTTTTTTTAACAGAGAAGATCTTCAAAAAGCAAACCTCCATTAGAAGTCTGAAATTACAGTCAATTCTAGCACCTCAGATCTCTGTCCTGTCCTGCTTCCGTACACATTAACTAGGCCTAAGTGCCTCTTCTTCTTCCTTGAACATCATATGAAGATCTTGTGGACTTACTTTTCTCTTGATATTTAATATTACCCTCTCCCCTCAATTGTTCATATAAATGGATTTTGAAACAAAATTACATGTCGCCTTCAGTGTCCTTGAAGGTAAGGGGGGAGGAAAGGAGAACCTTGCTGCCATTTAAGAGGAATTGTTATTTATATTGCTAAAAACTACGGCCTGATCCGTCCTGAGGGGAGGCCTCTCCTGCCCCGAAATTCACTGTGCTCTGTCGCCACAACCTAAGACTGCGACTAATGCAAACCAGCTGTGTAGGAGAAGCTCCGGGAAAAGGGGGACAACTAAATTTTCTATGGGGTTTTTAGTTTTCTGACGCCAAAGCGTCTCTGAGTGACAATTTGCCAAACACAGACTCTCCCTCACTTCCCAAGGCATTAGACATATGAATGTTTATAATGCACGGCATCATGTGTACGTTACTTGAGAAAGAGTTGAAATCATGCCACCAAAGCACATAAAACAAGTTTCAGAGGCAAAACTCTCAAGGGGATACATGCAAGTACGCTAAATATATGCCGGAGAACCATCCAGTCATCCTCGCTAATGTGTCACTCATGTATTATAGCTGTACATTGTTCAGCATGTACAAGTCAATTTGTCAAAGCAGGGCACACTGGTCATACGACACCCATTTTGGCGGATGGGTATTCCTAGGTTGTTATTTCGTTTGCTCGGACCAATGCCAAACCTCTAGGCACCCACCTGACATCATGTCTGTTAAACTTGCGAGAAAAACTGAAAGAGGCCTTCACTTCGAAGTTAGCAAAGACCTTTTCAAGACTGCCTTGACCAGATAACGCCCCAAGTATGGTAAGTTACATAGGTCAGGCGTAGTCAACCTGTGGTCCTCCAGATGTTCATGGACTACAATTCCCATGAGCCCCTGCCAGCAAACGCTGGCAGGGGCTCATGGGAATTGTAGTCCATGAAAATCTGGAGGACCACAGGTTGACTACGCCTGACATAGGTTATCGCCTGATTGTCAATGAAATTAGCAGGGGCACAATTTTAGACCTGCTGGCACATTTTTTTAAAATCATTTTTTAATCCAAGAATCATAGGTACTGCCCTTCATTCTCTCCCATTCCATTTTTCACCACAACAATTCTGTGAGGTAAATTAGGATGGGCGGGGGAGACTAGTTCATGGTTACCCAAGTAGGTTTCATGGCTGAGAAAGGACGAACATGAATCTCATTTAGGGTTGCCAGGTGGCCTCCCTAGCTGATGGCAGGGGGTGGGGTGGTGATGGGGTTGCCAGCTCAAGGTTGGGGAACACCTGGAATTTTGGGGGTGGAGCCAGGGGCTTCATTGGTGTACAATACTATATAGTCTATCCTCCAAAGCATCCATTTTCTCCAGGGGAACTAATCCCTGTAGTTTGGAGATGAATTGTAATTCTGAGCGATCCCCAAGTCTCACCTGGAGACTGGCATTCTAGTCTCTCCCAACCTTCTAGTATCCACTATTCAATTTTGTGTGTCACCTCCCTGAAAATTCCCCTTTCAAAGGGAACAATTGTAAAGTCATGATGCTGAAAGAAACCACAAAACATAATCCCACTTTCAGACATAGCCTCAACCCAAATCACCAGACAATCTTCAGCACAGCAGGATGTAACCAGGAAACCAGTAAGATGTCAACGCATCAAATGAGCCCAGGTGACTCAAGTAAGCAAGTCATACCCCAAGCTACAGGGCAAGTCACAAAAACCAAGGCTATGTGCATTTTTTATCGGCGGCTCAGGCAAGCGAACACAAAAGGTTGAAGTACATGCCAAATGGATTGTGGGAATTGGTGGTCATGGCAAAATGCTTCAGTTTACACAGATGCTCTGGTCTGTCACATCCAAATTTTTGGCTGGGTGGTCAAAAATACTGATTGGGATAGGGCAACCCTGCCTTACAAAGCACTGCTGAAGCCCTACGTGGGAAAAGGTATTTCTTTCAAGTGGGTTATTAAAGCCTAAGCCAACTTTGCTCTTTAAAAAAAGAATCCCTGCCTACCCTCTCAGGTGCGCTAAGTGTGGGAAAGTTCCGAGTGCATTCCTCAGAGGCAACTAAGGGAGGAAGGGCCAGATCATCCTGTCCAGAGCTTTCACCAGCACTTTGGAAAGGTAAATAAACCCCACAGATGAAGGGCTGTTTTTTTTTTTTTTAAAGAATCCCCTCCCCCCCTTTTCTTTCTTCAATGGATAAAGGAAACTTGTTTTTGATCGGACAAAGAGCTGTGCATCTCTAAGTAGTGTTCTCAGCTTAAAAGAGGCTGCCTCAGCCGTAAGGACCAGTGAAACAACATTCAACAAGGGGTCATAATCTCTTTGGGAGAAACAAAACCGACATGAAAAGCTACTTGTAGATGGACAGCTCTTTCAAATACATCTCACACAAAACTTGGGCTGTTTTAAGGTATTGCTGAGCAATCCTTTTCGGATTGCTAACAGTAGCAGCAGATTCAGGTGTTGGTCTGAAACAAGAAGACAGAGTTTTGAGTCCCGTGGAACCTTTAAGACCAACAAACTTTTATTCAAGGCATAAGCTTTCGTGTAGGGTTGTGTGTGGCCGTTCCAGGCTGGTTCGGAAGCCGCCGCGCACAACCCTACTTTCGTGTGCGTGCACACTTCCTCAGAGACAATGAAACTCAAACTTATGTCTTGAATAAATTTTTTTTTTCATTTGTAAAGTATTTATTTGTATAAATTGTGAAAACAAGTCCAAACCAATATTCATAAAGGTCCTCCTCGTGTATTACATTCAACATAAAATTACTTATCTCTACTTTCAATATAAATTGCTTACTATTTCACCTGAATCTAAATAAGCTACAATAAAAATTCTTGTTTACAACCACTCTTCCTTCTAACCCTGACTTTGATCAAAGTAACTAAGTTTTGCAAAATATATTATAGACTTACACAAACATGCTGAATGTGTGTATCTGTGATTGTCAAAGTCTTATATCTTAATTGTCATTATTTGTACCTTATTACTTGGCTTGGTAATCTAGGAACCACTTCCATTGTTCAAAGAATTTCCCTTCTCCATATCCGTTCACTTGAATAAAACTTTGTTGGTCTTAAAATACTCACTGGACTCAAACTTTGTTCAAGGGCATGCCTAAATTGTTTAAAATACACAAAAGCATATACCTCATCCCCAAACTCTCAGGGGGGCGGGATTTACAATCAAGGTTAGAGAAGGCAGCAATGTGTAAACAAAATGTATGGATGGGTGCAGCTTTTCAAAATGATTGGAAATCCAGACACTGCTTGAGTCAAACGGAGGCTGTGTATAAAAGTCTATAAAAAGTTGGCTATAGCTAAAAACAAGGGTACTTTTAGAGGAAGAAGAAAAAGAAGATTTGGGGTTTATACCTTACTTTTCACCACCTGAAGGAGTCTCAAGGCAAATTACAATCAATCGCTTCCTCTCCCACAACAGACACCCTGTTTATTAGGTGAGGCTGAGAGAGCTCTAAGAGAACTGTGACTAGCCCAAGGTCACGCACAAGGCTCAGGGTGAGGTGGAGCAGCGGCAGACACTCCGGGGCATGGCATGGTGCAGAGGAAAGGGTCAGGGAGGGGGTGTAGGGTATGTCAGGGCTTGCAGAGGGAGAGGCAGCGGTCAGTCTGCGGCTCTCCCCGCCATAGCACAAAGGCTTGTGGAGGGCACAGCAGGGCTGTGCAAGCCTGGTCGGGGTGGCAGGGTGAGATGCGGAGGGAGGAGGACTCTGAGGGAAGGCCATTGTCCTCTGCTGTCATTAGCCCCACTGACTTGTGTTCCCTTCAGTGCCCGGAGGCATACGGGCGCTGAGGGCGACAGAATGGTTATGGCCGGGCTCATTGGGGGCGAGCTCAATTGGGGCGGGCCAATCACGGCGTGGCCAGGAGGCCCCGCCCAGGAGGGCATTACTGAAATATTAGATGCAGCTAATGGTTAAAGATATGATTCGTTATGGCACCTTCAGCGAAGGCTTCAAAAGTCAAGAAGTCCCCAGGCCTATAAACCAGAGCTGCAAATAGGAGTTCTGAACATTATGGCAAAAGTCCAACTTGGGTAGGGGGGGTTATTTTTCCAACTATGAAGATAGAACAGTGCATTGAATTCTAATGCCAGAAAACAACTTGGAAAACAGTTTTAGCAAACTCTCCCTGGAAACATACATGATATGGCAGGTGCATCTATATTTTTCCATGCAAATAACCAAAACCGTAATGATGGAATTTCAGAAAAAAACATTCATAGTGATAGGCAATAGTACTTACCATGCATTTGATAGGTGTACGGCGCCTGCGCGGACGTTGCTGTGCTGAAACTAGATCCGTAGCTAAGGAACCCACTTTGCCCTGGTGAATGATTCAGGCTGTCTTCTGTTTTAATGCCTTTGGAGAAAAGTGAGAAAAACACACATACGTTGTCAGGAGAAATTGCTAATAATGTATAGTATACCTATTAATGCCATTTTTCTATACACGTTGGTCTGTATTGTTGAAAGAAAACCATGCTTGCCCATTCATTCATTCATTCATTCATTCATTCATTCATTCATTCATTCATTCATTCATTCATTCATTCATTCATTCATTCATTCATTCATTCATTCATTCATTCTCCCATGGCTCAGGGCAGTTTATATAAAACAGGGAACAATACAGATAACTCAGTAGTTATAAACAATAACAATACAGTGATAACAGATAAAACAATATAATAGAACAGTAGAACAATGGTGAGAACATTAATTCAACAACAGCATACTGACGGCCCCATGGGTCGGACGAATCGGCGGTGGTTTTCTTGGGAGGGAGGCTTGGGGGGGGGCAATGGAAGGTGATTGGTTCAGGTCGACCTCAACCAAATGCCTGGCGGAAGAGCTCCCTTTTGCAGGCCCTGCGGAACTGTTCAAGTTCCGTTCAAGTATCCTGTCCTTTCTTAAAGGAAATCAGGACTCCATTTATGTGTAAACATTTTAGACTACATCATTTTTTGGTGTTTTAGAATTCTTTGTTACTGGACTGGTCATTTAGGAAGCAATCCCAGCACATCCACTGTAGACTTACAACTTTGTGAGGTAGGTTAGGGATGAAAGTGGGGGGGGGAGGCCCCATTGGGTTTCATGGATGCGTGGTAATTTGAAGCCAGACCCTCTGCACGACATTACATGGGCACAAACGTTGAGGGTGTGATTCTCTATCCACTTGCATGCATATTTCCACGAAATGTATAGAACACTACTAACTGGTGATGACAAAGTAAAATAAACAGAATACAAGTACTTCCTTCCCTGAGAAAATTGCTCCGAGTCTCTATTGAGATCAAATTGTTTGGGTCAAATCTGTGCATGAGTTTCAGCTTTGTGTTGGAACTTCCCTCTGCTGAAGGGCGATTATGAAATCCAGTCTAATGTGTGTTGTCACAATCAAAACAGCTTCCTCACTTCCTTGATCTGCTCACTGGATCAAATCTCTCTCCAAGAAATATTTGAACAGTGGTGTGACCAAGTTAAAAGCCAGGCATTTGGAATAGCTCTTTAAGGGACTGTGTCGTTCGCAAGAACTTACGGATGCATACTTTGGGCTTTGCGTACTTGATCCAGTCATCTAGAACAGGGGTAGTCAACCTGTGGTCCTCCAGATGTCCATGGACTACAATTCCCATGAGCCCCTGCCAGCAGCTGGCAGGGGCTCATGGGAATTGTAGTCCATGGACATCTGGAGGACCACAGGTTGACTACCCCTGATCTAGAACAGGGGTCCCTAACCTTTTGGCTCATGGGAATTGTAGTCCATGGACATCTGGAGGACCACAGGTTGACTACCCCTGATCTAGAACAGGGGTCCCCAGCCTTTTGGCACATGGGGGCTGCGTTAGCATGCCCAGTGCCTAAAAAGGGCCCCATCTTAAACCAAAATGTAACAAAATTGTTATCCTACTTATTTTGATCAAAAGTAAACATTCAATTCAACCATGGTAAAGAAGAGAAGAGACTCCTGCCACCCTCCATCCACTACAGTCCTCAGAAGCACTGAGCTATATACGCAGGCTAGGAACAGTTTTACAAATGGATTGTGAAGCTGGCCTAGCAGATGGTAAGAGTTGCAATCCTAAGTATATTGAATACTATGAGATTTATTTCTTAATAAATACAGTCCCTTGAAGTTTAAATATACACCTGGTAATACCTTTTAATTTTAAGGCATTAAAAATTGGGGGCCCTCCAAAAAAGGGCAAGTAGACAGAAAGAGTGAACGAAGGTAGCCTTCCCCCTGGAACAGAGGGTATGCCATTAAGCGGGCTTCAAATTATGTGCAGGGTGCACATATACATCACTGCTTGCCAGCCAAGCCTCAATCATGAGAAGTAACATGGCACCCAGAGGGATGGGAACTTAGCTGGAAGAAGATGTGAGAAGGGGAATGTCATAGACTTCCCTGCTAAGAGAGTACTCAAGGGGCCACTCACTGGCTTCTGCAATCACAGATCTATAAGAAGACTCCTAGCTGGAGTGTGGAATGAAGGAGAGCAGAAGCAAGCAAAGCCAGAAATCAGAGCAACAAGCTCTTGTTGTGGAAGGAAGAATGCTTTTGCTTGCAGCAGCAACCTCACCGGTAACTTTGGAAGCCACTTGCTCTGATGGTGGATCCTCTAAAAATGTTTAGAATGCAAAACACTTTATTTGCTCTTTTTTGCAAAAATACTGTCCTTTTTCTGCCTTTCTTTGCAAAAGCAGACCTGACATCTCCTGATCCTATTCACACAGTGACTTTGCCTTCCTTATATACATACATAGCTTCAAGATGGTAATTCATGGAGAGAGGGAGTTAAAAAAGCTGAGTGGTATGGGTGCCTGAGCTTTGCTGGCTAGCAAAACACCTAGAATGGCCAAAATGCTATTATGGAGGATAAGAACAAGAGGGGGCTGATGGAAGGAACCATGGAGACCAAAACAAACAATGTTGCTATTATCTCTTTTGCAAGAAAAGGACAGGATGAACAGCAGTAGATGGTGCCTCTTGAGACAGGAAGAACAGTATGGGTCTGAAGGAAAATGCCTGAGGGTAATAGCAGCAGGCAAGCAGGTTGGAGGGCTGCACAGAAAGTGGTCAGGGGCCGCATGAGGCCCATGTGCCTCAGGTTGGGGACCCCTGATCTGAAGCGCCTTGATTGGAGTATCCCCCCCTCCAGAGTCTTAAGCCTTAATTGTGGTTTATGGGAAATGAATGGGTAGGAAAGAGAGAGGGAGGCAAGACAAGATCACTGTGTCTTAGCTCTGTTCTGTTGAACTTTGTGAACTTCAACAGAAGATGTTCAGCCAAATCCCATGAGCAGAGAGGGAATGAACCCAGAATGGGATGAACTGCAGGAATTCTTTAGTGAGAGCAGAGAACTGAGAGACCCCATGCTCCAGAAACAAAAACAAAAAAGGAGAAACAGCCTGGATCCAATGCTCATGGGATACTGCTCCATTGTAATCATTCACTTCCTGGATTTTTCATACCTGAACTAAAAAACCCAGGAGGTGAAAGATTACAACAGCACAATATCCCACCATAGTGAAACGCACTAGCTCTGTGGATATCAGTCAGGCCTGTCCAGACACAGCAGACAATGCTCAGTGTACAGATGATAGAAATAGAAGAAGAGTTGGTTCTTATATGCCGCTTTTCTCTACCCAAAGGAGGCTTACAGTCGCCTTCCCTTTCCTCTCCCCACAACAGACACCCTGTGAGGTGGGTGAGGCTGAGAGAGCCCCGATTATCACTGCTTGGTCAGAACAGCTTTATCAGTGCTGTGGCGAGCCCAAGGTCACCCAGCTGGTTGCATGTGGGGGAATGCAGATTCAAACCAGGCTCGCCAGATTACAAGTCCGCACTCCTAACCACTACACCAAGCTGGCTCTTAATACAGCATGAAAACTGAACAACAGTTACAATAACCACAGTGAGACAGACATCTTTAGACTTCACTGAGGCCAAGCAAAACAGCATCAAAGTTATTCATGAAATTCAGTTAACCAGCTTGATTTCATCAGTTCCATACACTTTTTGGGGGGGCTTACTTGGCTGTGGTAACTGCACACTCAATGGGAAGTAAATATCACTGGAATCAATGGGATACACCCGATCAAAAATAGTTATGATTGGGATTTAGAGGTAGTGATAGGAAGGTCTAAAAACAAATTTCTGGCAATTTTAGAGTGTTTGTTTTCTAGCAGTTTTATGGTACTGTTTTCTCCCACCACAGTTTAGTTGTCAAGAGGAGAACTTGCAAGGAACTGGCCAGGATAAACACACCCTCCAAACTTGAGAGGGGAGCTAATTGTGCAAGCAGGTTCACCTCCTCTTCCTGCCTAGGAAAGACTGTGTGAACTGGACATTTGCCCAGAGCACCAGACCTCCCCAGGTGTTATTGCAATATGCACACCGAACGCAGGCCTCTTTTTCGGCTTAGATACAGGATAGATGGATTCCACTGGGGATTGCCCCCAAAGCTGGCTTTCCACAGGAGTGATGGGAGCAGAGAAGAGTTTGGCTTTTCACAACCATTTAAAAAGCAGAAAGAGAAGCGAGCCAAAATGCTCAAGGGCAGATTACCCAAAGGATAAGGTCCCATTCCACTGGCAAACCAGTTTGTTTAGACAACAATGAGTGTTTATGGGCTCTTACGCCAGAATCCCTTGTCGCCCCTTGGGGTTGGACTTCTGTGGGCGCATGACTAAGAGAAGCTGCTTTTCCTAACATGACACTGGTGTTTTGATTACGATCGGCAACACGCATGCAAACGCTCCAACCGTTGCAGCCTTGACCACGATTAATCTTCAGCGACAAGCTCTTTCTAGAAGCCCGTTGTCAGACAGCGAAATAACTTGGCACCAAATCAATTTCCACACAGCTCTCCGTTTTGTCTAGGAATTGAGGATAGTTTTATCTGTTTGTGCCAGAGGGGGAAAAATACTTCATTTGTCTTGGTTGCCTGCCAGGTGAGATTTTTCAGAATGGGCAGTATCACGCGCATTACTGAGGGGGTGAGGGAGACCATTTTTTCAAAAAGGAAATAGGTAAATCCACAGGATTTATAAGCAGCACATGGGCCTGGCTTGTCCAAGCCCTAAAAGACTCCAGCCAGTAGCCGATAGTCGGGCTCTTCCCTACCGCTAACGAAGACAACTGTTCAGCGTTTTTCTTGGCAAAGGGCCAGCTGTTTGCGCACACAAAATTCCTCCAAAACCCCAAAATTTAAACATTTCTCTTCTTGTGCTGATAGAGATTAGTGCTGGAAAAGTAGGCCTTTGCCAGAGACTGAGCATAGAGAAAGATTCATAAAATGATTTTATGGAAAGCCACTAAATAGATGTATTTGTTGACCTAATCAAGCAACGGTCAATTAATCAGATGGGCATGCTCCAGAAGTTTTTGAAGTTAGGCATTTTAAAGTGACATTGAGAGCCAGTGTGGTGTAGTGTTTAGAGTGTTGGACTAGGATCTAGAAGACCCAGGTTCAAATTCCCACTCTGTCATGGATGATAATTGGGCCAATCATACAGCCTCAGTATAAGCCAGGGGTGGCCAAACTGTGGCTCTCCAGATGTTCATGGACTACAATTCCCACAAGGCCCCATGCTGGCTGGGGCTCATGGGAATTGTAGTTTATGAACATCTGGCGAGCCAGTTTGGCCACCCTTGGACTGTAAACTAACTCACATGCTGGTTGTTAAGATAAAAATGGAGGAAACATTATGTGAATGACATAAGCCACTTTGAGTCCCCATTGGAGAGAAAAGCAGGATAAAGTTGGAGGTTGCCCTTTCACCATTCCTTGGTGCTGTTTCCCATCACTATTGCAAGGATGGAATGCTTCCAGTAGTGTGGAAGGTGCTGAATGTTCTACCTTTTGGATCCATTCCTTCTGTTGCACATGAATGCCCCTGTTCTCTACATGCCAAGAAAACATCCACATCACACGTCCATGAACTAGAAGCTTCTACTGAGAAGGGAAGCTGCCCCGCTTCCAAATATGTCTAACACAATATCTACTTATACCGGACAAAACATGACTGCTCTATGTTGAACGCTTACAGGGATTTCGGCTGCTGAGAATAGTATTGCTGAGTCTCAAAACAAACATCTGCTCTGTATTAACTTTGCTCCCATGGATGCCTGAAAAAAAGGCTTCCTGAGTATACATGTAAAATGTAAGTGGTACCGTCTACCCAGAGTTTTGCAGCAGGGAGAGTTCTTGGCTCTCTGCATACCACCCAGCAACAAAAACTGAACACCATCAGTATTGTTTGCCAGCATTTTAGAATGGATGAACAATGTGCGCAATTGTACACTTTGAGAAGCATATATAATAATATATAATAAAATGTTCAAAGTCATGTAACTAGCACATTACTCACTGTAGGAAGGTAGCCCGTAAGGCTGTGCAGGTGGCGGATATGCTGTGTAAGTAGCAGCTTGTTGGATTCCCGCACTATATTGAGTTTGTCCGTATGCGGCCATCGTTGGGAAGGATGGAACTGTTACTATATGGGGATAGTGTCTAAAAAGAAAAAGGAAAGAAAACCATCTTGAATCGGAATCACACCAAGCAGAAAGCGACCACAAAGGGCGATCTAGTCCTGCTCCCCAGCTTCTCGGGGGACTTAAGAAACACACAGAGAAGTCTAAGATAAACAGATGATTTTAACAATTTCCATTTGACTCAAGCTACCATGTCTAGTATTCTGCCAAGTCACGCTTTGAAACCATTGTTCTAAATTACTACTCTTAAACATTCAAAGGAATTGTGAAAGCATCCCAGCTGTGGCATTGAAGCGCTGTAAATTAGCCAGAGTTCGACCCAGTCGTAATTTCCCCTAGACTGATTTAGTACAGCAACAAGGTCATGCGATGCATATTTGCTAAACACACAATAAACACATTAGGAAGACTTCTGGCAATACCTATAGTGAGAAAAAGAAACAGTAAAAAATCACAACATGCTTCCTCATATATGAATTCAGAGAAATGCATGTTGTATGAACTATAGAAGTGCACTCACTGTGGTTTGCTCACACAAATTATTATTATTATTATTATTATTATTATTATTATTATTATTATATTTATATCCCGCCACTCCCTTGCGGCTCGTGGCGGGTAACAATATCACAAATCCCCATTAAAACCCCATAAAAACAATAATAACATTGCATGGTAAGAACGGCAGCTCAACTTCCCCTCCCTCCCTCCCTCCCTCTCACTACTAGCGGGTGGAGAGGAGGTCCTGATGATGTTTTGCTTCGGGTCCGGAACCCGAGTCCCCCGGGGGGGCATAGATCTATTATCAGCCCCGGCCTCAACCATAAACCTGGCGGAATTGCTTATCAAAGAACTATGGAGGGAATACAATTTCTGCCACTTTGCAGCACATTCTGTGCATAGCTCTGCTTGGGTAGGATCTGTGCAATCACCTTCTTCCCCCAGTCTTTCAACTTTAAAAAAATGTCAGACAAAGATTCAGTTAAATTGATTTCTGCAACTCATGGGCCCCCTGAAAACAAAGGTAGATAGCTAAAAGACTACTACATCAGTGTATCTGACTGTCATCATCCTGACATGCTATCACAAAACGAATTTGTTAAAGCTTCCAATTGGACATCACAAAAAATTGTGGTTTGTTGAACTCTTCTTAGCTTGCAAGTTCTGTGTTGGATGTCAGTCCAACGGAGGGAGCATGTGAGTTTGATGACCTTGGCTCATTCAGAAACAAACTGAAAATTTATTTGTGAAGCCTGGATGCAGCCATTGTTTCTGCCTGAAACTTGCCAGCTGATGGCAAACCACCATTTGCAAATTCCAAGACCACTCTAAGAGGCCCTAGCCCATGAGCTCGTGTCTACATTTCAGCTGAGGGTTTGTTTTGCACATATCAGAATGCAGTCCAAATCAGATTGCTTTCCATCCAAAGCAGGACTTCAAGCACTCATAGTTTGGACAACGTTTGCATCAATAGGTCAAGGTCAATTAAATCCTTTCAAAAGATGTGACTCGTTAATTTGTAGCAGATTTAGGGGGAAAATGTATAAGCTATTTCCACAAACAGTGGATGGCAAGTATAATTTTGCAGGCATTCCCTCTCCTGATGGGAAAAAAAGAAGCCACAAGAAGTACCTGCTGGGATACACTCAGGCATTAGCAAAAAAATTGACTCTTTAACTGTTCTCAAAAAGTTTGCTTATTCTTTGGAAGTATTTATATGCAAATTGATGCCACTTCTTAGATTGAATTCTTCAGCCATGACATTGCCAAAAAATATTTAATGCTTTCCACAAATGAAGACTCAGTCACGCATACTTACTTTGTAGAGCAGAGATGGAGAGGACACTGGGGTACAGTCTTGGTATTCCCTACAAAACAAAAGAAGCACGCTTAACTAACACCAGCTGCAGTAAACGTGCTCGCTATCTGTTAACTGTTCACCAAGATCATTGCTAATTTGGGCATCAACCCTAAACTTGACAGCTCAAGCAGGTCTTATAATGGCATGGGTTATCTTGAAGTCTTGTGATTTCAGTGGATCATTGACTGAATGCAATGTGAGTCAATGGAACAAAGGAACTTAGACTGGGATGTATTCAGCCAGTCGGCAAGATCTGCAGAATAAGAAGAGTTGGTTTTTAGGCCACACTTTTCTTTGCCTTCAGATAAGAAGTCTCAAAGTGGATTACAATTGCCTTCCCTTCCTCCCCCGACAGCAGGAACCTTGTGAGGGAGGTGAGGCTAATACATCTCTGAGAGAATTGTAACTGGCTCAAGGACACCCAGCTGGCTTCATGGGAAGGGGTGTGGAATCACAACCCCTGCTCTCAAGATTAGAATCTGCTGCTCTTAACTGCTACCAGAATTGCTGTAAAGCTATATAATGGAGTGGGGGGGAAAGAACAAACATCAAACAATGTTTATTTAACAAGTGTCCAAAACGCTGTATTGACAAAAGTGAAAAGCCTGAGTAGAATACATGGAAAGTCCTTGAAGGAACTCTTTCAAGACTCTGGATCTTGCTGTCTTGTAAGTTCGAAGGCAGAAGTGTAGAGATATAACTATCTTGGATATGTAAGATGCAAAGATGTGCACTTTGGAACAGAGCAGTTTGCTTGGATAGCGTGATGAAAGTTTTTTGTAATACTTATTACAAAAGTAATATCTTTATCTTTTCCCTTTTGTCAATACACTGTATTGGACACTTGTTTGATAAACAGTTTATTATGGTTCTTTTCCCCATTCCATGATATAGCTTTACAAAAATTTACTAAGGCTATTCTGATTTATGATTTACTGCTGTGGTTTCCTTTAATTCTTACTGTTCTTAACTGCTATACCACGCTGGCTCTTCCGCTAACTTAAGTGGCTCTTCTGTGGGAAGAAGAGTCACTTGAAAGGTAAAAAGGCTCCTTCAACCAGAGGAAGGCTTTAAACTTCGCTCAGCAGAGGGGCTGGATAAACTTGGAATGTATAAATATCGGAAATTAATTTCTGGAATATAGGGAGGAAAGCACCAGGTGCTGCATGAGTGGAAACCCATTTATGTCTCTGCTTGCACGTTACTGGATACACCTTGCAGAAAGGGAGCAGAAGCAGAGACCAGGGCCTATTCTGCACACAATAGATAATGCACTTTCAGTGCAGTTTAGAAGTAGATTTTCCTGTTCTGCACAGGAAAATTCAGCTGCCAAAGCACACTGAAAGTGCATTATCCTGTGAGTGCGGAATGGGCACCTGAGGCTAATTAGCCAGTTTGAAGTAGAGATGAGAGGGGAAACAGTAACTTCTCACATCTCAGTCATTGTGGTACACCAAATTCCGCAGGCACTTGAAGGGTTGCTAACTCTAGTTTTAGAAACTAATGGAGTCTTTTTGAGGAGGGGGGTGGAGTCTGGGGAGAGCTAGGTTTGGAGAGAGGAGGGACCCCAGCAGTTATAATGCTATAGAGTCCACCCTCCAAAGCAGCCATTTTCTCCAGGGGAAATGATCTCCAGTCATCTGGAGGTTAGTTGTAATTCCAGGAGATCTCCAGGCCCCACCTGCAGTTTGGCCTTTTGGCTAAGATCAAGTGTGTAAACACTGGTAACTGGAAGGCAGAGCTTGTTTTACTATAAAAGCCTCAGGGGCGCAAACAGATACTTCCACCTTGACCATCATATGATACACCAAAGTAATAGCAGCTTAGGTTACCATTCCAGATATAGCATTCATATAAAGTCATACCAAAGGCCAGAGTAGTTCAGCAGTGGAATAGGCTGCTAAGGAGGTGGTGAGCTCCCCCTCATTGGCAGTCTTCAAGCAAAGGTTGGATACACACTTTTCTTGGATGCTTAGGGCTGATCCTGTGTTGAGCAGGGGGTTGGACTAGATGGCCTGTATGGACCCTTCCAATTCTATGATTCTAAGGCCACTTAAAGTGATGTTTCTATTACCAGAGAGCCAATTCTAGGGTTGTGCAAGGGCCAAAGCACCCGTATTTATATTCAGAAGGGGCATCTCAGACTCTTGCTCTGTGGTATTCAATTTAACACTTGTCCAAACAGAAAAGATGAGAGCTCCAGCCTGTACAGGGAGAAACAACCCCCTGTTGCTGCTAACTTTTATTTGCTTTTCATTCTACAGCTCCTGAGCAGGAAACGTTCATGGGGGGTGATCCCTATTTTCTGTAAGGATGCATCGCATCAGAGCAAGAAGTTCATCCTCATTAGAAAGTCACTGAAAATGAGACCGCTTCCTTTTATTCAGCTATTCATAAGGTAGTGAATTAAACATCTCCAACATGTTTTTATTTAATGAAATATGCAAATGCACAGAAAACCTAAATATAAAGGGAACGGTCCTATGGGCTCATTAAATACTGGTATTGTATACAGCCCTGTGAGAATATTTTTAAAAATATCCAATGCATATCACTACAGAAGATTTCTGTATTTACTGCTGGGTCTCTCTTGGAAGCTACCTATCTCACACCTGGATGTGAAGACAAGCTGCAAAGATCCACCCTCCTGTTGCCATCTCTGCTTCTCCCCTGCCTGGAACTGCCACTTCTCAAGATCCCACATATGCTTTAAATTCACTGGTCTTTATCATACTTGCTCTATGCAAGTAGGCACTGAGCTACATAGGCCCCCACCTTTGAAAAGTGCAGCCACTGTGTGTGAGGGAAAACAGGATCCCACCCTCAGCCAGCTTGGTGTAGTGGTTAAGAGTGGTGGCCTCTAATCTGGTGAGCTGGGTTTGATTCCCTGCTCCCCCACACGCAGCCAGCTGGGTGATCTTGGGCTTGCGCCTCAGCACTGATAAGGCTGTTCTGACCAAGCAGTGATATCAGGGCTCTCTCAGCCTCACCCACCCCACAGGGTGTCTGTTGTGGGGAGAGGAAAAGTGATTATAAGCTGATTTGAGACTCCTGGTAGAGAAAAGTGGCATATAAAAAAACAGCTCCTCCTCCTCCTCCTCAACCCACTTGTTCCAATATGGTTATGACATGCACCATTTTAATTTTTTGTTTCCTAGTTCAAGAATAGTGGGTTGAAATGTGCAGCAGGAAGAGGGAATTAGCGGAAACTACTCTGCCCCTTTTAGCCTGGATCCAACCGATTGGTTTTTCAACATGATTGTTCTAATCAATGTGTTCTATAACGAAACATGCAAGTTCAAATCCAATTCATAGCCTCTTCACCAACCTCAAAGTACCTGCCACTGCTGCAATTTGCAAGGCTTAAATAAAAAACGACAACACTAAAAACATTTATTTCTTCCATTCAAAATGAAGTTGCTCACTTTAAAAGTCCACCTGCAGCTCTTTCTGGTGGTGAAAGTGGGATGGGAGGGAAACCAGAAACTCCTTCTCCCCCCCCCTTACAGTGCTCAGTGAACATGCACTTTATAAGGTGAGCTCCCCTAATATACATCTGACAGTGAGTTTGGTAATGCACCTGTGATCTGAGTCCTGTATCAATCATGTAGTTCTGCCTGAAAGATTCTGCCTGAAAGAAATTAATATATATGAACAGGGGCTCTCTTTCCCAGAGCTATACCAGCCTTTACAATCCTGATCTCTCTGAATGTCAGGAGTACTTTTTCATATTTCTTCATACTTTTCTCTTTTTTTCTGCAAGGCAATGAAACTAGGTTTCTGGCAGGTCAATGCTATTTCGACTGGAGTGAAGGCTAGAGAGGAAAAAATTAGGTAGCTTTCATGGACAGGAAGAAATCTGGATTAGAATGTTAGAGGGAACCGTAATAACTTTCTTTGATGAAATTTGTGTGCTAAGTGAAGATAGTCTGTATTTTGAGCTTTTTCGAATGGCCAGCTAAGAAGGCACAAAAAGAGGTGATAAAAAGCTTTGATTACTAGCAGTTTCCAGTCACAAAAAACCAACATATTTCAATGGGTTGAAAAACATCTAACATTGGGGAGAATTGCTGCACAGCGATGGACCAAGAGGGGTTTCAAACAGAACCAAGGCTTAGAATACAAGCTATTGAAGAAGAGTTGGCTTTTATACCCCACTTCTCACTTCCCCGTTTAGGGTGCAGACAGATTTTTCTGCAAACTTAGTGTTTCCCCAAGTTTGCAGAAACATCTGCTCTGTAAAAGTGCGGCCTTAATCCATGGATATTAGTATCCAAAGATGAAGGTGCATACTTGGAAATTAGATATATATATAGATTTATTAAAATATTCTTCTAGCAGAAGTTGTTTGAGAGGAAGTGAACTAAAGCACAGAAGTTCTGGAAGATGGTAATGAATACTGTACTGGAAAATGTTAAACAGTAGTCTTCCTTAGAAATCAGTAAGTTTTCTGCCAAATTATGTTGCAATGAACCCAAAGGAACTTCAGGAAGTGAAATCTGATATCTGCAGATAGGTTCATGTTTGTGAAGTACTGAAAAAGCCAGCTAAAGAAAATAAATTGTTTGATTAAGACAGGGGATTTGGTTAAGCTGACAGTCTATCAAATATTTAAATGTCCATCAAGTCGGTGTTGTCTCTTCAGGCTGGCATTAGCTTGCCAGGGTTTCAGGCAGGGGTCTTTCACATCACCTACCGCCAGATATTTTAACTGGAGATGCCAGGGATTGAACTTGGGACCCTTGGTGTGCCAAGGAGCTGCTCTACCCACTATGTAATGGCCCCTCCCCTGGCAGTCAAACCCTATATTTTCTCAAGACGCAAACATTAGATACCACGATCATGCCTGAGAGATAGATTTGAGTCCAACAGCAGTTTAAAGACTAAAAAGGTTTCCAGGTTATATCCTTGAGTCACTCTCTTCATCAGACACCATTATTATGCCTGAAAAATCTCAGCCTATTTGTTAGGAAGCAGAATACCTTTTAGTCTACATAACTTGTAAGTGAAGAGCCTCTTGTGGCGCAGGGTGGTAAGGCAGCCGAGATGCTGTCTCAAACACTGACCACGAGGCTGGGAGTTTGATCCCAGCAGCCGGGTCAAGGTTGACTCAGCCTTCCATCCTTCCGAGGTTGGTAAAATGAGTACCCAGCTTGCTTGGGGGGAGAGGGTAAACAGTAATGACTGGGGAAGGCACTGGCAAACCACCCTGTATTGAGTCTGCCAAGAAAACGCTAGAGGGCGTCACCCCGAGGGTCAGACATGACTCGGTGCTTGCACAGGGGGGTACCTTTACCTTTAACTTGTAAGTAAATACATTTAGAATCAGGTAGCGGAAAACTACTGGGGAAGTTAAAAATTTAGAGGTACCACCTTCTGGTTAGTTTCCTCTGTGTGTGCATGTGTGTGTGTCACCCACCCATGCACACACACTCATGCTGTCAGGATCCAAATTTCTACTATCTACTTTCCGTGTTATGAATCTCTGGTAACAACTGCTGCAAAGTGGGAAACAGACTCCTGAAAACCACACAAGGGACCTACCTGATCCAAATGCAATTTTGTTACAATCAAATTTACTGTAATGTCCTTGGAGAATTTTTTAAACGTTGAAGCTTTACGTCTTTTGGAGGAAAGAACTGTTATGATGGCACAGTCTCCCTAGATACCTTTAGAAAGAATCTTCTTTCTATCACTACAGCTTGCGGTTGTTCTACAAACAGATCTCTCAGCAAAATCCTGGCAATTGCATACGTACCTTCCTGGTGCCACCTTAAATTTGTAGAATAATGTATACTAGGTATTTCAAAAGACACTTATTTATGACTATGGAGTTCTTATAAAAAGGACACTGTCAAACTTCAGGGTTTTTCTTTTTTAAACAGAAGGGCACAATCCAGTCATAATACAACAGACTTCAATTTCCATGGAAGATCTTGGCATGTGCTTAAATCTCTCCCATTGAAAATAATGGGCCTTGACTGGATGAAACTGAAGATCTTGGCCAGAGCAGACAAAAATCATGGATGCTTAAGTAAACGAGACACATTAGTTGCAACCCATGACTAATTGTTTAGACTGCTGGAGTCCATGTTTTCACGAGATCACCAACACCTGAATATTATGGTGTCGATGCTTCTTTGAGATGAGTGATTTTTAAAGACTGTTTAGGAGGCCTGTAGCAGCGGTCTGGAAACGCTCAGGAAACACCAAAAGTGAGCCTATGGCCAAAACAACAAGCCCAAGCTTCTCTCCAATAGCTGCTCTGGGGTGAAGGGAAGGCAGTGTACAAATATTATAACAAAAGGTAAGATAGATTGCATGGACATCTGGGGAGCCACAGTCAGGCCACCCCTGGCATATATAAATGCAACAGGAAATCTTGAAGTTCAGTTGCACTATGCTGAAGGCACCCACCTTTCTTGTGCATTTATTAATTTATATATCGCCTTTCTCCCCAGTGAGGACACAAAGCAGTTTACATCATTCTCCTCTCCTACATTTAATCCTCACAACAACCCTGTGAGGGAGATTAGGCTGAGAATGTGTTACAGGCCCAAGGTCACCCAGTGAGTTTTCATGGCAGAAAAGGGATTTGAACTTGGGACTCTCAGATCCTAGCCTGACACTCGAACCACTACACCCCCCCCCCTGGCACACAGGTAGGATTAAAGGCTCATTGCTAGCAAGATCAGTTTTATTTCAGTAAGGTAGAACTGGAGAAAACACACAATTTAATTACCACATTTGTATCCCACTCTCTCTTCAAGGAATCCAAGGTATTATCAACAAATGAAAATGACACTTTAATCTTGTATGTAGCCAGAATATGGATTCTTCCAGTCCAACAGTATCTAGTCTAATTGGTGGTGGTTCAGAAGTCCTTAAAGCAGATGTGCTCAGGATTGAACTATGTACATTCCTGACAAGCACAAGAACCCAGGTTCAAATGCCAGCATCTCTAAAGTGAAGAAGAGGGTACCATCCTGCAAGACCAGGAAAGACCTTGGCTTGATACCTTGAAGAATCATTGTTTGTTGTGAAACAGCCTACACACAGGATTCTCTCATTTTATTTATTCCTTGTATTTGTGGACTTAAAGACATCCAAATACTAACAATAAAATATTGTACAAAAACGGTATGAAATGGTTGCCCTATGAATAATCAACCAGTTAACTCAACATGGAAGCTCCACTAAGTCACCACTAAGGATATAGCTGTGCTAAGGGATCAGTTTAGACTAACCTTGGTATATCGCTTCTGAGAGCTGTAGACTAACTTGCTCTGTGAGATTTGACTACCCATGCACGGGAAAGCCAAGACAAAAGGGAACTGGTTTTCCAGCAACAGTCTCTATCCTTTCATGCATGTGATGAATAAACTATTCCACAATCATTTCCATAACCCAGTGCCACCAATGTACGGCTCACAGTAACATGAAAGAGGGATATAGAACAGGACAGATACAACAACAGATTATTTCAGAACCCTAATTTACTAGTGCGTACAGCCTTCCCATGAGCCTCTTGTGGCGCAGAGTGGTAAGGCAGCCGTCTGACAGCTTTGCCCATGAGGCTGGGAGTTCGATCCCAGCAGCCGGCTCAAGGTCGACTCAGCCTTCCATCCTTCCGAGGTCGGTAAAATGAGTACCCAGCTTGCTGGGGGGTAAACGGTAATGACTGGGGAAGGCACTGGCAAACCACCCCGTATTGAGTCTGCCATGAAAACGCTAGAGGGCGTCACCCCAAGGGTCAGACATGACTCGGTGCTTGCACAGGGGATACCTTTACCTTTACCTTTACAGCCTTCCCACCTACTTACTAATGGAAAGATGCATTTCCCATCCTGCAGGCTCAATACTGTTGAGTTTTAAAAGCCCCAGAACAGGTCATGCCTGTACTGTACACTGTAAATGCCTCATAAAGACACCAATGTGCATATCCAAAGAAGTGTGCATGCAACGAACATGTATACCCAGAAACATACTTTGTTGGCATTAAAGGTGCCAAAGAGATTGCTGTTTAGTTAATAAGTTGGTGCTGCTTCTTCTCCAACATGGAGGTTGTGGGTTCCTAACCTCAGCAGAGAGTAACTGGAACTGCACTAGCAAAAAACGAGTTAAGCTGCATTATTTGCCAATAATTTTAAAAACAGATTCAAAACGTTCCCTTTTCATTTGGACTGTATGAAAAAAGACTGGGGGTGGGAGAGAGAAGATGGGAATGGGGGGAAAGGCAGATAAGTTTCCATCCCCTAACCTCAACCGCCAAAAGAATGCGTCCTTAGTACCTGCCAAGTATGAAACTTCAGACCTCAGAAGAGCGAGAGTGAGTGTGTGAAACAAATGTTCAGCAATGACTGCAACAGCCTCAGCATCTGTTTTCTGGTGCGTGCTTTTTTAAAGGCACAGAATCCCACTCCCAACACACAGGGCGCTATCATGCTAAACGCTATCAGGGCGCTAACATGCTAAACGAGGCCGCTTCCATCCACTTCAGTGACAGCTTGCAAGTGGATCCTGCCATTCCGCACAGTAAAATCCAGTTGCAAAGTGGATCGAAAGTGTGTTGTTTAATGGGTGTGTGGAAGAACTCGTAAATAAGTAGTTGCATTAGCAGCACAATCATGCAATATTTAACAGATGCAAACAGAAATGTCCTTAATACTCTGTCCTCAGTTCACTATCCTAGGCATTAAACTCAGGGTCTTCTACTGATTGTTACTTTTCTTTTTTCGCAAAATGTAAGAACAGGAATGGAATGTTAGACTCACACTGGACCAGCCTGTCTTTATTACAATTCCAACACATTCAGCAATCTTTAAAACCCAGAAAGGCGGATATGGATGGCGACGGCGGCAGCAACAGCATTTTATGATTACATGCATGGCTTTAATGACACATGGATGCATCCAGCCCCAACTCAGACTCTTTAATTTTTACTGGAAGAAAGTACACTTAGTGTGTATACATGCTACCAGGTTTTTAAATGTATTGTTACCATTTTCTCCAAAAGTAAATTGAGGACAGTGTGGGATAGGAGTTAGAGCAGGAATCAACCAAGGGTCCGTGGACCCGGGGGGTTCGTGAGAACTCCAAAGAGAGTCCTTGACCTTTCCCCTCCTGCCTTAATGGACTTGACCACAAGCTAGAGAACTGGTTGCCTCTGCCCAGAGGGCTCAAAGGATCGACCATGGGGACAAAAATCAAAGGCAGGGAAGTTGGCTGTGGCATGGTAGGGGGGTCTGGGCTGTCTTCCCAGCACCTGTCCTTCTTTCTGGCCTACATGAGGCAGAGCCACCATAGTAGTAATAAAGGCAGGGGAAGGAAGTGAAAGGAGGGTAAAAGGTGCAGGTGGTTATGTCACTTCCAGGTCATGCTAGGGGGTCCTCAAAGCCTGAACATTTATTTCAGGGGTTCCTCCATGGTCAAAAGGTTGAAAAAGTCTAGGTTAAAGCATCAGACTAAGATCTGGGAGACCTTGGTTTGAGTACTTACTCTGACAGAGAATCTTGCTGGTTGATCTTGGGACAGGCACTCTCTCTCAGCCTAATTTAGCTCACAAGATTGCGAGGATAAAATTAGGAGATGACACAAGCTGATTGGGGAGAAAACTTGGGAGTATAAATGAATACATAAATCACCAGGGGCATGTTCCATAAGAATAAGTATTGCCCCAAGGCAAATGAGTCAACTGGATCACATATATTAGTGAACCCTTGGGCTCTATAAGGACACAAGTGAACAAGAAGCATTTGAGGTATGCATTTCCTTTCTATGTTTAGATATAAGATATCAAGGAACCTAAGAGCCAATGCAAGTAGAATTCAGAATTCAAAGAACCTTTATTGGCATCAACCGAATCAACAGACAAAGAGTCAATTGCAGTTTCCATAAAAGATAAGTTGCCACTCAAAATAACCGACAAAACCTTGGCTACTTTTACAAGAAATGTTGGATCCAGAGGAAATCCAGCAACCTAATTTGGGCAGAATCCTCCATCCCCTCAATTTACTATCAGATATTCCTTTCAAAAGGAAATGCTATCAGGATGGGGGGGGGGAGTAAACCACGGGAAAGAGAAGTATACCCAGGGAGTCTTACCTTCAAAGTATGCATTTTAATCAGTAACCTATAGCAACCCCCCAAAAAAAAAAATCCCCCCCAAAATCACTGAAAACAATCACTAGGAAAACAATCACCAGGAAATGATTAGATTTACTGGATGTGTTAAGAAAACAAACACACACCTCAACAATCCAATTCTTACTAACTTGGGCCTTGCCTTCCTTTCCAAACTAGACACACAAACACCCGCCCCCAGAAAGGCACCTGAAGTTAACCGGCTCTGATCAAAAGCCGCCAAGCTTACCTTCTATGTCATCTGGAACTGCGGCATAAGTATTGGAAAGGTTAAGCTTCAGACTATCAGGTTGTTCTCTATTTACAGTCACGCTGGGTGACGTCACGAGATCTAGCATTTCCTTTTACCTGGAGGAAAAAGAAAGAAAGGAAAAAAAAGAAAGAAACCCAGTTAATTTATTCATTAATTATGCACCCTCGCTAATGATTCCACTTTTTTCTCCCTAGGAGTATAAATATTAAAGCTGATTACCTAAACCCAGGCTTCATATAAATTCCACATAAACAACATTTGCGGTAAAAGTTTTTTGTCAAAGGGAAAATACAGAATTAAAAATCAAGTACTTCACTTTCCTTGGAGATTATACCCTCCTGATTAAATCCCCCCCCCCTCCCTGGATTTTGCCACTAGAAGATTATATTTATGTATCTCTTAAATGCCATCAATAGCAAGCACCACAAATTAGGATTGCATTCCTCCAATGTGCATGAGGGCATTAAAAAAGCCAGTGTTACCGAAACGCTTGGAACATAAATGGAAGTCAAAGGTTCTAGGTGACACTGAATGGTGGTACATTAAAAACCTTTACATAGATTTTTTTTGGGGGGAGGGTATATCAAGTCACAGCCAATTTCTAACCACTATTGGGTTTTCAAAGCAAAAGACGTTCAGAGGTGGTTTACCATTGCCCGTTGTTGCTTAGCAACCCTGGACCTCTTTGGTGGTCTTCCATCTAAGTATTAACCAGGGATGACCCTGCTTAGCTTCCGGGATCTGATGAGACAGGGCTAGTCTGGACTCGTCAGGTCAAGGCTTGTATTATTTTTAACTTATTCCTCATGGCTGCAATTCTGCTCTTAATTTCAGGATTGCCGCTGAACACATTATGGGCTATGTCTGAAGACCCACTTTTCTGTGATCAGGCTACACCGAAGACACTTCTCAAGTTACCTACTCTTTGCTAATCATAACCTTCCCAGCCCTTTAGCAGTCAGTGTTAGTAACTTCCCCATGATCACACCAGTTCTAAAAGCTACCCTTACTATTCATTGCTCTATGTTTTGAGAGTACAACAGGTTATGGTGGCCACTGATTGTTTTCACTGAAGATGAGAACTGGGAATCCGGCTGCTGTAAGAAACAGCATTCAGTTTTTTTAATACAAGAGAAAGGATTAGGATCTGATGCACACAGATGCCAGAAGCATCAAACAAAGTCCCTGCAAGAATACTCTAGCCAAATTCAGAAACTGGATAAAATAAATATGGCCACATAAATGTCTTGAAATTAACTGCAACATCAACTCATTCAGTGAACTCTGATAGAATCATGCATTTAATTGTATCTGTAGCTCTACCAATCCGTTGCTTCTCCCATCATGCCTTTCCCATCCAATGCTTTCCCTATTACACCACCCTTGTTCTTTAACCTGGCTGGAACAAACCTCCGAACACCAATAGCTGTAGGTGAATTCCTGATTTCCTTAGCATTCTGTGGCCCTCCATAGTTTGCTATCTGTACTGTTTTGTTGGTGTTATGTACCACTGAACACCTGTTCATGCTCCACTGTAGGGTTGGGACAGGTACAAGCCTATTCCTCTACTGCATGAGAAAGACTGCCAGCCTGCTAAATGTAGTGACTTCACAAGCATTGGCTGCTAGGGTGTCCAAGAGTATTTTTTAAATAGAAATGGTAGCCTTGTTCACAAGACACAGTGAATCCACATACAATCCATATACAGCCTATACTTGCCTTTTCTTTAGACATATGCTGAGTGATTCTCCTGTTACACTGAAGAAATGGACAAGCCAACGTGTGATTGTAAGAGCATATTATCCAAACCCAGTTTCATTCATAAAGAGAATATGCATTGGCCTCTCCTTACTCACCGGTTGACTCATGTACATGCAGGCTGAATGTATGTTCACGGAAACAGGAGGGTGAACTAATATTTAGCAACCAATGTGCATTAATAAGGGAGCAGAGTTGCCTCAAGGGCATGTTCTCCAACCTAGATATTCTACCCCTGATCTTTAACGTATACCTCAGGGTTGCGGTTAATTGCGGTGAACAGCAATTGTTCTGTTTGGTTATTACTCTACCTTCTCCAGGCACAGGTCTACTACTGGTAGTAGACTGAATGGCTGAAACCTAGCACACCAAAGAGTAGTGTCTACACAACTACCAACAGACATACTAAATACTCCTGAATTGTCAAATATCCTATACAGCAGGGGTAGTCAAACTGCGGCCCTCCAGATGTCCATGGACTACAATACCCATGAGTCGCTGGCAGGGGCTCATGGGAATTGTAGTCCATGGACATCTGGAGGGCCGCAGTTCGACTACCTCTGCTATACAGCGATAGAGCTGGACCCAATGCAAGCTATACAAGAAGGCAAAAAAAATCTACGTGTATCATCAGTCTCCCCATCCTACACCACCCCCTCGCCCCTCCTCACAGCTGTATAGAGCAGATTGCACCATTTGTTACTCCTGTCGTCACTCCGCGTCCCCGGAGGCTACAAACATTAAGGCAAAACATGACTGTGCTTTTAGAGGAGTGCTCTGCAGCAGTGTCAGGGAGCAGATCTTAGGAGATGACAGCTGGGCAACAGGGGAAGCTGGAGTGGGGAGGAGAGAGACTTCAAAAGGCCCCCACCGCTGCCAGACGGATTAAAAGCATATGGAAGGTTCCAAGTCAGGGCTTGAACCAGCTCACCTTTCTGTTTACCCCGACATGCTTTTGTTCAGCTACCTAGGCTGCAGACAACTACCTCCTCAGAGATAAAGATCTGGCATTTGGGAGCCAAAAAGTTAACAGATGGCACAGAGGATGGGGAGACCCTTCCCGCACGCCAGTTCTCAGGATTATGTTTGTAAGGGAGGGGAGAGGACAACTCATATTTTGCAGTTCCGAAAGTCCACTATGTCTTCATGCTTGCTATTTAGACTCTCGTCCAAAAACCCTCTAGTAGGCCCAGGAAAAAGAAAAGGGGAGGGGGGAAATCCTTGAAGACGTTCCCGCCAGTTTCTCTTGATCGAAAAACTGGAAAATTTAGGGAGCTTGACAATACAGTCCTCTGTCAAATAAAGAAATATTATGTGCACTGTACTGTTAAGCAGCAAAAGAAGTTTAGCCTTTGTGAAGGACTTGGGGAGTTATTTCAGTTTTTGCCAACATTTCCCTTGGGGCTGTGTGATTCGCTCCCAAGCATGCACACACACACACCGTGGCTTCAAAATTTCCAGAAATTGCAAGAAACTTCTTTTTTCATGCAACGACGGCAGTGAGATTGGTGTTAGCCAAAAGCTAGAAACTACTGGATATTCCACCTCTATCGCTTTGGTTTGATAAAATGGTTGAACTTTCAAAAATGGCCAAACTTACCATCAGAACAAGAACAATGGCATTTTTATACAGATTATCTCGCTAAACAGAACCTAGATATGGAGTGAAAATGGATCGGGGGGGGGGGGAGATTGGGGCTACAGGGGAAATTATGTATTTAACCATGCAAGTATGTTTATTCTTTTCCTGTTCTGTTCATTCCTGTATATATAAAAATAAAAATATATACTAAAACAAAATCCAGAAATTTTGTCTCTGTTTCTAAGATACTTAATTAGTCCCCTCCAAAACTTGTATGAGTAGCATAAAGAACCTCTCCCCTTAGAATGTCAGCACAAACACAAAAACCATTAAATTACATATCTACAGGACCGCCTCTCCCATTATGTTCCCGGAAGAGCTTTACACTCAGTGAATACTAACCTGTTGGTGATCCCTGGCCCCAGAGAAATCCATCTGGCCTCACCTAGAGCCAGGGCCTTCTCAGCTTTGTCCCCCACCTGGTGGAGCAAGTTGCCAATACAGATCCAGGTCCTGATGGAACTAACAAAGTTTCACAGGTCCTGTAAAACAGCACTCTTCTACCTATGATTGAGGTCAGGGTAACTGAGGTACAATTATGGACCTCCCACTTCCTCTTCTCCTCATGCCTTCCCCCCCCCCTCCAGTTTCCCCACACATCTGTGGAGTCCACCCCATCATGGTATAAGACATAATGACTTGAGAGACAATGGGGACCGCAAAACAGTGGAAATGTTAAATTGTTTAATGATGTTTCAAAATGAACGTATGGTGTGAGCCCCCCTGAGACCACTTGTGGGCAGGGGCAGCCTCGAAATAGAAGTACAGATAAAATAAATAAATAATCACTGAAGCCAAAAGCATTCCTAGACAAGGGTACTTTATATAGGTACATGGAAGAGAACTGCACTGTACTGAAATGGACTTAGAATCATAGAGTTGGAAGGGACCTCCAGGGTCATCTAGTCCAACCCCTTGCAGATTGCGGGAAATTCACAACTACCTCCCCACCCACAGTGATTCCCAATGCCATGTCCAGATACCCCCCCCCCAAATATATTGAGGGATATTTTGACTAGATATATTGGAAGCTTGTGGGTTTGCTTCCTTGATAAGATTTTGGGGGGGGGGGGAGAACTGATTCTTAAGATGATGTGCCATATGAAAGCCACTTGACTGAACCCGTTCCCGACCTTCCTGTTTCCTGGGAAAGGTTCTGGAAAGCTATAGTGCTTCACCACAGATGGGCACAGGAAAAGGTGATGGAAGCTAGGAATTGTCTACTGCTTCTTGAAGGCAACACCATCAACATCCCACAACAGCTCACTCCACAGACCCCCGATTTTCATATCCTGATGAGAGTGAGGCTTGCTGGAATGAAGGCATCTCACTGCTTTCAGCTAAGCCAGGGGTAGTCAAACTGCGGCCCTCCAGATGTCCATGGACTACAATTCCCATGAGTGAACACTGGCAGGGGCTCATGGGAATTGTAGTCAATGGACATCTGGAGGGCCGCAGTTTGACTACTCCTGCTTTAGTGTCTGGTTATCACTTTAAGGAACACTGCTGATGTTTTTCAAACAACTTAACATACTATGCAATATTTTATTATGAGCCTCCATTGTAAAACTTGGTTTGTGAAGCAATTTATAGATATTTGGAATAAGTAAATGAAGCACTAGTGAAAAACCCCAAACACTTTTCTGCTCATTTTGTATGATATTCCCATCTTTGCTCTGTTAAGCACGCTTTTTGTCCAGTGATCCCACAGAAATACCTCTTCTGGGGTCAAACGGGGCCAGCCCCCTCTCTTTTGACAGCAGAAAAGTTGGTAGGATCAAGGCCTCAGCCTCCAGGTAAATTTCTTGGGGATTTCCTTCAAAGCCCTAGGCATACGGCTGCATGTGGTCACAGCAGGAAACATAAGGAAGGAAAAGAGAAAGAAACGGAGGTGGCTGTTGAGTGCTCTGAAATGATAGATTGCAACGTGAAATCAGAGATCCATTAGCAGAAGGCCAAAACAGAAACACCCATTAAATGCTGTGACTGGGAAAGTCAGACCGGGAATGAACTTCAGAGATTTGTTAACATGGAGCAGAGAACAGGTATATAAACTTAAAGGGGTAGGTAAGAGCACATCCCATTGCAAACAATTATATGTCTGCAACTAATTGAATTCAGATGCACTCTGATATCTAGTTTCATTTAGATTCACAAAGCTATATAATTTATATGCAAGTACAAAGTCATTAGCCTCTGGCTCTAGAATTATGTATTGAGGTAACTGGTCCCAGGTCACATAGCATGTTAAGAGCAGAGCTGGAAAATTAAACCCTAGAGCCCCAACTTCATGTCCCCTCGTACAAACATTTTTCATTCAATATGGCATAATAGCAAACTTTGAAGGGCTAATAAAAACTACTGGCCTGCATCGTACCATTCCATTCAGCAAAACTTGAGACTGTCCTCCAACCTCAGCAGACCTTCTCCAATTTAAGTGGCTCTTCCACCAGCAGAAGAGCTGTTCAAGCTGAAGGTGGCTTCAAACTTTGCTCAGCTATGTGGTAGGATACAGGCCATACCATTGTTTCATCGGAGGTCATATAACAGTAAACTGGAGGTGCATTCCATTCACTCAAAGTTCTTTGATATGCAGCAACCAGATCTAACGTATGGGGTGTTACTCATTTATCACTCCCTAGCCCAATCTCATCAAATCTTGGATTTTAAGCAGAGTTCACTCTGGTTAGTTCTTGGATGGGAGACCACCAAGGAAGACCAAGGTTGCTACACAGAAGCAGGCATCTCTTGCCTTAAAAACCCTATGGGGTCACCACAAAATCAGATGCAACTTGATGAGACTTTCCACCACTTTCCACCAGTTGCAACTTGATGGCACTTCCCACCACACATACACCACCTTAACTTTGGCACATGGCATTGTAACACGCCTAGTCCACATCAAAAAGAGGTGGTACAGTGTTGAGGTGAAAAGAATGGGTTGTACTGTTTCAGACAGAAGGTACATATGGTGGTGGTTAAAGGAATACCACATCTTTATTAGGCCATAATCTAAAAGTTCTCTGCCAGTACATAACAACATATTGCAGGAGAAAGTTCTGTGCTCGTTTTCTACTTACAGGGAACTAACAATGCAGTGGAGCTTTGAAAATGGCTCTTCCTATTCCTACAATGTGATTTACTTTGTTCCACCACATGAGATTAAAAAGTGAGCCCAAGGACCATTGTCATATAGGGAAAGGCATTAGCTCCATTTGGTGGGCTACAGCATCACACAAACAGGAGAAGGGTCTGTGCAGTTAACCTCAATGCCCACAACATCCTGTATTCTAGGGCCAAGCTAGATCAGATTGCATTCTCGAGTTTATCCATTTTGTAGAGTGAGCTGATGCTGGGGAAAGACTTTCAATAGTCCAGCAGGGTTCAGTTCTGGTCAGGTCCTCCAAAACATGGAGAGAGGGAGGGCTCCTGCCTTCCCCTGTGCCATTTTTCAACCCAGAATGGCACTGTTTTTTGCCAGAATTTGCTTGAGCTGTGTTTTGGGTTGAAAAAACAGTGTGCATGAGGAGGCAGAAGCAACTTCTCCCCTCATACTACGGTGATCCCAACCAGAATTAGGCCCCATGGTGTTATTGAAAGGACTTCTCCAGCAATAACGCACCCTACAAAACAGATGTCCAGGTGAACCTGGGAATGACATCTCATTCAGTTTGGCCCCTAGGCTCTGCCTTGTTTAGTTTATGATAATGATAATATTATTCTTGTGTCCCGCCCTTCCTGTGAGGATCAGGGTGGGTAACATTTAGCCCCACTGTGCAGGATAAGGGGAGCTGAAGGCTTTCCAAAGGGAAGGTTGCTGCCATACATGGATATCAATGGTGCTTCTGGTATTTGCTGGACTGTGTTCTGCTCCTAAATCGAAAAAAGTCTTGACAAAAATACACCAGTGGGACCGAAGATGTATCCATGAGCACCATGGGAAAGAATGCTTCTCTCGGGGTATCGTCAGCCATGTTTAAATCTGTGGTCTACGCCTAGGCTAAACACTAAAAGATTAAAGCCGTAAGCACTGAGATTTTCTGTTGAACAGCACACAATAGTAAAATACTGTTGGACGCTTCAGTTATTAAGACTAACCCAATTATTTGATTGACAATGTGGAAAGCTTTTGCTATTAAAAACCTCAAGCCAATAAAAAGTCAATAAACAAATTCTGGACCACTTTTTCCATTCAAGCTTCTATGTTGACATAGATGTTCCAATACCAGTGGGAGACCAGGGCACCTCAAACTAGGAACAGGGTTCCTTTCTAAACATATTTTTAGTCATTCTGATGTAAAAGCAACCAATTTAAGCATTTTTTAAAACCTCAATTCTCAGTCTTTCCTGTATATTAGTTTCTTTGCCAGGATCTGGGGCAGAATACTTTCCAAAATGGAAACTTTTGCCGTTGTTTTATTTTTCTGTGGAAAATTATCCATTCCTAAAGGTTAGTTGTTTCATAAAATTAAACCATGAGTGGAAGTCATGGCCAGTACAATATCCTCCTAGGAATTGTGTGAGAGAATACATGTATGCCTCATTGTTTTGTAAAGGGGGTGAGTAATAAAGCCACAAATACCTATAATAAAATAAATTTTAAAGTCATGTTATGAATTCCATTGAAACAGAGTACACAACCATACCCATTGAATATCATGCACCATTCTTTAGATGTGCTAAGATTAGCGTGTCAACATTTTTCAGTACCTTGGGTTTTCCTTAACCAACATAAGGGACACCACCTGTCATATTGTTGTGACCTTTTACCAGGCATCATTTCAATAAAAGGATCCACGTAAAGGTTTGCATTTGATTGCCCATTTTTGCCTAATCGATTTTTCAGTCTGCGTTTGTTGCCACTGAGACATAAAATTAACATGCAGTACTTTAACATTTCTGCTCATTTAAATACAAGTCTAAATAAACATGTTAAATCAAATCATACTCAGGGTAGCAACAAAAAAAAAACACTTCCAGCAAAAAAATTGCCAGTTCAATTCTTTCTGGAAAACCCAAATCAATGCCAATCAAAAACTGCATACTTCAGAGACATTTCACAGGCTGCAGGCCCAAATACTAGATTTGAATGCTTGATCTACTGACTGAACCATCTAAAGCAGGGGTAGTCAAACTGCGGCCCTCCAGATGTCCATGAACTACAATTCCCAGAAGCTTCTGGGAATTGTAGTCCATGGACATCTGGAGGGCCGCAGTTTGACTACCCCTGATTTAAAGTCTTAGGTGATTGCTGGTTGGAGGCAAATTTCCATGCTTTCTGAAGCCATTTTGCCTTTGCAGGGTAACTGGGCTGAGAAATATGAGGCCAAACAGTGTTCAAGTTTGACTTGTGCACTTCAGCGCACTTCGACGGCCATTCAAGCCCAAGATGGCCAGTGCTGCCTTGGGCTTTAATGGCCGCCAAAGCAGCCGAAACGCCTAAACCTAGTTCAAGCCGATTCACCACCTGTCTGCCAATTTCTATTCTTTGGTTCAGCCAGGGCAATTTAGAGGCAGAGTTCATAGACCGATTGTTTAAAAACTGTTTTGTTTTTGCCTTGCTGTTTTAAGCATAAACCTGTTTTCAATTACACATCTCTTGAGTTCTGTCTCCCTACGCTCACAAACTGGAAGGGGTTGCATGGTGAAAATTAATTGCTTCATACCAAAGAAGTTCTTATTCTAAGCAGTTGCAACATTTGGTCTGAAGTGATCCAGAAAGATCAAACACACAAAGCCAGCTCTGTTCTTCCATGGCTGTTATCCTTTGAAGTGGCCACTCAATAAGCAAGAAGAAAACAAAACATAAGACTGTGCCAGCTCAGCATGGAATTCTTGTGCAGTGTTTCCACCCACAAAATATACTACTGAATGTTACTTAAGACTTGAAAATGATCCAAGGCAGATAACCATGGTAAAAAGGAGTGATAGGGAAATCTGACTATTTTAGATTATAGCACTGGGTCAGTCAAGATTAGACTAATCACTGGATCTATCCAGGGACTATGAATACAGGGATTGAGGCTGACTGACCCCAAAACACCTGCTGGTCCCCCCTCAGACACCCCCTTCCATGTCTGTACAATCTGACCTACCCAAAGATTTTGTCAATGTTACTGTTCCTGTTAATAAATTATTCTGGTTGATATGTTACACTATGTTATATTGTTATATATATAGAACTGTTATGTATAAAGTTCTAAAAGCCTCCCAAAGAGAAGGAACATGAGAGATCAGAGACCAATCAGGAACAACCTGATATGTAGAAACTCACACATGCATAGTTAACTTGAGTTGCACCGTATTCCGAAGTCAAAGAATCATAGAATCATAGAGTTGGAAGGGGCCATACAGGCCATCAAGTCCAACCCCCCTGCTCAACGCAGGATCAGCCCAAAGCATCCTAAAGCAACCAAGAAAAGTGTGTATCCAACCTTTGCTTGAAGACTGCCAGTGAAGACTGGGGGCCGTTCCGCATTCGTCCAAAACAGCACAATGGTTACTAATTGAATTCACTACAGTTTTGCCGATATGCACAACGTCGTTTACAATCTGCAACACTCCTGAAACCGATCCGCAAAAAGCGCTTCGTTGTAGCACTTTCAGGGAAATCCCAAAAAGTGGATTCACCCTCCAGAAAGCGCTACACTCCTGCAACCAATCTGCAACACTAGCGGGAAAGTTCTGTGCGTTACCATTGTTGCGGTTTCTGCAAAGTCCCTCCCCCTGGCTCTCTCCTCTGATCTTCCGGCGAAGCGATCGCCATTTTTTTTCTCCAAGCGAGCGGAGATCAACGCACCGGCAAGCCTTCGTTTACCCAGTGAGGCTTCCCCGTCTGCAGTCCCTCTGTTTAAAGTCACCAAGCACAAGCAACACAGAGGCCCGTTTGCTGGTTTATTTTCACTTTATTTTTCACACAGTTTTCGGCTGAAAATCGCGCCCGTGAGGGGGAGGGATTTTTTTTTTCACTCGGGGGGGGAGCATGAGAACGATGAAACGGCAGCTCAAACATCACCTGCTAGCTGGATGGGTCTCTCCGTTGCAACGAATCAACACATTCGTTGCAACGGGTGTTTCTTTTTTTTTTTTTAACCTTCCTTAAAGGGAAAGGGGCTGTTTGGGAGCATGATAACGGCCGCCCATTGGCTGGTTGACGGCCAGGGGCGGGACACAGCTCAGCAATAGCGCTTCCTTTCTAGCGATTTTTGCCGAGACCGGAACCCTGTGGGAAACGATAGAAACGCAACTGGATTCCACTACAAAGGCAGGTATGCATAACGATGAATTCCACTATTTAAAATGGCGATTTTTCGTTCAGCAAACAATTTGCTACATGGATCCCGGTGCGGAATGGCCCTGGCAGTGAGAGGAACCTCAGCCAGCAAAGGTATGAATGGCCAGGTCCCATCCCCTACCCACCCTCTTCAAGCATAACATTGGCCACTCTGAGAGAAGGTGGGTCAACCTGCCCATATAAGGGGGAAGTCTTAATTTAAAAAATTAAAATAATAATAAAAATAAATCCCCACCCCCATGCAATAGCACACCTTGGGGGATCCAATTGGGAACCCCTGGGCTACAGTGTGGGGCTAGATCTGGGAGACCCATTCTACCATGGAAGCTCACTGGGCGACCTTAGGTGAGTCACTCTCTCTCAAGCCTAGCAAGCAAAAATTGGGGTATAATACTTAAATACAGATAAGGCAATAACTGCAACAACCATAAAAGAGATCATCTTTATTATTGCTCCTGCAACAGCAACTGAATTGAGAAGAAAGAATAAATGATGTTGGAAGACAGAGAGGAAATAAAATATTCTTACATTACTGCTAATTATAGTGCTCGAAAGTCCATTCCAGATGGAATAAATTTTCACTATATTGCTAGGAAAGAGATAAATGATACGTCTTTGACAATTCTAAAAGATCCGACCACTACAAGAAGAAAATGTGATAGTTTCTTTAAAAAAAAAAAAACTGCAATTAGTAACTAAGGCATAGGACAAACAACCTTTTTTTTCTTCTATATGTTTATTTAAAATCTGGCCTTTTACTTTTTTTTCTTTTTAAGCTTGATAAGTAAGATACAAATTCAATGGCAAACAGAACATTTGGCTGGTGACGCCCCCCCCCTCCCCATTCTTCGGTCCCAGCATTGTCTTCAGTTCAGACTCTACAAGAAACGGCATGCTGAACGTCTGGGTGAATTTTCTACCAGTTATCATGTTCAAGAGAGAGGGAAAACAGACACCCAAAGTGAAATCACAACTCTGTTACTCAGAGCAAACTGTGACCTAAACATTCTGCACTATACATAGGAGACAAAGATGACGTGAGGTTCTTAGACATCCTCACGTTTTCCTACCTTAAGGAGACTCAAAGCAGCTTACAATCACATTACCTACCTCTCCCCAGGACAGTCACATTCTGAGGCAGGTGGGGCTGAGAAGGTTCTGGAAGAACCGTGACTAGCCCAAAGACACCCTAGCAGGCTTCATGAGGAGGAGGACTGAGGAATCCAACCCAGTTCTCCAGATTAGAGTCCGTCACTCTTAACTCCTGCACCATGCAGCTACTTGTGAATTTGCTAAGCAACAAAACGGAATGCCAAACTGGCCCAGACACGAGGTTTTATATCCTTCACTTGGTTCCAAGGAGCAAATCAAATTATTCAGCTAGTTTTCTTAGTGGAGGTGGGCAAGAAAGAGACAGCCACAAGAAACACATAAACCATGTTAAATGGCCAATTATCTCCATCCACTGGCATACACAGGATAGGTGCAACCTCCTCCCTTAATTCAATTTGCAAGTAGATTTGTTCCCCCTAATTCCAGTTTCCAAACGTGTCCTGTTCCTGATATGAGCAGGCTCCCATTCATGCCAGAACTAGGGTTGCAAAGCTGGTGTTCTCTTAGAATCGCAACGCTCCTTCATACTCTCCAATACTGCCGAGATCCATTTTCGTGGAGGAAACGGCAGTTTCAGAGGGTGGAAACTATGGCATCACATCCCTGTGGAACTTCCTCCCCAAACTCCAGAAGAAGAAGAGTTGGTTCTTATATGCTACTTTTGTCTACCAGAAGGAGTCTCAAAGCGGCTTACAATTGCCTTCCCTTTCCTCTCCACCCTTCCTAGGCACCGCCTGCAAATCTCCAGGGCTTTGCCCAAGCCAAAGCTGGGCAACCTTAGGCCTAAACCTTATTCCAAATGAAATATTTCCACCTTCCCACCTTCATGCTGTTCAGTGCTGCAACATCATTCTGGAAGACATATAGCAATCCTGTAGCTTTACAGGAAATCAGAATAGAAGGCAGTCGTGTTCCTCATGGACACTTCCTTTCCCCTCTCCCCGCTTGGTCCTATCTCCATTTCCACTTTTGAATTAAAGAGCTCTATGAAAGAAGAAGGGGACGACAGAGAATGAGGTGGCTGGATGGAGTCACTGAAGCAGTAGGTGCAAACTTAAATGGACTCCGGGGAATGGTAGAGGACAGGAAGGCCTGGAGGATCATTGTCCATGGGGTCGCGATGGGTCGGACACGACTTCGCACCTAACAACAACATGACGTCTTTAAGACAGGTCTGCATGGTTGTAATCAGGCTGATTTTGGAGTTAGAGACAAAAATATGCATGATGACTATAATATCAAGAATGATTTAATTTGACCCCAGTACCCAAATCTCTTTGTAATGGAAGTTCATCCAAGTAATTGTGCCATTAATTCTTCTAGGATGGTTATCATTTGAGAGAACCATTTTCAGCAATGTCTGAATACAATTCACCATTCCGGAAGGGAGCTGATGCCTCCCCCCTCCCTTTTAAAGGGTAAAATCACAACGCTGTCCAAAACACACTAGACTTGTTTTTGCAAGAAAATGAACAAAAATTTCTACCACCAAAGCCACAGCTTTCAAATTTTTGCTATGGCAACCACACATTCTTCACTGAGGCCTCCTTTTGGAATTTCATGCTGACACTTTTTACAACATAAATAATGAACATTTCTATATCTTGTTTTTTGATCCAGAACTGAACTCTCAAAGCAACCAATGTGCAGAATACATTTTCCAAAAACATATTACGCATCCTTCTCACTGGAACTCAAAGCCAAATAAGCAGCCCTAAACTTGTGCATTAACCCCACACCCCAGCACTCCAAGACTAGCAAATAACTTTGGAATTAGACACAAAAGTTCCTGTTTATTCACTGCTTCCATTACACTGTACAAATGCCAGGTTTGTTATCAAGACAGAATCCTGAAAACTTGTCTGAGCCTCTTTTTTTAAGAGCACATTTTGTGTTGAAACCACTGTTACTATTGTTTTAACTCGATATTGTGAATTATGCTCTACTTATTCCTATGTTCTATGTAAACTGCCCTGAGTCGAAAGCGAGGGTGGTATAGAAACAAACAACCACAAGAATTCCTTAATGTATATATTAAGAACAACATGGCATATGCAAAATCTGTAGCGTGCATGATTCAAATAGATATGAAGAATATCTTACAGGGCGCATTGAGGGAGATAAGTAGTTCAAGAACTTACCGGTATTTTTCAAACAATCTCCTCCTGTGTCCTGATTGGTTCATTTGGAGACTTCCTGCTTCTTTGAGCACACTTCCTCCCTGCTTGCCTCCACAACAGACTGAATGACTACAGAACAACAATTAAACACTTAGTCATGACTCTCTCACCTCTTTCTAGATAAGGTTTGTTTCTCTTCTTAATAAAATTATTTTATTTTTTAAAAGCAACTTGGTGTTACACAGTCTTCTTTGCATATTCAAACTCTGCCAACAACCAAAGAGACTATATGAGCACTCACTTTCTGGTCCACTTTCATTCATTCATTCATTCATTCATTCATTCATTAGATTTTTACTCCACCACTCTTAGACAAGCTGGCACATGGCGACTTTAGAACGCAAGGCCCCTTGTATTTTAACATGCAACAGCTCCATATGTACAAGAACCAGACAAATGCCTGCAGAATCAGTCTTCCTTTTTTCTCCACTTCCTTCCCCTCCCTCTCTGCTAGCATTAGGGCCGTGGTCCCCAACCTGCGGGCCGTGGCCCGGTGCCAGGCCGCGAAGGCCATGGCGCCGGGCCGCGGCTCCCTCTCCCCGCCCCCCCCCGCAGTAAAAAAATTCCCAGGCCGCAAGCTTGCGGCCCGGGAAGCTTCTTACTGCGGGAGGGCGGGGAGAGGGAATCAGGGCCGCGCTGCGGGCCGTGCATGCACGGCCAAAATCGCGCGTGCGCGGCACTTTGCACATGTGCACATGTGAGAAAGTGCCACACATGCGCAATTTTGGCCACGCATTGCGCATTTGCGCATGCGCGGCCCGCTGCCCTGCTGGTCCCCAGCCTCAGAAAGGTTGGGGACCACTGCATTAGGGAACCAGTCTAATCCAGGGACTTCAATGAAGATGAGACCTCTTCAAGGAATCATGCATGGGACTTAGCTAAGCTTCCTACAAAATGTGTAACTAGAACAAGGCAATGTGTGACTCAGTTATACAAAGGATCGTTATTTGGATCAGCTATTCACGTCCTACTTTCAGATGGCTTGGGGGTTTCATATTTAGGTCTGGGGAGAGTTGCTATCAAATCACAACTAACTTATGATGAACCCATAGGGTTTTCGAGATAGGAGTTGTTCTGAGGTGGTTTGTCATTGTATCCCTTTTATTCCTTGGAGGTCTCCCATCCAAATACTAGCCAGGGCTGACCCTGTATAGCTTCTGATATCAGCCTAGCCTGTGCTATGCAGGGTAGGGTAGGTTTAGCATATATCCCATTAATTCTAAATAAATTCAGAGACGGCTACCGCATTACAGAAACTGAATGTCAGAAAGTTCACATTCTCAATGAAAACCATGTTCCACCCGGGGCTTGACTATACTCACAATAATATTCTGTACCCACTCAGTTACCATTGAGCTACCTCCAAAAGTTTAATTCCTGTATCCTTCCATTCTTCTGATCTCTCTCCTTGTATCTACGCTGCTGCAGAGACACAAAATAAAAGGATATACTTTATGTTCTTTTTCCTGGAGTCCAGCACTTTGCAAGTAGGGATTTCTGATGACCGAAGGTAGGGTGGGTAAACAAACAACTAACTAGCCACAAAAGACCTTAGAGGTAGGCTGTAGAAAGTCCAAGCAGTTATAAATGTTTTTATAAAAAAAACATTTTATAAAAGTGTTTAAGTACAATTTTATTAACTATATATATTACAGGTCATGCCAATATCATCTCTTTCCAGCTGTGTATTCCATCCAGGTGTTTCGGACTGAATGCTTGTAAACTCAGCAACAGCAGTGGGTCTCTATTTATTCCTTTTAGCATTCCTCTACAGGAGGAGGGGGACTGGAAGGTTTCTTAGCACCAAGAGAAAAGAAGAATGCGTAACTCAGTGAATTAGGCCCATTAGCCAGAACAAATGCCAAAGTAAAACATTTTCCAGGAAGCTTGATGCTGAAATATTTTTACTCTGGGGAGGGAGGTCTGGTTGTGGGGAATGATGCTGACCTCTTCAGATAAATTACTTATGATTGTTGTGGGTTTGAACATATGTAGTTTCCAATAAAACATGATGCCAGCCATTGCCTGAGTAACAACTGTCAGCTCACAAGGCACACTGGGCTGTTTCTGCACACTTCTCGTGATGGACACCACAAAATAGGGAGGCTAGGGCCCATTCCGCACACGTAGGAGAATGCACTTTCAATGTGCTTTGGCAACTGGATTTTCCTGTGCGGAACAGAAATGATTCTTCTAAAGTGCATTGAAAGTGCATTATCTATTGTGTGCAGAATAGGCCCAGGTCTTTCATTTCTTTCCTTTTAAAACAAATAATGTTGAAGGGCTGCTTTAATATTTGCATGCTTAACTATTCATTCAGTTTCCTGTTTTTCAAGTAAGTGCAGAAAGGGCTCTACGATTGGGCAGGAAGGTCAGAACTCAATCTAATTCTCCAAAATTTGCGTGAGTTATATCACAGTTGCAGATTCATTAGGTTACCTTTTGTTTAAAGGGAACATTTTTAAATCTTAGGTCAGCATTAGCAAGAGTAATTTCCCATTACTTGGGGTTTCATAATAAAACGTAGCAATTCTGTATTGATGCTCCAAGCTATATTCTCACAGATATCCAATATTTTGTGCAGGGCATTCTACAAAATCACAATGAATGTTTAACGGAACACAGCAAGTACTGACCAAACATCCCCCAACTTTTCAAGATAGGGAAATTGTTTGCTTCTTCTGCATCAACATAAAAACGTGAAAAGGGCTAGCAATTGTGTGCAGAAAGTGATTTCAAGGCACTGCTGACTTATGGCAACCCTAGGAAAGGGCTTTCAAAGCCACTGAGAAGCAGAGGTGATTTGCCATTGCCATCCTCTGCAGAGTCCTCCTTGGTGGGCTCCCTTTCAAGTACTGACTCTCCTTGCCTTCCAAGATCTGATGAGATCAGGCTATACCATGCGCCTTCCTCCCAATACCCTTTTCTCCACTGGGTCATTGACTTTCGGGTCAATGGAAGTTGCCTAGGAACAGGGTTCCATGAAGTCCTGTGCATGAACTGCTGTAAAGACACCTTTTTATTAAATTCCCCAAAGTTTCCCAACAGTTTTGTTGCAGATTCTACTGGCAGTCAACACAAAACACATTGTCATAATCAACAACAACAAAATTACTGGGAGGAAAATACTAGTATTTATTCTTTCTCTAGCCACAAAGAGAAATATAAAATGTCTGGAACTTTTTAAACCATGGAAAAACGCATTTCCCTTGCAGTTATTTTGTGAAAAAAATAGAAATTGCGGGGAAATGAAAATATATGCAGTAGTTACTTTCTTATCATACCTAAGCTTAATTTATAGCTTTAACACCACAAAATGCAGAGTTTATAACTTAGCATATAAAATTGTACCATTTGGCATATTTATGAAATTATGAGTATAAATCCCTTCGTTTTCTAGAAGCAAAACCGCAAATATACCCAATGTTTGACAAATAATTTTGAACTGCAGTACCCTATGCTAGTTTAGCACATGCCTTAATTTTTGTCATCTGACAGATCATCAGGAAAAAATAAAAATAAAACTTGATGTTATATAAAAACAACAATGCAATGAACAAAGTGGTATTATTTGGACAGGTTCCATTTCAGTCATGGTGGGACTACCAGCATACATGCATACCAAGTTAAAACTCTAATGATGCAATCCTAAAGACAATTTTCTGGGAGAATGATCCATTGAATAGACCTCCATAAGATTGTTCTCTAAAACAGTGAAAACACCAAGCTCTTTAATAATGTATTACAGTATACTGTAGCCAGAATTATTAACATTTAAAACAATTATATTTGAAAATGCAATGTGTTGTATATGTCGATAGAATATTAGTATATTATCTAATACTGTAGAACATCTTATATAAAGATATTCATGCTGTACATTTTAAGTGAATAAAGCCTTGTCTTAAAATGTTTTTAATGCATTTCAAAAGAAAATTTTACCAGATCCCTTGTCCACCCGTCCCCTGTTAAAACATCATAGATGATGGTCTGCAGATAAAGGACTATGAAGGGATAATTCTTCACAGAAACAGAGACAAGTTGCTCCAAGAAAACTAATTGCTTAGTATCAGTTGAGCAGAGATCAGTTGAACTGGATACTGAGGAAGAAGAGTTGGTTTTTATACCTGACATTTCCCTACCCAAAGAAGTCTCAAAACAGCTTACAATCACCTTCCCTTCCTCTCTCCACAAAAGACATTCTGTGAGGTAGGTGAGGCTAAGAGAGCTCTGGGAGAAACTGCTATGTGAGAACAGCTTTAACAGGACTGTGACTAGCCCCAAGGTCACCCAGTTGGCTGCATGTGGAGGAACAGAGAATCAAATCCAGCTCTTTGGATAAGAGGCTGCCGCTCTTAACCACTACACCACACTGGAGGGAGCCGGTTAGATTTCTGCCTTGAATGTGTAGTGTGTGATTTCATCCTTAGCTAAAAGCAGTTTAACACAGATGGAGAACTGTGGGAAAGTTGGCAAGGAAGTTTGGGAAGTAGGCAAAGACTCCCATTCAGGCCAAGGAAAAGAGATAGGTATTTGAGAGAAAGAAGAAGAAAATCCCCACTCAATGTAAAGATTTAAGTAACTGTGAATAGCTGAAAAATCATTAGCCTGAAACATAAGAACTAAAGTTCATGTACTGATTTTATCTCAGAATTATCTATATTAATGTGAGAAGTTTGCAACCCCCGATTTCACCTGATCTATTCCCTTTATGTTAAATAACAAATTATTCTATATTAATTTCAAAATGCCTTGAGTGTCATTTGGTTAAATTAAGGTGACCAGATTTTAGCATTGCTAAAGCGGGACACCACTGACCGGGGGGGGGGGGGTCCTTGATTTAAAATTTGGTCTATATGGAGCAACAAAAATTTTCACAGAACACAAAAATATTGTAATATATATATATTTTTAATTTCAACATAAGTACAATTTGCCAGGTGCCCCCAGATGTCCCTCCAAAAGTGGGACAATTTGGTCACCTTAGTTTAAATTAAAGGGGACTCTTGATCCTTCCCTGGGGTTCCTCAGCTGTGCCAACTCAGCTGTGTCAAAATATCGTAATGTGACAGGGTGGGACAGCCACTGTTCTTAAGCAAAGAAGAAATCACATTACTAGGGCAGCTCAATCAGTAAAAGGAAAGAGAAATTGAGGGAAAATATTGCCTTTGAGAGAGGGCAGTAGGGTGTTATATATCACCTTTGGAAAACACTCATGTTGCTCCCCCTTAGTTGCCCTCCCTTAGTTGCTCCCTCAGTCATATGTCCTGGAAGGAGACTCTTTGTTTCTTTAAAAATAAGTTTATCTAATCCTGGTATAAAGTGACATTTGTATAGTAGGTCTGTCATTCATCACTTAACTGTTCCCGATCTTCTTATCTCTAGCCCAGCCTTTCTCAACTTTTTTAGTACTGAGAAACCCCTGAAACATTTTTCAGGCTTCGAGAAACCCTAGAAGTGGCACGATCATGCAAAATATGGTTGGGGAGCACAGCTGTGTACATGGTCACCTGAGCCCCTCCCCTTCCCACCCACCCCCTAGGACCATCTTGGGAGGGAGGGCAGGTTGACATTACCATATATGGTCATAATACAAATGAAAGTTTTAAAAATTTAAAATTGTTTTAAAAATAATTAACTCCCACCCATTCAGGAAGCCCTTCCAGGGCCATCAAGAAACCCCGGGTTTCACAAAACACTGGTTGAGAAAGCCTGCTTTAGCCATATGATCAAACTACCCAAGGTACTTCCTGTGTAGAAGAAACCAAGCCAAACCTTTGTTGCACAAGGCAAGACTAAGACTTGGATCCAGCAATGAAGTATTTTGCAACAGGGTAACAGAATATCTGGAATATGGAGACAAGATGCAGCTACGTTCTTCTGCAGGACCTCTGGAGGTTACAACATTATGCCTCCAGTCACTATCCAGTATTTACTCAGCTTGAGAGTCTGAAATGTATGCAATCATCCATCAAATCTTAATGTGAAAAATCTGTGGGAGTCCATTAAGTGCAGGAGGAATCAAGCGGCAGAGGCTGCAAGCTCCTGGCTTTGCTGATTACTCATCATCATCATCTATTAATAGTTTCATCCTTCTTAAGGGATTCTCTTTCTGCGGGTTTGTTTTAAAGCTTTCCTAAACCAAACTGCTTGGTTTCTATGCACACCGTTAACTGCCAATGGAGCATATTTATGGCTGCAGTGGAATCTGAAGCTTTTTCCGTAGCCTGAAGATAGAACAACATGCAGAGTGATGGATTCTCCTGGGGGATAAGCTTGTTCCATGTTGGGAACGAATTCCTTTGGTTAGGTCTCAGGCAGCCACATGTCCTGGAAGGAGACTCCCAGGGAATTTTTCTAAAAGTTTCTCTATTCCTGGTATAGAATGACATCAGAAAAGTAAGGTAAAGGTAAAGGTATCCCCTGTGTAAGCACAGGGGGTGACACTTGGGGTGCCGCCCTCTAGCGTTTTCATGGCAGACTCAATGCGGGGTGGTTTGCCAGTGCCTTCCCCAGTCATTACTGTTTACCCCCCAGCAGAAGGATGGGTACTCATTTTACCGACCTCGGAAGGATGGAAGGCTGAGTCAACCTTGAGCCGGCTGCTGGGATCAAACTCCCAACCTCATGGGCAGAGTTTTCAGACTGCATGTCTGCTGCCTTACCACTCTGTGCCACAAGAGGCTCTATCAGAAAAGTAAGGTTATCCAATTAAGGAAAGTTTAAATGATTAATATTAGCAATTAAATTTATATAATTTTTCTTATGCACAAAATCAGGTTGAGGGGAGTCATTCTTTAGTTTGTATTCAACATGCTGTTTTCAAAATAAAACTGTGCTCAGGTGTGTTCAAGGAGTTTTGTGATTTCTGCTAGTTCCTCCCATGCAACAATCCAAATAATCTGTTACATTAAAAAGAATCATCATCATCATCGTCATCATCATCATATTCAAGTGGGTAGCTGTGCTGGTCTGAATAGCACAACAAAATAAGAGTCCAATAGCACCTTTAAGACCAACAAAAATGTATTTAAGACGTGAGCTTTCGAGTGCATGCACTCTTCCTTAGATTAATGAACTACAATCATAACTTTGTAAAAGGTAAAGGTAAAGGTATCCCCTGTGCAAGCACCGAGTCATGTCTGACCCTTGGGGTGACGCCCTCCAGCGTTTTCATGGCAGACTCAATACGGGGTGGTTTGCCAGTGCCTTCCCCAGTCATTACCGTTTACCCCCCAGCAAGCTGGGTACTCATTTTACCGACCTCGGAAGGATGGAAGGCTGAGTCAACCTTGAGCCGGCTGCTGGGATTGAACTCCCAGCCTCATGGGCAAAGCTTTCAGACAGCTGCCTTACCAGTCTGCGCCACAAGAGGCTCCATAACTTTGTAGATATAGGTAAAAGCAAAACGGCAAATTAGGAAACTGTGTCATAATATCCAAATTAAACCATATGATGCCATATGATGATTCTTTGTAGCTAATGAGTCCTTTTGAATTCAGTTGTAGTTCACAAAAACATTGGAGAAATAAAACTGTATATGTCAGTAATTAATGGCAGATACTTTCCCAGGTGTAAAAAGAAATAATTAAAAGAGATTAGTTGCTGGCCCCAACCATCTCCACCCAAGCGTGGAAGTATCCCTGCAAGTGACAAGCTGTGCTGGCAACTATCTTGTCCTGAGACGAGAGAGTTAAATTCCAAATTACGTTACATATTACTAACATTACATTACAGTTGCATTGTCCCAAATAAAATGAATTAAAGAGAAGAGAGGATTGTGAAGAATGTGAATACAAGCTTGAGAAAATATCCAAACGGCAGGACCTTGTCATCATGGGTGACTTCAATTTCCCAGATGTGTGCTGGGAAACAAACTCTGCGAAGCGTCCTCAGTCATGCAAGTTTCTGACCTGCCTGGCTGACAATTTCATTTATCAAATGGTAGATGAACCCACAAGAGGTTCAGCCATACTGGACTTAATACTGACCAACAGGCAAGAGTTGGTGGATGAGGTGAAGGAGGTGGGGACCCTAGGGGGAAGTGACCATTTCCTCATAGAATTCCTTTTGAGATGGGGAGCCAAGGAAGCTTGTAGCCAGACGCGGATGTTGGATTTTCGTAGGGCAAACTTTAATAAACTCAGAGACATGATGAGTGTCATACCATGGACGAGAATGCTGGAAGGGAAGGGAGCATGTGAAGGGTGGGTGCTACTCAAACAAGAGCTATTGCATGCTCGCTCCATCCATGACTATGCCAGAAAGACAAAAACACTGCAGGAGCTCTAAGAAGCCTATTTGGATAAACAGAGAACTTCAGTGAGCTAAGATTGGCCAGGGAAGCCCACTGTAACAAGAAAAGATTTTTCAGTTATGTGAGGAGCAAACGTAAAGTAAAGGAGGCAATAGGCCCACTGTTGGCCCACACAAACTCTAACGGAGGATGCAGAGAAAGCAGAAAGGCTCAGCGCCTATTTTACATCTGTTTTTCCCCACAGGTCAAAGGGATTAGGCACATCTAGAGATGGCAGTAGCCAAGGGATAGTGTCTGGGTGTCAGGTTGACATGGACAGAGAGGTTGTCGAGAGGCATTTAGCTGCACTGGATGAGTTCAAATCCCCTGGGCTGGATTAAATGCACCCGAGAGTGCTCAAAGAACTTTCCGGAGAACTTGCACAACCCTTGTCCATCATTTTCGGAACCTCTTTAAGGACTGGAGATGTCCCGGAGGACTGGAAGAGAGCAAACGTTATTCCGATCTTCAAAAAAGGGAGGAAGGATGACCCGGGAAACTACAGACCAGTGAGTCTGACCTCTGTTGTGGGGAATATAATGGAGCAGATATTAAAGGGAGCGATCTGCAAACATCTGGAGGATAATTTGGTGATCCAAGGAAGTCAGCATGGATTTGTCTCCAAGGAACTTCCTTGGAGTAATCAGGGTTTCAGAATGGCTGTTTGGTAGCTCTATCGTGCCCCATTACCCTAGCCCCACCTTAGTTACTATCACTTCCGTGCAGGCCCCGCCTCCTCCTTCACGCACGCTGTCCTCCTAAATTACTCTTCCCTGTTCCCAGTGCCCACCCCTGAGCCCAAATGCCTGGTTGGTGTGCAGCTGGGCTCGATGCCCACTTCCAGACGCCGCACCAAAGACTACACCCACGTCTTTCCCCGACTCATGTCGGCTCTCCAGGCCTGTGGCTCTGTCCCCTGCGGGCCACGGCGCGTCTCTTTGCTCGGGCTGATAGTCACCTAGCCCAATCTCTTCACCCAGTTAGTATCGAGGGGTTTTTCCCGGATCCCACAACGGTCTTCGGGTTTCTCCCTTTCCTCTAGAGAAGCGGGACCTATAGTCCCCGACAAGGAGACAACTACATACCAAATGCAACCCCCCCACACACACACACATTTTCTTTTTGCTCATTTTAGTATTAAATATTCAGTTTATTGATAGGCCACAGGCCATTTCAATCAAATATAAAATGCACACAAGTAAAACACATGGAATCATAGGGAGGGAAAAGGTGTAAACTTTATTGAATACATTCCTCCATGATAACATAAATACATTATAGCAGGGGTAGTCAAACTGCGGCCCTCCAGATGTCCATGAACTACAATTCCCAGGAGCCCCCTGCCAGCATTCGCTGGCAGGGGGCTCCTGGGAATTGTAGTCCATGGACATCTGGAGGGCTGCAGTTTGACTACCCCTGCATTATAGCAAATCATAATAGTTAAATCTCCAACCTAATCATGCAGTTTGGACCTTATTTTTCTGGTGGCGAGGGTGACAAATAATACAAAAATCAGACTTTCAGTTTTGGAAAGACCTGAGGTAGTAGGAATTATTATTTTATGAAACTCAAGCCCATCATGTAGTCTTAACACATATCTTCAATTGAATTTTTTCCAAAAGGCAGAAGAACATAATACCAGCTCCTTCTCCCTGCCACATTTTACTCTTTTCTGCCATCCCCATATAATTTAAAATGCATATAATTTAATCTGCAGCTGGAATTTTGGAGATGGCAGGAATTCAAACCAACCATTTATCTACAAATATCTTGAATACTGAGGGTGTGGAAAAATAAAACTTTTCCAGGATAAAGAGAAGCTGAGTCATTTAAAAAAAAAAAGATGTTTAAGTATATGACGCATGACTAGCACTGATTTCCAACTCTCCTCTACAAAAACCTGGCCAGTGGTACATAAAACATTAGGTGTAGAAGTCACTGGCATTCATTGGCATATAGAAAAAAGGAATTAGACTAAAAAATTTAACAGCTGGCTTCAAGCAGGGTGGATTTATACCATGGGTTTATAGAGTTATCCAACTTTTTGCCAGAACATAAAATGAACCCTGGTGGTCTGAAAGAAATACAAAGCAGCTCTGAAATACTCCCTAGTTTCTGATCTGTTTTTGGCTGTCAAATCAGAAAAGCAATTTGGTTTAAGAAAGCTACTCAAAATAATTTGATTTCCACGAGTTTAAACCAGCCCATCTGGGCTGGTGAACTGGGCCGGGAACTTAAAAAAAGAACCAGACTTTGACTGGTTCTTCTTCCTCAGCAACCAGTAGCAGAGCAGCTAAGAATGTGGTTGTGGAGTTGAGAACTAGGGTGCCTTCTGGTACAAATCTCATGTCAGCAGAGAATTAAGTAGGCAGCCATTCTTAGACCAATCTCTTTGCCATGGAATCTCACCAGTGACATGAGAATGAGGATAATTTGTTTTTACTTGGTTCTAGTAAGATATGAAGTGATACACATGGAGTGCTCAGAATGCTCATACAGGTGGAAAATGTAGACAAGTCACATCAGGTTTTAAAGGCAAGAGACTTCTGAGACGGTTTGCCATTGCCTGCCTCTGCATAACTACCCTGGACTTCCTTGGTGGTCTCCCACCTAACCAGGACCCACCTTGCTTTGCTGTCGAGAACTTATAAGAGCCAACTAGCCTAGACCATCAAGGTCAGTGAGCAGATACGTTAGGCCAGTGGTCCCCAACCCCCGGTCCGGGGACTGGTCCCGGTCCGTGGATTAATCAGTACCGGGCCGTGGCTCCTCCTCGTCCTCCTCCCTGGCTGCTGCCTCGGGGGCTGCCCTGCCACTCTGCCGCTGGAGATGGAGAAAAAGCCATTTTGGTGATGGAACCCACTCAAATTCCTCGCCACTTCCCCGCTTTAAACTGTCTTTTTCGGTAGACAATCATCACCACCTGATTCCTGCCCCCTTACACATCAGGGGAAGAGGCTGCTTTCGCAACAGGAGACACACAGTTAGGAATCAAGGCAATCTTTCTCTCTAGAGTAGCGATCCCCAACCTGTGGGCCGCGGACCACATGTGGTCCTTCGACTAATTGGAAGTGGGCCCCGAAGGATGCCTTCTCCCCCCCCCCCCGGCCCTTTACTTCATCCTCCCCAGCCCTTTACAACACACTTCATTGTTGTGGCGTGTCTGTATCTTATTTTGAAGGGATGTTTAAACATTACCATAGCGATCAGAGAGCGTTAGGGCAGTGGTTGAGAGTAGAGGAGTAAACTACCCCCCCCCCTCAGTAAAAGGCATTGAGTGGTCCCCGGTGATAAAAAGAGCCACTGCTCTAGAGTATTATTCTACTGGTAGAGCAAATGGTTTACAGCAGTGGTCCCCAACCTGCGGGCTGCGGCCCAGTGCTGGGCCACGAAGGCCATGGTGTCGGGCCGCGGCTCCCTCACCCCGCCCCCCCCGCAGTAAAAAACTTCCCAGGCCGCAAGCTTGCGGCCCGGGAAGCTTCTTACTGAGGGAGGGCGGGGAGAGGGAATCAGGGCCGCGCCCGCGCATCGCACATGCGTGGCGCTTTTGCACATGCGCGAAAGTGCCGCGCATGCGCAATTTCGGCCCGGCGGCGCATGCGCGATGCGTGGCCGGGGCAGTTACCCTGCCGGTCCCCAGCCTCGGAAAGGTTGGGGACCACTGGTTTACAGGACCACAGCACAGACTAGTGTAAGAAATGAAAGAGTGAAAAGATTGCTAATTTACTTGGACCTTACAGATTCTGAGCATTTGATCTCCTATCCCCATTGGAAAAGTCTAACAAGTATATGCATAAGGATTGTGCTGTCACACACATACACACCCCGCCACACAGACGTGCAGAAGGGACAGCTCCTTTTCAGGTCTCTCTCCCCTGCATGTGCATAACCAGATTCTCTGGTTCTGGCAGCAACAGCCGGCCAGAACCTTCTCAGCCAATAATGAGGCACTAGCATATCAAAGAGATCCCATGTTTTCACTCCTGGCTGTGAAACTATGCCCTTGCCTTGGAATGAGGTTTTTCCCAGTCTTGGTGCCGCCATAAACACAGAAAAATTTCCATGAATCTTGCTCCCCCTTTCTGCTCTCATCGATTATAGGCTCAACAATTCTAGTGTGTCAATCTGAAAATAAAACATTAAAATTACTGTGTTGAAACACAGTGAAAAATATAATGAGAAAATTAATGTAAGGTACCACAAAATAATGTTTTGTTTAGGGGGAAGAAGCCTTCCCATGGTGTCTATCGCCAAAATATTCAAAGTTCCAGGTAGACTTGTTGGCCCAAAGCAAAATTTAAAAAATGAAAGCCATCTAGTCCCTTAGATTACGACCAACCAAAATAACACAAAACAGCAGGCAAGCTTTCAAATTCTTCAAGCTCAAGAGGGATGAAAGTTTCCAGGGAACTCAAAAGTTTGAACACTGTTTATATTATTTGGGTTGGCCTTCATAAAAAGAATTTTAAGTATTCTAGACCGGATCTCTCTACAATGCTAAGCATGCCCTTCCACAAAGGGACCAACCATCAGTCATATCAAGTACTCAAAGGTTCTGATTAAATCACAGCTTCTAAACTTTGGAAGAAGAGCATCTGCATTATATGCAGAAGGTCCCATGTTCAATCCCTGTTATTCACAGTTAAAAGGAACAGGAAGGAGGTGATGTGAAAGGCCTCCGGCCCTGGAAAGCTGCTACCAGTCAAAGAAGACAATCCTGACCTTGAAAAAAAGAATGCTCTGACTACCCAGCTTCATGGTTTAAATATGTGCCTAAATGAGAGCCAGCTTGGTGTAGTGGTCAGGAGCATGGACTTCTAGGTTTGATTCCCTACTCCTCCCCCACATGCAGCCAGCTGGGTGACCTTGGGTTCGCTACAGCACTGATCAAGCTGTTCTGACTAAGCAGTAATATCAGGGCTCTCTCAGCCCCACCCACCTTACAGGGTGTCTGTTGTGGGGAGAGGAAAGGGAAGGTGACTGTAAACCACTTTGAGACTCCTTCGGGTAGAGAAAAGCAGCGTATAAGAACCAACTCTTCTTCTTCTTCAGTGATATCAGGGCTCTCTCCGCCTCACCTGCCTCACAGGGTGTCTGTTGTAGGGAGAGGAAAGGGAAGGCGACTGTAAGCCACTTTGAGACCCCTTCTGGTAGAGAAAAGCAGCGTATAAGAACCAACTCTTCTTCTTCTTCAGTGATATCAGGGCTCTCTCCACCTAGACCACCTCACAGGGTGTCTGTTGTGGGGAGAGGAAAGGGAAGGCAATGGTAAGCCACTTTGTGACTCCTTCGGGTAGAGAAAAGCAACATATAATAACCAACTCTTCTTTTTTTTCCAAATACTCCAAACTTCTTGGCTGGTGTGGCCTGGAAACTTCCCAGAATTAAAACTAATCTCCAGGCTACAGAGAAAATGGTTGCTTTGGAAGGTAGACTCTGCAATACATCCTACTGAAGTCCTCCTCAAACTTGACCTTCTCCACCTACATATTCCAGGAATTTTCCCAACCCAAAGCTGGCAATTTAAAAGAGGTACACCCAGCATCAGCTGCCCTAATAGCCCGGTCTAGCCAGATCTCCTCAGAGCCCAGAAGCTAAGCAGGATCAGTATTTAGATGGAGATCACCAAGGGAAAGGAAACAGCCAACCACCTCTGCTCATCTCTTGCCATGAAAACCCCATGAGTTGAACTTTATGGGCTTGCCCTGAGTCAGATGCAACTCAACAGCACCTTTCACACCAATGCCATTCTCCTCTTCTTCCTCTGCCACTTCTGTGGATCATGGATTAATAAGTAGTAACTGTTCTTTCTCTCATATACACAAGCCAGTGAATCAGGTGCATTCTCCCACTGTGCCAGGTAACTAGTATTAAGTTTTCTGTGTTTTAAATCAGCTGATTTCTACAGCGAAGCAGCAATGACTTAACATATAGCACAGAAAAACTTCTCTATTAAAACACAGGAAGTTAAACACAGTATCCTTTGGAGGGGGGGCAGGGTGAAGACAGAAAGGTATGCTGAACAAATTGGCACGTTTAAGACCAAAGGTGCCCCTGTTCTCTAAATTTGTTCTGCTGCTTCAAACCAACACGGCTAACCACTAGAAAGGGATGCTGTCCATCAAGAATGAATTCACGTTGTCATTGCTCCAGACCTGACCAGCGGCATCCAGTGTTTCACTAATAATCTCCAAGCTAAAAGCCATTTCCAAGATTTCCCACACTCCAATTTCCTTTTTTGAAAAAAAAATCACATTGGCACATGTTCGTTTTTCATACTCCTGAGCTAATTTCTCTTCCACTAGAGCAGGGGTGGGCAAAGTGTGGCCCTCCAGATGTCCATAGACTACAATTCCCTGAGCCACTGTCAGCATTGGCAGTGGCTTATGGGAATTGTAGTCCACGGACATCTAGAGGGCCACAGTTTGCCCACCCCTGCTCTAGAGGCACAAAGCTCAGCTAGTTTGCTGAATTCAGTGGACGGGTGCCTGGTCAGTGCTGGTACCCATATGGGAATCCTAGGATGATATGTTGAGGTCCAAGATGAAAATTGGGGGAAGGGAGAGTGCATTTTAATGGATTAAAAAAATCCTCATCCCCAGAAGTTGTCTTAATCAGTTTCCCTTTCTTTGGTCTCTCCCCCCCCCCCAATCTAAACTCTGTTCCTGGCTGTTGTCCAAGTGTCAAGTATGTTAGATTACAGGAGAGAAGCCACATTAGCAATGCTTAAAACTGCTTTGTTGTAACCCCATTCTGCTCAGCTCAGATTTCAATTTGGGGATGAAATTTCCTAATCAACTGGAGTCTTTCATGAGCTTACTCTGCAATTATGAATTTATTCAGTTCTAAGTTATGCAGCTAATTGATTAAAGCCAACAACAACAAAAATAAAGTAGTTAATGGGGGCTGCTGATTTCCTCCCCCCTTTAACAATCTCTCAAGAGCCAGCTTGATGTAGTGGTTAGGGGTGCGGACTTCTAATATGGAGAGCCGGGTTTGATTCTGCCCTCCCCCACATGCAGCCAGCTGGGTGACCTTGGTCTCAACAAAGCACTGATAAATCTGTTCTGACTGAATGATAATATCAGGGCTCTCTCAGCTTCACCTCCCTCACAGGGTGTCTGTTGTGGGGAGAGAAAAGGATAGCTGATTGTAAGCCGCTTTGAGACCCCTCCTGGTAGAGAAAAGCTGCATATAAAACCCAACTCTTCTTCTACTTCCTGTTCCTGGGGTCTACCTGTCCTCCAAGAGCAGCTACGTAGTGCAAGGTTCCCTTGCCGGAGATGGTGAATAAACTTGTGAAAGACAGAAGAAGACTGAAGGGGTAACTACTGTGGCACTTAAATTTGGAAAACCTAATCTACCAACGTTTCCCTCATATACCAAAAGATGCATAAGCCTTTCTAAAGAGCTTTGTTCTTTTATTACTGGTCTAATAACAAGAAAGGCAAATGTATGGGAAAAGAAATGACAGTGAAATTCTCATGTAGAAATAGATTTAATGTATTAAGGAAGTAAACACTTCAGAAGCTTAAAGTAACAGGTTAAAAGACTGCTTAGTTAAGTGCTGAAATATACTTTTTGCAATAAATGTCAGCCCAAAGTACAATATAGTTATGATGGAACTAGGACCCAATCTTCTCCAGTGAATCTCTTATATTCCCAATATAGGCTGAATAGACCAACAGGGTGAAGGCTGATGTATGGGGTTTCCAGCTCCAGGTTGGGAAATATCTGGATACTTTGGGGGTGAAGCCTCAAGGGATGGAGCTTGGGGCATATAGCCATAAAGTCCAACTTCCAAAAAGGTAATTTGTTCCAGGTGAACTGATCTCTTTTGCCTGGAGAGAAGTTGTAATAGCAGATGATCTCCAGCCATCACCTGAAGGTTGGCAACCTTACTGTTGTATAGTCCAGGGGTCCTCAACCCCCGGTCTGCGGCCTGGTACCAGGCCGCAAAGGCCATGGTACCGGGCCAGCGGCCGCGCCTGCCTCCCCCCCCCCGCAGTGAGAGGGGGGGAAGAGGCAGGCACGGCCGCCGGCACGCCAGCGACGCAAACGCGCACGCACAGAGCTGCCGCGCATGCGCGTTATCGCCACCTAGTGGCGAAAACGCACATGCGCGACAACTGCGCATGCGCGTTTACGTGCAGCTACGGCGGCCGGGCCACCGGCTCTCTTCCACCCTCGGAGGCGGTCCCCGACTACAAGAAGGTTGGGGACCGCTAGTATAGTCTACCGGAAAGCACAGTTGGTAAAGGAAAAGCAGGATCCAATGGAAGCACTCATCTCCCACTTCCAGGAGAGGCAGGCCCATGAAAGCATCTATAAAAGTGGTTTCTTGAACTGAAGCTGAAATCAAATTCCACGTGGGCAAAGGGAAGGGAGGCTGACAAGGTGGTACAAAACCAGTGGAATAGGCTGCCTAAGGAGGTGGTGAGCTCCCCCTCACTGGCAGTCTTCAAGCAAAGGTTGGATACACACTTTTCTTGGATGCTTTAGGATGCTTTGGGCTGATCCTGCGTTGAGCAGGGGGTTGGACTAGATGGCCGTTCTGGCCCCTTCCCACTCTATGATTCTATGATGAGATCAAAGGCAGATTTAATAGGCATACATGGCTATTGTTTGCCATGAAGACCGAAGTAGTGCTGAAAACGCTCCAACATTATCATGCAAGCATGCCGTGGCTGCTCTTTCTTCTAAAACAGCATGTTGTTGTTTTGTCTGCCCTTTGGGGATTGGGTCTAAAAAACTCCAGCTGATATCTCGCACTCCCTCTATTTCCAAAGCACTGTATTGTTTCTCGGTGCAAGCGTGTGAGCGAGGTTGTGAGCTGCTGAGTTTCCATCCATGGCTGCAGACAGCCAACAGTCAGAGAAGCCTGTAAAATGTTTTCTGTAACATTCTCTCCAAACGCTCTTTTGAAAAGTGGCTCCAATTATAGCTACGGTGATCCTCGTGATTAAAAAGGCTGTCATCGGGGCCCCGATGCTGAAGATAACTGGGAAAGAAGGTTTCGTCCTTGCTCCTAGCTCTCCCCTGCCACGAATGCATGGAGCATGACAGCCAAGGAAATATCTGGCTCATGAGCCAAAACACAGTGAAGTAATTACAGGAGTAGAATCTGGAAAACAATTACCAGACTAAAGATGTTTGTCTGTAACAGCATGTTACTACTTGTGTCATGATTTATGAAATGTCAGTTATAGCTCTTTCACCAGGCCTCAACTTTGTAAGCTTTTTTGGCACTTGTTCTATGAGCGACCGTAAGGAACAGCATGCTCTGGTTGTTGCACTGTTCCTGGTTAGAAAACCAGGCCGGGACGGGGTGGGGGGACTCAACAGCCCCCTCCCCAAATTTTATAGCCAGTTCAGTCTTACTTAATGAACTGCAGGTTAAACACACACAAAAAGGGGGGGGGTTCTGAACTCTTTTAGACTTATGTATACAATCCAGAGAGTTTGTCTTGGAATATCTACAAAAATTGGGGCAACTGCTCAGTTTGGCATGTTGTCCTAATATATTTAAAACAAGTGTGAGAGAGCGAGACTGAACATCTTAGAGGGAAACTCGGAACAATAGAGGCCGTGTTCTCTGCCCAAACCCCAAGCTTCCCCCATAGTTCCAGGGGGCTAGCATATTTTAAACGGGCTCAGACTATTAATGGCACAGAACCCGACCATTCATATAAGCAGTCCTGCCAGTACTCTGCAACTCTCCACAGACCTTCAGCCCACCTGGGCAGAAGTTAGCAATAAAGGATTTTCTGCAAAGTCCCCATCAGAGCAATAGTTAAAGAGCTATACAACTGATTAATAACGTCTTGCTCTCTCACTCACCTCTAGCCTAAGCAGCTGGAAGTTCCAGAAGCAGCTTGATGCCAGTTCCCTGTAAAGACAGAATATCAAATACTCAAGGCATTTCTTACATCCTCTTATTACTCAACCTAAGTAAAATGAAGCCTGGAGAAGCAGGCAGGGACTCACACTGTGCTTGTCGCCAAAGCAGCACCAGTTCTACAACAGACCCTCTGAACCATCTTATGTTCTTTGTCGCTTGCAGGATGCAAAACTCAAATTCGCATCGCTTTCACCGACTGCATGCCAGTGTCCAAGCTGTTTTTCTTTCGCTTCTACCTGGCCACAACTCCTAAAAGTAAGCCACTGAGAAAGCTCACTTTTCACAGCCTCGGCGTTAATTGTGTACAAAGTGGTTTACAATCTTGTTTTGTTACCAACCCCTGCAGGTCATGTCATGGTTCCCGTCTTACACTTTGGGAGAACCGTAAAACAGAGAATTGCCCCAAATTAGTGCTTAATATGAGGGCACGTTAGAGAAATGCATGTAGTAGCAATAAAACAGGACTTTGGAGGATGTACAAAATACACTATGCAATTACAACTCCTTCTGTACCAGTGAGTGGCTGGGAAGGATGAATCTAGGCCTGCATAGGACATGTTTTTTCCTCATCACAAAATGATGCAGCTCAAACTGGGGAAACAGGAGGGCCAGTCAATCATGTCACAGTGTTCTTTAGAACAGAGAATCTCTGAAATGGGGATATTCCAGCTTAGACAAAGAGGCTGAGCTTTAATCTTTGCAAGTCCTCCATAAGTCTATTAAAATACTGGGGGGAGGGAGAGAGGGCTATGACACATAGCAGCTGTCTACCAAGGGCAGGCCAAGATTTGTAAACCTCAGTTCCCTCTTGGATTAAAAAGCAGGCCAAGAGCTGACTCAAAACCAAATTCCCCTGAATGTATGGACAACCCTATGGGTGATCAATGCCCCACCCTGTTGGAATATGCAAGACCTGAAGATGATTGAACAGAATATGGAGAATAAGGATGTCCTGCTGGGGACATCAGAGGAGATGCATATTTAATATAGACTGGGAACTTCTGTCTATTTTCAAGTAATCTCCTTCAGTATCCTGATTGGCTCAAATGGAGACGTCCTGCTCTGTTGAGCACACTTTCTCCCAGTTTGCCTCCTGAACAGCAGACAGAATGAAAAACAGAACAAGGCAGTCGACAGGAATCTCTCTCTCTTTCTCTCTCCCCTTAAGTACAAAGTTGTTTCTCTTCTAAATTAACTCAATTAAGCAGCCTGATGCATTGCTCCTCTTTACAAATTCAAATTCTGCATACCTTACCCTTTGACATACAGCAACTGAAGCACAACATACAATCAACAACAAAAAACTAAGAAAGCGGAGGGGGGAACTGTTCAGCAGATGGGGAAGCAGCAAAACCAAGTCTAAACAGAAAAAGCAGAACTGGTTAAAAGTTGTCAAATCAGACTCCTAAATGGAGCCAGCCTCAGTCAAATCAAAAGTCTGGTGGGAAGGAAAGGCCTTAACAAAAGGTTCCAGGTACCTCATGGGTGGAGCTGCCCGATGACATGGTTTTGTCACACAGCCTTTCTACATAGGACTCCTACTTTTGCACTCAGAAGTTGCTCTATTTTCTCAATGACAATGCACCCAAGCTACCCTTCCCTGATTCCCTGAGCTGAATTGTGACTTCATTCGCAAAACAAACCCCACTCTTCAAACCCTGACCAGTGGCTGCTGTGTTTTGGGAAGGAGGAACATCTGAGCTGAAATGGAGGTCACACAAGGGCAGAGTCCAAAGTAATTTTAAGTGGCTGAGCTAAGTACTGAGGGGGCTAATGGAAGCTGTTTTAATTTATTATGGGGCTCCCCAGTGAATAGAAAGACAACATTTTTCTACAGCAGCTTGATTAAAAAGTCTGTAATTCCCATTGTGCATATAAAAAACAAAACCACTATGGACAGTGCAGCTCAAGTATCAGGAAAGGGATCTTTCCACTCTCACTGTGAGTAAATATTATATGACTGGGAATTTATTTTTACTCACTCATTTGCAATTCATTCTCTCTGCAGGTTTCCAGCCAAATTATATTCTATACAGTCACATCACAGCCACTTCTTCCCAAAGACGTCTGCTGCCTTCTTTTGATAATTCCTCCGCTTAAAGGAATTCCCTTCTTAGAATATTCTTGGCAAGACAAAAAAAAAAGGCTCGACAAACTTTCATGAACATATTTTGCTTGCTTTCTCCACTTTGAAGACTATACACATATTATTGTAATTCGTACGATTGTTCCGTACGATGAAAACTGTCTTGGGTCCTTGGGAAGGGTGGTATAAAAATGTAATTAATAAATAACAGTCATGCTCCTTAGTACTGGCAGAGGCAGACTAGGAGACTAAAACAGTTAGACATGGATGGGAACCAAAAGGACTCATGAATGCAAAAGCATTCCAAAAATAATATAAGAAAGAATGTGTGCTATGGTAAAGCCCCACTAGGCCTAGTTTCCAAAGGGATTCTTCAGGGCACGTTATTATATTTATTAAATGCAAAAGGCAGGAGCCTGTTTGGTACATGTGAACCCCATCAAACCCCATTAAAGGAACCCCATCAGTTGTGCATTTTAGGGATGTACATCTGTGCTGTACATCTTATGCGTGTACACAAAGCTGCTCTAGTACCAGTCTAGCTGTACTAAAAGGGATCACCATATGCAGATCTGCAGGCCCCTGAAACAGAACTGAAACAGAACTAGAATCCTAAGCCAATATTTCCTCTGTAAGGCCAATGAACTTTGCATTCAAGTCTGCCTGCAAGACAAACTCAGAGACACTTACCCCATTATCTTCCTCACAAAGTTATATAATGCTCTCCTGTCTGTTGGCATCCACTATTGTCTCCAAGACCCTCCATTGATTACTACCTTCAGGAGCAATTACTGTCTTCATTATGACACTGAGGCAAAGTCTCTGGGCACTATTTCAATAGTATTAATTAGTAATATGGCCAATAATTACCCTTCCGGTTCAGAACAGAGAAAGGCCATTTATTCAGCTGTCATTTAGTCTACCCTTATCTCTTCTGAAAAATCACCCTCTTGCCTGAAGCTATTTGTACCTATTCACAGTTTAGTCTTTCATGTTAGCCTATCGGCATGGGTAGAAAGCAATTATTTTAAAAGAGAAGGGCTGGGTGCAAGCCACATGGACATATATAATCCAGCAAGTAGTTTAACACTGCTTTCAGCAGAGATGTCTTGGCAAAGGAAAATGGTCTTGGGGAGAAGTATGGATGTGGGAAAGCAAAATCTAATGAAATTTCAGAAAACAGAGAAAACGGGACTGACTTTTGATCGCTAGAGGAATGAAATTTCCTGTCTCAACTCTATAGCTCCTTTTCCCTATTACCTTGACTCATGCTTTTTCCATCTCTCCAACTCATATATGTGCTGCACATTGGGCAAAAAAAGAGATGTTTTTAAAGAAACAAATAATTGTTTGGCTCTTAATTAAAACACACACACACACAAAGATTCTTTTCACTCCAGTCCATGGGCTAAAATTCAGCACAAATTTGACCTGGTTTGCAGCCCACAAACTACCAGACTTTGTCCAGTTTGGCTTGGCTGTTTGGGTCATTTAAACAGCTGTGGGTCTGCATCTGACCTGTTGGGTTTAAATGGCTGTGAAGCGGCGAAATGAAAACTATCCAGTGAAATGGCTGCCAGTCATTTAAACTTAACAGAAGGGTGGGTCAGCTGTTAGGTTTAAATGGCTACAAGCAATTAAACACATCAGTTCTGGCCCCCTCCCGTCACTTCCAAGTGAGGGGAAGCAAAACAAACCTGTGAAATGGCTCTCAGTCATCTCAGCCTAACAGCAGATGAGAACACTGTTAGGGTTAAATGGCTGCTAATCATTTCACTGGTCAGTTTTACTCCCCCTCCCCCCCACTTCTAAGTGACCAGACATGAAACTGACCAGTGAAATGGCTACCAGACATTTCAACCCAACTGCTCATGAGGGGCCCCACCCCACTGTTAAGCTGAAATGGCTGCCAACTGCCTCACCGTGATGGGGATACAGCTTTGAGCTGGTTATGTTCCTTCCTCCATAATCGGCCCAAGAGGGTGGCAGTGGGGGAAGAGCTATCACGTCCCTTTCAGCTCCCTCTGGGTACGGTGCTCTCCCCCACACTCTTTAACATCTTCATGCGCCCTCTGGCCGAGCTGATCTGGAGCTTTGGGCTGGGGTGTCATCAGTATGCTGATGTCATCAATATGGCGATGACACCCAGCTCTATCTCCTCATGGACCGCTGCCCGGACTCCCCCCCTGGATCCATTTGCCAGATGTTTGGAAGCCATTGCTGGATGGCTTGAGCAGAGTCGCCTGAAACTCAATCCCCCCCAAGACGGAGGTCCTATGGCTGGGTAGGAGGGGGCAGATCAAGAAATGTGCTTGCCCATCCTGGCTGGGACGCAACTGGTCACCGCCCCCCAGGCCAGGAACTTGGGAGTGACCTTGGATGCCTTGCTATCCATGAAGGCATAGGTCAAAAAGGTAGCCTGCCCCTCATAATTACTATACCGCACTGGCTCTCAGAAGGGCATCATCGGTCTAATCAGGCTGCATAAACTCATGTTGAAGGAATGCAGAGTGCTTAGATGTCTGAACGGCATGTCTGCATTGACATATTAGATCAATTCTCAAACAAAGCAAGGAACACAGGCCAGTCTAAGTTAGCTAATAGAGCTCAAGGGGGAAGGGTATATTTGATAGGAACCCTAACAATGTCAACCTCAGCAAGCCGAAGAGCCAGACCTGAACCTCCAGAACGTTTTAGCTGCCAGGTACTAAAAGCAATTTTTTACCCCTTCATAATGATGAGAGTCCTGGCAAATAGATGGGGAAGAAATGGAGGTACTGACAGATTTTATTTTTCTGGACTCCAAGATCACTGCAGATGGGGACTGCAGCAAAGAAATTAAAAGACGCTTGCTCTTGGGGAGGAAAGCTATGTCAAATCTAGACAGCATCCTAAAAAGCAGAGACATCACCCTGCGAACAGTAGTGCGTCTAGTCAAGGCTAGACTTCCCAGTTGCAATGTATGGTTGTGAAAGTTGGACCATAAGGAAGGCCGAGCGTCAAAGAATTGAGGCTTTTGAACTCTGGTGCTGCAGAAGACACTTGCGAGTCCCTTGGACTGCAAGGCGAACAAACTGGTCAGTCCTAAAGGAGATCAGCCCTGACTGCTCCTTAGAAGGCCAGATCCTGAAGATGAAACTCTAATACTTTGGCCACCTCATCAGAAGGAAGGACTCCCTGGAGAAGAGCCTAATGCTGGGAGCAATCGAGGGCAAAAGAAGAAGGGGACGACAGAGAATGAGGTGGCTGGATGGAGTCACTGAAGCAGTAGGTGCAAATTTAAATGGACTCCGGGGAATGGTAGAGGACAGGAAGGCCTGGAGGATCATTGTTCATGGGGTCGCGATGGGTCGGACATGACTTCGCACCTAAGAACAACAACAAAACTCTTGAAGCCAAGTCAGAGTAAAGGTAGGAAGCATTGCCTTAATTGCAAATAGGCTTCCTGCATAACTATAGCTTGATAAGACATCTAAACAATTGCTGAAAGTCTGGATTTCCCAAAAGGTGATATTCTCCTTTCCTATTTTAGCTTATTGTCGACAAATTGTCAATGAGAGAGAAAGTGTTTCGCTGAAGTGCTCCTTCAACAGCCAGCTCGATCTATTCCAACTCTTTGCACAGTTCAGCCGAAACAAGTTTATTCCATCTTTCTTGCCACACAAGTTTCATTTATCACGATTATTCAGCCTTTCTAGGGCAGTTGGCAGCAAACTATGAAGACCGAGGGAGGGTTTTGTAAGCAAAAGCCAAAATGCAACATTGGAGAGAGAGTGTTTCTTGTAGCAATATGCTAACAGTAAACTCTACTAAATAAACTCTCCAGATTTTGAAAGACCCCCCCTTTCATATCGTGAACCTACAGTTTTAAGAGAAGGATCCAACAAAGGATGGACAATACTGGTGCTCAGAGGGACCAAAATGCTGGTCTTCAACAAGGAACCCAACTCTGAACCCTCTGATGATACCTTATTTTGGAAATCTGACACACATATTACCTCTCCTTAAAAAAAATCCAATCCTACCAACTGTATTCATTTCACAAAATGTGAATACTTGAGGGGAACATGCCAGGAACACCTTGTGTTCATGGTTCTCCTCAACCTTCCCTTTGTTATCAGAATACCTTTGAAGAGTTCCTGATTTAGAAAAGGGGGAGGGCAACTCTGCAGCTTGCTGCAACATCTGTATTTAGGGCTGCCAACTTCCAGGTGAGGACTTGAGATCAGATTACAATTGATCTTCAGGCAACAGATATCAGTTTCCCCTGCCCTCATCAGTCTCCACTCCCCAGATCTCTAGGTACCTGGTGCTGGCAACCCTATCTATAGTGGGGCCCTCAAACAAGTTTGCAGTTTGTTCCTTGCCTCCAAACAATGGCTTTGACACAAGAAACAACCATACTGTTGTCAAAGTGATTGGCTGCCATAACAAAAGCATCCTGATTTCTTTCCGATCACAATATTTTCCATTTCTGCTCTGTGCACAAGCTCAAACATTCCCTCCCTTTTTCTCATAACAACTAAATTGAAGTTTGTAATATCGGAATATAGCCATTGAATCAGACATAATTTGAGGTCAACAGCAATTTTAGGTCAACAGAATCCTTGACCATGCAGGGTTACATGCAGCTGGTGTCATTTTATTGGCCGCAGGGAACTCAGTGATACAGGGGTTTGCTGGCACCCACACTTGTAGTATTAGCACAAGAGCAGTGTGATTCCATTGAAATAAATGGGCTTAGACTGCAGTAACCCTCCTTAGGATGGCAATCTAGGAATGCTAGGATGAGATGTAGCAAGACCTGCACGTCTTGTATAAATTCCTGATGCAGCATGCATAGAAGACAACACCCAATTTAAACAGAATACCAGCCATGTCTTTTCCATGTCACCTTGAAACCAGACCTCTGGTGGAACGAGCTCCCTGAAGAGATCAGGGCCCTGCCCGAACTCCCACAGTTCTGCTGGGCCTGCAAACAGCAGCTCCTCCACCAGGCATTTGCCTGAGACCGATCACAGGTCCCCCCTCGGACATCCCCTCCATGGCCTGAAGCAGCCTGACCTCCCTAGGGGGTTTAGCTTGTTATGTTGTTATTGTTGGGATCACTGAAGTTGTTTTGTTTAAAACCACTGTTGGATTGTTACTGTTGTATATTGACAATGTTGTATGTTGACTCGTTCCATGTATCCCCCTATGATGTTGTATGTAAACCGCCCTGAGCCATATAGAAGGGCGGTATAGAAATCAAATAAAAAGAAATAAATATATAAATAATCTGGCTATCCAATGATCTAGAAATATGACACAGTGAATTGGGAATTTCATTCCCCTTCTCTTCATTTTTGTATGTGACAGACAAATGGGTGTTGGAAAATCATTTAAAACAGTTTTCTAACAGCAGTTGAGGCAGTAAAATGGTTCACAGTATTCATTCCTCCACTTTATCTTCACAACAACCTTGTAAAGTAGATTACATTGACAGAAAGAGTAACTGGCTCAAGATCATGCAACAAGCTTCCATAGCAGATGGGGAATTTGAGCCATTATCTTCCAGATCTTAGTCCAACACTCTAAAAGTTATACCATCTCATCTTGGTCTTAGAGTCTATACCAAGGTAACCAAACTGTGGCTCTCCAGATGTCCATGGGCTACAATTACCACGATTCCCTGCCAGCGGGTTTTAACAGGCAGTTAAACCAGAAAAGCTATACCATGCTGGCCAAGGTGGTGTTATTTTTTCCAGTAGATCTGTAGATGAGGGAAGTCAATATATGCATGCTTATTTTTCAACCTATGTATCATGGGGGAAGGGGGGGAATGACACAATATTGTGTCATACATTTTTCTGCCATGAAACTCTGGCATTTGGTTGGAGAGGAGATGTAACAACTGGAGCAGTTTATGTCCCATATATGCAGTGGGTTTGATCCATATTGGACTGTCAAAGGTGTGCCTGAGAAACATCTGTCATACTAGAGCTGGCAAATAAAGAACCTAGCGATTACAAGTCTCCAACTGAAGAGTGAATGGTTCATCTATGGATGTGAAAAGGACATCAAGTTGCAGCCAACTTATGGCGACCCAGCAAGGGGCTTTCAAGGCAAGACATTAAGCAGAGGTGGTTTGCCGTTGCCTTCCTCTGAATGGTCCTCCTTGGCAGTCTCCTTTCCAAGGACCAGCCCTGCTTACTTTCCGAGATTTCACAAGATCAGGCTACACCATGCTGTCTTCCCTCCCAATTCCTGGCTTACAATATATCAATGTTATATCACTGAAAAACAAACATCCCCAGTAACTTATTATGTTAACGACATAACCAATCTGTTGAGGGCACTTTCGGACTACCAAGACTTTACATTTTTCCTTTTTTACGATTTTCCTGATCCAATACCAAAAGTCAAATTTTGCCTGCGCGATGCTTTTCCTTCATAAGTGAAAAGGGTGGGGGGGGGGTTAGAGGAGAGTCTTGCACTGCAGCAGTGGAGAGTGAGGGCAGGCAACTTTTATTATCACAATTCAAATCCCAGAAGAGGGTTAAGAGCACCTGTCCAGAGAAAAAAACCTGTAACTAAAACATCTGCCTACACTCAAGACCTTGAATGTCAATTTTGAAAAGAGACATGAGGCAGATTTTGTACAAACGTTACCCTCCCCTAGTTTATTATATTCTGTCATAGGTATTTTTGCATAACCCCCTGTCACTACCCCTTCTTTGAAAACCAGCTCAGCGACTAAAGGTTGTGCAACCGTAGACTGCAGTGGATATATGGCGTTTTAACAGGACTCTCTTGCCTAGACGGCTGGGAACCCTCGACTGGGCTTTGGACCAATTTTTGCAACAGGAGATGTCAAGCGAAGGAAGGAAGAACACATTTCTGTCATGAAGGAGCAGGTGTCAATGTCACCCCAATGTGGGTGGAAGACTGATGAGGCACCAATACCAACAGAGAGACCAGCTGATCACCATATAGGGAGACGATTGCTTTCACAAGGCATCAGCGCCTGAAGTACTTGCAGGCATGGGACGTTCTGCCGAAATAGCAAAGAACTTTGTTTAATAGGGAACCATATTTATGCAGTTTGCCTTAAACTGGGGGGAGGATTTTGCACAGAATACATTAGATATGTACCATGAACCAAAGAGCTGCATCTTAAGCGCTTGTAATTAACTTGAATATTGTTTTCATGAATGTGGTAGGCGCCAATCTGCAGTTGGTGCCCAGGTTAGATTAGCACGCAGTATCCACCTCCAGAAGAACATGAGATGGCACTCTTGATTTAGAAGTCATCAGCCATACTAAACTGGGGCTTCCTTTTGCATACCACCTTCTCTTTTGACCTTTCGACAACTTTGCTATCATGTTTTCCAATGAACTTTGACACCACGAGGGCCAAAAATGTCCTCTGAAAATTAAAGCTTGGATTCCCAGAGTTCCAAGAAGTATTGGTGTGGGCTCATCTATCACCCAAGTTTATGGACTGCAACTCTCCTGCACATCTTTGTTATTGCTTTCCACATACGGCATGTTTTGTTCTTTCTCCAACCCTATAATGCTCCCCCACTCCCACACAGCAGTCATAAAGTTGTTGTTGTTGCTGTCAGCCATTCAGTTGTGCCCGACTCTTGGCAATCGCATGGCACAGCTGTCGCCATGATCCCCGATCCCACACTGCCTCCCTCAGCCATGCAATGTTCTGCCCAGTGAAGTTACCTTTCTGATTCAAGCCACTGGTTTATCAATGTCAATATTCTGACTGGCACCAGTCTCCCAGATTTCAGATGAAAGTGTTTTAACATTGTCTGCCACCTGAGCTAGAGATGACGGGGACTGAACTTGGAACCTTCTGCATGCTGTTGTTGTTGAAGAAGAGTTGGTTTTTATACCCTGTTTTACTCTCTTTTAACGGGTCTCAAACCAGCTTACAATCACATTACCTATCTCTCCGCACAACAATAATCTTCTGAGGTTGCAGGGGCTCTCTTTCACTTCTCATCACTTCAGTATATATTTAGGAAATTCTAAGTACCATGACCTCTAAATACCATGTCTTTTTGATGTATGCAGAAGTGTACCATCATGATGGTAAAAGTCACCTGCAGTCTCCTACAATGAAACTGAACGATGCAAAAACAAAGAAAGGATGCATGTTTATACATATGCATCTCTTTGTTAGCAATTCATCCTGATTTAATCTAAATTCTATCAGATGCAAGCAAGTTTCAAAGATGCTTCAACCAGGCAAGGTTGTCATTCTCCAAGTGGAAACATAAACCATAAAAACGTAACTGACCAAAATGCAGGCATGAGTGTCCAAAGCTTTGCAAAAACATTTTTATTGTTCCAAACCAACATTAGAAATAAGAAGCTCCATTCTCCAACCTACCCAAAGTATCCAACCATGTATTCCTCACTGGCTCCAGTTCTTATGGTGCACAAGAAACAGGAGTCTTTCCCTTAATTTTCTGCAGTGCTTTGCTGGATATGCAAACTTCTTACCTTATTATATTTGAACACCGACTTGCAATGCTTCTCAGCAAATGCTTTGCAGGGCAGTTTCATACATCCAAACTGGCAGCTGTCTAGCCATGCTCTTCTGCCTAATGAAAGGTCTGCCTGATATATGTACAGCTTGCTATACCAGGGCTTCAAGGCACATCACAAATCAAAGCCAAAAGAGGATCAAAATATAGATGTGAACAGTGAAGACAAAGCAAAGGTGCTTGGGGCTGACTCTTTTATTCTATCCAGCTCAGTATTTATTATGGCTAGGAGAAGGATACAGGTAAAGGTGTTTTCTCAGCTGTGCTACCAAATATACTTTTTGCTGGTAACGGCAAGGATTGACTTTGGGACTGTCTGGATGCAAAGCAGGAGTTCTTACATAAGCCCTCCCCAAATCATAAAATGTGTACACTAGCAACAATAAAGCTGCCCTGCAACCTCAGCTCACACAAAGATTCTTTTTTTAATTTTTATCTTGTCAATTCTCAGAAACTAAGCAGGGTCGATCCTGGTTAGTATTTGAATGGGAGTCCACCTCTGAATGTCTCTTGCCTTGAAAACCCAACAATCTCACCATATTGGCTGTGATATGATGGCACTTTCCACTACCATTGTGATCACCTTTCTAAAAGCCATCAATGGGCCTCTGTTAGGGAAAACCTTCCAAGCACAGAGGCTAGCAGCAAGAAAACACTGTTCTTTGCAGCCACCAGCTAACTACAAAGACTACAGCATTCTGCATAAATGGGTGTTGTTGTTAGCTGCCAAGTCGTGTCCGACCCATCGCGACCCCATGGACAATGATCCTCCAGGCCTTCCTGTCCTCTATCATTCCCCGGAGTCCATTTAAGCTTGCACCGATTCTTCAGTGACTCCATCCAGCCACCTCATTCTCTGTCGTCCCCTTTTTCTTTTGCCCTCAATCGCTCCCAGCATTAGGCTCTTCTCCAGGGAGTCCTTCCTTCTCATGAGGTTGCCAAAGTATTAGAGTTTCATCTTCAGGATCTGGCCTTCTAAGGAGCAGTCAGAGCTGATCTCCTCTAGGACTGACCGGTTTGTTCACCTTGCAGTCCAAGGGATTCGCAAGAGTCTTCTCCAGCTCCAGAGTTCAAAAGCCTCAATTCTTTGACGCTCGGCCTTCCTTATGGTCCAACTTTCGCACCCATACATTGCAACTGGGAAGACCATAGCCTTGACTAGACTTGACTTTTGTTGGCAGAGTGATGTCTCTGCTTTTTATGGACCGTTTATGCACTGGAGGTTTCATGCTGGGCTGCAGGCTGGAGTTTTAGTCGTGGCAGGTTGCCTCACCTCTTCCTGCACCCACATGGGGGAGCATTTGGCCTGGTGCACCTCATCCACCCCCTATCTGTCCTCCTGATAGGTGGGTAGGGCAGTAAAGTTCCCAGTGCATAAACGGTCATGGACAGTACCAAAAGGCATATATGGGTAGGTGGGTGCTAACGCTCAGCCACAAAAGGACGGAGCTCCATGTTTCATTGTGGTAGATAAATCATTTGAAGATTCTCTCAATCAAACAACGATTGTCCACACTTCAAAAGATGGCAACCCTACATGTATACCCTGTGTTTACCACAGATACAGTGACACACACATATAGAGTAACTTTACTGTGCCGCAGCTCCACCAACTTCATGTGACTAACAAATGCAGGAAATCTAATGACTTCTGCCCTAATTCCAAGAAACCAACATGCTCATCCCTCCCCCCCAAAGCACTAATCTCCTTCCACCTGATGGGAGTACCAGATGTGGGGTGGAAACAGTTCTGCTTCCACCACATTTTCTGTCTACAATGGCATGCAAAAAAACCACATGTAGCTGTTTTCCCACAGATTGGAGAAAAGTAATGGGCATGTAAGTGAACAGGAACCAAGTGAGTATGGCCTGCTGTAAGGAACTCTCTCATGGTGTTATTGAGCAACACGGGTACTGGGCCTGCCCATGCAATCCTGATGCCTGTTGCAGTCGCATAAGAGGCTCCATCATCAGTCTGGAGACCAGTACCTCTGGTCAAGCAGGAAAGAGGGCAACACAGCAACCGGACACTGTTGGGACTAGATAGACTTAAAGAGTACTTTCATACAATCCTTTTTAGCAATTTGGTGCAATCCTCTTTAGAGCCAGTTTGGTGTAGTGGTCAGGAGTGTGGATTTCTAATCTGGCATGCTGGGTTCGATTCTGCCCTCCCCCACATGCAGCCAGCTGGGTGACCTTGGGCTAGTCACAGCACTGATAAAACTGCTCTGACCGAGCAGTGATATCAGGGCTCTCTTGGCCTCACCCACCTCACAGGGTGTCTGTTGTGGGGAGAGGAATGGGAAGGCGACTGTAAGCCGCTTTGAGACTCCTTCGGGTAGGGAAAAGTGGCATATAAAAACCAACTCTTCTTATTCTTCTTCAATTGTTTGCAGGTGGGTTTTGGCATTTCACAGAGTAAAAACCAGCTGCAAAGTACACTATTCAGTGGGCATGGAAGCACCCATAGTCTGCTTCTGTCATTGAATCTGATAGCATAGTGCTCATTATTAGGTTTGGGCCACTGAACCTTCAGTAATTTAATTACATCATTTTCTCTTCCTGGTTTGTAATCATTCCGTTTGCCCCTGGTTTAATTCAGCCTAACTTTTGCAAATACGCACAAAGCCAAATAGTCCTGGATTTCACAGTGCCTGAGGTCATTCTGCGTAGGCAACTGAAGCATGGGAAAGTATTGCCTAGTGGTTTTAGCCCCTATTTTCCCTATCATTCTATATATATACAACCCAATATTCTTTGAATTACCAGTTCATCCTTCAATGTTTTTTTTTTTTAAACTAAGACAGTTCATGTCATGTTTAATTTTAAAATGTTCTTTTAAACTCCCAATAATTTTCCAGCGATATACTTTGATTCCTTCTAGGGTCTTGATTTTCCAGTTGTAAATTGTTCCTGTTGTGCTACAAACTAGCAATAATGTCATTTGAAACTTCAGTTTGTAGGATGAATTTTCAAGAAAACACGCACTTAAATATTGCTATGATTTACAGTCTTTTAATAAATTAGTCCTTTATATTATTACAGCCAGTTTTACTTTTAAGATTTTTGCTCAGGTAAAGGCAGTGTTCACTGACATTTAAAAGCCCCTCATTCCTTAGGAAGGATTTATCCAGTTACATTATTTTTTCATTTACCATGTAACTGCTCATATCAGATCCTGTCCCATTCAATAGAAGAACAAATTTCAAGAGCACAAGATTAACACAAAATTCTCCAGCTCCAGGAATAAGCCCTGAACTTGCTTAAAAATATATGCAGCTTTATTTTTTATCAAAGAACTACAAAAATAACCTCATCATAAAAATACCAATTCACAATCCACATCTCAAAAATTCTTCTATTCCAAATTAAACATCCTCCACAAGACCTTCCCTCCTTTTTCTGAAGTTGAGCTTTGGTACATTTCACTATAAAATTGATTTCAGGTGTTTATCTCTTAATATTTATACCTTTCAGTTAAATCAAGCAAAAAGGAAAATAGGAGCAGAGTTAATGCAGTTTCTGTGCATTAATATCTTTAGGTTGCCAAGGGGAAGATTCTACAAGCATGGGGTATGTTGTTATTCTGAAGATTTTAAAATCCACGCATTGTACAGCATGTAACATAATATTGGTTTTATAAAAATCCTCATGGTTGTGATTTCTAGTTCACATATGCTTTAGTTCAGCAATGTACACAATTTTACTACCTTTAGGAAGGGAAAAATGAAAGAATAGAAATGAATAAAAGCTCCTTTTCTCTTTGAAAGAATCAAGAGAGAAAAGAGAAAAAAAGTCTAATTAAATTACCGGAGACAAGAAAACTATTTCAAAAGGCCTCACTGGAAATCATGACACCCCCCCCTTCTATCTATATTGAAGACATTGTTTAAAAAAAATAGAAAATGTTTCTGTTTTTAAAATGTTTATGACTTTATTTATTTAATAAATAAAATTATGCTTCATTACCCCACTAGGCCATGGTAGCGTGCATGTGGGGGAAGCAGAACTTCAAATGTATATGTTTCAAGGCTGCATTGAGACTCAGATGCATGCTGTACTGCATTGTGGGTCACAAGTTTCTGTGTTTTATACTGTAGCTGGATTTTTAAAGAAAACTTTCATTTCTAAAAAATTCGCAATTTTGGTCTAAATGACCATAAAATAAATTTTAAAAAGAATTCATTAAGGATTTTCTTTTTTAAGGTAAGGAGTTTTTTTTTTCTTTTACAGGTACCTCATTTGTAAACAGTTCTGCAGAAATCATCAAACTACACTATAAAAAACGGAAGAAGGAGAAGGGAGAGAAAACGTGCAAGTGGAATCTGTGCTAGTCTATGCTGAATATCCAGCTACACTTACAAATATTTATACCTGCCTTATTTTTCTGCCTTATACTATGACTTCACAGCAAGACATGCTTTGATTTACTGGCTTGTTACCTGAGTCATCCTGTGTCATTTCATTTCCTTATTGAATCACCTTTCCTGAACCCATTCAGGCATTATGAACTACCTGAGAAACATGAAAATACACACCTTAACAGGCCTCGGTCTCAACATTCCCACTGCCAAGTAATAATTTTAAAGGATGCAGCAATGTTTATGCAAGGCTTATGCAGATCTGCCCAATACGGCTTCACCTGATGGCTCAGATTTTAAGAAACACATGTCATTAGGACTGGATGTTACTTTGCATTGTACAGATAATCAAATATTAATTTAAGAGATGGGTTCACCTTTTCAGGTTTTAAAGTGCTGCCTATGACCCCAAGCCTCCTGGGATAAGAACTCTTTAAAAAAAAGTGTTTTCCCAGAGGACTCAATCCACCATGGAACTTTCTCTTACACTAGAAAAGGGTAAAAGTCCAGTAGCACATTAAAGACTAACAAAATGCATGGTGGGGTATGAGCTTTTGTGAGTCACTGCTTAACTTCTTCAGTTAAAAAACAACAGCCCCAAACATTGTTAGAAACTAATTTCCATAATATGTGCATAGTTCATAAAAAGATTTAACCACATACTTCCATCTGAAGAATAGGGACTCACAAAAGCTCATGTCCTGCCTCAAATTGTGATAGTTTTTAAAGTGCTCCTGGGCTCTTGCTCTTTTCTACTGCTACAGACAGACTAGCAAATATAGCCATCTGGATCTTCCCCCAAACAAGACACAGCTAACTAACTGGAAGTCATCTTTCTGGAAGGATTGGGCCCCTTCACTTTCTTACTAATTTTATTATGATCATAGATCAGCCAGAAATAACATAATCAGATCAACAGCACATAAAGGAACCTATATGCAGTAAAAAAAAACCCAAACAACCCCAAACCTTGTTATAAACTAATTTCTGCATTATGTGCGTAGTTCATAAAAAGATTTAACCACATGCTTCTTTATTAAACAAGGCAAAGTACAAAATCTGGCCACCTTAAAGGTGATTTCATTGAAGTGATCTGAAAGCAAAAGGGATATATAAAACTTTTCATATCTGCCTGGAAAATTGGATAGAACTGGTGAGACTAACAAGAATGTCTTTATAAAATTAGCAATACAACAGCACATGTTGAACTGTTTTAGCTGCATTTGATTGGCAAGGGTAAACACACTGAGAGTAGGGGGGTACGGGGTCCCCTCCCTAGCAAAAACCAAAATCCATCCTTTAAGTGTTTTCGCAGAGCACAAACATAGGAGAGGATCTCATTTAGCTCAACCTACTTGTAAAGTTAATGCGCCAGAAGCAGTAAACAGAGGCTGGTCTTATAGCCCCTGGCACTCTGTACATACTGCTAAATCAAGCTGGCCAATTATGTGCCCCCAGGCCAAACATGTACAGTATGAAACAGTAGAACTCACTGATATTAAACATATTCATATGTGCAAAGAGTTATAACTGCAAACCACAGGTAACAATTTTATCCAAAGGGGCAATTCAATAGATTACCCTCTCACAAATAAAGCACATAGGAAGCACTCTGGACTCACCTGGCTTGTCAATACCTGGCCTCTCTATACCAATAAGCCTCCTCTTGAGCAGAAGCTTAAAAAGGACAAAACAGGCTACAATCCAGTGCACAGTTAAACACATCCAAGACCCACAAGCTTAAAACATTTCAAGTATATATACCATACAGGGCATGAGATAATCTGCACATACTGGTTCCAAATTAAGCATTTTAAAAGATATTTAGCCTCCACGGGACTCGAGGGGGGCTGTTGACAGCTCACACAGCATACAAATACACACCAGTTTAATAAACAGAGCACTCAGAAGTGCCATAACATATACAACAGAGCTAGTAACTATACATTCTCTTTAGTAGTTCTGCTTTAAACTGTTTCCTAAAACTTAAGTCTGTGCCTCCCAGACACACTCAGGGAGGCTGTACCTCAAGGTGCAGGGTCACTACTGAAAAGGATAAACACAGAGTTGTGGCACATTTCACCATCTTGCAAAGAGGGATCGGCCATGATCAGAGGATCGGTGCCATCAATAGACACATACTGGGAGAGTTGGTTGAACTGGAACTATTGAGCGAGTGCTTTTGCCTCCTATGCTGTCAATCAAAGAAACTCTCAAGTGAGTAGCCGTGTTGGCCTGAAGTTGCAAAACAAAGTTGGGAGTCCAATGAACTTTTAAGACCAACCAAGTTTTATTCACGGTGTAAGTAAGCTTTCGTGTGCACGGCATACTTTGTCAGACACAATGAAACTTGTAAGTCCTTAACTGCGGTTGGCTTGTGTTAAGTGGATAAAAACAGGCAAAACATTGACTTTTCCTTTCAAGGTTACCTTTAAGGTTTCAGATATTTATCTATTTAGGATACCAACCTTCAGATTCAGGAGCACCTTAAAGATCATCAAGGTGTCTACTGTATAAGCTTTTGAGAGTCAAATATCCCTGGAGTTTTGACTGTCAAAGGCTTGTGCCCTGGAAATCTAGTTTGTCTTTAAGGTGCTCCTGGACTCAAACTTTGCTCTTCTACAGCAGATCAACTCAGTTCAATTTATTTAGAAGATTTATAGACCATCTCTTTGGGAACTTGCTCAAGGTGGCTTTGAATATTTCTAAAATTACAGGGGGGATCTTCTGCAGTAATTCTAAAAAATAGGTTCCATTCTTGCAAGCTGGTAAAGCAACAGATAAGGACAATGGGGGACAAAAAGACAGTGGGGGTTCAGCAGGGGACAAAAACTACAACTCTTTGTAATTTTGGTGGGTGGCAAAAGAGTTTGTTCGACCATCACATGACATATTCATATGATACCAGGTGGGATCCTTTGCCCCAAACCCATTACAAATTTCAAGGGCCATTTTCTCCCTTATTACACTTCACTAGATATTTCGGGAAGTAACCTTAAGCAGGCCTACTCATCATCCTACTCAAGTCTATTCAATGGGGTTTACTCATAGGAAAATGATTTTAGGATTGCACTGTGTAGCATTACAAGTGAAGTTTCGATAACATCATGACAACATACTGTGGTAGGAAAAAAGCTACATACTTCTACTCTACTGGCAGAAGTTAATTTTTCCTATATCTTATACATTCTCTGTCAATATATGAACAATCACCTTTAAAAAAAAAGCCAGAATAATTCCATGCAGAGTTTTTCCCCACATTCCCAATCAGAGGAACACCACCCAACCTTTCTAATCAGATCCAAGGTACCGTCCTTGAGATGAAACTGTGGTTGTCTCTTAATTGTGAGGCTGGACTTCGCATGATTTAAGGCAGGGGTAGTCAACCTGTGGTCCTCCAGATGTCCATGGATTACAATTCCCATGAGCCCCTGCCAGCTTTTGCTGGCAGGGGCTCATGGGAATTGTAATCCATGGACATCTGGAGGACCACAGGTTGACTACCCCTGATTTAAGGCACAGTGTTTGTTAAACATCATCATCATTTATAAATAAAAACAAAATATTGTCCCCTCCAATTTCGTGGCCACTTTCCTATCATTTTTCCCTAAAGGACCTTTTGAGCTAATAAATGCACCAAACAAACAAACTAAAAACCCCTTCAGACTCACTTGGGACAATTTTTATACAACACTTACAAAAGAGAGAAGGGAAGACACTGAAAAGACAATCTCTTTTCATGCTTGTTTAGCTTTAAGCTTCATCCTTGATAAGGTGGGTGCTATGAGAAGAGTTGAGCGGTAATTTATTCAATGAGTGGTAAGTGAGAGCCATAACATGTATTTTTAAAGACCAAATTGTTGTGTAGACAATAACAAATGGTTATTCGTCCAACCAAGTTTTGGTAGAACCATCTGCGATACCTCCAGAACAGTATCACAACAGCTTCAGCTGCTAAATGGAAGAGCAGGAACAATTCAAAGAGTTTACACATGCTAGGATTTTTTGTGTGGCTTTGGGGAGGGAATGTACAAGTCAAGATCTGTACTGTTTTCTTTCTCACACCAAAGCAAATATCTTTGTTAAAAGTTGTGAAATGATCAAACAAACGAAAAAAAGAGCCACCCTGGGTTGTTGTGGGTTAGATTTTTTTTCCTTTTTGTTTTGTGGTATATCCACATAATGTAGTGGAAAGTGGAATTTACAGCATTCTTTGCAACCCACTAAATTACCTCAAGGGTAAAGCTCTGTTTGGGTTCTAAGAAAGATTTATACCTAATTAAACTTCATAGTGCATATACATTAACATAAAAGGCATGATTCAAGCAAAGCTGAACACTTTCACGTCCCATCAATTTGAACCGACTGGAGGTTAAGAATGTGCTAACTGTCCCATTTAATTGAACGAAACATGCAAGTGAATTACATTGGCTGGACTTCGTCCAGAATTTTTATCTTTGCAACTTCATGTAATTATTTATCCTTAATTACAGTACGTAGTTTCTCAGGGTGAGCACTGGGGAAGGGTATGGTTATTAAACATAATATTCCTAGAGTTTTTTTCCTCACGTCAATGCCCAAATTTCAGTTCCATTTTTAGAAATGAGCGTTACCTGCATGAGGAAACATTTATCAATATTGTTTGAAAGTCTTTTTTGGGGTGAGGGGGAATGATAGTACATGAGAAAAATTCTTTATTACCAAATAACTATCCCTTAATGAAAGTAAGCTGGATGGCCAATTTATCAACTAAGTAGTAAAACCTTAATGTAGGTAAAAGATTACTAACCCAACTAGTTATATTCTGTAATATCCATTAATTTTAAATCATTCTGAGGTATTTAATTGCAAAAAGGTAAAAATACCTGACTAATAGCTCTGCCCATACTAAACGAACAACTTCCACTTTGGCTAGTCATTCCCTTAAAAGAGCCATGTGGCAAGTACTCTGTGCTCAGATGGAAATGTGACATCTTAATGTAAATTTCCACATAAATACTTGCTTACTGGATACTTATCAACTTCTCAGCTTTCAGTAAAATGGCCCTGGTCTTTGCTATAGCAAGGGATCTTTGGGATTTCATTCAGCTGTGACATTACATTTGTACAATCAGGCCCACCCTTCAGAGCTCCAAACTAGAGCAGGGAAATGCTAAAAATGAAAGAAAAATGTTACCTTTCCCCTTTGGTTCGTGCAGTGTTGATTTAAGACAACTTCCAGTGTTTCACGGCACTCTGCTTTGGATGGTCTGCAGCAATACCTCTAATGCCACTGTTTGTTACTCGTTTCAAAAATCTCACATCAAGTGAACATCAAGGTGATGTCAAAAACCACTGTTGGGCTATAGGTAATCTCTTTCAAGTACAGCTTGTCCTTGAGGACTATGTGTCCTGTTTTATAGCTATAGCTAGCTATACAAGAGAAAGAGCTTATATATTTAACACATAGATGGAACGCACACCCTTGCAGCCCACCTTAATGGCAAGGAGTTTGGTAGGGTAAAACAATATCGGGAAGCGCTCAGCCCCCTAAAACTATACCCCAATTTTTAAAAAATGTATTATTTTCTGGATTCATACTCATCCCAAACTTGTACCACTACCAGGTGAAAACATTTGGGAAAGCTGCAACTAGAAGTTACTCTATTTCAAAATATTCCTAGTTTTCAAAATATTCCTAGTTCTCTGTAAACTCTACACCCACCACAACCGCGATGTGCTCTGTTGCTTTAAAATTATTGTACCCTTGATACTGCCTCAGACAAAAATAACACAGAACAGTAAAACAGTTAAATGGTTCATCATGTAAAAGTTTAACATTTCATCCAAGAAGAGTATATCAATCTAAATAGAGATTAGTTGAGAAACACAGCAAGCTATAAACCCATAACAATTTCCTTCAGGGTCACTTTTCTGAGCTCAAGTATTTAATTTCATACCCAAAAGCATGCATAGTATTCATTAAATAAATCATCCTAACTTTTTCTCTTTTTGATATTAAATCACTAGGAAGTTTTGTAATAAAGTTTCACTAAAAATCTTTTTTACGGGCACTCTTACACGCACCTTGCACAGTGAAATTAAAATGATGACAGAATACAGAAAACCTGATAAACGCATTGAGCAAAACTTGCTGCTCCATTAGAACAGATTACGATTTTGGAGCCCAGAATGAAAGATTCCATCAAAGATTATGTTTTTTAAAAATAATTTCATGTGATTTATTTTGTTTGTTTTTCAGGTGGCGTCCCGCCCCCTCTTTAATTAGAGACCCCATCCTTGTCTGGTGCGCCCTGTGTAATCAGTGTCAAATCCTGCACACACTGGCAAACTTGAAACAGATATTAAACTGTTCTAGATATTGCATTACACAAATTTAATAATACAGTCTTTTAATATTAAAAATGTATTACTAAAGCCTCAGTTTATAGATGCAATCCTGAGCGCGCAAAGCACATCACCCAGAAAACAGAAAGTAGCGGGCAACAATAAATAATGAACATATTATAGATGTTGATATTTCTAGAGATAGGAAGAGAAATTAATGATAAACAGATTATTCCCCCCCCCTTCACCAGTATATTCCTTTCCTGAGTTAAATGCTGTACCTATACACAATTACTGCATGCCACTGAAACTTTTTTCCTTTCAAGACTATACTTCAGGAACGACAACTACAGGTATTAATACGACCATTAATTGGGGAAAAGATTCAATAGGTACCTACTCAAGGTAATATGCAAGATTTAGCCAATCTTCACCAAACAATGCAACGGGGGAGGGGGTGGGGAGAGTTTCCACTGAAAAATTATCCAGAAAACGATTTGACTTTGCAAAATATTCCCAAAACCAACGCTGGATGCTACTCATCCCTTAACATCCGAACTGAATATGCATGAAAATTAACAGTGCCCAATTGTTAAGTACTAAAAGTCTGGGGGGGGGGGAGGGCAATGTCCCATTCACTCCGATCTCTAGACTGCTATTGCTGACAGGGCAAGCATATCAAGAGACAAACTCTCACGCACAGGACCCCGGTGGGGAGTGGGGGGAGCAGCAGCCCTCCAACCGAAGGGGAAATACTTGGGAGGTTGAAAACTGCTGGGGGAGATGGATGAAAAAGGGCGCCTTCCACTTCTCCGCGGACCCTCCAAACGGGGGAAGGGTCCCCGCAATCGCTTTGGGGGCAGAGGGCGCTTCCAGCAACGGGCACAGCCTCCGCCTCTCCCCCTGTTGCCCAGGCTGCCTCCAGAAGCGCCCCACTGGGACGGCCAGTGCCCACGGAAGCCGCGGCCACTGGGACAAGTGCGCAGAGCATCGCCCGCTCCCCCGCCCCCGGCGCCCCCTTTGCCCAATGCAGGCGGGCGGGATGGGAGGCGGCGGCGACGGAGAGCCCCGTCCACTCACCGCGGGCTCCTGCAGAGGCTCTGGCGCCGCCGGGCTCCCTGTCCCCGCAGCCGCCTGCGCACGACGGCAGCTGCCGCTCCGCCTGGGAAAGTCCGCGTCCGCTAAGCGCACGAGCCGCTCTCCCGCAGCAGCGCGTCCTCCGAAACTCCTCGCGCGCCGCCAGTGAGCATGTGCGCGCCAGCTCTGCACATGCCCATTCACGGCGAGGATGCTGCCGCGGTGCCCTTACCTTGCCCTTTACCTAAAGTTCAGCCGCTTTGCAGGGAAGCACAGCCCGCGAGGAAGGCGCGCGCGCCTGGCAGCCTTGGGGGGGGAGGAGGAGGAGGGGGGGAGACGCGGCGCGGACAGGGAGGGGAAGGGGGGAGAGGTTGGGGACATTAGTCATTAGTAATATTCTAATCAGGGATTTGGGGGCAGGAGGAGGAGGAGGAGGAGGAGGAGGAGGAGGGAGGCTGTGTTTTGTTTCTGCTGTTTGAAGATCAGGGCGACCCTGGAGGAAGTTGCTGGCCAACAGAGCATCTCTGGTTACCTTAGTGAGGTTTTACCAGATGTCCTCTTTCTGGAGGACGCGTCGCCTCTTCTGGGTGCCCGTCCCCTTTGGGGCCGAGGAGCGCGTTCTCTTTGGGCGGTTAGGGGTCTTCCTCCTTTAGTCGCGGTTAGCACGGTTTAAATTGCAAGGGTGGGTGGGTGGGTGGGGGTGTTTGAAATGAGATTTGCCAGAGCGGTCGCTGCTTTTGAAGGCGCCCGTCGGGGATGCAGTCCTTCTCGTAATACGGCAGCCCTACCTAAGGATGCACGAGGGAGCCCAGCGAGCCCGCGGCATGGAGCGAGCGGCGCGAAACCCTCGAGGATTGCAAAAAAGGGGGAAGGAGGAGGGGGGGCGGACACACTCAAGTCACTTTCCGGTCCCCCCCCCTCCTTAATTTGCCCCGTGGATTGGACCCCCTACCCCATGTACTTCTGCGGAACTTGAATTCTCCCTAGCAGCGCGACGCGACCTCCTCGACGTATGGACTTCCTTAACATCTTCCACTCGGTGCGAGGGGGTTTTCTTCTGTAGCCTGGGACAGATTTTAGGTTCATAGAATCAGTCCTTTCGCTGTGTCTTCATTTATTCGTACAGGATGAAGCTTGTTTTTGGAGGAGCGTTTGGGAGGACATATTCCTTTCCTTTCCTTTTAATGCTCTTTGGGTTTTTTTAAAGCCTTAAGCTGTTACATCTTATCACATGGGGAAGTCATAAAAGTTTATTAATTTCAATGTTAAGTTGGGTTACCAAGAGAGAGCACGCCAGTGACCTAGTAGCAGATGGGTCCACATCCCATAATAGAAAAGATGGGTCTTGATTTGCAGTTATAAGTTTATTCTTCTCCCAACAGCGGTTTAATCTTTCTTTCTCCAGTAGGCGATATTTTAAAAAGTCTCCTTTATATCTCCTTTATAAAAAGGCAATTCTTGACATAAAAACAGGACACTGACCTATCTTCCCAGTGACGCTTGTTAACTAACCCTTTTCATTACGCTGTGATTTATTTTGCTGTAGGAGGCAGGATATTCACCGTGGGTGAAGTAGTTCAGGTATTGTAACTGTATGTGTGTGATTTTCAATTCAACGAATTTTAATTATTGTGTTTTTACTATTCTACTGAGCACAGAGATTTTAAACAAATGGATAAGCGGGGAGGGGTGTTTAACTATTTAAAGAATCCTTTGTATGGATTTTAGATTGCAATATATTAGATTTACCAACTGGCTTGGAGAAAATGTACCCTGCTCTGTTATGAACGTTTAATGGGATGTTATTAATCAGGGGGATGTTAAGCTAGGAAAACTTCACCTGTCTATTTCCACATAGCAAGCCTCTGTTACAGGGACAAGACGCTTTCCCCAGACCAGCTGGCAAGCCTAAATTCTATACAGATTTGTTCCTATCTAAATCCATTGAAATTGGATTTGAAACTAGGCTTAGACTGAAGAAAAATGTGCATAAAGTTCTACTGTCCATCAATGAATTCACACTTTTGCAACTGAATAAAGTTAATTTTTTTAAGTATCTTTGCTTTTATTTTACATGACCCACCCTCTTTGAAAACGTATTCCTTCCTATATGTGCATACAAACACGGGAGATGCCTCATCTGAGACTGCACACCTGCCGTACTTGTCATAAAAACAATCCATTTTTAGAAGTCTTCATAATTAATCAGGAGTAACTTTAACTAATCAAAACATTTTAATCACGTATTCTATGCTGTTAATGGATGCAGCAGCCCTCAAATAAATAAATGGGGCAAGTTTTGTTTAAAAGCCCTATGGATCTGTAAGTAGGTTAAAAAGGGGGTGAGAACTCTGGTTATATTATGGACTTTCTTTTCTTTGCAGCATAGACTATCAATCATTTATGCTATCAGTTTGTGTATTCTCAGCTGGGAAATGAAAGTATTCTCTAGAGATAAGCAATAAATTTTAACTTCCAAGATTTTATTTGCATGCATGGGTTTATTTGCTTATTTGTATGTTCCCCACTTTTAAAGCAAACGTTGGCTTGTAAAACAAAAAAATGGAAAATGAATATAAATTAAGATATAACTTTAAAAAGATGCTCAGGGAAGAGACAGTCTGTGAGGTCTTCATTTAAATATAATGGAACGATGCTCAGCTATTGCCTCTTCTGCCTTGGTGTTGGTCATGTGAGTCTTTACCTCTCCTTCCAACTTAGTAGTCCAATGCTTATCACGGCAGTAAACAAAAAAGCTGTCTGCGGATGATTTATTTATTTATTTAATTTATAGCCCACTACTCCCAGAACTCTGGCTTATGGTGGGCAACATCGTAAAAAAACCCACAATAGAACACATAAAACAGTTATCCCTCCCTGGTGGCAAAAAACTCCACCACCACCCCACGCTCGATGGACTACTGATAACTGATAACCACATACAGCCTTGGGGGAACAGTTGTTCTAGCCCTTTCAGGAGGGGCCCCAGATCTTAATTGCCCTGGCCTCAACCAAAAACCTGGCAGAAGAGCTCCATCTTGTAGGTCCTGCGGAACTCAGAAAGTTCCAACAGGGCCCTCAGTTCTCCCAGGAGCTCATTCTACCAGGTCGCGGCTAGGACTGAAAAGGCCCTGGTCGAGGGCAAGTCTCAGTGTACCTCCCTCAGGCCTTGATTTCAAGAACTTTACTATATACTTGGGCTGTTCAGCTATACATAAAGACATTCATTTGTAAATTAAGATGATGGAGCAAAATCCACCATGCAAAATGGCTGATTGGGACTGGGCATGCTCATTGCCTTCAACATGGGCTGTTGTGGGCAGTTGACCTTCAGTTAAAGAAGATGGCAATAAAAATTGAGTCAGAGAGGACATTGGCCTGTTCAGGACCCCAACATTAAACAGTATCCCATCATTTAGTCCTATATATGTTGCTATCTTTTGCTATACTGTTGTTTGGATTATGTGAGGTTCAGTGATAGGTATGCTTCACAATTTGTTACAGTGAACCATACCAGGATTTATTAATAAGAGAACAAAATACCTTTTTCTTTAGGATATATTCGTCCTATGGAATGGTATAAAAAGCTGTCTTGAGGAAGGGAGCAAAGTATTAGAATTCAAGAGTTTTCTTCCAACCACCAACAATAAAGTCCAAAGTATAGTGTAAGTGGACAGCTGGTTTTACTATCAATTTTGTATTTTTCAGAACAATTTGAATGCCAAGTGTGTCCAACAGAAGACAAAGCAACCAGTGTCAGTTAAGAGTTGGCCAACAGTTTTAAAGAAATATTTCCTGACACAGTCCTGGTCAAGAAGAGAAGAAGAGGAATTGGGGTTTTGTACCTTGCGTTTTACTATCCGAAGGATTCTCAAAGCAGCCTACAATCACCTACCCTTCCTCTCCCCATAACAGACACCCTGTGAAGTAGGTGAGGCTGAGAAAGAACTGTGACCAGCTTAAGGTCACCTACCTGGCTGCATGCGAAAGAGTGGGGAATCCTACCCAGTTGTCCAGAATAGAGACCACAGCTCTTAACCACTACATCAAGGTCATGATTTTCCCAGAGGGAAATTCTATATAGCTCAGTTGCCCTTCTTATACACTCAATAGCTTAATTTTTAGGTAGTTTGCACAACAAAATGGGCCCCACAAGCACCTTGTTCTGCTATGGGGATATGGAGTTAAATCAGCTGGCTTAAGTCTGTCCAAAGAGAAGTTAATCTCTTCAGCCTTACTGTAGAACCAGGCACAGAAATAAGATTCCTTTTACCATCAACATTCCCCTGAAGTCTTCTGGATATAGGATTGCCAGGCACTGGCAATGGGCAGGAGCCTTGTGGGCAGAGATATAGGGAAGAACTGTGACGTTAGCTGCAGTGGAAAAACAGGAAGCGGCATAGGTAGCTCTAGGAATCTTCAGGGGGAAATGATAGAACCATAGACTTTCTAGTGATTCCTAGAGTTACCCTATGTCACTTCTGTTTGATTTTTTTGCCAGAAGTAATGTAGTGCTGCACACCTGTTTCCTGTATTGTGCAGGGGGTTGGACAAGATGACCTTGGAGGACCTTCCAGTTCTATGATTCTATATCATTTTAATTCCTGGGCTTGTTTTACATGTCTTTGTTAATATTGACAATACTTATGACTGGATTGTTTGTTTGTTTTTTACTTTGAGTGGCATCTTGAGTTGGTCTATGAGGAAGAGACATAGAAGATTTGTAAATATATTGTACAGTGTACCAGTAGTGGTCAATAAAGATGCGGTAACTGTTCATGATCCTTCATGAGTTGGTCCCTCATGGTTGACAAGAACAGTCCAGATGGAAGGACTCCATTGTTCAACAGAAGAGCAAGGCTGTGGCCCATAACAATTTTAGACTAAAAGGAGGGCTCCGAGGTACAAGGGTCAGAGGTACATAGACTATAGGACTACAAAAAATAAGCAGAAAGTCTTGGGGGTTCTCATATTAGATCACCTGATGGAAAAGTTTCTTTCCAATACCAAATATGGAGATCAGTTTGGTTGCTGACTGTTAATGCCAAACCCACCGTCCATTACTGTTTTCCTAAGAGATTTTTTTTTTTTAGTATTTTAGTACTAATCCACTCAATCTTGGGTTGATTTGCAGCTGGATTTCAGACATCTGCTTCTATTTTCTTGACACTTGGCTGCTTTAAGATTTTCAAAAGCTCAGCTTTAATTCTGGGCAGTAGGCAAATTAAAAACACTATATGTTTAAACGATTAGCATATACAAATGAACAGTGGCCAAAGAAGACATAGCAACCACAATCTCACCCGAAATCTCAGTCAAAATAGGCCACTTGTATGGATGTTCAGCTTTAATTCCAAGCGATGGCTAATTTTAAATTTGCACGCATTTCAATAGGTTGGCACAGGCAAAAATTAATGGCTGTTTAAGAAGACGTTATATCTCTGTCAGCCATCCCCTCAGTGGTGTCTCTGGGATGCAGTGCAGTCGGTAGGGCTAAGTCATGGGCGTTTGGGGTTGTAGCCCGTTTTATGGAACAGTGGAAACAGCCCATTTTATTAAACTTTTTATGGAACATATCAGAAATTCCTCCTGCTGATGGCTTTCAGAAGACAGTATAAAGCTGAGCCTTATGCAGTAGCAAAAGCATGGATTTTTAGATGGCAAATTATACTATTTATGTTATTTTTATTTTTCAATTTATAGGCTGGGCTCAAACTCCATCGTTAACTTCTGTTTCAAGGATTTCAATTGTATTTTCATTGTTTTAATTCTGCATTATCGTCTGACTTGGGTTCAGCATGACTGGGAGAAAGTCAGGTTTAGCTCCATCATCTTAATGGTTTGGGCAATTCCATGCTACGGCTTACTTTGTTTACCTGTAGGCATAATGATGATGCCTAACAAACCCATTTCTGTGGTGACTCGGCTCTTGTGGAACTGCCTCCCACAGGAAGCCTGCCAGGTTCAGTCTTTTAGAAAATGGTAACTGTAGTTTCATTCTTTCAGGCATTTGGGCTAGATTAATTTTATAGGTTAATGTTACGTTTATTTTACTGCAATGCAAGAATGGTCCCCTTTTCTTCCTTGGGCCCATTATGCACGGCCGCCGAAACGGCGATTTCGGGTCACATGGAAAACGTGGAGGGGGAAGAAGCGAAGCAAACCAGTTATGCCCGGGACGGGATGCAATGGCGGCAAAACCCAGAGTAACCGATTATGCACGCGGCGATCCCGGCGCCGCTTCTGGTTGCGCCCCGGTCACCCGGAAGCTGCGCTTTCTTCCGTGTTCCGCTAACGTGCCTTTTTCGGCGGCGTGCATCGAATCTGCAGCCAGTTGCGGCCGGCACAGTGCGTTATCAGTGATTTTAGTCGCCGCCATTCCACCCCGAATGTGCGCTAAAACCCCCGTGCATAATAGGTCTTGGACTGGCTTTTCCTGGGTGGGAGGATACAGGGAAGCTACTCTGGGTCTCTTATTTTCCTATCAAAATGACATGAGTAAGGCAGATGTGAGTGATGCTCAGTGGAAAGAGTGGGGCCTGGGGAGCAAAGCCTGCAAAACAGGAAAAGTGGACATGAGACCTCCTTTGAGGCACTTCCACCCTTAGAGGATGCCTCAGAGGAAGTGGTCGAAATGGGATGGAGTTCTTCCTGATCCAGCAGGCCACAGCAAAGGGGTAGGATTACAATAATCACCACACAGCAGCAGTGGCCAGACTGTGGTTCTCCAGATGTCCATGGACTAGTTCCCATGAGCCCCTGCCAGCTGGCAGGGGCTTATGGGAATTGTAATCCATGGACATCTGGAGAGCCAGTCTGGCCACCCCTGACATACAGTATTGCTTGTATCTTCAGTCAGAAGGGTTGCCAGCTCCAGGTTGGGATATACCTGGAGATTTTGAGGGTGGAACCTGAGGATTTAGGAAGAGGAGAACTTCAATGTGGTTTAATGCCATAGAGCCCATCCACCAAAGGAGCCATTTGCTCCAGGTGAAGTGATCTCTGTTGCTTGGAGATCAGTTGTAATCCCAGGAGATCTCTAGCCATCACCTGGAAGTTGGCAGTCATATCAGTCACAGAATTGTTTGTTCTGCCTTTTCACCTTGCTAACACTTGTGAAGTGGCAATACTTTGACAAACATTTGGATGAATTTTAAAAGAGCCTGATATGGCCGTCATGAACCACCTTCATTAAAGGTGACTGAAGTGCATGAAGAAATTACAAATCCATGCTAAACGTACAGGTGGAGAACAGCATTGGCTGCTTGCTTTTCTACTAGTCTGATTTTATCTTGATATTGTTTGGACAATTTGAAGAGCTTCTGGAAAGAAATGGGGGGGTTCTTCCCCCTCACCACTGCTGGGCATCTTCCGATCAAACTATGTGATGCTGCAGATGTTTAATACGGAATTAAAAACTAGAAGAAGTAGAAGGAGTTGGTTCTTATATGCCGCTTTTCTCTATCTGAAGGAGTCTCAAAGCGGCTTACAGTCCTTTTTCCTTTCCTCTCCCCACAACAGACACCCTGTGGGGTGGGTGAGGCTGAGAGAACACTGTTATCACTGCTCGGTCAGAACAGCTTTATCAGTGCTGTGGGGAGCCCAAGGTCACCCAGCTGGCTGAATGTAGGGGAGTGCAGAATCAAACCCAGCATGCCATATTAGAAGTCCACATTCCTAACCACTACACCAAACTAGCCACTGGAAAGAGAGGTGGATTGTGGCAACAGTGCTTGGGAAGGGGAGAGTTGACTCTTCACTACTGTGCTGCTTCCCTCAATTGAAGATGCCAATACCTGGCTGCTTTGATAGGGAAAACCACATAGAAATCTTATAATAGGCTGCCTGTCTTCTCCCATCCCACCCTGATACCCAAGGTGCCTATCATCAATTGAGGAAAATGTAGGGGAAAAGAACATTAGCCCTTGCTTACCCAGCACTGCCGTCCTAACCCAGATCTACCTGTCTCCTCTAAGGCAGGGTTAGTCAGGGGCAGGGGCTCATGGGAATTGTAGTCCATGAACATCTGGAGGACCACAGGTTGACTAACCCGGCTCTAAGGTGTTTGTAGGTCCAAATTACACATTCGTCGTTCCAGTTACAAAACTGCAGCATCATGTGCGGCTGGGCCCCGAACCGAGGCATACTGCAAAGGTCATAATGGAGGTTTTCTTTCTTTTCCTTCCTCCCTGAAGTCTGTCCCATGCTGTGAGTGGAAATCAAAACACAGGGAGAAAGAGAACTGAAGAAAGACGACAAAGCATCAGAATTAGATTTGCATTCCTCAGCCTTCCGACCCTGCTATGCTCATTTCCGTAGACTCTGCTGCCTCCTATTAAACATCAAATGTAAGATGTGCGCAAGGTATACATGTGTGAAAGCATTCAAAACCAGCCAGATCTATATACTGCTATAACAATATCCGGGATCAGTCATACATCCACTGTGCTGTATTATTCACTCCCTGAGAAAAAGTCCCTGGTGGAAGTTTGCTCTCCATTCTGAAGAATACTCTAAAGGACATTCTAGATGCCAGGTAGAGAAATTCACATGGATTAGGTTCCCAAAGTCCTACAATATCAATGAGGATACGGAACTGATGGTGCATCATGTAGCAACCACACATTCATTGTTGTTGTTGTTGTTAGGTGCGAAGTCATGTCCAACCCATTGTGACCCCATGGACAATGATCCTCCAGGCCTTCTTGTCCTCTACCATTCCTTCGAGTCCATTTAAGTTTATACCTACTGCTTCAGTGACTCCATCCAGCCACCTCATTCTCTGTCGTCCCCTTCTTCTTTTGCCCTCAATCGCTCCCAGCATTAGGCTTTTCTCCAGGGAGTCCTTCCTTCTCATGAGGTGGCCAAAGTATTTGAGTTTCATCTTCAAGATCTGGCCTTCTAAGGAGCAGTCAGGGCTGATCTCCTCTAGGACTGACCAGTTTGTTCGCCTTGCAGTCCAAGGGACTCTCAAGAGTCTTCTCCAGCACCAGAGTTCAAAAGCCTCAATCCTTTGACACTCGGCCTTCCTTATGGTCCAACTTTCACAGCCATACATTGCAACAGGGAATATCATAGTCTTGACTAAACGCACTTTTGCTGGCAGGGCGATGTCTCTGCTTTTTAGGATGGTGTCTAGATTTGCCATAGCTTTCCTCCCCAGGAGCAAGCGTCTTTTAATTTCTTTGCTGCAGTCCCCATCTGCAGTGATCTTGGAGCCCAGGAAAATAAAATCTGTCACTACCTCCATTTCTTCCCCATCTGCCAGGAATTGAGAGGGCCGGATGCCATGATCTTCGTTTTCTTGATGTTGAGTTTCAAGCCAACTTTTGCACTCTCCTCCTTCACCCGCATCAACAGGCTCTTTAGTTCCTCTTCACTTTCTGCAATTAGAGTGGTATCATCTGCATATCTGGTTGTTGATATTTCTCCCTGCAATCTTGATCCCAATTTGTGACTCATCTAACCCTGCCTTTCTCATGATGTGCTCCGCATACAAGTTAAATAGGCAAGGTGACAGTATACAGCCTTGCCGAACTCCTTTCTCAATTTTGAACCAATCAGTGATTCCATGCCCGGTTCTCACAGTTGCTTCTTGACTTGCATATAGGTTTCTCAAGAGACAAATACATTAAATGTACAGTTCTATTAAAATATTTGTTGTGCGAACCACGTAGAAAACCAGATTATTCCAATGTACCACTGTACACATGGCTGGATTCTGACGATTCTGTACAAAATACAAAATGACTGGACAGGGATGACAATTTATTATTTCTCACAATGTTCATGACAACAAATTTAGATTCTAGTGGCACCTTTAAGACCAATAATTTTTATTCAATATTTATGTTTGAATAATTATTATTCAATATTATTTTTATTCAATACTGATTGAATAAAAATGTATTGGTCTTAAAGATGCCCCTGTTCTCTAAATTTGTTCTGCTGCTTCAGACCAACACAGCTACCCACTTGATTCGATGTTCACGACATTCAGTTAACAAGACTCTTTCATTTTCTAGAGTATGAAGCTATTCTCTTCTTTTAAAAGAAAGTAAAAATAATGGCATTGTGCTTATTATGGTTTCAAAATGGTCTCGTACCATTGGAGTCAAATAATGGTGTTCAAGAATAAAACACGTTGACATTACATAGCAAGAGAAACTTTTTTCATTGAATGTAGCATAGTGCCTGTGAGATACACTGTATGTTGTTTATTGTGTTCAAGCAAAACTAGCAGCATTGTTTCTATCAAACCTCATTAGTTCAATGAATTCAGTAGGTGACTTCACGCAAGACGCCTGCTCAGCCCCCTTTATCTAGATCAGGGTTAGTCGACCTGTGGTCCTCCATATGTCCATGGACTACAATTCCCATGAGCTCCTGCCAGCGTTTGCTGGCAGGAGCTCATGGGATGTGTGAAATGTCAGGTTGACTATCTTCCTATGGGGACTTACATTCTTTCTAAATTACAAGTGATCTCCGGACTCCTGTTCCTCAGGAGAAAATGGCCAATTTGGAGAGCATATCCCTGCCAATCTGCTTCTCTTCCACAAATGCTATCCTCCCAGGCTCCCAAGATGGAGATGGTAACCCTACAGGTGTGACGGCCTTTTTAGCACTCAAGCAGTGAGACATTATTAACTAGACCTGGCCCAAGGATTGTGGCCAATCAGTGCAAGAATAGGAAAGCAACTGCCTGCCCCCCCCCCCCCGCACCTTGTCCTTTACTGTGCGGAGATGGGAAATTTTTTTAATCAGCAGAATGGAACTTTCCCACTTCGCCATTTCCAATGCAGTCAGCTGACCTCCATGAAATCCTGTTAATGGGGGACTGGGGATCCCCCCAAGAACAACACAAAGGGGGTTTGCAATGATAACAGGGAAGTGGTGGAAGCTGCCAGCTGAGTCTGGATCTAACCTGCTGGTTGTAAATAAATAGCAATTATGCCAACCTATCGTACAATATTTTTGTAAGAATTGTTATTTGCGCTGAACACTTCAAAACATTGTACAAATTATAACTGGGTTTTTTTTTCTTATTTTAATTATATATTCTTCTAAAGTTTCTTCTCCAGTGTGCAGACCTGATGGGAGCCCAAATGCGGAGGTTGGTCAAAGAATTCTTCTTCCCTTTTATGAAAAAATGGGAAGGGGCCAGAGTACTCTCTTGCCTCATTCCTCCTGACCTGCTCCAGGCAGCAATTGGTGCATAATAAACCCAACTGCAGAGGATAGCGTAGAACTCAACCCTTGAGTGGGGGACTGTGGTGGAGGCTGGCTGTTAGCAGAGTCTGTAAGCCTCTATTTTTTTTTAAATGATAAGGTGAAGTTCCCAGCCCTGCCTTCTAGAATGGCTTGTGGTACAAACTGAAACTGGACTCCTTGTTTCCTCTCTGGTGTATACTCTTTGGTGTAACCCCCTCCCAATTGGCTCACTCATCTTCCAGCCCTAAAGTGGCTAGCCACTGTGGGTTAAGATTTTATTTCTTTTCTATTTCCCATCTAGATTGGGATTTTTACCATGAATTTTGGGAGGTCCCACACTTGTTATTTATGTGAGCTAAAACATGAGCTAGTTATTAGAACGATATAATCCTACACACAGGCGGGAAAGCAATTCCTCAGTGCCGAGGAGGAGAGTCTAAATATTGTGTTGCTTTGCCGCTCTACTGTTGTCCAATGTGGAACATTTGTAACTCATAAACAAAATGCATGTTAGCCATTAAAGCTCAAAATTAGGCAGGCAGTAAAACGTAATCTGAGAGGAGAACTGTAGCTACTGATACTATTGATGCTGTTCGTAAACCATATGGCTCCCAATCATTAACACAATGCACAAAAATAAGACCCTGCATCCGATGGACGTCTGCATTTTTTTTTATCGCTAACAGATCAAACATGCTGTCTCTTTTTGGGGGGTACTTTCACACAGCCACAATTGCCCCTGGGTCAGCTCAAAATGAAACCAGGCCAGGACCAATTTCATGTTGGTGTGTGTATGTGGCATGGTGGTTATTAGGTAGCAGTCAGATGTAGGCAATTGTTCTACACAATCTAAAGGGAATTTTACCATCTGATTATCATTTTTCCAGGGGTTTACATAACAAAATGCATTCAATGAGCAAGTAATGCTAGTGAATAACAGTGCAGTCTTAAGCAGAGTTATACCCACGTAACTTCGTTGTTATCAAGGGGCTTAGAGGGGTGTCACTCCATCCAGAGAGTAGAAGCTTGATATGTTTCAGTATACTGCACTGCTTCCACAGCTGGTGAAGAATACAACTTTGTAAGGCCTTTTCATAAAAATAGCTCCCTGCAAGTAAAAATTAGCTTATCAGAAAGAGAGAGGTTCTAGCCTGACCCTTTTCCTATGGTGCTACTTTTTTTTTTCTTTGCAGAAATTCTTTTCCATAGGGAAGTATTCAAAAATCGGATCCCTCTCTTGCAGTCTGAATCGGGACTATGCATATTACCACCTCAGAGCTACACCCATTGTGTGGCCAGACCAAGCTGCAATTCCATGGATCACAGATTCATTGGCCTCAGCTATATAGCAGATGATAACATTGCATAGCAACAACCATTGAAAGAGAGTTACCAGATATTCAAGCTGGCTTTCGAAGGGGGCATGGCACTCACGAACACATAGCAAACCTGTACTGGATTTTGGAAAAGTCACAGGAATATCAGAAGGAAGTCTACATCTGCTTTATTGACTACAAGAAAACTTTTGATTGTGTAGATCACAATATATTGTGGGAAGCCCTGGAAAATTTGGGGGTGCCAGTGCATTTGATCAAATTGATGCAGTTGCTCAATGCAAACCAAGAAGCCATTGTACGTACACCATTTGGTGACACTGGCTGGTCCAAAATAGAGAAAAGATTACGCCAAGGTTGTATTCCTCCCCCCTTCCTGTTTAACTTGCATGCATGATGAGATCATTATGAGAGATAATGAACTCAAAGAATCAAACTCTGGAATTAAAACTGGAGGAAGGGATTTAAATAATCTTCAGTATGCTGATGACACTACCCTCCTGTCAAAAACTAAGGAAGGCCTAGAACAGCTGACTCCAAAGGTCAAGAAGTAAGTAAGATATTTGGCCGTTTCTTAAACACTAAAAAGACAAAATAATGATCACTCCAAAAAACAGACACATCACAATAATAATTGATGGTGAAGAGATTGAATTCGAACAAGAATTCATTTTTTGAATCACAAATTGATGTGAGTGGCAATTGCAGTATGGAAATAAAACACTGAATTGCTCTGGGTCACTTAGCAATGACAAGTTTGAACTGAACATGGAAAAACAAGGACATAAGTGAGATTACCAAATGTAAATTAGTTCGATCTATTATATTTCCAATATCCATTTATGGCTGTGAAAGTTAGACAAGAATCGATCTGTCTGAACTCTGTTGTTGGAGAAGGCTTCTGCGGGTTTCATGGACACAAAAGTCACAAACAAATACTTGTTGTTGTTAGGTGCGAAGTCATGTTGCGACCCCATGGGCAATGATCCTCCAGGCCTTCCTGTCCTCTACCATTCCTCAAAGTCCATTTAAGTTTGCACCAACTGCTTCAGTGACTCCATCCAGCCACCTCATTCTCTGTCGTCCCCTTCTTCTTTTGCCCTCGATCGCTCCCAGCATTAGGCTCTTCTCCAGGGAGTCCTTCCTTCTCATGAGGTGGCCAAAGTATTTGAGTTTCATCTTCAGGATCTGGCTTTCTAAGGAGCAGTCAATACAGCACATAAAGTCTGATTTATCACTGGTAGGCAAAATCATGAGACTCTGGCTCAATGGAGAAAGCAATTATGTTAGGATTGGTCAGTTGAAAAAGAAAACCAGGTCGACAAAGCGTGTGGTGCTTGGATGCGATCAGAGTGGACACTGTATAGCTGAGGGAGGCGGTGCAGGATCAGGGATCGTGGCAGTGGGTGTACCATGGGATTGCCATGTGCCTCCCTTGCTGATTTGATAGTCTAAATTAGCGATCCCCAACCTGTGGGCCGCGGACCACATGTGGTCCTTCAACTAATTGGAGGTGGGCCCCAAAGGACGCCTTCTCCCCCCCCCCTTGGCCCTTTACTTCATCCCCCCGGCCCTTTACAACACACTTCATTGTTGTGGAGTGTCTGTATCTTATTTTGAAGGGATGTTTAAACATTACCATAGCGATCAGAGAGCGCTAGGACAGTGGTTGAGAGTAGAGGAGTAAACTACCCCCCCCACCGGGCCTCAGTAAAAGGCGTTGAGTGGTCCCCGGTGAGTGGTCCCCGGCATTGAGTGGTCCCTGATGATAAAAAGGTTGGGGACCACTGCTCTAAATGACTATGTGGACCACTTAGTCAGAAAGCCAGCTTAGTCCAAGAATAGGGAGATTTTCATCCAACACCAAAGCCTTAGTTGTAGCCATGATGGCATAGAATGACATATTTAAGGAAGTCAGAGGGCACTGTTCTTCAGGAAACTATAGAGCAGCTTTGTCAGAGAGTGTCATGGCTCGGTCAGCCTCCCCAGTGCCTCAGCCGGGTCAAGCCAAGGGTGACTGTGATGATAACTCAGAAACAGGTGAGGAATGCCTCAACCTTCACTGAGGAAATGCCTGGATTGTCAGCAGATGCAGACCCTCCCCCAAGTTTGCAACCAGAGCTGTCAACAAGTACAGTCACTCAAGATTTACAGCTGGAACCACAGGCAAGCAGGAATTACGATCTGAGGAATCAAAGAATCATAGAATAATAGAGTTGGAAGGGACCCCATGGGTCATCTAGTTCAACCCGTTGCACTATGCAGGACGCTCACAACCCTATCGCTCATCCACTGTGACCTACCACCCCCTTAAGCCTTCACAGAATCAGCTGCTCTGTCAGATGGCTATCCAGCCTCTCTTTAGAATTTTCCAAAGATGGAGAACCCACCACCTCCCGAAGAAGCCTGTTCCACTGAGAAACCGCTCTGTCAGGAACTTCTTCCAGATGTTGAGACGGAATTTCTTTTGAATTAATTTCGTCCCATTGGTTCTGGTCCATCCCTCCGGGGCAAGAGATAACAACTCTGCTCCATCCTCCATATGGCACCCTTTTAAATACTTGAAGATGGTTATCAAATCCCCTCTCAGTTGTCTCCTCTCCAGGGAATCTTTTCATCTTTGATGCAAAGGCAGAAGTGAATGTGGTAGTAAGTTCTCATACCTGGAGAAACGGTGGCTCCTTTTAAAGGACAAGAAACACCTGGACAGTGAGTGGGTTGTTGCAGTAAAGGGGGATATACTGCTTAGGGAAGGAAAGAAGAAAAGCTGAAATTGGGGGAGGCAGATAAAGGTTAGTTGGTGGATGACAGGGAGAGAAGAAAGGGGAAAAGGGCAATTGAGGCTGCCTGAGGAATGAAAGAACAAATATTGTTGGGAAGGGGATACTGGAGGGGAAACAAGGTAATTTCACGTGGATCATCTTATATATCTTTTATTTCCACATTCTAGTCTGGGGGGTGGCTACACTGTAGCTGTCCAGATGTCCATGGACAACAATTACCATGAGCCTGGAAGAAATTTGCCTCCCAACCCCAAAGTGGTGATCAGCATCGCCTCCTGGAAAGAACCAGAAAACAGAAGATTGTTACCAATATCATCTGGAATCACCCTTATAATAGCGAATGGATGGCCATTGAGCCATATTTGACTATGGTAAGATCACCCTAACGTTCATTTGTTTGTTTTGATTTATTAGATTTATAGGACTGCCTCTCTCAGCACAGCCATCTCATACCTCTCCCCATTGGGAACTCAAAGCAGCTTACATCATTCTCTTGTCCTCCATTTTATCCACACAACAACCCTGTGAGGTAGGTTAGGCTGAGATAGCCTGACTGGCCAAAGATCATCCGGCAAGCTTCCACAACATGAGTGGGGATTCAAACCTTGGGTCTCCCAGATATGAGTCCGATGCTCTTAACCATTCTACCACAATAACTCAATAAGTGCTTTACAAAGTGATCTGGAAAAGCTATTACCGGCTGAGCATTTGGGGGGAGAAAATATGCCACCTTGGCAATTGCGTCTTCCGCTGTTTTTATGACTGCCCCCTCCCCTTCTTTTCCACTGGGGTGACAGTGGCCCAGAATTAGTGTAATACAGGTCACAACCATTGAGTACATTACAAGTAGCAGGTTACACTTCAAAACCTTTGGATCAGAGACCTCAGGACAATTCATCATTTTTATTATTCTAAGAGACTGAAGAGGCTTTAGAAACTTCTGCCTCGGAAACAATATAGATTTTGAACAGCTGGACATTGTTCCTGCTCATATTACAGCAGCTTTAATACCGGATCACGGTATTTTTCAGTAAATGGGAAGGCATCCTAGAAGCAGTTTTCGTGGAATGCTGTTTCTCATTAAACTTCCATTGTTTTAGGAAAGCTGACTACCAGTTCTGGGCTATCTGATTTAAATAATTGTTAAACCAGCCATTTCTCCAGCACAACTGGGGCTGCCAACCTCCAGGCAGGGCCTGGAGATATTCCAGTATTACAATTGATCTTCAGATAACAGGAACCAGTTCCCCCGGAGGAAATGGCTGCTTTATGGCATTGTATTCTGTTGAGGAAGAGCCTCTTGTGGCGCAGGGTGGTAAGGCAGCAGAAATGCTGTCTGAAGCTATCTGCCCATGAGGCTGGGAGCTCAATCCCAGCAGCTGGCTCAAGGTTGACTCAGCCTTCCATCCTTCCGAGGTCGGTAAAATGAGTACCCAGCTTGGGTAAACGGTCATGACTGGGGAAGGCACTGGCAAACCACCCCGTATTGAGTCTGCCATGAAAACGCTAGAGGGCGTCACCCCAAGGGTCAGACATGACTCGGTGCTTGCACAGGGGATACCTTTACCTTTACCTTTACTCTGTTGAGGTAGCTCTCTTCCATCAGGTGATAGATCCATGGGTTCATAGATCAGGACAATGGGAGTTCATTTCAGCTCCTCATTGTGGCCCCAGTATGATGGTGCAAAGAGGCAAAAACTGAACTGAATAAACCCACAACCAAGCCCATCTTGTATAAGAAAAGCCACACAATAGATCTTCCTGCCAATGTGCGCTATTGGTCAGTTTCACTTTAAACTGATCCTGGCAGACAGGATCTAGTGGGAGCAACCACAGAGAAAGCTCAAGGCTTTGATTAGCACCAGAGGGGCCACCTTGAGCAAGAGAACATCAAGCAGATGGCAAGCTGTGGGCTTAAAAAAAAGAAAAGCAGCATTGGCCAGTTTGGGAGGGGTGGGTGGGTTGATGTGACATACACATATGATGTATGGTCATATCACCCAAAAAATGTTTAACACATTTAAAAACTACATTAAAAATAAGTTACTGCCACCTATTTGGGAAACCCTCCCAGGGCTGTCAAGAAACCCCAGTGTTTCAGGAAACCCTATCCTACCTGTTTTTATTCACAAATACTTGCTTAATTTTATGCACACTTCCTTGGGAGTCAGGTCCACAGAATTCAGTGTAACTTTTTTTCTGAATAAACATCACATCTGACTGTAAGTTAACCAGAAAACTCATGCACAGGGCAGAAACCACTTTCTGGTGGTGCTGTTATGATGTTTTTGCCTTTTTGAAAGGCTACAGCATTTGAAGATTTTTAAGGAGGGGGGATTCTTTGCGTAACACTATTCCCAAAGTCAGTCTGATCTTTCCCCCCAGACAATCCACTTCCTCAGATGCTTTTTTCCCATAGCTTTTATGATTTACTTTGGTCTCATTGTGGTACCTTTTGTCTTTTGTTTTCGAAAAGCTCCCCCCCCTCCCCCCTGTTCTTGTCAGTGTGTGTATTTTCTCCCCTCCGGTCTAGTCATCTGAAAGCACCAAAGCATGTTGAATACAGACAAGTAATTTATCCCCTCAGGCTGTCTGTGTCTTTATTAAAAATTACAAGGTGGGAATCCAGGGCTAGGCTGAGAGGGAACATATGTTGGATCTATGAGGCAGGCAGACAATAGTGTTGTGGCTAATCTCATTCACTCACTGCTGATAACGAAGGCAGTGCTATTATTTTCTTCTCCCTGTCTGTCATTATAAACAATTAACATCTAAATCAAGAACAATTTGATTAAAAGGGATAAAGTTAGCTAACAACCTGTTCTGGAAGAGGTGAAAAAGGTTTCTCAAGGTGTTTCTGTGAGAGATTCTGTAGAAATGCTGCCTGTATAGCACACGAGTCAATAAATAATGTGCTTTTTGGCAGAACTGATAACAAACAGAATAACTTTAAAAATGAAGGGAAGGCGCTAACCTTATTGTGGAATTCTTGTGGGCTGCACAAATCCAGTTTTAATGAGGCCATGTTGGAACGTTAATGGAAGCACATTCTATCCTCCAAACAATACCATCTTTGTTAGTGCGAAGATTGCAAAGATTTTTATTTTGAGGAGCAGCATTTAGGTTTCTATGTGGCTTTCCTTCTTCCTTTATTTTTTCTGTATCACTACATAGTATCTCGAACTCAATTTCATAGATACATCCTCCTTACGCAAGTGCTGGACATAATATTTAGAAAGCTACTGTTTCTATCTCAGAATTTATTTCAGATTTCTGAATGATGAAGACATAATGATTAAGGGACAAATTTTGAAAGCTCTTCATGTCATATATGAGCCAGTTTCTGTACGTCCTTTGCTCCTAGGGAAAACTTTCATTTTATTCTGTAAGGAACTTTTCGGAGTGTTTGACACAATAGAGAGCCTCCTTACACAGACTCCTGGATGTGCCACAGGAGGGAGTAGAAAAAGCATGCATAAGCCCCACTTTGAGCCAGCTAACCACTTGACTATGATTGTATGGGTAAACAAACAAAGGATTCCAAATCATCTTAATTGTGGATAATTCCAAAGCAAAGTTACCTGCAAAAGTGTGGTATAAATTTGTAAAATAATTTATTGTACTTTTCCAAATACTGAACTTCATCTTGCATTATATGAGAGGATTTGAGTATTTACACAGTTCTTTGGGAGCCTTGGGATTCTTACTAGTCCCAGAATCTGTTTTGGTTAATCCTTTTGTTTCTCTCTTATGAAAACCGAAAGCAGCCTACAGCATTATTGTCCTCTATTCCATAATAACAACCATGTGAGACTAGTCACATTGGGAAAGAAGCATTGACCGAAGCAAACCCCATGGCAGAATGGGGATTTGAACCTGGGATCTTCTGTATATCAAGCAGTTGTTTTACCACTGAGCTCCAACTTGCTCCCCCTTGGGAAATGATCTCTGTATTTTGAAAATCAGTTATAATTCTGGGAGAATTCCAGCTCTTTGTGTTTGATTTGCAAAAAACTATTTGCATAAGTCCAAGCCGAAGCCTAAAAGAAATATTTGTGCACAGTGGCCTATTGTATCTGAACCTCAAGAATTTAAGTGTCATTATAATCTATTTATAATTCTTACTGGGTTAAGTCATTTTATATGTTCAGCAAAGCTGGGTAGTAGCATTTCTGTACTGCACTGTTTCATTATACCATTGTGAAGATCTCAAGTTTGAAACTGCGGTCCATTCCGCATGACTTTAATATAGCACTAGTCTTGCATTTTGTTTTCGCCATTAAACTATGTTCCGCATGATGTCGTGAGCAATCTGCAACACTCCTGCAACACTAGCGCGAAAATCGCTTAGTTGTAGCAATTTCCGGGGAATCCAGAAAAGTGGATTCACCCTCAGAAAATCGCTACACTCCTGCCAACAACCTGCAACACTTGCGAAAAAGATCTGTGCGTTCTCAATGTAGCGGTTTCAACAAAGTCCCTCCCCCTGGCTCTCTCCTCCGAACTTCCAATGAAGCGATCACCATTTTTATTTCCTCAGAGCGAGCGGGGAAAGCAACGAACCAGCGAGGCTTGATTCACCCAGCGAGGCTTCTCCGGCTACAGTCCCTCCACAGAAGTGCTTTAAAGCTCCCCTAAGTCCCCAAGCACAACACAGCCCCCTGTTTGCCAGTTCCCTTTAATTTCGGCCAAAAATCACGTCCATGCGGGAGGGGGGGGATTTTTTTTTCCACTCGGGGGAGAGTGGTAACGATGACTCGCCAGCTCACACGCCAGCTAGATGGGTCTCTACGTTAGGAAGAATCAAGGCATATTCGTTGAAACTTATGTGTGTGTGTTTTTTTAAAAACCTTAAAGAGAAAGGGTTTTTTCGGGAGCATGATAACAACCGCCCATTGGCCGTTTGTTTGATTGATGGCCAGGGGCAGGAACAAGCACAGAAAAAAATCGCTTCCTTTCTAGCGATTCCTGGCAGTCTTCAAGCAAAGGTTGGATGCACACTTTTCTTGGATGCTTTAGGATGCTTTGGGCTGATCCTGCGTTGAGCAGGGGGTTGGACTAGATGGCCTGTATGGCCCCTTCCAACTCTATGATTCTATGATTCTATGAGACTGGAAACCTGTGGAGAACGAATGAAACGCTACTGGATTCCACTACAAATGAAGGTATGCGGAATGCCGAGATTCCACTATTTAAAATAGCGTTATTGCTTTGTGAAACCAATTGGCAACATAGGTCCTTGTGCGGAATGGGCCTGCCTCTATACACATGGCTAGTCACATTTCTCTTAGAAATGTTCTTATAGAGCAGTTCTCTCAAAGCTCTCTCAGTCTCACCTACCTCACAGGGTGCCAGTTGTGGGGAGAAGAAGGGAAAGTGTTTGTAAACCACTTTGGGACTCCCTTCAGGTAGTGAAAAACAGGGCACAAAAAAACAACTCTTCTTTTTCTCCTCTCGCAGGAAAATAGCTTATCAGGGATACATGAATTAATTATACATGAATTTTCTACAAATTTCCACAAATACAGCTCTTTTCCAAGTGTACAGCTTAATACTTATCATTATTAACTAAGAAACATTATCATCAAAACACACAAAGTCATTATATAGATGGTGGAAGTGCAAATGTAAGTCTAGTAGTACCTTACAGGCCAACAACCTAACTCAGGGGTAGTCAAACTGCAGCCCTCCAGATGTCCATGGACTACAATTCCCAGGAGCCCTTGCCAGCATTCGCCAGCGAATGCTGGCAAGGGATCCTGGGAATTGTAGTCCATGGACATCTGGAGGGCCGCAGTTTGACTACCCCCGACCTAACTCTTCTATTGCAGACTAACACAGCTCACCTACTGAAACTATCTTCATGGAGGCCCTGTGCAAGTCTTTAAAAACTCGCCAGGTAAATGGCATTCTACTCAATGATTTACAAGGTATTCTAAATTCCAGAAGTCTGGGAAGAAAACTCTCAATGTTTAGGGTAAAGCCTAGGATTTTAAAAACGTGCAGCCACGCAAAATATGCAGTTCCCGGAAAAAATGTACCCTTCCAAAGAACATTTGTACGGTTCAAAAATCTGAATCATGCAAAAGTTATGTTAGCTTGAATATAACATTCTGAAGTGGTGCTGTCAAATTCTCTTTCCAAAGGATTTTCTCCTCCTATTTGTGACTTCCATGGCCTTAGAAGGATTGCCCTGTCAATATAATAGAATTTAACTCTAAGTAACAAAGCATCCTAGGGCTTTTCTGCACGCAATAAATATAGCGAAATGCTTACCTTGTAAAGATGCTATATTCCGGCCACTCCGCATGATGTCGCCAACCTCCCGCATCTAGTCAGCAAACTGCTCGCTACATCCGCCATTTTAAAGCACTAGTTGGGGAATTGCATAAAGTGGATTTACCCTCCTAAAAAGTGTTTTTCCCCAGCAGACAACCAGCAGGCCACCAGCAAAAGAAGGGTATGAGAGCCAGTTTGGTGTAGTGGTTAGGAGTGTGGACTTCTAATCTGGCATGCCGGGTTCAATTCTGCACTCCTCCACATGCAACCAGCTGGGTGACCTTGGGCTCGCCACGGCACTGATAAAACTGTTCTGACCGGGCAGTGATATCAGGGCTCTCTCGGCCTCACCCACCCCAACAGTGTCTGTTGTTGGAAGACGAATGGGAAGGCGACTGTAAGCCGCTTTGAACCACCTTCGGGTAGGGAAAAGCGGCATATAAGAACCCTACTTCTTCTTCTTCTGAGTCCACAAGGACTCACACAGGTGTGTTATAGAGATGCATGTGATGTGCATGGAATTACAATTATGTACTGTGCAATTATGTACTGTGGTACAGTTTCAAATTTTCCTTTTGCTTAGGCAGATAGCGAATTTTAAGATTCCTGTGCACATCCCTTGGAGATAATCCTATGGGCATGCATCCATACTTTCTACCTTTACTGATATACATACATGCAGATAGATACACAAGCAAACATGCAGTTGTGGCCATGTGTATATAGACACATCAGCTGGAGTTCTGTACCAAGACCTGGAAACTATGATACGCTTCTCCCAACAAGATGCTAGCTTTCCACATGCAGAAATGTTTTTAAAATAAGGAGGCATAGGTATGCAACTCCCTCTCTGCAGCCCAAGAAAAGCTAGCAAACAAATTTAATCCAGGCATGATGGCATTTTCGTGATTGACACTGGTAGACAGGCCAAGCACAACAAGACTAAAGCAGGAAAAGTGGCCAGAAACATGCGAGACAGCTCAAGATGTATCGAATGCCGATGAGTCGCAATTAATTCTTGCACTTTGCAATACAGCAGGCTTCACGCTGCAATGCCGAATGTGCGGAAGAGCCCCTATTATTCAGGTTAGAGCCTGCTGCTCTTACACACTACAATATGCTGGTGGGGTTTGGGGAAAGTAGGGTTTGGGGAGGGACTTCAATGGGGCACACTGCCACAGAGTCCAACTTCCCAAGCAGCCATTTCTTCCAAGTAAACTGATCTCTGTTTCCTGAAGATCAGTTGTAATAGCTGGAGATCTTCAGCTGCAACCTGGAGGTTGGCAACCCTATTTACATCCCACCTTTCCTTTTGGCTTCAATGTGAAATCTTCCTCTGGTCTAAGGAGACTTCCTCCAGCTTAAGGTTGGAAGAAATATAAAGAAAGGTTCGGGGAGCTTGGTCTGTTTAGCCTAGAGAGGAGACAACTGAGAGGGGATCTGATAACCATCTTCAAGTATTTAAAAGGGTGCCATATGGAGGCTGGGAGTTCAATCCCAGCAGCCGGCTCAAGGTTGACTGAGCCTTCCATCCTTCCGAGGTCGGTAAAATGAGTACCCAGCTTGCTGGGGGGGTAAATGGTAATGACTGGGGAAGGCACTGGCAAACCACCCCGAGTCTGCCATGAGAACGCTAGAGGGCATCACCCCAAGGGTCAGACATGATCCAGTGCTTGCACAGGGGATACCTTTACCTTTTATATGGAGGATGGAGCAGAATTGTTCTCTCTTGCCCCAGAGGGACAGACCAGAACGAATGGGATGAAATTAATTCAAAAGAAATTTCACCTAAACATCCGGAAGAAGTTCCTGAGTGGAACAGGCTTCCTCGGGAGGTGGTGGGGCTGGATAGGCATCTGACGGAAAGCCTGAAGATGAGCGATTGGGATGTGAGTGTCCTGCATAGTGCAGGGGGTTGGACTAGATGACCCATGAGGTCCCTTCCAACTCTATTATTCTATGATTCTTTGATTCTAAGGCTACCTAGAAAACGGCTGGATTCACCCCAGCATTAATAATTCCGCTAGTTAACCAGAATCCGAGAGGAGTGAAACTCAACACCAACCACCATTCCAGAACAATAAAGGAAAAGAACAGAACAGGAGACATTGCTAATTCTGTGCAAGATGTTCTCAAACATTTTATCCCTTCCAAGGTCTGAAAAAGTCCTGCTGGGATATGAAAACTGCGCTTCCAAGGAATGCTTTAAAGATTGTACTGAGCTCACTAAAGCTGTCAGAGAATGTACAGTCCCCGTGTGAAACAGATGGGGAATTCTCATACGCACACCCGGTTTAATGCCTTCGACAAACATTTCCACCTTTTCTCCTGCTGTGACCCATCACCTGCTTGTACATTTCAGCTCGAGAAGTTGGAAAGCTTTCTTTATGAGGTTGCCCATAAAATCCACACCTCCAGTCATGCAGGAGAAAGCGCTGAAAACAGTCTGATTTAGCCACGACAATGTTCCGTTTTTGTCTTGCAATGAGCACGGTTCTGTTTGCTTTTCAGAAATTTTGCAGCGTGGGTAATGCCTGGCCCCCATGCGTGTTCACCGAAAACAGACTTAACTGTCAGCCGAGCTTGTTAGCAAACCTGAATTCTTAGACCCTGTCTGCAAAGGATGAGAAGATATCTACATATTACTCTATGATTCTATGATCTAGTTAGAATCATAGAATCTTAGAATCATAGAGTTGGAAGGGGCCATACAGGCCATCTAGTCCAACCCCCTGCTCAACGCAGGATCAGCCCAAAGCATCCTAAAGCACCCAAGAAAAGTGTGTATCCAACCTTTGCTTGAAGACTGCCAGTGAGGGGGAGCTCACCACCTCCTTAGGCAGCCTATTCCACTGCTGAACTAGGCAGTTCTCAGGCAGATGGCTCCCCTTTCCCAACCTAAAGGAAATGGAAGGCAGTGTATACAGCAAGAAGATACTGGCTCCTAGTGCACACCCTTTGGTGCACATCTATGCTTATATTATTAATGACTTTAAACCAGCAGGGTCAGGGAGACCCAAGTTCGAATCCCCAGCCTGTCACAGAAGCCTTGTTCCCTTTGGGCAATCACTATCTCTCAGCCCAAGAGCAGTCCAGCAGGGGGATAGGCTGCCTAAGGAGGAGGTGAGCTCCCCCTCACTGGTGGTCTTTTAGCAGCGACTGGACAGATACTTATCCTGGCTGCTTTAAGCTGATCCTGCACTGAGCAGGGGGTTGAACTGGATGGCCTGTATGGCCCCTTCCAACTCTGGGATTCTAGGATTCTGCCCCACTAGTATTTTTTTTAAAGTGATCTCAGGTTATTCAGTATTCCATGTTGTTTGCCCTCATAGAAATGGTTATAAGCCGCTCCCAGCCTTAAGCTGACTGGAGTGATACCCCTCTGTTAATCATAGCCAGGGGCCTTTCTGTGGATGTACATTTAAAAAGAGAGAGCTAAAGCTTGCTGCACGTGTGTGAGTGTGAGCATTCCTGGCAGAGAATTCTTGTCGGCCTCACTACTAGAGATGCTTGATGCTGTCAGCGCTCTTTGGAGGTTGGCTGGGGAAACTTTGCCACTGCACCACCATTCCTTCCCTCTTCCCCAGTTCTTCCTTGCGAGGTTGACAACCGTCCAGGAAAGTGTTGCTTGTCCGGGTGTTTATCCGTCTGAAGCTCCCACGAAGACAGACAGCGGCTGCTCTGCTCCGTGGCCCTCTTCACATCAGAGCTTGTGGCAGGCGGCTTTTGTGAGGTTGCCCGTTTTTGTATACAGACACACTTTCCTCCCTTCCGAGGACCATCAAATATTCAGAGAATTTTTAAAGACAAAAGGTAAATAAAGGATCCTGGTACAAACTGCAGGCAAACCCGTCCTCCCTCCTGCCTCTCTTCTGTTAATATCTGTCAAGAAAACTGCTAAGTCTTAAGAAATGTTATGCATTTCTCCACGGAGAAGAAACAGAAAGAAAGGCAGGAAATGATGGCTGAGGATATGTTTTTCTTAGGGTGTTTCTGCTTGCTGCTGGAAGACTCAGCGCCAGCTATTGTGCAACACAGCAAAGAGCAATCCCCACACCACTCCACTAATATAACTGCCTTCTACTGAAAATCAAGCAAATTATAGTGCGATGGAAACTTCCAAAAGGAATAGCACTGGTTAGGGTTGCCAGCTCTGGGTTGGGAAATACCTGGAGACTTTGGAGGTGGAGCCAGGAGTCGGCGGGATTTGGGATGGGGAGTCACCTCAGTGGCATATAATTCTATGGAGTCCACTCTCCCAAGCAGCCATTTTCTCCAGGGGAACTGATCTCTGTTGCCTGACTTTAAACCAGCAGGTTATAATTCCAGGGGACCCCCAGGTCCCACCTGGGGACTGGCATCCTAAACTTGCTTAAGGTGTCAGTTTGGCTTCTAGCACCCCAGCTAAAGTTGCATGAAGGATCTTAGTTGCATTTCTAAGTCATTCCAAAGAGGGAAGGGCAGTGGCTCAGTGGCAGAGCATCTGCTTGGCATACAAAAAGGTCCCAGGTTCAATCTCTGACATCTCAAGTTGAAAGAATCAGATGTGAAAGATATCAGCTGAAGATCCTGGAGAGCTGCTGCCAGTCTGTGTAGACAATACTGACCTTCATGGATCAAGGATCTGATTCAGTATACGGCAGCTTCATGTGTTTTTAATGGAAGAATTTGCCAAATACTTCTGCTTTGGGGAAGGCTCAAGCAGCACAAATTTCAGAAGAAGAAGAGCATTTAATAACCAGGGATGCATCTGGACATCGTTATATTGTACGGTCATTAGGCTATCACAGTCATTTGCAATCAGAATGCCTTTTCCACACAAGAACATTCATTTGCCGTTCCGCAGGGCCTGTAAGACGGAGCTCTTCTGCCAGGTCTATGGTTGAGGCTGGGGTTGGCAAGGTAAATCAACGCCCCCCTCCCCCTGGCCTGAGTAGTACATCGTTAGACCTCCTTCTCCACCCCTCTAGTAGTGTGTGGGGGGGTAGGATTGGGTTTGCCGCCATGTTGGGTTTCTTTGATGTCTTTTAATGGGTGTTTTAATGGGGATTTTATGAGACACTGTAACCCGCCACGAGCCGGTCAGGGAGTGGCGGAGAATAAATTGAAAATAATAATAATAATAATAATAATAATAATAATAATAATAATAATAATAATAATAATAATTGCAATATTTAGAGAATATGCAATATTTAGAGATGTGTAAATGCAATTCACGGCAGCCTCTCAGACGTCTGATCGTATAGATCAGCAGTTCTCAACCTGGGGGTCGGGACCCCTTTGGGGATCGAACGACCCTTTCACGGGGGATGCGGCAGACGGCTGGGCGGGGGCGCCATCTACACAACAGCCTTGGGGGATAGATCGAGATAGAGCATTCGGCTGTTTGGAGCAGGGGAAAAGAGCGAGATCGGCATGGTGGGACAAGAGGTAGAGAAACTGAGAAACTGAGAAACCCTGGGGGAAAAAACTATGTATATACAATCATGAGCAATGGATCTTCACGCTACTGGTCAGTTTCGGTTTAATTTCTGTGAAAGAACACTTGCATAATTTTATGGTTGGGGGTCACCACAACATGAGGAACTATATTAAAGGGTTGCGGAATTAGGAAGGTTGAAAACCACTGCTATAGATGATGCTTTTGTTAAACCTTGAAGGGAGCGCAAAGAATAGTAGATGTCTGCAACTGGATACAGCAGCAAAAGAAAGGACTTTTGAATAGTTTCTGTTCTTTAATAGGACACTAAGAACAGGAAAAGAGAGGGGGGCAGGGGTTTGCATCTGCCAAAAGTTAAGTCATTACTGATACAAACAGCCTCTCAAGTTTCTGTTTGGGTTTAGAAACATGTATGAATTGCAATTGATTGAACTTCTCAACTCTGAACTTCAACCTTGTCCTTCTTCTTCCCTCGCTGGCAAACACAGATCACTTTCATTTTGTCCCTTGCATTGGGGTAGGAGAGACTTTACTCTCCTGCGAGGACAAAAACATAATAACAGTTTTATTGGGAAGGGCAACAAGCATTCGGAATTGCTCTCTCTCTCTCTCTCTCGCTCTGCTTCCATGGTGATGGACCTCCATGCTGAGGAACAATATTACATAAGAGAACCACAAGGATAAAACGTCTGAAAACTTTATGCCAAAGCCCTCCTTCGTTACCAAGGATATTCGAGGGAATAAGTCATGGAAATGATGACTGACCCCAACTGGAAGGAAACAAAAAGATTAACTGCTAATATGGAAATTTACCTGGCCAGGTTTTTAGATCACCCATGAGGGAGGAGAGGAGATGGAGGGGGGAGATCACCTCAGGTTGTGAGGTAATGTAACCACTGATGAAAGCCGGAGGAGTTAATAGTGCTGGAGGACGAAGGGGGGACTGGAGTCTCTGTAGCCAAAGGCATATATCATGAAACGTCCAGATGGCTGTTCTACGTTGGCTAAAATGTCTGAGTTTTTATGTGAGCAGTGTCTGTGTGCAGGGGAGAAGCAAGTCTGACTCATGTGCTAGGTGAGGCCTAGTGACTGGTGCCTCAGCCCTCATGGGGTACATGGCAACAACCACCAGTGCTGCTGGGTGACATGGTAGGGAGGGGAGGTTGTGAACACCACCAACCTATTGTGTGACAACCAAGGGTCTTCTATTATACAGTAAAAGAGGCACCACTTAGTGAAATAAATGGGCAAACAGCTCCCAAAGAAGGGATTTACACATAGATATATTTATTGATTGATATTTTTGTGGCAGATTTAAACACAAATAACAACAAAGCAAATAATGAGATAGGTGGTCTGACATTAAAAAAAAAAACTACCACAGTTAAGAGGACTTAGACTGTTTTTCAAACCTTTCGTGAGCTAATAAATTGTAGAATCCAAATAAAGTCCAACAGGGAACCAACAATGACCAGCGCTATGAATGGAGAGGGTCAAAGAATCAGTCTGTTTCGAGGGGAAGACAAATTCATAATCCAATCTAACAATATATATAATGCATCTAAATAAAACATGAGGATGCTGCACGTCTGGAAACTGAGGTCTGCTTTGAAATCTGAGGTTCCAGGTAGCTGTGTTAATATGATGCAAAAGACACCCACACGCCATATCCCCCCCCCCAAGCACAACACTGTTTTTTATTAGAATTACCCCAAATAACATAAAACAATGGGCAACTACTGTGAAACTCTTCATCAGGTGATGTTAGTCACATCCTCCACCACTAAACTGCTACCTGAAGTAGACCTGTTTCCTGTATCTATGATTTGGAGAACAGTAATTCCAGGAGATAAATAAGCAATGCAAAAGGGGCAACAAGTGAGATACTCCACCAGTGTATACAAAGAGATCATCTGGTCAAAAGGTTTAGGCAGAGGCAGTACTTAAAATTAATCAAAAGGATTCCTATTAAAACAAATAAAAAGGGTTCCTACCAACAACATACATTCAATTTAAACAAAACACAATCATACAGATGAAAGTAAAGAGATTATTGGGTGTGACAGAGGTTGAGTTTGGGTTAAAGAAAATTTATAATTATCATCCGACAAGAAGAGAAGGTCCAAGAGCAGCAGCCCGCCTGCAAGCTGTGTTTCTTGTAAGGAACAGCCAAACATGAAAATGTAGATGGCTTTTCTGCTCTCTCAAGTTTTGTACCTTGGGAGCTAGAAGCAGAGCATGGATGTCCTGAGACAATGTCTGACTGGATTGATTGAGCAATGTCAAAGGAATGAAGGGTTTGTTAATGAATGAACCAGACTTTGATAAAGAAATTTTAATGGGCTTATTAGGGAACCTCCAGAGCTAGTTAAATGTTCTGGGTGAGTCCTGGGTGTTGATCTCGGATTTTAGCTGAAAGGGGAGTCCAGGTGTGGTGGACTCTCTGCTAATGGGATTTTGATATGTAAATGATTAAAGGATGGGAGGAAGCTGCCAGAAGGATTATTTCACCAGGAAAGAGACATTAAGGTAAAACAATATAGGATCTTTGATAAGATCAGCCAACGGCCAGGTGTTATTATTAGACCCGAGAACCTAAAAAAGTTGAAAAAGCTTTCAAATTAAATATATTTATATTATATAAAGGTGCAGCTTTCTCAGCCTTTTAAGGTTCCCATCTCTATTCCAGATTGTGTTCCCTCCTTTTGTTGTTTGTTATTAATAGAACTAATAATAGTGTTCAACACAGTCCAACATAGACTTCTAGTCTATCATCTAGCTGATGTAGGGGTTCAAGATGTTGCTTTTAAATGGCTGCAACATTTCCTCCAATGTCAGGGATAGAGGATGATGCTAGGAAAGAGAAACTCCCAAGGTGTATCCTAGTTTGTGGGATGATCCAGAATTTTGGGCTGGGGGGTGTTATCAATGTGTTCATGATACCTAGATATATCTGTTGATTGATAGCCATTTGTCTATCCCCCCAGACTCTTTGGCCAGATATTTGGAGGTTGTGGCTGACTGGCTCAAGCAGAGCTGGCTGAAGTTAAATCCAGCTACGACAGAAGTCCTCTGGTTGAGCTGGCATGTCTTAGATGAGTTGCTAAAACTCCCGGCTCTTGATAGAATCCAATGAACAACTCTGGCAACCCATCAAGAGTCTGGATGTGACTTTGGATGCCAGGTGACAAATGTGGCATGCCAAGGTTTTCTACACCAGGAGTGTCAGTGGGTATTCTATTGACACCCAACCTAGCCACTATGATCCACGCAACAGTCTTCTCCAGACTAGATTACTGCAAGAACATGCTGGCAGGGACTCATGATAATTGTAGTCCATGGACATCTGGAGAGCCACAGTTTGGCCACTTCTGCTGTATAGAATGTCAGCAAATATGGAGCTAATATCAAAAGGAACCTTTTATCTTCATAGAATCATAGAGTTGGAAGGGGCCATACAGGCCATCTAGTCCAACCCCCTGCTCAACGCAGGATCAGCCTAAAGCATCCTAAAGCATCCAAGAAAAGTGTGTATCCAACCTTTGCTTGAAGACTGCCAGTGAGGGGGAGCTCACCACCTCCTTAGGCAGCCTGTTCCACTGCTGAACTACTCTGACTGTGAAATTTTTTTTCCTGATATCTAGCCTATATCGTTGTACTTGAAGTTTAAACCCATTACTGCAGGTCCTTTCCTCTGGAGCCAACAGAAACAGCATCCTGCCCTCCTCCAAGTGACAACCTTTCAAATACTTAAAGAGGGCTATCATGTCCCCTCTCAACCTCCTTTTCTCCAGGCTGAACATTCCCAAGCCCCTCAACCTATCTTCATAGGGCTTGGTCCCTTGGCCCCAGATCATCTTCGTCGCTCTCCTCTGTACCCTTTCAATTTTATCTTCTGGGGAGAAGTAAGGAAAATGGCAATTAAAAACATGAAATAGGTTCCATAAAGGCCCGAGAGCAGAGAATATGTGTGAGTCATCATATTAAATAAAACTGGATTAATTTATTTTGCCAGATCTTTTAAAGGAAGTGGATTGCATGTTAGGTATAATTAAAAAAAACATTTTAAATGATATATATATATATATATATATATAAAATTAGGAAACACATTCAGAAAACTCTACTATCCTAGAGATTTAGCACTCTGATATCCCAAAGTTTTAGACATGTTCTAAATCCAAATATTAAAAGTCCATGAGGTGTAAACTATATTTTGTGCAGCTGCTTGTTAAAACTGTGATATGAATCCGGGTCATAACTAAATTGAAAAGATGGAAATAAAGGAAGCGGAATGAATGAGGAAACATGATAGATTGGATTACAAGGAATTTTGTAAACCAGAATTAACAGATAAGGCTATCGGGACAGGAAAGCAAAACAACTCTTTGGACTTGATCTTGAGAAGAGGGGGCTAAGCAGCCAGAAGATAAAATGTCAAAACAAAGAGTATGCATTTGTCCCAGTGGTGGGCAATATTGCTGGTATTACTTCACAGATTCTTGTAGCTATTAGCACTTATCAGAAGTTTGGTTGACATTTTCTTATTACTTTAGTTAGATGTAATTTAGCTGTCCGTTCTGTGTGTGAAAACTCCAGTGCTTTGTTAGTTAATACATAAAACCTAGCCCAATCGATGTGTTTGTGCCAAAATGGTTCAATCTATTTAATTTTCCCTTGAATTTCTCACCTTCTTTAATCCTAGGGCTCAAGGCTGGTCACAGAAATTTTTGGATAATTAAACACATAAAAGTAACCTCTACAAATCTATTCCATATGAAAGACTTTAAAAAAATGGTTGCAAGGTTAAAATCCTGTGTATTAAGTTTAATCCTCAGCTACTGTACACCAGCCAATAAAAGCATCTTTCCGTGTATACAGAAAAATAAGATGGAAAGAATAAACTATGGGAATGAATTATTTGCCACAAAATGTAGTTTATAGTGCAAAGCCGCAGAATCAGCAGAACTGAATGATAGACTTTTTGCTATAATGTATAATGTAGACTGTAAATTGGGGGATTACATATAATTTTTTTAAAAAGAGGCTAGTATGTGAGGGACAAAGCAAGGTTACAGTCTTTTATCTTGTTTTAGATTTTTAAAATCTGTGAGCCTCTTGTGGCGCAGAGTGGTAAGGCAGCAGACATGCAGTCTGAAAGCTCTGTCCATGAGGCTGGGAGTTCAATCCCAGCAGCTGGCTCAAGGTTGACTCAGCCTTCCAATCTTCTGAGATCAGTAAAATGAGCACCCAGCTTGCTGGGGGGTAAACGGTAATGACTGGGGAAGGCACTGGCAAACCACCCCGTATTGAGTCTGCCATGAAAACGCTAGAGGGCGTCACCCCTAGGGTCAGACATGACTCGGTGCTTGCACAGGGAATACCTTTACCTTTACCTTTAAACAGTTCAAGATGCCAGCCTCTTCATTTGAACTGAAGCAATAATATCTGGTAAGAATTGGACCATGTGATTTATGTTAATTGCATAGCCAGCATGGAACTACATTTCTTCAACCACTTGGAAACCTTGGCTGCTGTTTCTTCTAGCAAAGCAGTGTCAAGAAGAGATGAGATACAAAGGAGAGCAAAGATGTGTTTATCCTTTTTCTGTTTGCCACCATCCCTCTGAAACCAACCACCTCCAGTTTCCTACCAGCCAAAGTTCCAGATATATTAATTTGGGATACCTTGCTTGTATACTACTTTAGAACATGTAATTATGGCATCCGTTTACTTCTTTAAACAATTCACTGTATAACAGAGATCTATTGGCACTACAGGGACCACTTCTTTGCTTAACTACTTTGTAAGGTGCCATGTACAAAAATATACTGTATTAATCATTCTAATTATGGATGTTAACTAGAAGAAGAAGAGTTGGTTCTTATGTGCTACTTTTCTCTACCCGAAGGAGACTCAAAGCAGCTTACAGTCGCCTTCCCTTTCCTTTCCCCACATCAGACATCCTGTGAGCTGGGTGAGGCTGAGAAAGCCCTGATATTACTGCTCAGTTAGAGCAGCTTTATCAGGGCTATAGCGAGCCCAAGGTCACCCAGGTGGCTGCATGTGGGGGAGCAGGGAATCAAACCCGGCTTGCCAGATTAGAAGTCCATACTCCTAAACACGACACTAAGCTGGTTAACTAATGGAAGTCTTATGACATTGACCTTAAGGGAGTGTCAAGTATGGTACAGAACTGTATGGAAACTAAAATATTATCTTGGGTGTTCAGCAATCGGTCCATAAAATAATATTATTATGAATGTACCTGCCTATAAAATAAAATTAACTAAGTATACTAAGCTCCAGCTAAAGGCTGGAGTATGGATTTTTAAGGCAAAGGAAATTTAAGAAACATGTTGTACATGATAAAATGGAACAATGCCTTCTCTGCTCTTTATTAACTTGAAAGGCACTGCCAAGATATTTCTATCAAACTTGCTCTAATGGAACATTTCATTAAAGGAAATTAGAAAGAATGGAATTTGATTTATAGTGAAGTCAGATGAACTCCCCTTCTTTCCCAAATGTGTCTGTGTTCATTGAAAACATGGCACTCTTGAAGAAAACAGAGTCTTAAGTCGAGAGTTACTTTTAGCATGAGGTAACATTTTCCTTTCTTTAGGTTCTTCACTGAAGGACAGTCAATGGAATGAGACCAAGGGAAAGTAATGAATGTGTCCATCACAAACATGGCGGATCCATTTTCTGCCCCACATGATAACACCTCCATGGTGACATCATTATCTAAATTATATTATATGGCTCTAGTTAGGAACTCTCTCCAGACAAATTCAATCCATAAGTAACAACAGACAGGGCTACAAATATTATAAATGTGTTAGTTTGCCCCCAAAGGCCCCAAATATAGCTTTAGTGGGTCTCATGTTGCCTCGGTGGCTCATAGTAGAGCAGTCCTATGTAGCGTTACTTCAGACTAAACCCTCTGAAATCAATAGGACTAGACTGGAGTAACTCTGCATAGGACTGCTTCGTAAGTGTCTGGATTATGGCCATCTATGGACGTTTACTAGATAAGTTTGAATGATCTCATATAGTATGTTTTTATGTTTCTGATAGTACGATAATACATCGGTCTCAAGAATATATTCTACTTTCACCCCCTGTCTTGCCTTTGTGGCTTGGAAGTTTTGCTTCAGCATCATAAAACCTCAGGTTGTAAAATTCATAATGTAACTTTAACAGCCACATCTGTTTTAAACATTTTTTGCTGTAAGAACCCAATGTGAATTTAATGACACAGCTATAAAAGTAAAAGTTGAAGGAAATTATCACAGATTTGTAAGGCCACAAGATAGGGCTGTGCACCCAGGGAGAAAGGCACGTTGCAAAGAAGCAACCAGTTCGGATTTGGAGCAACCAACTCTCCTGTTTAAACATCTTATTTTAACTCTAGTGTTTGGCATTGACATCTTCATATTGTCGGTGAAATTTCATTCATTTTAAGGTTATACTGCTGCGGTAAAATGTTCTTCATGCCTGCTCTGTGACTAATGAGCAGCAACAACAAAAAAGGTTTATGGTCAATGTTTCTTTTGTGTGTCAATTCCAGATGGGCAGCTGTATTATCCTGTTTCAGGAAAACAAAACAGGAGTCCAGTGAAACCTTTAAAACTAACATAGTTTATTCCAGCATAAGCTTCCACAAGTAACGCAGCTCTTTGTTGCAGTAGAAGTTGTGCAGGAATATATTGAAAAAAATCCATCTTTAAGAAGATATTAGATTCCTGTTTTATTCTATTGCCAACCTTCAGGGGGTGATGGCTAGAGCTCTCCTGTCATTACAGCTGATCCACAGGTGACCAAGATCCATTCACCTGGGGAAATGGCCACTTCTGAAGTTGGACTCATGGCATCATGCCTCAAACCTCACCTTCCTGAGGATCCCCCCCCCCAAATCTCCAGGTATTTCCCAACCAGGAGCTGGCAACCCATCAGGTTGGATCCAGCAGGTCTCCTCTTCTTTTATTAATATTGTCACACATCATGTGAACTTGTAATCTTAAACAGATTTTTAAGCCTGATACATCTATTGTATAACTGCTTAGGATCGCACTTGGAAACGTCTACAAGGGCAAGCTTTTAAAATTAAGAAATCCTAATAATTAAGACAGTAAATTAACATTGCTGATCTAATTGAGAGAATCCACTTAATGCTATTAAAGCATATGTGATGCATATGTGATGCTCCCTTCAACGCCCCCATAAATGGAACTGTGTCCCCTTTCCTACGCATGTTCTGTAGCACAGATGTGAATGTCTGTATAACCGTCAGCCTCCTAGCTCTTTCTTCCCAATAAGCTGTCCTCTCTTCTGTCCTTGTTTGCCGTGCAGTGAAAGGCTTGTTGCAACACATTGAGATGACAGATCAGATTTCCTTCTAATCCCATGACTTTCGGAGACTCCAGTGAAATGCCTTATTGATTCAAAGCACTTAAAGTGCAGTAGACAGAGTCTTCCTATGTCAAGAAAAAAATGTTCCATCTTTCCTTCTTTGTGGTGAGTCAGATAAGGCAGGAGACATCCACTCTGAGGTCTGGGTTTATGAATCAGCCTGCAAAATTAGCATGTTTTTTTTTTTTTGTCATTGGGCAGGCTGCAGTCTTACAAATAATTACTGATCCTCAAATCCTTGTGAAACAATGGAACATATATAAAATGCAATATTGGAGATTTTGGTATTATTTCTGTGCTTTCCCTGCATGCTGCGCCACATTTGATACTAATTCCCATGCTGTATTCTCTACCAATTTCCCTGATCGTAAAGATCCAGCCGCTGTAGTGCATGAATCTATGTAGTGCATGAATCTAGATTAAATAACTGCAAATGCATTCAGCGTGGGGATGTTCTTGAGAAGTGTTTGGAAACTTTAGTTGGTGCCGAATGCTGTAGCCAAGATGTTTTCTGGAGTGGGTTTTAGGGACCAATATCACTCCCATCTGGGCCCATCTATACTAGTTCCCAGTTTGTTTCTGTGTAGAATTCAAGGTGATGATTTTGAGTGTCCTTTAATGCCCTATATACCAACATACATGAAGGTCTGCCTGCTCCCTTATGAACCCACCCTACCACTACACTCATCTTTAGAAGCCTTGCTATAAGTGCCCCTAGTTCTTTTAAGGGATGCCAGTCTCCAGGTGGGACCTGGGGATTCCTGGATTTATAGCTCATCTCCAAGTTTATGTGAAGACAATGACAACTTGGAAGGGTGAACTCTACGGCATTGTACCCCACTGTGGTCCCTGTCCTCCCAAGGCTCCATCCCCAAATTTCCAGGAATTTCCCAACCTGGATTTAGCAGCCTTACCCCCGGGGCAGTGACCAGGGTGGCCCTGGCAACCCTACTTAGATTAGGTGGGTGGCAAAGAGACTCCTTTAGGGCTGGCAGATCCCCCTTGGGCCACTGGCATGTCACTGTTTTCAACTCCTAGATCTTCACAGGCTCTTATGTGGATGCTTCTGATAAACACCATCTACCAGGGAGTCCCTCTCTCGTCTCTCCACTGCCAGACGCTCATAGCCCCTGAGAGCTAAAAGCACTTGAGCCATCTGCACAGCACAGGTGTAGGGCTCTGCATAAGCCCCCCCTACAACCTGATAGACTTAGCACACAGCAGGCATTGTTCTGCAGGCAGGCCACTAATTCAGGGGACAGCTGCTGCGAGGCAGCCATCTGCATATTGCTGTGCAAGGAGGGGCAGCTACAGTCGCAAAGGGACAGCCTCTTGACTTTGAGTAGCAGCTGACATAAGCTAATTTATTAGACATAGATATTAGCAGGTGCTAACCTGTCTCAGACTAGAGCTAATGAGATATTCCCTCCTGGGAATCAGCCCAACCGGCCATAAAACAACTTAACATTATTCTCTCCGGTTTGCTGGGGAAACATGGCTGCTGTACGGCTGTCACTAGAATGTGTCTTGTGTGTGTGTGTGTTTTTAATGGAGTATAGGGTGCTCCCTGGTTTGCATTGGCTTTCAGTACAGTTCAATGCATGATACAATTCAGGGCACGGTTTTTGAACCTCAAAGTTCCACCTACCCAGAACCTGTTTCCTGATCATTGTTATTATCAAGGCCAGGAACAGAATAATCCAAAGTAGAACTGCAGCCTTTTTCACTGACAATCATGGGGTTGGAATAGTTAACGCTGTTTAAGATAACACGGTAGGAACACAGTTTTAACAAGCTATCCATCATACAAAGAATTGGATTAGCACACAGCAAAACATCTCTAATGTGTCTTTGTTAAATTCTGTCCTGCCTGCAAAGCTCAAGGTGACATATATAGGAATTTTATTGGCTATGGCTCTCTCCCCTCTGCCTCCATCCTGAAAATGGGCAACATCAACAAGAAACACTTAGAGGGCAGAGTCGGACAGGGCCTGTCTGCCACAGCTTTAATTATGTGTAATTTATCATTGTTATTTACATATCTGTTCCTGAGACTCATGTGCAATCAGTCCCCATGCCTTTATATATTTGGTGCCTCTCAGAGTAGGAATATATGGATATCCAACTTCAAAAACACTAGGACATAGATAGTGCAATGCATTTTCTTAGATAATCAAATTCTTTTAGACTATGTCAGATTATCTTTCTTCTCAGTGTAAATAAATTTTCCTAAATTGCTACATGTTCTTGGGGCGCCCTCAGTCCTCTATTCCACTAATACTGTGGAATATTTTCCCTTTATTGATGCAGGATCACTTGCAAGATTTTCCTCTTGTCCACATGTGCAAGTCACTTAATAAGACGAAGAGCAATGTGTAAAATAACAAGAGTGTTGATGTAAAGTTCTCAGATGGCCAGTTTTCAATGAATAGTTAATAGTTTATTGACATGGGTTAGATATTGATGAGCAATGTAAAGTCTCCGGTAACACCCATATGGATGGGGTCATTTCCGACAGTCGCGTCCTCTTTCAGACGGATTGATCGCCATCTTCCTAAGCTAAAAACACACAGACATACCAAATTGTGGGTAGTGTATTAATACTTTAAGGGCTGATCTCTCTCTCTCTGCTACATTCGAATCTTACTATTTATAGAATTGAATCTCCATTTCAACAGATACAAAATAGCCATTAAAATGACCCATGTCCTAACATATTAAAATTCCCAATATGTGCTTAACTGTAGTTAGTGAAAATAGCAAGGAGATTTCTTTAGCGCTTCCGGCAAATTAGTTAAGACTCTATTGTCATGACCGCTTTAGTATGTGACAACTGCAGCTGCCGTTTCCAGGCAGTCAATATTGATTTCTAACTTTGCTGTCCTTGGCCAAGGTAAGGTAAAGGTAAAGGTATCCCCTGTGCAAGCACCGAGTCATGTCTGACCCTTGGGGTGACGCCCTCCAGCGTTTTCATGGCAGACTCAATACGGGGTGGTTTGCCAGTGCCTTCCCCAGTCATTACCGTTTACCCCCCAGCAAGCAAGCTGGGTGCTCATTTTACCGACCTCGGAAGGATGGAAGGCTGAGTCAATCTTGAGCCGGCTGCTGGGATCGAACTCCCAGCCTCATGGGCAGAGCTTTCAGACGGCTGCCTTACCACTCTGCGCCACAAGAGGCTCTTTGGCCAAGGTAGTCATGTGTATATACAGAACGGGGTTTTTTTTGCTTCAAAATGTACTCATCCAACAGTCTGTGAAAGGCTGATCCATGCTGTGTTCTGTGCATGCTATCACAGCCTTAACACATGGTGCATGGCAAGGCATCATGATGTGACTGAAAATAGCGTCACTCTCAAAAGGACAATGAAGACAGGCGACTAGGCTTCTACACTGACGAACACTTAAAGGAAGTTAAAGTCAGGGCTGGCGATCTGGCAGAGGAAGAGCAAAACAGACAGGTGGGCTAAATAGTAGTCAAGATGGTGAACAGATAAGAGGGTCCAAGAGGCCTAGAAATGGGTTGCTGGAGAACCAAATAAATACTTGGGTATCCCAAGTCTTGCCAAATCGAAAGCCAAATAGTTTAGCAGTCCGGCGCCCAAATCAACCAGGAGAATCATGGTTCAGCTTAAAAATATGACCCCCCCCCAACACTCATGACGACAATGACGATCATGAAAAATTTGAAGGTTAAGGTGATGCAGATGGGCCGAGCCTGGTTCTGAATGGCTTCTACTGTGGTTCTAAAGACCATAGTAAATGGGCCATGCAACCAGAGACCAAAACAGAAAATGAGGCAAGAACTAATGCTTACTTTGGACACAGGAGATACCAAAAGCAGGCCACCTTGGTTACACTGTCCCCAAAGAGTACCTTTTACTTTCTTGAAGTAGTATAGTTGAAGAAGACACTGTTATGAAGGGAAAACATGATGACCGTATCTGACAGTGGGTGGCCTGCCGCCCACCAACAGAGGATCCACCTTATTGGCCAAAGCTGAAAATAGGCACCAGACTAACATTTTCAAAGTATTTTGGGTATCTGTTCTACGGCCCTAACAGTTATTTTTTAAAACGCTCTGTGTTGGCAAAAAGGAACATATCAACTGGAAGTGTTTTAAACTGGCCAGATTGCTGACTGAGAGTAATTCACACAAGCCATCTTTGTCGCCACAAAAATAAATGCCTACTTGTGCACCCAGGAGTGGCCCAAAGATGCACCACAGACATACACTGATTGCTACCCTTACCTGAACGCAGACCGCTGCATATAAAACAACTTGTATAATTTTAGCTTGCCCATTATAAACAGGCACACATCCCGAGTCTGTCCGCAGGCTCTTGTCTTTTTGCATTCCTCATCCAGCCCTGGACAATAAACTATAACCTCAGAAGTTGCTTTGAATGAAACGGGTGGTAAGTGGAAGGGAAAGAGAGATGGAGAATTCCTGGTGCGGTAGCCATGCATAATGGATGAGGCTCTAAGCATGGCTTCAATATCTAATAAATTATTCAGAGCTGACTCATTAGGGAAAGATTTCATTATGGGCTTATTTAATTAAATGATGGACAAAAAGAAGAAGAAGAAACTGTAAGGTAGCAAGCCCTTCTGCTGATGATTTGAAGAGAAAGAGAGGGAGAATTGCATTAGGGAACGAGGCGGCTGTTTTTCACAGAGAATGGACAAGGCATATCTGTCCATTCAAATAATTTAAAAGAGCAACTTACTGAAAAGTCAGGCATACTCATTGCACAGCTTGTTGTATGCATTATACTGCATTTATTGCATTAGTTGTCTGGAGTTTTGCAATCCACCTCAAGTCCCAGCAAGAAAAGCAAGCCAACTAAACTATTACAAAGTTAAAAAAATCTATTAAATCTCTTATGAATAAATCAATCTAATGGAACAAAAATACTACATCATAATCATGCAACTGAGGGCCAAACAACCCATGTGAGTTTTTGATGACTGGAATTTCCTAGAGCCAAGTTGGGTTCCCTGCAGCAACTGCAGGAATTGGCTCTTAAAAATTAAAGGAAAACCCAGTTGGGATTGGATTGAAACATTGCAGTAAAGGGGTAAAGGATTCCTCTGTTCATTGGCTGATGCTTGTGGTCTCACTTCCTGTCTCAGTTGATTGGCTGATGCTTGTGGTCTCACTTCCTGTCTCAGTGTTGATTGGCTGAGGGGTGTGGTCTCACTTCCTGTCTCAGTGCTTATTGGCTGAGACTTTTGGTCTCACAAACTGCCTCAGAGGTGATTGGCTGAGGCTTGTGGTTTCACTTTCTGTCTCAGTGTGTTGATTGGAAGGGAAGTTAAGAGCACCCCTCCCCCTCCCCATGGCATTCCATGTTTGGAATCTCCTTTAATTTTTAAAAGCCTCTCTCCTCTCCTGCTGAGTGACTGTGGGAAATCCAGCTTGCTGTATTGCTTAGGAGTATGGACTTCTAAAATGGCAAGCTGGGTTTGATTCCCCACTCCTCCTCCACACGCAGCCAGCTGGGTGATCATTTGCTCACCACAGTACTTATAAAGCTGTTCTGACCAAGCAGTAATATCAGGGCTCTATCAGCCTCACCTACTTAATGGGGTATCTGCTGTGGGGAGAGGAAAGGGAAGGTGATTGTAAGCCATTTTGATACTTCTTTGGGTAGAGAAAAGTGGCATATAAGAACATACTCTTCTTCTTGTTAACCCAAATGTGTAGCCTGGTTCTAAATTATACTGATTTGGTGCATGCATATTGGTATAAAATCAATGTATTTGTAGGAGGTTATTACACATTGTTTCAATTATGTAATCATTCCTGAATATCAATGAGAAAGATGGACTGTCAGTCAAGTAAATAAAGAAACATGGTATGTTCACAATAAAGCTCTTTCGCATGTGTGTGAATTGTGACCCTAGCATGCATTATTAAATTATTTTCTTCTGGATTCTAGCTTTCTTCTCATTTGCCCATTATCTATTGCACACACTTGGTTTATTTGTCCTTGTATCATCTTTCATCAAAACAAACAAACAAGCAAAACCCCTGAGAAATCTTTTGGACCAAAGCTAGTAGCTAAAGAATAATCCTAAGCATAAAACCACATCTAAGATAGCAAAGAGAGCTAAAACTGTAACACAGCTTATAAACACTGATGACCTCTCTTGCGCATGGCAAGGTTGTACTGAATTTTCATCAGCAAACATTTTTACAGGAACATTTTGACAGTGGTGGGTACATACACCAATCTTTCCTTGCAAAATTTTGTTTCGTTTCCTGCCTATTTTCAGCTGATTCTCCTCTTCCATCTGTAACGTCAACACTATTTAAAAAACAAACAAGATGTTATTCCTTGGGGTGATTCTAGCCATTCAGGGTTTACAGAGACAATGAAATGACATCATACGATCACACAGCCAATTAAATCTCACTCCCTTATGACATCCTAAAGGCAAAACACTGTGAGGGCAGGAAGCATTGCCCTCGTTTTGATTTGATCTCCTGATATTTTCATGGAGCCACAAATCTAATAGGCTACATGGTGTCATCAGGAAGCCAATTCAATCAACTCTGCCTATGTAATAATGACACCAAGCCAGTCAGAGTGACAGCAATCAGTAAACATTTTCACTCTATTTTTTTCGGGCTGAAATAGGGTTTGTGTGTTTCAGGAAGGATGCTTCCTGAATTTTGGCTCAATCCCAGTTTATAACAGGTGAAAGAAATTTTCGTTTGTCATCTGCTACTTCAGAACAATTATGGGTTTCTTCCCCCAGAAACAGTAATTACTGGAAATAGTTTGGCAAACTGTTGATAATTCATTACAAGAGTTCCTTTCCTGTTGGTGCTTTATGCTGTTGGATGACAAAGGTTCTCAGCAGGATCTTTCTTAGAGTTTTAGGTGATATAATAGCTTGATCAAACACATACGAACAGAACTCTGCATTTTGAAATTATAGGTTTGACTGTGAATTTCCTGGGTCAGTGACCAGCTGTTCACCCACATTAAGTATTTTTAAAGGTAAAATAGACAGGGTCAGATGCATGCAAATTGTAAAATATTAGGAAAGGAACACTTAAAATGACAAGCATAGCAAGACCAGAAAATCCTAATTTCTAAAGCGAATACATTAAGTGTCTTTTTTATTTCTGTGCAGAAAGATGCATGCAGCTGTATAATATTTGTAGTCATTCAATTTTAGGAGAATCTCAAGGGTGTATAATAAAGTCTGCATAAGGTTGCCAGGTCCCCATCATTATAAATCTTGAGCTTTCTGAACCACGTTGTTTAGCAGCATTAATGGGAGGACAAGCACAAACTGCTACAAATTGAACAATATGGTATTGATGATGACAAGAAGTCACAGTCGTGTAACTATGAAGAGATTTTTCAGACACAAAAATAAAAAAGGCACGGCATGAACAATGTAGAACACAGAATCTAAAGCACACAGTATAGCTGAATTACGGCTAGATTATTACCCCCCATTCCAATTTACATGTATAATGGTTTTCACAAGCTAGAATGGATATCTTAGAAGAAGCCATTGAGTTTGTAGAGTAGCTGACAGTCCTGAGTTAGCCTCAAAATCTAAACAAGTAATAATGCAATCCTAAACAGAGTATCATCCTTAAGAACCACTCAATGGATTTTGAAGGGTGTAACACTGTTTATGGTTATACAGTAAAACTATTTCTGCACGAAGAATCTGCCCCTGGAGAGCCTTCAAATGTTGGTAGCTTTTAGAGCCCCCTCCATATGACGTCGCCTGCATCCCAAGGCTGTCAAGGAGCTGGGTCGAGCTCTGGCCTCTTTAAACTTGCAACAAGGGAAATTAGCAAAACTGGATTTACCACCCTCAATCGCGTGTCCCATTGGTGAGCAACTAGGGGCAAGCCTGTATGGAGGGGGGAAAGCGTGATAGTGTCTGTAGCATTGTCTCGCCCTCACACCCGCCCTCCCCTCTCCATTTCCTGCTCCAAGTTGTTTTTTTAAAATGGCGTGGTCTACATTGTAGTGCCTTGCAAAGCTACATTGTCTTCTGTAAAGTGTCCACAGTCTTTTTGGGATCTGGAAGGCAAGACATAGCCCTTTTTACGTTTTCTGGAGGTGGGGAATGAGGTGGGAAAGGGGGGGGGGAGTGATCGAGCAGCCTTCTCCTGATCATACAGGGGTCTGAGAGCTTTGTTTTTAAGCCAACCATTGACATAAAATGTCTTTATAGCCTCCAGGGACCATGTCCAGCCTTCTCACAACTCAGGCAAGCAAAAACAGTCCTGGTTGTTTTCTGGAGGTAGGAAATGAGTTGGGGAAAGGGGGGCAGGGCTGATCAAGCATTCTTCTCCCAATCCTAGAGGGGTCTGAGACCTTTGTTTTTAAGCCAACCATTTACACAAAAGGACCATGATCTCAGAAATCCATCCAGACATAAGTAAAGTCCAAAAGAACACGAATCCTGGCCCCCCCAAAAAAGGGGGGGATGATGTATCGTTCTGGCATTTCTCCACAGCAATGTGGCAGTATTGATTTTTATTAAAAATGCATCTGTGTTGTGGCATGACCGCATAGCAATGCAGAAGTGCCTTTTTATTCATCAGTATTGTCATCAGTATTGTCCACTCAGACGGGCAGTGGCTCACCAGGCTCTCAGACTGAGGTCTTTCACATCACCTCTTACCTCATCCTTGTAACTAGATATTCTGGGGACTGAACCTGGGACCTTCTGTACGCCAAGCAGATGCTCTGCCAGTGGGCCACAGCACCTTGCTTGCAGTCAATTATTCAGGTAATGTCTGTTTCCTTTTGTTAAATAGCTGCACTGTTGTGCTTTACTATTTCCTAACAATGCACATTATGTATGAAATCAGACTGAAAGGCAGGCTACAAAATCCTCAGAATCATGTGATACAGATCTTGTAGTACCTAAATGTGCTACTTTAGATGGCAGATGGAAGAATTCTACCTCTGTATGGTAATTCATGTTACTCCCTCCCCTCTTGTAGTTTCTCTCCGGGGTCGCCAATACGGTAGGGTTGTCAACTGATTGCCAGGCCACAATATATATCTGTCTTTAGCTCACTCGGTTACAGTTAGTGCAAAAGCTCTTTTTAGAGGTATTGGTTCCTGCCTACACTCTAGTATTATATTGTTAGTAATCTGGCCCTTCCGTATTCCCACAAAGATTTGCAGTACTGCTTGGTTTCATCTTGGCAGCTCTTACAGTTAAAGTAGCTATGATGGCCTCCATGCACTTCCCTCCCTCAGAGGCAAGATTTTCCCTCCGTTTTTCCTTCACTTCTGTGACTGAGCCACCCTAGTGATCTGTTTTCTCCTTTCTTGAAGAATTCTGGCTGCACCATCCTGTATAATATTTTGGATGTTTGCTCAGCCCAGGATCCTGAGGGAAAGAATGGGAGTCCCCTTTAACCTACACAAATTAAATGGCACTCAAGAAGTTTTTATATTCCAAATTAACAAAATATTTTCTTCAACATAGAAGGGGAAAGTCAGGTGCAATCAGGGGTAAAATTCCTGAGGTAATTCAATATAAACTCTTAGATAAAACCAGTACATGCAGACTTTAGTTCTTATATTTCAGGCTAATAAGAGTTTCTTAAGCTATTTGTTTATGTTGAGAGGTTTTTGTTCCAGTGTCGTCCAAACACTCCAGCATACTATATTTAGCATTTACTGACTCTTTTGGTTTCCAGTTAGCTGGTATACTCTTTCCAGTACACAACACCTTCTGAGATTTTAGCTGACTCTTAAGGTTTCTACCGGCAGCTCCTAACCACACCAGACCAGGATTTCTGCACTCTTCAGAGCTGTTTGGGTAGGGAATTTTCTTCACACTCTAGAAGATATATCCCCATTCCTTGACCTAAATGAGAGTCTCCATCTAACTGCCCACTCATCCTTGCCAATTTTCACCAGTTCTCTTATCTTATACTACTTTCAGTCAGAGCTGGATTCTGAATGAAAATCTCCTCCTCAACATTCAGTTTTACTCAACTGATGCTAGCCAATCAGATCTCTTGGAACAGCCTGTCACTCAAGGTTCTCTGGCTCTGTGAAGAACTAACCCTTCATAATCCTTTATCTGTTTACCCAGCACTTCTAAGCTGTGCAGTCCATAACAGCATCAGTATCAGAAAGCCTCTTTCCCTCACCATCTACTGAAAACCAGCATCTTCCACTCTATTCTGCTCTGCAGCTGTGCCTATTGATTAGCGTGTGCAAACCAAGTCTTGGTCTCTGTCCCCTGCAAGGTGAGTCGGATAGCTGGCTGCCCAGCTTGGGTAGAAAGGCCTTCTGCCTCTATTTGCCTTCCACTGGGCTTATGAGCAGTATATCAGTCTCCTCCGTTCGGCTACACAAGCAAAGCCAAGACTTCGTATACCAGGACTAGCAGGCTAGCCTCTTAAGACACCACCCAGGCTGTTGTGTCCTCATCCAGTCAGATGGGAGTGAATTTAGCTCAAGATGGGAATGAAGGTGAATTGTAGTCCATGGACATCTGGAGGGCCCTGCACTACAACTCTGAATACTACTGCTAGGAAGCAACAACAGGAAAGGCTTTGGCCTCCATGCCCTGTTGGTGGCCCCTCAAAGTAGCTGGTTGGCCACTGTGTGAGACAGCATGCTGGACTAGATCGATCAGCAGGGATCTTCTAAAGTTCTTATAAGGGAGAGAATGGATGAGCCACCAGGTGAGAGAGTTTCTCAGGCTCTGTTTGTCCTCCAGAGCGAAATCACTTCTGAAACACCAGAATTGTGACCTTCTCAAAGAGTCCAGCCCTACATCTGAGAACAGATTTTCTTTGTAATGTGTGGCAGCATTGTTAACTAGCAATGTTTTCATAATGATGATAGTCTCACTCGAAATTACCTCACAGTTTTACAGGTCAGGCTGTGAAAGAAAAAATGAAAGCTAAGGTGGGTAGAAAGTCTTTAGACCAAAGCATAGCACTTTGGCTTTTGATATTATTTTCTTACCTCCTTTATAGGCAAAGTCCCTGCCAGCTCCCTATTTAACTTCTGAAATGGTTGTATATAATGCCTTAAATAAAATATGGTCCCTGCTTTGCATGTACAGGAGGTGTTGGGTTCAAAATCATGGTCATTCAGAGCCAAGGGGCATAATCTAGGTGCTAAAATTGGCTCAGGGGTTCTCCTTTCCCAGAACGCAATAATTTTTCTTCCAGGTCTAGTGGGTCATGGCTAAGCATGAGTGAGATTTGATGGAGGTGTTAACAAAGTACCTGGGGTTAACAGGCATCCCCTCGCCTTTACATATGGTTCAGATTTTGCTTTTTAGTAACTGAGAGTTGGGTTGTAGAGAGTTAACAGCAAGCTGAACCAAGCATTGCAAACCACAGACTTCTCTACATGGTTCTAACCAGCATCATCATCAGGGGTGGGGCTTGCACAGTGCCTTCTCCTGTGTCAGCAGGGAGAAGTGACAGGTGAGCAATTCCAATGCTGCTCCGCACGGTTTGCTCCTGAGTGGCTTCAGTTTCTCAATCTTCCTCTGCATAACCCAGTATCATGGTCACTAGAGCACATTAAAACAAAGAGGAACTTCTACATAGAGATGTAGGTCTCTGCACTTCTTCCTTTCTATATATGGATTGTACAGAAGTTGTATCTTCTACCTTCCCCTGATCTCTGGAAGCTCTGCCTCTTAACTGAAGAAGCCTGTGATTGCCCAGTGGTGCAGGAAATGTACAGCACTTAATAAAGTTCAATTGTCCCTGGAATGAGCTTTCCAAACAGGTTACAAGTTTGAGCCTGGGGAATCCATAGGTGTGTAAAGGTGTGCAAGCACCGGGTCATGTCTGACCCTTGGGGTGATGCCCTCCAGCATTTTCATGGCAGACTCAATACAGGGTGGCCTTGCCAGTGCCTTCCCCAATCATTACTGTTTTACCCCCCAGCAGCAAACTGGGTACTCATTTTACTGACCTCGGAAGGGTGGAAGGCTGAGTCAACCTTGAGCCAGCTGCTGGGATTGAACTCCCAACCTCATGGACAGACAGCTTCAGACAGCATTTCTGCCGCTTACCACTCTGTGCCACAAGAGGCTCTCGGGCAATCCATTGCCCAAGTTTAAATCTACTTCTGTATTATATAGAGCACATTTGCAGAGCAATTCCAAAAAGAGTTATAGCCTCTTGATCCCATTGACTTCAATGGATTTAGAAGGGGGCAATTCTGCTTTAAAAGGTAATGTTAAAATCCCACTGTGACTTACAGGCCAGAGCATGGATGCATGTATTGCATCCAGATGGATCTTCAAGACTATTGATCAGCCAGCCAGCCAGCCATAAGAAAATCAAATAGGTTTCTGTCGAAATTACCTTAACTGTTCATTAGAACCAAATAAGAGGTTTTTTTTTTTAAATATTTTTGCCTCCTCTGAAACCCATCATTACAACACCAGGCAAGTTGTCATCCTCAGGGCCAAACTATGTGATACATTTTAACTTGGAGATGTTCCCTGCAGCTGTACAACAATTGGGGGGGATGGCATTTTTAAAGCCTGCTGGAGCCTGATTCAGTTTGCGACTACAGTATGGAGGAAGAAGGGCTTCTGCCTCTTTCCCCCACCCCATTTTTCCAGGTATGCAGATGTTGCCCCTGAGGTAGTGGAGAGGAGAGCAACCTAGCAGGTATAACCAAGCAGCCATCCTGGGCAACCAGTTGGTCATACTGAAGAACAATGGCAGGCTGTTGGGCTTATATACGATGAAGAAACCAATGGTTGGCTCCTCCTGATCACCTGACTTCCTTGCCAAGTGGTTCTACCCAAAGGTCCCGGCTTGTCGGCTCAAAGCATCTGCAATTCCTTAAGTGACTGGCTGTCCTTGTGCTACAAGGTCTAAACGACTGTTTTCTGGTATCCGGCATGGCATGTTCAAGCTATCCTGCATGGTAAGGCCAAGGGGCACAGTTTCCTCCAATTGCCTCATCAGAAGCTACACGGCAAAGCTGAGCATCCTTTTAACATGAGCAACTATGATAGTTCCCCTCCCTGAAATTTAATCTCAGAAATTGATTGCAAAATCAAAGCAAATCCAATACTCATCAGGCCAAAGACTCATTTCAATTTTATTTTAGAATAAAAAGGGTCTTTAAAGTATCAAATGAAACTGGACTCTCTTTTCTGATATCCATAAATACTGGAAATCCTCCTCATCTTAGAAGTAAAATTGTATTTTCATGGCGATAATAGAAATAGAGATGGGAGAAGAGTATAAATTAGTTATACTTGCTTATGCATGTAATTCATTCTTTGGTACTACTTAGACAGCACTCCCCATTATCTGGTATTTTCCTGTGCACCAGATTCAGTCTGGATCAGCAAATGCTGCATGGGGAATGTTTCCAATTGTAGGCTGGAATTTTGCATGGGGGGTTAGGCAGCTGGTATAGTATGCTAGGCTTGGGGTTAAATATTTTGTAACCTGGAGTATCAATGATGCAAGCCTCCTACTGAGGCATGGGGATCCCCTGGAATGACAGCTAATCTTCAGGCAACATAGATCAGTTTCCCGGGAGAAAATGCCCGCTTAGTAGGTAGACTGCAGGGCAGGGGTACTCAACCTGTGGTCCTCCAGATGTCCATGGACTACAATTCCCATGAGCCCCTGCCAGTGATTGCTGGCAGGGGCTCATGGGAATTGTAGTCCATGGACATCTAGAGGACCACAGGTTGACTACCCCTGCTGTAGGGCATTATACCCCATTGAAGCTCCTCCCCTCCCCAAACCCTGCTCATCTCCAGACTACAAAGATAAGTTCCCCTTATGAAAATGGCTGCGCTGGAGGGCGTACCCTATGGCAACACACCCCACTGAACTCCCAGTCCTTCCCAGGCTCCATCCCCAAATCTCCAGGAGTTTCCCAACCTGGTTCTGGCAACCCTGCCCTCCACCTCTGCTGGTGGCCAGAGGGCCTGGCATCCCTATGGAGTATCTTTGGTTCCTCTGACCTGATTTTGACTGAAACAGGCAGATGCAAGATTAGCATCTGTGTGGCAGGGGGATATTTCACTCCTAGCTTCTATTACTGAAAGAAAAACAAGTCCTCATCTGCCTCCTGGAAGTTCTTAATATACTCTTCACGGTGTTTCCTAGAGCTACCAGGAAGTGAAAAGGGTAGCTGTAGGACCCTGCAGAAATTCTAGTAAGACAGTCCTCTAAGTCGGAATTTTTCTTCATGATTTGGAACAAGAACTTCCCCCTCCCATGCAATTTCCCTGACCCCCAATGGCCCCAGGATGTTATTTGCCATGCTGGGGAACCGTGCATGTACTCCTAGGCTGAAGCCCCTTCACTTCCTATTGTGTATGTCGACATTCTGCTCAGAAGAGCTGCATGCAAATGAAGGATGCAAATTAAGCCAATGAAAGTCTTGTCTCAGAACTTGTTTATGAACCAATCAGTTAGCTCCCTTAAGGGCCAATCAGGTACCTTGGTGGACCAGATCAAGTGTATGTATGTACCATGAGTTCTTCTGTTTATTGTTCAGTATTTTCTTGAAGTTGGTGATAATAAAGAGCTGTGTTTTCAAAGAAGTCTGTGTCTGCTAAAACCATGGACTTAATACTCTTAAGAAAACTGCATCTTTCCATGTAGTCCTATCCAGATATGGATCTAATTGTTACAGGCTGTCTTCCATATCCCTCCTCAGAGCAAAGTGAAGAGTGTTGGCAGAAGGGGGGGCGGGGAGAAAGAGTTGAAACTCCTGGTCTTCTTTCAGGGATAGTTAAAGACACATCTATTTTGTCAAGATGAAAAAAGCATCTCTGGTGGGTGGGGGGAAAAATCACATGGCCTAACTGGTTCTAATGTCTCCCTAAATTTTGTAGCTTATCCCCACCCCTTTAGTATACCTTTTGGTTATATGCCATGCAACACTAGGAGCTTAAACAGTTCCGCAGGGCCTGCAAAAATGAGCTCTTCCGCCAGGCATTGGTCGAAACCAGACGTAATCAACAACGATTGAAGGGCCCCTGCTCCCCCCCTGCCCCCCCTCAGAATTCCACCAATGCTCTGGACCTGTTTGCATTGTTGCACTGTTGTATTGTTTATATTGTTTATACCGCTATATTGTTATATGGTCACAACTATTAGTATTATTATCGTAAGGTATTCACTTTTTTATAGACTGTTTTATGTATTGTTCTTTGTTCCTATGTAAACCGCCCTGAGCCTTTGGAGAGGGCGGTATATAAATCAATAAATAAATAGATAGATAGATAGATAGATAGATAGATAGATAGATAGATAGATAGATAGATAGATAGATAGATAGATAGATAGATAGGAACATTTACAGAGAGAGAGAGAGAGACTACATGATAGGTAGATCCCATGGTTATTTCCTACACTAGCATTGCACCTGGGAGCCAACAGAATCAGGTCTTTATTATATTTAATCATATTCCTTTCTGCAGTTATAAGCTGCTTTAGTTCCCTTTGGGGAGGAAAGTGGGAAATAAATATTTGAGGAAGTAAATAAGGACTGTCAAACAAAAGGCTTACCAGATCTCTGGCAGGCGACAGTATGTAGTTTGCAGATGGTGTTCAGCCTGTTGGATCACAAGTTGTGTAGGCCTGGCCTGGAGCTATGAAGAATAAGAAGTAATTGGATCTCACTTTGGGAAGTTTGAAAGTTGACAATGCAAACACAGTGATAGAGCTGAGGAGTCAATAAACACAGAACTTTTTATCCTCCTGCACATAAACTGAAATGGCTTGGGTGTGACATTCCTGGCATTTTAACCCTGGAAAAGCCTAATCCCTGTTTAATGGACTTTGAATGGAAGTGGTCAGTAGTTTAGTAAATGTTTAAGTGACAGATTGATAGACACAAAGCTAATCTTGCCTGCAGGCCAAGGGGTGGGCAAACAGCTTCTCTTTTCAAGCCTAGAGCAAGGCATTTGTTTCCAAAGTCAGTAAGAAGGGAAGGCTGAAGGGAGAACAAATTCAGCATTGCATGTTTACAGATTGTTGGGGGTTTACCAAGATTGTAGCTTCATGATAGCATGAAAAACCTGTCCTTCTGCTAGTTAGGGAATGGCAAACCAAATCCTCTAGGTGGCCAATATGAATAATTAGATATTTATACCCTGCTTGTCTCCTTAATGGGGCCCCAAAACAATTGACAATATCATTATCATCCCATCAATTTTATAGCCACAACCACCACCCTGTGAGGTAGTTTTGGGAGAGAGAGACTGGATGAAGGTCACCCAGCAAATCTTCACGGCAGATCATGATTCAAATTTGGTTCTTACAGATTAGAACCTAGAAGACACTACGCTACTACGCCACAGAGAAGAGAAGAGCCTGGGACAAAAAATGGATTCCACCTGATGTATACAGGAATTCTATAAGAATGGGAAAGATTTAGGGGTGGTGATATGGAAATCTTATATTTTTTGAGTAAAAAAATTAAAATATTTATCAGTGTAAGAAAGTACTAGTGCTGGCAACTTGTGTGTGAAAATGAGGAAATCAAACCTCTCTCTCTGTTTCATGAGGTGAATTTTAGAAGTTATATATGGAAGGATGGTCTTTCATAGCAGCCTGACACAAAAAAGCATAAGAAGAAGAAGAAGAGTTGGTTCTTATATGCCACTTTTCCCTACCCGAAGTAGGCTCAAAGCGGCTTACAGTCGCCTTCCCATTCCTCTCCCCACAACAGACACCCTGTGGGGTGGGTGAGGCTGAGAGAGCCCTGATATCACTGCCCGGTCAGAACAGTTTTATCAGTGCCGTGGCGAGCCCAAGGTCACCCAGCTGGTTGCATGTGGGAGAGTGCAGAATTGAACCCGGCATGCCAGATTTGAAGACCACACTCCTAACCACTACACCAAACTGGCTCTCCAGGGGTCTGTTGAACAAACTAGTCTAAAATCAAGCATAAAATAATACCTGAATATCCATGAGTACAGAGACAGGAGTAGTCCTGCCTCAGATTAAGATTGAGGGGGCTATAAATTGAGGAGGGACTCCTCTTCATCATATCCAATTATGTAATGTTTAGAGTGTCAGATTAGGACTTCTGGGGACCAAGGTTCAAATCCCTACTTTTCTCCACAGTTTACCTTGGACCACTCTTTTTCTCGCAGACTAGCTTACCATACATGGGTCCTGTAGAGATAAAATGGAGAGTCATAAACTAAGTTCCATAGAGAAAGGAGAAATGTGCATCCAATAGATAGGCTGCTTTCATTTTGCTTAGGTTCCCCAGAGGGGAGAAAATGGCACAGCCTCTTCCCAGGTGCCCATGTAGTTCTTCTTGCACTAGATGCAGTGGCAGAGCAGGAGGTGGTGATAGATATCATAGTAATGATATTAGCTGGTCTTTTAGACACACTGAAAACAGCTAGCAGAAGTCTTTGGCTGTATCACCCTAGATAGATGGGATTGCCTAGCCTGGTTTTTGTCTGATCTTGGAAGCTAAGCAGGGTTGGTCTGGGTCAGTATTTGGAAGAGAGCCCACCAAGGAATACCAGGGTTGTGCCATGGAGGCAGGCAATGGCAAACCTAAATATCTTATGCCTTGAAAACTGTACAAGATTACCATAAATTAGCTGTGATTTGAGAACCTAAAAACAAATGTTTCTGTGGTACCTGATAACACAGAAATATGAAGCTTTTCCTGGCCCGATGGTACAAGAGTTTATCTGCTTAATTTCAGGCTGGAACAACACAATATGTGTGGTTTGGGGATCTTTTCAACTCTTCTTTTTAATTTCTAGAATGCAGCAATCAATAACCCTTGCCTCTCCAGTGGAAAATTGCTCTCTCTCTCTCTCTCTCTCTCTCTCTCTCTCCCCCCCCCCCGCCTGGTTCCTTTGATCTTGCTGTGGAAGCCAATGGGTTCAAGTAGGGTTGCCCCAGTAAGGGTAAAAACAGCTAGTAGGGGTATTATTTTCTAGCGGGAAAATGGAGTGAGGAAAATTTATGATAATTTGCAAGATTCTGATGCCTCAGTCCTATCTTAACTATAACCAGTTAATTATGCATCTTAACCAGTTAATTATGCTAGCTAAACCTCTAGCTAAACTCTAGCTAAACCTTCCTGGCAATTGCTAAACCAATACCACCCTGCCCTTTTCCTACCCAGATGTTTGGCTGAAGAAATTCTGTTCCATTATATCTGAAGAAGAGTGCTTGCACGCATAAGCTTATGTCTTGAATAAAGCTTTTGTTGGTTTTAAGGGCGCCACTGGACTCAAACTTTGTTTTGGTAGTTTAGTAGACTGTCTCCCATAGTTATCTTCCCCTTCAAATGTCAGACACAGCAGGGGCAATGCATTTTTCTTCTTTAGGATTGGGTCATATGGAAGCAAGTGGTTTTTTAAAAGTATTCTGGTTCTGAACTTTTCAGTTTTCAAAGTCATGGTCAGCACTTTGAATCATGTGTGTAAATAAATGGGCTCTTTAAAAAAACAAAAACCCCTGATGGGATATGATTAATTAATATCTGCTACTGGATTTTGAACCAGCTGATGTTTCCAGAAGACTTCAAAGGCAGCCCAGTTGTCCAGCATAGATGTGACCAGAGTATGAATAACTGGCCTGATACTCAATGACATCCTATGTACCGTTATACTCAGTTAAGTCAAGGGTGTAATTCTGCTTAGGATGTCACCAATCATCTCTCACCCTGGCCTGGCCATGCATAGTGCAGGAATTACTGGGCAGACAAAGTCCTTCCTCATATTATTACTGGTATTTCTGGAGTTCTAGTCTGCTTTAGAGATGGGTGCAAACCAGTTCACAAGCCAAAATTCGGCACAAATGTGGCCCAGTTCGTAGCCACCAAACTGATGTTCGGGGAAGCACCTTTTACCGGACTTTCGTCTGGTTCAGTTCAGCCGTTCGACAGGTCTGCATATCAGCTATTAGGTTTAAGTGCCTATGAGCTATTTAACCCATTCATTTCGCTACCAAAGGACCAGAAAGGACTAGTGAAATGGCTCACAGCCATTTCAGCCCAATAGCTTGACAGGTACACTTGCCCCACTCTTAGGTTGAAATGACTGCCAGCCATTAAACACGTCTGTTTCTCTTTGAAGTGGGAGGAGGCAAAATGGATGGGTTAAATGGCTTCCCAGGTGACAAACCATGGCCAGGAGGCAGGGGGATCCAAACTGGCAGGTTCAGTTTGTGGAAATTCCAGCTCAGTTCAGGGTTTGGTTTAGGGCTGCCCCATTATAGAATCATAGAATCATAGAGTTGGAAGGGGCCATACAGGCCATCTAGTCCACCCCCCTGCTCTACACAGGATCAGCCCTAAGCGTCCTAAAGCATCCAAGAAAAGTGTGCATCCAACCTTTGCTTGAAGACTGCCAGTGAGGGGGAGTTCACCACCTCCTTAGGCAGCCTATTCCACTGCTGAACTACTCTGACTGTGAAATTTTTTTTCCTGATATCTAACCTATATCGTTGTAAGGTAAAGGTATCCCCTGTGCAAGCACCGAGTCATGTCTGACCCTTGGGGTGACGCCCTCTAGCGTTTTCATGGCAGACTCAATACGGGGTGGTTTGCCAGTGCCTTCCCCAGTCATTACCGTTTACCCCCCAGCAAGCTGGGTACTCATTTTACCGACCTCGGAAGGATGGAAGGCTGAGTCAACCTTGAGCCGGCTGCTGGGATCGAACTCCCAGCCTCATGGGCAAAGCTTTCAGACAGCTGCCTTACCACTCTGCGCCACAAGAGACTCTTTATCGTTGTACTTATGGAATTTCTAGGTTAAAGCCCATACCTGTCTGCCTCACATCCAATCCTACTTGATTACAAGAATTTTGTATAGTGATAACTTTCTGAAAAGGGTGTGTGTGTATTAGCTCCCACTCTTTATTTCGTGAGCTGTGTTATACTGTATGGTCTTAAATTTTATGGGAATGGCCTTTCTACCTTTACAATGTATGTATATGACTTGCTTATGCCTACTTGAAAAGAAGAAAATGAGTTTAAACAGACACATTAAATAGATTTTAACTACCCAAAGAAACTTGATCTTTTTTCAAATTTATGTACCACATTTGCAGTCATATATTCCGCCCTTCAGATTGGAAATTTTCCTGCCAAGATATTTTTTGCTGGAAAACATATATGTGTTTGAAATAATCTACCCATTAGGGAATACTTTTTTTAAAAAGGGGGTTTCTAGTAGTGATTGACAGATGCAGTCAGGCCATGAGGATTATAGGGGATCAGAAGGGATTTTCTCATTTACTTTCATTAACCCTTGAGTTTACTTTTCCAGTTTCTCCTGAATGCCACTTATTTCAGTCCTAACTGTTTCCTTTAACAGTCCACTTTTCTGTCAAACTCAGTTTATTTTTTAACGTATTTAGTGTCCTGAAGTGGTAGGGAGTAAAAGGCAACTAATGATGTAGTCCTACTCTTGAGTTACTCCAGCTGGAAGAGGATAAAATTGCTAGACCCGTGCAACTCCAAGTTAGGCTATCATAACAGGTTTATTAGCCATGTTAGGATTTAAATTGTAGAATTTAGTGGACTTTTCCTGTTCTGTGCTATACCACTGTCAATGCCATGGTGTAAGGAGAAAAAGGGGGCAGAGATGGAATCCTGGGCGAAGACTGAAGGAGTGTCCAGTTTAGCTGGAATTCTATCCTGCTTCATGGATCAGCCTCATTTTCTCTGAAGTTCTGACAGCTGTTGTAAGTGGAGACACACCCATAGGAGTCAGTGGGGAGACCAAGGTAACTGCTCATTGGCCATCCTATAATATCAGAGGTTAAGATGCCACCTAACCTCGAAGCCAAGCACATCACTAGGAGTATGCAAACCTTAGCAAGAAAGAAAAGCACGTGTATTAAGATGTGCGGCATAAGGCCATGCTAGTCTCCTTCGACAATGAACACGTAAAGGGGGGAGGGGATTTGGTGATGAAGAAGATGGGTGAAATGGCATTCGAGGAGTACTTTGTCCAAAGAACCACAGTTTCATGCTGGCACTTCTTAACAATAAAAGGTAAAGGTATCCCCTGTGCAAGCACCGGGTTATGTCTGACCCTTGGGGTGACGCCCTCCAGCGTTTTCATGGCAGACTCAATACAGGCTGGCCTTGCCAGTGCCTTCCCCAGTCATTACCGTTTAACCCCCCAGCAAGCTGGGTACTCATTTTACCGACCTCGGAAGGATAGAAGGCTGAGTCGACCTTGAGCTGGCTGCTGGGGTCGAACTCCCAACCTCATGGGCAGACAGCTTCAGACAGCATGTCGCTGCCTTACCACTCTGCACCACAAGAGGCTCAGGTTCTTAACAATAGTAAACTTTAAATCAAGAGGGACAGCCATCATGACAGTCTCATTTGGGCATGGGGCAAACCTCTCTTTACACAACAATCTATAAAAGCCATTGATGGGGCCATATATTGCAGATCCACAATGATATACAATACAGTAGTATATAATATACAATTCAATATACACTACATATGCAATAAACAATACCACTCTGTGTCCTTCTGCATGGGTTCTTTAAAAGGATGCCAGGTCATCCAGTGTCTGGTAAATCAATGATTTTTTTAAATTCCATATGTCTCAGTGAAAACCCATTTGCTAAATTGAACTCGGTATTCTCCCCTCCTTCCCCAGAAATATATGGTGTGATAGAAAATTAGTTGTGTCATACAAGCATTCACATACCAACAAAATGTTACACGTGGCAGGTGTGCAGTCATGGAAGCCAACAGGATGATCCTGGCACACTAGGAACAATTTCCTTCCTTCCTTCCTTCCTTCCTTCCTTCCTTCCTTCCTTCCTTCCTTCCTTCCTTCCTTCCTTCCTTCCTTCCTTCCTTTGATATACCACCCTCCCTTGCAGCTCAGGGCAATTTACATAGAACATAGGAGGAAAGGAATAAATACAGTAAAATTTGGTAATAACATTGAATAAAACAACAGTAATAACAGTGTAATGACAGTATAGTAACAATATAACAGTAATAACAATACAGCAGCACAGATACAATAGCATCTTAACTCATGGATGTTTTCTCTTCTCCAAAAATTACATCTCATTCATCCTCTATTCCTTTGAGCAAAACATTGGATCACAACCTTACTCGTGCAGCAGGGAACTAGAAAAGCAATTCTGTTTGTTTTTCTGTTGGCACCCCCTTGGCATCTCAAAGTTCCTCTGCAAAATTCAGGGCTCTCCTTTAGGTTAAACTGTTTCTTATTCGGCAAGTTAACCAATTAGTGCCAGACAAGTTAGTGACATCTGGACTTGATTAGGAGGGCATTAGCCGTTCTTTGGGATGTTTTGACTGGGACTCTTCAATGGGATTTATTGTACTTTATAGTTGTTTATTTTCCAATCAAAGTCAGCCTTTAAGTCAGGCCTGCTGCTGCAACCTCTTCTGAGCAAAAGGAAACACAAAGAAGGTCTCCGCTGACCCCTAGGTAGAGGGTCGCCCATCAATTACACAAGAACTCAGAGCTCTGAAAGTAAAAAAACATCAACAGATAAAAATGGCTCACTCTACACCAGTGGATGAAAAGTGAGGTGTGATGGGAAGAATGGCTGATGGTACATTGTAGCTCAAGGTATGTTTGAATTTTCACAAATGGGCCGAGATTGCTGGGAGATGGGGGTAAGTTTGAGAAAAAAGGTGTGATGAAAATCAGGATTCACCTGTGCTTCTTTGCATTCAAAGGGGCTTGCCTATGCAGACAATAGATGTTGCACTGTACTAAATGATCCACAAAGTTACCTTGATAAATTATTAGGGACTGTGGTCTATACCAGTGGTCTATACCAGTGGTCCCCAACCCCCAGTCCAACCCCCGGCTGTGGCTCCTCTTCGTCCTCCTCCCTGGCTGCTGCCTCAGGAGCTGCCCTGCCACTCTGCCGCCAGCTCACCTTTGGTGCTCTCCAGTGGCCACCATGGCTGGGGCTCTCCCTCAGTGTGGCACTGCGCAGCTGCTGCTGGCAGCACCCCCCAGCGAGTGGCGGGAAGTCAGGGGCATCAGTGGGAAAGCAAGTGGAGCAGGGGCTCAGGTGGCAGCGGCAACGTCCTTTGGCAAAAGACTCCCCCCCCCCCGGGCCTCAGTAAAATTTTCAAACGCTGACCGGTCCCCGGTGATAAAAAGGTTGGGGACCACTGATCTATACTACAAAATTAAAATCCAATGGCACCTGTAAGACCAACAAATAGGCGTGAGCTTTTGTGTGCGTGCACACTTCCTCAGACAATAGAACAGGGATCATAAGTGTACAGATATAAGGAGAAATTAAATTAGTAGCAAATTAGTAAGCAGTATCATAATTCCAAATATGCAGTATGATAATTCTTTGCTAGAAATGCCAAAAGCCTGTGGGTTCAATTGTCGTTCACAAAAACACTGGGAAAATAAAAATGGAAAAGCTGGTGATTAATGGCAGACTCTTTCCCAAGAAGAGAGGATTGTCAGGAATGTGGATATAAGAGTTCAATGAGGTTAGCATACGTAGTGAGATAAGAAACCAATATTCTTGTTGAGTCCTGGGGATCTCCAGGCTTAATGACTGTAGAGGGGGCTGGAACTGGCTGGGGAGGGACTGGATTGAGGTGACAGTGCTGGGACTGGAGGTGATCAAGGTGGTTGAGGGGGCAGAGGCTGGAGCTGTGGCAGTGACAGCTGCTGCACTTGCAGGAGTTCCACCCCCTGAATGGCACCTGGGCTGCTAAGGGGTGGAGAGGCGGGAGTGAGCAGTAGTCCACAACCACAGCCCCAGCCCCTAACAAGATCCCCTGCTAAGTAGAGATGAAAGGCAAGATGCTCAGTCCCCTCAGCTGTGCCAGGGTATGGGTTGTTAGCACTGTTGGCAGGTGCAGGAAGTCCCACCACAACACATGGTGCCTCTCCCCAACTTATCCAGGTAGAGACTTTCAGGGAACTGCTCCGTCATCTGTGAGTCTGGTGTCAGCCAGGGCCACTTCCCCATCGGTGACTGGCAAAGCACCTGGTTGTGCCCAAGGAACCCCAGCCAAGGGATCACTGACCTGATCCATTCCCCCTGCCACCAAGGGGTTGCGGAGGACAGGTCCCTCTGCCCCCTGAGGTAAATGGCTTGTTCTCATTATTTGTGCTGTAGTTTTAAGGATCCAAGTTGTTTTGAGTCCCGTTGCTCAGGGGGAAAACAGGCTATACATTTTTGAAAAAAGACTCATACGGGATAGGAATATAACAGCTTGCTGGAGCAGACTGGTGGTCCATCTAGTGCTGTGTAATGTTACACACAGCAGCTACTCAGTTGCCCCGGACAAAGAGGGTATGAATTCCAAGGCCTCCCAGTTCTAATATCCAGTAGTTTGCTGCCTCTTTATACAACACTTCCATTAGTAAATATCAAGGATGACATTCTTCAATAATTATGTCACATTGTCTGGACTGAAGTAGAACTGGCGTACGTTATGTATTTATTCCAGTCCTTTCAATCCTCACTGGGGCTATAATTTCCCCTTTTACCAGTGTTTGCTTTGGGTTTGCTTTTAGGTGCCTCTGTGATGTTCAGGCCAGGTCAAATACTTTTGCAGTTAGTATCATTTCTGTGGAAGTTCTCCCTGCATCACATCCTTCCCAGACTCCACCCTCCTCATGCACGGCCTTCAAAATTTCCCAGTATTCGCTGAGGCCTTGCTGACACTAGGGCTGTCAGCGTTGGGTTGGGAAATGCCTGGAGATTTTGGGGGTGGTGCCTGGGAAGGGTGGGGCTTGGTGAGGACGGAACATCAGCCGGCTATAAAACCACAGAGGAGCCATTTTCTCCAGGGAAACTGATCTTGATATTCTGTAGATCAGTGGTAATAGCAGGAAATCTCCAGATTCCACCTGGAGGTTAACGACCCTACCGGCGGTCCTAAAATTTGTTGGTAAGTGTGCTCCTGATTCATGCAGTTGCCATGGTCTCAGAATCCATGGATGTAATATCGGAAAGGGCTTTACGTCTGTTTCAGGTTGTAAATTCCTTGAGGTCAGGGACCTATCTGTGTACATCGATAGCATTGTACATGCATTTTTTTCAAAAGCTATAGGTCAGTTTGCCTGGAGGCTTAGTGAGGGCAGCAGAACAGGCACAGTGGCATCTTTGAGCTTTAGTCCCGCAAACGCCACTGAGCTTCCATCATGCCATGCCTAACAGAATGCTGAACGGTTCCTACTGATGAATGCATGAGATCATCGCAACACCAAGCAGAGCTTTTGTTGCTCCTTTGTCACACAACACCTGAAAACACCGCTTAGTTTAACAGACCCCTTCAAAAGACAGAGTTACGAAGCTGGGCCTGCCCTTGAGTACCCTTTCTTGCTCTGTAATTATAAGGACCGAGCAACGAGAAGGGCACCTGCTGGGGAAGGAACAAAAGCTATTTTGCTTAAACAATCACAGCAAAACTCCATGGAACATCAAGAGAGGAAATCACCGCTCCAGCAAACCTGGAAATGTTAGTTGCTTTAATAAAACTGCAGCTTGCTCCCCCGTCCCCAGACATCTGCCAAGATCAGCCAGTATGAAACGGTTTCCTGAATAGCCTGGATTGTCATTATAGTATTTAGCATTATCACATATCTGACCATTGCTGGCTTGAGTTTCATAATTTTTCTATTTTTCTTGCGTATTCCCTTCTTAGTTTGCCCCGAGAGATTTCTGTCTAGACAGTGACCTGGGAATGCTGGGGGGGTGGGGGTGGGGGAAGTGAGAAAGAGAGAGCATGTGATGGGGGAAGGGCGAATTTCCTTTTACATTTGCTTTCGTCTCTGTAATTAAGGTGTCAAACAATGCTTTGTCTCATTTCCAGGCTCTTTTACTGGTACTCAACAGCGTGACACAGAAGAGGCCTTCTCCGGCAGGAGAAGCTTCTGCAAAATCAACCTTTGATCCCTGCTCTCCCTATCGTCTTTGGCGGCACCCTCCCATGTCTAATGGTGTCTGTTGATTTCATCTGGAGATCTCCTGTAATTACAACTGATCTTGAAACTACAAGGATCAGTTCCCCTGGACCCGGAGCAAACGGCTGTTTTGGTGGGTGGACTTTATAGCATCACATCTTTGCTGAGTTCTCTCCCCTTCCCGGGTTCCACCTCTTAAGTCTCCAGGAATTGGCAACCTTAGACAATCTCAGATCCTAGGAATTAGATGACCTGTAGTGTTGGAGAGGGTAAGGGTCTCTTGTGGAGCAAGGTGGTAAGGCAGCCGACATGCTGTCTGAAGCTCTGCCCATGAGGCTGGGAGTTTGATCCCAGCAGCTGGCTCAAGGTTGACTCAGCCTTCCATCCTTACGAGGTTGGTAAAATGAGTACCCAGCTTGCTGGGGGGTAAACGGTAATGACTGGGGAAGGCACTGGCAAACCACCCTGTATTGAGTCTGCCATGAAAATGCTAGAGGGCGTCACCCCAAGGGTCAGACATGACTCGGTGTTTGCACAGGGGATACCTTTACTTTACCTTTAGTGTTGGAGAGAAGGGGGTTATAGCAGCATGGAGCTGGCACAACCTCCCCTTGGTTCACTTGTGCTTTAAAACTTTCAAGAAACAGGTTATCCCTTTGTTTCAAGAACAAAAAAGCCTCTTTTTTTTTGAAAACCAACATTTCTGGTTTTGATAGTCCGGGGCTGCCAGTGGCCATTGCCCACAACACACCGTTTGCCTGATCTGCCCTCTATTCTCCTTTTGTTTAAGTGATTCTGAACAATGAATACACACACAGGGTGTATTTTTAGGGAGTTGTTGTTTAAGCAAGGAAGGTGTTTAAGTACCTGGGGACACAAAAGGTTCTTTCCAAGGAGTCCAGAAGCATTTCTTCTAGGCTTGATCGATGAGAAACTGGAAAACAGTCATGGAACTTTGTTTTTGTATAGGTCAGCGGCGGCAAGACTTTTATATGCCCAGAACTGGAAAACTACGAACTTGCCTACAACAGAGGATTAGCCGTAGAAGATGCTAGAACTCGCTGAAATGGCTAAACTCAGGCACTGGTCAGAGAGAAGAACAGCTTCCTTTAGGATTAATTGGAAACCTCTTGTTGACTTCTTGCAGGAAAGAGAACAGAAATGATTGGATGACTTGTGGCTTTGGTGGTTAAAGAAAGGAAATGTGGAATTTTAATTTTTAAGAAGAGTTATAAAATAAGTATGAAATACAGATTGTAGATTATGAAGTGATTGGCTGGAGGCCTAAAAGAGCAATGCAATGAGGTTGACATCTCTCTGCTCTGTTTTCCTCCCTTTCCTCTCCTTTTTTTGTATTTTGTTTCCTTTTTAATTGCAGAAAGATTCGTAATAATCTTTTGATGAAAAAGAGAGAGAGAGAGAGAGAGAGAGAGAGAGAGAGAGAGAGAGACAAGCATTAAGAGCAGTGGCCTCTAATCTGATTTCCTGTTCTGCCACATGAAGCCAGCTGGGTGGTCTTGGGCTAGTCACAGTCCTGTTAGAGCTGTTCTCACAGAACAGGTCTATAAGAGCTCTCTCAGCCTGACCTACCTACCCCCACCTGCCTCACAGAGTGTCTGTTGAGGGGAGAGGAAGGGAAGGGGGTTGCAAGTAGCCTTAAGCCTCCTTTAGGTAGTAAAAAGCAGGGTCTAAAAGCCAACTCTTCCTTCTTCATCATCCATCTGAACATATTTCTAATGTTAATAATTCCTAGTCAGTAAAGTTTGCAAAGACTTGAACTTGGGAAGAGGCTTAAAGAAAGTAAAGAGGAACTCACTGATTCTCTATTAAATTCTTTGAAACCAGCCTGGAAATATGGAAGCCTGATGAGGAAGGCTAGCTATGGCCTTCTAACAAACCACTAAGCCAGTCTCCCACTAACCATTGCTTTGAATAGAGCAAGAGTCCAGGAGCACTTGAAAGCCCATCAAAATTTGAGGCAATGAATCCGTCTGGACTGAACAGAGATCTAGGTTTCCTGTTTCATTACCAATGCTGATTTCTCCATGCCTACTAGTGCTCTGCATATCACACCAAATCCAATCACACCTGCTAATGTCATTTGACATCTGAAGTCACTCCACATTCCTATATATATAAGGTGACCAGATTTTAACATTGCTAAAGCGGGACACCATTGACCAGGGGGGTTCTTTATTTAAAAATTGGTCTATATGGAGCAACAAAAAGTTTCATAGAACACAAAAATAGTATTATAGTATATATATTTTAATTTTAACATAAGTACAATTTGCCAGGTACCCCCAGATGTCCCTCCAAAAGTGGGAGAATCTGGTCACCTTATAGGATAGATGAAGAAGTGAGCAGTGACTCACAAAACCTCGTACCCTGCCACAAATTTTGTTAGTCTTTAAAGTACTACTGGACTCTTTTCTACTGCTTCAGACAAATGACCACTGCTGTGAATGGCACAGCTGCTTAAGGACCCACTCCAAGGATGAGCTTTAAAAAAAAAAAAGCAGCGATCAACACTCAAACTTTGTGTGATTCGAGCCCACCCTTTACCAGTAGATAGCTCCAGAGAGTGTCCATGCATTGGCTGAGAGAAAACAGGACACCATAGTGAGTGGCTTTCCACCTGCACACTTTGTGGCATTCAGCATCTAGAGGTAGCTATTTCTATAGGCTTTCCTGCATAATTTATTTTGCATGCTACAAGATCATGGGTAGCTGATGCCTTGGAACAGAGCCTACATTCCCATGAATGTGTCTCTCTTTGTGTGTGATTTGTTTTAATAACTTTCCCTGAAACAAACACTTAGTCCAGGAGCCAAAAGGAACATAGAACGAAACATGGCACATGTAAGTCAGAAACTGTGAAATGAAGTTTGAGACCAGTGGCACCTTTAAGACCCACAAAGCTTTATACAAGGTGTGAGCTTTCGTGTGGACACACACTTCCTCAGACCCACACCTCAGACTCACAACTTGAATAAAACTTCATGGGTCTTAAAGGCGTTCTGCTGCTTCAGACCAACACAGCTGCCCTCCTGAATCTATCTGCAAGAAGTTCCTTGCAAGGGGAATTTCCCCCTTTCCCCTTGCCTCCCAACTGGGTACTGCTTATGGTTCCGAGAACCAGTGTGGCGTCCTAGTTAGAAGGGTGTGCTATATCAGGGGAGACAAATCCCCACTCACCATGGAAGGCACTGGGTAATGTAGAGTCCACTACTCTCTCAGTCTCACATTCCTTGCAGGGTTGTTGTGAGAATCAAGTGGAGGTGGGGAGAACATTGGAAGAAGGGCAGGATTTTTAAAAGTTAAAGATGATAAGAATAGAGGCTGAGCCTGGGTGGAAGTATTTAAGATCTCTTAACTGTAGTTGTCTTCTCTGGGCTTCGTTGTGTGACTAAATCAATACAACATTCAAGTAAACCTATGATGTTCCTCCCCTCGCCCTGGACTCCCAAAAGTGAGTTAATACAAAAGCACCAACTTTTACTCACAAAACATCCGTTGCCATCTGGTGCCACATCAACTGAGGCAGATTTCTCTGAGAAGCTTAGCTTTTATAAGTGTTTTATTCTTTCCGCCTTTAGTTTTAGCACCTTTTAGGGGGATAATCTTGACCTTTCCCATTGGCCTTTATCAACAGAAATGAGGAAATCAGGAAGTTCCACTCCAGGGTCTCTGATAGGACTGTTGAGTATTTGAGTCTTGTGTATTGATGTCTTAGACAAATATTTATGGACCTGTTTCCTCCCCAAGTGGTCAGGCTTGCTTCATAGGAATATATAATCTTTTTTTTCCCTGTTTGGCTAAGAAAACCAGAGTAGCCAGGGATCTCAAAAGAGACCCTGTAGCTCCAAGGCAGGAAGGTGAAATGGGAGCTTTGTAAATCCCCCCCAATTACCAACTGAGGTTTATTCTTCAAAGTACAAAAACAGAAGCCATCCGCACAGGGCAGAAAGGAAGCTAATATTTAGGTAATTTATAACACAGAATATTTTAGAAAAGGGGGAATTCACTTCCCTCAAAACACTTAGGAACTGAAAGCTGGATTTAAGCAAGTTATGCAGGATCACACCCATAGATCCACGTTCTGTGAGCCAGGTAACTAACAATCTAGACCCTACATCCTCTGATCGAATATAATTAATTTGTGTGCTAAACAAGGCTGCTTTGTTATTTGTGTCAAACATTTTCATGGTGTCCCTCCAGGGGAAACTGGCTAAATTATTTAATTATTCCTTTCCAGGTGGGGGACACAGGATAGCTTACAATATTGTATTCTTTTCCTCCATTTTATCTTCACAACAAACATCCTGTGTTAGTCTGAGACAATGACTAGCCCAAGTATTCTTCTCTTGCAGACTGGGCATTCAGACTTGAGTCTCCCAGAACATAATTTAACCAGTACCCCGCATAGCGTCAATTGGCGCAGCATAATCCATAGACAGCAAGGGGTCCACGGTCTTCACAACTGTCTAACACTCGACATGTGTATCTAGTGCAAGTTGTCTCTGCATGGCAAAATACTGTGAGGAATGGATGGGCCTTTGAAATAGGTTCATATCATATAATTAGAGCCCAAGCAAATAAGCTAGTAATTGCAAGTGGAATGTTTATTTGCTGTTGGGTTGGGTGTACTAGGCAAGGAAAGACTAGAATGTTGGGGTTTACACTGGGTTGCTTTTTATCTCATCAATTGTGGCTCAGTTCAGACATTACATGAAACCATGGCTTCCTTCAACTATGGTTAGTTTGTGAGACCTGGATTTGACTGGCAGATGTTCAGTCAAGCCAGGGGTAGTGAAACTGCGGCCCTCCAGATGTCCATGGACTACAATTCCCAGGAGCCCTTGCCAGCATTGTAGTCCATGGCCATCTGGAGGGCTGCAGTTTGACTATCCCTGAGTCAAGCCATGGTATATGTCACCAAACTGATTCATCATTGGCCTTACTTTGGAATTTGTAGCCTGGGATTTCATAGAATAATTGAGTTGGAAAGGAACCATACATGCCACCTAACCCAGCTCCCTGCTCAATGCAGGATCAGCCTAAAGCATCCAGGAGAAGGATCTGTCCAGCTGCTGGTTCAAGACCACCAGTGAAAGGAAGCTCACCATGTTATGGGAGTGGCAGGATATAAATAAAATAATAAATACAAAGGTTTAGTTATCCTTAGATGGCTGATATTATGGTTGCCCGCTCTGGGTGAGGAAATACCTGGAGATTTGGAAGTAGAGCCTGGAGAGGCTGGGATTTGGGGAAATTTATGGAAATTATTATTATTATTATTATTATTATTATTATTATTATTATTATTATTATTATTATTATTATTTCGATTTATTTCCCGGCACTCCCAAATGGCTCGCGGCCATGTGTTATTGTTGTGGCATGATGTGGCATGTGTTATTGTTGTGGCATGATGCCAAAGCAACATGGAAGTGTATTTTTTAAACATTAATTTCATGACTTGTGGGGGGAGGAAGTTTGAATCCGCAGAATAACTGCTGTCAAACTATTGGTGGCTTTCATTGATTGAAAACCGGAGGAGCTGGGGGGAAACTTCAGGTTGTCCACACTTCCTGTTTCTCTGCTGCCTCATCAGGAGGCAAATGGCCACAAAGAGATTATTATTATTATTATTATTATTATTATTATTATTATTATTATTATGCGATTTATTGCCCGCCACTCCCTTGCGGCTCGTGGCGGGTTACAACATTCTAAAACCCCATAAAATCCATTAAAATCCGTTAACGATAATTACAATCCCCCAATTAATAGTTAGCAGGCTAACATGGCAAGATTGGCTAGTCCACTTCTCCCTCCCCCTACTAGCAGGTGGAGAGGGGATAGTGATGGTGGGATAATGCCCATGTGTTTCCCATCTGGAAGCATGCAAACGCATGGTTTCTTGTCACACGTTTGCAAGCAGGGGATGGCCCGCGTTTTATGCCCCCATGTGGAATCGGTCCCACAGTTAAGAGCACAATGCTAAGCAGAGTCACAGTCCTAAAGAGATGCTACCTAGATCTGCTTTTGGGAAAATGTTCCTATTCCCTGGGAGAAAAGTATTGTTGATATTGTCCTGAACCTAGATGTTGGATGACAGGAAGTTTTAGGTATATGAAATTGATACTGAACAAAAACATTGAAATTTTAAATATTCCTAAGGTTTTTAAAAATATTTTTATTAAGCTATATGATGTATAAAAGGTAAATTTGAAGAGTGCTGTTGAATATTTTGTATTTTTTGTTTTGTTTTTAGGGATGCAGAGGGAAGGCATAATGGTGCCAAATGCACATTACATCTCTTGTTTTGGATTATATATATATTTAAGAGCAAAATGTTCTTAGAATCGCACTGTTAGTGTTTTCAAAACAAAACAATGCAAGTGATCCCAACTCTTGATCCTCTGTGCCATAAGTTTGAGCCTATTTCTACATAAGATTGGGCTGCAAGATTACAAACAACACCAATGTTTGATTTCACCACGGAATGTATTTTTTTAAACATGTCAACTTTTGCAGCAGCATTATTATTTTTTAAAGGAAATGATATTAGATTGTCGCATCAGAAGACTTTCATTTTTAATTTTAGTTCATTATCTTTCTCCCTTATTAAGACAGGTAAATCTGTTTTGCGTTTTCATTATTCCATTAGTTGGAGACACCTCATCAGGAACGCAGAAAGCTGCCAACGTAAATAGGGCAATTTTCATATGTGAGATGGCCTAATTTGCTTAACCATCTCTTCAGGAGAGGCTGGCGCTAACAATTAGAGAAAGCTGCGTGCTTTGAAAATAAGTTACCATTGATTGTGTTTCAGTGGAAATGAAGTTTGTAATGTCTAATTGGATTTGGCTCAAGCGTCTCAGCCACAATAAGTTGACTTCAGGATGGAAAAAAAACCCTCCTGCCCAAACCTAAATATATAAAATATTTTAATGCAATATTGCCAATGCAATTAAAGTTGCATGCTAATGACGACATTGCTGATCATCACAGAATGAGAAGCAACAACTTCTGCAATATCTTTCAACATTTTTTTTTGATTTTGAAAGACACTCAGAGGGCTGAACTATTCAAGCCCAGGGTGCCTGAACATCCTATACAGGCCAAATTACTGCTTAGGGCAGGGATTCCCAGCCCGGGGTCTGTGGAAGCTCTGAAGCGGCATGGTATCGGTGGGGAAGGGGTCCAGGCTATCTTCTCAGCGGCTGCTCTTTTTCTGGTCTACATGAAACAGAGCAGGGGGAAGGGAGGCATGGGAGGAGAGGAAAAGGAGGGCTAAAGTTGTGGGTAGTAATGTCACTTTCTGGGGTGTGGCAGGGGCATAAGGCCAGCTGACATCACTTCTGGGGCTCCTTGAAGACTGAGAAATTATTTCTGGGTATCCTCCCTGGTCGAAAGGTTGAAAAAGACTGGCTTAGGGTGAGCCAGTTGCATCCAGCCACTAAGCATGATTAAGCCTTTTGAACACATGTGCAAAATCTTTGTTAGTGGCCAGACCCCTCCTTGCTTCAGGGGGCAGTTTGCTCGTGAATGTTCCTCATCAGCATTGTCTTTATTACTTTGCAATTATATCTCTGTGTGGGAAATGTGGAAATGTACGTCAGTTTCAGCCAAAGAACTGACCAGTAACATCTGCACTCACACAGAAAATTCACACAGTGGAATAGGCTGCCTATGGAGGTGGTGAGCTCCCCCTCACTGGCAGTCTTCAAGCAAAGGTTGGATACACACTTTTCTTGGATGCTTTAGGATGCTTAGGGCTGATCCTGCGTTGAGCAGGGGTTTGGACTAGATGGCCTGTATGGCCCTTCCAACTCTATGATTCTGTGATTCTATGACAATGTACTCTCCAGTCAGATGCCATGCTTTCCGGGAGCTGCCTGGATTCAACAACAACAACCTTTATTGGCATAAAAAATAAGACAAATCAGAATACAGTCAATTGGCTCTTAAGTTCATGCAGCTTGATTGCCATTTGTAAGAATTTAGCCAGTTTATCAATTGTATCTGGATCCTGATTGGAAAGAAGGAACTGTACCTTGCGTTTATCAGAGCAGCCAATACATTTAACTAGGAGTGAGTCTAGAGCTTTAGCCCGAATGGCATCGTATATGGGGCAGTAAAAAAAGACATGCTGTATGGTTTCTATAGAACCTTGTTTACATGGGCAGTGTCTCTGTATGTAAGGAATCTTCTGACATCTCCCCACCATAACTGCTGATGGGAGGATGTTAAACCTGGCAAGCATAAAAGCTCTGCGGTGTTGGGGAATAACAAGGTGGGAGAAATAGAATGTTAATTTATCAGATGGTGGAGAGATGCCTAAAAAAAGTGGAGAGCACGTTTTTCTAGTTGCTTGCTGCCTGGATTCCTCAGGGGACATCGTTATGGAGCTACTCTGCCACTGCCCTTTCTATCCCTAATATAGAAACCATGTCCAGCTGCAGGTCTGTAGCACCCCTAAGACTGTTACCAATCTTAAAGGTAAAGGTAAAGGTTTCCCCTGTGCAAGCACCGAATCATGTCTGACCCTTGGGGTGACGCCGTCTAGCGTTTTCATGGCAGACTCAATACGGGGTGGTTTGCCAGTGCCTTCCCCAGTCATTACCATTTACCCCCCAGCAAGCTGGGTGCTCATTTTACCGACCTCGAAAGGATGGAAGGCTGAGTCAACCTTGAGCCGGCTGCTGGGATTGAACTCCCAGCCTCATGGGCAAAGCTTTCAGGCGGCTGCCTTACCACTCTGCGCCACAAGAGGCTCTTGCTACCAATCTTATCTCCCCTTAAATGCTTCTTCCTTCCCACCACATCTAAGGAACTCCATTAGTCCTGATTAGCTTACCCACCAAACCTAAACCCATTTCTCCTCCTCTAATTCCTAGGTCATCAAGGCACTATTTGCATTTTTGCCTAATTTGGTCAATGTAATCATGTCTTTGTGTCTTTTCCTGGGTTTACCCCCAGGGCCATCACAGGTAATGTCTCTGCCTTGAAAAACATCTGAGACCTCATTAAATGTTTTGTCACCTGTCTTCTACGTTTCTTTATGATAAAATGGCAATCTCATCAAGTCCATTATTGTACGGGTTAAAAAGCCCAATCTTAGCCACCAAACACAAACCTGGCTATTAGGGGCCCATGCCAGAATCCCATGCATGTGTGTTCTCTGGGATTCTTCTCACACCACCACCTCCACGTGGGCTCACTTTCCTTCAGTGTGTGTGTGTGTCCTTTGGGTATCCCATATACATTTGGAACACTGGTTATTTGTGTAGTTTCTTTGGGCTTCTGCACATTGTGAAAGTAGATATAACTTTCTTTGTCCCATTATACTCCCCTATCCCTCCATCTCACCACTGTTTTTCTCTTGTGTGAATGCTTAGTTGGTTCTTATATGCTGCTTTTCTCTACCCGAAGGAGGCTCAAAGTGGCTTACAATTGTCTTCCCTTTCCTCTTCCCACAACAGACACCCTGTGAGGGAGATGAGGCTGAGAGAGCCCTGATATCACTGCTCGGTCAGAACACTTTTATCAGTGCTGTGGCGAGCCCAAGGTCACCCAGGTGGCTGCATCTGAAGGACTGCAGAATCAAACCCGGCTCACCAGATTAGAAGTCCACACTCCTAACCACAACACCAAACTGGCTTGAGGTTGGAGTTTTTGTGTGAAGCTGTTTCTAGACCTCTAGGCCAGGCACCACATTAGGGACCCTTGCTGTCTCAGTAGACTGTGTGTGGTGCTTATATATCCATTGTGTAATTGCAGTGGTGTCCAAAAATAGGCCTGTTGCATGGACTCTTACTGGATCAGATTGATGTTGTCGAAGACCAGACAATATTCCAAGGAAGGTCTTAAGGGTTTAAGGACTGGGACTTGTAACCCTGAACAGTTGGTCTCATACCGGATCAGTTCAGCTTTTGCTGAACTTCTGCCTTTGTCTCCTTGCAGCAGCCAGTTTTATTGGTCTCCCCCTGCCCCTGTCTTGCTCTATTTCTTCCTTACAAAGTGGTTGAAGATTCTTTCACCTTTACAGCCAGCAGTCTACCCCACATTTCAGTTCCAGCATTATACAATTTCTATTTCACACTTTTGTCTGTCCTCATCTTTTTATGTGCCTCTGCATTCCTTCAGAAACTCCCAATTTCTAGCTGTTGGCAACATTCCTAGGAATTTCCCTTTCCTGATTGCATAGGATATAATGATGAAATCTATAGCGAAAGTATCATTGAATTTATAACAGTTACAGGGGTGGGGAGAGGAGTCACAGAAACATTTGTTTGCAGGGCTGGGAAGATAGTACAGCATATCCACATTTGTTTTGAGTTTACCAATTTATATTAAAAATACGAAATCTGATTCTTTAAAAAAATTGCTTACATTTACTGAATCTTGCCTGTGTTCATTTAATTTGCTAAGTGGCATTAAATCCAGAGCTACTTCTGACATCATTAAGGGCAATTGTGGTTTTTTAAAATATTTGTCATATATAAAACACCCTCTGAAATAGAAAAACAGCAGGTTTTCTTTTGACTTCTTACTGATCTATTAGCTTTTTCTGTGTAGGTGCTGGTCTGTTTTGTGGGGCAGTATTCAAATGTAAAACTCTTCCATCAGCAATATGAAGTAGTATAATCCCAGAAAGATTTTACTGCAAGATTCTGCTGAATGTGTAAATTGGTTAGCACTTGTCCAAGAGGGCTAATATAAACCAATCGAAGTACAATTTAAAATCACTGATATACTGATACGCAAGTCAACGAAATCTGAGGATACTTAAATCTGGTTACTGGGGCTATGAGTGGGCAAGATAGATCTGTTTACAATCCTGAAAAATGCCCCAGATTTGCAGGAAAATGTATGTGTGTGAGAAAGAGAGTGAGGGAGGATATGCATACATACTTACATCGTCAGGTTGAGAAAAAAAACAAAATGATAAAAAAGCTCCTGTAGCGTTAAAAAGCAGATGTTTTGCAAATAAACAATGAGTTCAGGCTGGAGATGCTTTCTAGAAGCAAAACACACAGAACAGATTACTGAGAAATACAGTGCTGAATCTCTCTCAACAGCAAATCTGTCAAGCATCAAGCAAAACAGAAACTAGAAGCAGAAACTTCTAGGCTCCAGTTAGTTACTAAGGAACATCACCATGTACATCTATTGAATAACTTAGCAACAACATTAAGCCTCTGATTACCTCTCCATATTTTAGTGTCTGATCATAGCTAGGCAATCCAGGCTTAGTTTCTATGAGTAAAAGGTAAGGGAGGGGCTAGAGTCATTTCCAGGCCTGTTTTGGTTCTTGAGGGAGGACTCACGAGGGGCAGGCTTGGCTAGGGTTGCACAGTCTGAGTTGGGAAATTACCAGATATTTTGCGGTGGAGCTATGGAGGGTAAGGTTTGGGGAGGAGAGAAGCCTCAAACAGATATAATGCCTTAAAGCAGGGGTAGTCAACCTGTGGTCCTCCAGATGTTCATGGACTACAATTCCCATGAGCCCCTGCCAGTGTTTTCTGGCAGGGGCTCATGGGAATTGTAATCCATGAACATCTGGAGGACCACAGGTTGACTACCCCTGCCTTAGAGTCCATCCTCTGCATTTTCTCCAGGGGGACAGATCTCTATTGTCTTGAGATGAACTTATTTCCAAAAGATCTTGGAGGTTTACAACTCCGGGCCTGGCAGCAACCGCTGAGTGACTTAATACCATTGACTTGCAGGTTTCAACTAGGACTGGCTCATTGCTACCGATCAACAGCAGCCACCGTATGAAAGCCAGTGTGGTATAGTATTTGGAGCTTCAGAGTAGGATCTGGGTCAACCAGGTGTGAATCCTCTTTTTGCTGTGGAAGCTCATTGGGTGATTTGGGGCCAGTCACATACTTTAGTGTAACCTACTTCACAGGGTTGTTGTGAGGGCAAAAAGGAGGACAGAAGAATAATGGAAACTGCTTTAGTCCCTACTGTGTAGAAAGTCGGGGTATAAATGAAATAAATAAATAATAAATATAACTGCAGATAGGAGGCAGATGAAAGGTAGGTTGGTGAAAGGCTGAGAAGGAAAGACTGAGGCTGGGGAAGGGTAAACATTTTGCATAAGGGCACTGAGACTAGACCCCTGATGTGAAATTTGAGAAAAACGGTGGTGATGGGAGAGTTTGATCCAGTGAGCCATGACTCTATAATGCAGGTGAGAGATCAAACTGCTGTCAGATTTCACTGTGATGATTAGGCTACAGTTACTATTTGTCCCACTGAAACTGCCCTAAGCTTGTATTTAGCCCCAATAGACAGGCACCTTCTCTTTGCCTGTCATTTTTCTCTGCTTGGCACTTTAGATGCTTCTGCTGCTTGGGGGGGAAAAAATTATATTGGCTGACTGGTTGGAGCAGATCAGCCCAGAATCAAGCAAAATTGTGTCAGTCATCAATTTGGGGAATCTATTGTTAGAGACATTAAAGACCAGGCTAACCTAGATCAGGGGTAGTCAACCTGTGGTCCTCCAGATGTCCTTGGGCTACAATTCCCATGAGCCCCTGACAGCTGGGAATTGTAGTCCATGGACATCTGGAGGACCACAGGTTGACTACCCCTGCGCTAGATAACTGAGCAGAACTTGATTTTGCTGATGCAGTGGTAATGGAGAGATCCCTTCGCTTCATTGCTACCACGACCATATCATTGATCTTCAAATGAGCTGTACAGCATTCTTCGTTACATGAAGTGGAATCGCCACTCTTCACTCCATAGGCCACCCTACCCATTAAAAAGTCTCCCCTACCCCTCGCTATCTCACATTAATTCTCACATTCCAACTGCATTCCAAGGGGAAATTACAACAGTATACAAGAACAGTGGTCCCCAATCCCCGGTCCGGGGGCCAGTACCGGTCCGTGAATCAGTCGGTACCGGGCCGCGGCTCCTCCTCATCCTCCTCCCCGGCTGCTGCCTCGGGGGCTGCCCTGCCACTCTGTCGCCATCTCACCTTTGGTGCTCTCCAGCGGCAGCCATGGCTGGGGCTCCCCCTCAGTGTGGCACTGCGCAGCTGCTGCTGGCAGCGCCCCAGAGTGGTCGGCGGTAAAGCAAGTGGAGCAGGGGCTCAGGTGGCAGCGATGTCCCTCAGCAAAAGACTACCCCCCCCAGGCCTCAGTAAAATTGTCAAGTGTTGACCAGTCCCCAGTTATAAAAATGTTGGTGACCACTGTACAAGAAAGTCATGCAAGAAGTACAAGCAAAGGGTGCATTTATACACGCTTGCCCTCCTCCATCTACCAGTATAAGAGCAAACACTGTCCTGTGGAGCCATCCAGGAGAGAAAAAAGTTTTAGTTCAGTACCATATGCTAAGTGTTTTGTCGCACTTTGCCCTGACCCAGGTTCCAGAGGATCTGTACCATGTGAAAGGAACAGAGCAATATATATACACACACACACACACACACATACATACACATATATATGGGGGAACAGTACCAAATAGTTAAAGTTGCAGCTGAGATTGCTGAGGTTGCTTTAATTCAAACAGGGCAAAAGCAACTAGTGTGTTTTTAAGCAACTAATCTAAAAAGTACTGTTTTGATCATCCGGACTTCTTTCTTCCACAAGAATCACCTGGAATCTCAATGAACAAAGCAGGGGGGGGGGCTGGAAGACTCCATCTATAATGCAGGTGAGAAATTAAAGCGCTGTCAGATTTCACTGTGAATATGAGGCTACTGCTATGAATGATTTTTGCAAGAAGTTGAGTTTTAATACTGAGATTGTAGATAATGGTATAAATGTAAAACAATCAGTAAATAATTTTTAACAAGGGATGCATTTTACTTATTTATTTCATGTATAGTCTACTTTTAGAATCTTAAAATCATAGAGTTGGATGGGACCCCCAGGGTCATGTAGTCCAACCCCCTGCAGAATGCAGGAAATGGCCACAAGAGCCAAGCACCTACACAATTCCTTCTGTCCACCCACTTACAATTTGCCTAAATTCACAAAATTAGCAGTTCTTATTTATTTTATTTATTTATTATATTTATATACCGCTCTCCCCAAAGGCTCAGATGTCTATTTCTGTCTGATGTCTATTGCTGAGACTCAAGGCAGATTACATAATTTGAAATAATGCAATATAATGCATAATAAATCTAGCTAACAATGCAATAAAATTACAACATTAGATCACGGTCAAATAAAAACAGTCTAAACAATAGACAATATAAAAGCGGTTTTAAAAATTGCTTAATTTTCCAGCCACTGTAGCCACAGCCCTATTCTTTTTTATAAAAAGGAACCTTCTTGAACCACTGTTTTACTGAACTTATCCATTTTACTACCACCCTGTTCCCTACTAAGTTCCAACTCTCTCTGTAATTTGCAATTTACCCTGTGCCATTGTCCTGGGCATTTATTTGACATCCATTTACAGCAGGGGTAGTCAAACTGCGGCCCTCCAGATGTCCATGGACTACAATTCTGAGGAGCCCCCTGCCAGCGAATGCTGGCAGGGGGCTCCTGGGAATTGTAGTCCATGGACATCTGGAGGGCCGCAGTTTGACTGCCTGCCCCTGATTTACAGCAAAGAAACATTTATTGCTAGCAAAGAAACAAACAAAACAAAAACCCTGCCTTGTATTGAACCAGACCATTGGTTCATCTATCCCAAAGCTTTTTCCCCCCAAGGCTACAGGCACTAGTGATATTTCTCTGCTACCCTTTTAAGTGAATCAGTTTAGGACCTGCTAGACATAAGCATGATCTTTATGTACGGTCCCTTCTTTGTGTTACGATGCCAAGACACGAATTAAATAAATTATGGGGGTGGTAGGGGTGTTGGCAGGAACTCAAGATTGAGCTGCTAGGTTGGCTTCTTTGCCTTGTGTTGCCCTGCACGAGCCAAGTCACAGGAATATGACCGCTGAGATGCTTAAGTCTCTGGCTCTCTTGCTATCCACACAGGGGAAAGGGATGGGTTTACAAGACTCCTTTGTTTGTGTCTTGGTGTGAGATTCTGTTGGGAACCAGATGGAGAGCCTTGGCAAGTCGATTAAAACCTTTGGCTTCCAGTTCTCCATCCCTGCTAGGCAGTTCTGAGGTTATGAGCATTTCCTAACGTTCCTAGAAAAGAGTCTGTGAAAGTCAGTAGCTGTATGTGCTCAGGAGACATCTACCCACCAAATCCTAAGACCACCCAGGACTCATTGTTTTGAGTAATGTAACTATATTCTGCGGAATAGACACCACCGGAACATATGGTTTTTGGCAAATTCATCTATGCCAAATGTATAGACAGAAATCAAAATACAAAGTTGGCCAAGTTGTTTTACAAATATCTGACGTCTTAAAAAACATATCCTGGATTTTTTTTTTCCTATGGAAACTTCCAAGGATCTATTTCATAGGAATGTAGCATGCAGAACATTCCTACACAAATGGATAATATATATACATAAATATGGCATAAAAATTTCCTTGGAGTATGATATAACTAATGCTACTAATTTTTTTAAAAGCGGTTACGATCCGAGTAAGATGAGTTTTAACTGTGTGCTTAACTCTTCCCATTTAAATCAATGAAGCTTAGAAGAGCTCCATGTTGGCTGGATAGCGCCCAATATATATACATCAGAAGTTCCAAAATTCTTTCAACAAGCCTCATCAAGGAATAGGGCCATGCTGTTGTAATGTGGGAGGATGTGGCAACAGCTTATGAGTCCAAATCTTCACCCCCATTTATAAACAGAAATGTGAGGTCGAGAAATTCTTAACATTGTTAGCAATGAAGATCTGGAATACTACAGTTACAGATAATGGACAGGATCCAAGGGCATGGAACTTTCTTGTGTCACTTTTCCTGCTACAGGCCATTATATTCCCCTAATACTACTCAGTGTTAGGGGACCCTCTGGTACAGATTGTGATGTGGGATAAAATAAATATATGAATAAAAATAATAAAGTATATGTTATTTCTAAGCACTTATACTCACAACAAGAGGTTACAAAATTGAGTTTCAAAGCTTCCCGATGATCCAACCCAAGGATTCAAAAGGAAGCCATGTCTTCCAGATGTTTTTAGGAATATGCTTTTTTGCATGAATCTTTCATACATAGGCCATTTTAGCAGTTTATAATAATACAACTTGGGTATATAGAAGAAGTGAATTGGAGAGAAACAAGTCCTCATGTGTGGGCTGAGCACAGAGGCAGGATTGTGGTCCTCTCTGCCAATGGTCTTGACAGTGGAGTGGATCAAGGACTGGAGACGTTTCATTTAAATAGTTTATCTGGTTAACTACAGTTCTAAACCTTTTGACTTTAATAGAGGTGACTCAGGTTAGGATGTCACTGTGCTATCTTATGCCTTGCAAAGTACTTTTGTTTGAGGGTAGTGGACGTGAAGACTTAGCATCAAACATTCAGTGAAAGTTTAGGGCTGCCAGCTGTGGACAACCAGCAGGAGCCCAGAGGAACATAAGCAGAAGTTGCTGTCACTGACAGCATGATGTCACTTACAGGGGAAATCAGAAGGTAACATCCGTCCTCTCTAGGAATCATTGGGCACTCTATGGTAAAACCATAGAGCAGATTGGCTTTGCTTCCAGGTTTCCTTTGGATGTGATGTTGTGCCATCACTGATGGTAGGGTTTTCCCTCATTGTTTTTCTCCTACCATACAGGAGCCAAGAATGGGAATTCCTCAACCCAGGTGAGAAAACCAGCAGCCCTGGTTTTGTGTCTCCCGGACTCACCCAGTTCTGTTTCTCTTCATGATCACAGGCAGTGCTATCACTTCTTCAAGCCTCCCAATAGAGCCAACGTTGGGTCTCTTGCAAAACTTATGCACAGTTATTTAACACAATCTTGCACATGTGAGTCCGGGAAGCACAACGCTCCCGCTGAATGTCAAATGCTAAAATCATATGTGGTTTACTCTTAAATATGAGGTCTTTGCAATGTGTAGGAAAGAATATGCAGTATTTGGGGTACCAGAAGCTCCTGCAGGGACAGCACATGGAAAGCTAGTCAGACAGGAATGTGTCATTTCCTTGTGTGTTCCCAAAATGCTATTCTAGGGCTGTGCTATGACTTCTCAGAAGTCCCTCCCTCCACCATTTCTCTCTCTCCTCAATACTATTATTTTATAGTTTGTGTGAGCTGTGTATTCACTCTGAAAGCCTGAAGTGTCCCAGAGTCTTAGTTAAAATATTTTGAGATTCTTCTAGAGGCTAGCCAACTTGTTCGCCTCTGTGTTCCTGGACTAAGATCTACTGGGACTGCTGTTCTCCACAAGGTGTTAAGTTCTGTCACTCACTAGCATTCCTTTATCTCTCTGTATGCATTTCAGTCTTGTGAAATTCTGAATACTCAAAATGAAGATGATCAGGAATGTAAGGATTCCCTCAGAGGTTAAACACAGAAGTTTTTAAAAACTATTTTGCATGCAAATTCAAAAGACCCCTCTTTTTCTTGACGGCACATTTTAGGAAAAACAAGCCAACTCTGATCGGCCTCCTGAGAACTTTAGCCAGGCCGCTTCTGTGGGGCTTACTCCCAAGAAACTATTCTTCAGATTGTGCTGCTGGGCTTCCTTCCGGGTAAAGAAGCCGTGCCCTTATTGCTTCCCTCCTTTCCCACAGCTGGAACCTCATAGGGAAGTTGGCTGTCAGGCAAAGGTTAAAGATAAAGATTCTGAATTCAATTCCAGGTGCCGATATGTAACTTCATAACAAATGAAACATTTTTCAATTACTGGTAACATGAAACAACATCATGGAAATAGAAAAGGCAATCTCTTTAAGGTAACCTACCGGCCGTTTTCCTCAGGCCCTGTGCATTAACAAAACAATGTGTTTTTTTCCTTCTTCACTCGACTGTGTTTCCCTCGTGTCCATAATGGCATAAAATAAAAAGATTTTAGATAAGATTTCATTCAGTGAATCAATTGCGAAGCCACACAGTGCCTTAGCGGGCATTCTGGGCTCAATCTAATGGAAATTTTTATGAGGATGTCAATGCTAAGTTGATTCCTACAGCAGAAAGCACATACAAAGGATCCAATTACAGCTGCAAAACTCTTGCAGCCTAAAAGACATTATTAACCCCCAATCCCCTGAATGTTTAGGGGGTTAGAGGGAAAGGCCGGAGCCGCTGACATTTAATGGCTGAGAGGCCTTTCCTTTGGGCTCATGTTTTCCTTTTCCTTGGGCCTGTGGGAAACTCAGAGTGACCCCCTTGGGTTTGTGATTTCGTTTATATGGAAACCCATGCTAAATCAAGCAATATGCAGCCTTAGAGGGGTTGTTCCTTATGCCTCTTGTGGGGGAACTGGGACTCAGTGGCTGAGTATCTGTTTTGCATACTGTAGGTTAGGGTTATCAATCCTGGATTGGAAAATTCCTGGAGAGGGCAGTTTTTGTAGAAAGAAGGGGCTTCAGCAGGGTTCAGTTCCCATAGAATCCATACTCCAAAACAGTGACTCTCTCCAGGAGACTGGACCTCTCTGGTCTGAAGTTCAGTGGCAATTCTGGGAAGTTTCCATGCCTTACCTGGGGGTTGTCAACCCTCCATCCAAATTCAATCTCTGGAATCTCCAGTTAGATGAGGTAGTAGCTGCTTTGAAAGATCTCTGCCTGAGATTCTGGAGAGCTGCAGCCAAAGTTGACAAAGTTGACCTGGATAAACTAATGATCTGACCGAATAGCCCCTCTACACCCTGACCATGTGTAGAAAGAGAGCAGGCATGAACACGCTGGCCTCACTTCCACATGACCTCTGGCAGGAGACACATGTATATTCCCTCCCAATCACTGGAAAAGCTGCTTCATATATGCTGTCAATCACAGGTAAGGAACGTTCATGTAGACACTACCTCTGAGCGAAGGTGCTATTCTCCTGAACCAGTGATCAACAGAGCCGAGGACTTCCTGGTACAGCTGTGGCAACTCCTTGTCCAAGCATTCAGTCAACGTACAGAGGGGTCATGCGTAGAGGACTAAAGTAAGACATCTTCATGTGTTCATCTTCACAATACTGTCTATTCAACCTTAGGAATCATACTCAAATGTTTAGTCCTTGGTCCTAGAAGAAATCTTATAAATGATGGGATGTTGTGAAAGAAGTCCTGCTTCTTGGATTTCTGGATTTCTGTTTACTTGGTATGAACTCAAGTTGTGTATCTGGCTCATTAGAAGAAAACATGCAGGGAAATGCAAGGGCTTGTGGGAGGCATCTCTTTCCCCCCCTCCCTCAATACATCTCCCTTATCTTTTCTGAAAGACCCCATAACCTCTCCCTCTTCCTGATTCCTTTTATCCTTTTAGAGTTGCCAGCCTCCAGGTTGGGGACTTCCTGGAGATTTAGGGAGGAGGGGATGAATCCTTGGAAGGCAAAGTTTGGGATGTGACATCAACAAGCTATAATGCCATACAGTCCACCCTACAAAGCAGCCATTTTCAGGGCAAGTGACATCTGCCATTTGAAGAACAGTGGTAATTCTGAGTGATCGCCAGGTCCCATCTGGAGGTTGGCAATCCAAATTCTCCTGGAGCAATTGGCTGGTTTGGAAGGTGAAGTCTATGACTTTATACCAGTCTTAGAATCATAGAATCATAGAGTTGGAAGGGGCCATACAAGCCATCTAGTCCAACCCCCTGCTCAATGCAGGATCAGCCCTAAGCATCCTAAAGCGTCCTAAAGCAGTCTTCAGACCTCCCCTCTTCAAACTCCATATTGCACCCCCTCTCTAGGAATTTCCTAACTTGGAGCTGGCCACACTATTTCCTCACCATCCAACAGCCAACCTACCTTGATGGGCCCCCCTGTCTTAAGCTTTCCCTCTCCCCTGGCCTGGCAGCCTCTCCCTAGGAAAACTGTGGCTTGGTGGAGAGGTGCTGTACACTTGCATAGTGGGCCCCCCTCACTTTCCCCTGTCTTCACCTCCCCACACTATTTCCTCTTTTCTCCTCCTGGAACCCCACATCCTCTTCCTTTTACCTGCCTCATTCTCTCCTACTCAGCCATTCACAAACTTCCTTTTTATTTGCCTCCCATCTTCAGCTATATTTATTATTTACTTCATTTATTATATCCTATCTTTCTCCACAGAGGGGACCAAAGCAGCTTACATTACTCTTCTCCTTTTTGGCTGCACAACAACTCTGTGAAGTAGGTTAGGCTGAACGTATGTGACCAGTGACAAATCACCCATTCAGCTTCCAAAGTTATGGGAATTCAAACCTGGGGTTCCCAGGCTGTACTCTGGGTTCCCAGGCTGTACAATAATTGGAATTATATCTGCAGACTAAAGAGATCAGTTTCCATGGAGAAAATGACAGCTTTGCAGGTCCACGGAGGTCCCTCCGCACCCCAGATTCTGTCCACTCCTGGCTCCATCCCTGAAGTCCTTTAGTATTTCCCAATCCAGAGCTGGCACCCTAGGGTAGCTGTAGTTGAACAGTAGTAGGCAACTAGGCTTAACTGAGTTCTATGTATGGTATCAAGTCACCTAGTGGTTGGAGAGTGGACTTTATGGCATTATATTTGGTTGAGGCCTCTCCCCTCCTCAAACCATGTCCTCCTCATACTCTACCACAAAATCTCCAAGAAACTTTCAATCTGTAGCTTGCAAGATGTCATAGTCCCATTATATATGGCACTGGTCAGACCACACCTGGAGTACTGTGTGCAGTTCTGGAGGCCTCACTTCAAGAAGGACATAGATAAAATTGAAAGGGTACAGAGGAGAGCGACGAGGATGATTTTGGGCCAAGGGACCAAGCCCTATGAAGTTGAGGGACTTGGGAATGTTCAGCCTGGAGAAAAGGAGGTTGAGAGGGGACCTGATAGCCCTCTTTAAGTATTTGAAAGGTTGTCATTTGGAGGAGGGCAAGATGCTGTTGAGCAGCGGGTTGGACGAGATGGCCTGTACGGCCCCTTCCAACTCTATGATTCTATGATATTACAAGTCTTATTACAAGGCACATGAGCCTCTTGTGGCGCAGAGTGGTAAGGCAGCCGTCTGAAAGCTTTGTCCATGAGGCTGGGAGTTCAATCCCAGCAGACGGCTCAAGGTTGACTCAGCTTTCCATCCTTCCGAGGTCAGTAAAATGAGTACCCAGCTTGCTGGGGGGGGGGGGAAATGGTAATGACTGGGGAAGGCAAACCACCCCGTACTGAGTCTGCCATGAAAACGCTAGAGGGCGTCACCCCAAGGGTCAGACATGACCCGGTGCTTGCACAGAGGATACCTTTACGTTTACCTAAAGGCAAACTATTGCAAGAGTTTCTTTACCTCATGTATTGTCTGCCTCTCTGAGCCTGAGAGCCCCTGGGTTTTTATATTCCTTCTTTCTTTCATGTGTATCAGAAAATTATTTGCTGTATTGCAGTATAACTTGCTATTCCAAACCAGCAAAGTGTGTTTTACACTTTCTCTTAAACTCAGGATTCCAAACCACACCAGTCCTCCATGTTGGCATGCAAGGAAAGTGCAAAGTGTCATTTCCAATGCAAAAGCACAACTAATTAACTGGCCCTGCATGAGGAGAGAGAGGAAAAGAGAGCAGGTCAGCCTGATGAACCTCTTGGGGCTCATTCTTGCAGTATTAAGGGCTGGTTTGCCCTTATGGCTGAATCGTGCTTCTGAGTCCACAGAGAAGGGGGTTATGTAAGTCAGGGGCACCCAAGCTCATGGCAGATCAAGGCATTCCTTTTGTGATGCTGTTGTCTGACTCTCACTGTCCAGTCTTGAACATCCAAGCTAACCAAATGTAAAAAAGAGACACCTATCAATAAATTAAAGAATTTAAATTAACGAATCAATTGCTATTTAGCTCCTTGACTCATGGAAGTAGATTAAGGCTGGGTAGTACTGAAATTTCAATATGCCCTTTTGAAATAGTGAAAGAAGCGTGAGATAATTTCCAACAATCAGCTCACACGCAACCCCCATCAAGATGAATAGTCAAGGATTTATGGCACCATTCCCAGGTTTCGGCCAGCTTCCTGGTTTTGCTATTCGCTTGGAACCACAAAAACAGGGAAGCTGACAAGCATTTGGCAGGTCAAAATGCACAGCTGCAGGGGGGCTACCTGCGGCTTGGTGGGCTGCAAGACAGACAGGTTGGATTGACAAGTTGATAAAATAAAGGCTAACACTAGTGGCTCAAAGGAAAGCCCATCTCTAATATTCTCACATTTTCATTCCTTGTGATGGATTTCTGTAGTCTGGAAATCAGCTGTAATTCTGGGGGATCTTCAAGCCCCACCAGGAGGCTGACAGCCCTGCTCACAGCATTGTGCTGTATTCATGCATCACCCAGGGTTTTTTTTTTGGCTCTTCTCCCATCTTTCCCAAACCTCCTTTGCTGCAATGTGCCCTGTAAGTGGGAAGGCTTCAGTGTGTGTGGGAAGGTTCAGATGTTTCTGGTTGTACCCGCATGGCAGCCATTTTTCTTGCCACTGTCCCACAGAGGCCATTTCCTCTTCCTGCCCACAGGGGGAGCTTTAAAAAATCAGCTATACAATATCATTAAAATGATGCGTTGAGCAGGGGGTTGGACTAGATGGCCTGTATGGCCCCTTCCAACTCTATGATTCTATGATGCAACCAACTGTACATTAATTTCTCTGCATGCCCAGCGTTAGCTTTAAAACCCTAAGTCTCTAGTTCAGGGATACCCAACAAGAGGTCTGTGGACCTTGAAGGTCCCTGGGAGCTCTGTACAGAACTCTGGAAGCTCTGTAGCCTTTCCCCTCCTATCTTAATAGACTTGGCCATAAGTTAGGAAACCAGATGCCACTGTCCAGAGGGCTCAGTGATAGCGGAAGAAATTTGGCAATGTTGACTCTGTTGCTGCGTCACTTCCAGGAAAAATACAGAAGTAACATAAGGTAAGGCTATAGAAATTTTGGCAATTCCCAGGGCAATTCCAAATTTTAAAAAATAGTGTTACGCCAGTGAAATGGCGTAGTGTTAAAAATAACCGTGACTTCGGCCATTCCTCACCTTCTGGCTCTCTCACTTTCATCTGCTGCCTTCTCGCACTCCTTACACTCCGCATGCCTGCTTAAAACGGCAGAAGAGAGGAACACGCTGTACAAGTGACTCTTCCGCCTGTCAGTCAAGCCAGGTAGCCAATACCCTTTCTCCAATCTTTAAAGGGTCCGTGGTACCAGATAATATTTTTTTAAGTAAGACTTCTCCATTGAAACACCTAATGCATCTAATCATAGATGCATGGGTCTGTAATATTTAAAAAATTAATCTCGTTCCTGATTTTGGGGGGGAGGGATTTAGAGAGGCATGCTTTGTATTTAAACTGTGGGGGAATTTTTTTTGGCTTTGCCTGCACGATTAAACATCTATTCCTTGCTCCAGGCAGTTTGCTTTTTTAAAAAAGTCCCCTGGAGAAGGGAGAGGGAGGCGGGTATGAGGGTGGGACATTGGAGGAGGAGATAGTGCTATTTCACCTCCATACATTTCCTTAGCATGTGGCTTTCTGGTTGCTCTCCTGTAGCTCACGCTGCATAGGTTGCGGAATCCACTTTATGCAATTCCCTAGCTAGCACTTCAAAATGGAGGATGTTGCTTGAGGTTTGCTGGATGGACACAGGAGGTTGGCGATGTCGTGCAAAACACCAAAATTATGGCATTTTCTAAAGGTAAATATTTCACTATATTTATCGGGTGCAGAATGGCCCTCAGATCTACCCTACACCACGTCCAGTTCTTTCATGAAGTGATGTGATGATGCAGCCAATATTGTGTTCCCCCCCACCTGTCTCCAATTCACAACTGAGTATGAGGTTGGCAGATGCAATGTACTTAACTATATATGGACAAAAATGATCTGGCAAGTACAGAACAATAGCTAGACACGTAATTAAGTAATGTTTTATTTCAGTTCATCTTTTGGACCTAAATCGCTCCTTAGAACATTTTTAAAAATAGTTTTCATTAAGTTTTCAAGATAGAAAAGGAAAAAGGAAAATATATATATACACACGCACGCACACACTAATACAGCCTCTCAACCCACAATGATTGATTAGCTATGAAATAAATTAATAAAGAGCTTTTTGTTTTTTTGTTTTTTTAAATTTGCTTTTGATATAGTTGATTTATATCAGCTATCATTTTCTTTGATATTCTAAAGAAAAAAACTAGTTCCACTTCTCTAACAACTCTTCAGGACTGTTTATGCACTGGGAACTTCACTGCCCTAGCTCCCATGCAGGAGCACAAATCGGGGGTGGATGAGGAGCATCGGGTCAAGTGCTCCCCCATGTGGGTGCAGGAAGAGGTGGGGCAACCTGCCATGACTAAAACTCCAGCCTGCAGCCCAGCATGAAACCTCCAGTGCGTAAATGGTCCAGGAGAGTCTCTATGCATTAAGTGGCTAAGTTTTGCCATTGTTGCAAATTCTTCCATTTTTGTCAGCCACATATTAGTTTCGGGTCATTCTTGCGGCTTTCATCTTTGTGCCACTCCCCCTTACACTTGAAGTGATTGCAGCTATGACTGTTGCCTGAAAGCAGTATTATACTGCTGAAACTCAGTGCTGCAAAAATGTTGTAAAAGGCTGTAACTCAGCAGTGCTGGAATGGAACATTACGATATAAAGTGCTTCTGCTTCTGAAAAATGCAACAAGACACAACATAGTGACTCGTTTTAATATAAGAATTAATTCCAGTCCAGAACTGAGATTCTGGCCTTTATTTAGTAGAAAGAAACCAAGGAAATGCTTTGGGCCCGTCTCAAAACAGTGCATGGAAGAAAATAAAGGGCTTAATCAGTTAAGGTTTTTCCTGACAACATCAGCTTCTCCCAGCCCTTGCCAAAGCTGCAGATATGAAAACAGGCTGTCCTTTGCCCTAAGTAGTTTGGCCAGTATCCAAAAAGGAGGTCACCCCTTGAAAAAGAGAGAGCAAAGCCAGGATTCTTGCCGGTGGTTTCTTGGTTCTTTGTTTTGAACAAAGACAAGATGAATGCAAGGTCTGGGATCTTTTAATCTCTACTGATTTTGTTTATGCTTAAGTGTGGACATTTGAGACACGTGGGAATGTAAAAAATGTCTGGGGGAAGCCAAACTTTCTCACTTCAGCCTTTACATTGTTTCACAGATTTTATCTAGTTTAAAAAAAAAATCCACCCCTAAACTTGTTCCCAGTCAAGCTAAGGAACTGAACCAGTTGCTACTTGCCCTGGTTCAAACAGGCTGCTTTTATCAACCTTTTGCTTTGGCAAAATAGTGGCGAACAACTCCAGTTAAGAATCAAGATGTCATGCTAGGACTGGGATAAGATTAAATCTATAATCAACATAGCCCTATCTTTCCTATCTTCTTGAGTTCAGGCTGCCCTAAGAAGGCATCAAATGTCCTGTTATTCAAAAAAGTACTTAAGTATTTTTCATCTTAGCATCCTGTTGGAGTCTCCTAATTTTGTCTTCTCTGTAGCTTTGAGAGGCAGTTTAGGGCAAAAATGGGTTACATTCCCAAAGATACCAAGTGAACATCAGCCGGTGCAGAAATTTGAATCTGGGTCTCTCCAAGTACATAGCTTTCATTTAATGCAGTTGAAAAATAAATTGAGATACTCTAGTCTTCTTGCTGTCATGCTGAAACAATTGCTGGTTCAATTCATGATTTGTTCTCCTGCTGTGAGCAGGGAGTCAGTTTTTCATTCAGCTGTTCACAGACAGTTTGAGCCTGTTCGTCAGGCTACTTGTCACCTATCAAAGCCCTGCAGTGAAGTCATTGGTGTTTCATGCATTTACAGTCTTGCACAGCCTAATGAAAATTCTAGTTTCTCTGTTCCGCAGAACTGCTGTGGCTGTATGCCAGTCCAATACCCAAGCAAATAAATCCATCAGCCAGTGATTATAAAATTCATTTTTTCCCTCTCCCCTCCTTCTCTCCCCACCTTTTCTTTCCTCCTACCCCCTCCCTCATCTATCAATAAATCTGTTTGGTGTTCATTTAAGTCCATGTTATGAAACTTATTTTGTGTATGTGCATTTTGGCACAACTGTTTAGGGGTATTGGCTCCACACCCCCAAATTCATTTAATTACCTGTTCTGACTGTTAATGACCTTGGGGTAAAATCTATTTCATCTATTGTACAGACACAAAAGCAAGGAAATGAAACTCTATCACCCCAAGAAATTCTACCACTGCAGCTGCTGCTCAGCTACAAAGCTGTTCAACAACTGCCGATATTACGGACAGGAGAAAGCATTAAAGATTCTGCTCAGGAATAATTGTAAATATGGTACTAATGTGTGTATCAAACATGCACACAGTGAAATTTATGGCATCCCTAGCTGAATCTACTATTTTGCACTGATTTGCTGTTTGAGACCCCTAGTGACTCTTAGCTAAAGACCCTTCTTTGCTTAGTGTTCATTTCATCCTCATCCTTATCATCCTTATTGTCATTATTGTACTAATCATACCTATACATACATATATAAAAATGGCTAGAATAGGACACAACAGAGCTCATAAAGTATTTTTTGACCACGTTTCACTAGGAAAAAGGTTAAACAAAAGAAAATAAAAGTGACATTTTACCTTTTCCAACCTGTTAAAATATAATGTGTAACACTTAAATACATTCAGATCCGAACTGAACTTTTGCCACCAAAGAGAGTAAAAGGTTTCTATGTTGGCAGAAAAGGTTTATGTTGTCCACCAGAAGACCATTCTTGCTTAACCTTAGTAACTTTGTAATTTGCCAGATTTTATTCACCAAGTTATTGTGGCTCAAATCTGTTTAATTTACACTTTTGTGGAGGAGCAGGGAATCTTAGATACCAAAAAAATGGTCTAGCATCAACAACAAGAACTACCAAAATAACTTCAAGATTGTTAGAAAGTTGAAATTTTAGTATTCAGTTAGTTTCTTGAATATACTTTCCTGCAGATTTTGAGTTATATATATCATAATCTGATATTTGCCTGAATTTCCAGTGTACATTTCGTCCATAGTAGTTTAGCTTGTACAATGTACTCTAGCAAAAAGTGTTTATAAATTGACTCTAACATTAACAAAACCAATAAACAGATTAGTGGATCTCACAAAGGAGATTTGTGAGACTGTATTTACAGAAGTTTTAACCAAACTTATTCAACAGAGTAGTTATTGGCAGCCTTAGTTGCAACGGAGCTGAAATGTTGGGTGTCTCGGAATACCATTTCACACCTTGCCCACCTTCATGAAGAAGAAGAAGAAGAAGAAGAAGAAGAGGAGGAGGAGGAGGAGGAGGAGTTCGTTTTTGCACTCATCTTTTTTCTACCAAAAGGAGTCTCAAAGCAGCTTCTAATCGCCTTCCCTTCCTCTCCCCACAACAGACACCCTGTGAGGGAGGTGAGGCTGAAAAACTCTGAAAGGACTGTTTTGTGGGAACAGCACTATCAGGGCCGTGATGAGCCCAAAGTCACCCAGCTGGTTGCATGTGGAGGAGCAGGGAATCAAACTCAACTCACCATATTAGAAGCTGCCACTCTTAACCACACCAAGCTGGTTAAGCTGCATCAATGGGAAATATGGAAGTCAATGCTGGCAAGTGATGCCTCTACATCTCTCCCACTGAAGACATCAGCATGACCACTTAGACAGTAGACATGATTATCCCAGGGAGTGGAAATAATCAGAATGAGACAGACCCACCATCAGAGGGTTAAGCAGAAATCCATCAGTCATCACTTAGTTACACGCAAGCTTCTAGGACCTTGAGAACACAAATATAAAAGTAACCTTGCTGCATCAGAGCTCTATCTTGTCCATCTGATTCATCAGTCTTGTCTCCACTGGTGATCTCCCAAGTCCTCCAGCAAAACTGACAAGCAGAGAGGATGGGGAGTAGCAATGCCCTGTTGTTTCCCCCTTGGTTTTCATTTTTAAAAAAGAGGGCTTTGAACACAAGGGCTTTGAACATAAAAGTGGTGTGTGAGAGTGATTGAATAAAATCAATAAACAGATTTCTATCTCACACAAAGGATTCCACTGTACTTGAAGAATTTTTAACCAAACGGATTCAGCAGGCGTTCCATCTAAATATGCAGTTATGGCTGGGAAGAGGGAAGGCAAGCAGTAAGGTGTCATTTCTGGTTTGTACGTCGATCTGCAGGCATGCTCACGTCCAAGCATGCTGGAGAAGTGGTCCACTCTGGAGGACGGCCTCCCATTCCCATACTCTTGCCCCCCACTGCCACAGAGCATGGCAGCAGGAGCACAAATGAGCGAGGAAATGGCATCGTGTGATGTGCTGACATCATTTCTTGGCAGGGATGCAGTCTGAAGAAGAAGAAGAACAGTTGGTTCTTATATGCTGCTTTTCTCTACCCAAAGGAGGCTCAAAGCGGCTTACAGTCGCCTTCCCATTCCTCCCCCCACAACAGACACCCTGTGGGGTGGGTGAGGCTGAGAGAGCCCTGATATCACTGCCCGGTCAGAACAGTTTTATCAGTGCCGTGGCGAGCCCAAGGTCACCCAGCTGGTTGCATGTGGGGGAGCGCAGAATCAAACCCGGCATGCCAGATTAGAAGTCGGCACTCCTAACCACTACACCAAACTGGCTCTCGCCATAGGGTTTTTAATGCAGTTTTCCCCTCATGTAGGACAGACTACAGTCTTTTTCTGTTGCCTACTCTTGACAGAAACATCTACTCATTGAAAGGCTGTTTATATTGATGCAAACAATACAAAATGTTGATCAGTGCAACATTGTAAAACAACAAAAACAACCACAACCCTATGCATGTAGTTGAGCAGGTAGTATGAGATGAGGAGGAGGGAAGACAGAAAGTCGAGACAGTATCAGGCCTTGGCATGTTTGGGCACCTGCCTAGATCCATCATCCAGCAGAGGGCTCAATTTAACCCAAGGAAGTAAGCCCATGTCTCATTTCTTGATGGGTGAAGTACCTCACAGCAGAAAGGAAAGAAGAGATCCATTTTGGTCTCTATTTACGTTTGGGTAGATTTGTGAGAGGCTGGCCATGGTAACTGGGTCCCGATGAGTGATTTTGTGGGAATGGGAGGCTTAAAAATGAGAAGCATGGACACCTAGCTGATCAGGAGAGGGCTATTTCATCAACGCCCCCCATTCCCTGTTAAAACCCAAACACCAGAAAACACCAATGGGGATGTGTCTTGGCTGACCGATCCCAAAACAGACAAGGACAATGAACAGAACATTTTATTTTGAATTGGGGAATGTAGCTTTGCAGTCCCGCAGCAACATGGACCGCACCATATTTTTAAAAAAATTATTGCGAGCAGGAAATGGAGAGGGGAGGGCAGGTGTGAAGGCGAGATAATGTTAGAGAGACTGTTGCACATTTCTCCTTCCACATGGATTTGCTCCCCAATGTGAAATGCGATAAGGAGTGGCAAATCCCATTTTAGCAATTTCCCTCAGTGACCATTTATGCACTGAGAACTTCACTGCCCCAGCTCTCATACAGGAGTACAAATCGGGGCGGATGAGGTACACCAGGCCAAAAGCACAGAATATCTCAGTTGTCCCTGGAAGAATAGGTTGCTAGATGCTGGAAACTGAGATGTGGACTCTCTGAGGACGATCTAGAAGAAAATTATCTGGACCCTGACCTGGACCTGGATGGTCCAGGCTTGGTAAGATCTTTGAAGCTAAGCAGGATTGGCTGGGTTAGCACTTTGATGGGAGACCTCAAAGGATGTTCAAGGTTGCTGATCAGAGGCAGGCAATGACAAGCCACTTCAGAACATCTTTGCATGGTAAGCCCTATGGGGTCTCCATAAATCGGTTGCAACTTGACTGTACTTCCCACCACCAAATGATCTGATCAGCCTGAAGGGTGCTGGAGCAGAGTAGTGGCATGCCAGCTGAGGTCGTGATAGGACCGTGGAGGCAAAGAGCATTGGAACCCTACATCTATTGTTTACAGTCTGCTCTCCACTCATGAAGAGAGGGGAGAAGGAGCATCTGTAGAAAAATGTATAACTAAAGCTCAGTGAAACCTCGGCAAGAGACCAGGAGTTCTTCTGCCTTACAATACTGAAGAACCTGCTCTTTGGCTTGCCTTGCCAAATATAATTTCACCTCTGTTGAAGATCTGGATTTCTTTTACAAAATCATTTTTACAGTCTCTTTATGGGCTGGCTGACTGGTTCTTGATCAGATGAGCTCTGAATAAATGAAATCTCTTAGGTGTGGAAGGCCCTCCTGACTTATTGTTGACTTCATAATCAGGTGTCCCTTTCACGTCTAGTGGAATGGTTCCATGATAATACCAACATACAAAAGACTGAGAGCAGCACAAAAAGAAAATCCAACTGTATCAAAATCCAGTAAAAGTGTGTGTGGTGCGGAGTTAGCATGTTATGGTAATGGTAGTTAGCATGCCAACAAGTTGAATGAAGCACGAATTACTCATACTCAGAAAGGAACTGAGAGATATTGATGTGGTTAATGATAGCATTCATTTCTGCATGCAAATTATTGCAAAGAGATTTATGGATCTTCCAGTGGGAAGAAGAGCTGATTGGCTGCTAATTACTCTTTTTCATTTCATTTTTCAGCTTGAGGTCTTTCCATTCTCAGCCAAGAGATGCAGAGTCTCATAAAGTATGATTCTGGTTCTGTATTGATAAATACCAAATGGGTAGTTGAATTCATCAGCTACCTTAACGACGAAGTAATTCATTGCAGCAGAAGCTTTTGGGAACCACAAAATGCTTTGCTTGGCATTTTGTTGCACTGGGGTAAAATCCTAAGCAGGTGTACTCAGAATCCTACTCAGGTCTACTCAATGGATCTTACAGTGGAAATATGCAAGATCTGAAGCAGGCATAAATAAGCAAAATGTAAAGGGTACCCTGTAGGAGGCACTGTTGGAGATTATATTTAGCATAGTTAAGGTAAGAACTTTGTGATGATTTTCAAACTATTTATTTATTATTTAATTTATATCTCTCCCCTAACAATGTCTCGGAGCAGCTCACAGTCATAGGATTTACACTAAAAACTGGTAAAGCAGAAAATAAAAACAATTAAAAATTCATATCAACATCAGCAGCTCCTCCATAAAAAGGCTACTGAGATTTCACCTTATTGGTCCGAATATGGGTATGCTCAGATGACCTGGGCAGAGATGGTAATTCTTGCTCCCCCCCATCACAATTTTCCTCTGGAAGTAGAGGGGGGGGAATATATATACATCCATATAGAGAAAGTTGTATGTGTGGGAAGGCCTGTTAATTACTGCTATGGCTCCTCCAGTGTCCTGATTGGTTTAACAGGAGACTTCCTGCTTTTTGAGCACTTCTCCCTGCTTCCCTCCAGAACAGTTTTTAAAGAGAAGAATGACTGCAGACAACAGCTAACAGTTGGGCCTCTCCCCTCCTCTCGAGAGCCAGTTTGGTGTAGTGGTTAGGAGTGCGGACTTCTAATCTGGCATGCCGGGTTCGATTCTGCACTCCCCCACATGCAGCCATCTGGGTGACCTTGGGCTCCCCACAGCACTGATAAAACTGTTCTGACCGAGCGGTAATATCAGGGCTCTCTGAGCCTCACCTCCCTCACAGGGTGTCTGTTGTGGGGAGAGGAAAGGGGAGGCGACTGTAAGCTGCTTTGAGCCTCCTTCGGGTAGGGAAAAGCGGCATATAAGAACCAACTCTTCTTCTTCTTCTTCTTCTCTTTCTATACATGGTTGTCTATCCAAACCAATGCTATTGTGATCCAAACCAGCACTACTGTATCCGCCAGATGGCAGAACCGGATTCATTATTCCATGTTTTCTTTTACTGTTAAAATATGAAGTAGAAAGAGAGACATTTTTTTGAGAAAATGGATTTTGAAATATTCATCCTTTCCAGATAATGTAAGACCAAGATTGTTTTTGAGAGGTTTCTGACAAGGATGTGTGGTCGACCTAGCAAACTTCTGTTTTCCTGTTTTTTAAAAATTCATGAATTTATAGAAGTTTGTGGCTTATAGGCAATTAAGTCTTAATAAAGTATTTTTATGGACATGTTGGGAAAAGACAGTGTAGAAGAAGTACTGCCTTCATTAAGCTGTGGATTGTTTTAAAATGAACAATTCCGTTTTAAAGATATATTTCTATAAAATGTGTTTGCTGTTGTTTAGAAGCACAAAAATTTGCCTTATTGGCCATCGTGGCTTTCGCTCCCAAGTCAAGACTTGTTGAAAAGGCTTCTTCCTAATGTTTTTTCTTTTCTTTTCTTTTTTGGGCTCGCCACGGCACTGATAAAACTGTTCTGACCGAGCACTGATATCAGGATTCTCTCAGCCTCACCCACCTCACAGGGTGTCTGTTGTGGGGAGAGGAAAGGGAAGGCAACTGTAAGTCGCTTTGAGACTCCTTCAGGTAGAGAAAAGTGGCATATAAGAACCAACTCTTCTTCTTCTTCATTGTATTTTATTGTTGTTAACTGCCCCAGTGGGCTGGCCAGGAGGGAGGATATATGTCCAATAATAAATAAATAAAATGTCCTAAATTTAAGTGATTGCTGCCTTTTTCTTTCCCCCTTGAGATGACCTTACTGTCCCCTCCTATCCCAAAGAAAAAGTTTTAATTCTGACACTGCAGCCTTCCTGGTTTTATGGCTCTAGGTGTGACCTCCCAGCAGGGTGTGAAGTAGTAAAATACCATCCTGCTTCAGTCAGACTCATTAAAATAACTCCACTTGAGTGCTCTGGAGTCTGATTGGAGTCTGATGACTCTCTTCTTCAGCCCCCTTCTGTCTGCCAGATTTGGAAATGGGTAGTTGTATGTACAGCAGTTAGGCAGAGTCCATGGACAGACAACAGTCACCATGTTGGAATTGCAATGAGCAAGTCATTTGGAGATGTCACCCTTAAAGGGCTGTTAAGCTGTCTAAGCAGCTGAGCTGTACCTGTGTTCTCAATAGTGCAACAACAGGTGAGGTTGTAATGGAAAACTCCCAAGTACGTGTCCTTTGTTTAAGATGGGCTGGCGCCCACTTTCTCTTTCTTCAGGAAGAAGAAGCAGAACAGTGTGTGTGTTCTGAGACGAGGCTTTCTGCTGATATGCGAGTTGTGGTCTTCCTGCAGCCTAGCTATAGAGGCTTGAAATGTGCTGCTTTTTGAAACTACACTTTAAGCTTTTGTACTCTGTTTCAGTAAGGAGACTGAATCAGATGAATGTGATATATTTCTGCAAATAACCATGCAGTAAAGATTCTCTCTTTTAAACCTTCAAACACTGTGAATCTATATCTATGCCTCATCCACAAAGAAGAAGAGTTGGTTCTTATATGCCACTTTTCTCTACCCAAAGTAGTCTCAGAGCAGCTTACAATTGCCTTCCCTTTCCTGTCCCCACAGCAGACACCCTCTGAGGTAGGTGAAGCTGAAGGCCCTGATTTTTCTGCTCAGTCAGAACAGCTGTGGCGAGCCCAAGGCCATCCAGCTGACCGCATGTGGGGGAGCAAGGAATCAAAACCAGTTCGTTGGATTAGAAGTCCATGTGCCTAATCACTACACCAAGGTAACTAATAACTGCATACTTCCAAAATGCTCAAAATGTTCTCTGCAGCTCTGTTTCTGGAGGGACCTAGGACTGAGACTAGTTCAAAAGTCCAAACACAAAATAATTGAAATATTCTTCTGTGGATCCATGGGTGGATGTTTCTCCACAAGTGGTATACAAGTAATAAATGAATAAATACTTGTATGCACCTGTATAGGCCTGAACATTATTTTTATAGTGCACCAGCACTATATCATACCATCACTGTCATGCTGCTAGTCCTAGCTAGTACTTGGTTATCCTGCAGGTTCTCCTGTTTATTTAAATATTGATGTACAGTATTTCTGGACTGAAAAATAAGCTGTGTTCTTCTGCAATTTGCTATATTTAGAAGAAGACAAGAAGACTGCACTGGCCAGTGGGGAATGTTGACTTTGAGTTGTAACTGATATCCCTGAAGCTGGGGTCAATAGCTTGACCTTTCTGCTTGCCAACCAAACAGCTGAGCTTTTTTGTTATTCCTTAAGACAATTGAATCAGCAGATGGTCGTTCAGTGGTTGCATAACTACTTTATGACTATGTAACTATTGAATGACAAATGCCTTGATGATTGGCTGGATATTAGATGTTGGGAAAACTCAAATGCCTTTTCTAAGTGATTTGGAAATGGGTGGTTGTATGAATAGGCGAGAACCTAATTTGGAATAAAGTACTGGATGAGTGGACCACTTGTCCAGTGGGGAGTCTGACCAACTAGCAGGGAGTGATGGTATTCCTCAATGACAGAGGGTTTCTGGCAGCAAAGGAGCAACAGAAGGCAGCAAGGCCAAATAGCCCTGGCCTCCATTCAAAGTATCTGAGAGTTGGCCTCCCTTAGTTGACAATAACATAATTCAAGTGCATTGCATGACAATGTGGAACATTTGCACTAAAATAAAAGACCCTGGGGACAATCCTCATCAGGTATACTTGGAAGTAAGCCCCATTTGGCTCAGTATGGCTCACTCCCAGGAACATGTTCTTAGGAATGCAACCAAAGGTAAGTAAGGTATGTCTAGTGCTGCAGGTGACAGTAGTAGTATAACAAACTAATTTTGCAGAAGACCAGGGGCCACTGAGAGTTATGTGCTCACAGCAAAGCCCCCGCACTCTAGGGGAGGCATCTGAGGTTCAGAGTTTTTTAAAAGTGCCATGAGAAAAATGCAGTGTTGAGGACACCAGAATGGTGCACATTAGCTCTCTCTTGGGAAGAAAGGAAAATAAATCTGGGCCTCCCCTGAAGGGTGAAATGTACACCAAAAGCAAATTCTTTTACTGCCCCAGGGGGAGTACAGAACTGAATAGTTTAATTAATGGAAAGACTGGTGACCTCCCCTCAAAGGAGAGGTGGGAAGACCTTGGGTCTAAGATCAGAAGTCACATAGATGCAAGAAGAATCGTAGGAAGTTTGGGAGAGGTGGACAAGACAGGAGATTAGGGATGCCAGCCCCCAGGTGGGACCTGGGGATCCCATGGAATGACAGCTCATCTCTAGACTAAAAAGATCAATTACCCTGGAGAAAATGGCTGCTCTCCGCCCCAAATCCGACCTTCACCCCCCAAAGTCTCCAGGTGTTTCCCAACCTAGAGTTGGCAGTCCTTTGTTCGTAACAGCAAAAAGAGAACTGGGAGTGGCAGTCCTTATTCTGGCCATGTGATGGTTTTGGCAGGGGATCAGAGGGAGGAGGAGCACTCCTAATTGACTAGAAGGCTTTGGAAACCTTTTCCATGGCTGGCCTGCATACACACAGCCCCTAAGTGGGACTGCGCAGAAGCCACAATGATGAACATTAAGAGACTCAGTAGCTCTGTGAATGTTCCATTTGATTCCACTGATGTGAATCAGGACCCAGCCAGATGCACAGGCACCATCTCATGAGAATTGGGCAGTACATGGATTTCCCTTGTGTGTACAGCTTCTGTCCCCCCTGGAAAATCAAGGTTCTGCTTCACGTGAATGGGAAGTGGCACATGCATAGGAAATCCATGTATTGCCAAGTTCACATGAAAAGGCAACCACCTATCAGGGAGGGGCAGTTGTAGAGCATCAGCTTTGTATGAAGAAGGTCCCAAGTTCAATCTCTGACATCTCCTGAGACCCCAGAGACTCTGGAGAGCTGGAGACTCTGAACAGACTATACTAAATAGGCTATACTTGATGGATCGTTGGTCTAATGCAGTATATGGGAGCTTCGTGTGTTCTTGTGTATCATGTGCATCTTAAGGACATACACAATTCTAATCTGTGCAGCTCAGTCTTCTGATTCACTTGAATGGATCAAAACATGCCCTTTGCAGAGGGCTCTTCATTTGCTCCTTTTGTTCTTTTTGAATAATGAGGAAATAGGGAATGTGCATCTCCCTTAGAGCAATAATGGCACATGATGAGATCTCACTAACATCTCACTAGCAGTATCACTCTGCCTCATTCCCTATGTGCAGTATTTTGTTAAGTTCCTAAAATCACTAGGCAGTATGCAAATATTTTTTACAGCAGTCCTTGCCCATAGTTTTACAATTTAGAGTTAAAGACAAGAGATATTAGTGGGGCAGGAAAGAGGGTAAATAGGAAGGGAGCAGGTAGGTCTTAAGGGGATGTCTGAATGTAATAGCACAGGTGGAAGTGCATTCCAATGGTAAGGAGCTACCGAGAACAGGTGATCAGCATTTCCTTGGGCATGCAAGAAAGGTCTTCAAAGCCAAGCTCAGATACATTCCCTTTTGCCCACCCACTTGCAATCTACCTAAATTCACAAAATCAGCATTTCTGTCAGATGGCTATCTAGCCTCTGCTTCAAAACGTCCAAAGAAGGAGAACCCACCACCTCCTAAGGAAGCCTGTTCCACTGAGGAACTGCTCCAACTGTCAGGAACTTCTTCCAGGTGTTTAGCCAAAAATTCTTTTGAATGAATTTCAACCCATTGGTTCTGGTCTCATCCTCTGGGGCAATAGAAAACAACTCTGCTCCATCCTCTGTTGACATTGTAGCTGAAGAGGTGTGCATGCACACAAAAGCACATGCCTTGAATAAAACTTTGTTGGTCTTAAAGGAGCTACTGGACTCAAAATGTGTTCTGCTGCTTCAGACCAACATGGCTACCTGCTTGAATCCATCCTCCATGTGACAGCCCTTCACGTACTTGTAGATGGCTATCATATCACCTCTGAGGTGTCTTCTCTCAAGGCTAAATAAACCAAGCTCCCTCACCCTTTCCTCATATGTCTTGGTCTCCAAACCCCTCAACGTTTTTATTGCCCTCTTCTGGACATACTCCAGTTTGTCTACATACTTCTTCAATTGTGGTGCCCAATATTGAACACAGTACTCTAAGTAAGGTCTAACCAGAACAGAGTAAAGCAGAAACATCACTTTGCATGATCTGAACACTATATTTCTTTTGATACAGCCCTAAATCCCATTTGCCTTTTTAGCCTCTGAGTCACATTGCTGATTCATCCTCAGGGTATGGTCTACTAAAATTCCTAGATCCTTTTTACACATACTACTGCCAAGACAGGTCTCCCCCATTCTATAATGATGCATTTGATTTTTCCAACCTAAATGTAGAACATTTTTCACTATTGAAATTCATTTTAGCCCAGTTTTCCAGCTTGTCAAGATCATCCTGTATCCTGATTCTGTCTTCTGCTGCCCCTTCCAGTTTACTATCATCTGCAAATATAAAAGCACTTCCTCTATTCCTTCATCTAAATCATTTATGAATATGTTGAACCACACAGGGCCCAGGACAGATCCCCGAGGCTCTTCACTTGTCACTCCTCTCCAAGAGGAAGATGAACCATTAACAGGCATCCTTTGGGTGCAATCTGTCAAACAGTTATCAATCCATCTAACATTAGTAGGATCCATACCACATTTTACCAACTTGTCAACAAGAATATCATTTACTGAAATTGTGATAAACTATTTCCACAGCATTCCCCTGATCCAGCAAGGTAGTAACTTTCTCAAAAAAAGAGATAAGGTTAGTCTGACATGACATATTCTTGAGAAAGCCACAGCCATCTGCTCTAGTAATCATTGCCACCTGCTCTAGCTGCTCAAGGCCCGACTGTTTGATAATTTGTTCTAAAAATTTGTCAGCTATAAATGTCAAGCTGTCAGGTTGGTAGTTATCCAGGTCCTCCTTTTTCCCCTTCTTGAAGATGGGGACATCATTTGCCCAGCTCCAGTCTTCTGGCACTTCTCCTGTTCTCCAAGAATTGTCAAAAATAATGGATAGAGGCTCAGAAATTACAGGTACAAGTTCTTTTAGTACCTTTGAATGGTGCGGAAGAGGGAGGTTGTCAGTGTCTGGAGAGGCACTCAGTGAGGATACCATAGAGTCAGCCTCTGAGGCTGCCATGGGATCTGTAGCCTAGAGATCAGTAAACAGAGGCTGGAGAGCCATCTGATGGCTGATTCTGTGAAGGTTCAAGGGGGTGGCAGGTGACAGTGGATGAGCAAGAGGTTTGTGAGTGTCCTGCATAGTGCAGGGGGTTGGACTAGATGACCCAGGAGGTCCCTTCCAACTCTATGATTCTATGACTCTAAGTTGTAATTCTGAGAGTATTCCAGAATCCTTGAGGATCCAAACTCTGTGACTTAGGGCTGCCAGCTCTGGGTTAATAAATACCTGAGGATGTTGGGGGTGGAGCCTATGGAAGATGGAGTTTCATGAAGAGGGGGACCTCAAAAGTGTATAATCCAACCTCCAAAACGTTTGCTCCATGGGAATTGACTTTGGTCATCTAGTGAGCAGATGTAATTCTGGGAGATCTCCAGGTACCACCCGGAAGTTGGCAAGCTCTCTATGAACTCAGAATGACCATTTACGCACTGGGAACTTCACTGCCCCAGCTCCTGTGCAGGAGTACAAATCGGGGGCAGATGAGGCGCACTGGGTCAAATGCTCCCCCGTGTGGGTGCAGGAAGAGGTGGGGCAACCTGCCACGGCTAACACTCCAGCCTGCAGCCCAGCATGAAACCTCCAGTGCGTAAATGGTCAATGTCACTCTTTCAAAACTGGCTCCCAATCCTGTTAGACTGTAAGATGAGTAGCCTCATCAAAGAGTGTTTCAAAGTTCAATAAGATATGAAAAATGCTACCTGCTATGAACTTTGAGGATCGGGAAAGCCATAAATGTATAATTATACCTCAGGCTTTGCAATCAGACAAACTGGATACAGCTGTGGGATATCTTTTTTCTAACTAGAGACAAAAAAGATATTGAAACCATGCAAGCTAACTTTCTTCTGTGGAACAGCACCAAAAGTCCTTTTAACTCACAGGCTAACCTTCACATTTGGCTCAAGCAGGAATATTGTGGGCAATAAAATGACTGTAGCAAGCATCTTTGGAGGAGCTGCCATCAACAGAGAGTGTCCTTATGAGGAAAGGCAATTGACTTTGGCGTGGGAGGGAGAGAAGAAACCAGAGAAATGCCTGGGGCTGCCCAGACCTTTGATGGTGATAAGATTCTTTGTTTATTAATTGGATTTTTATGCCCCCTCTGCAATGTTCTGCTCAAGGTGGCTTCACTTGGCCATTATATTTGAAACTCACAGCTGCTGTTTCATTGATCCCAGAATATAAGAAATCTATAATAGATGCAGCAGTTGCCCTCTCCTGACTGGGATCCTGATTAGGGTTTCTGCAAGTGCAAGACTTCTGCTTGTGGAACACAATGTGCCCTCTTCCTCATCCTGTGGAAACCCCTAAATGACCACGAAAGTTCAATATGCAGGAAGAGGGAGGGAAGTCATTGTGAGTGGAAATCCTCTTTTTTTTTTTTTTTTTGCTATCAAGTTACAGATAACCTATACTGACCCCAAAAGCCTCTTGTGGTGCAGAGTGGTAAGGCAGCAGAAATGTTGTCTGAAAGCTCTGCCCATGAGGTTGGGAGTTCAATCCCAGCAGCCGGCTCAAGGTTGACTAAGCCTTCCATCCTTCCGAGGTCGGTAAAATGAGTACCCAGCTTGCTGGGGGGTAAACGGTAATGACTGGGGAAGGCACTGGCAAACCACCCTGTATTGAGTCTGCCATGAAAACGCTAGAGGGCGTCACCCCAAGGGTCAGACATGACTGGGTGCTTGCACAGGGGATACCTTTACCTTTATACTGACCCCATAGAGCAGGGGTGGCCAAACTGTGGCTCTCCAGATGTCCACAGACTGCTGGGATTTTCAAGGCAAAAGACTTCCAGAGGTGGTTTGCCATTGTCTCCTCATGACCCTGGGATTTCTTGGTGGTCTCCCATCCAAATACCAGCCAGGGCTGACCCTGCTTAACTTCCATGATCTCACTAGCCTGAGGTCAGGAAATCACTACAGCTGTTGAAAGAGTAGTTCAGATGGTTTTTGTTGCTTCTCCTTGTGATGGGACTGTGCAACCTTTACCTCTGCAGTATGCTGCTACAAAAGAGCCTTTGTTTTATTGCATCATTAATCTGGGTATGAATCTTAGGAGCCACTTTGATATTCATTCGAATATTCAGTGCAATGTGCAACATCAAACCAACAATAAGAAAACAATGCAGAGACCTCGGGGAAAGTACAGGGCTAAAGTCTGGGTTCTCCCAGAATTCAGTCTTTGACCTCAATCCTGGAATGTATTTTCAGTGCCTTGGCTCAGTTTTGGAATACGTGACACAACAATAAAGAGGGGAATGCTTTTGAGCAAACGGAGAATGTATTCCTGTCCGGGTTGACTAAACCGAGGTCAGCTCAATCTGCTTGGGACTAGATGCCCTGGCTTCTATAACAGCAAGTGAGATACTCCAGAGGTTGTCAGCTGGTGTTTGCCTTGTACTAAGGGTAGTCAAACTGCGGCCCTCCAGATGTCCATGGACTACCATTCCCAGGAGCCCCTGCCAGCGAATGCTGGCAGGGGCTCCTGGGAAATGTAGTCCATGGACATCTGGAGGGCCGCAGTTTGACTACCCCTGTACTAAATGAACATTGAGGCAAGGTAGTCTGGGAGGAGCAATGGTTCCCCAATGAATAGGCGGGGTGGAGGAACTGAGAATGTTCATTTCTTCCATTTGCCTAAGACACAACAATAAAAAGAAATATGACAAATGAATTAATGTCTCAATTTTATTCCTCTTCCTCTTGCTTTCTCCTTGTCTGTCCTGCTCTTTCCTGTTCATTTGCCCTCCTCTGCTCTACGTATTCCTTTTGGAAGGGCTGGATGCAGCCGTGTTGTAGATATAGATTCAAACGAGTAGCCATGTTGGTCTGAAGTAGCACAATAAAATCAGAGCCCAGTAGCACCTTTAAGACCCACAAAGATTTATTCAGGGCGTGAGCTTTCGAGTGCAAGCACTTGAAAGAGCACAGCTTGAATAAATCTTTGTGGGTCTTAAAGGTGCTATTGGGCTCTGATTTTATTATGTTGTGGGTATGTTTGTGTCATCATGTTGCATCCAGTTGGCAACCCCAGCAAGGGGCTTTATCAAGGCAAGTAAAATGGTTTGCCATTGCCTTCCTCTGCAGAGTCTTCCTTGGTGGTCTCCATTCTGAGTATCAAACTTACTTAGCTTCTGAAATCTGACGAGATTTGGGTGACACTGGGCCATTGTACATCCGTGAAGCAGACTGCCTGACATTTATTGAAACGATGGATTATTTAAGGTAAAATGTAAAGGTATCCCCTGTGCGAGCACCGAGTCATGTCTGACCCTTGGGGTGACGCCCTCCAGCGTTTTCATGGCAGACTCAATACGGAGTGGTTTGCCAGTGTCTTCCCCAGTCATTACCATTCACCCCCCAGCAAGCTGGGTACTCAATTTACCGACCTCGGAAGGATGGGTCAACCTTGAGCCGGCTGCTGGGATCGAACTCCCAGCCTCATGGGCAAAGCTTTCAGACTGCATATCTGCTGCCTTACCACTCTGTGCCACAAGAGGCTCTTGGATTATTTAAAGCTGAAAACAAATCATGGGTGCCTAGTGCTACACACAACCGAGAGGACTAATAGAAAAGAGGATGGTTCTGCTTTGATTCCCCTTGGGAAACTGTACAGGGTAGTTTGCAGCTCCCCAGTTTATTTATTTAGTATGTTTTTATCCCACTAATTCTCCCGGTGGCTCAGGATAGCATACAACAACCTCTCTCCTTCATCCTCACAACACCCTCATGAGGGAGGTTACACTGAGAGAGAGTGCTAAGCCCACAGTCTCCTGATGAGCTTCCCGGCAGAGTGTGGATTTGAACCTGAGTCTTCTAAATCCTAGCTCAATACTTTAGAAGAAGAACAGCTGGTTTTGTATACCTTGCCTTTTGCTACCCAAAGGAGTCTCAAAGCGGCTTATGATTGCCTACCCTTCCTCTACTGACAACAGAACTTTGTGAGGCAGTTGAGGCTAAGAGAGCTCTGTGACTGGCCCAAGGTCACCCAGTAGGTTTCAAATGGAGGAGGAGTGGATAATCAAATCCAGCTCTCCAGATTAGAGGCTGCCGCTCTTGACCAGTACACCCAGCTGGTTCTCTTTACCACTCAACCAACTTTGAGGAGAATTTTGGAAGGATCCCTACTTAACAAGAAGAGTTGGTTTTTATACCCCATGTTTCATTACCCAAAGGAGTCTCAGAGTGGCTTACAATCACCTTCCCTTTCTCTCCCCACAACAGATGTCCTGTGAGGTAGGTGGGGCTTGAGAGAGCTCTGAGAAAGACTGGTCTGTGGGAACAGCACTATCAGGGTTGTGATGAGCCCAAGGACACCCAGCTGGCTGCATGGGGAGGAGCGGGAAATCAAACCCAGTTCCCCAGATTAGTAGTCACTGCTCTTAACCACTACTGCATGCTGGCTCAGGGCTGTCATCATTTTTATTAACAGGAATGCCATAATTTTTAACTTTTAAAATCATCATTAAAGGTAAAGGTATTCCCTGTGCAAGCAACGAGTCATGTCTGACCCTTGGGGTGATGCCCTCCAGTGTTTTCTTGGCAGACTCAATACGGGGTGGTTTGCCAGTGCCTTCCCCAGTCATTACCGTTCTACCCCCCAGCAAGCTGGGTACTCATTTTACTGATCTTGGAAGGATGGAAGGCTGAATCAACCTTGAGACAGGTGCTGGGATCGAACTCCCAGCCTCATGGACAGACAGCTTCAGACAGCATGTCAGCTGCCTTTCCACCCTGCGCCACAAGAGGCTCATGTTAAATCATCATTATATGTTCTAAAATTATTATTTAGGTTATGTTTACAAATGTTGTCAACTGCTCTGAGCTGGCAATGCTGGGAGGGGCAAATCAATCGATCGATCGATCAATCAATCAATCAGGCTAAACAGGTACTCTGATCTCTTCAAGGAAGCAATGATATACAACCGTAGTAATCACTAGTAGTTAATTCAATTTCACAAGAAAGGGGCAAGTATGTTCAATGTACCAAATGAATCCACTACTTGGATACTGTCATCACCCTATTTGGTGCTTTGTTTGAAAACCCAGGTTGCTCTAGTGTCAACTTCGCTTTGAACTGACTTTCCGTGCCCCACGACAACACTGTGATATGCTTGGATGGTCTCCTTGTTTGTGTATTTATCTTGGCCCCGGCTATAGTGATGGCATTGCGATTTTTAGAAAGTATTTAATTAACATCCAAAAGTAAAATTAAAGAGTGTAACATTTATTGCAAAAATAAAACCCCAGCAAACCACTCATGCAAATAGTCCCCTGAAGGGCTGCTAAGCAGGAGAAAGCTGGAAAAATAAAGCTGCCAGAAGCGTTCTTGGATAGAAGAAGGAAGGTGAGGTATAAGAGGCTACATCCCCCTCCAAAAATACCACTGACCGCTGTATGCAGTCAATATTTCATAGTGTTGTCAGCCTCCAAGTGGGGGCTGGAAGTCTCCCACTATTGCATTCATCTCCAGATTCCAAATCATAGACCCATTATGCACGGGGGTTTTAGCGCACATTCGGGGTGGAATGGCGGCGACTAAAATCACGGATAACGCACGGAGCTGGCTGCAACCGGCTGCAGCTTCGGTGCATGCCGCCGAAAAAGCCGCGTCAGTGAAACGCGGAAGAAAGCGCAGCTTCCGGGTGAGCGGGGCGCAACCAGAAGCGGCGCCCGGATCGGCGCGTGCATAATCGGTTACTCTGGGTTTTGCCGCCGTCGCGCCCCGCCCCGTGCATAACCGGTATGCGTCGCGTCTTCCCCCTCCGCGTTTTCCACGTGACCCGAAATCGCCGTTTCGGCGGCCGTGCATAATGGGCCATACAGAGCTGTAGGAGACCACAAAGGGCCATCCAGTCTAGCCCCCCATCTACTTAGGAACTTAAAAAACACCCACTCTTGACAGGACCACGTGGTCAACACGAGGCGTTCCAAGTGCAGCTGCTGATCTTCCAGTTCTCTTCAGTGCAAAGCAAATTTCCTCTCAATCTTCCTTTCCAAACTGGCACATCTTTTTTTCCTTGTGCATTATATTATGCTACTAGTGTGAGAGAACTAGTATCATAAAATGCAAAGGTGAAATCCAGGAAACCATGAAGGAATTCAGTGATTTTTGCACATTTTAAAAGTGCTTAACTCTTGAGCTGAAGAAAATAATTACAATAAACACTAGCTGAAGAGTACTCTATTTTTATCGTGCAATCCCAGACTTGCTTTCCTGGACACGTGTCCCTTCTGATTAAGTACAGTTTGGACTGGCCTGTTACTGTTAAGCAAATACTGCTCATATGATCCAAAAGAGAATATTTACACAGCCAAATTCAAACCAATGCACGGAAAAGAAAATTAATAACTAGAAATGCAACATAAAGAGAAAGGCAATACAGAGGCAATTTGATTTATGGTTTAGGAACCTGAAATGTATTTGTTTATTTAAAATATTCATAAACTTGGCTTTCTCCCCACAAGATGAGGTCCCAAATGGACAACAGCAAAGTTAAAATAGAATATTTTTAAAAACCCTAAAACAAACATGCTTGATACAATCAAAACAACCCTCCAGTTTTAAAAACTGAGGGCCATTCTTCACAGAAAAAACAGCAGTGTTAGGCCAGTGCAATGGCTTAACGCTACGCTAAAGAAAAAACGTGCCTCCAGGAATTCCCTACCTACTGGCTCCTCTGCCTCCCTCTAGCATGTCTTACTACTCTGCACACCTGCTGGAAAAGGAGAATGTGCTATACACGCTCCTCTCTTCCGCCTGTCAATCAAGACAGGCGGCCAATCACCTTTCTCCCTCTTTTAAAGGGACTGCAATGCCAGCTAATTTTTTTTAAATAAAAGTTCTCCACTTAAATGCCTATGCACCTATTTAGGAATTAGAGTACTTGACAGGAAAGAGGAGAGACAGAGATAGGTTCCTAACCACATCTCTAGCTGAATGTGACACTACCGAGAAGGGGGATATTTCCCTAAGAGAAGCATTCTGGAGACAGACAAGGAATGACACTTAACAAGAGAGAAAAAGATGTGCTGGGTTTTTTCTACCCCATATTTCATTACCCAAAGGAATCTCAAAGTGGCTTGCTTACTCTTCCTTTCTCTACAACAGACATCCTGTGTGGTAGGTGAAGCTGAGAGTGTCCAAGAGAACTGCGACTGGCCCAAGGTCATTCAGCTGGCTACATGTGGAGGAGTGGGGAATCAAACCTGTATATTAGAAGCCACCATGCTTTACTGCTACACCAAGCTAGCTTTCAAAGAAAAGATTTTAAAAAATGAGTGGAACAGTACAGGCTAAATATCGGGGGTGGGGGGTGAGATTTCTCAGTCAGAGTAGTTCTGGAGTGGAATGGGAGGCCTAAAGAGGTAGTGAGCTTCCCTTCACTGGTGGTCTTTAAGCAGTGGCTGCACAGATATTTATCCTGGATGCTTTAGGATGGTCCTGCATTGAGCAGGGGGATGGATTAGATGGCCTATAGGGCCCCTCCCATCTCTATGATTCTATTATTCTAGATGCTGTCCTCACTATCCTATCTTATTGTCTTTTTGCTGCCCCCTGCAGGGTCTTCTCTTCTTCTTTGTATGTTGCCTCTTCCACAACCATCCCATCCCAGCAATAGATGGTTGCCAAAGGCGTGAAGCCCTTGTTCGTTGAGTGGGATATCTTAGGCACACTGACCCCTCCATCAAAGCACAACACCTCACCCCACTTATGGCAGGGAGCTAGACTTTCACAAACATGTCTTGCTTCTTTTTTTTAATGATAAATATCTAGGCTGACAAATCAAGATCAAGAGTGGGGTGGATTGCAGGCATTTGCTGAAAAGCATCCACGAGAGAGGTTTGGCCAGTCTAATTGCTGCCTTTAATTGCATGCACTGAAGTCATTTTTCAGCCTCGGATTTCATTCTTACTTCCCTTTCCAGGTGGATTCAGACATCCCCTGCAGATGGCTCGGCTCTTTCTATGCAAGTGTTGTATTTGGCTTTCACCCCCTAGCTACCAGAAGACGGAATATCTGAGTCCTGTGCCTCAGCGATTGATGCTCTTTTATTTTGACCATGACATTTTGGAAGACTTCGGGCCTTAAACAGCAGTAGTTTACAACTCTCTCCAGCAGGCTTTAGTCAACAAATTGTATGAGGACTGCAACTTTCAAGCGATCTATGGTCTGTGTCCTCATGCTGTTTCCCTTGCCCCTGAGAGTTCTTCTTTCACAGACCGTCTCTACAACCATTCCTTGTCTTTGTTTTAAAGCAAAAGGCAAACAAACAAAGCCCATCTTGGCTTTGCCTCCTCAGTTATAGCCTTATTAATGTGTTTGCATCATTGTTAATTATTTTTTACCTGCCAAAATGGATTCAATATGCTCTGCGTCGCCATGCTAGAGCATGCCTTGATTCCCTGCCAGCTTGGCGAACTCACACAGCCAAACACAGAAGTGCTCCAAAAGTTTTAAATCTCCTGAGTGCTCACTGAGTGATTTAAATGGTTCTGGAGGCCATTCAAGTCCTCCTAAGCGCCTGAATGCGAACTCTGTTTGGACGGCCAGCGTGTGCTATCCAGAAGGACTCTAAACGATTTGAGTGCTTGGCATTTTTTGGTTGAGTCTGCGAGCAGTTGGGAAAGAAGGTGGCTGGTCCAGCGTTGTCATGGAGGCAAAGAATTTTGCACAACGACACACTTGCCCCATTTTAGGGATGCCTATAATTTTTTTCAGCCAGTCGTTTCTGATGTGCAACTTTGTCCTATGGAGGTCGTTTCCATGGTTTTTGTACCATTATTTTCTAATGGTGCCTCATCAGTTGGTTCACTGGAGACCTCTGTCCTTACTAAAAAGCCTTGTGAGGCAGCTGTAGAAACCTAGGGATGAGTAGTCCTGCTCTATAGAAGCAAGGGCTTAGAAAGTGGCTAGCAGCAGCAAGCCAGACAGACATGAGTAGTCCATGCTGGGTGCCTTTAGCCACTCTTTAGCAATGTAGGTGCCTGAGAGATAGTCCAGAGATGTTGATGATCCCCTGACTGAAAGCTCAATCCTATACATGGAGCTCAATCCTATAGTGAACAGTGTCATTCCTAAGCAGAGTTACCTAAGGATGCCAGTGGATCTGCCCCTCCACCCACCCCCCAATTGCAGGTTATCTCAAGACTACAGAGATCAGCTCCCCTGGAGAAAATGACTGCTTTGGAGGATGGACTCCATAGTATTGTACTCTACTGCCCCAAATCGTTCCCACTACTACCTCCACTCCCAAACCTCCAGGTATTTCTCAACCCAGACTACAGAGATCAGTTCCCCTGAAGAAAAATGGATGCTTTGGAGAGCAGACTCTATTAGGTATTCCACTGAGGTCTTCAGACTCCATCCCCAAATCTTCAGGAATTTCCCTATGTGGATTTGACGAACTTCCTCTGCCCCCACTGGTAGCCAGAGAGAATCCGGCAAGAAGAAGCATTGTTTTCTTATACCCCACTTTTCACCACCCAAAGGAGCTCCTAAGTGGCTTACTTTTCCCTTCCTCTCCCCGCAACAGACACCCTGAGAGGTAGGTAAGGCAGAGAGAGAGCACTGAGAGAACTGATTGGCCCAAGGTCACCAAGGTCAGGGGTAGTGAACCTGTGGTCCTCCAGATGTCCATGGACTACAATTCCCATGAGCCCCTGCCAGCGTTTGCTAGAAGGGGCTCATGGGAATTGTAGTCCATGGACATCTGGAGGACCACAGGTTGACTACCCCTGCCTTAGAGGGCTCCCATCCAAATACTCGCCGGGGCCGACACTGCTTCACTTCCAAGCTCTGATGAGTTTAGGATAGCCTGGGCCATCTATGTTTACAACAAACTCTTAAAAACGATCCTAGGAGTGCAGAAACATGGAAAAGTCAAAGCAGAATGATGACATTACATTCTTTCCAAGGCGCCTACTTATTCTTTGGCAGAATTCTCTTTGGGTATCAACAGTAAGTCTCTCTGACTTCAGCAAAACTGACTCCCAAGCAAATGTACATAGTAGGTTTACTAACAAGCAAGAAGGACACTTTAAAAAAACCAGTCACTAATCCCCCTAGGTCAATGGTTCTGCTTTTCTATGATATTATTGCAAGGGCAGAATTGACACTTCCTTAACACTGAACTCAGAGGTCATGAAATAAACATAGGCCTGCCTATAACCTTAAAAAAAACACGGAGAATCAAACTCAACCTATCCTAAATAATTAGAATGTGTAATTTTTATGTGAAGGAACACTTTATTAGTTGGTTATTAATAGATTCCAAAAGCCTACGCTAACCTAGGGGTGCACCTTTGATATTAAGGCATTGCTATTCTTAAGGCCCCTCTTATTAAAAAGTTCTTAAAACAATATTCAGTATATAAACAGACATGTTAATTAGATTATATGGCTACAGGAAAATGGTACTCTGTAGTCTTATTGCAGAGTTATTGAGCAGGGAAGTGCATATTCATCATTCCGGGCTGTAATCCCCGCTTAATCCATCCCGAGTCTGTCAATCAACAGAATACAATCAGGATATTTATGATCACATCAGATGGAAGATTAAGAAAGAATTCGGCAACTTTGCAAAATGGATTCCAGGAGATGGGGGCAGGGAGTGGGGAGGAAGAAGAAGCAAAACATTTCCACTTGCAAAATGAAGCGTTGTCAAGAAAAACATCACTGTTGACTTGCCCCGCAGGACTGAACTTTCTGCACAGGACTAACCTACAAACTAGCAACAGCACCCCAGTCCCTGTTATGAGAATGTATTAATACTTGGAGGCTTTATCAGTAACAGAACAGACTGTTTATACTTGATCCATCACTTTCTTAAACAGTGTTTTAATCTATGGCTCATGTCAAACATAACACAAAACCATGGTTTATTTTCACTAGGGTTAATTTGTGAAGCCAGCTCACAGAAGACCATTCAAATCCTAATTGATCATGACTAGTTTCACCTTTGTTCTTTCCTCCATCCTCTCCCCAGGGCCCCAGCTGGTATCCCAGCATTAACTAATTGAAACATTGATCAGGAAGGAGGGGTTATTGAAAGAAAGCCATATGAAATTAAAACTTCATTATCTCTTGATAGAAAGATGGTAACAGAAGTGTTATGTATGGACTGACTAATGCTAATACAAACACTATGCAAATCAAGGCTTGAGAAACCAACCAATTAGAGACTGGAATTGCTGAGATTTATTGACCAATCAAAAGGCTATGCTAAGGGTCAATCAGGGTTCTTGACAGGCCATCCAAAAGTGTACATACGTTCGTGGTCTTTCCCCTTGTCCCTTGTTCGGTAGTGTTGGTGTTTGATGTTTGAAGAACTATTGCATCGATGTTCACTGAACCTGTGGACTCACAAGAATAATGGTTCAGACAAACGCCCTAGGTAGAGAGGTCCAGAGCTCTGGTGCAATGGTAAGATGGCCAGATGTTCCGCCTTTGGCGGGACAGTCCCGCATTTGGGGCATTTGCCCCGTGTCCCACAGCATTTTCTAATTGTACCACAGCGTTCTACATTTTTTTAAAAAAAATTATAATTAAAATTGGGAGGGGGCAGGAGGCAGCTCAGCAGGTAGCCCAGGCTCAGGAGGCCCCCACACAGGCACCCAGGCTCAGGAGGCCCCAGCACAGGCGCCTGGGCTCCAGGGCGGGGCTCTGCTGCCGCCTGCTCGGTCGGCTCTTCCTGGGCCGCCGCCACCCTGAGGCCAGTTAGGGAGGGAGGGGAGGGAGGGGGGACCCATCTGCTGCCGCCACCACTGCCTCCGCCGCTGCTATCGCCATCACCATTGTTGTCGCCCCTCTGTCACCCTTTTGAGGCCAGTTGAGGGGGGAGGGCCCACCTGCCATCACTCTGCCACCGCCCTTCTGAGGCCAGTCGGGGAGGGAGGGGTGGGGGGAGGGGGAGGGCCCATCTGCTACCGCAGCAGCGGCGGTGGCAGCGCATCCCGTCTTGTGGCCCCAGATATATGGTCACTGTATGCAATGGCCAAAAGGCCTGCTCCTGATTCACCACCTGTCTAATCTCAGGAGGTGGAGGCATCAGAGCCTATGAAGATGACAGTAGTGGTCAGGTTGGTTCATAAGGAACAAGGTGCTCCTTCAGTTAGGTTGGGCCCAAATGGTATAGGGCTCTTAAGGTAAAACCAGCATTGTGTCCAGAAACAAACTGGGACTTAGTGCAGGTAGGCAAGACTGGAGTGTTATAGTCCCTTATAACCGTTCTAGTCAACATTCTGGCTGCAACATTCTGTACCAATTCATGCTTCCAGACACTTCTCAAGGGCAGCCCCACATAGAGGTGTCAGGTAGGTTAGGTTGGGACAGAACTACAGTCTCAAATTGAAGAAAACTTCCATGGCAGAGGAGGGGTTTGAATCTGGGCCTCCCAGATACTTCTCCAGTCCTATAACTGCTTCACCACACTGGCCTTCATTTCACAAAATAAACCATGTCTTCATGTAACATGAGGGTTGCCCATTGCCTTCCTGGCAAACCGTGGGGAATGGGAGGAGACTAACCAGAAAAAAGAGGAAGGCCTAGGCCATATTGCCTTCATTGCATACAAAGTGATATCATCACACTGCAATATTGCTGTAACACTCTGCTATTTAGACAAAACTTTATGGTAACAACAGCTTCTACCATAGAGTTTTTGCCCAAATATCAGAACATCTTCTGGATGTTGCTGGTGTAATAACATAACTTCCTGTGCAGGGAAGTTTCCACTTTCTTCTTGTAAGTCCACCCCACAGGTCTTCTGAATGGTGCTGGGGGAGGGGGCTGGTGGTAGAGGACCCCTGCCTAACTGGGGGAGGAGGTGGCAACCCAATGTGATGCCTCAACTTGTCTATTTTTCTGCAGCTTATAAATACTTGGAGCGTATGAACTCACAACAAATCAACGGAGTAGCATTAAAAGGCATTTTGATTCTGAATGATTTCCTGTCCTGCCCTTCATCACGGCCTTGCAAGCACTTTCACCCAGATATCACTGCTTCGTTTATACTGTCCTTCTGAAGAATTTCTTATAATGGCACCAACGAAGTGCGGTCAAATGGCTTCATGGAAAGCAGATGTGGGTGGAAGCCTAGACTCCTTGCTAGGCTTTACAGAACTTCAAAGTCAAAAAGAAGGAGCTGAACAAAATACTTAACGGTGCCAAATTTTCACTGGCCTTGATAAAAGAGCCCATGCAAGGAAGAGAAGAGGGGGAGGGAAAGAAGGGAGGAATCTTGGCTCCTTGTTTTAATTTCTGCTGGCCTCAGGCAAAAAGTTTTGGGGAAGGAATAAATTGTAAGTAAACATAGAGATGGAGAAGTTGAGTGACAAGCCAGAGACCAGCTGGGCTGGCACTGAACTATAAAGGAATGCAACCCAGCTCCTGTTCAAGTGAATCTTCAAGTCAGGCTGGTTTTTCAAAGCCTTGCTATTTATCTTCATAGTTTTCATAAACAGCCCTAATATGTGCTCATGTTTGGTTGGAGCATTGGCATTTGTACGACCAGATGTATTGGCATACAGCCTCCTTTGCTTGACAAATGCTTGTTTAGTGCTTCAAATTCCACATTATTGGATTTTGAACTTCTACCATTACACTAGAGGTTTGCACACTTGTTTATGTGGAGGATGTGGGATGAGAAAACTTTGATAACTTGGCCCTAAGTGTGACCACAATGAAACGAATAATAGAATTGGAAGTAGAGTTGGAAATAGTGAATCAGAAGGTCTCCCCCACCACCACCACCAATAATTCTTATCATCATATTGTCACTGCCAGGTTAGTTCTGCCACCAGTAGGAGGAGAGCAAGAGCCAGAAAGTAATCTACAACCAAACTGGGTGGACTTGTTGCAATCATAGAATCATAGAATCATAGAGTTGGAAGGGACTTCATGGGTTATCTAGTCCAACCCCTGCATTCACATCCCAATCACCCATCTACTGTAACCTGCCACCCCCTTGAGCCTTCACAGAATCAGCCTCTCCGTCAGATGGCTATCTAGCCTCTGTTTAAAAATGTCCAAAGATGGAGAACCCACCACCTCCCGAGGAAGCCTGTTCCTCTGAGAACTGTCTCTCAAACTGTGAGAGGCAGAGGAGCTTCCGAAATATTGTGACTGTCCATCTATATAGCGATAAGCAAAGTTTCTTACAAAGCAAAGTCTGCTGGGGCTGCAGGTCTAAATAAGCATCTTGAACAGCTGAGAGTTTTCTAGATAGCAGAATGGACTTCCTCAGTGGCGAGGACAAGCCTGGCAATTCACGACAACTGCCTTCCTTTGGCAAGGTGCAGCTGGAGCCATTTACATGTCATCATCACCCTAATAAAGGCTAGGGCCATGATGCTTGGGGGATCCATTGCCCATTTCCCCCTTGCTTCTTGGTGCTAGGTTTCAACGGCCTACCACACAGGAGCTATTAGGGAAGTGGTGAAATGTAAATGGCTGCTGAGCTGCAGCCACAAGGAAATGGAAACGGCTCCAAGGTGGGTATGTTTTAAGCTGGTCACCCAGCTGGCTGGCTAATTGTGACCTGGTTGCCAGGAAAGAACCAGAGAGTCATCTATATGGGATACACACACCTGCGTACATGCCCTTTATGCAAAGAAGGGGCAAGAAAGACCATATTTTCACACTTTTATGGGTTTGCTACATACACAGAGTTGCTAATTCCAGCCTGGAAAATTCCTGGGGATTTGAGGGTGCTACCTGGGTAAGTGGAGTCCAGGCAAGGAAGAGACCTCAGTGGAGATACGATCCCGTAAACCCACCTTTCAGGGCTGCCGTTTAATCCAGGGGAATTGATCTCTGTAGCCTTAAGATCAATTGTAATTCCAGAACTCCACGCTCCACCTGGTTATTGGCAACCCTCATCTACTACTTTTTCTTCTGAAATGATACAAGAGATTTGAACACTTGAATTGTGCAAACACAATCAATTACGGTTGTTTCAAAATCAGAGTCCAATAGCACTTTTAAGACCAACAAAGATTTATTCAAGGCATGAGCTTTTGAGTGCATGCCCTCTTCCTGTCATTGTTTGCAATCCCCCACCCCCACCCCCTGGTATTCTCAAACATTCAACAAGAAGCAAGATGCTAACAGCGTGGACTGCAGTCTGACTTCTTGCTGGCTGCCACTCCCCGTGCTGGTCCCCTCCTGCCAGAATCTCTTCCCTATAAAAATGGCATGCTGTGGATGCATTGCTTCTGCCTTCTCAGTCATGCCTGCAAAGGGATAACCCACACTGCATGAGGAACCACAAATGCAAACAAGCACATTCAAGCCCAGTCAAATGGTGGTGGAAACATTACTGGAACATTTGATGGGCTGGGGCAGAGGACCAAGGAAAAGACTGGATGACCCACACCTCCCCTCCAAGAACAGAATCATAGAATCATAGAATCATAGAATCATAGAATCATAGAATCATAGAATCATAGAATCATAGAATCATAGAGTTGGAAGGGGCCATACAGGCCATCTAGTCCAACCCCCTGCTCAACGCAGGATCAGCCCTAAGCATCCTAAAGCATCCAAGAAAAGTGTGTATCCAACCTTTGCTTGAAGACTGCCAGTGAGGGGGAGCTCACCACCTCCTAATAGGCAGCCTATTCCTAGAGTCGCCCACTCTGGGATGGGAAATACCTAGAGATTTTGGGAAAAGAGTTGAGAATGGGTGGGGAGAGGGGGACCTCAGTGTTGTATACTGCTACGGAGCTCACCCTCCAGGGGAACTGATCTCTTTACTGTGGAGATGATCTATAATTCCGGGGGATCCCCGGGTCCCACCTGGGGATTGGCATCCCTACCCAAGAATGATACCACCACTGAGAAAAACATGACCCACCATCTCCCCACCACCACGATCGTAAATCTGGGTAGTTAAATCTGTTCCATCAGCCCTCAGATCGTGATGATGGAGAGTGTTCTTATATAGTTATTTTAACAGAGATGGTTTTAAATGTAAATGCTTATATTTTTGTATGAAACTTTAAACTGTTGTTAGATGCCTTGAAACTGCCACTGGAGAGGGGAGGCCTTGAAAGATAAAAAATAAATCAATAAATGTATTGATTTAATTTTTCAAAAATGTGTATCCTGCTCCCTCTCCGCTGTATGGACTTTGGGTGGCAAACAGTATATAAAATACATCCAAAAAACCCCAAATGCAACAAACAAACTTACAAATATATAAAATGTTTAAAAAATCTATCCACTACCAAGCAGGGTAGGATGTGTGGATGGTCAAGAAACAGATCTGATATTATTGTTCTGCGAGAGGTTACCCAGCTGGCTGCATGTGTAGGAGAGGGGAATCAAACCCGACTTGCCAGATTAGAATCCACTGTTCATAACCACTACACCATGCTGGTTCCAAAAAGAGCAGCCTTGCATGCCCTGCAATACCTAGGGGGGTCCTGCAAGGCACACTCTATAGGCATCTGGTCCCACAAGATGGGGGGGGGCACTACTGAGAAGGTCCTTGCCCTTGTTGACACAAAGTGAACAATTTGTGGACTAGGGACCTTCAATAAATTCCAAGGTGAAGATCAGGGAAGGCAGAGAGGATTATGGTAGGACTGGCAGTCTGAAAGACACCAAGGCCCCAGGACATTTAAGGCTTTAAAGGTGAGTACCAATACTTTGAAGTTACACTGGAAACTAATTGGGAACCAGCGTAGCTGCTGTTGAATGGCTGTTATATGCACTGACAGGGACATTCCTGTCAGCAATCAGGCTACAGGGTTCTAGGTTCTGAAGCTTCTTCAAAGCTAGAAGTCCTATCTAGAGTGCATTACAGTGGTCCACTCTTGAGGTGACTGATGCATAAATTACTGTGTCAGGATCCTCGTGGGACAGATAAGGAGCCATTTGGCAGGCTTGGCGTGGAGGGTAAAATGCAGTCTTTGTTACTGAGGTCACATGTAAGAAACCCCCACTGCTGAACTGGGGGTAAGAACTAGGCTATAATGCACATAGCCTAGCAACCTCTGATGCAGAACTACATCGCTTGGTTGGAAGCAATGATCTCTGAACTGCCAAAGGGGTGGCCATCTAATGGTGTTCAGGTATGGCTCCCTCTCTCCTCCCCTGTTGGGAGTTATGTTGGGCAGAAAGGTATATGAGTTACACCGCCATGCTGTTTTTCCTATGTTCCCTGTATTTTTATGTCCTTTGTATTTAATTTTTAAATGGGGTTTTATTAGGGATTTTAGTGTCTATGGACTAATATTGTAACCTGCCCTGAGCCGCTTCCTGGGAGTGGTGGGAAATAACATCGAAATAATAATAATAAATGATAATAATAATATTAGCTTGGATCTGCAGTTGCCTAAAGCAGTATCCACCCCTGGCCTGCCTTCCTTTTATGAGTCAGGATGATAAATAGAGAATTATAACATTTATCCCTCTATCATGGCTTCCCTGCACATCCTTTACTTATAACTCTCTTGTTTTATTAGCTGTTAATACCGCATAGGGGAATTGGGCCTCCCAGAGTTGAGTGCGCAGAAGTTTGTGTGTGAGCAGTTCTGTGATGGGTTTGGCCCATTTCTGGTAATTATTCATCCTTAAATGTGGAAATCGTCAGGCAGCTCTGGTGTCAAGGGCTGAAACCAAAGCTCCATTAACTTAGTGATATTCCTGCATTGGGGCTGGCTATAGAACGGCGTCCTGGTAGAGCTCTGCCAGAGCCAAATACAGTGTAACAGGACTTCACAATTTTATTCAAGGGAGGGAAAAACTTAATAATCCCAAAGTATAAAATAAGACCAAGATAAAACCTTTGGTTCCTTGATTAATAACATACAATTCTGACAATTTCCAATATTTCTTAGGAGGCCCATAGAAAGGTCAGGAAAATATAAAAGCCAACAAAGCTTCTTGGGTGGATAATTAAACATGGTCAATAAAGGTTGAAGTCACTCCAATCTGTTTTGCAGTTGCAGGGTGGTAAGGCAGCCGACATGCTGTATGAAGCTGTCTGTCCATGAGGCTGGGAGTTCAGTCCCAGCAGCCAGCTCAAGGTTGACTCAGCCTTCCATACTTCCGAGGTCGGTAAAATGAGTACCCAGCTTGCTGCTGGGGGGTAAAATAGTAATGACTGGGGAAGGGAATGGCAAACCACCCTGTATTGAATCTGCCAAGAAAACGCTAGAGGGCGTCAACCCAAGGGTTAGACATGACTTGGTGGTTGCGCAGGGGATACCTTTACCTTTATTCCTTCCAAACCAACCTGGACAAAAATGGCATGCAAACTTTCTTATATATCTCCATAACACCGAGGACTAGAGAACTCATTTTTTGTAAGGAATGGGATCCAGAGAGGGGGCATGGTATATCATTGAAGGAGCATTGCCTGCCGATACCCACTAGGCACAACTCAAGCCTTTGTCGAACCTAGAAGCCTAGTGAAATAATGATGAATGAGTTGACGTATACAAAGTCTTCGGAATATTTGGAATGTTAAACAATTTCAGGTTTGTTACAGAGTGCTCTTTGTGGGGCTGCCTGTGAAGACTTTTATGAAACAATACAGTGAGAGCAGGATAATACATACCACACACAAATATATATAGCATGTATAAAAGTCATGTAGCACCCTAGAGGCCAACAAGAGTTTCATAGGATTTGTTTTCGAGAGTCAAAGCTCCCTTTGTTTGATACAAGTACGAATGGAGATCTCTGGGTCTTTATATCCTGAACAGAAGGTAGAAGAGGTGCTGTAAAGAAGGAACTGAGGATGCAGAGGTAAAATAAGCATAATAATTAATGTGATGGGAAACGCACGGGGACAGAAAATTAGTGCCTGTAGTGAGATAAGAATCTATGGTCCTCTTCAGCCCTGGGGGAGTCCATTGTTCTAAATTTATGAATGAACTATAGAATCATAGAGTTGAAAGGTACATCTAGGGTCATCCAGTCCAACCCCCTACACAGTGTAGGAACTCACAACTACCTGCCCACCCATAGTGACTCCAACTTCATGCCCCAGTGATCCCCCCACCAAAAATCTCCAGAATCCAGCCTGGCCTGGAGGATTTCCTGAATCGATGGGAGTCAATAATTTTAAATATATTTTAATTGGTTAAACATTTACTGGGTGATAAGACCATATATGATCATGTTGACCCCCCCTCCCAAATGGCTAGTGATGGTCTGCTCCTGGAGGGGATGGGAAGGGGAGAGGCACACCCAGGTCAGTGTGTCCACAACTCTGATTCCCAACCATATTCTGCATGATTGCACCACTCCTGGGTTCCCTTGAAGCCCAAAGAATGTTTCAGGGGTTTCTCAATGGTAAAAAAAGTTGAGAAAGGCTGGCCTAGTGATTTCCTATCTCCATGGCCCAGGTTCAGGGACTGTGCAGATCCCATCCTTAATTTTTATCCCAGCCCCCAGACTAAGATTCTTCCTGCCCAGTAACTCTTTGGGGAAATAGTGTTCTGAAAGCAGACGTTTTTACACCCATGGGGATGTTATTGGGAGGAAAAACAGTGTATACATCCTTATCCATGGTTCCTCAATATATTTGTGAAACAGCCTGGTGGGTGGAACGTGTCTGGCTGTCCAAGTTCAAATAGGGCTGCACCCTGATTGGCCCTCCCCCTGATTGGCCCTCCCCCTGCAGCTCCCGCACTCTGTCCCTGGACAGCAGCAGGTAAGGGGAGAGGGTCCTGGATAAAGGACTATGGTGGAGGGCCTGCGACCAAGGGCCTCCCATCCTGCTAAGCAGCCCTCACCCGCCTCACTTGATCCGGCTGTGACCTGTGGCCCAAAGCCACCTTAAGCTGCCTGGCTGGGGGCCAGGGGAGGGAACCCTTTCAAGGCCCGTTCTTAGGAACGGGCTTTGAAGCTAGTATCTAAATAAATAGCAAGTAAAAAAAAAAAAACACTGTGGCCTGGCAGTATGAGGGACACCATTCTTCAACAAACAATGACTTGTGAATTCAAACATCAAGAATCCACCACTGGTACAAACTGTACTTAGCTTACCTACTACAAACTTGAATTTTGAAGCTGAAGTTTAGTGCCAGACAATAAGCTCAGCTCTGAGGCCATCTTCCATGAGAGTTTGACCAAACGTAGTTTTATAAGCCACAGCTTCATCATTATGTCTGAATGCAGCTTGGCTCTTCATGTTATAGTTCCTGATGTGTACTTGGCCACTACTTATCACATCTGAACAGAACATGGTGACTGTAATAGCTTTCTGTTAAAAGTTAAGCTCTTTGTATTTTGTCTGTCTTTGTCAACTATCAGTGTCTGTCTGTGGCTGTTTATCACGTGGGCCCACCAGCTGACAGAGGGCATTTTACCTGAAGCCGTCTGTCACCAAACCCAACTAAGACAGAGAAGTTTGCATCTTCATAAACACAAACAGGAAGGCCCAGGCAGCTTACTGACAGATCTTTGGAGTGGTCTGCAGCCACTTGTTCTGTTTACCCAGCCCCTGATGAATTTGCTTCTTGCTAAAACGGATTGTTCATTGTGTCAATATGGGATAGCTTTCTGCTGGCTTTCCCCAGCTCAGTATTATTATGATTGTTTTAGCATAGTCACAGAACTGAACACACAGAAATGCCACACAGTTATTTTCCCGCCTAAAACAGACCAGATGGATTGATTGCAAAAAAAAAGCTTTTGGCCAAAGGTTTACAGAAAGGTATAAAGAAGAAGAAGAAGAAGAAGAAGAAGAAGAAGAAGAAGAAGAAGAAGAAGAAGAAGAAGAAGAAGAAGAAGAACAACAACAAGAACAACAACAACAACAACAACAACAACAACAACAACCGAGACCAGACGTAATCAACAGCGACCAAGGGCCCCTGCTCCCCCCCACCCCCCCTCAGAATCCCATCAACAAGCCCTGGACCTGTTTGTATCACAACTGTTTACTGTTATACTGTGTTGTGTTTGGTTGCAATTGTTGGTTATTGATGTATATGTTTTACAGACTGTTTTATGTAAGGTTCTTTGTTATAATGTAAACCACCCTGAGCCTCCGGGGAGGGCGGTATAGAAGTATGATAAATAAATAAATAAATATATAAATAAACAACAACAACAACAGACACCCTGTGAGGTGGGTGAGGCTGAGAGTGCCCTGACAGTACTGCTTGGTCAGAACAGCTTTATCTGTGCTGTGGTGAGCCCAAGGTCACCCAGCTGGCTGCATGTGGGGGAGCGCAGAATCAAACCCGGCATGCCTGATTAGAAGTCCACACTCCTAACTACTACACCAAACATTCAGCTGAAATATTCTGTCTCATATTAGGGTGTTCATTTGAGGATTGCTCTATTGGCTTCTTTCTGATGGAGCTACTGGAGTTTGGTCCTTTAAAGAAGCAGGATAAACTCTCCTGGTGTTTTTCCAGAGGCTAGCCTACCAAGGGGGTTCCAGGATGTCACGGTATACTTGTTCGCTAACACCCGTAGCACGGCAGTTTGCAATTGATTCGCTGCACTGTGCCCTCCTTTACAGTATCCATGTCATGCAGACATGGGCCCAGGCGGAGAGGAACAAGGGGGGGGGGAGATAAAGTACAACCCAAAGTTTCTGTAGCACCATTTAAAACCCAGAGACGACTGTATCATTTTACAACGCAAAGTGTGAACTGCTAGATAGGAAGCAAGCCCCTCTTCTCCTCCCCTTTCTAGGACTTTAAAAGATCCCTTTTTTCTGTCGGATTCACCCATCGCAAACTGTTTGGGCAGATTAAATGAGGTAATTGATTTTATATAAGAAGTGAGAAGAGGACTTAATATCTACATTGTTTATAGGCTCTGGCTACTGTCCAAAGGATAGCTCAGTGGTGGAGCACGTGCCCTGCATAGAGAAAGACCCAGGTTTCCTCTGTCTTCTCCAGTTACAGGGACCTCAGGCAGCAGGGATGGGAAAGGCCCCTACTCAAGAGTTGCTGCCAGGGTTTTGCTAGAGGAGCTGCCTCGGCATGAGGCAGCTTCAGTATGTTCAAAGAGTCTTGCGTGTGCAGGAGCATCCAAAACCTCTTCAATAAAAAAGGAGACTTTGGTAAATGCAGTGACACCATCTCTCATTCCTTGGGTCAAAGTTTCCTTTCTCAGTGAAAAGAACGGGCATGCTCAGTGAAGGTTGCTCGGACAATAGCCCAAGGGCAAGTTTGTTTGTAGGCCTGATACTGGGCCAAACTAGACAACACATTGACAAGAGTGAGGTAGGGGTGGCTAGCAGGGTTCCCTCTAACATGAGGAAGCCCCTCACATCTCTGCAGCAATCTGGTGCCACACAGGCTCTTGCATTGCCCACGACCGGTTTGAAGGTTACAGCATTAGTATTCTGCTAAGGATGCAAACTGCTCTGGACCTGTCAGGGAATTAATATTTCCAAGTGTGTCAGAACTTGAATTATCTCATGAACCCAGCACAGAGGGAGGACGGGCTTCAGCCTTCCCTCCCATGCTGTTTTCCTCTGCTGAATAACCTTGGGGAGCAGCTTATCCTGTTGTGGGGACAGTACGTGTACTTGGGATGCCAGCGCCCAGGTGGGACCTGGGGATCACCTGGAATTATAGCTCCTTTCCAGACTAAAGCAATCAGTTCCTCTGGAGAAAATGGCTGCTTTGGAGGGTGGACTCCATAGCATTATTCTCTACTGAGGTTCTTCCCTGCCCAAAATCCTGTCTACTCCCAGTTCTGCCCCCAGTTCCAGGTATTTCCCAACCCAGAGCTGGCAACTCTAACATGTACTGATTGCAGCACATTTCTCCTAATTGACTGGGAGGAACCTGAGTTTGAATTCAGATGGACATTTCTGGGGGTACATGGATTTCTGTCCACAGAGTTTGATTTTTCCCTCTTCTCTTTTCCTGCCACAGTCAGAAATGCCCCCCCCCCCCGCCCCCGTTTTCCGTTTTGGACAACAGGGATTTCCAAGGAACGGGCTTTGAGAGGGCATTCTGGGCTGCTCCAGAAGGAGAGAGGTGGAGGAATTGTGCTCCATGGGAGGAAACTGTTGGACCCGTGGAAATATTCATTGAGATCCAACCCGTTTTCTTCCAGGGATCATATCCAAAATGTTCTTTGACTCCAAGCCTTGATCAAAGAGGGGATTTAATGCATTAAAATTGCATTTGAATACAGAATATAAACTTCTTGCAATATGACCCAGAAAATATGTTAGAGGGTGGGTTTCGCTATTTAGAATGAAATCTTCAAAAATAATTTTCTAAACTGTTCTGATGTCAAGAGATGAAAAGGAAAGCTATGTACAGATATTATCTCACCCACTCACCTGACCAAGCTGAAGAATACCCCCCGGCATTCTTTAAATTTGTTTTGCAAGCATCACAGTCCTAGGGGTTCCCAAGACAGCAGCCACCGGTGCAACATCTACACCACTGGTCCTCAGCACTGGAACAGTCACAACAGAGATATGCTGGTGAAATGCCCTGTCATACTCATGAGTTCTTCTCCCTCCCAGATTGTGCTCAAAGTGTTTCTAAGTCCTTTACTTTTATTTATTTTTTATAATTATATTTGTATACTGCTTTGGATTTGTAAATCTTTTGACTGCTGCTTAGGATTTGTAAATAAAATTGTGGTGAGGCCAAGCATTCCAAAGAAGTAGCCCCAGTATTTCCTGTAGAAACTTAATACTATGTCAAAAATGTAGGTGCCAGGGTGTTTTTTAAAAATTTTTAATGGAGACTTTGGCAAGATGCTATAGATTGAAGCACAATCAAATTCCAGTTTTTTCCCATTTAATCATATTTACAAAAAGTCATATAAATAGCACATTTGTTTGAGTGTTCATGCTCTCAAGGCCCAGCTGACCTATGGTGAAGCTATAGGATTTCCAAGGCAAGAGACATTCAGAGGGAGTTTGCTACTCCTGTTTTTAGAAATGCAAAATCTTCACCTTCTTCCCATTCCTGTCCCGATGACAAGGGGAGAGAAAAGGGCACCTAAACAGCATATTTACATCAGAGTGATCCATGTTCAGATTCTGATCTGAATTCCCAATGGTGATGACTGCCGTAATGGGCAGTAGCTCCATCTGGCCCTAGGCTTTGTCTTCTGCTTTCTACAAATGCTTGATAGATGCCAAGAAAGGTGTTGGTGGGTGCCATAGCACCCACAGACACCATGTTGGGAACCCTTGCTTATATTATCACCCAGTGCTTTGAAGTAGACGCAGGTTGGAATGGACATATTTCCAAATGCAGTTTGTGTACTCCTATTAATGTCACTTGATGTGCCGTGTATCCCCTTCAATGGCTTCTGGGAAAACAAGGTCTTTCTCCTTTATCCACTTGACAAACACATATACAGCACTTCTTTCTCACCACGTAGCTAGATGCCTTCCTTTCTGCATGGTCCCAGCTCCCCCCTGCTGCACACTTTTTTTCCTGCTGAGAAGATTAGGAAGGATAGGAAGTCCCTGTGCTAAAGACATCCAAAGCCAAAATAAACACAGGTCAGAAGATTAAGCTGCATCAGAACTTTAAAGCTGACCCAAGTTAAACAAATGAGCTGTCATGGGTTTTTTTTTTAAGTGCAGTTGGAGAGAACTGGCACAGCGTCAAAAAATGGTTAAAGAAGCCAGTAGGTTCTGCAGTGTGAAAGCTTGAAGGTTTTGTTGTTTTAACACCACATTCTTCAAAGCCAATATTCAGGTCTAACTTTGCACAGGTTTTTCTGACTCCTTAAGTTAAAGCAAAAGAATATGGAGAGATTGTCCCACTTTTCAGGTCCCTTGGAATTTTTTCTTCTACTAATTCAACAAGGAAGGTCTGAAAGGTACTGTAACTAAGTGATTGCTGAGTACTTCCCCTACTTATGATGAATAGACAAGAATAGTGTGTAAAGAATACTGGCACAATATGTCCTTGGTATTGTGTATGTCTGTTGGGTCACTGCCTGGAGGCCATATTGTTCAGCCTATCAGCTAAGACCTTTGTCACAAGCCACATACTTTCTGCCCTTATCAAAGGTAAAGGGGGGGGTGACACCCAGATACAGGATTTTTTCAGTGGTGGCACTTCACCTGAAGAATGCCCTTTACCTTGAGGGTTAATTGGTTTCTATCTTATTCTCTTTTAGGCACTAGGCCAAAGCATTTCATTTTACTCAGGGTTTTAACTAAGGAATTGATCTTTTTGCCATTGTTTTATAGTCTGTTTCTAGCCTACTCATTTTAATCTGTTCAACATTATGTTATTTTTATGCTCTTTCAAACTATTATGGCTTTTTCATGCTTTTTAAAGAAATGTTCACAATGTTTATGGAATTTTCGGGTTTAGTTATGCTTTTGAGTTGTAGGAAGTCACCTTGAGCAGGGTTCTAGAGAGGTGGTGTAGAAATTTTACAGATGAAATAATCTGCAGAAATAATACAGATGACTCAGAATAATCAAAATGTAGTCAGCCTCCCCTAAATTAGGTGAATATAAGCCATCATTTTGTAAGTAGTAATTGACGGTACTGCTTGATCCCATTTTACACAGTTTCTACCATATATTTGCACTCGATATGTGGGAAGCACTTTCTTAGCTTTTAATCTTGACTTTGGATTCTGTGCCCACCTTATACACCATTCGTTTTCTTCTAGTGCAGGGGTAGTCAAACTGCGGCCCTCCAGATGTCCATGGACTACAATTCCCAGAAGCCCCCTGCCAGCGAATGCTGGCAGGGGGCTCCTGGGAATTGTAGTCCATGGACATCTGGAGGGCCGCAGTTTGACTACCCCTGTTCTAGTGTATTTATTCTGCAACTACAATTGAAAAAAAAAATGCATTTTTCTAAATTGGGCTGGAACATCACTTGTGACACGTAGGGAAAGTTTCCAAAATTTTGGTTTTGCCCTATCACAGCTGCCTAGTAGCATCCAGCAAGCACTTTAAATCCTCGTGGTTCAGGCCTGGCACATATCTTTTAACATTAATATGTTGAATGAAAGGGAACTTAGAGGAACAGTGATAGGACTCTTTTTTTTTTTAATTAATAAGCAGTTGTGAAGCCCTGTTTTCCATATGCAGAGCACTAGGGGATTCTCTGATGTGTTATCAGCTGCTGTGAAAAAGGGGAAGTGTCATGTAAACTCATAATATGGGGGAACATGTTGAGTGTACAGGATGCATGGCAAAAACCAGTTGACACTATCATTGCAAGCTGTGTTGTTGGCAATGTGTTGAAAATCCTCCCTTTATTTTGTTTGCATGCAGCACTGAAATCCTTTTGTGTGTGTGTGTGTGTGTGTGTGTGTTTGTGTGTCTGCTGGGGATACTGCCATTTGCCTCTTCTTTGCTTCCTCTCCAACCTCTCTTTCCAGTCAAAATCAGCAGTTAACTAAACCTCACACAGCTCCTTTTAAACTCCCCCATTTTTTTAAAATTCAGTGATCCGAGGCTAACCCTAGTCTCATATCATCAGACTCTTGCTGTTCGTCCAAAAATTAAAACATTTTAAAATGAGCAGAAAATTGAATTTTTACACTGATAAAGAGGGGAGGATGGGAGAAGGTGCACAGTGGACAGAAAGATGTAAACTTGGGCAGGGGAATGAGGTTCAAGAGGAGGCAAAAGGGTGGGGGGAAATCCAATGGAATCTGAATGCTTTTGCATTACCTTTGGCTTGGAAGTGAAATAAGGGGAAAATCTACACAAAACCACTCTCAGAAAATTCAGGGGAACAGACAAGCATGGTGAAAACAAGGGAAACCCCCATGCATAATAAATATGTCATAGTCAAGCTACTCCAACACTAGAGCTCACCTCAGAATAACTTAACCCCTTTGGCTACCAGTATCACTCTGCAACATGGAGAGTAGAACTTTACAGTGGTAAGAACATTACAGTGGTGGATGTAGGTTTTGAACCAATTGGCTTAATAAATAATTAATTTTAATTTTAAATATTAATTTAATTTTAAATATTAATTTTAGAATTTTAAAACCTAAATTAGTATTTAATCTCCCTGTGTATTTTAAATCTTTCTGTAAGCCACCCTGAGCTTCTGGAGAAGGATGGGGTAAAAATGCAACAAATAACTCAATCACTTCTCCTATTTTCTGCCTGGGAATGGATAGGTAATACAATTCTCCATGCCACTCAGCAAGATATTACTAATACCTGGCTTCCCGAGTTGTTACATGCACATTCTGGTAAGTAACTACTAAGTAAACAATTGCTTGTATTTAGCCACTGATGTAGGCTCCACCATATTCAGATGAGTTCATTCTTTGCGAGCTACCAATACATCCCAAACCAGTCAATGGGGATGTACAATGTGGTCTAGAAATCAGAAAAATCCAAATTGTGACAGAACCCATCCCATAATCCCTCAGATGCCGCACTGACACACCAGGTTCTGTGGGGTTTCCTCCATCCTTGGTGGTAGAAATGTCACCAAGTCCCATTTGATTTATGGCAACCCCATGGAGTTCTCATGGTGGCAGACATCCAGTGATGGCTTGCCACTCCCTTCCTCCCTGTCACAACTGTGGTCTGTCATCCAAATACTAGCTAGGGCCCACCCTACTTGGTTTCGGAGATCTGACAGATTTGAGCTATCCTGGGCTATCCTGCTGTATTCATTAGTGGCTCAACCTTCACTAGCACCTGATCAGTGAACCAGTATTTTGGAAACCAAATGCTGGCAAGTCTAAATTGTTACAATAGTAAACATCCTTAATTTGACTGCACTTAAACTCTGTGCCTATGATGCTGGGGCATAAACCATATAACTTGGAGGGCTATGGTGAGGATTTGTGAAACAGAAACAGAAACAGTGAGAAACAGAAATTTCAGTTGGTTATGTCCAATATTTATTGTTGATATACGTAAGGGGGAAGGGGGAGAAACACACTACAAACAGCTGCAGTGGAATGTATGCCAGACCCTTAATATTGTATCTGAAGACATTTCCAGTAACTGTGCTACAATGCTATCCAAAAACTCTTGTAAAAGTACAGGAGAACTGAGATACTTTTGAAAGCAAAACATTTATCCTCCAGAAAGACCTTGCTGTTTATCATGTAACTACATGGCATTTTAGTGCACTTTTAATTGAGTATTAAAAGTCTTTTTGACACATTCTTTAGCCTTTCACAGTATGCTCTGATTGCTCCTCTGAGGCCCTGTATGGGAGATGGTGATGAGAGCTGTTTGAAGGCAAGAATTTGACCTGAGAGAGTCATGAGTATTTGGGGACTTCTTATTACTCCATATTACTCGGGGCTCTTTTGTCGGCAGGGCATTTTATGGTTTATTAATGCTCACGGGGGGAAATGATGTTCTGATTACTAGCCATTACTGGCCCAGCCTGCTTGGTTTGAAAACACCATGTTGCTGTAAGAACATATGGCTAACTTGCCAGTTTTCCTGCCTAACTCAAAACAGCAAAGTCTGGAGCTCTTTGGGATTAATGGAGAGCACCAAGTTCTTTCCTGGGGTATTTGAATTCCTCTTTCAAAAGACTCAGGAGTTTTGTAACTGCATGGAGCAAATACGTTACATCTGGGAATTTGAGGCAGGGCACTTTGCATTAATGTTGGTCATAAATACCATGCATGGGAGAAAATAGCAATATCATGTGAGAGAAAGTTAATAACAGTCGTAAAAATAATTTTCAGCTGTAACTTGACATTGCCCCAGTCCAGAGGCTTCTCTAGAAGGGGAAATGGATTGTGTTCTTGTAGGAGACCACAAAAGCAAATAAGTGGACCTTGAACAAGAATCATAGAATGATAGAACTGGAAGGACCTCCAGGGTCATCTAGTCCAACCGCCTACTATGCAGGAACTCACAATCTGCCCACCTACAGTGACCCCAACTTCATGCCCCAGTGATTCCTTCCCCCACCAAAAATCTCCAGAATCCAGCCTGGCCTGGAGGAAATTCACCTACCATCCCATTGTGGCAATCAGCAATTCCCTGGATATGCAAGGAAGGGCCACAAGACACATCCCTTCCTGTTCACCCACTCACAATCTGCCTAAGTTCATAAAATCGCCATTTCTGTAAGATGACTAACTAGCCTCTGCTTTAAAACTTCCAAAGAAGGAGAACCCACCACCTTCCAAGGAAGCTTGTTCCACTGAGGAACTGCTCTGTCAGGAACTCGTTCCAAATGTTTAGCTGAGAATTCTTTTGAATTAATTTCAACCCATTGGTTCTAGTCCAACCCTCTGGGGAAACAGAAAACAACTCTGCTCCATCTTCTATATGACAGCCCTTCAGGTACTTGAAGACAGTTTTCATATCACCTCTTAATCGTCTTCTCTCCAGGCTAAACAGAGATCATGTCTCCTTTCACAAAATAGCATGTAAACTTGACTTGTGATTGAAATTGATAATTTCCCTTTCATGTTAGTTTTTTAAAAGAGCAGAAACATGTGGTGTAAAAGGCACAGTGGTCCTGCCTCACAGATCTTACAGCCCTTTCATTTGCTGTCCTCTCATCTATGCGGTGGTAGTGGACTTTTATTTTTATTTCTTCATTTATATATTTCTATCCTGCCCTTCTCTGAAGGCAGGAAGAGAAGAAGGGTGGGGCAACTGGATGGTAGAAAGAGATAGGCTAGGGATAGAGCTGGAATGAGAGGAGCACCATAGGCACAGATGCCTACACAGTCCACATTCTTTGGATTGGTTTGGAAGCAGAACTCTGTGGTCAGCTGATCTCGAACGCCTCCTTCCTGTGGAGTATAAGGTAAACATTTGGAATTCCATGGGCCTTAAAGATTACAGGGCCTATTCTGCACACAATAGATAATGCACTTTCAATGCACTTTAGAAGTAGATTTTCCTGTTCTGCTCAGGAAAATCCAGCTGCCAAAGCACATTGAAAGTGCATTATCCTATATGTGCGGATGAAGTGAGAATACCAGTTCAACACACTCAATGCCTGCGGTATTATAGACAAACAAATATACCTTTTGAAAACAGTCATACCCCTGTGATGCCTGCATCATCTCAACTAAGCCCAAGTTCTGCTGAAATCTGAATACAGCCGCTGTGTCCAAGCAATGTCTTCAGATTGGCATTCCACAATGCAAGGTCTCAATTACCATCCAGTCCAATTTCTCCCATTGCTGAATGCTAAAATACTTGTTCTGTCCACCAAATCCAATGTCCAACATCCAACGTCAGAATTATGTTCCTATTGTACTATTAAAATGCTAAAAACCAAACAGGAAGCTGCATTTAGAATACCGAATAAAAGACGGAATGGTTAAATGTTACTTTTCTCCACTTACCCCTGAGGCAAATTGAGGTTGTATGAACCTGCAGTTTGCATTGTATAACAAGCTATGGATGTGAAAGCTGGACCCTGAAGAAAGAAGACAGGAGGAAAATAGATGCTTTCAAATTATGGTGTTGGAAACGGAGGCTGCGAATACCATGGGCAGCCAACGTTATCAAGATAGTTTTAGAGAAGAGCAAGCCAACTATGTCATTAGAAGGGAAGGTATTACGGCTAAAACTCACTTACTTTGGACACATCATGCGATCAAACTCGCTAGAAAAATCATTAATGCTTGGCATGGTCAGTGGCAAAAGGAAATTTGGTCGCCAAAGGATCTACTGGCTTGACACGATCAAAGCCAATACAGGGATGACCATGAACCAACTAAAAGAAGCAGTCATTGACAGAAACATACGGTGAAAACCTTCCTATAGAATCACCAAGGGTCGGACATAACTGAACGGATAACATCAACATCAAAAAGAGAATTTTGTGATCTTTGTCTCATCAGTTTCTTAACACCTGCCAGTGAAAGGCAAAGATTTGTCAGGTGACGCGTACACAACTGTGACTTGTTCAGCACTGAGATAAACTTGGGTTTAAAACAATTATTGCTGCCTGCCTAGGCAGATGAGGAATTTAATGAACAAATCAGTACCTAGAGCTATTGACCAGAGTCAAAATGAAAATAATGTTGGTCACTTAGTCAAGGCCACCACAGAGAAAGCAGTATTGTCTGGCTCCAAGCTGGAGGGATTCTGGGGTCTGAAGCATTAAAATCAGGCCATTGATACGCGATAGGGTATATAGTTTGCCTGTAATACCTCACATGATCAGTGCATGTAACTGAATGGCTGGGAACTTAGTCTTGGGAGCTGGAGAACCAATACAAGACAGGTGGCACAAGGCTATGGACAAATGGTGTGACGAAGGGAAGTTTGTATGTTTATTTCAGAGTCAAATTCTGTGTTTAATGAAAGTTGATGGGATTGCAAATTGACTGTTTTCTGTCTCTCCCTGAAGCTATATGTATTTACTGTTTACAGTGTCAATTCTTTCTAGCCAAGTTCTCAAAAAGGAAATTGTGGACAAAGTAGTGAGTTCTTGATAAGGCAACTCTTCATGATTCCATTATAGCTGCAGTATACTTAGGCTAATCTAGTTTAAACCTTATATCTACTTACAACATGTGCCAAATATCTGGGGCTTTACCGAAAGTTCAGTTAGAGTGAGAAGCCATTAAAATGACAGTATGGTCCTAAGAAAGCCAAACTGGGAGAAAGCCAAACTGAACAGACCTCAGTCTGATTAAGCAGACTTCTTTAGGATTGCTCTGCAAATAAAACAAGTGGAAGAATCATATTTTGGATATTTGACACCTGACATCCTTAGTGTACTAAAAGTGATGTTTCTTAATATGTAGCAATTTGTGCATTTTGATAGGCAACTGTGTTGTTATGGCTTTATTAGCATCATTAGTTCTTTCATCAGCAGTCATTACCAGCATGGTGTAATGGTTAAGAGTGGCAGCTTCTAATCTGGAGAGTCGGGTTTGATTCCCTGCTCCTCCACATGCAGCCAGCTGGGTGACCTTGGGCCTGTCATAGCACTGAAAGAGCTGTTCTGACCAGTATCAGGTCTCTTGCAGCCTCACCTACTTCACAGGTGCCTGTTGCAGGGAGAGGAAGGAAAGGCAATTGTAAGCCACTTTGAGACCCCTTCTGGTAGAGAAAAGCAGGGTATAAAACCCGACTCTTTTTCTTCTACCAGTATTCAAAAACCTCCTTGAGTATTGAAAAGAAAGGAATAGAAGCTAATGTAGAATAGCCTTGATAATCCTTTTCTATCAAGATTATGTCCAGAGGAACCGTATCAGAAAAATGGGAGGTGGGGTAAGGTTAGATATAAATATTCCAGAAGTCTGAATGGAGAAAATGCATGAAAACTCTATTATGGTAGGATATATGGAAGAATTATTTTATCTTTCCACTATCATCTTTTGTTATATATGGTGCTTAGTTTGGCAAGCTGTCTCTGTCTTTCTCATAAATACACTGAGAATTATATAGACCACATCCTGCAAAAGAGTTTCTGTTTTATCCTATAGGCAAGAAATGTTACGGCACCAGAGAGTCTAAGGCTGGTGACAGGAGTGAGTTTTTAAGAGAAGAATGAAAAATGTGTACTCCCCTCACTTCTTTTGTCCCATTGTTGTGTTTAATCAAACACATTTTCCAGACGTTCAAAGCTTTGTGAAACTTTACAAAAATCTGTTTATTAGGAATGTCTGTGTGAGAACTGCTACCATACACAACTCTGTTTTAAAAAACAGTACTGTCTAGGTCAGCCTTTCTCAACTTTTATACCATCGAGAAAGCCCTGAAACAATGTTCAGGCTTCAAGAAATCCCAGAAGTGGCATGATGGTGCAGAATATGGTCATATGCACCCACTAGGACAGCTGGTCTGGCATTATGGGCTGCGTTGCCACTAATATGCTGATGACACCCAGCTGTGTCTCCTCATGGACAGCCACCTGGATTCTCCCCTGGATACATTCGTCAGATGTTTGGAAGCCTTTCCTGGATGGTTAGATTAGAGCTGCCTGAAACGCAACCCCTCCAAGATGGAGATCTTGTGGTTGAACAGGAAAAGGGCAGGACGGGAAGCACTTCTACCCATCTTTGTGTGGTCTCAGCTTAGCATCTTGCCCACAGCAAGGAATTTGGGAGTGATTCTGGATGCCTATCGATGGAGTCACCGGTCCCTGGAATAGCATGCACGGCATTTTACCACCTTCGCCAGGCAGGGCTACTAGCACCCTACGTGCCAACTTGGATTCTATGTGCTCCACACCTATGGACTGCATAGCTACATATGAAGATTTTGAATTGGGACTTGCTTTTGCATGCATCTAAAGTAGAGTCATGAGCCTCTTGTGGCGCAGAGTGGTAAGGCAGCTGACATGCTGTCTGTCCATGAGGTTGGGAGTTCAATCCCAGCAGCCGGCTCAAGGTTGACTCAGCCTTCGATCCTTCCGAGGTCGGTAAATGAGTACCCAGCCTGCTGGGGGGTAAATGGTAATGACTGGGGAAGGCACTGGCAAACCACTCCATATTGAGTCTGCCATGAAAACACTGGAGGGCGTCACCCCAAGGGTCAGCCATGACCCGGTGCTTGCACAGGGGATACCTTTACCTTTACTTAAAGTAGAGTCACCAGATCTAAGTGAGTAAGCATCAGGTTGTAAGCTAGTGTTTTCTTGTTTTGGGTTGTTTCTAATTATTTCCATAATAAATTTTGAATATTTTAAAAATAAAATGTCTTATTTATTTGCATCTACCACCCTGGGAACCAATGAGGTCTGACTAACCTAATCCTTGACCAATACATTCTTCCAAAAGTTGAACTCTTCATTAAGCACAATGGACCATTTATGGTTAACCTCTCAATTGTTTTGGTACAATTATTCCTCTCCCACCCCTTAACATGATGTGAAAATGCAGTAATATATTTCTGTGCTGTCCTCTGCAGGCCTTTATAATAAAAGCAAAGCTTTAACAAAAGAAGCTGAAGCTCATACAAGGGTTCGGATATATCAGAGAAGTTGCCACTGCTGAAATCTGCCATAATTATTTTGTGAGTAGGCCGATTGGTGTGGAGGGCAAAAGAGGAAGAAGATGGTCACCAGTTGATGCATGATATAGTAGTTAGAATGTCAGACTTGGGAGAGACCTGCTTTCAAAAACATGCCCTTTGCTTTAGGATGCTTTGGGCTGATCCTGCGTTGAGCAGGGGGTTGGACTAGATGGCCTTTATGGCCCCTTCCAACTCTATGATTCTATTGATTCTACCATGGAGCATTCTGGCTGACCTTAGGCCTCAGCATGACACACCTCACAAAGTTAATGTGAGGCTAGAGTGGAGAAGGAAGACCCATGTATGCTTCCCTTTTCTCTTTGGAAGGAAAGGGAGGATAAAAATATAGTGGATAGATGTAGCTTGTGAAAGGGCTCTTAAAATAACAAATGGGCTTGTCCAGATTCTCATTTTCCTTGCTTGTTTCTGTTTATTCAGGGTTCCCCCCTCCCCCGTTCCCACGTGCGTTTCACTCCCTGTAGTGCTAGATTCAGTATTACATCAGATTATGTCCAACAAAACAACCTGCAATTCAAGTCTGTAGGGGGATTTGCCAGACATAAACCGATGTAATATCTGATCGAACACTACAGGGAGCAAAACATACAAGAAAGAGAACAGCCCCCACAAAGAAACAAGAATTTACAAGTGAAGTAAATGTGTGTCGAAAAAACCTATGACTTGACCTAACCATTCACAAAAGCAAGGGATACATTTATCTGTTTATTTCAAAATGCCCCATTATCTATACAGAAACATTTCCAGAGGGTAACACAAAAAGGATTTTTTAAAAAAAAAATTGACACTAAAGAAAAGCACCCAAGAAGAATTCATAATAAACAATAAACATAAGAGTTTTTTTTAATGTGGCAGACAAAAGCAGAACTCTGACTACCCCTTCTTAGTCTCCATAGAAAATGACTAGTCTTAACCTGTCAAAACCCAAGCAGCAGAAAAAAAGCTTCTTCCATTATCTTATTCCCTGGTAATTTCTCCAGTTCTGTTGTTAGATTGGAACTGACATGGTTAAATAGAACAGAAACAAACATGCAAACAAAACTTCTCCTTTGCAGATACTGTTCTTGGATATTCGCTGAATATTCCCTAAACATTTACACATTGGCTGATATTTGTGTCTAGGGACTAGAACCATCATACTGGAGTACTGTAAGGCTGCAATTCAGGACAATCTTTCAAAACAGCCTCTATTTGACTTACTAATAACAGCTTGATTCCAGTGGTTTTGATTGCTGAGATAGGGAGTATTTGGAGATGTAGATCTTCCTCTCATCATTACTGCTAGCTACAATCAAATCTGTCAAGAAAGAAGAGTGAGTTGCCAGACTCCTAGAGACAGTGGCATTTTTAGCTGCCAACAAAGTCACAGGTAGATGCTAAGGGTGTTCTCAACAACCTAAAGATTAGGGCCATTTTAGGCCTTGGACATCTCATGAGCGCTCATGAGACATCATATATATAGGCTGCTACTCTTTATATCACAGGTAGGGTTGCCAGCTCCGGTTTGGGACATCCCTGGAGATTTTGGGGGTAAAGCCTGAAGAAGGCAGGATTTGGGGGAGGGGAGATTCTTCAGTGGGGTTTCATGACATACAGCCCACCTTCCAAAGTGGCTGTTTTCTCCAGGTGAACGGATCTGTTGCCTGGGGATCAGTTACATGGATGCATAAAGCTTCGTTATACTGGAAAAGATTGGTGGTCCTTCAAGGCAGTGGTCTGTCACAGGGGTAGTCAACCTGTGGTCCTCCAGATGTTCATGAACTACAATTCCCATGAGCCCTGCCAGAAAATGCTGGCAGGGGGTCATGGGAACTGTAGTCCATGAACATCTGGAGGATCACAGGTTGACTACCCCTGGTCTATCACATCACTGACTGCCTGGCCCTTTTAAGCTAGTTCTGAGCAGAACTGGAGAGTGGGGAAGGAGGGCTCTTGGAAATGACTTCCAGAAAGGACCTCCACCCCCATCAGCTGCATTTACTCGTATGACATTCTTATATACTTACTTCGGGTAATTTATTTTTGAAAAGTGACGTTGACAGTATTTGATGGCTGAAATTTAATGCTGCAATCTTTAAGAATGTTTGAGAGATCACATTCAATAGTGTAGTATTTGCCAGCTTTTATTAGAGATAGCTTTTGAGGATACTTATTTGACACTTGCCAAAATCAAAGCAGTCAGGAGACTCCAATGAATTTAACAAATTCAGCCTTCAAATTCTTAAGACATTTCCCCCAACGTTTGCATTTCAACGTGTTGCAGTAACAACAAAATGATCATTTCTGCTCCAGTCCTAAAACGTATGTCACTGTTTTCTACTCAGTCTCCCACAGATTATGTGGCATCCTAAGCAGGCCTATAGAAAAGCAAACCTCATGTTATTGAAAGGTACTACCAGAATTACGGATGCCAGTCCCCAGGGGGACCTGGAGATCACCCAGTTTTACAGCACAGGCAACAGAGATCAGTTCCCCGGGAGAAAATGGACATCGTGGAGGGTGGACTATATAGCATTCTATTCCACTGAGATCCCCCCTGTCCAAAATCTCACTGACTCCCAGACCCACACCCAAAAGTCTCCAAATATTTCCCAATCTTCAGGTAGCAACCCTAACCAGAATATGGGCCTTAGTATTGGAGCCTTACGTTACTCTTAAAAAATATTGTGGAAATCTCCACCTTATTCTCAAAGGGGTCCACAAAAATCAGATTGTGACACTGAGAGTGTGGTATAGTGCAGGGGTAGTCAACCTGTTGTCCTCCAGATGTTCATGGACTACAATTCCCATGAACCCCTGCCAGCATTTGCTGGCAGGGGCTCGTGGGAATTGTAGTCCATGAACATCTGGAGGACAACAGGTTGACTACTCCTGGTGTAGTGGATAAGACTTGTAATAAGACTTAAAAAACCTTGGGAGAAATGAATGACAAGTATCTGTCCAGCCACTGCTTAAAGACCACCGGTGAGGGGGAGCTCACCACCACCTTAGACAGGCAATTCCACTGCTGAGCTACTCTGACAGTAAATCCCTATGCCCACCTTCCCTTTCCCCCTGGATATCTAGCTGGTATCATTCTCCATGTAGTTTAAACCCATTACTGCGGGTCCTATCATCTGCTGCCAACAGGAACCTTCCCCTGCCCTCCTCCAAGACCGTTTATGCACTGAGAACTTCATTGCCCCAGCTCCCATGCAGGAGCACAAATCGGGGGCAGATGAGGTAACCAGGCCAAGTGCTCCCCCATGTGGGTGCAGGAAGAGGTGGGGCACGTTGCCACTCCAGACTGCAGCCTGGCATAAAACCTCCAGTGCATAAACGGTCCAAGTGACAACCTTTCAAATACTTAAAGACAGCAAACATGTCCCCTCTCGACCTCCTTTTCTCCAGGCCGAACGTTCCCAAGTCCCTCATCCTTTTTTCATAGGGCTTGGTCCCCAGCCCCCAAATCATTCTCCTCACTCTCTTCTGCACCCTCTCAATTTTGTCCATACACATATATAATCTCACCTCCCCCCCTTTCTGAGCCTTGGAGTCCAGTTGCATCAGTGTTGGGGAGTTGCTCCAGTGTTTGGGAGCTGCTGCTGGATTCCACTGTCACTAAGGCAGGACCCAAAGCAACACCATCACACAGGACTTTTGAAGAGATTTAAACTTTCCTATATATTTTTAATTTTTCGATTTTTCTGCAAACTTGGCAGGTTACAGTGGCAGGGGCAGGGGGTGGCAGGTTACAGTGGATGAGCAATAGGGTTGTGAGTGTCCTGCATTGTGCAGGGGGTTGGACTAGATGACCCAGGAGGTTCCTTCCAACTTTGTTATTCTGTGATTCCATGGCATGGCCTAACTTTGCGGAGAAATCTGCTTAGCCTCCTTGTGGCCCAAATCTGTGGATTGAGCTATCCATGGTGGGGTGTAATCAATAATTCTGGGGACTATATCAATTGGCCATGAGAAGAAACATTACAGCCCAGCAGTCATAAATGTAATGTGCAAGTACTATATCAAAACCCTGAGCTATCCTTGGAGAAAAATCACAAATTTCACGTGAGAAGACCCAGAAACAGAAAAAAGGAGATTCCTTACCGCTTTGATCCTAGTACATGAGGAGTGCTAGAGCTCCCCCTGCTGACATTAGCAGAATGTTGCAGCTATTATCCTGATGCAAAGGTAGATTCAAGTGGGTAGCCGTGTTGGTCTGAAGGAGCACAACAAAATTTGAGTCTTCTTCATGTACTACTGAACTGTGACAACACCCCATTTCTAGACCTAGAAACTGGGGAATTAAATTTCACTGCCTACTAATCCCCCTCCCCCAACTTTTTATTTTTATGATTGTGGCTTGGAACAACTTCTAGTCTTCTAGTCCAGGGGGTAAGTCAACCTGTGGTCCTCCAGATGTCCATGGACTACAGTTCCCATGAGCCCCTGCCAGGAAATGTGTTTTTTTGAACAGTAACAAGCAGCCAGCCTAATTGAGGCATGCAAGTCGGGTGGTATCAAGTCACCAAGAGGCCTAGACTTGCCTACTTGTCGGGCCTAGACTTGCCAACCTCCAGGTGGGACCTGGAGATCTCCCAGAATTGCAACTGAACTCCAGACAACAAAGATTTGTCCACCTGAAGAAAATAACTGTTTTGGAGTGTGGGTTTTCTCGCATTGGCTGAGGCCTCACCCTTCCCCAAACCCTGCCCTCCTCAGACTCTGCAACAAAATCACCAGGAATTTCCCAACCTGGAGCTGTAGTCAGACCTCGCTCCAATGAGTGCTCCCTCAAATCCCAATACAGGCCCTAAAAGAGCCCTGTCCCCCCTTCCCCCTTACTCACGTAAACCCAGCCTGGAATACTGTGGTTGCCTAACAACCACCACTGAGGGGGATCTGTTGTTTATAGCCACAGGTGCTCCGTTTATTACTTTTTAAAGCCCCCCCCCTGCTGTTTGGGGGTTTGGTTGAGATCCCATGTTTTCCTGAAAATCTGGGGCCATTTATAGATTTGTAGAAACATCTGTTCACCACTCCAGTCACCGGATTTATTTTTGTGCACTTCATTGTACAGCCAAATCCGATTGGCTAAATACCGTGTGATGTCATTCCCCGCACTACAGAATCCTAGATATGGCTGGGATTTAGCTCATCCAGGAAGAAACAGTAATCAAGTAGACATGATTGCCCTGACGAAGACAGGAAGACGGGGTGTAAATTCCGTAAATAAATAAAGTAGAAGCAGATGGGAGATAATTACGGCACCAAGCATATTGGAGGATAAAGCGAATGTTCTCGCAATCAAAATGTTTGGGAGAAAATACTTCTCTTCCCAGATTTGCTAATGCTTACCTCTCCCCTCCCCATCTCAATAGATGCATATTTTTTCATATATAGAAGGAAATGTACTTAATTTGTAAATATCAGTAAAAATAACAATAACGTACAGCAAAATGGACTTGCTGGAATGTATGTTCACTCGCTAGCAATGGCCTTCCGCCCACACAGTCCTAAACAGCAGTTGACTCAGTCTCACCCCCTCATTTGGATGCGTCCCAAGATAATTCCAGCCGTTTTGGACTGTGCGAGCACAATTCATGCCTCATTGTAATGCACCTAATAGAGCTATCCAAGTCTAAAACTTCTTGGGCCTATGTGTGTTATATCCTGTCTCTATAATGTGCAAAATAGCATAGCTGGAGGCGGTGGGGGGGAAGCGAGGGAGGGGGAGTGTCTGTTTGAAGTTGGGGGTGGATGGACGGGTAGGGCTTCATAGATTGTTCCCCAGTGAGGATTTGGACTTGACATCAAACCCCCATTACTGCAGCCCCCTGATATGGACAGATGTTGAGTTGCTGCTCAAAGGAAGTCCAAAATCCTTCCTTGGGAAATATTTGGCTCGGAAACTAAAGAAAATATTGTGGAAGGAAGGGAAATAAAAAAGCCCACTAAAGAAGATTTATCGGTACCTCCAAACACTTATGCAGCCCACCCCCTAACTTCCCACTCCCACTGTAATGGGGTTTCTGCCTCAGCAAAAAGAAGGGAAGCAGCCTCTGTTATGCTGATAGGTAGCAAATTTAGAAACTGGAGCAAGGGAATCTGATAATTGTGTTGGCTCACTTGGAAGGGACAATCAAAAAGCAGGAGAATAAAGGGCTGGATACTAAAAACTGCGAGCATAACACGTTCATAAAAGGGGGTCTTTCCCCTCCTTCAGGGGAGGTCTTATTTCAGCGGTGCCCAACTTGGTGGCCACGGCACTAGGGCACCTGCCAACACATTTTGTGGTGCCCGCCCAGTGTTTTCAGAAAGCGGGTAGGAGCAAGGTGGGGACTTTCCTCCAGCAACGTATCTGATTGGCTGCACAGATTTTTTAAAAACAAATGTTTTGCAGGCAGTTGCCACCACAGCACAAGCATCTTTAATGCTGGGCTGAAGGGAAGCTGGGGGAGCCACTTTGTGGCTGGTTCCACTCAGGCTGCTGGGTCATTCCTGGCCACCAGCTGGGTATGGCAGGTAGGGATGCCAGATCCAACCTGGGAAACTCCTAGAGATTAAGAGATAAGAGCCTGCAGAGGTCAGGGATCTCCATGGTATATAATACCATACAATCCACCCTCCAAAGCATCCATTTTCTCCGGAGGAACTAATCTTTGTAGTTTGGAAATGATTCCCTGGAAATAATTCCAGGGGATCCCCAAGTGGCACCTGGAGCCAAGCATCCCTACGGTCCATCTCTGTAGCTGCCATTTTGAAAGAATTCCAAAGGTGATCACAGGCTTTAAAAGGTAGGGGACCCCAATGGGCAACAGGGGCACTTGCCCTGGGCCCCAACACTGGGAAGGGGCCACATACTCCTACCCTCCTAAGGAGGGGGAGAAAGAAGAGAGCTGTTCTTGTGCCCCACTTTTTACTACCCAAAAGAGTCTCAAAATAGCTTATAAACATTTTCCTCTCACCACAACAGACACCCTGTGAGAGGGAGGCTGAGAGAGCTCTGAGAACTATAACTGGCCCAAGCTGGCTGCACGTGGAGGACTGATTAATTGAACCCAGTTTTCCAGATTACAGCCACTGCTCGTAACCACTACACCAAGCTGGCTCTCTTCAAATACAGCAGACTCAGCCTGTACATCTCAGCTAGCTGAATCAAGTCCAAATCGGTTCAGGCTTCTCTTATTCGGTTGGTTTGACCTCATAGGATGTTTAATTCAGCTCGGATAAGCCCAAAAAGTATTCAAATCTGCATTGATTCCAGTATTTTCAGGTTTCTCCAAGCCAAATTGCCCATCCCTATCTAGGGCTTGGGTAGTTGGCTCTTTCTTACCTTGCTGGGGCATAGGACCACCCCTTACTTTGCTTGAGAGGGGTGAGTAGACAAAGGCAGGTCAGTCTATGAAGTAAAAAACGAAGAAAACCAACCAAATGGCATTCCAGATGAAATAAAAAATGTTTTAATATGCAATGGTTTAATGTTCTGTTTTTTATTATTCCAAAGTTCTTGTAGGTAGCATAGGGTCAAGCCAGAACGGTATCTAGATAGTTATGCTGTTTTCAAAGACTAAGGCTTCCTCAGTGGCTTCCCCTCTATTGTAGTTTTCAAACAATGTACACTCATTCAAGATATCTGAGTAGAAATTGTATTCAGTATAACCTGGTCATAGGCTCTTAGAAGGTGCTGAGGATCCAGATCACTCAGATCCCCTTAGAAGGTGCTGAGGATCCAGAGCAGTGTTGTGTAGGTGGGCAGTGATTCTGGAGACCCTTGCTCAGAGCTCCAGAATCATTAACCCCACCTTCCCCGTCCTCCAGCACCTTGAGACAACACAAAAGTAGATGCCAGATTCGACAAAGTGTCATGAAAAGCACAGAGGGACAAGCTTTCCGTTGACTCCAAATTGTCTGTGTGTGTGTGTGTGTGTTTGATTTTTCTCCATTCTCCCCTATCACTGTAGCCCCCTCCCCCACCAATACTTCAGAAAATTTGGTCACAGGGATTCTGAAATCCCAGGTATTGACTTCCTTGGAATCTTAAGTGGTTGATGGGAGAAGGGAAAGGCAATGAAAAATGTGTTAATACAACCACATTCTCTCTTTAGGCTGTAGAAGGAAACCTAGTATCTTCATTAGGCTCAAATTGTAGAAAGCTGTGAAAGGAGCAAACCTTCAGATGCTAGTACCATAACACACACAAACATTAACATTAATATAAAAGCATATAAAGACAATAGGTAAAAGTCAAAATTCAGATGAGGGCATAAGAACAGTTTAAAAACAGGTAGAGGTGTGGGCAGAATTTTTGAACTACCTTTCTTAAAAGCTGGACAATTGGATGCAACAACAAATTTCTCAAGGTTGGCACTCCACAGACTTAGAATCATAAGAGTTGGAAGGACCTCCAGGGTCATCTAGTCCAACTCCCTACAGAATGCCACAAGAACCAAGCTCCTACACAATCCCTTCTGTCCACCGATTTACAATTCACAGAATTAGCATTTATGCCATATGGCTATCTAACCTCTGCTTTAAAACTTCCAAAGAAGGAGAACCCACCACCTCACGAGGAAGCCTGTTCCACTGAGAAACCGCTCTGTCAGAAACTTCTTCTGGATGTTTAGTTGAAATTCTTTTGAATTAATTTAAGCCCATTGGTTCTGGCCCGACCCTCTGGGGCAACAGAAAAGAACTCTGCTTCACCCTCTATGTGACAGCCCTTCAAATACTTGAAGATGGCCATCATATCACTTCTTAGTTGTCTTCTCTACAGGCTAAACAGACCAAGCTCCCTCAAGCTTTCCTCATAAGGGTCTCCAAACGCCTCACAATTTTTGTTGTCCCTCTCTGGACATGCTCCAGTTTGTCTACATCCTTCTTCAATTGTGGTGTCCAAAACTGAACACAGTACTCCAAGTGAGGTCTAACAAGAACGCAGTAAAGTAGTTCCATCACCTCATGTGATTTGGACACTGTACTTCTTTTGATGCAGCCTTTTTAGCCACTGAGTCACACTGCTGATTCATGTTTCGCGAATAGTGTACTAAGACCCTAGATCCTTTTCATACATACTACTGCCAAGACAGGTCTCCCCCATCCTATAAAGATGCATTTGGTTTTTCCAACCTAAATACAGAACTTTACCTTTATAACTATTGAAATAGTGAGAGCCAGTTTGGTGTAGTGGTTAGGAGTGCGGACTTCTAATCTGGTGAGCCGGGTTTGATTTTGCACTCCCCCACATGCAGCCAGCTGGATGACGTTGGGCTCGCCACAGCACTGATAAAACAGTTCTGACTAGGCAGTGATATTAGGGCTCTCTCAGCCTCAACCACCTCACAGGGTGTCTGTTGTGGGGAGAGGAAAGGGAAGGCAACTGTAAGCCGCTTTGAGCCTCCTTCAGGTAGAGAAAAGCAGCATATAAGAACCAACTCTTCTTCTTCTTCTTCTTCTTCTTCTTCTTCTTCTTCTTCTTCTTCTTCTTCTACAACAACTACTACTACTACTACTACTACTACTCATTTTAGCCCAGACTTGGTGCCACCACAAGACAGGCCTTGCCATGTGTTGCTCTCATTGAAAGGTGGAAAGTTCCTTCCGTCATCTGTGAAACTGCACATCACTATAGGGTAGCACTGACCATCTGTTCTGTGCATGCGCATGAGTAAGGACATGTGATTCAGGTCCCTTATCTGCTCAGATCAGCACTTTTAACAGTTGACCACTAGTAAGAATGAAGCCTCCCAAATTCAAATCGATCAAAAGATGCCAACAGTTCTAAAGGCCTGGAATCTGAAATTTGAAGTTAACTTTGTGTATTCAAAATGGACGCAATATTAGAACTCGGCACTTTGTATTCAAAAATTTGAATGCGGGACCATCATTTCAGCTCTAACAGCATGGATCTGCAATGGCCAATAGAATAATAGAATCATTGAGAATGTCGAGCATCTCTCCATGTTTGAAGTACGTTGAGGGCCAATTCTGGTATTGTCAGCAACAGAACACGGGCTGTTATAGAGAGCTGGCAGTGGGTTTTTAATTTTAATAAATATTAATATTTAATTCTACAACACATTTTTCCCTACAAAGCCTTGAGCATACTTTCCCTATTTTGACCCTTTTTTGGGGTGAGCTGACAGTGATGTCACTGGACACCACCACAGAGTGTCACCCTCACTGACAGAATCCTTCAAATATTCCCTCCATTATTACTGGTCTACAGAGAAGGTTGCCACATCACAGCACCTGCCATGTTGTGGAGGAATGGGGCCATAGTATTGTGAACAATGGGGTTTACATCAGCTCTTTAGAAACCAATGGGATTTGCACCTGTAGCCCTCGATTAACCAACCAGTTCAGGTATCAGGCCCATAAGCCCAGAGGACTTACTTGTTCTTACTGAGGCAAACAGATGTGTGGTGAGAATTTATCTTTCTTCCCATAATGGTTTATGGTTTTCCTGCTTGGAAGAGCCTCTCTGGACCCCATTTTGAAAACCACTTTTGAAGAGGAAGCTGGAGGAAAATTGAACTAGAATTATTGCTTACCCCTACCTATTATTAAGTTACCACTTTTGCTTACTGCTGCCTGTTATGAAACAATTGGCTGAGGTCCAGGAAGTCGCGCAGCCAGCTCAAAGCACCCCAGGGAACTTTGGTCTTGTTTTTCACAAACCAAGGCCCCTCCCAGCACCCTTGGGCATAGTAAAGAGTTTTTGAAACGTCTCACAAAAAAAGGGCTTGCGATCTGGCTCCATGGTCAACTGTTTGTTTTTAAGAGGCCAAAAGTTCCAGCAGGGGTCAAGCTTGAGGGCATGCTTGTAGTAGAATTTTAGGCCCTGGCTCCTTACTTGTTTACGGCTATGGATCCCCACAGAGAGTTTTCACAATAGAAAGCTGCCTGACAACAAGGGGAACAAACATTCAAAAGACTGCACCCAGATCTGTGGGAGGAAACTGCACTCAGCCCATTGCAGTGTCAAAAAGACCAGGATGACTTTGCCCAAGTGCTATGAGGCCATGCAAGGGGAGGGCTGAGAACTGCCCCCTTCCCTTCAAATGTTGCTATCAGGGGTACCAGCATTTCCAGCCAGCTCACTGGTTTAATATAGAATGCACAACAAAGGGACAAATCCCTTTAAGAGAAAAGGAAGAAAGGGTGGCTGCCCAGCATTGATGACATGGCTACAATTACTGCAAGGGATTTTTTAAAAGTGAAACATTTGCAATTTGCAATGCTAAAATACTTCTCATTTGATCTGGAAATGAATGCTGAAACAGACCTACAAAGCCCCCGGAGCCATTCTCTCCCACACACAGACTCCATATCATTCCTTCCTTAGTTGCCCTTGGAAAAGATATCTCTAGCCTTTTGACAAAAGACTCAGAATCTGAATCTCATCTTGTTCTTGTTGCTGTTGAAGATTGATTTCATTTAACCCATTAATATCCCACCTTTCTCCTCAGTGGGGGGTTCAAAGCAGTTTACATAATTCTCCTTTCTGCCATTTTATTCTCTCAGCAACCTTGTAGGCTAGATTAGGCTGAGAGAATTATGTATGGTTTGAGGTCAGCCAGCAAGGGGGGAGGAATTAGATGGTTAGGAAGACTTGGCAAGCATGTTGAAGCATATATTGCTAGAGATGGGCACAATCCGCATTTTTGCAGTTTAGTTTGTGATGGAACCACAAATTGATACACTGATTCACGAACCAAACTGGTTCATATTGGTTCATGAGACATTTGACCCCCTGATTTCTGCTCACTGCTGCTTTTCATGGGGAGCAGAAAGCAAGGGGTTAAATGATCGAGAAATTTCACCCCTCCACACACACACACAGACTTTCTGCTCCCTGCTAAAAGTGGCAACAAGCAGAAAGTAAGGGGTTAAATGGCTCCAAGCAGAAAACAGGTATTTAAATGGCTCGAAGCCATTTAAATCCCTGCTAGCTGCTCTTCATGAACCAACACAAACTGCATCAAAATTCATGCAAGTTTGTGGCAGCTTTTCAGTTTGTGAACATCATTTCATGAACCACAAACCACCCAAAATTCGTGATGACCGTTCGTTTGTGAGCTGGTTCATGACCAACATTATTTACTGGTGGTTTGCTTGAGCCAGCTGCTTGTTGGCTGTATGGCCAAAAGAAATTGGGTATGCTCCTTTGGTGCTGATTAGCACTTAATTGAACCCAGGGTGCCATACAGCAAGGGGGGGGAGTGTTGGCAGAGCTCATCTTTGCACAATTCTGTGCCGAAAAATTAATAACATGCCAAACAATTTCCTCTTGTAACTCTCATTTGCTAAACAGCAACAACAATGAGCCCCTCCCCCCCTCCTAAGGCTAAAAATGGCATAGGAAGAGGATTTGTGGTTACCAAAACTCATATAAGGGGAAAGAGTTGTTCACCTACTCCCTTTATACTAAAGTCCTGGTCCAAGCCCTGCAGTTTCTATTTACTGTTCCAAAAACAAACCCCACCTGGGAAGGTGCAATCATGGCTCTCTCTATATATAGAGACAAAGCAAACCAGAATACATATGCAACTCATAAAAGCTACCATTCTTTATTTCAATCACCAAGTGCCATCTAGTGGCAGCATTTAAATTTTGTCCTGGAGAGCTGTCCAATAGAGTGCTTTGGATCTCAAGCTAATACTGCAAGGTTACATTAAGGACAACACAACAACCACCACCAACAATGGAAATTAAGCAAAGAATTCTTGGCCGCTGTTAGGTTGATCAAGAAAAGCTGTTTCCCCAATATCCTTATGCATGCAAATGTTTGAAATTGGACAATTTCTCATTCCATGACACTGTGCATTACTTTGCCCATGAAGTGCAGTTATTGTGAGACAGGAGCCAGGCTGTAGTAGGGGAAATTAAATGCACAGTTGCCATTTTGGCTATGCATAGTCTGATCTTCGGCAAAGAGTGGTTGATTCAGCATTCTGTGTTTGGAATAGGTATGATTTTGTGTGTCTGTAACTGTTACTAATACATGAATCAAACCACTAGCAGCACAAGATCCTCACTTTTTTGGAGCTGTAGATCTCTCAGTCTGAAACTGTATAATTCAAGCTCAAACATTATTTACTGAAACAATTAACTCTATCTTGGCTATCCAATTGCACAGAATGCATAAGATCCCCCGAATGTCAAATCAGTGGCCACTGAGGGGAACCTCCTCATTCAGAGGCACTAAATTTCTGAATGCCAGCACCAGGAGGTAACATCAAGGGAAGTTCTTGGCCTCTGTGCCTTGTTACTGGCCTTCCAGAGGAACTTGCTGGCCACAATGAGAGACAGGATACTGGACGAGATGGACCACTGGTCTGATCCAGTGGGAATCTTCTAAATTCCAGGATTACTGGTGTGCAACTGAGAAAGGGGTGAAATCTGCTTACTATCTTGAGTGTTTCTTGGAAGAGGAGACTTGGGAGTGGCCTACCTAATGCTTTCTCAGATTGTGTGATTTTTAGGGCTCAGATGATTCTGTGCCCTGAGCTAGTTCAACCAGGAGAAACCACTTTCCTAGAATATTGCTTTATGTGGATGCTTGAAACAGCAGCTGCTGAGTTCTGGAGCTCCTCCTCTGAAAATGAATGTCTGCCAAAGACTTCCCAGGCCTTAAAGGGAGCACAATTATCTGATTGAAATGTTGCTGCAGATGGTCTCCTGAAGTGGAGATAAGAGAGACTGTAGATCACTTATCTTCTGCTGAGACTTTTCCAAAGAATGCTAGCCTAGGGACAAGATGGACCTTGGCCTAATCCAGAAGAAGCAGTAGTTCAAATGTTCTGTTGGCTTGAGTGACAATAGCTGCTTCTGTCCGACTCCTCGCCCTTACTCCTGGGCTCAATCTGCACTTACTCTTCATCAAACTCACATGCACCTCACTGTTAGTGTTCTGCAATTGCACTGCTATGCTAGAAATGTATAAATGTGTATTTCTCCAAAGAACTGCCCAGTAACGTCTGCACTCATCTTCTTTCTCATCTCATCAATGGAACTCCATTAGTCATGATTAAAATACCTACCACACCTAAACCAATTTTCTGTTTGGTGTAGTGGTTCGGTGTGCAGACTTCTAATCTGGCATGCTGGGTTCGATTCTGCACTCCCCCACATGCAGCCAGCTTGGGTTCTCCAGGATGCTGATAAAGCTGTTTTGACCGAGCAGTGATATCAGGACTCTCTCAGCCTCACCCACCTCATAGGGTGTCTGTTGTGGGGAGAGGAAAGGGAAGGCGACTATAAGGCACTTTGAGCCTCCTTCAGGTAGGGAAAAGCGGCATATAAGAACCAACTCCTCGTCCTCCTCCTCTTCTTCTTCTTCAAATCCCAGGGTCATAAAGGCACCATTTGCAATTTCTCCTAGTCAATGTAACTGCATCTTTGTCTTTTGCCTGGGAAACTCATCAAAGATCCAACCAGGGAAATCACAGGCATTATTTATGCCCTGGGACACCTCTGGGACCTTGCCTCATGTTTTGTCCCCACCAGACGAGAATATCACCTGCCTCCTAGATTTATTTTATCCATGCAACCTCATAGAGCTCTCTGTTCTAGGGGCCACAGTGCTCAACCTTAGTCTCAGCATACAAATCTGGCTACTTAAGGCAGAGTCCCTCTGTGTGTAGGCATGTCTTCTGGATAAGCCGCATACACCCAAAGCGCTGGCTGTTTTTGCAGTTTTTTCTTAGAGCTCCCCCATTGCATCATCTTGCCTGTTTTTCTCTTGTGTTAATGCTTAGTTTAATTCATGTAAAAGTGTGTTAGTTTTATTTTTTTCAGTAAAAATCATTTTCATTTTATTTTAAACCAGTCAATGTGCAACTTTCTAAGGAAAGGACCCTAGCATAAATAGGTGGAGAATCTGTTGTTACACCTCTCAGAAGCTAAATTCCCCAACTCAGTCTGAGTAACAAAGTTTTGTAGATGGAAGCACTGGAAGACCACCTCTGTTGGAGTCACTGTATGTCAATTGTGACTTGACGGCACCTATATACATAGGTGAGGAGGTAATGGAGGATTATCTCCTCTGACTCTTGTGGTTGTCAGTGAGGGAACAGGTAAACCATTGGCTGGCTAATGATGATCAAGGCAGGACGATGCTGCCTGCCAAAAAACATGACCTCATTACATTGTCAGCCCTATCCAGAAGGCTCTTACATGCTTAAGCAAGAGAGGATCCTCAGGAGTATCCTCAGGCTTCTCAAGCTCAGGAGTATCCTCAGGCTTCTCAAGCACTGGTGCCCCCTTGAGGGCAGGAGCTGAAACACCATGGCTGGCTGCAATGGGAGAGAAGATACTAATCTTGGTTATTTTGAACTCAGCCACACAAGATGAGGCTTAAATACATAAAACGAGTACTTCCCACTCCATGGTAATTCCTGCTCACTAATGTGGTAAACAGGGCCTCTTGTGGCGCAGAGTGGTAAGGCAGCCGTCTGAAAGCTTTGCCCATAAGGCTGGGAGTTCAATCCCAGCAGCCGGCTCAAGGTTGACTCAGCCTTCCATCCTTCCGAGGTCGGTAAAATGAGTACCCAGCTTGCTGGGGGGTAAACGGTAATGACTGGGGAAGGCACTGGCAAACCACCCCGTATTGAGTCTGCCATGAAAACGCTGGAGGGCGTCACCCCAAGGGTCAGACATGACTCGGTGCTCGCACAGGGGATACCTTTACCTTTACCTAATGTGGTAAACATTTGAACAGGATACTATTGATCATGAAGGTAACTAGTAACTCAGTAAGTGGTAACTGAGGCTCACTTAGGTCACTCGGTCAACTGTACCTGCAGAAAAAGAAACAGCAGGAGGGAGCTGTAACCATTATTTGGCAAGCTATATTCAGAGTCTGGAAAACGTACTTCTGAGCTTGATCCCTGTCAACCAGGAGTCGCTCAGCATGGTGTCTCTGGAGGCCTGCCTTTTGTGCAAATGCCATATACAGATAGTTGCTACTTTTCCAATAAAAGTCCCACCTGGTTATATCCCCATCAATATTTATTCACTCAGTTTGCAACAAATGGGGTCTCCTGTTACCATCTGGACAAAGATGGTGACTTCATCATCTCTCTCGCATGCACACCCTTAAATCACAAGGCGTAAGGCGAGAATACCCTGGCTGCAAAAAAGCCAGTTAACAGATGCTTTGCAGCGATGATGACTGGCTGCCTCTGGCTTCCCGTTGCTCGTCTTCAATTACTCTGTCATTATAGGAAGTGCTATTTTAGGGGTTGCAAGCCCCACGTGAAATACTTTTAACACTGTACATCTGCTGAATCCAACCTGAAATGCAGCATCTTCCACGGCTTGCACAGGAGTTGTTGGTTGGCCTGGTGTAAGCATTCAGCACAAAGGAGTAGCTATTAGGGCAGGGGTAGTCAAACTGCGGCCCTCCAGATGTCCATGGACTACAATTCCCAGGAGCCCCTGCCAGCATTTGCTGGCAGGGGCTCCTGGGAATTGTAGTCCATGGACATCTGGAGGGCCGCAGTTTAACTACCCCTGTATTAGGGTATTGGGTTAATAAATAGTATCAAGGACAACGGAGTCATAAGGATCCTGCACTGGAAGACTAGTAAGTGTGGGACTTAAGGCCCTATTTGCTGGTCAGTGGAATTGGCTAAGGAAGGTAGTACCTCTTTTTCTAGTTCCCATTATCCACCACTGGCTCAATTACCCCACTCATTAAGTATTACTTGTAGTCTAGGCCCCGTTCTGGCATTCCTAGAGCTATCTGGTTTCCTGCTGGAGCACTTGCAGTTGGGATTTTCTAGCCTGAAGTTTTCATCATCTCACTTCCTGCAGGTCTCATTGTCCAGATGGAAATCCTTGATTTCGGAGCTTTCAGGCTGCTGGATTTCCTTAACAATCTGGAGAATGGCTGCAACCCAGGAGGAGGATGCTGCAAGGCCTCAGGGAGGCCTGAATGTTCCGCATTTAAAAAGCAAATTCCCAGGTTCACGTGGCAACTACAACTTTCCACAGATTGGGCAGGAAACACAGCAGGCTTGAAGGCTTTTGGAGGAGTGATGCTGGATGTCCCAGCCTGCCTCCTATAGCAGGGGGATCACAGATTGATGGGGCAGGGCACCTTATGCATGGGGCATTGCCCCAAAGACAGTCTGTTTGCCATAGCAGGGCTAAGAAAAAGGAATACTGCCATCACACCAATGTGGTACAGACAAGTTCAGGATTAGGGTTGGGAGCTTCAGCCGCCAAAGCGCCCAACCCTATTCAGGGTTGTGCATACAGACTGGATCTTCCAAGGGATTATTCTAACATGCAACTGGATACATTTTATTTAGTGAGGGGGAAAAACCTGTCGGAACTACAGTTTTTGTGCTAACTGGGTCGAATACAGAGCTAAGTTGTTTCCAAAAAAGAAACAGTCATTTCCTGCTATTTTTCTTCCTTCCTTTTAAAATGTCCTTTTACTTATCCACCTTTGTTGCTCTTTTGTCTTTTCTTTCCTTCCAGATAAAAAGGTTCCAGTTTGTGCACCTGCAGATCCAGAGAGGCTTGTGTATCTTCCTCACAACAGAAGTCTGGAGATACTGAGACCACATGTATGGGCATGTGAGCGTGGGGAGAGTTAGCCAAGAAAAGATAAACATTAAAAGAAAAATAGGTAGATAAAAGATGTTGTCCCCAAAGAAAAAACTCAGAAGAACAAAAACAGAAGTTCTGGGTGAGAGGAATGGGTGATTAAGCCTCCCGCTTTCTGGCAATAGTCTCCTCAAATCCTCCCTCTTCTGAGCTGAACTAGTATTATTTCAGGTCCTAGATCACAACTGGGGAAAATAACAGGTGAAGAAGATAGATCAAGACGGATAGATCACTCTGGTGGATCGTGCCTTTTAGGTTGGTGAATCCACATTTAGGGATTCCTGAACTCACGTTTTAAAATGGAGGTTGTAGTGAGCTAGCTGCTGCCCAGACGCTGGATGTAGGTGATGTCATGCAGAGCGGCCACCTACGTTTGGCAAACATTTCACTGTATTCATCACGTGCGGAAATGCCCTAAGCATTCCTCTACCACCTGAATTTTTTCCCCTATCCTGCATTAGTGCTTCAAGGTAAACAGGACTGGAACCTCTTAATATGTTGTCTTGTCCTTAAACCACACATACTGTGGGACAAGTACTGTTTCTGAAGTCTATCAATACAGCTTTGCATGTTTTTGTTCCTATGATCGGCCCAATGTGTCTGACTATAGCCTTCAAAGAACAACACAAAGAACCCAATAATCACTCAGTTATAAGATCAAATGCACGATAAGATTCATATCTCAGCCAAACCTACCTCTCATGATTTTTGTGAGGATAAAATGGAATATGGATATAGTATAACCAATCCTTAGACTTTCCGCAAGCCGGAAAAGACATACAAACACTCACTTTGGCAAGAGAAATTATGGCAGAATTCTGATGTAATTCCAGAAGGTAAGAAGAGCTTTTACACTTCTGGACTCCTGGCTGTTTTGCATGCAATTTTAGCACACCACAGATCCATAGCCAAGATAGATATTACATTAGTATGCTAATGCTGCACTGGCGGCAGCAGGGCACGCAAAACAATGCATTTTAAGCAAGTGGCCAGGTGCATGCAAGATTGCATCATTACATTATTCTTGACAACAAGCATCATGCTTAGATCAGGCCTAGGTTCCAATGAGGAAAACTTGCCCCTGTCAAAACTAGGGTCTTAATGAATGCATAATTTATTAAAGAAATTCATGACAGATGCTTCTGTCCTGCGCATATCTTGGTGCACACATTGGAACATGGAACAGTTGGCGTGTCTTGAATGGATCTGTGGGTGCAGTGGTAGAAGACCAGCTTTCCTTGCATGAGGTTTCTGCTTCAGTTCTTGAAGTTTCTGGTTTAGCAGGATCCAAGAGGATAGGCAGTAGGAAAGACCTTGTCCGGAGGCCTTAAATATTTGCTGTTGTTAGTAAAATGATCTGATATAGCATAAGTTAGATTAATTTGTCTCTAATGGTTTTAGAAGCAGTTGAGTCTGGTCTAATGATCCCTAGTTAAAGTTGGCTAGTTTCATGCCATTAAAGGTTGATTGATTGAGATGACTAGTTGCTCTGGTCAGGATGACCCAAGCTAACCTGATCTCATGAGATCTCAGAAGCTAAGCAGAGTTGTCCTTGGTGAGTATTTGGTTGGCAGACCACCAAGGAAGTCCAGAGTCTATACACAGAGAAAAGCAATGGCAAACCACCTCTGAATGTCTCTTGCCGTGAAAATCCTACGGGGTTACCACGCATTGGCTATGACACGATGGCCTTTTTCACCACCACCAATAAATATTCATCCCTTTCAGGAGAGCTGGGTGTATATAAGGCCACAGACCATTATATTTTTTCACACTGAGAAATATACAGAGACAGAATCTGAATAAGTTATGCTGTATTTATCAAATACTTAAAAAAGAAATCTATTTTGCAGAACATTGGCTATAGCTCCTCTTTACAGAAACTTCTCAAGGCAAGGAAGAAACCTGGGCCTCGATTCTATGTATAAACGGAGTAACATATTTAAATAAGGTAAACTGTATTGTCACCCCAACAAACAGGGCTTGAGCAGAACAGTCCAGATTCCTTAATTGTGTAATTCCTTACTTCCAACACTAAAGTAGTAACCACTGGCACGAATGTTGCCTGTCCACAGGTGGCAATGTTCACTGATCCTCTCTCAGGAGGCACTGGAATGGTCTACTCTTTGGTAATGAGCACGTACGTGGATCTCTCTTCTGTTCCATATTGTTGGACAGAATGCATCTCCTTGAAAAAACCTGCAAAAACAATAATGGAGCAAATCAGCTGCAATTTTATTTGGTGCTTCAGGTTCCTCCTGTCAAGCCAGTGGTTCTCAACCTGGGGGTCAGGACCCCTTTGGGGGGGGGGGTCGAACGACCCTTTCACAGGGGTTGTGGCAGAGCAAGCAGCTTGATTGGGGAGGGGCATCTACACAACAGCCTTGCAGGGTAGATCAAGATACATCATTCGTCTGTCTGGAGCAGCGGAAAAGAGCGAGATCAGCATGGTGGGACAAGAGGCAGAGCTGAACTGAGAAACCCCGGGGGGGGGGGGATAATTGATATACAATCATGAACAATGGATCTGCATGCCATTGGTCAGTTTCAGTTTAATTTCTGTGAAAGGACACTTGCATAATTTTATGGTTGGGGGTTACCATAACATAAGGAACTGTATTAAAGGGTCACGGCATTAGGAAGGTTGAGAACCACTGTGTCAAGCTTTCCTCCTGATGATGGCATTCTAACTTCACGGAATTGAGACAGTAAAATTTGTTAATGTATACAAAATGCTTTGATCTATCCAAAATGGATCTTCCCAAGAGACCAATATCTATTCTATACTAAACAGTAAGGTAAAGGTAAAGGTATCCCCTGTGCAAGCACCGAGTCATGTCTGACCCTTGGGGTGACGCCCTCCAGCGTTTTCATAGCAGACTCAATACGGGGTGGTTTGCCAGTGCCTTCCCCAGTCATTACCGTTTACCCCCCAGCAAGCTGGGTACTCATTTTACCAACCTCGGAAGGATGGAAGGCTGAGTCAACCTTGAGCCGGCTGCTGGGATTGAACTCCCAGCCTTATGGGCAAAGCTTTAAGACGGCTGCCTTACCACTCTGCGCCACAGTACTTCAGCATAAATTGGGTCATGTGAGGTCAAAATTTTACACCAAGAAATATTTAAACAGAATGTTTAAATTGTCAGAATGTTTTTGAAAAACCTGCTCTGGAGCTTAAACAGGATTCCGGACAAGAAGAATCTGTATGGTTGCATCGTGCAAGAATCCAAACATTGTTTTATGTAACTCAGATCTGGGGAATATTGTTAGGTCAAGCAGTTCTCTGGAGAGGAGGCATATAAATGGTCTAAAATCAATCAATGTTATATCGCTGAGACGATATTGCCAGTTAAGCTACCCCATAGATGCCGCACTGAGACTTACCGTTTCTTTGAGAACTGATGGTCTATTTCTTCTAGAGACTGTCCTTTGGTTTCTGGTACAAAAAAGTAAATAAATATAACAGCCACCACTCCCACTAGTCCATAGAGAAGGAACATCCATGATAAGCCAATGGCTTCTGCAGGCAGAAGAAAAGCAGAACAAAGTTTAACAAGGCTTAAGTTTTAACCTGACAGAAGTTAGTATATTTATCAAATCTGAATAATCAAACAAGGCCAACACAATACTGTTTCATAGACAAAACTACAGAGGCTGGAATTCAGCTCTATAGGTGGAGAGTTCCCAGCTACTAAAAGACAGTGCTAATTAATGACTGTCAGCTATTAATGGAAGGCTTCAGATCCAGCAACAAACCATGGTTGGGTATTATGGCTTCCTGGGTGAGCAGAGCTCTACTGGCAGAAAAGTAGGAAGGTACTATTTATCTGTCTTTCCCCTCCCCATTACAGTATCCTAATTCACACAGCTTTTACTCCATGGGCGTCCCCACAACCTTTGCAACAAACGTTCCAGGGTCAGAAAAAGCTGCTGCAAGAGGAGGAGATAGTGGGCAAGACCTACATCCACCAGTGACTTCTGCTGACAGATTGAGAGATCCAACCCAAAGCTTTGGCTTTGTTTGACTGTAACATCTAAGTCACTCTTGATTATATTCCCCCAATCAAAATTTCAGTGCAAACGTTTAATTCATTAAAATGACACAACAGTACTTTTAAAATATGTTTAAGTCAAAACGCTGTGCTAAATCAGAATAAGGACAAGGTCACATTTTCTCATTTTCCCGGGAAACCCTTATCGCTGGCCATGCCATCGCCTTGGCAAACGCTCTACTGCTTGACAAAAGAAAACCCGGCATATAAGAAATGTTCCCATTCACACCCCTCTGCATCCGGCCTGATCAGGCTGGCTGTAAAGCAAACAGGTACAAGAATGTATCAACGCTCCCCGCACCTACCAATGAGGTCAAGGAACGTGAGACTGATCAGCAGATTAGCGGCCCAGCTGAAGCTGTTGCAGAAGGCAAAGGCTCTTCCTCGTATTCCGGCAGGATAGATCTCGCTGAGGACAAGCCATGTCACTGTGGCAGGGGAAAAGTCAGGGGACAAGGTGAGGAGGGGGAAGGAAACAGAACACACTGACCAATATCACTGTGCAACTGCTGACATGTGAAAATGTTGCTGTGTCAACTGGAATATCAGGTTGCCCTGGACTGGGTGGCTGAAAACACCTAGACATGAGTTTATTCAAGGTAGCTTGAAAGATGGGGGGTCTCTTCCTTGAAATCCTGCAGGCATTTGTTTCACATTCTGTTTGCCTCTGCAGGACAGATCTGCAGATCTCTGTACAATTCTTCAAACATACGAAGATTCCAAACGGGAGAGCCAATAAAAGTGAAGGCTCCATTGAGAAATGATGGGTCTCTCAAACAGCTCTTTTAAAATATTTGTCCACCTTCAGCCTTACATAACCTAGAGCTTGACTTCAGCCCGCTAATTTATGATCTTGTTGTTGTTTTTTTCCAGGAGGGAAGCCAGGAAATAAATGTAGAATTGTCGAATGGCTTCCAGACCACAACCTTAAATTGTGTTGTGTTCTTCACTGCCCCTTTATGTTACATTTCTGTTCAAGTGAGGAATACCACTAAGCTCTCACTCAAAGCATAGAGGTGGTGTCCAGAGAAAAACAAGGGCTGTCCCTTTTAGACATCACACTGGCAGCTTAGTTGAAGGTAACAATACAGAGTGCCTCTACTGACTGCAAATAAAATGAGAAAGGACACATGGTTCTGTTGCTGAACCTGCAAAATATGTGCCCCATGATATCCCAGAATCAAGCCTAACGTCTCCCATTCAAAGATCTCTAGAGCACAAAAAGGATTCTGCCTAAGATCTGGGACAACAACCGCCACAGAAAGTAATACAGGCTATATAGAGCAATGGTGTGCATTAGCATTAAGGCAGCAACAGAGGTTTAAAAGAAACAAAAAACAACACGGTTCTAATGATCATCCATGGGGAAAAATCAAGCAGGAAATGGCTCAGGGATGACAGGTGATGCTTCTTGTTTCTAGCAGCCAAAACAAGCTTCAGTAAGTTATTGAAAAAACTCTTAGCCTTTATCTCCTGAACACTTCGCCTGGGGTGGGGTGGGGTAGAAAAGGAGAAAACAGGATGGGTCACTTCAGAAACTCTGTAGATTCCCTGATTACATTTGTGTGCATCTATGGGTTTCAGAGGTACCAGTGTAATTATTCTGTTACTAGATTCAAAGGGCGTTCGTGAGAACGGGCTTTGAGAGGCCCCCCCCCATGGCCGCCCAGCAGACACATAGAGGCGGCACTGCCCCCAGGTGCGGTGTTTTTGTGCCTGGTGTGAAGGCCTGCTTCCCCCCTCCCCCTGGCAGCAGCGTGGCCTTCCCCTTGGGCCTAGAAGCATACACGGGCCTCGAGGGGAAGGCCTCCTTCTTTACTCATGATGTCCAGCTGCTTCCCCGTCGCTTTCTGGCCTGTCCTGGTGAGGGCCTAGATTGTGCCCTCACCCGATTGGCTAGAACTGCTGTCTGCGCCTTCCGATTGGCCCCTCACGCGGACTGGTCCCGCCCACTCTGCCCTTAATGAATTATGAAGAAGGGAAAGATGAACCAACACAGCTGACTGGGAAATGTGGAAGTTCAGAATCCCCAACCAGAGTCACACACATGGATGACTCTTGATGTGCTAGGAATATGAAAGCAGATGTACACTTACTTGGCCCAAATCCAATGGAGAATGCGCTCACGAAAGCCATCAAGCTTAGTAGCGTAATCCAGTTGAGAACCATCCGTTCCTTAGAAAGGGCCTCAGTAGCAGATGAGCCAGAGCTGCGTGTCTGACCTTCAGTGTAGGGAGCTAGCAGGCCTGCTTTTTCAGTGTGAGAGGAAACATTTGCCATTTCACTTCTGTGTTTATTGCTGGGAACTGTTTTGGTAAACCCTCCTGGCCTTGTGATGGCAAAAGATGGCTCTGTTTGAAACCCACCGGTGCTTGACGTCCATGGGAAGTATGACCTATTTTGCTGGGGAGATACTGGCTTTGTAGGGAAAGGATCTGAACCAAACAAAGTTCTGTTTGACCCTACTAGCATTTCGCAGTCTTTGGCCGTGTCGAATGGAATGGTGCAGCTGGTCAAGCCAATGGCTATCACTGAACAGGCCATCACTGTACACCCGGCCATCAACAGCACCCTCCGGCCGGCCTTATCTACGAAAACCATTGCAACTAAAGTAGCTACCACCTTCACCACTCCTAAGCCAACAGAAGCCAGGACAGCAGATGAGTCACTCTGAAAGCCTACAGAGCGGAAGATTTTGGAGGCATAACCAAGAATATTGGGCTGCCCTGTAAACTGCTGAAAGAGCACTAGTCCAAGGCCCACCAGAGTTCTGCTTCTCATGTTGTCCCTCGACCTCAGAAGGTCCACAAGAGAGTAATGCTTCTCTTTTGGGCACTGCGGCATTACATCTTCACCCTCTTCATTCTTCTGTAGCCCAATGAGGTTCTTGCGAGTCTCGCTGCGACATACGTTCAACGTAACCGAGTTCTTTGGGAGGAATAGGGTGCAGAAAAACTGAACTGCTGCTGGACCCACAGCCAAGCCAAACATGTATCGCCAGCCCTCTGTCATATCCGAGAAGATGTAATTCAAAGCGTATGAAAGTAAGATGCCCACTGTGATGCCGATCTCATAGAGGGAAACCAGCACACCTCGCTGATGTGCGGCCACCAGTTCAGAAACATAGATGCAACATGCTATGGATGACAAGGAGATTGCAAATCCTACAGTCATGCGCCCAAAGACAAGACAAACAAAGGACTTGGATAGTGTCAGGAGGAGGCTTCCGCACAGCAAAATCACACTGCTGACTAGTATGGCTCTCCGTCTTCCTTGTCGGTCAATGAAGATCCCGCCCACTAAAGAAGCCAGGAGAGCTCCAATGAGCAAGGAACTCACTAGGACTTCCTGTTCAAAACAGCCAAGATGGAAGTCCAGCTGCAACTGCAACAAAGCACCGGATATAATTCCGATTTCATACCCGAACATCACCCCGCCAAGGAGGGAGACGGTTGAAGACAACAGGAGGACCATCAAGGCATGCCCTACAAAAGGGGGAAAAAACATGATGAGATCTCAGCCTGCAGTTCATTCATCTTTTACATAAAATCTTACAGGAAAGGAGAACCAATGTGTTTATTAAAGAATAGTTACATCATGGGGGTTTACTTTTGTCCACACATGAAAGAATGATGGAGCTTTAAAGGAAAAGCACAGTTAAACCAGGGAATTGGGCATCTCAACCCTGGTAACACAGGGTAACACAAGATTAATGGAGAATGGACATCTGAAAGGGAAAACTGATGCAATAATTTTACACAAAGTGACCGAATAATTGATACAGCACAGTTCAGATATGTTTGTTGGCACTAAGCCCTGTTAAAATCAATTCATTAAAGTTAGCAGTGATTGACCCGACTCCCAGAACATTCAGTGGGACTCAGAATGCAACACTAAGCAGAATCATACCCTCCAAAATCCACTGAAGTCAATGGGCTAAGAAGGGCATCTCAGAAATATACTGTAAGTGACAGCTAACTTAAACTGGGTTTGCACCTTAGCCTGAGACTGACCAAACCAAATTAATGACCACCTTTCATGCGGAATGGTAGCACACTCTGTCAAATAAACTTTAAAATGTTGAACTTCAGATATTTGTTATATCACTCTTCAAATATGAAATGATGATTACTACACCATTGAGATGTCAGTGTCCTGCATAGTCCAGGGGGTTGGACTAGATGACCCATGAGGTCCCTTCCAACTCTATGATTCTATGATTCTATTCTATGATTCTACACAAATAACCTAACATCCCCCTCTGCCCAAACAGAAACTCCAGCCTTAAGTAAAAACTCAGCACCTACAGGAGTAATGAGGACCCTGGGTATGGCCTCAAAGTCTGGGTTCAGTCCTCATCTCTGATGCAGACTGGCCTTAGCCAAGCTTTATCCATGGCATGATTTCCTTACATGGCTGTGGTAAAGATAACAGAGAAGCAGCTCAACTCTGAGGCTGAAGAAGAATAACTGTTTTTATACTCCACTTTTCACTACTTGAAGGAGCAGCTTACAACTGCCTTCCCTTCCTCTCCCACAAGAGGCACCTAATTAGGGATGCCAGGCCCCAGGTGAGACCTGGAGATCCCCTGGAGAAAATGGCTGCTTTGGAGGGTGGACTCCATAGCCATATCCTCCACTGAGGTCCCACCATGGCTCCACCAACTCCTGGCTCCACCTCCAAAGCCTCCAGGTAGTTCCCAACCCAGAGCTGGCAACTCAGTGTGAAGTAGGGGGGGGGGGGATAAGAGAGCTCAGAGAGAACTGTCTAGCCCAAGAGAGACGCAAACCTGGTTCCCCAGTTAGAATCCACTGGTCTTCGCCACTGCACTAGCTCTAAGGCTCTGCTCCCAGATCATTCTCCCTTGCTGCTCTTTCTACCCCACTGCATGCCACCACCCAAGAGCTAAAGCATTTTACGTTCCTTACCACTGGCCAAGCATCTTTAAACACTGCATGCTTCCATAGGTACCATAAGGCAGTGGTCCCCAATCTTTTTATCACCGGGGACCACTCAATGCCGGGGACCACTCACTGGGGACCACACAACGCCGGGGACCACTCAATGCCTTTTACTGACGCCCGGTGGGGGGGTAGTTTACTCCTCTACTCTCAACCACTGCCCTAGCGCTCTCTGATCGCTATGGTAATGTTTAAACATCCCTTCAAAATAAGATACAGACATGCCACAACAATAGTGTTGTAAAGGGCTGGGGGGATGAAGTAAAGGGCTGGGGGGGGGGGGGGAAGGCGTCCTTCGGGGCCCACCTCCAATTAGTCGAAGGACCACATGTGGTCCGCAGCCCACAGGCTGGGGATCGCTACCATAAGGCACAATTCCTAGTGGTGTGTGGAAGAACCACCACCAGCAATGTTCTACAGGACGAGGCCCCATTCCAAATGACTCAGGAGCTTGAAAAGCTGGGGACTTGACAGACTTTGCTGCCCCAAGATCAGTTTCAGCCTCCGTGGGGCATTGGCCTTATCAACTCGTCACATTTTATTTATGGCCATTGAGACCAAAGTTTAAAGACACAATTAAAATATTGAGTGACTACAAAAGAGAAATATTGAAGCAGTAGCAGAGTTGGGTTTTACACCACACTTTTCACGGCCCAAAGGGGTCTCAAAGTGGCTTACGCCTTCCCTTTCCTTCCCCACAAAAGATCCTGCGAGGTAGGTGAGGCTGAGAGAGCTCTGACAGGACTGCTCTGTGAGAACACTGCTATCAGGGCTGTGACAAGCCCAAGGCTGCCCAGCTGGTTGCATGTGGAGGGGTGGGGAATTAAACCTGGCTTGCCAGTTTAGAAGCTGCCGCTCTTAACCACTACACCTCTTTAGCAAAAGGGGTACTTAAGGTCAGAAACATAGAACATGTGATGATTAAAACTCATCATTAAAACAGCATTGGCTACATATAAAGTCATTATGCTATTCAGATAAATCAAAGAGGAAACTTTCTGTCCTTCAGATATATCACTCAATTTAACAGCAGCTGCACAAAATTTAGCAGTGCATACTTGGCCTTATCTCCCTTAAAAATGTCTCCTTCTGCTGTGAAAGCTCTCCTCTTCTAGTTTCAGCCTTATAAGGTTCTGGGGCCAACACAGCTTCCCCCCCCCCCTTCTAAGTGGCAGTGATGAACTGCAGACCAGCTATTCAAATGCCCTTTCTGATGTTCCAGCTGGACTTTAAACTGTCAACAGCCTGCCAGCCTGAAATATGCTTTTTGCTAGTTTGCATTACTGTTTCAGCCCCCCTGCCCCAAAAGAGCAACATCTGTGATCCGTCCTCTTAGTAGCTAGGAATTCTGCAGGTAAACAAGTGCTCAGTGCTGCTATTCCACAGAGCAGGAAAAGGGCCTCTGGGCATTTTGCCATGTTTACTTCCTTTGGCTTCTCTACCACAATGCTATACTCATTTCCAGCACCACACCTCGTCTTGCCTGTATATTGGTGCACCTGTTTCATCATCTGAAGATATTTCAATGATCCAAGAGTTGCACAAACACCAGATGGCAGGCAGCAAGGCCAGTTCAATCAGAGGGAGATGGATGGAGTACATGATACATTTGCCACAGGGATGATCCTTAAAATGATATCTTGGCCCATAAGCATTCCTCCACCTACCCACCCAATATGGAACTAGGATCATGTTTTAGGTCCATCTATTCTGTTCCTGGGAATGGCTAACAGAGTTGGGGGGAATCACACTGCAGCAGAGACATTCCATATATTTCTAAAATGTTATATTACATTGTATATATTTTGCCTTTGTGAGCCACCCTGAGCCGTCAAGGAAGAGTGGCATATAAATGCAATAAATAAATGCATTTAAATATTGCAGTGGGGATAAGCAAGCCACAAAAAGAAATGACTGTTTTTTTTAAATAATTTTTAATTTTGTTTTTTGAGAATTGCACAAATGAGATATATTTGTTATTTCGAGTTACAAATTTTGAGATCACCCCGCCATTATAATATTATTGTCCAGATATATTTCTTCCTGCATATTACAAGGGGATTTTTCCAGATCTAATCCTCTCTGATCTGGATGCAGATATTGATCATTCTTCTTTCTGTTCTTTGGGGGAAAAGAAATGACTCTTGTTGTGTGACAACCAGACTTGAAAACTAATCTTTCTCAGGGTTTGATGTGAAATGTGATTTTGTTTATTTGCTTTCATTTTCAATGTAAAACACGATTTTTTAAAATTCCAAACCAGCAGCTTTGCATGTGAAACTGATGTGATACCGTCTACATATGTCTTTGTTCGTTTGCATTACTATGTCACCCGTCAAGACCCAAGACAGCTATTACTGAAGTGGTATTGAATCAGCTCTTGGCATCAAGATTTTTACAATCCCAACATGGATTCATAGACCAATGCTGTTAATCTAATCAAATAGTCTTTAACTTTCCAGTTCTGGAGTCCACCTTTAATGCTTAGGTGACAGCACTGTATTTGCTGACCTGCAACCATGTGACAGTCATATGAAAGGAAGAGAAAGAGCCAGAGTTATAACTTCAAGTGGGATGAAGGGCTGACTCTTCTCTGCACTTGGAGCATTCAAGGACTGACCAGGATGTGGCTAGGCCATTAATAAACATTTTACATAGTGTGGGGGTGGGAGCTGAAAAAAAATATCGCTCATCTCTCCTAGTATATTAACACCAATTCAGGCCATTTAAGGATCTGCCAGTGTCTTGTCTAATTTCTTCTTGATTTCCAAGTTTTCCTCCTATGAATGTGCTTGAACCACCATAGCAAAGTAGTATAATCTTTCCCCTTTGTCTTTATAAGACCAACCAGTTGTCACAGCAATACCAGCACTGATGTCATGCTGGTCGCTGAAGTGCCTATAGGACTGCTGAATGACCATCAACCACACCTTTGCTTTATCTTTTCCACTGGTAGCAATTTTATAATGTTGTGCTGTGCCATCCTATCGTATCTGGTAAAGACACTAAAGGAAGGGCCGTAGTTCAGTAGCAGAGGATCATCTTCACATGCAGATGGTCCCAAGTTCAATCCCCGGCATCTTCAATAAAAAGGAGGTGAAAGGTGTCTGCTTGTGACCTTGGAGAATCGCTTCTGTTTGACAGTACTGACCTTGACGGACCATTGGTCTGACTCACGCATTCAAGCCAGATTTCCATTTTCTGCACTGATGTGCATGAAAGGAACCATAATGACAATGTAATACTGCAACCATTTATCAGGATTCTACTCTGCCAGTGGCTAGGAGGAGAAGCACTCCGGGTCTTCCAAAATGCTACAAATTAATTATTTTTATTTTGCAAAAACACCCTTTTAACTAAAGAGGTTTTCTTTTTGAAATGCTTCAAAGGGGAAAAATTGTATAAATGAACATCTAAAATCCACAAACCTTTCCCTGCTGGACCTTTTGCAAAACCTTTTTAGAGTCAGATCTTCATATATAGTATTTGTTTTTTGCATTTAGCCAAGCTTGTTGTCTCATACTTTCCGTTTGTGAAGAGCTGTATTGATATTTGCATTCATTAGACCCAGTTTTTACCCTCTGGCTTCTACTCGTTATTCTAATCACAACATACACTGAAAAATCTTGCTGTCTACACAGCTAACTCTGTGCTGGCATAAATGATTCCTGCAATGTAGGTTAGGCAGACAATTAGCAACAATATTTATTCAGGAAGAATAAAAGAGCTTTGCCGATAACTGCAAAGGCTCATTAGTTTCCATCTGCAAACTCTATTAGGCACATATGGCGTGGTGCTGAATGCTGCGGTTGATCCAATTAGATTCTCCTAAAATTCTCATCACCTGTAGGGATGCTAATGTTTTATGAGCTTTGATTATTATGCAGCTTGCTACTCAGACAGTTTAATAAGAGAAAGCAGGAGAAAAAGATTATTTTCCTCAGCGGTTAAAGTACTGCTTCCATGGAATATCAGTGGAGATCTGTGGCAACAGCCTACTTTATGTCACTAAATGAGCATAACCGTCTGTCACAGATTCATCCCACCCCTTTCTCCACAGGGCAATTATTTTGTCCTCAGCCGGCATGGTTAACCTGGAACACCGGGTTTGATTCCCCACTCCTTCACAGAAAGCCTGCTAGGAAATCTTGGGCCAGTCACAGTTCTCTCCCAACTCTCTCAGCCCCATCTACATCACCAGGTGCCTGTTGCAGGGAGAGGAATTGATATGACTATAAGTAAGGTAGAGAAAAGTGGGGTTTAAAACTTAGGCCCCTTTCATATTACGATTCTAAAGTTATACATTATGGGCCTGATTTCAGGTAAAGTGGTGCAGGGACAGCATTTCATACAGCAAATATCATTCTGTTAACGAGCCATCTCTGAAGCCATGCTTTCCCCGCACCCTTGTTTGCCATTCCATCTTCCTCAAACTTGTGCTGTAGTGCTTGACTAATATAGAAGAAGAGTTGGTTCTTATATGCCACTTTTCTCTACCAGAAGGCGTCTTGTTAAATCTATGGATGGATATCCAGCATACATCCCTGGGTGGAACCTGGGAATCCACTGAAGTATAAGTCCGCTTTAGACTACAGAGATCAGTTCCCCTGGAGAAAATGGCTGCTTTGGAGAGTAGACTCCATAGTATTATACAACACCGAGGTCCCTCCCCATCCCAAATCCCACCCACTCCTGGCTCCACCCCCAAAGTCTCCATGTATTTTTCAACCCAGATTATTAAAATAGATAATTTATCAGTCATCTCACAGTCCCAACCTGAATGGGTTTTATTCCATGGCTGATGTTTAGCAATAAATAATAGACTTATGTTTGCAGCCAATTTGACCCTCAGGAAGCATGAGGTCTAAAAATCAATGCAACTCCACACACTCACGTTCATTCCTTGTTAAATCTATCTATTCCCTCCCTGATGTTGAAATTTATCAGTACAGAGTAGCACAAATTGAAATCTATGGCCATGAAAGGTTAGCATGAGATTCCGCATTGCCGCCATAGATATGGCTTTAGGTGGAAAAGCAGGGCATCAATATATCAGTTTCCAAACCATATTACACAGATGACTGATAGGCCGCCATAATGGGAAAAAAAAAGAGCAGCTATTTTGGACACCCCCTTTAGTACCCGAAGGAATCTCAAAGTGGCTTATGATCACCTTCCCTTTCTCTCCCCAGAACAGACACCCTGTGAGGTAATTGAGGCTGAGAGCTCAGAGTTCTAGGACTGGCTCAAGGTCACCCTGTGTGTGAAGACGTGGGGAATCTCCAGATTAGAAGCTTTTGCTCTTCACCACTACACCAAGCTAGCTTTCAAGCCAGCTAGGGACAGATGGAATCTAGCCCAGGAATTGAGAGTAAACAGTTTAGGACCCGTAGTTATACAGTGTTGTTTTGACCTTACCAAAAACTAAAACAAAACAAAAAACAAACTGATTCAAGTACAGATGGAACAGGTTGTAGTGGTTGTCATGAAGTGTCATCAAGTTGGACTTGACATATGGTGACCCCATAAAACCCCATAGGGTTTTCAAGGTAAGGGATGGCTTGCCATTGCCTGGCTCCATGTTCTATTCCTTGGCGGTCCGCATTCCTTGGCGGTCTCCCATCCAAATACTAGCCAGGGTTGACCCTGCTTAGCTTCCAAATCTGCCGAATTGGCCTAGCCTGACCTATCCATGTCACAGCTGAAGCAGATGGTACCATCTGACAGAATTTAGCCCTCATTGTTAGTGAGCATTTCCCAAAGAAGGAAATAAAGAAATTGGACTGATCCCTCATTGAGCAGGTTTTGGGCTAGAAAGCCTGTATGCCACCTTCCTGCTCTATAATTATATAATACAAAGGGGAACGTTTGTGAGATATTTTAATTCTTGAGCCTTCCTGGTATACAGCAAGCCTTTCTGATCCTGTATGAACGGGATCGGCAGGGACACTGCACAGAAAGTAAAAGCCTGCCATGTAACACTAGAAATAAGAATGGTGGAGGGCAGGATGCGCTGCTAGGGAAGGTGCATTTTGTAGCTCATGCTGCGGCATTGGAAAGCTTACAAGAAGTCTAAATTTCGACAGTCAGGGCAGTGCAGTGCAGTGCTCAGACACGGATCCATGTGCCTGTGTGTGTATGTGAGAGAGAGATGGACTCAGAATCCCCCTCTGCCCTAAAGCATACTGGATGGAAGGGCCCAGCCACTCCCCTTGGGCCTCATCTGTTTCTCAGGGTTGTTGTTGTGATGATTAAATAAGGAAGGGAGCATCCAAAGATATCACACGGAGCCCAGGCAAGACTGATCCCGCCAGATCTGGGAAGTTAAGCAGGGCTGGCCCTGGCTAGCATTTGGAACAAACTCCGAGGATTACCAGAGATATTTATGTTATTTGTATTCCCCCTCCAGTTCCATGTAAACCGCCCTGAGCCTTGGGGCGGTATATGAACAAACAAACGTGATGGGGGCAGGCAATGTCAAACTACCTCCATACATCTGTTGCCTGGTAGCTAGACAATCTTAGGATCTGCTGGCTATGTTACACACATGCCATATAATAGATCAGGGGTAGTCAAACTGTGGCCCTCCAGATGTCCATGGACTACAATTCCCAGGAGCCCCTGCCAGCATTCGCTGGCAGGGGCTCCTGGGAATTGTGGTCCATGGACATCTGGAGGGCCGCAGTTTGACTACCCCTGCAATAGATAAATAAATAAAAACAAAAAGCTGATAAAAATGCACCGACACGCCAACTGTACCAGGCTGGTCTTTATTTCTATCCAACCTCACCCTAAGAGCTACAAGAAAAGGAACATCCAGCAGAACAAAACATTAATTCTGTTTGCTGAAAGTTGTCAGTCCTTTCTCAACCAAGCTCCTAGGACCAAACAGACCTTTACAATAAGGTGCTCCTGCTCAGAATGAGCTATACATGTCTACCTCCCAATTTAAAAAATGGGACCAAAGATCCAGCTTAGGGTTACCAGATGTCCTCTTGTCTGTGGGACCCTTCTTTAAAAAACCTGATGAGAAAGACCGCTGTTGGGGTTGGGCAGCTGAGCCTGTTTGGCACTAAAGTCCCCCAGTGGAGGCAAACTTCAGCTTAAATAGTAGGGGGTACTTAAAATGAGATTTGACCATGTTGCTTGAAGTTGTCTGCCAGGAAACAGTTGTCTTGCTTTCCAAAATATGGTACCCCGAGTTCAGCGGAGAGGCCCACTTGCTGTTGTTAAGATGTACTCTGGCCGCTTCTTGAATCAAACCAGTGGTCTAGTCAGGGCGAGGCCTTTCCTATATCCTCTGCTACCTGATCCCGACTTGAACCTAACCCCTCTCCATGCTCCCACTGAGTCACTGCTGCTCTCCCTGCCTTAGCCTTTGCATTTTTCGTGCCTCTTTCCCCCTTTTGAAAGCGAGGGTGCAGTCGGTGAGGATCGAACTGAGATTCCAACTTTGAGCATCAAAGGTCGTCCTGAGAGTTCAGGGCTCAATGAACTTAGCGCATGGCAAACGCAGGAACGCCAGGCGAAGGCCTCGCTGCGCTCACCCGCCCTAACCCTCCAGCCCCCATCTGCGGGTCATATTTCCTCATAATGAAGGGCCGCTGCCTTAAAGGGGGAGCGGATGCATCTAGGACTGCAGCCTTCCAGACCAAGCCAATGCGTGGTTACTCAGAAATTACTCAACGGGGCTTCTTCTCCTAAGCGCACACAGCGTTGCAACTTGCAACTGTGCGTCCAGCGGCGCACGCTGGCTGCACAGGCTCCCCTACCTAACGTTTAGCGGAACAAATCCCGGCCGTCTGACTCCTAAAAGTAGAAAGGAGCCTACCCAACTCCCCACCGCGCAGCCGCTCCGCCCCGTTTAAAAAGTAAGGCTTGCAAAGTGAGGCGCGCCCTACCCTGCAGAGAAACTCAACAGAAACACGCTACAGAAGGGGGGGGGGGGGGGAGGGAGGGAGGAACGATCCACTGGGTTAAAAAAAAAAAACCAAAATGCAGATGGGAAAGTTAACTGCGCCTTGCCCTCCTCCATCCGGCAGCCTGGGAGAAGCGCCCCCCTCCACCTCCCACCCCTCCTGCAGAGAGGATCGCCGGCTTACTGGCTTACTTACTCACCCATGGCGACGGAAGAGGCAGCGAGAGGAGTTCAACTCCCCCAAAGTTGGCTTCCCATGGCGGGGGGAAAGGGAAAGGGAAATCCGGGCGGGCTGCTGGGAGCCGAGCCCCAGCGGGTCGACGGCGCTCTCTAGCCCTCGGCCGGCGCCCGAAGGGGAGGCATTCCAGCGCTGGTCGCTTGGCTCCCGCAGCAGGCGAGCGAGGCTGCTGGGCGTCCAGCCGCCGGGTCGGGAGGCAGCATCGCGGATGCCTTTGGAGCCGCTCGGGAGGCCGGCGCCAGGAGGACGCCCTGGGGTCCCCCGCGGAGGCCGAGGAGGGCACGGCCGTGGGAGTTTCCACCGGGATCTCTGGCCCGCCCGCCCCAAAAGTTCTCCTCCGTCGGCAAACGGGGCTGAACAGCGCCACGTTGCTCCGGCGGGATGGGGAGGGGAGCAGAGGACGCCCAGCACAACCAGGGGTTTGTCCAGCCAGCGGCAGGGCTGCCCGGGCGGGCGGGCGGGCGATGGAGGCGCGCCACTCGGTTTTTTGCACGGAGAAACTCGTCCCTCAGTCAGGTTCTCGCTCAGAGATTGCTAACCTTCTCGGTTAAGGGAAGCTTGGCCCTTGAGATTTCTTTTTCTTTTTTCTTTTTAAGGCGTGCACAAAGATAGAATTTTTAAATTGGTGTTTGCAAATAGCTCCTACACGGAAAACGTGGCAGCTATGTACAAAGGTAAACTTTGTTTACAAGGAATAAACTGACCCGAAAGGTCCTTTTACCTTGATCTTGCCCACAAAAAAAAATGATAGGGAAATGATTTGGTGCCTGCAGGTAAACGCAGTCCGGTGATAATTGTCACCAATCCAACCACTGTTTAAGGTACACCTACAATGGCTGACTTGGCATTCCTGATAGAAATATATATACCTGCAAAATGAAGGGGAACCCTATGGTTCAGCTAGGGTCAATCCTCCCCCAACAGGTATGAGCGGGTAGGAGAGCCAGATTCAGGTTGGGAAACAAAGAGATTTGGGGATGGAGCCTGGGGAGGACAGAGACCTCAGTGGGGAAGTGAATTCTAGGTCCCACCTGGAGGCTGGCATCCCTGAATCCAGCACAAATGGTTTGGTCAGTACAATTATCCTTGCAAACAGTTTGAAATAGAGCCTATCTGCGGGTGCTTGATCCTAAATGTCATCAGGTATTTGGAGGGTTTCTTTGAGGCCTGCTTTGAATGTTGTCGATGGTGGGAAATGCTGTCAAGTGTCAGTTTATTTTTTTAAATTTATTATTGAATTTCTTACACTTCACTCTCAGGGCACTGACTCATGGTGGGTTACAACATATAAAACATAAAAACCCCACAATAATAAAAACCCAATCAGAACTCCATCATACAACAGTACCAAAATTTGCAAGATGGCGGCAAAACCAATCCCACCCCCAAAACGGTACACCTGCCACAGGGGTGGCAGAGGACTATGTCCAACATTTTCCACCCATGGTATTCCCGGCCAGTGACATGACTTCCGGCGGGGGGACGGACTGCACTGGCCTAAACCATAGACCGGGCTGAAGAGCTCTGTCTTACAGGTCCTGTGGAAAGTTGGCAGCTTCCACAGGGCCCTCAGCTCTTCCAGGAGCTCATTCCACCAGGTAGGGGCCAGGACCAAAAAGGCCCTGGCCCTGGTCGAGGCCAGGTGCACTTCCCTGGGGCCGGGAATGACCAACAAGTTGGCACCTGCAGAAAGCAAAGCCCTGCGGGGGGGGGGGCATATGGCAACAGGTGGTCCCTCGGATACGTGGGCCCCAGACCACGAATGGCCTTAAAGGCTGATTTATGGTGGCCCTTCACAGAATTTTCAAAGAAAGGCATATTCAGAAGTGGTTTGCCATGATAGTCTGGACTTCCTTGATACTCTCCCAACCAAGTACTAACCAGCCCTGCTTAGCTTTGTAGACCTGATGAGATCAGGTTAGCCTGGGCCGCCAGGGTCAGGGCACTTTACATCTTACACACTGCTATGCAGAAATTAACACATGGCACTCTCATGATCATAAGCATGGGGCAGTTGTGTATGCAAGATTTTTGTTCAATACATGGGGAGTTAAGATTAGCTACTCCTTTCCCATGTATGCCACAAAACAATGAGCCTTCTGTGTAGGTATCACCATATAAATTAGCATGGGTTTGATTGTACATCCCACCCTGTGCAGAAAACATGGGACCAGTCCCCCCAATTCAAAACTAGAACCAAAAGTCACAAGGTTTAATTTGTGCTAGGGCTGTTCAGGGCTGAGCCCTAGAACCTGTTTCTGTTGTGCCCATCCCCGAAATGTGTAATATAACGAATATGAAGAGGACGCTTCTATAAGCATGAATTGCTCCCACAACTTCAGTAGCAAAAAAGAGTTGGGGTTTTATACCCCGTTTTTCACTACGCAAAAGGAGTCGGTGCAAGAACAGCTCTAAGAGAACTGTGACTGACCCAAGGTCACCCAGCTGGCTGCATGTAGAAGAGTGGGGAATCAAACCTTGTTCTGTCGCTCTTAACCACCACACCATGCTGGTTAGAACTTTCAAGTTTTGAGACCCAAAGCCAAGAATTAACCCCTTACCCCCCATCAAACCTGGAAAATGCCCAGGCTCTTGTTGTTGACACTCCTAAAGGGAAAAGTTCTGTATCTCCAGGGTACCCACTTTGTTTTATTGCTTCAGACATACAGGGCTACCTCCCTGTATCCAAGGTAGTCACTGGGAGTGATTTCTAAAGTATTAGTACAGTATGATTTGGATGGAATCAATACATTCAAATGAGGACCCAAAACAGCTTACAGCATTCTGCTACCTTCCTCCGTGTTATCCACGCAACAGCCCTATGAAGAAAGCTAGGCCAAGAGTGACTGGTCTATATCTGCCCAGCAAGCTTCCATGACTGAGCAAGGACTTGAATCTGGGTCTCTCAGAACCCAGTCCACCTGCAGCCAGCTGGGTGATTTTGGGCTAGTCATAGTCATGTAAGAGCTGTTCTTGAAGAACAATTCTGTCTGAGCTCTCACAGCCCCACCGACTTCACAGGGTGTCTGTTGTGGGGAGAGCAAGGGAAGTTGATTGTAAGCCACTATGAGACTCCTTTGAGAAACGTGAGGTATTTTTTTAATAAAGCTCTTTTTCTCTTCTTCAGACCCAGGACCGACTTTTTAATCTTCAGGTAGCAGTATGAGACTTGGCGAGCTGCAAACTTTGGACAGGAAACCACGGGACATTGGAGTCATATGACAGGAAGAGGCACCAGAGTCATGACTTCACCAGTGTCAAGGTAAGGAGCATAGACAGGACATGAATCACAAACTGAGCACCCATGGGGAGGTGCAGTGCAGTGAGGAACAAGTCCAAGACCAGATCTTCTCCATCCCTGAATGATCTCACGCTAACATCCTGCTATTTTTGCTGTCAAGTGGACAAAGTTCACTTAATGTTCCATGTAAATTTATGCACTGTTCCATGTAAACTGCCCAGAGCCACAAAGAATGGGCGGTATAAAAATCCAAGTAAATAAATTAAATAAAGTGGCTTGATGCTTGCTGTTTGTGTATGCTTGCTGTTTGTGTAGGATAAGGATGAGTTCCTGTCAAAAGGCAGCCAAATTTGGGGGGGGGGGGTTCTATAGGCCCTCACCATTTAGTATTTCAAAATCTGACTGAGGGTTGAAGAAGACCCTATAATGTGCTGGACAGAATGCTTGCATATGTAGAAGAGTTGGGGTTTACACCCTGCTTTTCACTACCTGAAGGAGTCTCAAAGTGGCTTATAAGCACCTTCCCTTCTTCTCCCTACCTGTGAGGTAGGTGGGGCTGAGAGTTCTCAGCAGCACTATTAGGACTGTGACTAGCCCAAGGTTACCTAGCTGGCTGCATGTGACGGAGTGGGGAATCAAATCTGGCTTGCCAGATTAGAAGCTGCCACTCTTGACCACTAAAACCAAGCTGGCTGTATGGACTAGCCCTTCCCCCCAAAAAATCTACTGGATACTATGGCATCTACTCCCAAGAAAGTATGCATAATGTTTCTGTTACTTGGGAATATGTTTGATGTGCTGCAGTCCCAGTCGCTTTTAGTGGTCCCGAATGAGCCCCAGGGCACTTACTACAAAGTATACATGCATAGTTATTGTGCTGGTCCCCAGTTTTCACTGGGCCCACTGTAGCTCCTGTTTTCTGAGATTTATGTGCTTTTAAAAAGGAATCTGAAGCACCCCTTTAAAATGTAAAGCACTTAAACCTATTTATGTTTGTTTTTTTTTGCAATATCACAAAAAAACCAGCAGCTTCTATCCAAAATGCTGCTGCCAGTTCCTTTTCCCAGGCTCCCGTATCTGTGCCTTTGATAGCAGCTTGTTCTGCAGACTTGCACTTACATCCCAACTGGAGAAAACAGGTTCCTCCAGGTCCTGACTTTCGGACATCAAGATGATTGTAAAAGGCACAGGAGCAAGGCAAGCTAGTTTCTCGGGTCAGTTGACAATCCTGTTCAGAACTGATGATGAGTGAGAATAAGAAGCAAAATTAATTCCATTCTCTGTGCTCTCTTGATCAGCTTTTCAAATGTGTTTACAGACAGTCTACTGACAATATAGAGATCCGTTTGTGTATTTAAATGCATAGGTCTCTTTGATGTAAAGAAGGGACTCCAAGGATTTTCTTCTTAAATGAAGACCTGCGTTGTTTTTTAATGCCAATTTTCAAAATCCTATTACAAAAACTTTAATTAGGGGGCTTAGCTCAGAGCTTTTAAATACCTTGAAGTGTGACAGTAAAAGGACTCATATATTCTTGAAGCACGTTCAGAAAGGTGACTGAAGCTGGAGACCATCTGTTCTGATCCGAAATCTGTACTACAGTGGCTTCCTTTTGTTTTCTTTCAGAATCCTATCAGATTCTAGACTTATTTAAATGTCTTCAAACCTTTCCAGATGTTTTGCAGAGTAAAAATAAACAGGCTTCACCTGTACTCATTTCAATTTCAAATGAAGCATTGAGCCACACTTCTTATTCTGAATAAATTCCCAGAGGTGTACAGATTTAGGGAACAACCCTATGCAGGTCTGCACAGAGGTAAGTCCCAATTTATTCAGTAGGGTTGACTCTTAGGAAAGGATTGCAACCCTCATCACATAATGATTTAGACATAAAAGATGAGCCAATCAGTCCCCTGTTATGTGATGTTAATACTATGTAATGTAATTTTGAATTTAACTCTCTGGACTCAGGACAAGATAGTTGCCAGCAGTGGTCCCCAATCTTTTTATCACCAGGGACCAGTTAATGCTTGACAATTTTACTGAGGCCTGGGGGAGGGTAGTCGTTTGCTGAGAGACACCGCCGCCGCCTGAGCCCCTGCTCCACTTACTTTCCCGCCGGCGCCCCGCCGCCCGATGGGGGGCGCTGTCAGCAGCAACTGCAAAGTACCATGCCGAGGGGGAGCCAGCCATGGCGGCCGCTGGAGAGCACCAAAGGTGAGCCAGCAGCAAAGTGGCAGGGCAGCCCCTGAGGCAGCAGCTGGGGAGGAGGACGAGGAGGAGCCGTGGCCCGGTACCGACTGATCCGCGGACTGGGGCCAGTCCCCGGATCGGGGGTTGGGGACCACTGGCACAGCTTGTCACTTGCAGGGATGTTTCCAGGATGCTTAGGTGGAGATGCATGGGGCCAGCAACAACTGGGAAAGTGTCAGCTATAAATTGCTAACGTGGACAGTTTTATTTCTCTAATGTTTTTGTGAACCACAACTGAACTCAAGCGGATTGATTGGCTGTTTTAGCAAAGAATTATCATATGGCTTAATTTGGATGTTGTGACGCAGTTTACTAATTTACCATCATTAGATTTTGCCTTATATCTCCACTGTTATGATGGTTGTTGATTAGTCTGAGGAAGAGTGCTTGCACTCGAAAGCTCACACCTTGAATAAATCTTTGTTGGTCGTTGTTGGCACTCTATTTTTGTTGTGCTACTTCAGACCAACACAGCTACCCACTTGAATCTTTCAAGGGAGTGGATTTTCAAAAGGTTACCGGAAGGAGATTTGAAGGGTTTGGTAACTATAGCAACTGTGTGTGCAATGCTTTTCACCATGCTCATCAGGAGTTATTATTACTATTATTATTTTGGTTACAAACTTGTGTCTTGCCCTTTTGCCCTTACAAGAGCCACCAAGGACACTAACTATTCAAAACACGCATGATGAAACTGTATTTCTGAAACCATTAGAATCAACCCACCCAAAACATGTGACTGAAACTGTTAAAAACAGTTAAAATACATAAGAGACGTAATAATAGCGGTTAGAATAGTCATTCGGATGGAGGAATTCCAAACGGAACAGAAAAGTGCTCACCCAACTGGGAGAAGACGGTAACAGAATGGGGTGGTCAAATTTCTCTGTTTATTTATTGATTAAATTTATATACCACCCTCCCTGAAGGCTCAGGGCGGTTCACATAAAACAGAAACAATACAGATAACTTATTTTAACCATAATAAAGTGATAGCAACAGGCAACAAAGAACAATAGAAAAATATGGAGAACATTAAATTAACACATACTGAAAGCCCAGTAGGGTGGGCGGAATTGTAGTGAGTGCCATAGGAAGGAGGCTCAAGTGGGGGGGGGGGCATGGGAAGGGGTGGTTCAGGTCGACCTCAAGCAAATGCCTGCAGGATAGGGATAGAATTCCAGAGTTTTGGTGCCCTGACTGAGAAGGCCCTCTCCTGTGTTGCCACCTGTCTAATTTCAAAAGGTAGGAGCACTTGAATCAGGATTTGTAATCTGAGGACTGACCATAAGTTCAGGGGAAGAGACTCAAGTAGAAGAAAAAGAACTCTTTCTTATACCCTGTGTCAGAAACCAAGTGGTTGAGACCCCGCAGACTCATTCCACAGACATCACTCTCTGGCTTCAGGATGAAGCTTTAAGTCTTTATTGGAAGAATCCGAATTCAGGATCTACACATCACCTATGCTCACAGACAGGAATCTTGGCAGGAGGAGGGGGGTCGCATAGAATATATACCTGGGCTGGGGGGGGGCAGTACGGAATGGGTTTTTGGCAGGAACTGGGTACTCACACAGGGAAGAAGGCAATAGTGTTCTTTGATCTTAAGGTGCCAAAACGGCCATCTGGTGTTTAGACTGCCTGGGGAAGGCAGCCTTGGAGTGAGGTGATAAAAGCTAAAGAGCAAGATGCGTCTTTGAAATGCAAGCAGGAGATGGGAGGGGCACAGCCCGGAGGAGATCCGGGAGCTTGAGAGGAATAAAACAACCTTAAAAGATGAATACCACAGGTCAGGAACTTCGGGTTCAAGACTCCCTGCTTTTCACTAGCTTAAGGAGTCCCAAAGCGGCTTACTATTGCTTCCCTACCTCTCCCTTCATCAGGTAGGTGGAGCTAAGAGCTCTGAGAGAACTGAGTGATCCATGGTCATCCAGCTGGACTGGGAAACCAACCCAATTCTCCACTCTTAACTACACTGGTTCTCTTGAAAATCTGGGAGATCCAGTTCACATCCCTACTTGTACCATGGAAGCTGAGTGATCTTGTGCTAGTCCCACTCTGCCCATTTGACCTACCTGACAGGGCTGTTGTGAGGATGACATGGTGGAAAGCAGAGCAGTGTAAGTTGCTTTGGGAGAAAAAGGTGAGGTACAAAGGAATTAAATATCTGAAAAATCATAGAATCATAGAATTGGAAGGGGTCATACAGGACATATAGTCCAACCCCCTGCTCAACGCAGCATCAGCCCAAAGCTAGCTTTCGCTCACAAAAGCTTATATCGTGGGGAAATATGTGGGTACCTTACTCCTGGGCTTAGATTATGTTCTACTGCTACAGACTAACTGGCTACCCACCTGAAAGCTGATGAACATAATGCCTTTGATTTTCAGAAGGATGAAAATTGGGATACCAGAGAAAGAAACTTCACAGCTCTGCCCCACACTCCAGCACAAGAAAGACATTAAAAGAAATCACATGTTTTGCAAGTGCTTTTGTAGATAAAGGATACAGAAAAATCTTGGAGGAACAAAACATTCACAATTAGAACCACTTGATTTTGCAATTAAAAAGTCACCGGGTGTTGAGTGTACAAGTGTCATGTGCAGTTTTCAGACACAGGAGTGTTCAATGCATCAACTGGGCCCAGTGCAAAAGTTTGCTATCCTATGCATCAAAGGGGACTGGACTCTTGTCATGTTTGTTGTGTCAAAGGAGTCTAGTCACATGTGCACAATGAGCAACACTTCCCAAGTCTTTCTTCAAACAACTGACATGGGTGGGAGAGCCAATATCCCCTTTGAATTGGATCAGCCTAGCTAACCATCAATGCAAGTAGATCTTAACCTTTAAGATTAGTGAAACTTTGAAGACGCCATTCTGCAGAGATCAGAAGCTGTCCTCTTGGTTTTGGTCCCCATTTGATGGAATGGTCTTCCCAGAGAGGTGAGGAAGGTTCCTGTCTTGCTTATCATTCGATAGTATGATAAGGTGACCAGATTTTAACATTGATAAAGCGGGACACCATGGACCGGGGTGGGGTGGGGGGGTCCTTGATTAAAATTTGGTCTATATGGAGCAACAAAAAGTTTCATAGAACGCAAAAATAGTATTGTAATATATATTTTTTACTTTCAGCATACGTACCTTTTGCCAGATGCTCCCAGATGTCCCTCCAAGTGGGGGACATTCTGGTCACTTTATAGTATGAGCAAAATGACACTGTTTAGAAGAGACTTTTGTATGATTTCGAGATGTTTTAATGCCTGTGGAAGTTTTCCAAATAGTTTTTATTCTATATATTTTAATCGTAGGGTTCATTTTGTTTTTGTAATATTCTTTGAGTATCTGGAGAAAGGTAGAATAAACAAGAAATCAATAACTTAATTTGCATGCACAGTAAAGAGGAACTGCTGTAGTCTTGCTATCTAGTTGCATAAGGGGCAGAAATTCAAGGTCTGTTGGTTTGAGCTCTAGGATCTGAAAAACCATGCCACGATCAGTGAGTTCTCAATGACACACAGCCCTTCATAACAAACTGTGCTATCATTCATTCGGGACTAAAGTGTTCAAATGGGAAAGGAAAGTCAACATTCCTTGAGGACCACATCAACTTGTGCATTTTGCATTGTTGAGAAATATGATGTAGCATAGAATCATCTCAACATACATCTTGGAAAGGTCTTTGTAATTAGAAAGGCAAATGATTAGCAAAGACAACAGGAAATGCAATATTGAAGGGGAAAAAACTGTGATTTTTGAAGTAAATGTTTTGTAAGGAAATACTTCGGTGGTGCATCAAAACCAATTGCTTATGTATGATTTCTTTAAAAAGTACTGGGAAATGTGTGTGTGTGTGTACTGAAATAACTTTAAAAGCGAGGGGGGATCATATTTATCTTTGCACAAAGATACAAGGTCTGATTCTATTAAAACAAAATACTTTTAAGTTGCATGGATGAAAGCCGAAAAGAGCTGAAATGATGCCAGTTATAATTAATCCTTTGTTTAGACCTCCGGTTATTAAATGTTCTATATTAACAATGCATTAAAATCAGATTATAATTTTTAAAAATTCAGTTGTGGTTTGGAGTGACATTTCAAGACACTGACGTGATAAACACTGAAAACAGTAGACTGTCAACATTTTTAAATTTTATTTCCCAAGAATAGAGATAGGAAATGTCCCTCAGCTTAGCAATTAAAAAGAAAAATTCTTATACTACAGTGTGTTATCAGCGTGGGACATCCAGATATGGAAACTTGGAACTGGAAAAGATTCCTGTAGTTGTGGACACCAGTGGTTTCTATGATACATCATACTTTGCAACATTAGGGTGACATAACTTTTCTTAAACAGAGAATGCATAATCTCTGCTGAGAAAAAGACAGTTTAAATTCTTGCAGGCAGATTATTTCCTCTCACAATTCTTCACAACACTTAAATTCTATTTGAAAACAAGCACTGATTTACTTTCAGATTGCTTAAGGTGAATGTTTTTTGGACAGATTTGGGTGGGCAGCTGTATTGGTCTGAAGCAATAACACAAATTGGAACCTTTAAGACAAACAAAGTTTAATTCTGGATATAAACTTTCTTGTACATGCCCAGAATTAAAGGTTCCACTGGACTAGAATTTTGTTTTTCAAGTAAAACATTCAGTTTCCTCAACATAATACTGGATTGCAAATAACATTTTCCCTGCCCAAATTCTTTATTTTAACTAATTTGATTGCAGTCAAAATTATACAAATGCAACCCCCAAAAGTGAAATGGTTTGCATCTTAGCTAATAAGACACAAGACCATGTTACAAATGGAATTCAAAATCATGTTACCACCAGAACTCTATTTAAATTGTCTCATAGAAGCTTTAGAGATATACAATTTAAAACATACCAATATAGCCCTTTCCAACATTAGTTTTTGTTAAATTAAACCCTTCCTATTATTATTCCAAACGAATGGTCAAAGAGCAACAACCATCACAGCTGGAATTTGAATTTGGCAAGCTTTGAAAGCTTTGGATATTACCCCAAACTAAAAGTTTTCCAGATTTCTGTTTCCAGGAACTTGTTCAATATCAATGTGCTTGCTGAGAAACAACAGAAAGTTTGCTAAGAGCATATGATGCTGCCTTATATTGATATATCAAAGCCAGTGCTATCCACTTTGATTTGCAATGGCTCTCCAGGTTTCAGACAAAAGGTCTTTCCCATCACCTCCTACCAGATCCTTTTAACCAGAGACTGAATCTTGGGACTTCTGCATGGAAAACAGATGCTCTACCACTGAGCCACAACCCTTCTCAAAATAAAAACTATGTTTTCCATGTAGCCACTGTGTTTACACTTTAAAAATAACAGTATATATTTTATTGAAACCACCTTAATTACAGAATTTGGTAGTATTTTATTCTACTGAGACTGCAATGCTTTCACAAAGTATTTGCCACTTCTTTAGTTGTTTCACATCACACTGCCTCTTGCATGAAATTAGCTCAGGCCATTGTTATCTTCTTGCCAAATCTAGAAAATGCAAGCTGTCTTCAAAGTTGAGAGCAGAAATGTTCAGCTTTCTTAAAATCTTGTGCTGGTTTTAAAACTGGCCAGCAGAGGGCTCCACAACCCTGTATCTACTCAACAGCAGTAAGTGTGGCAAAAAAATTGTCATGAAGGAAAACATTTAATAGGGGAATTACTCAGATTTCCCACAGGCACAATTAGATTTGACAGGAAGAATGAATTTTGATAGTGAATTTTGTCTCCCCTTTCTCTGTATACAAAGTGCCTTTGCATAAAGCTCACAAATTCAAATATATTTGTCATAATCAAGCACACAGCAAGACATGTTTATGCCACTGGAAAACCAGAGGTGTTGGGGTAAATGCTATTATATCATGGTATTGGATCCTAAATGGCTGTTACAACCTGGTTTTCTACAGTAACAAAACTTAAATTAACTATATTTTTACCGTAACCAAAAATAATGAATAAAGGCATTTGATAGACTAGTAAAATATGTTGAGAGTAACTTTGGTGAAGGTAGGCTTGATTGAGCCCTGACGTATATGGCCTAACTTGTGGTGTCTGTTGTGGGGAGAGGAAAGGGAAAGTGACTGTAAGCCACTTTGAGCCTCCTTCGGGTAGAGAAAAGTGGCATATAAGAACCAACGCTGCTGCTGCTTCTTCTTAGCTTGATCTCAGATCTCACAAGCTACGCAGGGACAGAGTTGGATGGGACATCCAGGGTCATCTAGTCCAACCCCCCACACACACAACATGCAGGAAATGGCCACAAGAGCCAAGCACCTACACAATCCCTTCTATCCACCCACTTACAATCTAAGGCAGGGGTAGTCAAACTGCAGCCCTCCAGATGTCCATGGACTACAATTCCCAGGAGCCCCCTGCCAGTGAACGCTGGCAGGGGGCTCTTGGGAATTGTAGTCCATGGACATCTGGAGGGGCCCAGTTTGACTACCCCTGATCTAAGGTGACAGAATTAGCATTTCTGTCAGATGACTATGTAGCCTCTGCTTAAAAACTTCCAAAGGAGAACCTACCACCTCCCGAGGAAGCCTGTTCCACTTAGGAACCGCTCAGTCTGGAACTTCTTCTGGATGTTTAGCTGAAAATCCTTTTGAATTAATTTCAGCCCACTGGTTCTGAACCAGCCCTCTGGGGCAAGAGAAGACAACTCTTCTCCATCCTTTCTGTGACAGCCCTTCAAGTAATTAACCAGAATTAGCCCTGGTTAATACTTGGATGGGAATCCACCAAGGAGGTTCAGGGTTACTACACAGAATTAAGTAATGGCAATTTACTTCTGTTTCCCTCTTGCCTTGAAAATCCTATCGAGTTCTGTCAGGCAAAAGCAGCCTGCCCTCCCAAGGGTTAATATGTACTAGGTCAAGCTGCTTTTATCTTGCAGGTGTTCCTAGTTGAGTCTAACTGCCCAGGGGCCTCTTATAATTGGCTAGTTGAGAAGCAGTGTCTCAGAATGGGAGGGGAAGAATTAGAGCAATCAGATCATTATCCAGCGGGTTCTAACAGGGGCTTGTTCTGATTGGTTCATTGTCATTGCCTGATCTGGGTAGGCCACAACCTATAATTGGCCTAATGATTAGAGAAAAGGGGGCTAGCTTGGATTTTGGAGGTCTGTGCCCATGGAATGTTGTCAGCTGTGGAGAGAAAATGTTTGAATATTGGCCTGTAAGAAAGTGAGATTGAGCCACCTAATGCAATCAATTAAAGTGTAAAGTAGTAAGCTGTTATCATTTGCTAAGTTGCTTGTTGTAGAGATTGGTGCTGTGACTAATACAGACTGAAAAACTGATATTTTTAAAATTTTGTATCTGGGTAGTTGCTCATTTGTCACTTCTCATCATCTTGCTATCCTGTCCTTTCTCCATGGAGCAATTTCTCCCATTATAACTTTACAATTCACTGAAGTAGGCTGCACTGAGAATTGTTCTAAAGCTTTTCTCTAGCCAGTCTTGTCCTCTGTTGTTGTGTGAAGACTGTTTGGACTGTACAGCACCTGGCATCAAACACACCCCAGCCTGATCCAGGACCAGCATAGGACCAGCAGCAGAATCCTGACCTGGTGGGTCCAAAACAAAACCCTGGTAACAGCATAACTCAAACTATGCATGTTTGCTCACATGTAATCCCACAAAGCTTATTCTCACGACTGCAATCTAATGCACAGTTATTTTGAAGGAAGCATCACCTGAAACTACTACAGGCTGAAAAAAAGATACACAGGAGACAATAATTGGAAACAATGCAAAAAAAAAAGGCATTTTGTCTCATAAAAAAATCCAGGCTGCTCATATTTTAGATTTAATTCTCTCTGGAGACCTGCTTTAGCAACTGCCAAAAATGGACTGTGCCACATAGTAGGCATGCCAGTTCCCAGGGGATCTCTGGGGGTCCCCTAGTAGCATTTTCAGATTAATGAGATCTGTTCGCCTGGAGGAAATGCTTTGGAAGATGAACTCCATAGTAGTATGCTCCACTGAGGTCCCTCTCCATCCCAAATCCCGCCCACTCCCGGCTCCACCCCCAAAGTCTCCAGGTCTTTCCCAACCCAGAGCTGGCAACCCCACTGCGTGCCTCCCCGTACAGAATTGTAGTTACGGCGCGTGCGCAGTCACAAACTACGCGCACGCGCACTGCGAAACTCGGCCTTTGCCTCGGCATGGCGGGACCAGGCGGGGAAGGGAGCGCGGCGGAGGCGCCTCTGGCGGGGCTGCAGCTGGTCCAGCAGGGGGCCGAAGCGAGGCTTTACCGCGGCTTGTTCTTGGGCCGGCCCACCGTCGTGAAGCTCCGCTTCCCCAAGCGCTACCGCCACCCAGCCCTGGAGGAACGGTTGAGCCGCAAACGGACAGCCCAAGAGGCCCGCTCGCTGCTCCGTTGCCGACGGGCAGGTGGGGGCGGGGCTTGCGCGGCGATTGGACGAGGGGCGAGGCGGGGGGGGGGGGGAGAGAGCGAGGTGTGCGTCACGTGCTCTGCCGCTTTTCCTCGCGCCCGACGGGCGGGCTGGTCGTTCCCGGGGGGTCCTAGGGCGGGCCGGGTACATTCCCACCCCACTCTCTTTGGGGGTTGCAAGAATAGTACTTCCGTAGCCTTATGAATATCCCCACTCCCGGTCTGGCCTCTGCAGCGGAGCCAGCATATAGGGCGCCTCCCTTGCGCTTGGCGGGCCGGGAAGGCGTCAGGGGCGGAATTCGCTTGAGTTCACATTGTGATGAACGGGGTACGCGCTGCGTGTTTGCAGTGTTCGATTTTGATTTCTAGACGGCCAGGTGTATTCCTAGCCAGTCTCACACTGCATTGCGGGGCTTCCAAGCCAAACTTGCATGGAGTCCGAAAGCTCTTGAGTCCGAGGATGCTGGAGTAGTGCTGTGCAAATGCTGGTAGATGGTATGGACTTTAGGAAGTAATGCCACCAGCCTATTTCATGTCTATGACCTTCTCACCAGTGCTGTGTCTCACCTGACTCCTTTCCCCAGCTATCCCCAACCCTTCCCTTTCCAAACTCCCATTTCCAGAATGGGTTATTGTGGTTTTGATAGCACAGCTTTAGGGATGGCTGCCTTTGAGCTCTGAGTGTGAAGCACTCAAGGAAGAAAGAGCCCACCCAAGGTTGCCCTAATACAGTCCTGTTTAACACAGGCCTGCATTCTAATATTTTGCTCTCCGTATTTATGCTCCACTTTTCAACTTTGCTAAGGACCTGGAGCAACTCACAATTTCCATATCAGATGTAACTTAAGAGATGGTTGTGTCTGTAGTCATCTTTTCTGGCCCATGATAGTAAATAATATTTCAAGTTCCGGACACTTCCCTACAGAGGAAGGGGGCAGACAAAGTTACAGGCTGACTTGGGGACTGGCTGGTGGTGGAAGACTAAGGGATATGATTTGTAATCTGGAGAACCAGGTTTGATTTCCCCCTCCACATGTAGCCAGCTGTGACCTTGGGCCATTCCCAGTCTTCTCAGAGCTCTCTCAGCTTCACTTACCCCATGAGGTGTCCATTTTGGAAGGAGGAAGGATCGGTAATTGTAAGCAACTTTTAGACAAAAAAAAAGTTCCTCTTCTGTGGATCACAGTTTGAGCGGCCATTGTCTTGCACTTGGCATTAAAAAAATCAGTGGTGATGTAAGCTAGAAGGGGAAAAGGAGACTTGCATTAGTCCCCCCAAGTTTTACTAGTTGAGGGTGGCAAAATGGGCATTATGAACTTGAGCTGCTGTTTGTACTCACTGCACAAAAAAAGTCTTTCTGATAGACTATATTTTTGGAGGTTGAGGTTACTACATGCACCCAGCACAAAGCTAAGGACTAAGGTGGAGAGCTGCATTGATTCATAGCAAAACTCTAAAGCAAAAGTCATGTGATACCTTATTTAAGACCAAAGTAATACAACACGTTTTTTTTTTAGGAATTTCTGCACCTGTGGTATACTTTGTGGATTACGTTTCCAACTGTATATATCTTGAAGATATTGTGGGATCGCTTACTGTCCGGGACCATATAATCTCTGCACAGAAATCTGGAAAGGATGTCAGCAGCCTTATAACAGTAGTAGAGAAGATAGGTGAAGTTTTGGCACGAATGCATGATGAAGATCTTATACATGGAGACCTTACAACTTCCAATATGCTTTTGCGACCACCAGCAGAAAAATTAGAGCTGGTACTAATAGATTTTGGACTGAGTTTTATTTCTGCCCTTCCTGAGGATAAGGGAGTTGATTTGTATGTCTTGGAGAAGGCTTTTCTGAGTACCCATCCAAACACAGAGCCTCTGTTTGAAGCACTTTTGAAGAGGTACTCGGCTGCATCTAAAAAATCAGCCCCTGTGATTAAAAAGCTGGATGAAGTACGTCTGAGAGGAAGAAAGAGATCCATGGTTGGATAGAAGAACACAGACAGCAGGGATTTTACTTGTACATGCTTGAACGTCTGAAAGATTTTCTATTATAATAAAATAGCTAGGTTTGTTTTCCTTGTCCTTTGTTTGTCTATTAAAGCTGCTTGTGATTCTGTGGTTAGGTAGTAATATCCTAAACACAGCTGAAGTATTTGAAGACAGAAGCACAAATAATTCCAGCTGTGGCTTTGAATTCTTCATTTTCTTCCTCAGCTAAATCAAACAGTGCTTTATACCAGGAATTCAGAGCCTCTTGTGGCGCAGAGTGGTAAGGCAGCCGTCTGAAAGCTTTGCCCATAAGGCTGGGAGTTCAATCCCAGCAGCCGGCTCAAGGTTGACTCAGCCTTCCATCCTTCCGAGGTCGGTAAAATGAGTACCCAGCTTGCTGGGGGGTAAAAGGTCATGACTGGGGAAGGCACTGGCAAACCACCCCGTACTGAGTCTGCCATGAAAACGCTAGAGGGCGTCACCCCAAGGGTCAGACATGACTTGGTGCTTGCACAGGGGATACCTTTACCTTTATACCAGGAATTCACAACATAAGCATTTCATAAGAATATAAAACAGATGCCTGACATGATTTCTGATGTACCACAATCCAGTGGTACCATTAAGATGGCTAAGCTGGTCGGTTTTAGTCTCTTGTGCTGTACAGTGGATTGTGAAATTTAAAGAGATGTCCTTAAAACACAGATTTTAGGCAGAATGCAGGTGTCCCTAAATTCATTGCAATCACTGAATTTAGGCAAGCCTGATTTTGTAGCCAAACATCAGGCACAGGCTGAATGGCTGCCACACTGAACACACTTGTGAGTTTAATGTGACTTGAGAAAATATTTCTAGGACTGTTGTATATGTAACGCCTTCCTTAGCTGGGAATAGCTTATGTGGCCTCATTTTGTTTCAGAGCATAAATCCAGTCTGTCTTTTCTCTCAAAACTGGTAATCAATTTTTATTCATGTTATGAGAACATGAAGCGCCCTTAGTTTTAGTCAGACCATTGGTCTCCTAGTCAGTATTTTCAGATTTGACTGGCAATTAGTTCTATAGAGTCTCAGATTGCAGGCTTTCATATCTGCTGCTACCTAGAATTCATGCACAGAAAGCAGGCATTCCAGCACTGAGCTTCAACTATTTCCCTAAATTTGTAGTAGTTTGGTATGGATGGGAACCTCAGTAATCTATAACTCTGATGATCACTCTTGCTTTTCAGTGATTAGCCATAGCTTTGAAATCTATTATCAAATACGCAAAATGAAACAGAAGAGATCTTTCACATCAACTGCTACATGTCAACTAGAGATGTTGGGAATGAACTGGAAATTGAACTGGGACTTTCTACATGTCAAGCAGAGGCTCTGCCACTGAGCTATGGCCCCCTCTACAGAGACATTTTCAAAGGATGTAATTTCATAACAAAGAACAAATTGAGGATTGTCAACCAAATGGTGGGGATTAAGTGTTAATTGAGCCTCTTGTGGCGCAGAGTGGTAAGGCAGCCGTCTGAAAGCTTTGCCCATGAGGCTGGGAGTTCGATCCCAGCAGCCGGCTCAAGGTTGACTCAGCCTTCCATCCTTCCGAGGTCGGTAAAATGAGTACCCAGTTTGCTGGGGGGTAAACGGTAATGACTGGGGAAGGTACTGGCAAGGCCACCCCGTATTGAGTCTGCCATGAAAACGCTAGAGGGCGTCACCCCAAGGGTCAGACATGACTCGGTGCTTGCACAGGGGATACCTTTACCTTTACCTAAGTGTTAATTTATTTTAAAAACCCTTTTATACTAATCCAAGTTTATTCACCAGTCCAGGTTTAGTCTTGAAAACATACAAACTGGATCATTTAAATGCCTATTACATTTTTATCCTATCATTTCCCCAAGGATTCTTTGCTTCTACACTTCAGGTAGGTTAGGATGAAAGCGAGTCTGGCTAGAGTGGCCCACACAGAGAAATATCTTTTGCCCCTTAAGAAGACACTTCATGTACAATGGTCAGTTTATGTTTTTCACAGCATGAAGATAAATATCTTCCCATTAAGTCTCAATTAAAAGGACGTGACATTTCCTCCCTAGGCAGGACTATGACTAGGAAAGGTTTAGTGAACTTTGGATAGAAAGTTTCTAGCCAATCACTGCCACATTATACTAAGAAATGATTTCCCCTCATATCAGGGTGCTAGATGTTGACATATCTTTTTTGGAGTCTGCTGTCTTTGGAGCACTTTTTAAACTGATGAAAATAGGGGAGGGGAGAGAGAGGCCTGGGTAACTGATGTTCTGGTGGAAGCAAAGAGGAAGAATATGTGTTCAAAGGAGCAGGAAGTCTCCAGTTGAGCCAAATGTGAGATGATTTGAAAATTACAGGAAGTTCCTAATCTAAGTATCCCAACTACCTTTCCTCCTCCCATGCCCCCTGTAGGCACCTTGGTTCAACAACATAGGCTATTGAATCAGGCAGAGTGCAGCTCTTGCATGTTCTAGTGCAGGGGTAGTCAAACTGTGGCCCTCCAGATATCCATGGACTACAATTCCCAGGAGCCCCCTGCCAGCATTCGCTGGCAGGGGGCTCCTGGGAATTGTAGTCTATGGACATCTGGAGGCCCGAAGTTTGACTACCCCTGTTCTAGTGTATTCCTAGTTAGTAGCAACTCTCATAGTTTAAATAGCAGGGGGGATGTAAACTGAGATTTGAGATTTGTCATAGTGATCACATGTTTGAAGGAGTCAGAAAACATCCATTTTTCTTTTTCTTTTCAAAATATGGTAACTCACTTAATGGTGTCCAGTTAAGACATCTCTCCAGAAGTGAGACTCAGTTAATCCAGAAGGGTTTACAACCTCCGTAAATGTGAGCAGGATTTCACTTCGGGTATGCCGTTCTTACCGAAAGCAAGCCTCGATGCCACTGAGTCAATGGGAGCACACGAGGGTAATCTGACTTAATTCGCTCAGTAAAGTGCCCCTGGGCACACTTCATTGCGATTAAACTCTATGAAAACGAATGAGATCTACTTCCAAGGAAACGTGCATAGCTTCTTTGGGCTGACTGTAGCCGAAAATCAGTCGAACTACTTGCTTTGGGGTGGAAAGCGGTAACACAAGCAATAGAGGCGCAGTGAGGAAGGAGCTCGCTCGCTGCGAACAGAGAGAACCTTCACACGTTCTTTCTAGTGCCCCTTGCGGAGAAAAAAAACACTTTATTTATGCTCTCTTGAAGAGGACTTTGCATTGCTTCTTGCGTAGCCTAGCGGCAGCGCGCCGCCCTCCTTAATAAGAACGCGGAAAGTGGCAGGAGTTCGAGTCTGCTATTCGCCCCTTGTGATTTTCCACGCAAGCGTCCTAGCGCCCCCGGCTGCCTGTGTCGGAGGCGTATTCACTCACTTGCTAGAAAAAACTGCTCCAGGTCTAGTGCTCGTTTCCCATGTGGGTCCCGGGTTCCACCGGCCAGGGCATAATTTTAGCTCACGATAGTCGCCACGCAGCATTGCCAACCTCCAGGTAGAAGCTGGAAAGCGCCTGGGATTCCCACTAATCTCCAGCTGACGGAGATCAGCTTTCCCGGAGAAACCGGCTGCTTTTGTAAAGCGGACGCCATGGCATTTATACCTCACTGACCTCCCTGCCCAGGTTTTACCCGTACAACCTCCGCGGATTTCCCTGTCTGGACCTGGCAACCCTATTTGTGCGTCTTTCCTCGACTTCAGCCCGCTTTCCAGTCTTCATCGCCTCTTGCTTGCCTCCTTCTCACACCGTGTCACAAAGCAATTCTATTCAGGGTCGGTTTTGCTGTATAGCTAGAGATTTGCGGGGGGGGGGGGGAGCCTGGTAAAGATGGGCTTTAAGAAGAGGAGGGACCTCAAAAGGGTATAATTCTATAGCATCCCCCCCCAAAAAAAGTCATTCCTCCAGGTGGCAACTACGGTTGCCAACCTCCAAGTGGACGTTTCCCATGTGAACATCCTTCTTGAACTGCAGCTCCCAGAACTGGACACACTATTCTGAATGAGATCTAACCCATGTGGAATGGAGTGGCATTATAACTTCCCTTGCTCTAGATCAGGGGTAGTCAAGCTGCGGCCCTCCAGATGTCCATGGACTACATTTCCCATGAGCCCCTGCCAGCATTCGCTGGCAGGGGGCTCCTGGGAATTGTAGTCCATGGACATCTGGAGGGCCGCAGTTTGACTACCCCTGCTCTAGATCCTAGCAATGCAGCCTAGTATTGCATTAGCCTTCTTTGCCACCATGCTGCACTGTTGACTCATATTCAAGTTTTTGTCCACCAGAACTCCAAAGTCCCTTTCACATGTACTAATATCAAGCCAGCTATCCCCATCTTATATTTATGCATCACATTATTATTACCCAAATACAATACTTTACACTTTCCCCTACTATGGATTCAAAGTACTTTGAAAATGGAAATGCACCTGCTGCAGCAGAAGTACTTGCAAAATTCTACAAGAGTCCTGTGGGGCCTGACAAATAAACTATTTATTTTAAGAATAGATTCCTATGAGTAGCCGTGTTGGTCTGAAGTAGCACAATAAAATCAGAGTCCAGTAGCACTTTTAAGAGCAACAGAGATTTATTCAAGGTGTGAGCTTTCGAGTGCAAACACTCTTCGTCAGACTATGATCTTCTTACATATATTTTGCTATATATTCCCTGTCATGTTAGAAGATCATAGTCTGACGAAGGGTGCTTGTACTCGAAAGCTCACACCTTGATTAAATCTTTGTTGGTCTTATAGGTGCTACTGGACTCTGATTTTATTTATTTAAAATTCTAGACACTTCCTTGCAGAACTGAAGGCTGCTTACAACATAGGGAGATAATTGTTTTTTCCTAGCATAAGTTTTTATGGATTAGTGTCCACCTCTTTAAATGCTTGAGGTAAGTCCTTTACTGGAAGATGCTAACAGAAGATCCATCTCAGACATCTGGGGAACTGGGCAGTAGTTCATGGAAGTTCAACTAGAATCAACATTTACGGTGCCACAAAATTCCTCTTTCCTGCAACTATGTGGGAGGATTCTGCAAAATCCTATATCAGATATGTGAAACCAAGGTTATTTAAAGTACAATTTCTTGGAACCAGAGCCAATAGGCTACTTGTTGACCTATAGGGCGAAATCTTATAGGACATCCGAATTGACTTCCTTTTGTTCAAACAAATGTCTTTGCTGTCTGCTTAGAGGCTGAACAGTATAAAATTAATTCTATTCTGTCCGGGCTATCCCAGCAAACAATCAGCCTTGGAGGTTGTAGCCAAGGAGGTGATGAAGTAGATGTCAAAGAGAACATTTTCTAATTAATTTTTTTCCCCTAGCAGGAAAAAACTCTCATCGGGACACAGACTTTATCACAGGAGTGTCTGTTATTGGTGTTGTGGTGCAGCATATTATGTACCATATTTTATTTTATTTATTTATTTATTTATTATATTTATATACCACCCTCCCCGGGGGCTCAGGGCAGTTTACATAATAACATAAGAACAATACATGGAACAGTCTATAAAACATTTGAATAACCGTGCAATAATAACTGATAATTGTAAACCTGAAACAGTATAGTAGTATGACCAATAAACAATACAACAGTGCAACAATACAAACAGGTCCAGAGTATATAGGTGGTGTTCTGAGGGGGGGGGCAGGGGGGAGCAGGGGCCCTTTGGTCGCTGTTGGTTATGTCTGGTCTCAACCAAATGCCTGGCGGAAGAGCTCCTCCTTGCAGGCCCTGCAGAACTGTTTAAGCTCCGTCAGGGCCCTGATCTCCTCCGGGAGCTCGTTCCACCAGGTGGGGGCCAGAACAGAGAATGCTCTGACCCTGGTTGAGACCAGGCGAACTTCTTTAGGGCCAGGGACCCTTAGCTGGTTGGTAGCAGTGGAGCGCAGGGCTCTTTTGGGGGCGTAGACAGGGAGGCGATCCCTCAGGTACACTGGGCCCTGACCGCGTATGGCCTTGAAGGTAATTACCAGAACCTTTATCAGCAATAGTTTGCCACAGATAGAATTTTAAAGGCTTTAAAACACTGCATCTGAGAGGCCACTCCTTTTACATAGGACCATTTTCTGTAAATAGGGGTCAAGGATGTCAATGTGTCAGAAGGTAGGAACGAAGCATGCTTCAACACAAGAGGATAATGTAGACTTTTAAAAGATGGTGTTATTGCCAAAGAGCAACAGTTATTTTCCTTTGGGGGATACAGGGGCAACAAACACAGAAAAGGTGAAGGAAAATGGAATTTATTAAGTAGCTTAAGCAATCTACAGAAGAAAATCACATCCGCGGAAGAATCATTGCAAGCAAATATGATTACATCTTTTCTGCTGCCAGGGAAACCCTGGAGAATGACAACAGATGGATCACTGGGATATGGCCAGCTACACAGCATGGTTCCGCAGTTTCAGTCTGAGCTGGGGTTCTAATCTAGGTGCTGCTTCTGAGATTTCATTTAGTATCTTGATCCATTAATTTCCCTGGCTTTTACTTTGCTGGAGTAGGAGGAAGTCCTGAGGCATCTTATTTGTGCCTGCAGGCACAATTCTCCCTTTTGAGAACAGCCATGTCTGTCACAGGAGGATGCTTGGCCATGTCATGGACCTCACAAGAACTTGTGATTAGGGCCTGTCAGCCATTTTGTGAGTGTTCCTTCTCTCAATGGCAGCCATTTTGCTGTGGCACCCACAGCCTGTTTTCAGAATTCCAAAGAGGCTCACAAGATCAGCATTTCTCAGTGCTCATTTCCCATGTGGCCAAGCATCTTGCCACACCCCTAGAAGTAACGTCACTACCCATACCCGTAGTCCTCCTTTTGCTCCCTCCCCCAGCCTTTGCTACTACTATGGCGGCCCTGCCTCATGTCGGCCAGAAAGAAGAGAAAGAGCTGAGAAGGCTGCCCAGAGCCTCTCCCCACATAGCATGCCACTTCAGAGCTCCCACAGACCCCCAGGGTTAATGGACCACTGGTTGGCAATCCCTGCCGTAGAAGGTAAAATGACCAAATTGAGTCTCTTCCTTTGGGCACATGATGGGAATGTAAGTCCCTGGAAAAGACAATGAGTCTAGGAAAAGTTGAAGGTGACTGGAAAAGAGGAAGACTCAAAATGAGATGAATTGTCTCAAGGTAGTCACAGCCCTCAGTCTGCAGGACCTGAGTGATGCTGCTAATGACCGAATGTTTTGGAGAACATTCACTGGTAGGGTCACCATAAGTTGTAAGCAGCTGGATGGCATTTAGCACACGCACCATATATATCAAATTGTTTTCTTCATCTTATTTGATGTTAAAGAACTTAATCCTGGTTTTTAAAAATGACTCAAGAATCAACTCTGGATTTTGACTTTCCCCCCTTTATATATCCAGCAAATAAAAAGATGACTTTGCTACTTCTGTAGATTCAATATAGTGTCCTAGAAACCTGTTCAAAAATCCACTTCTGCTCTCTGCTTGGCAGCTTGCCTATCCGGTCAACTCATTACATCTTCATCTGGCCTCAAGCTCCTGTGCTATTTTGATCTGCATGGCGGAGAAATCTTCCCCAAAGGACATTGCTTTGGACTGGTTTTGAAATGGGCAGCTGTTCAAAATGTAGTACAATTTGGATCTTTACTGTGTGAAAGTGATTTTACAGTGTGTGGAGCCAGACTGAGTTTATCTTGACCACTCATGAGGAGAAAGCTGTTTCCACCTGCCCATTCAAACACAGCAGTTTTGGAAAGGTTGAAGAGCTCTCCTATGAAATCAATTTGCAAGGTAGGATATTACTGTTAGGAAGCTGTGGAGTTTTTCTACTTGCTGCTTTGTTGTCCGTTTCATTTGCCTTTTGGTGTCTGAACTCTGAATGCATGCTTATGGTAGGCAGGGGCCCTATCCACTTACCACAAAATTTCCCCTACAGAAATGGGCACTAGAAACATACTAGACGCCCCTCCCCTTCCCTTCAATACATTATAGTAAGGGGGATGTTTACGGCATGGAGGACTCACCCAGGCATTATGCCATGCTGCCCCCTGGACTTTTGCCATGGACTGGCTTTCCCGATCATTTCCAATGACTTCATGAGGCGCTCTTGCCCCACTCTTCTCCCTGCTTGCCCTGAGGATTTGTGTACACATGGGGTAGCCAAAGAACAGGAAGTCAAAATTTCCCATTGTTTGTTTTACTCATCATCCATTGTCAAGTGAGGAAAACTCCCCAGCTCCCTCCAAATCCAAAATATTAAAAAAAAAAACATTACCACAATTGCGTTGTAAAGCAAAACCACTACAACACAAACAAAGAGAGTAAAAAATGGGCTGTTTTATCACTCCATTCTCCCACATATTCAAGCATGCATGCACAGACTGTTCCTTGATCTCATTAAAACCAAGAAAAGAGAAAGAAGGAAACATGGTGGGAGGTGAGGCCGTTTGATATGTCATTTCTTTGGAATCAAGTCCTAACACGATCAGACATTTTTTAAAAAGGCTGTGAGGCTAGATGACAAAAATGATGCTTGGGGGGGAGGGGGAGCAACGCCCTACTGGGGATGGCCTGAGTTTTCCCGTTTACACACAGCCCAGCCCTGACACACACATGCTGTTGGATCCTAATGGCTGCAGGGCACTGGAGGGCCTGAGTCAGGCCAGGCCTGGGACTGCCACAGACCAGGTCCAATTTCATGCAAAAGTGGGATTTAGGCTCGTGCGCAAACAAGTGGTGGTCGCAGCCTAATTGGTCATGCACTGAAATCTGTCATTCAGTCTCTTTTGTTGGCTCTAATGGCTTGTAGTCCACGTGAAGTCTTCTGAGAGTTACAGACTATTCCACATGCTGGATGGAAGACAGGACACTAAGAGAACATGTCGAGAGATTGTACACCCTGCAGATGCCTGATGAGCCCTTTACACGCTCTCTTTGGGTAAGTTGATAAGATCCTTGGACAAACAATGTGGCTGGAAAAGAGCCCGACAGGAGGCCCCAAGGGAGCCTTGAGGAAAGGTTTGGTAAAAGGATTTGAATGGAAAGCTGTGAGGCAGGAGCTTAAAGGAGTCCTTCCGCCACTTTTGCTGCAGGATGGGAGGCCACAGGCGTTGGCGTTTTGCCTGAGAGTTTCATCTGTGAAAATACCGCAGCGAGTGGCAGGGGGATTAAATTTTGCTTACAGAGTGCTTCGAAGGCATTTACTTCTAATTATTAGTATTGTGAAGCTATTAACATGTAGCTTTTGGCTGCTCCCTGTGAGTGACCGGAACGCTGGGGCTGGGCCCATCAGCAGCACATTTCTTAATGGCCGGAGAGAGGTTATGCAAGATGGGGAGACTTGGTTGGGCACCTTAATGGGTTCTGGAGGGTTTTTAGTGATTATTGTTGTTAATGGTTGACTAATAGATCCAGTTCCAAGGTCTGATTAGTAGAACTGGGAACTATTAAGGCCTGTCCAGAGGAGTCTGAGAAAGGACATTCCTGACTGGATTCTACCAAAAGTCCACTGGGGTGCGGAGAGGCAGGATGAAGTGAATTTTTCCAAGGTGGAAACAGTTCTCGAGTGGTAGTAGTTTTACGCCCTAGCTTAGGTGACCCAGGCTAGCCCGATCTCGTTAGAGATCGGAAGTTAAATAGGGTTGTCCCTAGATAATATTTGGAGAGGACACGCAGTAATGGGTTTAAACTTCAAGTACAACGATATAGGCTAGATATCAGGAAAAAAGTGTTCACAGTCAGAGTAGTTCAGCAGTGGAATAGGCTGCCTAAGGAGGTGGTGAGCTCCCCCTCACTGGCAGTCTTCAAGCAAAGGTTGGATACACACTTTTCTTGGATGCTTTAGGATGCTTAGGGCTGATCCTGCGTTGAGCAGTGAGTTGGACTAGATGGCCTGTATGGCCCTTCCAACTCTATGATTCTATGATTCTATGTGAGACCCCCCCCCAGGAAGTCCTGGGTTGCTATGTAGAGTCGGCCAGTAGAAAACCATATCTGTCCTTCCCTTGCCTTGAAAACCCTACACAGTTTCCATAAGTCAGCTGCAAGCTGTCATCTCTTTCTACCAGCTAATTTACAGTGGAATCCTGTGCAGAGATGGGCTTATAGTGAGCCAATGGGCTTTGAATGGAGCGATTCTGCATAGGAGTGAACCATTAGTTTATTACAGAAATTCAAACAGGCTCTTGGGGGCACCTGAAAGCCCAATGGAGTTATTGGGACACACAAGCTCCAGAGCAGATAGTTTTAGAACCACCAGTATGAAGCAGCTGAAGTACACCCCCCCCCAAAAAAAAGAAAAATTAATTGAATTTTTTAAGGTCTCAATCATCATTCTTGATTGGATCCATGGAAGGGATTTCCCTCAGCAGAACTGAGTTATTTGGCCTCTCATTTCATTGCAGCCCAAAGAGTGCCCCCCAAATAGTGTTCCTAGGGGAACCATAGAAATAGCATGAGGGGTAAATCTGCAGGGGAAATAGGACTTTAGCAAAAATGTTACCACTTTATGGAAATCTACCACTGGATCCATCCCAAAGGTTTTCACATCCACTCCAGGTGTTAAGCAACAAACAAAACTAAGAAGATTGTATCATTGCCAGAGAAGGCCCTGGGGGAGCTAGAACTCCCCTCTTCTCATTGCCTGAGTTTCAGCTAAAGCCAGGCCATGAAAAAAGAAGGCATTGGAGAATGCCATGACCCAAACTCTTACCTGAAGCTGGGGTGAGTCTCTGACAAAATGCCATAAATAAATAAATGCAAAATATAGTTCGTGCCAGATGATTGTTTCCTATTCAAGTCATATGTACACATTGCCTCAAGTGTGAAGACAGAGTGCTTCAAGTAGACTGGTAGAATATGATGGAGCGAGCTGTGAAATTTGAAACTAAGGGCCCAAAGTCTAAAACTTGAGTCTCAAGACCATGCTCTATGATCACTGTGCTTCCCATTACCCTCAAGCAAAAACTCACAAATCTCCTCACTTCAGGCAAAGCTGCCTTGTGTGTATATATACAACATATGATGGCACTTGCGTAAATAAGAGAATATCAGATACTTGAAGCCCTGTGACATGATAAAGGGGCATGATGAAGTTATTAGAAGTTGAGTTCTATTATAGAAAACTAGCTGAACTTTACGAGGATAGTTCCCAGCTGTGCTGAGAGACTGGAGATTCTTTTATAATAGGTCAGGTTTAGATTCCAATGACTTCAGTGATTGTGAGTGGAAACCTCTGGTAAAGAATAACAACAAATCATTCCTGATAAGTGCATGAGAAGGAACAAAATGGCAAAAGCAGTAGGGAAGGAGGTATGCTACGGAGAGAGGTTTGGATTGTGTGTATTTTGGAAATAGGCATTTGCTGTTAACTGAGCAGATCTGTGTTATAATGATAATAATAATGACATTCATTGTTTTCAATGGCTTGTTTACACAACTGGCATTCCAAATGGAAAATTCCATGTAAAAATGTTTGTTAGGTAAGGATTTATTTGTCTGCCCTAAAAGAGAACAGCTTAATAATTGGCTTTATGTGGTAAAAGTTCAGATCAATATTAATATTGTTGTTTCAACTTGTCTTCTACCACCACTGCCGCCTAGAAGAAAATTCAGATTTCCTGATTGTGCCTTCATTGAGCTGCCTCCTTTTCCATGAATATGAATCACGGCTTGGAATGGCTGGTAGTCATAACAGAGACCAAGTACTGGGATATTAGGAAGGAAAAAAGAGGCTTGGCTTGCTCTTGCCATTATTACAATTATGAAAAGAAGCCCTGGAAGCCTTTCATAGCATAGAGATAGGAACTGTCACCTGCCAGGGAGCAACAGGGGCAACTAAAAGGAATGGTTAGGGCTGATCCTGCGTTGAGCAGGGGATTGGACTAGATGGCCTGTATGGGCCCTTCCAACTCTATGATTCTATGAATGTAGTTTTCATAACTGAGGGCCGTGGATTCCTTGACTGACTCAATCTCTCTCATGTTGGGTCTTCCTCTTTTCCTACTTCCTCTTTTCTTCCTCTTTTTCCACGTCTTGCGAAACTGTTCTGTGTTTTGGTTTCAAAACGGTTACTAGTTGCTTTGAACATCTCTGAAATCCCTGGCTGTATTAATAGTACCAAAGGATAAGTAGATAAGTCTCGAATATAATTACCTTTGAAAACATTAAATACAGAATGCAGATCAAAGCCCTGATCCTAAATGTATTGGCCGCAATCTATCACAACGTCCATTGATATGAATGGGAATAAATTCTATTTTCAATAAATATTTAGCACTGGGTGCAAAGAAAGTATCTAATCTGAATGGAGGGGACCACTGATCCAGTCAAGTCCCTGAAAGGAAAATGGCAGGTCAGTTGCTTGTAGGGTGAAGGGAGATCCTGGCAGGGCCATAACATGGCTGGCTTGGGAGAGAGTAAACAAAGCAATTCAAATTTCAAACATCACACTCAGCCAGACCATTAGCCCCAGAGAGACCTGGCTGAGAATTTCATGAGAGATCCTTGAATAGAAGTACATGATGGCCAAATCACATAGCTAACAAGGCCCACCAAGAAAAGTAGGGGGTTGGACGCCCATCTTCCACGTAATTTACATTTTGCTTCAGTGTTATTGTCTAACCATTTCTGGTTGGTTCTGATCATATTTTCTATCATTCCGTGTGACATCAGTCTGCCACAGATCCCTCTGTGGACTACAGAACTGACCTTGATTGTATGAGATCACATAGGCAATTGACTCAGGAAGCAACAGAATCCTGAGGGGAAAAGATGTCCTAAGAAGCAGCCGATGTTGGAATCAATGCTGGCAAACCAGACCGAAGAAGGGGGGAATTTGCACAGTCATTTGAAAGAGCAAAAGCCATGACCCGAAAACCAACAGCTACAAACTTTCAGCACAACACTAGATATGACTCATGAGCCCCATTGATTTTGTCATGGCAAAGCTTGTCTGCATAGAAGCTTCTGGATTTGGGAGGGGGCTGTCAAGAGGCAGCCTTGTAGCAGCGCAAGGTTGTGCTGTTGATTCTGGGAGAGATTGATGCTGCTTTCTGACTAGCATTGTTTCTCCATGTGCCTGCTGGCTTTCCATCTGCTCTCCCCATATATAATCAATAAAATGAATTTACAAAAAAATATCTTACGTCCGCAGCACTCACAAGGGAATAGATTCAATGAAGTGGCTAGTGGACATTGCTCTGCTTATGGGAGAGGCGCATGACATCTTTGCCTTTATCTAGAGCAGGCATTTGGATGTGCAGGAACTATACTACCCCTCAACGTTGCAAAGTGCTATTAGAGCCATGCCTCAAGGCTCTGACTAAGTTCAGTAGAGAGAAGCAAGACAGACACTGCAATAAAAGCATAAAACCCCATTGAAGTTCCAAGGTTGATGCAGGAAGGTCACTGTTTACAATCAATGAACAAACTGAAGCGCTTCCTTACATGTCCTGTGTCTTTGAGGGCCAAATGCTCTGTCAATGATGAGAGGCTGCAGAAGTGACCCAGGGAATACTTTCTACTGCTTTATAATACCAGCCAACAGCACAACCCCCCCACCAGCATGGTGTAGTGGTTAGGAGTGCGGTCTTCTAATCTGGCAAGCCAGGTTCGATTCCGCACTCCCCCACATGCAGCCAGCTGGGTGACCTTGGGCTCGCCATAGCACTGCTAAAGCTGTTCTGACTGAGCAATAGTATCAAGGCTCTCTCCACCTCACCTACTTCACAGGGTGTCTGTTGTGGGGAGAGGAAAGGGAAGGCGACTGTAAGCCACTTTGAGACTCCTTTGGATAGAGAAAAGCGGCATATAAAAACCAACTCTTCTTCTTTTGTAACCACGAATCTTTCCTCCGGAGTGTTTTCAATTCTGAGCTCCAACCCCTCCCCAGGATAAGCAGTGCTGGTTAGATGGACCTTTTGCTTGTTCTTGACTGCTATCTCCTTGCCCTGTTCCTCTGTTTAGTAACATTTCTTAAATCTTAGGCTGGTGCGTTTGGCCAAGGAGGCAAGGCTCACGGGAAAAGACAACATTAGGAAAAGTGGAAGGCAGCAAGAAAAGAAGCAGTTCTAACATGAGACAGATGGACTCTATCAAGAAAGCTTGCAAGGGGCGAGCAAGGCTGTAAACAAGAGGATGATCTGCAATTAATTCATAGGGTTCCTGTCAGTCAGAAGTGACTTGACAGCACTTAACGCACACAAGTTGGTGGGATGAATAGGGACCGAAGCGCAGTCTGTTTTGTTAGCCTGGTCGGATCTCCTTCACTCACCTTTGGAGGTCTTTAATTTCTCAAGTACCCATTAGGATTAGGATGCCCCAATGACCAGGTCTAACTTCTCATCTGAAATATGAGTTGGCCCCTAACTTCCCTCCAGATGTGATCAGCAATGAGAGTCTTGAGAAGGTGTTTGTGTGGGTTGTTTTTTTTTTTTTACATGACTTTTTGATTGTCATATATTTGACGTTCATTAGCCGTTTCACTTCTCCAGCACCTGCAGTTCTCTTGACGGGTAATTATCTACAAAAGAGAAAGCTTTTTTTTTCTTTTTCACCTAACCATTTCCCCCCCCATCCCCCAGACATATTGTAAGATTTAATTGGTGTCTGAAACAGGTGTTAAGACATAGTCAGTACGCCGTGAAACCGAAATGTAAGATCCGTTTCTTTTGCTCTCTGATACTGCCCTTGTTCTCTTTGACACAAACAAGGCAGGGGGAACATCCTGCGGATAATTTTCTTTGCATCTTTTTACGGCTTTGATCTGCTCTTCAATTTGATTATAAAGCATGAGATGGAAGCCGTATCATCTGCTCTCGGCCCTGTGGCTCCGCGGATGGGATTTTCTTGCTTTTTCAGGCTGCTAAAAGGAGTAATCTCTTCTCTCTTCATGCCGTCTACTTTCTCATGTTGTGATAACTAAAAGAACAGCCCTGCCTGCCTGAGAGTGAGATGGCTCCATGTTGCAGGACTGGGGGTGTCGGGGGCAGCTCAGTTTGCCACAGCTTTGGCATATAATAGTTGCTTTGGGAAGGCAGCCGCTTGTCTGACTTCTGAATGACTTCCATGACCTTGTGGGGGGGGGGAGAGAAGGTGATTCACTGTTGCATGCTCATGGCCAATGCAAATGCATCGGCACTTCCTGTGGCCAAAGAGCAACCACAGGTAGGTATATTGCATGTTTTCCCTGAGTATTCCCTCGTGCTCCTTGCTGCCACCACTCTTCTGGGCCCTACAGGGTGACTTTTGGCCGGCTTTTAAAAATCCAATAACCGCTATATCCCGACAGTGTTGCATATTTTATTAACTTCATTTATTTTCTGCCTATTTCCCCAACGAGAACCCAAAACAGCTTACACAACTCTCTTTTCCATTTTATGATTACAAGAACCCTGTGAGGGAGAGAACTGAGAGAATGTGACTGGCCCAAGGTCACCAAACAAGTTTACATGTCAGAGTGGGGATCTGAACAGGGGTCTTCCAGATCCTTGTCTGTCACTCTGACCACTACGCCACACTGGATTGTAGCAATATAGCTTCTTTGTTTCTTTGTTTGTTTTGCCATCAAGTCACAGCCAATTTATGGTGACCCGTAGGATATTCAAGGCAAGAGAGGTGTAGTCTGTCATCATCTGCCTCTACACACCAACTGTAGCGTTCCTTGGTGGCCTCCCATCCAAATACTGATCAGGACCAACTCTGCTTAGCTTCCGAGATCAGACCAGATGAGGCTAGCCTGGGCGTTCCGTGTCAGGTCAGTATAGCAACCACTGATTTTAGAAAGCTAGCAAAAACAAGCAAGCTCTTGATGGTGGGGTGTCTGCCGACGAAGAGGTACATAGACAGAATAAAGCTGCTGGTTCACACATTACACAGGCCGGATCCAGTCACACATGAGTTGCAGGGTATCCTCAATTCCTGCATGTGGAGTGTCTGATTCAAACTGCAACTGTTGCACATTTGGAGAAAGGACTTCAGCCTTTCTCTCTGCAATAAGGACTTGTCTGATGGCCCCTATCTGGCCTGCTGGGCAAACAAACACATATACAAATGGGTTTCCCTAGAGAGTGACATATCATACCTCTGGCATCCTTGTAGCTTGGCAAATCAGCAAAAGGAAGAAGGATTACAGTCCTTCTCCATGTGCTCTGTAGTTGTGTTCCGAATCAGGCAGGGTCTGTGCATGTGGGAACTGAGAACCCGAATTTGTGTGGTTGTTTCACAGGACATGGGGTGGGGAACAGGGGAACCGGGATCCAACCTGTGTATCTTTATGGTGTACAATGGCATGGCTGAACCATAGGTGATGGAAATTGCCATCAATTCATGGCAACCCTGTTGGGTTTTTGAAGCAAGAGATGCCTGGAGGTAGTCTGCTGTTGCTTGCTTCTGAGTTATGACCCCAGTGTTCCTTGGTGGTCTCCCATCCGAGTACTAACTAGGGCTGCCTCTGCTTGGCTACTGAAATCCAATGTGATCAGCCTACCTTGGGCTGACCTATTAATTATTGCTCACTGGTTACTATTGCCAGTGTGGTCTAGAAGTCAGAGTGTCAAACTAGGATCTGCCATGGAAGCTTGCTGGGTATCTTTGGGCCAGTCAGACTGTCAGCCTAATCCACCTTGCAAAGTTGGTGGGAGGGTTAAAATGGATGAGAATGATGTGAGCTGGTTTAGGTTTCCATTGGGGGTGGGGGAGACAGGCAAAGAATTAATGAAGTAAATACATCAATAAATATATTGGCAAGATTTCAGATAGATACTTCTGCTGCCAGAGATCCTTATCAGGAGATGTGGGAATGGAATCCAGAGTTTGGGGCAGGCAGACCCTATGTTCTGCCACAGATGTGCCCTTTAGAGGTTTTGAGGGTCATCCCTGTGCTATAAAAATCTGATACGGGATCCACGGCTTCCCAGCCCCACTGCATGACAATTCTGTCTTCACCTGATTTTGACCAGGCATAACATTCTTCAGGCTCCCTCATTGGTGGTTCAGAGTCCAGCTCAACTTTCTGGATGTTTGGGAAACTGCTTGGGTTATTCATCCAGATGGATCACCAAATGGAACGTGAAGGCTTCGCTTGAAATTTACGACAGAAGGATCTTGAGCAGGCAAATCTGCTGGAACTGCATACCTTTGCTGCGCTTTCCTCTAGAAAGCCTTTTTTTTAGTTTGTGGCACATGCCAGCATTATATTCAGCCTCTCTGTGCTTTTGGGATGCTTTTGTCCATGGCTTGAATACATCCGTATTGAATCATTTCATCAAGTTAGTTTGTTACAATCTTTGACCAGCTTAAAGCTAAAGGAAAAGGTATCCCCTGTGCAAGCACCGAGTCATGTCTGACCCTTGGGGTGACGCCCTCTAGCGTTTTCATGGCAGACTCAATACGGGGTGGTTTGCCAGTGCCTTCCCCAGTCATTACCGTTTACCCCCCAGCAAGCTGGGTACTCATTTTACCGACCTCGGAAGGATGGAAGGCTGAGTCAATCTTGAACCGGCTGCTGGGATTGAACTCCCAACCTCATGGGCAAAACTTTCAGACAGCTGCCTTACCACTCTGCGCCACAAGAGGCTCTGCATAAACCAGCATAAACAATATAATAAAACTAGGGGCCAAGCCCATTGCATTCAGGAATACAACGGGTGCCAGATTAGTGGGGTGGAGTGGAAGAGAAGAGGATCAGTTCCTAAATTAATGAATAAGCAGTCTCACCAAGGTTCTTCCATAATCCATCTCCATCTATCTATATATAATAAAATGTTGATCAAAAAAGGCTTCAGACAAGTATTGCTTCTTTTTCCTGGCAGACCTATAGATCTGATGATTAAGTATGTAGCAGTGCTTGGTATTGGATCTGTGCTCTCAGAATCCTGGTTAATAAACAGACCGATCCAAAATGTTCATTTACTAGAGCACCTCTGGCCCAGATATTATGTACAATGTTCATCTAGTCCTGTCTGCAGGTTATGTGAAGACTGGTCTTCAAGTGATTTTCCTACCCCGCCCCCTGTTTAGGCTTTCCAAAGTTTAAGTGGTCTTCTGGTGTGGAAGATTTATCCTACGCATCACCTTTACCCTCCTGATGTTAAGCATCCTGCACAACCCTTGCTATGCTCCAGTTAAAATTCTTCTCGTTAATACCGATCAGGGTCCTTTTTAATGGTTAACTTCTTAAATGAGGCCCTTGCGTTTGAAGCAATAATATGAACATCCATTTTTGAAGCAGCAGGAGGATGACGAATGAGGAGATGCTCTTTGAACTGACCTGTGCACTTGGCAATGCTCATGATGGAATTTTTTAAAACTTTGATACAAATGTGCAAGATTCTCATCTCCTTACTGTCTTCTGCTTGCTTGTATCGTTGACAAGAGCTGTTCTATGGAGAGGGTGGTCTTGTTCTTTCAATAGGGGGCTGTCTAAATCTGGCACCTTCATTTGGCACCCCTTAAGATGCACCGTACTAGAAGTGAAGGGGCACAGTCTGGAGTCACTAAAAACCTGCATGGTTTGCTATTCACACTTGCTTCCTTAGTCTGTTTGGGCTAAGAACCTGATGCTAGCCTATGTATACAGTGCAGGCATTAATTGTATGGATTTAACATGCCACATGCACAAAAGCCTTTCCCACGAGAGAAAACAGGCACCACTCAAATTGTGGAGGGAAAGGTAAAACTTTCCACAAGCCCCACCCTGTGACTCTGCTTAGGGAAGGCTCAAGGTTCAATGTTAGAGCACTCAGCATGCAAAATTTCCAGGGTCAAGGCCCAGCATCTCTATGCTCTGTGGGTGATAATTTACTGGTCGTTCCCGGCCCCAGGGAAGCATGCCTAGCCTTGACCAGGGCCAGGGCCTTTTCGGTCCTAGCCCCAACCTGATGGAATGAGCTCCCGGATGAGCTGTGGGCCCTGCAGGAAGTTTCGGCGTTCCACAGGGCCTGCAAAACGGAGCTCTTCCGCCAGGTCTATGGTTGAGGCTGGGGTCGGAGAGGAAATTTGATGCCACCCCTCCCAGTGTGAGTAGTAAATTGAATTATCTTAACAGCATCAGAAATGAAACTAAGCAGCATACAAAAAAGTCCTGTAATGTGATTACAGCAGCGAACTTGCCTGTGGGACAGCGCAAATGGTTTTAAAAGGGGACCGAATGAATTTAGGTAAGAGAGGTCAGTTCCTGAGATCTAGCCATGGTCATGGAGAGGTGTTAGCCTCTCTGCTCTGCTTGGTGGCCAGAACGGAGGAAAGGAGAATGATGCAAGCAGCTATGGGTCTCCATTGGGGAGAAGGTTAAGGTATACATGAAGTAAATAAAACTGTATGAAATGGGCTGCTGGAGTAGATGGGCCACTAGTGTGATCCTGCACATAATTTCTTATTATCCATATATGCTTTCATTCTATTTATTTACATTCCATCTTTCTATTCAAACAACGTCCACGACATGTAAAAAATCCATCCGTCAATCCATCACAAATACGTGCCATCAAATGTCAGCAATACCCTTCCATTCTCTACATTGCACAAATAGGCCAGTCCCTATGCAATAGAATTAATGTACATAAACCTGACATTAAAAACCACAATGCTCAAAGACCACTGGGAGAACATTTTAATCTTCCAGTTCATTCCATTGCTGACCTAAGAGTGGCAGTTCTCAAACAAAGCCATTTGAAAGAGAAATGACAATGCTAGCCTGCTGAACTCAACCCAATTTACAAATCCACAACGGACCCCCCTCCCCCATGCTTAATATGGACAGAGGACTTTTACCTCCCTACAGATGTTAATTTTCTGCCCCCAACCATTTCCTTCTGCTCTAATCAAGCTGATTAGAATATGCATTGTATTTTTGCATTTTTCACAATACTCCCCCCCCACACACACACACATGAATCTTCTGACTAGGGGTGACCATACTGTGGCTCTCCAGATGTCCATGGACTACAATGACCGTGAGTCCCTGACAGTACATAGACAGTACATGTCTATGAAGGTGTGGATCTGTGATTTCTGGGGTGAGTGCTGTGGCTATTGATAGAAGAGGTCATCTTATTGTGAGTTTGCGGAGACCAGATACAAAATCCCTGTGAGAATGTGGCCTTTGGAACCCTGTTTTTGCTCCGTGGAGGGCGTGGATCTGTGATTTTTGTGGTGTATGTTCTGTGTATTCATAGAAAAGGTGACCTTATGGTGAGTTTGGGGTGACTGGATGCAAAAGCCCTGAGGATCTGTGAGGATTTTAGAACCATGTTTTTTAGAACCATGTTTTTGCTCTGTGGCGGCGCCAAGTCGCCGTAGATTTGTGATTTTTATGCTGCTGTCTTTAGTCTACAGAATGAAGATGGCTTTATTTTGTTTCAAAGTAAAAATCATGTGAATTCATTAGGATCCGACCCTCAGATCCATGCTTTTGGCCTTCTGTAGCACTCCAAATTCTAGGATCCATTTTTTGGGTGGTCCCGTCTATACTTCTGTCTTCCATATGTGATTTGATACTCCATTTGTTGGGGTTCATTTTTTAAAACTGCAGGATCCGTGTAGATCCGACTTCTACTTTCTTCCCAGGCGTGACAAAGCGGCCCGAAACTCTTTGGCTTGATGATGGAGTGGGAGGGCGGGGTTTTTGTAACAGCAAGCAAACAAACAAAACCCCCTGAGAACCCACGTAGCTCTGGCTTATAGGCCTCCCATCTCTATGTTGCTGCTTCTTCCCGTCCGTTTCAAACAGCAGCGCTGACCTGAAGCCAAAGCCAAAGCCAAGGGGCCCTGCAACTAACACAAGGCAGCGACGCATCCAAGCCCTGCAGTCCTCTTGGGCAGAGTCAGTCTTAAAAAGGAACTTTGTCCGGGCAAAGCGTCTCCCGGCAGCATCTCCTCCCTGCAGGCGCTGGGGCTTGCACCCCGGGACTTCTGCCAGGCGCCGCCGATGCTCTTCCTCGGAGCCGCGGCTCTTGTCCGGGGTCCGAGTTCTTCTGCGAGGTCCCCGCGCAAAGGCGGCGCGTCGCTTTCGCTTTGGGACTGGCCTCGCGCGCGCCTTTCCCAGCCGGCAGCGGCCACGCCCCCTGACTCCGCCCCTCCTCTTTGTCAACAGAGCGCCCCACGTGCTCCGCCGCCGCCTGCGCTCCTCCTGGCACGCGGCCGCTTCTCCCGGTCCTGCCCTCGGCGGGCAAGGGGAGGGGCGGGGGGTTAGGAGCTGGTTGGAGGAAAGACGCGTCTGCCGCGGAACTGAGGCCGGAGCGGGAGGCGGGCGAGGCGCCCCGTGCTCCGTGCCGCAGCTTGGAGGCGAAGCCCGGCCTCCTTCGCCCTCCTCCCTCCCTCTCCCCCGGGATAAAACTTCAGCCCCGGAGCTGCGGCTGGACTCTCAAGCCGGTTCCTCCTCCGGGTGATGGCAGCGCTGGGAGCCCTAGTGAAGAAAGTGTGGAGTATCCGCAGCTTCCTGGTGCTTCTCTGCTCCCCGCTGGTGCTGCTGCCCATCCTCTTCAGCCTGCCCCCCAAGGTAACCTCCCCCGCCTCCCGCCTAGCAAAGCCCCCCGAAACCGCTTCCTCCCTCACCCCCTTCCAGGAGACCCAGCCCAGCAAAGGAACTTTTACAAGTCTGGTTTTTTTTTTGCTTCTTAAAAAAATAATAATAATAAAAATCCCTTAGCCATGTGCCTCTATGTTCAGTCTTTGAATGTCAGCGGCAGGGGACAATCTAGCAACAGCTTGGCTTCCCTGCCCAGCTTGTAGGTCTTGGTTGGCTGTTATAGGATGGTACTGAACCTCCAGAGCAGGGGTAGTCAAACTGCGGCCCTCCAGATGTCCATGGACTACAATTCCCAGGAGCCCCTGCCAGCGTTTGCTAGCAGGGGCTCCTGGGAATTGTAGTCCATGGACATCTGGAGGGCCGCAGTTTGACTACCCCTGCTCCAGAGCTTTTCTCATTAACCTCTGCTTTGCAGGGCCCCAGGGTCCATGGGAGGGGGGGGGGAAAGCTGTCCTCTGCGTTTCTGTCATCTGAAGAGGTTCCCCTGATGACTTCCTGCCTGGGATCATGGTTGGGTAGTTGTCATGCAGGAGTCCTGGCGAAAAATGGCAGTGCCCTTCCCGTTCCTCAGGAAAAACCCGTCCGTCTTCCTCAAGAAGAAATGCCCACATCTCATCACTGGTCTCTCCATCCTGTTTCCTGCCCTTCTTCTGCTTCTCCTGAGTTGTAGTTTCTCTAATAAGCACTCCTCTTTAACACGTTCAAGGGAATCCTTCATCCTGGAACTTTTAAGAAATGGTGGTCGTTCCTTTGTTTTTGTGCTGAGCCCCTGGCCCATCTACACGCCTCTGGACAGTGGCAGTGCTGATTCAGGGCGGGGGTCTGCAGACCCTGAAGCTGTTGGAGACTGTGGCTTCTGGGGTGGTCCACAAGTGGTCTACAAGTGCTGACTCCCTACTTAGGCCTGTGGTTGCACCCTTATTTATCATCTGGGCTCTCCACTGCACATGCTGCCTAGTGCCACTGGAGAAGGCACATGGATGGCGGACAAAGCGTCAGTGTTCATAGAAGCAACACCACCACCATCTAGCATCACTGGGGAAGCTGTATGCAGAGAGTGTGATGGGCAGCTCATATTGCAGGTGGTGTGAGAGCTTCCATGTGGGTAGGAGAATAATGTCCAAGCACCTGTGGACACGTGTATCGGTGGGCCAGAAGAGGGGCCTGGAAGGGAGCATGGGGGGCCTGGATAATCTCTGTCCAGGGCTCCCCAAAACCTGGAATGAGTCCCACCTTTCTTTTGACCTTTATTATTCCTTGCTTAATGACTGTCCGGTATGGAATCCCAACCAAAGGGATTTTAGAGTAACTCTTCCCCCACAATGACTCCATGACACATAGCACGTGTGTGCCCTTGAGTGCTTGTGGGAAACCACTGATCTTTTGAGTATAGCTTAGAGGTCTCCTTTGAAGCCCCTGATGATAATTCCCGCCTCGTGCTCCCACTCAAAGCATTTGCAAACATTGAGCCAGCATGGTGCAGCCTCTAGTCTAAAGAACAATGTGGTTTCTCTTTCTCTTACTTCTGAAAGGAAATTCCCCAAGAAAACTCCCTGTCAAGAAAATCTGTCCTCTCTCAGACAACTTCCTTTCTTCCCTTCTCCTCTCCCTGTCACCAAGAGCCAGCTTGGTGTAGTGGTTAAAAGTGGTTAAGAGTCAGGTTGGATTCCCCACACACCACGTGCAGCCAGCTAGGTGATTTTGGGCCAGCTGCAGTCCTGTTAGATCTGTTCTCACAGAGCAGTTTCATCAGAGCTCATTCAGCCCCACTTACCACAGAGTATCTGTTTTATTTATTTTCTTGTTTGTTTATCTATTTGTTTGTTTGGACTTATAGCCCACCACTCTCATGACTGGCTCATGGCGAGTTACAATTTGTCTGTGTTAAAAACCCTATTTCAAACCACATTAAAACTATTCCTATCATCCATACAAAAACAGACCCCTAAAACATTTTAAAAACCACGGTGGACTATAACCCCATTGTAGGGAGAGGAAGGGAAGGCAGTTGTAAGCTACTTTGAGACTCCTTTGGGTAGTGAAAATCAGCGTATTAAAAACCCCTCATTTTCTTCATCTTCTCCCCCCCCCATGGTTTTTTGTTTGTTTTGTTTTCCTGATCAACATGGCATCCCCCGAATTCTGACCCAAGAACATTTTCTTGCTTGTCCCCTCCAGGGGTACTCACCTGTCTCTCTCCTTAGCAGACCAAAGTACATGCTTGAGTTGTGCCCCAGACCCAGATCAGGTTCCTTCAACTACACAAACAAACTTGGAACCTTTCCGGTGAGAGAAGAAAGGCTTCTTCTACCCCCAAACCATTTTTCCATGCAGCGACAGCATTGGTGTGTGTTATTTCTATTTTAGCTCCTCTATGAGTAGTATTCTGTGCTTCTCTACTGGAGAGCCAGATGGCCTTATTTAATGAAAACGCTCCCCTCAATCCAAAGCAATGCATTTTCTTCCAAGACTGATGGTTGCCCTCAATTTCTAGAGTGCACACCCTCCATCCTTCCTGGTAGAATAGAACTCCGAGTTCCAGATTGCGAGCTTTTCATTGAGCCACTGTGTGCAAAGACTGGCTCTCCCTCCCTCTCATTCTTGTTCTCACAAGACACTAAGCTTTGGTTTGGTCCTCAGGAATGGCCTTTCTCCTTTAACTGAGGCATTGTTTTATGCCAGTTCTCCAAGCTAGCCAGACCAATAAAAAGCACCATTCCCCTACTTCTTGGTGTCTGTTTCTCAGTCACTCAGTTTTTCTAGGCCAACTTGAGTCCCTTCCAGTTGGCTCAGAGACAGGGCTCATTCGCAGAAGATGATCCCAAAGTGCGGAGACAACAAAGGCTGTGTCCTGGTTTCCCCATGCTGTACAATGAAATGGCAGAATGCTAAAGTGATAGTGGAGGGTACCATTTCAGACTGCAGGTGGAGAACCACATTTTAAAATTCTCCCTGTGAGGTAAGATTCCTGGGAATTCGAAAACCAACATGGGGGTGGGGGGTATTAGAAGAGCCCTGCTAGATTAGACAAGCGGTCCACCTGATCCATCATCCTGTCTCACACAGTGGCCAGCCAGTTACCCTAGAGCAGTGGTCCACAACCCCCGGTCTGGGGACCGGGACCAGTCCATGGATCACTTGGTACGGGTCCTCGTCCTCCTCCCCGGTTGCTGCCTTGGAGCTGCCCTGCCACTTTGCCCCTGGCGCACCTTTGCTGCTCTCCAGCGGCCGCCATGGCTGGGGCTCCCCCTCAGCATGGCACTGCGCAGCTGCTGCTGGCAGCGCCCCCCAATGGGTGGCAGAAAGTCAGGGGCACTGGCGGGAAAGCAAGTGGAGCAGGGGGGTCAGGCGGTGGCGGCGACGTCCCTTGGCAAAAGACTCCTCCTCCCCCCCCCGGCCTCAGTAAAATGTCAAGCATTGACCGGTCCCTGGTGATAAAAAGGTTTTCGCAGAAAAAAGTGCCAAGCTGAAATTTCCGTGATGTGTTGGCAGGAGTGGGGTGGGGGGTTTGGTGGGGGTTGGAAAAATGCAAGAGAGCATTCCAAGGGAGCATATATCAACCTAGTCTTAAGTGACAGAGTCTGTTTCATCAGTGTTCCGCCTAGCAGGAAATTTCCACTGGTGGAAGACAGGGAAGATAACAATTTTTGCTCCTCCCTCCTGCAGCGGACTCCTGAGACTCCCCTACCCCCATGCCAAGGTTCCCCAGGAGCAACATTTCATGAGGAATTCGGGGCTATAACGGGAGGCAGCAGGTGGTACAAGCCTGCGCCAACTGATGGAAAGTTCTTTGGTCAAAGCAGGTTTTGTTCAGGATCCAGCCCCATGTCTAAACCCAGCCTATGACAGCTTCCTGTGCTGTTAGGACCCGTGACAATTGCAGACTGGGGCTTTTCATCAGACACAGTATTCCACCCTCCTTTATTTGTTTATTGATAAAGAGCCAGGCAAAGAGTTCCCATGAGCTTAAAAGCTTATTCTCAGTACGAGTAACGATACTATGCCGTATTTGCTTTTGGACTATTGGTACTGACCTGCAATTTCTACTGCAATTCTTTGTCATTGTTCCCATATCTTAGCACTTTAGGTTTCCTTGACAACACTGGGACATGATGGAGGCTTTGAATTACAGACACACGCACACACACCCCACCCCCAATATAAAGTACCTGTAGTGCTTAATTTGTACATACCAGTGTTAGAGTTGAAAGTATATTAAAGAATCAGTGCAGAGAACACCAAATAGAATTGTTCTCCAAATCAGATCGGCCACCTTCTCTTTCTCTTTTTGCCCAGACCCGATGGAGGGTTTCAGAAGGGCATTCATAAGCCCCAAAGAGACCCCAGTTCCCAATCTCTGGCAAGATATGCCTTTTCTTGTTGCCCCTGACCCTAAACCTAGCAGTGCCATCTGAGCAGAAACCCTTAATCAAAGTCAATGGAAAAAGAGGGCTGTACTGTACCACACATGGTATCTTGTCTTGTAGAATGTATAATGCCGTGCACTGGCCTCACCACAGTTTTACAAGCTATTTATTTTCAGCGTTTACATTTCCCCTCTTCACCAAAAAGCTGCTACCTGTGGCAGGCTACAATAAACCGTGCACAAGGATCCCGTTTTGTATGCTGTGACTGTTCTTGCAAATCTGCCCTGCAGGGCATGTCCAATAATGTTTTCATACTGTTTTCAACCCCATCCCAGTCTCTCAAGAAGACCCTGTTGCCTATGATGAAAACATCCCCTTCTGGTGCGAGAATAATTGATTTGGTTCTGTTAACTCTATTTGCCTCTCAAGTCATGAGACTCTGATTTTTTTGCCATCCGTTGTTCTTAACTTGGCAGGTCAATAAAAAAAGCAAGGATAATTTATAATTCCAATCAATGGGACTGTTACGATGTCTTTGTTATTTTTATGTCCAAGAATAAACGGGTGGTGAAATTGTAACAAATTTACTTGCTTGCCTCTTTGACTAGTCCAGCCTTATATATAAATTTTGGCTGATTCAGAAAGATATTGATGCTGATATTTAGACAAAATAATATTGGTCTTTTTCATCATGTATACCTTGTTTTGGTTCCCCCCCCCTCTCTCCCAAGGGCTAGGAATGATTATATATTTCTCTCCCATTTAATCCTCAAAATAACCTGAAAGGAATCTGGCCCACCTAGTTCTAAAATGTTTCTGCCTACATCTATTGATACACCAAGTCTGTTCATCACATCAAGTTTCCTGTCTCTCACTTCCCATATGGAGGTCAGGCTGGTGGCAGCTCACTCCGGTCAGGATTTTGTTGGAGTGCACTTCAAATTTTTATTAAAATACTCAATATGGTTCTATGGTTCTACTGAGCTACATTATAGTCTGTGCTTTGATGTTGACCATTCCTGTAAAGTGCTTTGAGACCACTGTTTTCCTGAGGAAAGGAGGAGGAGGGGGGATGTAAAAATATTTCAGTAAGCAACAATGGCTGAATGTTGGCTCTGTCATGCAACTTTCTGTGATCTTTCAAGTCTTAACCCGCACCATTGCTGTGGAAAAGAAGTGGTAATTTAAAGCATCTGCCCTTCTTGCAGTGTGAAGATATATGTTCGCTTAGATGTCAGCACCATTGCATCCATTCAGACTTTCCCCCAGATAAATGTGCACAGGATTTGATGTTAGTTTAACTAAGAAGGGGCTGCTGGAAGGAAAATGTCAAGTATTTTCATCTCTGCACTTTGTTCATCATGTTTGTTCATGGATCTGTTGTAAAAAGCAGTGTTGTAAAAAGAAGTCCTTCCCCCCCATTTATTTGTGTGTGTGTGTGTGTTTTTCTTGAGCATTTTGGCATCTGTACTCTAGTCCACACATGATTTTGTTAGAAAAACATGTTGACAGTGCCACAAGACTCTTCTTTATTTTATTACTATTATTATTTAAAACATTTATTAGCTTCTTTACAGAGCTTATCATACTACATACAATTCTGACAACGTGCTGGCTCTCTGAATGGCCTTCGAGGGGACTCCCTGCTGAAGGCCACTCAGAGAGGCTAGTGTGCTGTTGAGAAGCACTGGGGGGCCTCTGATTGGCTCTCACTGGGAGGATCCTCCCCCACTGAGTGTCAGTCAGAGGCTCTTCCCCCCCCACCTCCCTCTTTGATCACGTGGAGCCGGCGGGAGGTAAGCTGTGCGGCTCCATGACCAGCTGGCACGCCTCCTCGCTGCTGGCAGGGGCTACGTGGACCGGCTCCCTTCTCCACGGAGCCCACACCAGTGCCTGCTGCCTCCTCCCCACCTGTGGCAGATGGGGACACTGGCTGTCTCCTCTGCAGAGAGCCTGCAGACCTGTCCCCCTCTTCACCACTGCAGGGCATCCTCACCCTCTTAGCCTAGGAGGGAGGTGCTTGTTACCCAAACTCCAAGAGATTTTCATGGAAACTACAACAGCTAGAGTGCCTGACCCCACTTTTGGGGGGAGGGGTTCACAGAATTGTAACAGATTTACAACAGCAGAGGATCCTGACAAAAATGTAATAGCTCCAAGTCTTTAACCATGGCATATTTGAAATCTTGGGCTGAAATCACTGGTTTTGTGAGATCTTTCTACCTGTACATGCACTTACATACACTTATTAATGATAATCCAGATCTTTTGGCTAAGTTGAGATACAGAGACCATTTGACAGGCATGGCCATGCCCAGGGTATGGTCTACCCCATTTACTGCTTTCTGCGCCACACAGGCCTGGGTGGTTCAAAGGCCTGAAAAAGGACAAGAACTTATTCTCCTTTACAAATACTAGAGCAGCTGAAACATGAGCGGCACGGGGAGACCTGTGTTAACTTTCAAATATGGAGTCATGGAGCTGACTTGGGCATGTGACAGCTCCTAATTTGGACACACTTTCCATGCTTGATGGCCCATGGACCATGATTTGGATACCTTTGGGGAAGGACTGGGTGAGAAAGAGGTTATTTGAAAGAACCCTGTGTTGTCAAAGAGTTGTAGATTTTCATGGACTATATCTACTTGACACATCTACTTTGGGTCTGAACTTAAGTAGATAAGACCACAGCGCTGCACTGTTATTTCTCAGATTTACAGCATCCCCAGAATAAGGTGGGGAGAGGAACAATGCATCACTTCATTTGATATCATAGCACCTAGGAAGGATGAGCTTCTTTAAAGATTTGCTGTTCATAATTTCCTTTTAAAATATTTGTTCAGGGCTTTGTAAGCACATGTGTAATGTTTGATTTGGTTCAAAGAGTCGAAATAGAATTACATATTTAATTCCTTTTAGCAGCTTGTAAATAGCTCATTATATTAGCCTGTTATTGCACATTAGTTTGGCAAACAACTGTAATAGTTTGTAATGTCTTTTGGAGACACTGCAGATACTACTTAGAGGGCATGAGGAACAAGCTGTGTGTTGTCTTCTGAAGACAGAAAATTCTTCTTAAAGGGGCTCAGATTTTGAGTTTGGCAGGGATTTATGCTGTGATGGTTTTATTTATCTCTTCACATTATTTATAATCCATCTTTCTCACAGAGACTCAAGGCAGATTTTGCATGGCGAGCCAGTACAACCAACAAAATGAGACATTCGGTAACCAGTGCATTAGGATTTTAGAAGTATGGAGCCACCAGAAAGGACTGAAGCATAGCAGAAGTATTCACAGGACACATTAAGCTGCGCAGAAATGACACCAAGAGGCCCCTACTTACTGTAAGATACACAGCAGTATAGACCACAATCCCTAATTATTCATCCAAGAAAGTCTGTAAAACCATATTATCTTGGCTTGATTGGCTTGATGGGTTACTTTGTGCTTCAATGGGACCATCAAGGATTGCTGTGTTGATATTGCTAGCAGGCCTGCTGTCAAGGGACAGGGAGCCAGAAGATCAAATGTGGGTTAGGAATGCTATGAATTCAGGCACTGAGTGTTTTGGCCAGATGGTGTGGATAGTCATAAAGAAACAGAGAAGCAGGGAGTTTGCTAGGAAGATTGTGGAGGAGAAAATGTGAAGACCACGCTTAAAGTCAAGGACTGAAACAGCAAAATAAACTGGGTGCTTCAAGCTGCTGTGGAGCATTTTTCATAGTATACACCAGGGATTCTCTCTTTTTGCTTTAGCAAGGTCTGTTTGGCATCCATGGATATTTTTGCTATTTATGACCTATAGCTGAATGAGCAAACTAGCTCCACTGACAATCACTGACGTGAAAGTTCGGCCTCTGGCTCATTCACACATGCAAGCTATCAGTTAATGTGACCATCATCAAGGAATGCCCAGGACCCTGTAAATAAGTTTCCTATAAATGCAGGTAGCCAGGCATCACCAAATCAAGGAAGCAGCTTCACCTAATGACGCTTGTTCATTTGTGCATGCTCATTAACAGCATAATAAAACCTTGTATTGACCAACCACTTCCCAACCATTTAATAATTAAAATATTTATACCCTGCCTTCCCTCTTGGCTCAAGGCAAGGGGCATTTACAATGTAAAACCCTTCACTTGCCATGAAAATTTCCTGCCTGTGCAGTTGATTAATCTGTGGTATCTTCTGTTTTCCCCCTCTCATATCTACAATCTGCTTCCTCATGGCCATCCTTCACCAGTTTTGCTGATATGGAAGACAGTGGACATTTCCATGGGGAAAAAGTCTCCTGTGAGTCTGTCTTCCTTCTTTCTTGCTTTTCTCTACCCACTGCAGGTCAAGGGGTTGCACTCCCCTTGAAGGAATGGGTCCATAGCTGAGGGTGATCTTGGACACAGGCCTACGGGTGGACCCACATGTGGCATCTGTGTCTAGGATGCCTTTTACCAGCTTTGACTGGAGAGCCAGCTGCAGCCTTTCCTGGGCAGAGAAAATCTGGCCGCTGTGGTGGATGCCCTACTTACATCTAGTTTAGATTCATGAAATGTGCTCCACATGGGGCTGCCCGTGACAAGTATTTGGAAACTTCAATCAGTACCGAACTCTGCAGCCAGGACATGGACTGGAGTAGATTTTAGGGATCATATAACTTCAGTCTTGGGCTATCTACACTGGCTCCCAATTTGTTTCCAGGCACAATTCAAAGTGCTGTTCTTGACCTTCAAAGCCTTATATGGTTTGGGACCAGCATATTTGAAGGAATGTGAACCAGCTCAACCACTACAATCACCTTTGTAGTCCCTGCATTGGGTGCTCAAACTCTTGAGATTAGGTTGGTGGCTACCCAGGAGAGGGCCTTCTCAAGCATGGCACAAAAGCTCTGGAATTCTCTCCCCAGTGGGTTTTGTCTGTCCCCTTCTGTTGCTGCCTTCTGTCAGTGGATGAAGACTTCGTTGTTTCGTTCCTTCAATTATCCCTCCTTTCTAACCATTTTTTAAATTTCTGGTTTTATGTTTTGTATCAAGACAGCTAGCCATGTTGGCCTGTCTATGCAGCAGAAAAGAGTAAGAGTCCAGGAGCTCCTTAAGGACTGACACAGTCTGGGGCAGGGTAGGAGCTTTTATGAGTAATTGTGCACTTTGTGGTGAGCAGTGACTCACGAAAGCTCATCCTCCATCACAGATTCTGTTAGTCTTTAAGGTGCTACTGGACTCTTGCAGTTTTATGTTATGTACATATTTTAACTGGTTTTTTAAATGATATGATGTGTGCTTCTTTTGAGGGTTGATTTTGTCATTGTATTTTTAGGTGGCCTTTTGTGAGGACAGGAAGTCAGGATATAAATTCTGTAAATAAATTTTTTAAATCCCCCCCTAATTCCCCGCTCTGGATCCAAACATGTGGGCTTCCCAAGGGCACCTGTTTGCCCTCTATGGGAAGCAGAGTCTTTGGTCTCTTTGATCCAATCCAGAATGGTTGGCTCTTCTGTTCTGACTCAGTGGAGGGGAAAATCAAAGTGTGCCTCATGGCTATATCTCGTTTGCAGGCCTCTATGATGCTAAAGTCCCTATACTTTTACCACGCTAAAGCAGAGAGAACTGCTGTTTCTCTCTTTGTACCTTGTGGTTGCCTGTCATCGAATCTACAGCGTATGCTGTAGTCCATGAACATCTGGAGGACCACAGGTTGACTACCCCTAAAACATGTCAACAGAATGACATGTTTATTTTGTTTCAAAGTAAAAATCATGTGAATTCATTAGGATCTGACAGATCCATGCTTTTGGCCTTCTGTAGCACTCCAGCGTTTGCTGGCAGGGGCTCATGGGAATTGTAGTCCACGAACATCTGGAGGACCACAGGTTGACTACCCCTGCTCTAGGTAAACAGATTTCACCGGGTTAAAAACAAACAGCTTTATTTTATTTTGGCAGCCAGAGTTGCTTTTTGGTTCCTGAGTGGGATTAAACTTCTGACCCTGAGGGTTGTACTCAAGTTTGTTCTGCAAAGCCGCAGCCATCAAGGAATGGCTGCAAGGGGGGGGGGAATTAAGAAGGCACAGGTTACATTTTTCACAGCCTGTTGAAAGATGCCAAGAGGAGCTGAGGGGCACAGTCCCAGCAAGCAAGGGAACTTCATGCGGCTGGATTCCGGACGGCATGCAGAGATGAAGAGAAGCTTGTGCTCCTTGCACTTCTAAGGTTAAATGAGTCTCCGGTTAGACGTGCAGTGCTAGGGCTTTCATCTATTGGTGGAGTATTTCCCCCCCAAATTGTCAGAAAAAGTAAGAAACTGCACACTACATTTAATGGTAAGCTTGTACTGATTTTCTCACTTGGCATGCCAGTGGCAGGCATGCTTTAAATCCTCCCAGTAGACCACTGTCCCAAAAGTAATAGGATGGTCAGCCGAGGAGCAAAACCTCCTTAAATGAGGTTGCAGTTGCACAAAAACAATTCATACACTTAAGCAAGTAGCCTTAGATTCATACACTTAAGCAAGTAGCCTTAGATTGCTTTTCTCCAAAGCTGTTTACAAAAGTGAGGATTCAACCCAAATAGACAAAACAGCAAACAAACCTGGGCTGGTCCATATCTGCCTAGCTGAAGATCATGTCCCAAGCCAGGACCCAGCGCTCTCATCTTCCAACCAGGGGCAGGAGTTGCCCTGCCTCTGATTCTCATTTCACACTGTCATTCCTGGGGCCAGCAGGGGAACATAAGAGAAGCCATGTTGGATCAAGCCAAGGGCCCATCCAGTTCAACACTCTGTGTCACACAGCCAGGTGCCATCAGGAGGTCCACCAGCAAGGCCAGAACTCCAGAAGCCCTCCCTCTCTCCCCCCCAAGCACCAAGAACCGCTGCCCCACACACAATATCCCATCTATGCCTTGTGGCTCATACCCACAGAGCGAAGAGCTCTGCGAGGGGCATAAGCCACTAAGCGGTCCCGCAGACAAATGGGACCCAGGCCATGTATAGCCTTAAAGGTTAATACAAATACTTTGAACTTGACCCGGAAACAGACTGGTAACCAGTGCAGATGTCAGAATACTAGCTGAATATGGGCCCTCCATGGTATTCTAGTGAGGACCCTGGCAGCCGCATCCTGTACCAACTGCAGTTTCCGGGTCAAAGCCAAGGGTAGGCCCAAATAGAGCAATTTACAGAACTCTAATCTGGAAGTGACCGTTGCATGGATCACTGTGGCCAAGTGGTCAGAGGACAGGTAGGGCACTAGTAGCTGCACTTGGCAGAGATGGAAAAATGCCACTCATGCTACTTTCTTGACCTGAGGCTCCATGGAAAGGGAGGCATCAACGGTCATTCACAAATTCCTGGCAACCAGTGCAGGTGTAATTTGCACCCCTGGCAAGGCAGTGAGCCAATTACTCATGGTCAGCCACATCAAATACAGCTGATTGATGTAAGGACATGAGAATGGCCAAACCACCTTGGTCCAGCTGGCACTGGATGTCATCCGTCAAGGTGACCAACACAGTCTCCAACCCGTGGCCAGGATGGAACCCAGATTGGTGTAGGACATTATTGTAAAGTGTAAAAGTAAGGGTGGTCCAGTGGGGGAGTTCTGAAACATTAGCATGCGGGGAACCCCTGTTTTGATTACCAATGTTCATGGCTCCCAGTCCTCCTCTTTTCCCTTGCTGGCACACAGCACTCTGCAAGGCCCCTTTTTAGAGTGAGTACAACATGCTATATGACCCACGGAGGCCTTTATCCTCTTGTGTCGCAAAGCAATACCTGGTGATCTTCATCAGCTGTTTTAAAAGCAAGTTTAGGGGGGGGGGGAAATTCCACTGGCTATACGTAGGACAGAGGACAGATGGTTTTGTTGGGCCACGACGCAAAAGGCCCTGAACAAAGTTTTACACAATCTCATCCCTTGATTAGAAGGAACTCTGCACTGGAGACTGGAAGAAATGTTTGTTTTGGACTGTAGCTTCTAGACAGGGGAAGGAGCCTGGAGAAAGGCTGAGAGCTGGTTAGAGAAAGCTGAACTTCTGATATTCGATAGCCGTTGGCTATTATGTTCTGTGGCTGCACAGTGGTGTCTCTCTGCGGAGATCCTCTCCATTAGAAAACAGAGTGAAACCCCATTGAGTTTTGGAAATAAATCAAACGACAATGAATTAGGTTGACCTCAACCAAATGCCTGGTGGAGGAGCTCCCCTTTGAGGGACCTGTGGAACTGCTTTAGCTCTGTCCGGAGGGAACTGTGCCTGGAGGGAACTATGGCTTGGTCTCCTACCCTACTTTGGAGTTAGACAAACAAGATTTTCTGGATATAAGTTAGAGTCAAAACTTCCTTTGTTGGACGCCTGACTCTCAAAAAGACTATGCCCTGAAAATCTTCTTGGTTTTTAAGTGCTACTGGACTTGAATCTAGCTCTACTGCAGACCCACATGGCTGCCCCCTGAAACTATCTTCTGCTCCAGACTATGATTCTGACTTCGCAAGTGAAGTTGGCTGAGCATCAGAGACTGTCGTGGTTTGGCAATGACATAGCTGCCAGTTTTCTTTCTCTTGGGACTGGGCTTCCTGAAGGGATAGGACCCGTCTTCCTTTCCTCAGTTAGCGCACAATGGCAATGTAGGGTTGCCAGGTCTGGGTGGTGGTCCTCCCCCACCTTCTGGACACCTCCCCCAACTTTCCCCCCAAATGCAAGAATGCTGTGTTTTAACAAGACTTGCTGACATCTCCTGTAACTGACATCAGGATCATCTGGTATTAGCAAAACCAAAAAGAGAAACCAGAACCCAAAGGCTGAGCTGCAAAAATAATTTAAATTTTTTTTCAAATATTTATTACATAAAGTACACTAGTTCAACATATTAAAACATAGTCATCGTAATTTAAAAGCATCACATGTTGGCCTATTCCATGTGTAGTTAGATATGTGATGCAAAATCGGGGCAAAACTCTATGATTAGAAGCAAAGTCTTCTATGTAGCCTTGCTCAAAAGCCAGAGCATCTCCAACATACCGATGTCACTTCTGGGTGATGTCGATACATCACGTTGCTCCCCAAAAGCTCCCTCTCATCCCTCGCTGGCAGCACCAATGAACTTGGCAAACCTACGGCAAAGGCATCTTCTTCCTCCTCTTCCTCTTCTTCCAGGGACAGCAGAAGGCACATGGCCAGGAGAGGAAGCATGCCAATAATGCAAGGAACAGCCAGCTTTCTGTGGACTGCAGAGAACGAGCTACCTTGGTGTTCATGCCTGCCAGTGCAAGCAGAACAACCACCACTTATGCATTATCTTTCTCTTGTGGACAGCAAAGTTTTTGTTGGCAACTGCCCTTGGGCCCAACTATTGCATGCTTAGGCTGGTGAGTAGCAGCATAAGTGCATGCAAATGCCTTTTTGTTTACCAAGAATGCTACTCCTATTCCTCATGGGAGGGTGCTCATATGGAAGCCGCGGCTGTATCCCCCACAGGGACACATTAAAGTGGTGGACTGGGTCCGCCACCAAAGTGTGTCCCCCCAGAGTGGTGCCACTGGTATGGAATCACCCTCAGAAGTGCCTTCCTTCTGACTAGCTCCTTCTCTTCCTTCCCTAACTATCATGTGAGGAATGTAGTTTCTCTTCATCCTATTTTAGATTAGAACCTTTTTTCCTACTGTTCCTATCTAGCATGGAGTTCCTTCATAACAAAGTGTTTTTATTTCTTTCCTGGAGCAACATATTTCGTATGAACTTTCTCCCATAAGCAGCGTTCCCCTTACATAGCACTAACCAAGCTCTAACTAACAGCGCCATTGTGAGCTGAGGCCAGTCACAGAACATTAGGAGGTTTCAAGCAGCTGGTTTGGATGTGGAGCTTCAAGCAGACAAAAAGGTGATGCTTCTTTGGGCCTTTTGTGGCAACTCTTGCTCCAGTGAGATGGCAGACAGCCAGAACTGTCTCTTTGCTTTAGGGAAGAAGGAAATGGGTGATGCGAAATAGACTCTGGAATTCCCTAAGTGCTTTCACTTTCTTCTTTGGATGTTCAGATGTATGGGACTCTCTGATTCATGAAGTGAAACCATAGTATTCTTATTTTCTTCCTTCCCTAGCTGCATAGAAGTGTTTGTATAAAGAATATCTTATGTAACTGTAGAAAACCCTAAGGCATTGCCTCCTTCTTTCCTGGCAATCATTTACATGGCTGGAAAAATTAACTGAATCACAAGACACATATGACAGGTTTGCATCTGAGACCAAAAATGAGCTGTCCTTTAATCAAGTTGGAGAGTTATTTATTGTCCGAGAGTCAATGCTCCATGGAGAAGGTGGCTGCCATGACCAAGATGCACTTTGTAGTGAAATGAGCAACGTATGTGGAACCTGCTAAGGAGCTGAATTGGGTTGCCAGCTCTTGGTTGGGAAATACCTGGAGATTTGGGGTTGGAGCCTGAGGATGGCAGGGTTCAGGGAGAGGCCCACCATAGACTTCATTCTGCAAAGCTGCCGCTGCCTCCAGGAGAACTGATCTCTCTAGCCTGGAGATCAGGTATAATGCTGGGAGAGCCTCATGCTCTACCTGGAGGTTGGCATCCCTAAAAGTGAGACATGCCGTGATGAGCCATTTCCTAATACTGAGCAGCAGATATACATTTTTTTTAAATGAACCCCTTGCCTTTAAAACAAAATCAGAGTCCAGTAGCACCTTTAAGACCAACAAAGATTTATTCAAGGCGTGCTACTGGACTCTGATTTTGTTGTGCTACTTCAGACCAACACGGCTGCCCACTTGAATCTACCCTTGCATTTAAGTTTCTTGCTGCAGAAAAGAGATAGGGGAAGAGTTTCCATTGATTGGGAGGAGATGGCTGGAGAGGGTGCTTTCCTCATTGCTCCACCATCTACTTAGAAAATGGTGCACTTTGGTCTCTTCCACCACATGGACACACAGCATGGACTTTGCCTTTCTAAAGGCTTGCCATAAAAAGAAGGGATATTGTAAAGCTTAGATTTGTGCTTAGCGATGTTACGTGTGAAAGCACAAGAGCAGGGGTAGTCAAACTGCGGCCCTCCAGATGTCCATGGACTACAATTCCCATGAGCCCCTGCCAGCATTCGCTGGCAGGGGCTCATGGGAATTGTAGTCCATGGACATCTGGAGGGCCGCAGTTTGACTACCCCTGCACAAGAGGGTTGGACCAGCCAATGTGTAGCCCATTGGTCAAATATTTGATGAGGAAAGGAGACCCAGAGAGGCTGCAGCGTGCCTAAGGTCATCTCCGGCTGGAAAGAGATGGAGTAAAAACTACATGTGCTACCTTGTAATGAGAATATTTTCCATAAATGTTCATTTTTTAAAAAAGCAGCTGTGGGTGGCCATATAAGGAGATTCGGAGAGAACCTGGTTGCATTGTTGCATTGGAGGCCCAGACTAGTACAGTGTCAAATATACAACAAATAAATAACCTATCTTCTGCTCTGGAGAGGAGGCTGGCTATAAACTAATGAACTGAGATATTGTAGGATAGTGGTGTGGCAACCTAAAATGTCCATTAAAAATACTGGTTGCCTGATTTGTAGTGCTGGTATTAAAATGAGTAAGGTGTAGAAAAGAAGATAAGAATTGGAAAGGGATTTTTTTTTGCTTCATTCCCAAGAGCTAAACAGTGCATAATATTACCTCTGACCTTTTTCTCTTTTGTTTTTCTTTCAGGAAGGAAAATGCCTCTATGTAATTCTACTCATGGCTTTCTACTGGTGCACCGAGGCGTTGCCATTGTCTGTGACAGCTCTTCTTCCCATAATTCTCTTTCCCTTCCTGGGGATCCTCCCGGCCAGCAAAGTTTGCCCCCAATATTTTTTAGACACCAATTTCCTCTTCCTGAGCGGCTTGATCATGGCAGCTGCCATTGAGGAGTGGAATCTGCATCGCAGGATTGCTCTGAGGATCCTCATGTTCGTGGGAGTCCAGCCAGCCAGGTGACTGAGGCAATACCTGAACTTGCTGTTAACCTGATTGCAGAAGTGGAAAGTACAGGCCTGAGCAAGGTGGACCCATCGAAAGGATCTGAAAGGCCAATAGGGGTGTAGAGTCAGATTCAGATATGACCCCTTCAGATGGCCGCTATTTTAAATGGGTTGGCAATATTCAGCACCTGTCTTTCTGGCACAAGCCTCATTATCACTCCTGCTAATATTGGAATTGAGTCATGCTGGTCAGCAGGAGAAGCTCGCCAGCTGAGAGTCAAGGCCCCAGCCCTCTACAATTTAAAGGGCCATTATTTTCTATGGGTGTACACCTGTCCTTCCCAGTCTCGAGAGAGAAAGCATAGAAAGCAATGGTATTTTAAAATTAAAAGGGCTCATAGACTGACTCTCATCTGTGCAGTCTTAGCCTTACTGACTCCCCCCTTCTTACATCTGCATGATGGTCTTTCTGTAGAGTTATCCAAAACTAGGTGGGGCCTGGAGATCTCCTGGGAATATAGCTGAACTCCAGACTATAGAGATCAGCCATCTTGGAGAAAATGGCTGCTGTGGAGCATGGTCTCCATGGTATTATAACCCTCTGAGGTCCCTCACTACCCCAAATCCCACCCTCTCTAGGCTTCAGTCTCAAATTTCCAGGGGTTTCTCAACCCAGAGTCGGCAACCCTATTCTATCAAATATTGGAAGTATGCTTTTCAATATGATCACAGTACCCTTGAGAGCCAGTATGGTGTAGTGGTCAGGAGCGCTGACTTCTAATCTAGTGAGCCGGGTTTGATTCCCCGCCACATGCAGCCAGCTGGGTGACCTTGGGCTTGCCACAGCACTGATAAAACTGTTCTGACTGAGCAGTACTATCAGGGCTCTCTCAGCCTCACCTACCCCACAGGGTGTCTGTTGTGGGGAGAGGAAGGGAAGGCGAATGTAATGTTCCATCTTTGGAAATTTTTAAACAGAGGCTGGATAGCCATCTGACGGAGAGGCTGATTCTGTGAAGGCTTAAGTGGGTGGCAGGTTACATTGGATGAGCGATAGGGTTGTGAGTGTCCTGCATAGTGCAGGGGGTTGGACTAGATGACCCATGAGGTCCCTTCCAACTCTATGATTCTATGATTCGATGAGACTCCTTCGGGTAGAGAACAGTGGCGTATAAGAACCAACTTGTCTTATTATTATTATTTAACACTAATTATAAGCATGCCATTCCCCACTTTCCACTATGGAATTAAAACAATTATTTATCTAGATACCTCAAATTGCCAGCACTAGACTGAGACTCTTTTTCTAGGTGTGGCTTTTACTACCACAGTGCTGTTGTGCTAAGTGGAATTTTCCTTTCTGTAAAGGTAGGTAAAGGTAAAGATATCCCCTGTGCAAGCACCGGGTCATGTCTGACCCTTGGGGTGACGCCCTCCGGCGTTTTCATGGCAGACTCAATACAGGGTGGTTTGCCAGTGCCTTCTCCAGTCATTACCGTTTACCCCCCAGCAAGCTGGGTACTCATTTTACCGACCTCGGAAGGATGGAAGGCTGAGTCAACCTTGAGCCGGCTGCTGGGATCAAACTCCCAGCCTCATGGGCAGAGCTTCAGACCACATGTCTGCTGCCTTACCACCCTGCGCCACAAGAGGCTGTTTTCCTTTCTGTACAACTTTGTAAAATTTAGAGAAATCTCAGCAGCTGAATCTCACAGTCCAGATAATCATGAAAATGTCACTCACTGCCTTCATCCCGTCAAGCAACCATTCTAGATGCTTTTCATCTATGATGAGGAAACGACATTGTCATAGCTGTTGTGGCTGGCCCAAGAAGGCGTTTATTTGGAAACATGATCTAACTCAGTAACACTGTAATTTTTAGAAAGTGCTTTTTTTTTACTGTTGGCCTGATGAGAATATTTATTCATTTAAATGTTCTGAGTCACAAAAGGAAACTTTATTGCTGCCCTTTCTCCCATGGGGCCTTCAGTGGTCCTTTCCTCACCCTCTTCTCCAAGAGTCCTCAGAGCATTTAGAAGAACTGCTGGTTTTCTATACCCGGCTTTACACTACCCAAAGGAGTCCCAAAGCGACTCTTAAAAACCTTTCCCTTCCTCTTCCCCCAACAGACATCTGTGAGGTAGGCGGGGCTGAGAGAGCTCTGAGAGAACTTCTCTGTGAGAACAGTTCTAAGAACTGTGACTTGTCAAGGTCACCCAGCTGGCTGCATGTGGAGGAGCAGGGAATCAATCCCGGTTCTCTAGATTAGGCCACTGTTCTTAACCACTACACCAAGCTTTCAAGCTTTATCTACAGCCCCAGGGATTCTATAAGCCTCCAACTGATTTGTAATTTTCTGTTATCTATCCAGTTGTTATTCTTCTAATGTGTATCATGTAATATCTCTTTAAGGTATCTCCTGACTGTGTAGCTTGCCTTTCCTCTTAGGAGTTGAAATCAGCACACATGGTTCTGAACCCCTCCATTTTCTCTTTATAACAACTCGGTGAGGTAATTTAGGCTGAGAGGATGTCTGGTCCAAGTTTTCCTAGTGAGCTCCAGGTCTGAGCAAGGATTTGAACCCAGCTCGCTCTGGTGCTGGTCAAGAGTTCTGTCAAACAATCATACATGGCTTATAGGTTCTCTGCATTTCTGTGTGAAGCCCAGTTTCGATTTTGACTGTAGCATGTATAAATGGTCTTCAGCCTTCCCCCTGCACCATTTTCTTGACTTGCAGGGGTCATGCGGGTGAGCTATTTGGATGACACTTGTGGGCTTCCCCTGTAGGTCATGTAGCCCCCTATCAAGCCGTGGTCCAATTTGGGCACCATATGCCAGGAAATTGAGTAGAATCTGCAAATCACATGTGACAGGTCCCAGAGTATGTGATGGAGACTCAGGCCCATCTAACGTACTCTGTAATGTATGAAGAGAACTTCCTAATTTCAAGAACTCTCTCTGTATACATTCTAAATCATGTTATTGTTAAGGCCTCAAGGTAGTTTATACTACACGGTTCAATGCCCTCCCCCCCCCCGATTTAACATAGGATTTGTGAGTGGTGTGTGTGTGAGAGAGAGCATTACATGAAACAAAGGAGAACACCATGAACAAAAGCTACACAAATGGTAACATTTTCTCCATGAAACTATGAGTCTTTCAAAATAATGGCTTTATTCTCTTGCATAATAAACACACAGGCTTTATTAATTATGGTGGGTTCTTGATGGCCATGCTTCTATTGCAAAAGCCTCACATTTCCCCCAATTCTCAGATTACAGAACGTGTGCTTACAGGGAACATGTGATCTCACCCAGTGTAGCGTCAATTGGAAGCAGTATATGTAATTAGATTGAGCAAACGCTGGTGGATAGTGTCCATGAGATAATTTTTTTCATATTGTTGGGCTGCTGTTGTTGCTTTTTATGCCCCATGATAGAAAGGTGAATAACATTTTTTATATAATTAAAGTGAAGAAGAAGAAGAGAATCATGGCCACATTCGTTCTCTCTCCCCACTTGGTGTGACTCTTTTCTTATTTCCTGTCCCAGCCATTTTCACCCCCTCCCAGTCATGGTGCCCTTCTTCCCTCTTACCCACTTACATCTGTGCTGCATGGGACAGAATGTGACTTTTTAATCACTCCCCTTATCCCGGGTACGCTAGCAGACATGAAAACATGCCAAAAAGGAGTCACTACAATGTGGCAATTGACTTTGAATTCCCGTAAAAAACAGCATAGCTTAGGCTGCCAACCGTGGCTTGGGAAATCCTTGGAGGCTGAGGGTTTCCGTGCCATGGTCAAGTTCTATTTTATCGGGGCTTTCCCCTCATTAGTATGTGGTAGAGGGGAGGGGAGGTAGCATGACGTAGCCTAATCTTCTTAGCTCCCAGAAGGTAAGCAGGGTCAGTACTTGGATGGGAGACTACCAAGGAACAGTCTGCAGAGAAAGGCAATGGCCTTAAAATGCCTTACTACAATTTCCAGAAGTCAGTCCCAATTCAACTGTGCTTACATCCATACGTATGTGTTAGAGCTTGTGTGAATATACGACTCAAGTGTAGGAGTGCTCTGATGAAAAGTTGTCCCCTTTAATAACTGTGTCTTCTGTGACTCTCTGCCTGATACTGAGCCAGACCACTGGTTTACCAAGCCCAGTCTTGCCTCTTCTGATTGGCAGGAGCATTCCAGGGGCGTCAGCCTTTCACATCACTGGTTTCCTACTCCTTTTAACTGTAAGTGCTGGGACTGGACCAGTTGCCTCCTCCATGCAATACAGATTTATGGCCACTGAGCCCCAGCTCTTCTTGTTCTCCTTGAGGGCCTCCTTCGTCAGTTGTGCTGAGAATTTCTGCAGAGACTGCCAGAAACCTCACTGCTGTATGTGGACTAGATATGTATGGTGTGACCGATGGCAGGCTGGGGGCATGTCCAGTATGGGGGACCATGTCCAATGTGGTTCAGCATTAGCATGAGCTGCTTTCTGAATCACAGTAGGCCTTCTGTTTTTGCTGCATGCCTGGAACTGTGTGAATAGGAAGCTGTCAAGCACCGATTAGGCCATGATGTACGGCTAGATCCATACAAATGGAGAGCTACAGAATTGAATTCATTTTAATCATGTGAAAAGTTCCCTAGTTTCCCCTCTGGACTAGCAGAAGAGGAGAAATGAAGCTACTTCAATATTGTTGGAATCTAATTGACACTGATCCCAGTTGTATTTTAGGGAGTATAGCGAGAGACTGCTTTGTTCACAGCCTGGGGATGGGGCTGGAAAATACTCCCCAAGCATGGTCTTCTAAATCTTTCTTTCTTTCTTTCTTTCTTTCTTTCTTTCTTTCTTTCTTTCTTTCTTTCTTTCTTTCTTTCTTCTTCCTTCCTTCCTTCCTTCCTTCCTTCCTTCCTTCCTTCCTTCCTTCCTTCCTTCCTTCCTTCCTTCCTTCCTTCCAGGCTCATTTTAGGAATGATGTTGACAACTTCCTTCTTGTCCATGTGGCTGAGTAACACAGCCTCGACAGCCATGATGCTGCCCATCGCCACAGCAATTCTGAAGAGTCTCTTTGGAGAGAGAGAAGCCTCTAGCAAGGAAAATGAAGAAAACCAAGGTAAGTCAGAAGGGCTCATTGCATCCTTCACTACAATGTAATGTAAAATGTAAACCTACCAGCAGTTGAGTTGCCAGATGGAAACCTTTTACCCAATAGTGCTGGAACATTACTGTTTCCCAGCATTTAAACAATGGTACTTTCATTTACCATTGTTTAAATGCTGGGAAACAGTAATGGTACTTTCATTTAATGAGCCTCTTGTGGCGCAGAGTGGTAAGGCAGCGATATGCTGTCTGAATCTGTCTGCCCATGAGGCTGGGAGTTCAATCCCAGCAGCCGGCTCAAGGTTGACTCAGCCTTCCATCCTTCCGAGGTCGGTAAAATGAGTACCCAGCTTGCTGGGGGGTAAACGGTAATGACTGGGGAAGGCACTGGCAAACCACCCCGTATTGAGTCTGCCAAGAAAACGCTAGAGGGCGTCACCCCAAGGGTCAGACATGACGGTGCTTGCACAGGGGATACCTTTACCTTTACCTTTTACTTTCATTTAAAATGTCCTATTAAAATCGGTCCATTGGAAGTAGTGCAGATTTGGGAAGCCCTTCCACCACACCACAAGCCCACTGCAAGCTGAGCTCACAACCCCACCTGCGTTCCAAGCAGTTCTAATGGGCTTCATGCTGTCTACCCTTCCCTCCTCCACCTTGTGGACTTTTCTGGATCTAAAGCCTATACTACAAGCAATGGGTATATGCCACCTTTCATATTTTAATATTATGTCAATATGTTGGAGATAAGGGATACCAACTTGGCTGCCAGTGTATCTGTGTTCTTCCTTCCAGCGTTTGCCAATTTATTTATTATTGGATTCATAGAAACGAACCTCACTTCTGTTGCTTCTCTGAGCATTGCACCGATGAATAAGTGAAATGTAAAAAAATGACCCTCCAAAAGTCAATGGGTCACTGAGCAGTCTGCCCTTACATGCCTTTTACAGTAGGGTGAGCAAGTCCATAGACTTTGCCCATGATGTACCTTTCTCGTAATTTCCTAACATGTGGAACTGGAACAGGCAACATTAGCACAGGGAAATCTTGGGTCCAAATAGCAAGTGGACATTTCATCACTCCAATTTTAGTATATGTACTGCCGAAACAAGCACGAGGACATTCCAGTGTTTAGTGATCCCAGACACTGTTGATGGGAAATGAAACTCGCCAATATACTGCATTCAAGAGAAAAAGAGACTTTCCAAAAAAATTACCTATTGATGAATTGGTTTTGCATGAGACTGGCAACATTTCTCCAGGGTATCAGAGGTCTTGGTCTAGTGCAGGGGTAGTCAAACTGCGGCCCTCCAGATGTCCATGGACTACAATTCCCAGGAGCCCCTGCCAGCATTTGCTGGCAGGGGCTCCTGGGAATTGTAGTCCATGGACATCTGGAGGGCCGCAGTTTGACTACCCCTGGTCTAGTGGTTAAGAACGACAGCTTCTAATCTGGGTAGCTGAGTTTGATTCCCCGCTCCCCCACATGCAGCCAGCTGGGTGACCTTGAGCTCGCCACTGCACTGATAGAGCTGTTCTGACCGAGCAGAAATATCCGGGCTCCCTCAGCCCCACTTACCTCTCAGGGTGTCTGTTGTGGAGAGAGGAAGGGAAGGCGATTGTAAGCTGCTTTGCGACTCCTTTGGGTCGTGAAAAATGGGGTGTAAAAACCAACTCTTCTTCTTCTTCTAAACCTGGTACCTGAAATCATTGAACTGTATATGCCAAGGACTGAACCTGGGACCTTCTGCTTGCAAGCAGGTGCTCTAGCACTGAGCTGTGACCTCTCCTCAGATCTTTTTGTGTTAGATGGATTTGTTCTATTCTTTAAGAAAGAATAGAAACTGGTTAATGTTGGCATTTGCCTGTGAATATGAGACCTGAGTTCATTTTTAAAATATCTAAAAATGCTGAGATATGCTGGCGAATGTTGAAAGCTGGCTAAAAGTGATCCTTTGACATTCCTTGGCAGACATCTGTAGAAAGAGAACATGTGCATCTATTTAAGACATTCACAGAATTATATCTCCTCACTTTGGGACTTGCATTAATGAAGGCTCACAATGTAACCTTTTACTAGGGTGTCCTCAGTATTCAGGCATTCACAGAATTTGGCATAAATTGACAGCAAGCAGGGAGAGTTCATGGCTCAGAATTTAAAAGTATAGATTCAGGTAGGTTGCCTTGGTCTGAAGTAGCAGAACAAAGTGTCAGTCCAGGGGCACCTTTAAGATCAACAAAGTTTTATTCAAGGTGTGAGCATTCATTGAAACCATGAAATGGAAATCACCAAACTATATATAAAAGGAGAGAGTAAAGTCGCTTACTTATATAAGTAGCCTGATGATTTCCATTTCATTGTCTGAAGAAATGTACCTGCACACAAAAACCTGCACCTTGAAAAAAACTTTGTTGGTCTTAAAGGGGCCCCCTGGACTCAGACTTTGTTCTGTTTAAAAGTATGGACTTTGAGTACAGAGGGAGGGAAGGCAACGTGGTCTAGCCCAAGGGTAGTCAAACTGCGGCCCTCCAGATGTCCACGGACTACAATTCCCATGAGCCCCTGCCAGCATTCGCAGCATTTGCTGGCAAGGGCTCATGGGAATTGTAGTCCATGGAAATCTGGAGGGCCGCAGTTTGACTACCCCTGGTCTAGCCTGATCTCGTCGGATTTCGGAAGCTAAGTAGGGTTGCTCCTTGGATGGGAAACCACCAAGGAAGATGCTGCAGAGGAACTGCTCCCCTGCTTTTCAATTGCCTTGAAAGCCCCTTGCTGGAGTTGCCGTAAGTTGGTTGTGACTTGATGTCACTTCACACACACATGCACTTGGAGTACAGATGCTCCCACATTTAATCTCTTGTATTGTCAGGAGAAAAGTTCATAAACTGCAGGTGCTGAGAATGACCCTTCTCTGCTAGAAACCCTGGAGAGCTCCTCCCAGCCCAAATGGACTGTACTGAGCAAGACTGGTCACTAGGCTGATGGTTATAAGCAGGGGTAGTCAAACTGCGGCCCTCCAGATGTCCATGGACTACAATTCCCAGGAGCCCCCTGCCAGCGAATGCTGGCAGGGGGCTCCTGGGAATTGTAGTCCATGGACATCTGGAGGGCCGCAGTTTGACTACCCCTGGTTATAAGGGTCCCATCCCCCTATCTGCAAATTTCAATCACGCTTGCCTCCCACTGCCTGTTCCTTGATGACTTGCATGTGAACTGACTTGACTGTGTCTCCAGTGATATCTTAAGTATTCCCCGTGGTTGGAATTTAGCATCATTTAAATCAGGGGTAGTCAACCTGTGGTCCTCCAGATGTCCATGGACTACAATTCCCATGTGTATGAACATCTGGAGGGCCACAGGTTGACTACCCCTGATTTAAAGCATAACTGGTAAACCCCACCCTTATTTTATAAATATGGTCTAGGAAACATTTTCCTATATTTCAGAGTTCCTTGAAATGCTTTCTCTTCCAGCTTCCATGCAGCATAATAAACTTCACACGGTGTCAACCGAGATGCAGCTTCTTGCCAGCGTTGACGAGTAAGTGATCATGGCTGGTTGTATTGGAGAGTTGTTTGTTTACAGCATTTATTGTATAGTACAAGGCAGGAGATTGTATTGCAGAGGGCAGGATAATGCATACAGCAAACAGATAATACACACCAAATGCAGTTCTATTGTTCACAGTCCCATTTCTTTTATAAAGTGCCTTTTCAAATCTTTACATTATAATATAGCTCTATTCCCTTAACATTGTTCTTAGAAAGGAAAAATATAGGAATTGTGCAGACAGCCAAAACGTGCCAATTCAAAGGGAAAATATTCCTCCCCTATATCTAGAGGGTGAAACTAAGGCAGTTTTTAAATTTTAAAATATAATTTTAATTAATTTCTACTCTGCCGTTCCGTCTCAGGCACCCATTCCCCCTATTTTAAATGTATTTGTGAGTATGCTGTGTTGAACCCAGTGAAATTTAGGGACAAACATTCTAAGACAATGTTCCAAGGCTTGGGCTATAAGCATTTTTATTTGATTCTAACAATATTTTTTACTTTGGGGTGTTCCACTTTTGTTATGCAAGACAAAAAGCTGAAGAGAGCCATTCAGGTACCCTGTTGTTAATTCTTGGTAGAAGAGGGACAGAAAACGAACAGGGGGAACTGTTGGTTTTATATTCATGCAAAATAGGCTGATTTAAGCCCTGTGCGGGAAACATGATAAGGGTAGAGTAAATGTTGCCTTCGAAACAAAATGACAGAAGTCATTCAGCGGGCCTGGCTTTGATTCTACCATGTTCAAACCCTGAACAGAGTAGCTTTATAGAAAATCCCTTGCGGGTATGTTTGGCAAATCGACAGCGTGGAAATTTTATCCCTGAAAGCAAAACCAAGCCAGTTTTTTTAAAAGAAAGAAAAGAAACAGCACCTACACAAGGAAACAACAGATTTCAAGGATTGTTTTTTGAAATGTTTTGAAGAAATGACTTGACAGAGAAGAAGGACGTGACCCTTGACGTTTCCTCAGACTTAAGGGTGGAAGAAGAATACAAGACTAACATTTGGAAAGGTTTCCTCATTTCTATCCCTTACTCTGCCAGTATTGGTGGGACAGCAACACTCACTGGAACAGCACCAAATCTCCTTCTTCTGGGGCAGCTAAAGAGGTATGGGGGATGGGACTGATGTGCCAGTGCTGCTAATAGCCGGGAGTTGCCAAATTGTGACTCAGGAGCTGCACACGGCTCCGAATGGCTAAAGATGTAGTGCCTGGGTAGGCAGGGGGGACAAAGAAGACTTTTGTAGTTATTGTGTTGTAGCAAGTTGATGGGGGATTTGATTTTTTCCTGTTTTGCATTCCTTCTGAGAGCAGAGGAAGTTACAATGGTTGTCTCAGCATGACGTATGGATGGGGATGGGGTAGGTCGTTCACAGAGGACTATGGGGAAGTGGAATAGTGGTAGGAAAAGGTAGAATCATAGAATCATAGAGTTGGAAGGGGCCATACAGGCCATCTAGTCCAACCCCCTGCTCAACACAGAATCAGCCCTAAGCATCCTAAAGCATCCAAGTACTGCTTAAGAATGACTGAGTGGCTGAAGGGTTCTTATAGTCAGGTCTGGGCCCCCCACTGGCTAGCCAGTCCATCCCGCCCCCTCCCGCAGCACTGATTTTTATCAAAAAAATGTGTCGAGCTTTAGTTGGGATGGGAATTTTGCCACCAGGGAGGATTATAAGGGTTATCATGTTTTTAGGGAATTTTATATGGGTTTTAAATTATTGTTACCTACTGTGAGCCACTGTGTGGTAGTGGCAGGTTATCAATTGAAGCATAAATAAAATTAAATAAATATACGTATGTGGTTCAAAGCTAGGCCAACAATTCCTTCTGGTAGTTTGTAGGTTCTGCATGCAATGGAGCACATGAATGAGTCCTGGGCTTTCTTTAAATAGCTGTAGCCATCATGTGTGATCCAGAATGCACATGTATATGCATCTACGTATGTGTATGCATGCAAACAGTCTATCCTCTTTGTTTGTTGTGGTGGTGGTGGGGAGGTTGTGTACATGTTGGGTTGGATCCTGTGTAAAACCTCTGCTGACTGAAGGAATTTCCATCACTGAGGTCATTTCTCCACTTTCTCCTTCTGCTGCAGCCCCAAACGCCCCCCCTAGGGAGTTGGAGATCTGCTGCAAGAGGGGGGAATTGACAAAAATCACCACTTCCATCAGTGGAAATTTTTGCTGGATCTAACCCATTGTGAATACAAGGTGTGTGTGTATACAAATACAAGGGACTTTTTGAATATGGAGGCCATTCATGCCAAAGTACTAAAAATCAGTAGTTAAAAATGTTGGCTACATTTGGGATGTTTTATATTCCAGGTATTCATATCTGGAATTTTTGTTTCCTCTGTTGCTCTTTGTTGCATATGTAACATTTCCCCCCCCCCCCAGTTTATATATTAATTGATCTCTCTTCTTGTCAAAGCTTTTTTCCAGAATGCGATGTTGTAAACTTTGGCTCTTGGTTTGTGTTTGCGTTTCCCTTAATGGTGCTTTTTCTCCTTTTTGGATGGCTTTGGATCTCCTTCCTGTACGGAGGGATCACCTTAAGGTATTTTTTTGTGTCTGACTTGTTTGTATAACTTAGCTGTAATTCTCATTGTGGTCAAAGTAATAGCCTGTTTCTCAAATATATTTTCCTGACCAGATATAGTGCAGTGTGGGTGGGTGGGGAGGAGAGCTGCTTTGCCTATGGAACTAACCTAGGCAGAACTGATATAATTTATATATGTAATATTTAGTTCAATAAGGAAGGGAATGATTTCAGCAGTCATGGCAATTCATGCACTTGGTAGACGTATGATAATTATTGGGCTTACACTGGAGTGACTATACATGTTGCCATGCTGTCAGCATCCAAACGACATTGCAAAGGTGCTCTGATCCCTGAGTTGGGCTGTATTTGACTTGTGATTTTTTTTTTTTTACTTTGCATTCCCCTATGTAAGATCACAAACAACATTTCAGTAATGTATTTACCATTGTTGAAGTCTACAGAGCTTGCTAATTTGCCACACTTATGGTAGAACACATGGCGGTAGCCTTCTTTCTTTGTCAAAAATGTTCTTTTTGATTATATACCACTTGACTTAGTTTCTGAGTTTTTGGGTACCTGCATGCATTGTACTTGCATAAATTCATCAGGGCAAGGAGACATCTCTGATGCAAACGTTGTGGCTAAGCGGTTAACTTACTATTTTTTGCAGGCGTGATGTTCACACTGCATTGCTTTTTGCAGGTATAAAGTCTGTAGCTGGCAATTTGGCCCAGAATGTGTTGCATCGTGACAAGGATTAAACTTCAGTGATTTTGTAACACAATTTGTTAATCTGTTACCGAGCGGTAACATAGTTTTATTGCAAATCTTTTGCTAATCTGGGTATTTACAACATCCTCCCCCATCAACTTCTTCCCTTGGAACATTGAGGACAGACAGTATAATAGATATTTCTGCTAAACTGCATGCATGGTGTAGCCTGTTCCTGGGAATTTCACTGAGCTGTTAAAACACGTTTTTGGCATTTCTTCTGACTGGACAATTCCATCCAATATGTGGTGTACTCTTTGGCCCACTCTGTATCTGGAAAATTTATGAATATGAAAGAGATAGAGAGGAGGAGTCAGTAATTGAGTGTCAGTAACAAAGGCGTGTTAGTAATTGAGAGATGCTCATTAGAACAGCTAATGTGGTTTTATGCTACGACAGAGCATTGTTCCACATAGCCCTGGGCTAGAAATTGTTGTCAGGCAGTGGGTTTTTTCTAGGGTTGCCATCTCTGGGTTGGGAAATACCTGGAGATTTGGGGGGTGGGGTTCATTTTTATTTAGCTTGCTTAGTGGCATCTAGCGTGCTTCTTTTCAGCGAGTGGCTCTCAAAACATTTTACTATTTTTTAAAAATCAAAACCGAGAAATAAAACTGAAGTCTTAAAGAAATCTAAAGCAAAACCACAAAGCTGAATTTTTTTTAAAAAAATCTGTTGCTATCAATCAAGGTATAGTCAATGAAACAGCCCTCCTGAAGTGAATGGTCCTTAACCTTTTCCCTACAAATTCTCTGATTAGATAACAGAACCACCCATAACATCGTAAACCTTTCCACAAGGGGACTTGGTGGGGAATAATGGGGAAGTGTGGAGTATGAGAACTAAGAACGTTTTTTCCCCTTCCTATGTTGGTAGGAGAACAAAGAAATCAGAAATCAGAGCGGATGCAGAGGCCAAAGCCAGATCGGTAATAAAAGATGAATACCAGAAACTGGGTCCAATAAAGTAAGTCACAAATAAAGGGATACAAGAATCAAACCAGAAATGAAAAAAGTCAGTGGAAGAGGCAGCCGTGCTACCATGAGACTGTTGGATGCCGTAGTATAGCAGCAAGGGGAAGTGGCTAGCATGTTGAACTCTGATCTGGGTTCTGATCCCTACTCTGCCTTGGAACTTACCAAATGACCCAGAGCCAGCCACTGTCGTTCAGCATTACCTACCCCACCAGGTTGTTCTGAGAATAAAATGAAAGGGGGGAGAATGAAATACACCACCTTGCGATCATTGGATGAAAGGTGTGATAAAAATATATCAAACAAATGAGCATAAGAAGACATGTAAACATCAGAGTTTCCAACTGGGGTGCAACTTGTGGTTTATCTAGCTTTAAATGCAGCTGGAAGTGACCAGCTAAGTGCCGTGCGAGAATTCACAAGTAAGTCATGGATGATGACAAAATCAAGTTTTACCTCCACACTTGAGAGGAGCATAACAGCAGGGTCTCAGTTATTACTCTCAACATCCCACAACAATAATAAACACCTTCATTGGTATATAAAATATTTACAACATCCCACAATTAAGAAGGGTACATCTGCCCATCTGTCTCCGACTCTGATATATTTATTTCTTTCATTATGTTTTCCCTTGGAATTAAACCCAAACAAATGGTAACCATATAAATTAAACTTATTATTCCAGTTTGGTCCTTGACCTTTTATTATGCTTGCGCTACGTTGATGCTCACACTCTTCCTATATGTACGGACTGGTAACTTCCACTTCAATGAAGAAGTGGGCATGCACACGAGGGTATATATCTTAGTTAAAACTTAGTGTTAAAGGTGAGCCACTGACCTTGAAGTTTATGCTCCAATTTTCATATTAGCTCCCAGTATCCCAGCTCAGGCAATCAGTCCTTGGCTAGTTTCATTAGTAGCTATTTCAAAGTCAGCGGCTGCTATAGACCAAAAGTCAGTATAGTTCAGTGGGCAATGTGTGCTGAGTTCAGAAGTCAACAACCCACTCTTCATATTCTTTGTTCAGACATGAAGCTCTCTGAGTCACCTGGAATGAGTCATGAGCCAACAATTAGAAAGCATGTTATAGAGACTCAGTGCAGTGTTTTGGTTAAAGTGATGGGCTTTGCCCAGGAGGGCAAATGCATGCATCTCCCTTGGATCTTGTCAATTTTACATGTTCTTGGAGTTCCCTGTTTTTAATAATTCCAAGGCATGTGACATATAGATGTCAGGAATTAACCTTTAAACATGATAGTTACTATTTTGTCTAGCTCTCAGTGTGATCAGAAAACAGAACCCACACCAGTTTTCTCCTCCTCCTCCTCCTCCTCCTCCTCCTCCATTTCCTTCTCTCAAGAACAACCTTGTGAGTTAAGGGGACGACTGGCCCAATCATAGAATCATGGCATTGGAAGGGTCGGCTAGTCCAACCCCCTGTACAATGCAGGAAATGCCCACTCATAGTGACCCCAATTTCCTACTCAAATAACACCCCCCCAAAAAAAGAAAACCCCCCACAGATAGCATATTCCCCAATGGTGGTAAAAGCAGGTTGGGAATAGATTTTTTTCTCAGTAGGAAACAGTAGTGGGGAAAAAAAAGTTAAAGCATTCCCCACCTCCTCATTGGCATTCTTCTTGAAAAAAATATTCCGGACAGAGGCATTTTCAGAAGGAAAAGAATGACTCTGAAGTAAGGAAAAAATGTGATGTGTATTTTGACTCTGTGTGTCAATTCTATTAGACTGCCCTTTTCTTTAGTCACTGGAAACCTCTGTCCCATCATTTTCTTTCTTTAAAAAAAATGGTTATGTACTTTTCACAAGCATTTTGACTTTCAACTTATGGTAAGGTGGCTCAAGAAGGCCTATCTCAAATATACCTGCAAAGTAAATTTCAAACTGTGGAGTCGACTCAAATATTGCAGCTGAGGATGTGTTAATGACACCTTCTAAATTACACCAACCAGGGAACACAGTAATTCTCTAATCAGGCAGCCCACTGAGTATAGAATGTTTCTAGTAAGATGTTCCTGAATGATCCCACGGGCAAATGATGCACTGCTGAAGGCTTCATTAATAATTGTTGACATAATGACTATGGAGAGCTAATGGCGTTCTGCTCAGGTTGCGCAGAAGTAATTAAGATGATTTGGTTTAAAACATTTCTCAGAAGACAAAGTTCCTGTGGCTTTAATATTTTGTCAGAGGAAACTGGTGCTAACAAGTTCTTAAGAAGTTAAGAAAGTCTTGGAACCTGCAAGTTCTGCAGTGTGCCTAGGATATAAAGAGCGTCCTGCAGGTGGCGTCAGAAGGGATGTATATTTAGCATAGATAGGATAGGAACTTCCTGATGATTTTCAAATTATCTCCTTCAGTGTCCTGCCTGGCTCAACAGGAGACTTTCTGCTTTTTTAAAGCACACTTCTTCCCTGCTTGCCTCCAGAGCCTAGTCTGCACACAATAGATAATGCACTTTCAATGCACTTTAGAAGTAGATTTTCCTGTTCTGCACAGGAAAATCCAGCTGCCAAAGCACATTGAAAGTGCATTATCCTATGTGTGCAGACTAGGCCCAGAACAGCAGTTGATTAGAAGAATGACTGCAGACAGCTAACTAGACAGTTAGGTCTCTCTCTCTCTCTTTCTATACATAGTTGTCTCCCTTCACAGCTTGATGTAGTGGTTAAGAGCAGAGGCTTCTAATCTGGTGAGCTGGGTTTGATTCCCTGCTCCTCCACCTGCAGTTAGCTGGGTGACCTTGGCCTCATCACAGTCTTGATAGTGCTGTTCTCACAGAGCAGTCTTGTTAGAGCTTTCTCAGCTCCACCTCCTTCACAGGGTGTCTGTTGTGGGGAGAGGAAAGGGAAGGCGACTGTAAGCCTCTTTGAGACTCCTTCGGGTAGAGAAAAGTGACATATAAGAACCGACTCTTCTTCACAAATATATCATACTCACTTATTGGCCAGCCTTGCCAATCAGAGCTACACAAATTTAAGCAGGTTACAAAGAAAAAACAGTTCTTACATGCTGCTACAAAATGGAGGAGACAACCAGGGACTGTCTCTAACACAGGCAGGCAAAGGACAGAGTCTGACTGGAAACAAAGCCCTTTCTGTCTCCTTTTCCAAGAGGAAATGGGCATTCTGCGGCCATCAGGTGCCTCTGCTGAGCATATGAACAGGACCTTGCAGTTTGCAGTAATCAGCCCTACAAGGTAGTCCTGTTCCAAATAACTTGCTGATTGTCTTCCAACAATGACTCATAGCATTTCTTTCTCCTGCAGGTTTGCAGAACAGGCTGTTTTTGTTTTCTTTTGCCTATTTGCCATCCTCTTATTCTCCAGAGACCCGAAATTCATCACAGGTTGGGCAAGCTTGTTTACAACAGGGTAAGATGCTTCTTCCCCACTATAGGAAATTTCTTTTAGGTCTGTTGGGGCAAACCTGGTTTTTCATAGTGTTGTCCTATTTGAATGGATTAAATGAATTAAATGTTCATGCATCTCTTGAAAAAGCCTGTCTAAGTGCTTATATGTCACAGAAAAGTGGCTGTTTGATGTGAATAATGCAAATGCCCTACCAATGGGAATATGACATCAGAATTTTGGTTTGGAAATACTATGGCCCATTCCACACAAGGACCAATGTTGCCAATTGGTTTCACAAAGCAATAACGCCATTTTAAATAGTGGAATCTTGGCGTTCCGCATACCTGCCTTTGTAGTGGAATCCAGTAGCGTTTCATTCATTCCCCACAGGTTTCCGGTCTTGCAGGAATTGCTAGAAGGAAAGCGATTTTTTTCTGTGCTTGTTCCCGCCCCTGGCTGTCAATCAAACGAACAGCCAATGGGCGGTTGTTATTATGCTCCTGAAAAGCCCCTTTCCCTTTAAGCACAGTTAAAAAAAACAAAACAGACACACACACGTTTCATAGAATATGCCTTGATTCTTCCTAACGTAGAGACCCATCTAGCTGGCGTGTGAGCTGACGAGTCATCGTTACCACGCTCCCCCGAGTGAACCCTGCACAGGCGCGATTTTTGGCTGAAATTAAAGGGGACTGGCGAACAAGGGGCTGTGTTGTGCTTGGGGACTTAGGGGAGCTTTAAAGCACTTCTGTGGAGGGACTGTAGCCAAAGAAGCCTCGCTGGGTGAATGAAGCGTCGCTGGTTCATTGCTTTCCCCGCTCGCTCCGAGGAAAAAAAAATGGCGATCACTTCGCTGGAAGTTTGGAGGAGAGAGACAGGGGGAGGGGTTAGCGGGGGGTAGTAACCACTACATTGAGAACGCACAGGTCTTTTTCGCAAGTGTTGCAGGTTGTTGGCAGGAGTGTAGCGATTTTCTGAGGGTAAATCCACTTTTCTGGATTCCCCGGAAGTTGCTACAATGAAGCGATTTTCGCGCTAGTGTTGCAGATTGCTCACGACGTCATGCGGAACGTAGTTTTAGTGGTGAAAACAAAATGCAAGACTAGTGCTATATTAAAGTTGTGCAGAATGGACCTATCTATAAACATAAAGGTAAAGGTAAAGGTATCCCCTGTGCAAGCACTGAGTCATGTCTGACCCTTGGGGTGACGCCCTCTAGCGTTTTCATGGCAGACTCAATATGGGGTGGTTTGCCAGTGCCTTCCCCAGTCATTACTGTTTTCCCCCCCAGCAAGCTGGGTACTCATTTTACCGACCTCGGAAGGATGGAAGGCTGAGCCGGCTGCTGGGATCAAACTCCCAGCCTCATAGTCAGAGCTTCAGACAGCATGTCGGCTGCCTTACCACACTGCGCCACAAGAGGTTCTATCTATAAACATACTTAAGGTCAAATTACATAAACCATTTAACTTTTCTCAGCTGTATGCACTGCATCTCCAACTTTTCTCAGCAAGAAATTGCAGAGTTTCAGACTGGTTTATAGCCATACCACATGGAAACAAAGTTTGGGGCCTCTTTTTCCGTGTAATCACCTCAAGGGTTTTCCCAGATCCTTTTTCCTAAGGTAGAGGTCACCTTCTGATCTCCTAACCCGGCCTTTGGCCTATGTGATCAATAGCCAAACAAAATGTAGGAGACATTTCATTTGCATTTAGGTTTATAACTAGTTATCCCATTAGAATAATAGCCCATTTGGGGACTGTAATTCACAGGACAGGGCTCAACGCAGAGAAACTAACCATGAATGTTCCCGACATGTGATGCAAAATTTTCTTTGAGAGTTCCTAATTCACTTCCACCTCCTTATACTGAACATAATGACACCCTTTTTTTCCTCTGCTTTCAACATGTTTCTTCCTCCTTTTTTTTGATAGTTTTGTCTCCGATGCAGTTACTGGAGTCACAATAGTGACAATATTATTCTTCTTCCCTTCAGAAAGGCCATCCCTTAAATGGTGGTTTGACTTGAAAGGTAAGTGGCTAGTCCACCAACATCAAGACCCATTTCTTATTTTCCGAGTTTTCTGTAGAAATTACCATTAAGTAAACTTTTGAAGTTACTATCAAAATACTTTGCTTTATAACCCTGAGTTCTGTTTTTCTGAGACAAAGAGATAATTTCTCTCTACTCCCCCTTACCATGTGATTTTGAAAACCTTTGCCACATGCTTCCTGAGTCATCTTTCTCCAAAGTAAACTACACTCAAACTATTATCATAATGTTACCCAGATAGGGGACTTTCAGTATGCATGTGCAGATATGAAATTCTGGAAATTAATGTGGCATCACATTACCGTGTCATAACAACTCACTTGGAAGTCTTCAGGCTCACATCCTCATCTCCATACACAGCTCAGAGACTACTGCCCTGTGCATTCTTGTGACAGCCAAACCTTGCAGAACAACAAACCGTCTCTTGTTTCTTGGCCTGCAAACTCAGTTTCCAATCCAGCCTTGGGCTGTGGCTTGGACTCCTGGTTTAGAAACAAGGAGGGGGGGGATGGAGGGATTGCAGGTTATCCTTGTGTCTGCTTGAAAGAGCATTGCTGGAATTCACAAGGGGAGGATGGAAGGGAGTGAGCCTGAGGACTAGGTTGAGTCTTTGGCTCAGATAAATAATGATGCTGTTTCTTTGCTGTGTCATTAACTTGGTTGTGTAGCACCGAACACGGAAAACAAACCCCTCCTATCATGGAGAAAAGCTGAAGAGAGTGTACCTTGGAATATAATTTTGCTGCTCGGAGGAGGTTTTGCTATGGCCAAGGGGTGTGAGGTATGTCATATCTCTGGTTTTCTAGAGACTGACTTTTCCTGGAAATGCTTCATGAACTACGTTGGTAGGGTGATTAGACTGTTAGACAATGACCGAGGGACGCCCTGCCCTACCCTGCAGCTCACTAGAGGGCTTTTTTGTCACTAGTGTGCCGCTGTTGCTTTTGGTTGGTTTTTCCCCACATGTGTTTTGCTCCCTCTAGTGGTTGCTTGGATAATACATGGCCGTACCGCTGTCATGTTTCCCTGTAATATCATCAACAACACTGATTATGATCAAAGATTAGCCAACTGTAATATCAACCCTTCCTCTCCCCACAACAGATACCCTGTGAGTTAGGGGAGGCTGAGAGAGCTCTGAGGGAACTGTGACTGGCCCATGGTCACCCAGCAGGCCTCATGTGTCTCAAAGCCGTTTACAATCACTTCCTTTCCTCTCCCCACACCAGACACTCAGTGTGGTAGGTGGGACTGAGTTTGTTCTGAGATAACTGTGACTGGCTCAGGATCACCCAGTTGGTTGCATGTGGAAGAGCGGGGAATCAAACCCACGTCTCCAGATTAGAGGCTACCGCTCTTAACCATTACACCAGACTGGCTCTAATGAAAGCCTACTCACCTGTGTCATCCTACCAGTGCAGTCATATTGATTTTAGTGCATTTTTATTCTGCAAGGAGCTCAGGGTAGCATACTTTGTTAGGGAGGTTAGGGTGAAAGAGTAATTGGCCCCAGGCCACTCAGCAAGCTTCCACGGCAGGGTCTCCCAAATCCTACTCTGCTACTCTTAACACCATGCTTGTAAGCTAGAAAGTCCCTGGGTATGAAATTATCTGATTGTAACAGCATGCCGGATCTTATCAAAGGTCCATCTAGTCTAGCACCCGGTTTCCTACTGAGGCCAGTCAGATGCCATGGAAGACCCACAAGGAGGGCACAGCAGCCAAAAACTCCCATTTAATTGTCCCTCAGCAACTGGCATTCAGAGATATTTTGCCTCTGAATGCTAAGGTCCCATTCAGCCTCTCTGTCTGTGTACAATCTCTTTTTAAGGGCATGAAATGAAACCAGGTGTGACCCACCATCCTCTATGACATGGGAGGGCAAACTGGCCCTCCAGATGACCATGGACTACAATTCCCATGAGCCCCTACCATCATTTTGTGGCAGGGGCTCATGGGAATTGTAGTCCATGGACATCTGGAGGGCCACAGTTTGCCCATCCCTGATCTATGAGATCTGTACCGGGAGAATGGATAGTGTTTTGAATTGTTTTTCCACTGTATCTTTCCTTTTTTGTACTATGATTATGGGATTTATGCTGTTTTTTTGTCTGGGGTTTTAATGGGAGTTTTATTAGGAGTCTGATCCAGACTAATGTAACCCACCACGAGCCATTTGGGAGTGCCGGGTAATAAATTGAAATATAACAATAACAAATAACAATAACAATATGGGAGATAGAGTCAATCGAGCATGTCCTCTTGAGGTGCCCTACCTTCAACTCTGTAAGAAATAAATTCATCCTCCCATTACTCAGGGATTCCTCCAATATCTCAAACAAAGGAAAAGTCAAATTTCTCCTGTGAAATACTAAGGGCCATGTTGTTAAGCAAGTTGCCAAATTTTGTGCTCATGTGCTTAGCACACGGGAAAGACAACTTAAGCTTAAGTAAAGGTGTTTTAGAGGAATTTTACTATGCATTTTTTATAATGTACCTATCAATTATGCAATTTTAAATATTTTAAATTTTGTATTGGTTCCCCGATTTTGTAATTTCTGCTGTGATATGTTTTTTGCCATCTGTTTTATGTGGCCGCAGTGCTGTATTAAATAAATTTGACTAGATTTGACAATAACAATCTGTAAACAGCCCGTGGCGCCACGGACTGTATAAAGGAGTAAGGGGTAGTGGGGAGGAGTTAGGGTGGGACCGGTCCGGGATAAAAACTCGGAGGGGCCAATCAGGAGCCGCGAAGCGGCTCCTGATTGGCCCCTCCAAGTGACCATCCCGCCCGAAGAAGGCAATGGGGAGCCGCGCAAAGCGCGGCTTCCCATTCCCTGCTTCACCTGCACAGGCACAGGTGAGTGGTCCGCCGCGCCGCCTTCTCCCGGCCGCCGGAGCGGCTTCGCGCCGTCATAGACGCCGCTCCGCCGCTCCGCCGGGCGAGAGAAGGCTTTGGGGAGCTTCGGGGGCGGGTAGGCCTCGGCGGGTGGACCTGGCCGCCCTCTCTCGCCCGCCGCTCAAACCGCTGCCGCCTCCACCGCTGCTCAAGCCTCTCTGCAGAAGATGGACGCCAGCAAGAAGACGCCGCAACAAGTAAGTGATCTTTTACTCTTCCCCAGCCTCCTAGCGCCCATTGTATTCAGGATACAATGGGCTTTTTTACTAGTAATAATAATAAAGTCACAAAAGACACAGTCCAGGCAACTCTCCTACGCAAACTTCTGGATTTTCTTCCTTGCTGCAGGAGTCAGGCTTGTCCATCTGGATCGGAGGTCGCCTGGACCCGCTGGAGAACCTCCCTCCTCCTGTGGCCGTCATCCTCATCACCGTAGTAATTGCCTTGTTCACGGAATTCGCTAGTAACACGGCCACGATCATCATCTTCCTTCCTGTTCTGGCAGAATTGGTAAGAGATGCTTGCTAATCTCCCAGCCTCATAGCAGCTGCACCAACGTAGGCCTTTCTCGCACATGCGGATTAAATCAGCTCAAAAGTAAACCCTGCAATGGCCTACATTATTTCCCCTTCTGGTGCTGGCTAATACATCTATTAGCAGCCTGGACACATGCCATAATCAGCGGAAGGGATGGCGTAATTATTAGAAGTTTGAGCGGCACAGCTGTAAAGTTGACTTCTGGGCATCTTCCGCCTGGAGGTGAGTTTCTGCATAGCTCTTGCTGTTGCTTCAAATGCGGTGGCATTCACCATTAGAGCATACACATGGAAGTTTCCCCCTCACTGTCCTTTCCTCATTCCCCAGCTGCCACCAGAAGTTTCTTTCTTTTTTTTTTTCCCCTTTTTGCAGTCTTAAAAAAAATCCAATCCAATAGTATCAAATCAGGTTTAGGAAAGATCACAGCATCACTGGGGAAAACATTAAAACAGGTCAAGGACAAACACAGGTCAACATCATGTGGCTGCTTTCCCACACAGCACTTCTATAAGGAAACGAAGGCAGAGAGAGGGAAGCCCCCTGAGGGATCAGTCCTGAATGCATGTAATTGGTATGCTTGGGCTTCCTTTGTGTTTCACCAGCTTAGTACCTGTTGCCAAAATGCAGCGCATAACTGAAAACAAGCCAAATCGTCCATCTGTGCAATGATTCCTCCTGCTCATTGCCAGGCAAAAATCTCTGCTAATGTTGGGTTCCCAATAGTGATGGTAAAATCCAGTGCTTTTAAATTTACCTTTGCTTTGGACCATAGCAGCATGTATGCCACCCCATATTATTATTGTCTTTTCTCTGGACAGTTTGTGCTGATAAATGCAAGGAACCTTCTTTCTTTTCCACGTTCTGCAGGTTGTAGCAATCAGGGTTCAATGCTACACCTGCAGAACATGGGAAATAAAGAAGGTTGCTTGCCACATGCCACACAGTAGTAAAACATGTTTCTGCTGCTGGGTACAATCTCATTATGCCTGGTTGTTGAACTTGCATATCCTTGACCACAGAGGCCCTCACTGATGCTGAAGGCAAGGGACTACAATCCAGCTCAAAAAATACCATCTTACCAATTTCCTCACTTTTGCTTTGTTCTTTTAAGGCCATTCATCTGAAAGTCCACCCCCTCTACTTAATGATTCCAGGGACTGTAGGGTGCTCATTTGCATTCATGCTTCCTGTCTCCACACCCCCGAATTCAATTGCCTTTGCTTCTGGGCACTTGATGGTCAAAGACATGGTAAGTTGTTTTATTTTTTATTTAAATTTATTGATAATTTTATTTGTATATCTCTCCTCCCTGCAAGAGGACTTGGAGTGGTTTTATATTCTGTTGATAACACAGGCCATTGCAGGAGCATATATTTTAGCATTATTGAACTTTTCAGAAAATGACAAATGAGCCAGTAGGTGACTTACTGAGTGTGGTCAGAGAGGCCCATAGAGACATACATCTGTATACAGATTAGGGGTATGCACCAGAAAAAAGTCTGGACTCAATTCAGGGGGATCTTCCCCCCTTCCCCCCATATTCTAGGATTTCTGGAATTTTTTTTGCATTTCCTTTTGTTTTTCCCCCAAGAGTCCAGAATCATGATACCATTATTTCTTGTCTCTAGATGCAATGCTAGAGACAATTGAATTCTCCATTACTTTTTGAGCTGTTGCCCAAGTGATACTGGAAGATTATATTTCAATTGAGATGAGATAAGCAACGATCAACAAGATTTTAAATAGCAGAGGGAGTAGCCACCGAGGAAGGTGTTCACACTGAAAACGGGGCTTGCACCCGGGACCTTGTTTTGGCAGACTCCTGGTACACTACATATGTTTGCATGAAATATCACTGATGACTTCTTACACGAAATAAACACAAGAATTTTGCTGGTATTAACAGACTTTATTGTACAGCCAACTTTTGATTCATCTGTTTGGCTTCAATTTTGAGGAATCGATGCTTCTGTCTTAGTCCTAATCTGTACACCGCCCGTGGCGCCGCGGGTGCCACGGACTAAATAAAACAGTAACGGGTTCTGGGGCGGGATGTGTCCGGGATGAGGAAGGGTCCAGATTGGACCCTTCCTCATGACAGACAACTGGAGGGACCAGCAACTGCGAGCCGCGCGCAGCGCGGCTCGCAGTTCCTCCCGGCCTGACGCGGTGAGAGGCGCAAAGCGCCTCTCGCCGCGTCAGGCCGGCCCCCAAGGGAGCCGCCGACGCAAACACAAGACTCCAGCCGCCGAGAAGCTGCAGAGAAAAAAAAACACACCCCCAGAGGAGCCTTTCGCAGCTCCAAGCCGCCGCCCAGGAGAGCCAGCAGAAAAAAAAACTCCTGTAGGAGCCTTTCGCAGCTCCAACCCGGCGCCCAGGAGAGCCAGCATAAAAAAAAACTCCTGTAGGAGCCTTTCGCAGCTCCAAGCCGGCGCCCAGGAAAGCCAGCAGAAAAAAAAACTCCTGTAGGAGCCTTTCGCAGCTCCAAGCCGCCGCCCAGGAGAGCCAGCAGAAAAAAAAAACTCCTGTAGGAGCCTTTCGCAGCTCCAAGCCGCCGCCCAGGAGAGCCAGCAGAAAAAAAAACTCCTGTAGGAGCCTTTCGCAGCTCCAAGCCGGCGCCCAGGAAAGCCAGCAGAAAAAAAAACTCCTGTAGGAGCCTTTCGCAGCTCCAAGCCAGCGCCCAGGAAAGCCAGCATAAAAAAAAACTCCTGTAGGAGCCTTTCGCAGCTCCAAGCCGCCGCCCAGGAAAGCCAGCAGGAAAAAAAACTCCTGTAGGAGCCTTTCGCAGCTCCAAGCCGCCGCCCAGGAGAGCCAGCAGAAAAAAAAAACTCCTGTAGGAGCCTTTCGCTGCTCCAAGCCGCCGCACAGGAGAGCCAGCAGAAAAAAAAACTCCTGTAGGACCCTTTCGCTGCTCCAAGCCGCCGCCCAGGAGAGCCAGCAGAAAAAAAAACTCCTGTAGGAGCCCTTCGCTGCTCCAAGCCGCCGCACAGGAGAGCCAGCAGAAAAAAAAACTCCTGTAGGAGCCCTTCGCAGCTCCAAGCCGCCGCCCAGGAGAGCCAGCAGAAAAAAAAACTCCTGTAGGACCCTTTCGCTGCTCCAAGCCGCCGCACAGGAGAGCCAGCAGAAAAAAAAACTCCTGTAGGACCCTTTCGCTGCTCCAAGCCGCCGTACAGGAGAGCCAGCAGAAAAAAAAAACTCCTGTAGGACCCTTTCGCTGCTCCAAGCCGCCGCACAGGAGAGCCAGCAGAAAAAAAAACTCCTGTAGGAGCCTTTCGCAGCTCCAAGCCGCCGCCCAGGAGAGCCAGCAGAAAAAAAAAACTCCTGTAGGAGCCTTTCAGCTCAAAGACAATTGTAGGAGCCTTTCGCAGCTCCAAGCCGCCGCCCACGAGAGCCAGCAGAAAAAAAAAAACCCTGGAGGAGCCTTTCGCCACTTCAAGCCGGCGCCCTGGGAGCCCCAGCAGCCGCCCACAGCGCAGCTGCTGGGTGCTCCCTGCCCTCATGGACCCAGAACACAATGGAGCCGCCGGGAAAGCCGCAGAAGAAAAAAAAAATGCAGAGGAGCCGCCGTCCGCCTCCTCTTTCAGGTAGCCTGTCCCTCGCTCTGTCCCTCGCCTGCCGCTCGCTCTGGTCCCCACCTGCTAGCGCCCATTGTCTTCTTCATACAATGGGCTTTTTTACTAGTCATGTCATATTTCCCATGGTCAATCAGAACCCTCGCTGATCAGAAGCTCCACATGTTCCTGCCCACTTTTTATGAATACTTGATGGGTGCCAGGAAAGGTGTGGGTGGGTGCCATGAAGTCCTGCTTTAGAACTTATCTGATAGGTTTCAGCAACAACAGAATGCTGTTAGATCTTCCAGCAGTCATGTAACAGCAAAGTGCCCCTGGACTGAATCAGTTGGTGGCAGGGAATACACCTGGTAGGTGGATTTCCTCCAGGCCAGGCTGGATTCTGGAGATTTTTGGTGGGAGGGGAACACTTGGGCTGGAAATTGGGGTCACTGTGAGTGGGCAGGTAGTTGTGAGTGTCCTGCATTTTGCAGGGGGTTGGACTAGATGACCCTGGAGGTCCCTTCCAACTCTGTGATTTTATGAAATTAATGCACTCAAACGTGACCGTTTTTTAAAACCAGTAAGTCAGTGGGAACTAAATTTTCACTTATTAAGGCTCCATAACAATAAATGTAATTTATGAAGGTGTGGACTGGTGAGGGAAAGTTCATTCTCAGATGTGTTGGCAACCGGCTATATTTATTCAAAGAATTGAATTCCAGCAGTGGTGCCAGTAACTGCAGACTGACCTTTGGCTCCTGCTGAACTTCATTAGCTCTCAGTTTTCTGAGACTTGAACAGATATTAAACCAACTGTTGCTTCGTTTCCCAAGAGATAACAAGAAGAATTTACTAATCAGCTCGGTCTAAATTCCTCCAACAGAACATCAAAAATTGCAGAGGAAGGATCCCCCCCATACATACTTACTGAAAGCACCGACTGCATTTATCTGACCATGGATTAAAATCCCATACTGTTGCCAGACTTTGACACAAACTGAAATTCCTATATTGAGCTTCCTTGATAGGGAAGAAATACCTATGTTGGACAATAAAGAATGCTGACAGGACGGAAATTGATTCATCAGAAATGTGGTGGTGGTGGAGAGTTTTATGGATACCATGGACTTCCCAAAAGACAGTGGGTTCTTGATCACAGACTAATAGAGTTGGGAGGGATCTCATGGGTCATCTAGTCCAACCCCCTGCACTATGCAGGACACTCACAACCCACTCATCCACTGTAACCTGCCACCCCCTTGAACCTTTACAGAATCAGCCTCTCCATCAGATGGCTATCCAGCCACAAATCAAGTCTGAACTCTCCCTAAAATAATTAAAATGAGGCTATTGTACTTTGGTCTCATAATGAGAAGATAAGACTCACTGGAAAGGACAGTAATGCTAGGAAAAGCTGAAAAAAGCAAGAAAACAGAAGACCCAACATGAGGTAGATTGACTCAGTCAAGGAAGCTGCGGCCCTCAGGTTGCAGGATCTGAGCATAGCTGTTAACAATAGAAAGTTTTGGATGCCATTAAATCCTAGGGTCGCCGTAAGCCAAAAGTGACTTGACAGTACAACGTAGAAAAAGGGCAGATTCTAAGCAATATTCTATTTAACTAACTAAGGATAGGCAAAGAGTATATTTTTATAAATTAGCAGATTAATCTGGGAATGGTGACACAGTGGTGTGTCAACCCAATTAAGTGAGTTGACAGTGTGACAGGGACCAGCTGGATTAAGAAGTGACCTCAGCATATCTTGAACCTTTTCAGAAAGGCCTGTCTCATATTTTGATTGGAAAGCAGTGCAATCCCAAGCAGAAATATACCCTTCTTAGCCTATTGACTTCAGTGGGTTTAGAAGATTGTGACTTCGTATAGAATTGCCCTGCAGGTCAACCTAAACTCAGAATTGCTCAGTGTTTTTACTGATTACTGCCACTTCCTGTAAATCATAGATGAATGACCTTGAGAACCATCTCTTGAAGTGTATTGGCATCTCACCATAGGGTTTGCGGCGTTCTCTCTGAGCAATGCCTCTTGCATGAATTTGGCTTGGAATTAGCTGCTGTGCCAAATTTATTCTCAGCATCTCTCATTTGCTTTTTTGTTGTTGTTGAGTGACTGCATTAACTGGAAATCAAGCAAAGGGATCCCCAAGGCATCCTCCTCCAAGGAGTGCAAGAAACTGGGGGAGAAAACAGCAGGGCCATTTTGAGCAGATTTGATGATTGCTCTAAGCAAGTGCCTGGAGATGTCTTGGTCTTAATGGTTTCCATCGCTGAGATGTGCCCTTATTTAATGAATTAATTTACTTATTAAAGCATTTCTATCCTGCTTTACCTCTTGGCATACAATAATAATTAAAACATTCCCAGCTAAAACGAAAGACAAAAACAACAAGCCCCTGAACCCTCCCCATAATGGAAGCATCATTTGTATAAACTGGTCCTTCCACAAGGAAGGTCATGCTTGTTGCTGCAGATTTTGCTGGCAGAGGGTGGCATTGTCTAGCAGCCAGTTTGTGGCTGGCCTGTGCTCTCCAGGGACTGACAGGTTGGGCTGTTGTCAAATACCAGTTGGCCAAAAGCTGAAGGGAAATGTGCCATCTCTTACAACTTGATACCCCGCCCCCTTTTTCTCTCTGCCTGATTCTGGCATTCTTCCCCTAACTTGGCTTCATTCACATGAACACTTGAAGTTGGTTTATATTGAATCAGGCCATTGGTCTATCAATGTCAGTCAGGAGAGGTTTAAGGATTCATGGGGCCCATAGCACCAGAGCCAGTTTAAGGATTTGCGGGGCCACGGCAGAGTACAATTGTGCCAGACTGGGGATGGAGGGGCCTCCCACAGTGGAAAGTGATGTCACTCCGAGTGTCCTTAAGAAAGAAAAGGGGATGAGGAGAGAGGCTCTGGCCCTGATCTGTGGAGGGAAGAAGGCACCGTGTGAGGCCCTTGGAAGTGCAGGACTTGTAGCATGTCAGTGTTGTCTACATGGTCCTGATGTCAGTGATGTCTACACAGACTGGTAGTGGATCTCCTGGGTCTCAGGCAGGGGTCTTTCTTTCAGATACTACCTGATCCTTGTAACTGGAGTTGATAGAGAACTTGGGACCTTTGTCATTCAGAGCAGATGTCCTACCACTGAGCCATGGGCCCTCCCTAAAACTCTATTTACTCTGTCAATCAAAAGCAATTCACTCTTTCATTGTTGTTATTTTCTTACAGGCAAAGACTGGCCTGCTTATGAACCTGATGGGGGTTTTACTTCTCAGCCTGGCTATCAACACTTGGGCCAAGAGCATCTTCCAGTTAGGCACGTTCCCTGCCTGGGCCAATGTACATTTGGAAAACACCACTACCTCCCTCCTGCAGGATGTTCAGAACATCACTTTGAACTCACTGAGCAAATCATGAACTATGCAACCTCGAGAGGGAGCGACCGCCTTCCGATCTGGGCCCTGAAATCAGTCAGCGTTGAGTACACGATCTCTTTCGTCTCCTGTGTCTGTCCTGATGGCTCCCCAGCTGCATCTGCCACTGCTTAGGAGGCAGAATTCTGGAAAGCGGACTTTCTTGATCAGATGGACTGGCTTGGCCCCAGCGGATGGCTGAGCGCTCAGGGTTTGAAAGTTCCTTTTGAGATAAGGGGGCAAATTTGGTGGGGGGAGGGGTGCAACTACATGCAGCAGATGGAACTGTAATCATTAGAAAAGTACAGCAATATTTCCACTCCTTTACAATTTAGAGAACAGCCTCCAGGGCAGAGCAAAACAGTCATAGGATGGGCCACAACTTGGAACGTGCAACTGTCCAACAGCTTATTTGGTTGAAAAATTCTAGGAGCACATAAATCAGACTTTGCTATTTGGAACAAACCAGAGTTTAAATGAACAAGAGTTTAGTGGCACCTTTAAAAAAAAGATTCCCCCCCCCCCCTACTAAGCCTTCATGAAACCAAACCCTTTGGAATTATAAACCAGGGCTTGCTCATGATGCGAATGAGCTTGGTTTGTTTTTGTGTTCATGCTTTTCTCCTCCTTCAGACAAAGCACCCAGGACTGAAACACTTCCTGGTTTAGGAAGTCATTAATCTAGCCCCAGTTTGTTGTGACATCTACATTTGGACATTTCAACACATGGAAGGATAATTTTGCCAACAAGCTGGGCTCATGGACCCCTCGTGGCCAAAGGGTTTGGGTAGCAGCTCTGAGCCTTAGGTGTGTGTCTGCATCAGTGCTCCTGCCTCATTTCTCTTTGTATTGGTGACTTCTTTCACAGGACCAATTTTGTGCATTTTCCTCTCCCACAATTCCATGGCTGTGTTTTAAATGTATTCTGCTTTAATGGGAACTAATGTTTGCAATTGCATTTGAATACCTGCACACTGACTTACTCCCAATAATAAAGCCTTGCAGGTATGCCAAGAGAAGGGCAAGAGAGGGAACCTGGAGACAGAATTGTGACGCAGCTACGTTTGTAGTTTCTGCTAGGAGATAAAATTAGTTTGGCACCTAGGGGAAGATATAATAAAGCTTCAGTCCAGAAGAAAAGGTGTGCCTCTGGGATTAGAAAACTAGGAAATATACAGCGGCCTATCAAGAGTGACACAGTGGATTCTCCTCTCGTGAACATCAGTAGCAGAGAGAAAAATTGTGAGTCCAGATGCACCCTTAGTATGTGTCTTATTGATAGCGGTTGATTGGGAAAGCGTCACTTAACACTGTACCCAACAGCGAGAAGTCATTCTTGGATTTTCCATGCTGATCCCAGCAATACCGCGTGATCTGGCTTAGTACCCACAATGCTCCTCTGCCCAATGGTATGTACTCATCATACCAGAAGGACATATTGGCATGTAATGTTTGGTGTTTAATCCTGGCCTAGTTATGTGGATGAGGCCCAACAAGAAGAGAAGCACTGATGCAGGGATGTGGTAATACAAGTGGCAAGACACTGTATACTTAACGTTTTGCAAGCAATCACATTGTGTAACATGAAGACCTATTGCTTCAGGAGCATTACTGGGAGTGGCATTTGGGGTATTCCTCTATTGCTAGACAATTAAGAAATACAGGAAGAAGCGCGGGTGTTTCCAAGCACTTGATTTGCACTGCTGAACTTTGAGGGTGACCTGTGAGCCTGTGAACCAAATCACTCACTTGGGGAAGAAGACAGATCTTGCATTTGGACCGTGCTAGATTTGAGTCCAGCCCCACCGTAGAGACTAACACAATTTTCAGGCCAATAGCTTTCAAAAGGCAGAGTTCCCTTAATTGGAGGCATTTTAATAGTGGTCACCGCAGGTCTTTCACTAGCAGTGTTACCCTGGCTTCATAACTTGCCTTATTATGCCCATATGTTTTGTGGCCTACACATTTATTTATCTTATAAACCTTTTGCAAAGTCAGTGGCTTAACTGTTCCAGGGTGGGAGAAATACCCTCGGTGCTAGCCAGCAGGGGGCATCTATCCTCAATTCTTTTTGGCATAGTTCAAACTGAACGATGTTGAAAATACACACACATTTTGGGGGAGACCTCTGCAGCACAGAAAAAGGTATGTTCATATTGAACATAAGGAGGGCACTTTCAAATTATACCAATTACTCTCAAAATATGGCACTTTGATCTTCTTCTTAATCCCAGTAGGACATTCGTGGTCCCTCGTCCGCAGCTCAGGCGGAGATAAAGATAACCTGCTTTGGAGTGTCTGTTGTGGGGGTGAGGGAGTGCTACAGAAGGGGGACATAACTTTACTCAGTTCCTGATGCTGACCGGAGAATTGTTGATAGGCAGTGCCAGATTACTGTCTCATCTTGACAGGTCCATGGAGGCTCTTTCTCTCTGTCTCTGCTGGTCATAACTATGCAAGCTTAATACATACAAATTTTTAATACTAATTTGCACAGTTGAGAGCTGCTAAGTGAGTGGACACATTGCAAAGGACTGTTTTTGTGTTGGATTTTAAAGGGGGGAGGAGGTTAACTCTTTGATCACTTTTTAATATGAAATTGATTGTATGGATACTTTCAATGAAAGTGTTTGTAAATGGACCCTGATTCAAATCACCATTGTAATCAAGATCCTGTGTTATGTATGTGCAATGTTAAGGAGTGGGTTTTATTTAAGTGGAATGACCAATGTGGTTTGCGAAGGCGTGGCACGAGGGGTGGTACTGTTGTGGGAGGGGGGTGGGGGAGGCTTTAGAGTGAATTCTTGTTGCACTGACCAGGCAACAGATGAATGCAGTGGCTTTGTGATCCATTGTAACTGTCACAAAATATTTGGAGTAGTATTGAGTCTGTCCTGTTGGAGAAATTCCTTAAGGATAATCTGCCATATTCAGATCATTCAGGATCTGCTCCTAGGAGCAAACTGGGTGAATGAGACACATCTCACTCTCTCTCTCTCTCTCTCGTCATCCATGCTACTGCTAGGAAAATTTCATTTGGATTGCATCATGGATCAGAAGTCAAGCTGAAACGGCCAAGACATCATCCGTTCAGTCAGATCGGTCTTGCAGCCCATGATTTTGAAAAATTGCAAATAAATTACATACATTAGACTGTTGCACTGCTACATTTTTGTGAATCACAAGAAGATGTTGGTGCATATAGCCCGGACCTGCACTATATTCTTTATAGCCCAAGTGGAGTTATTCTCCAGGCTTCCTCTTACAAAACTTCATAGAAATTGCAGGAAACAAAGAACCCTTTGATAAACCAGAGGCTGCAGTCCTGTGCCAAGAAACTTGGGCTGGATAAAACATGTACAAAATCAGGCAAATAGTTGAACATGCCATTGAACCCCTTAAGAGCTGCAGTGTTTTAAGTCTATTGAAACCATCTCTCCCGACTCTTAGAGCCTTTCTGCACCCATTAAATGTAGCGAAATCCTTACGTTAGGTAGTTGTCATATTCCGTCTGCTCTGCACGACTTCGCCAACATCCAGCATCCAGGAAGCAAATGGCTGGCTACATCCTCTGTTTTAAAACACTAGTTGAGGAATCACACAATAATATTTAGTGCTACGCCATTATGCTGGTATAACACTATTTTTTTCAATGTGCGGAAATGCCCCTACTGTTTACTGGCCTTACCTTTATTAGCATGGTGCACAGACACTTAATCAGACATACTTTTCATGGAATATGGCAAGGAACATTTCACAGGGTCCATGTCTGTCAATTAAACTTCTGTTAAAGACAGGACAATCAGGACTTTTTCTTTTCAAGGTTAGCAACTCGATTTCTCCTATTTCAACTTAATAAAATTTGCATCTGATGCCTGCATGGCCACAGCAGCTTTGGTAGATCTTTTAAAAATGCCATGCAGGTGAAAAGTACAAAATGAGATCTTCCCACTAACTTCTGAATTGAAAGACTTCTGCAAGGGCTATAGTTAGGGCCACTTTGAGGATGGCGTTTTGGGGACCAAGGCCCACTGGAATGGCATTAGCAAAACGGATACTGTTGCAAGGCCACTTTGAGCTGCTCAGCACATGTGGGCCATCTCAGCTTTTTGCATTGTCAGAAGGTGACAAAAGGTGCCATGTTGAACTCCTGAATAGAATTGTTTCCTTTTGTTAGTGTTTTACAGTGCTGGTTCTTCCATTGTACACAACCAATCATTGCCAATGACCCTGGTAACAGGAGAATGCTTAGAGGTAGATATATCCAAAGAAGGTATTTGCAATGCTATAATTATCTCTAAGCATCACTCTTTTGTTAATATCAAAAACCACTAATTGTCATGAGGATGATTCAAAACTTATGAATCAAAACACATACCTCCTATTTAATGGATCTGATATGTTTGAGCAAATCCTAGGTGCGATTTTGGATGATCGTAGGGGGCGTAAGTGTAAATTAACTTGTCTGCAATAAGTAATTATGCTTATATATGCCCTGACCTGGTAGGCCCAGGATGGCCTGGCCTCTTTGGGTCCTGGAAGCTAAGCAGGGTCAGCTTAGTATTTGGATGGGAAGCCAAACCACCAAGGAAGTCAGAATCAGAATCACACAGAGCTAGAAAAGATAATGAAGGGGCTTCTAGGCAGGGACTTAAAAATCACATACTCCTGAAAGGTGTTCATCCAATCTCCTCCTAAAAACTTCCAATGGAGGAGACTCCCCCCCCTCTGCAAGGCTCCATATTCTGTCTATGAACACTGGAAATCCAGGGTCACTAGTGAAAAGCTAAGCAATGGAAAACCACCTCTGAACCACTTCTGTCTTGAAAATCCTGTCTTGAAAAATGGCAGCCTTTCTCAACATTTTTACAGTTGAGAAACCCCGGAAACATTCTTCAGGCTTTGAGAACCCCCATAAGTGGTATGATCGTGCAGAATATGATTGGGAAGCAGAGCTATGTTCATGCCCATGCAGGGACCCTCTCCTTCCCACCCCTTCCAGGCCCATCATTGGCCACTGAGGATGGATCGACATGACCATATATGGTCATATTGCCCAATAAATGCTTAACAAATTAAAATATATACATATATAAATTAATTAACTCCCACCCATTTGAGTTTTAATTTCATTTTAATGGGTTTTTATGGGATTTTATTGTTCTTATGAATCTTTGTAAATGGCCGCAAGACTTTTGAGAGCCGTGGTATATAAAGATAAATAAATAAAATAAATAAAAACCATTCTAGGGCCACCAAGAAACCCCAGGGTTTCATGAAACGGTTGAGAAAACTTGCCTTATGGGGCCGCCATATGTCAGCTGTGACTTGACAGCATTTTAACAGCATCAGTGATCTGACTTCAATGAAAAATTTTGAATGCATAATTGCCCCGATTTTATATAGCGCTCACCACTAACCTGTGTGAACACAGTGACGACTGGTAAAACACAAACTGCTGAACTTCCCTGAAAATAAGTCACATGATCAGACCCCACCCTCGCCGTCTTGAACTAAGAGGAAAGGCGGGAAACAGCCTGGGGGGTGGAACATGTCCGGCTGTCTAAGTTGTAAAAGCTGGAAGTTGGAAAAGTTGGAAAAGCTGGCTGCACCCTGATTGGCCCTGCCCCTGCAGCTCCTGCCCTCCGTCCCTGGTCTCTAGCCTCTTTGCTCTCAGACGCACCTCAGTGTCTGGAGCCAGCAGCAGGTAAGGGGAGAGGGCCATGGGCAAAGGGTCATGGTGGAGGGCCTGCTAATGAGGGCCTCCCAGCCTGATAGGCTGAGCATGCTAATGAAGACCTCCTGGCCTGCTGACTGCCTGCTAAGGAGCTCTGTCCCAGGCCTGCTAAAGAGCCCAAGCCACCTTAAGCGGCCTGGCAGGGAACCAAGGGAAGGGAGGGGACCCTTTCAAGGCCTGTTCTTAGGAACAGGCTTTGAAGCTAGTTTTTTACTAGAATACATAAATGTTTTAATAAAGTGAATACATGAAACGATCCCTATGCTATTGTCCCAGATGGAGAAAACACTCTGGGTTTTGCAGGGTTAAGACTGTGAAGCCACCTGGAGGTACCTCTGACAGGTTGAAAAGTTCTGAACAGCTCATGATGTCAGATCTCTGAAAACAAAGGACAGGACTATAAACAGAAATTTCAGTATGAAAATGATCTAGCCACATCTAGTCGGTTTGACTTCATTTATACTGAAAAAGAATAAGAGATGGATTTTATACCCTGCTTTTCACTGACTGAAGGAGTCTCAAAATGGCTTACAATCTCCTTCTCTCCCTTTCCCCACAACAGACAGCCTGTGAGGTAAGTGAGACTGAGAGAGCTCTAGCAGGACTGTTTGGTCAGAACAGTACTATCAGGGCTGTGACTAGGCCGAGGTCACCCAGCTGGCTGCATATGGAGGAGTGGGGAACCAAAACCCGTCTTGCCAGATTAGAAGCTGCCACTCCTAACCACTAAACCAGAGGTAGTCAAACTAGGGCCCTCCAGATGACCATGGAATACAATTCCCATGAGCCCCTGCTAGCGTTCACTGGCAGGGGCTCATGGGAATTGTAGTCCATGGGCATCTGGAGGGCCACAGTTTGACTACACCATGCTGGCTCTCTTGGACTAGAGTCATGTTTGCACTGTGAAAAGAGTGTAGATAGTCACATCTGAACTTTTCAAGGGGCAGTGTTTGCACATACATGTCTCTGCAACACACTGTAACGTTGCAGCCAACTTATGGAGATCTGTTGGGACTTTTGGACTAGACTTGATCCTAGGTCCCTCCAGAGAAATAGAACTGCAGAGTGACAGAGTGTTTGGAAAGTATGCAGTTATTAGTTACCTTTGTGGATAAGGCACAGGTCCGGACTCACAGTGCCTTGAGGTTTAAAAGACTGAAATATGAAATATCATGTACAAAATATATCATTTTCATCTGTTTCAGTCTCCTTACTGAAGCAGAGCACAAAAGCTTAAAAGATAGCTACAAAGAAAACACATTGGAAGCCCCTTTGGCTGGCTGAAGCAGGCTACATGCCCATACATCAGCAGAGAGTCTCAATGGCTGCTGCTCCTTGCTTGAGAGCACACACATCGATCTTCCTGAAGAAGCAGGAAGCAAGTAAGAGCCCACCTTAAACATAGAATCAGTTTTTCCACTGCTCAGGGCTGCAGTTCCCAGCATTAGCCACCTGGCACCACTGGGAAGCATACAGGTGCAGCTTAGCAACTTAAACAGCTTAACAACAGCCCTTCAGGATTGCTTTCACCAACCTTTTTGCTGATTGAAGTTCCAACAAGATCTCACGGGGTTTAAGCTGAGGTGGTTTGCCATTACTTTTTTGAAAAGTCTTTCTTGGTGATCTCCCATCCAAATACTGGTCCTGCTTACCTTCCAAGATCTGATGCGCTTCGGCTGTACTAGACATCGCCACTTATGTGTATATTACAGTTAAATATGCCTTAATAGGGATGGTTAAAATACCCCCGTAAATAAATTCTTTGCTTCTGCCTTCCCGAATACCCTATAATTAACAGCCTTGCTCAGGTCTTGCAGACTGAGAGCTGCGGTTTCCTTGATTCAGTCAATCAGTCTTATTTTGAGCCTTCCTCTTTTCCTGCTTCCTCCAGCTTCGGCTTCAAGGATGCCAGTCATATGGTGTCATCTGCATATCTCAAATGGTTAATGCTCCTTCCACCAGTTTACGCTTCACCTTCATCTAAATCTAATCCATCGTCTCATATTATACATTCCAGATAAAATAATATTAATCCGACACTTCTGCCAACTGGAAACTATTCTGTTTCCCCATAATGTAAAGGTAAAGGTATCCCCTGTGCAAGCACCGAGTCATGTCTGACCCATGGGGTGACGCCCTCCAGTGTTTTCATGGCAGACTCAATACGGGGTGGTTTGCCAGTGCCTTCCCCAGTCATTACCGTTTACCCCCCAGCAAGCTGGGTACTCATTTTACCGACCTCGGAAGGATGGAAGGCTGAGTCGACCTTGAGCTGGCTGCTGGGATTGAACTCCCAGCCTCATGGGCAGAGCTTCAGACTGCATTTCTGCTGCCTTACCACTCTGCACTACAAGAGGCTCTCTGTTTCCCAATATTCTGCCTTAATAGTAATCTCTTGTCCAGAGTACAAGTTACACATCAAAACATACCCATTTGTTTTAAAACCAACCATAGCTTTCCTCAATCCACCGTCCAAAGCATAGCTGTAATCGATGGAATACAAGCTTATTTTCTTCTGAAATTCACTGATAAGCTGGAGTAACTAACACAGGTGTGCAATATGATCTCTAGTGCTTCTTCTGAGTTTATTAGCTGGGTTATATTTAACAAGCAACACTTTTTAAGGGTTATTGGACTCTTGCTCTTTTCAACTGTGGCAACACTAGCCTGAAATAGGGGGCATCTGGCCACCAGGAGGCAGAATTGCTTCACACTGGTAGAAATAAGCTGTTGGTAATAAGTGTTTTTATTCAAATTTATCAGAGTTTTAAGGGAGCTGAGACTTTTTGTCAAATCATCAAAACCCACCTCCCTCCTCTTCCCACCCATCCCCACTCTATATAACAGCTCCCAGGGAACCTTCAGGTTCCCCCAAAAAGCACAGGATGCGTAGCACATGCTACATGGTTAAATCAGCCCTCTTTCTACCCCCAGCAAAAGGCCAACAGAAGAGCATTGATTCATAGTTTGTGCAAGGATTATTTTGGTGGGGAGTTATATTCTCCTTTTTAAAATATTTTCAGATTTTTTTTGTAAACCTAGAGAGGGTCCCCAAAGATTGCAGGGAAAAATGTCTTTCTCCTTTGTCCCAATCCACAGATTTAAGTGTCTGCGGGGACTCACAAAGAACTTGTGGGAGCAGCCATCCCATTCCCCATCTTCTTCCTCCCCTCCCCTGTCCCCCACTCCTTCTCTTACTTCCTTGTTCTCTCTCTCTCTCTCTCATTTTTGCTCTCTTTCATTGTCCCCTGCCTCCTCACTATTTGTCTTGTTTTGTTGTCCCTCAACATCTAGTTTCATTCTCCCATAACAGTTGCTGTCACTAAATTTCTCTTTTCAGTTCTCTCATTCTTCCTCCCCCAATTTCTGCTATCATACTCTGTCACACACTAACATGCTTTGAAGAAGAGCTGGTTTTTGTACCCCACTTTTTAATTCCTGAAGGAGTCTTAAAGTGGCTTACCATAACCTTTCCCTTCCTCTCCCCACAACAGAATCCTGTGAGGTAGGTGAGGATGAGAGAGCTCTGAGAGAACTGTGACTGGAGCAAGGTCACCCAGCTGGCTGCATGCGGAGCAGTGAGGAATCAAACCCTGTTCTCCTGATTGTCAGGATCTGCTAGTACAGCAGCATGCTGCCATGACTTCAATTGTGTGTGTGTTTGTGTGTGTATGTGTGTGTGTGTGTGGGGGGGGTTGTTGTTCTAACCTGGGGAAGATACATTCGTTTTGCTCCTCTGTGTTGCTTCACATTCTGCTATGCCTTTGATCTTTTGTATAGACTAATTGATAGAATTTGGTTGATTGAATGGAGCGAGAAGACAGAGGAAATTAATGTTCTCTGCGAACTGGGCCTTGGACAAGGTGTTGGAGGTTGCCCCGGAGTGCAATAACAGGGCCATTTGTTCTCCTGAGCCCACCTTTTCCAAGTCAGGGCATTTTTGTATGTCATTGTGGGTGGGACGACTGGGACATATATTGATCTGCATGGGCCTAACACATCAGTTTCAACAAGAAGTATCATGAGCTCTGTTTCACATTATCAATAAACTGCTCTTGCTGAAATGCCAAGGCTGCTTCATTGATAAGCTGGTGTGCCACAGCTGAGAAATAGTGAATTGGGTTATCATTTGTTATTACACTATATGATGATACATTAGAGATGTACTTTGTTGAAAGCTACTTTTCTCCATATCTGGTGTGATTTTCCTATAATGCAAAGATTTTGAGGGAACGATCAAATTACCAATTGCCAGTAAACCCACAGAATTATTTGCTTTGATCTTTAGAGTAGTCTTTATAACTGAAAAGCAATAATACTTTATAAACAGCTGCCAAAATGTTAATGACAATTTTTTTCATCCGTCTAATCCTGCAAGTTTGAAGCAATAGTCAATTAAGATTGGGAACAGCGGGCCCTTACCTGAACTATCTAGGGAAATAATACAAAAGGGATTGAAACGGGGAACTAAATGTATTAAGTGAAGAGCATAACCCTTCTTTTTTCTGTGCTAACAATGTAGATTGCATGTATTTCACTATCTTTAATTCTGGAAAATAAAAATAAAAATCATTAAAAAAAAAAAAGATTGGGAACAGCAAAATATATTAAAATGTACCACCGAGAAAGAAAACGAAAGTACACAAAGGCATTTCAGCAATCGTCTTATGAACATATAATAAGATATGACTATTATTTCACATAGGTCATTTTCGCTTTTATAAATCTTACCTTTCACTTCAGTTCATCGAAACGAGCTTCCCGTTTTACCCAGTCACTGGCTGAGGTTTCTGTGATGTCACGGAATGTTCACGGATGTTCTACGTTTTTAGGATTAAGCAACAACTCCACTCAAATTAGCCCCCTGTCAATAATACAGAAATGGAAGACTAATTCCCTATCCCGCAAACAATGACCCAAAAGACAACAGAAATGGCCTTTTAAAAAGGGACGTTAAAGATAAAGAGATACTGCGTTTCTCCTGAAAAACAGAGATGAGTTGGGCTTTGGTTTCTTGTGCAATATGAAGCTACCCACACTTTCCATTGCAAGTAGATGAGGAAGTTTCTTTTTTTAAAGCACAGAACTATTAAATGACATGGATTCCCACCCTCCTCCACCCACACAAAACAACCCACAAACAATTCTTTGCATTTATTTCCCAGCCTTTTGTTTTGCAGAAGGATGGAGATTCCATTAACATGCAATAGCAGAAACCTCTTCTTCCGACCCAAGGAAGGAGTGAAAATAAAAGCTGGTGGCAGGTCTGCCACATACCTTGCTTGTTTGAGCAGCATTCAGCTCAAATCAGGAGAAAACCATTTCCTAATGCGCTGTTAGTGTACTAAAGTGACCATAACGTTCATCACGCATCATGTCCTCTTAGTATGTATTCTCCCTGTGTGTTCCTAAATCAGTCAGTAGGAGAACCTGACCTTGATGTTTTTAGACCTCTGAGAGCACAAACAGACTGTCTCTTTCTCGAGCAAAGATTAGTTGGGCCCTGACTTGGCAAAAGCAACTCCAAGCTGCACAAATGGTTACTGCGCCGGGCTCTGAGCTGTTTAATATGATGCTCCGTCGAAGAGAAACAGTGCAAGGGAACATGGAGGCAATCAGGAGCTTAAGTATGTCCACATGGAGACAACGGTGATGGAAGTACCATCAAGTCACAGCTGACATAACCACCTTGGAGGATTTTTAAGTCAAGATGCTAACAGAGGTGGTTGGCCACTGCCTTCATCTGTGTAGCTTCCCTGGATTTCCTTGGTGGTCTCCCATCCAAGCACTAACCAGCACTGACCCTGCATAGGTTTCAAGCCCTGACAAAACTAGGTTAACCTGAGCCATCCAGGGCTTAAGACTGCACACATAGGATAATGCGCTTTCAATGTGCTTTGGCAGCAGGATTTTCCTGGGCAGAACAGGAAAAACTACTTCTAAAGTGCATTGAAAGTGCATTATCTATTGTGTGCAGACTAGGGGCACGGAAGCAACAGGTACAAGGAAATTCCATTTGTCACCCAATTTGTACAATACAGTAATTGTGCCTGTTGGACACAATGGACAGAGGCTACGTGCACAGGTGGTGGGGTCCCAGTTTAATGTTTTTGGTGTGTGATTTAGAGGCAAGGGAAGAAAACAATCTGACATTATTTCTGTCCAAACTCAATGACAGTGCCTTATACTGACTCAGACCCTTGGTCCATCAAAGTCCATATTGTCTACTCAAGATTGGTAGTGACCTCCAAGAGGTCTTGGACATCACCTCCTCCCTGGTCCTTTTAACTGGAGATGCCGGGGATTGAACCTGGGACCTTGTGTGTGAGCCACGGACCCTCTCCACAAATAAATAATGTAAATAACAGGGAGGGAGGGGAAGTGATTGACAGACTGCAATGCACTTGGTTTGATGATTAAGTTTTAGCAGGGGAGTTAAGGGGGAACACCCCCCTCCCATAAAAAAAAAGCCTGTTACCCCTAATCAAGCCGGTCTTTGGCCCACCAGCGTATTACTGAGATCCATGTCAGGCCACGACCAAATGGGATTTTCCAATTATTTCTTAATGAATGGGAGTCGAGTCAGAGGCAGCGATGTGAGTCAGAGGCAGGAGACCGAGGGAGATGTGGGGGGAGTGCTTGGGACAACAGTGCCTCTCCTTGATTAATGAGACTCTTTAGTCGTTGCCTGCTTTCAGGCATAATACAGTGGCTAAGGTATTGTGCCCTCATTAACTTGTAAGAAAAATTTAATAAGGGGGAGAAACACCCCTCTCTCTGAACTTGGGAAGTGATGTGTTTCTGCTGTTCTGCCCTCTGCTTGCGATCACATCCTTGCTGGGCGCAGATGAAATGTTATTTCTAAAAGCCTAAAAAAAACCTTTTTTCTCGCTATGCTGCTAGAATAGCTCCATCGTACAGCCTAACTGGGGTTACGAAGGTGACGGCTTTGACAGAGCCATTGATTACAGGCAAAATTTGCCAGGAATGTTCTGCCTCTTGTGCAAAGGAAATGAACAAAAGCTGTGGCTGGTGGCTGTTCACATTGGTCCATCTAAGCTTCGTGCTGTCTGCTTGGATTGACATCCACCCTTCCGAGCCTCAAGCAGAGAGTGGTCTTTCCCAGTAAGTGCTTCTACTAAGGAAGCCTCTACTATCTTCTTTAATGGGAAATGCCAGGGGTCGCATTTAGGATTAAGGAGGGGAACAAACCATGTCACAAACTGAAGTTCATGATGACTTTTGACCACTTCGTGGTTGGCGAAATGAAGTCTGAAGCAGGTTAGCCGGCACCATTTTCCCAAAAACTTTCGAGCTGTTTGTGTCAGTTTGTGGCAATCTAACAATCTAAATGTTTACCAAACTTGAAAGCAAAAGGGAGGCAAAACTTGGAGGGTTTGTAGAGGAGCGGCCAGGGGAGATCCCCCACATTATTGTCTCTAACTGGGTGAGTTCTGACGGGGCTGTGTCTCCTCCGGGAGCTCATTCCGAAAAGGCCCTGGCCCTGGTCGAGGCCAGGTGAATCTCTCTCGGGCCAGGGACCACCGGCCTGTTGAAACCAGCAGAGTGTAATACTCTTTGGGGGACACATTTGGAGAGGAAGTCCCTCAGGTACCCCGAGCCCAGGCCACGACTGGTCTTAAAGGTCAAAATCAGCACTTTGAACCTAATCCTGTATTCCACTGAGAGCCAATGCATCTGTCTAGTTCAGCAGTGGAATAGGCTGCCTAAGGAGGTGGTGAGCTCCCCCTCACTGGCAGTCTTCAAGCAAAGGTTGGATACACACTTTTCGTGGATGCTTTAGGATGCTTAGGGCTGATCCTGCGTTGAGCAGGGGGCTGGACTAGATGGCCTATATGGCCCCTTCCAACTCTATGATTCTGTGATTCTGCCTAAGCACAGGGCATATATGAGCCCTCCACAGAATTCTAGTAAGGACTCCAGCAGCTGCAGTTTGGATCAGCTGTAATTTCCAGAGTAAGGACAAGGGAAAGCTTATGTAGCGCAAGTTACAGAAGTCTAATCTGGAGGTGACTGGTGCAAGGATGACTGTGGCTAAGATATCTGGGGCCAGGTACAGGCCTAATAGCCTAGCCATAGATGGAAAAATACCTGCTGAGCTACTTTGGCGACTTGAGAGGGAGGTGTCAAGTGCTACCCCCAGTTTCCTGACAGCTTGTGCAGTTTAGTAACCTCTCTATGTCATTTCTATCTTCTTTTTGAGATGTGTGGGAGGGAACTTCATCTTAGCTATGTACAGTATTTCCAAGATCACTGTCTTAGACAGTTTGTGTACTGGGAACTTCACTGCCCCAGCTCTTGTGCAGGAGCAAAAATCAGGAGCAGATGAGGTGCACCGGGCCAAATGCTCCCCCATGTGGGTGCAGGAAGAGGTGGGGCAACCTGCCACGACTAAAACTCCAGCCTGCAGCCTGGCATGAAACCTCCAGTGAGTAAACGATCTTAGAGAGCAGGATGTAGTGGTTAAAAAACAGCAGCTTCTAATCTGGAGAATTGGGTTTGATTTACCACTTCTCCACACGTAGCCTGTTGGGTGACTTTTGGCCAGTCACAGTTCTTTCAGAGCTCTCTCAGCCCCACCTTAATCACAGGATGTCTGTTGGGAGAGGAAGAGCAGGTGATTATAAGCCGCTTTGGGACTCCTTCAAGTTGTGAAAAGCAGAGTACAAAGAACTCTCTCCTAAGGATACACACAGTGGCATTTTGAGTTGGCCATTTTATTTTCAATCTCTTTCTAATAATTCCCCAACATTATGTTTGCTTTTCTTTTGTTTACAATGGGCAAGTTTCGAGCAGGATAGAATCCTCTGTGTGAAAATTCTGCTCCCTGTCCTAACCAGCACCTTGTAGTCTCAGCCAGCTGTGACGGATCAGGTGACGAGTGACTGCCTCACCAAAGCCCAGTGGTTATTCACAACAACCAGCCTTGCCGTAGTGTAAAAATAGATCCCAAACTGGAAATGCAGTTCTTCTGCTTTTTCTGAACTCATCTTGGTAATACCTAGAGGAGTTTTAAACAGAGCTCTGTGTGGGAACAGTATGGCAGAGGTTTCTGAAGAGGAACAGATATGTCTCTAGGAAATCTTGCTCAAGATTTCTCGTGAACTGCCTTATATTGAGTCAGACCTTCATTCGATTAAGGTCAGTATTGTCTATTCTGACTGGCAGCATCTCTCCAGGGTCTCAGCCAGACGTCTTTCACATTACGTTTCTGATGGAGATATCACTGACTGAACCAGGTACCTTTTGTGAGCCTAACAGATGCTCTACCACTGAACCACGTTTCCATTGCTGAAATGGAGAAGGCTGGAGGGAAGAAAACCAGATCAGCTCTCAGCTATTCTCTGCTACTCCTTTTAAACACTCTTCCGTAAGGAACCAGCTGTGTTTCTTGGTCACCCCTTGGTCAGCTGGGAGCTTTGTCAGTGAATCCTTTTCTTCATCAGGATGAATAGCTGGAAGATTCCCGAGCGCTTACAAGAGAACTGGAGACACCTTCACGGAACTAGGTATGTAGCTGTTCTTTTCACTGGATTATCAGAGTCCAGTAGCACCTTTATGGGTCTTAAAGGTGCTACTGGACTCTGATTTTATTGTGCTACTTCAGACCCACACTGCTACCCATTTGAATCTTTTCACTTGATTATCACACACGCTGCTTGTTTGCCTAGAAAAATAATCCAAGGAAGAATTGCTCTAACACTTCCATTGTGAAATTGTCCCTCAAAAGAGCAGCTGGTTAAGTTATGCCTTGCTTGGGGAAATGTGTTCACCCAGGTAATAGCTGATTAATATAATACAGCCTACCAACAGTGATTTGGCTGGCATAAGGGCTTCTACACTGCCTTTGAGGAAATGCATGCAAGTTTCAATTTAATTTATTACTTTGGAGAAATGCCATGCGAACTGGTTTTTGAAGCTACACAGAGAAGCAATGATTATAGCCCTCGGCTCCAAGAAGTCTGATGTCCTGCACAGAAATTTAAAAAGAGGTTTATTTATGTAGCATTATAAGAATGTAACTGAGGACAATGTAGCGTGATCCTTTTCATTCTAGAAAGATGCCTTAAAGAGATCCTGAAAAGCAGCCATTAACAGTATATTTATTTAAAATGTCAAATAATGTTTCAAAATTATTTTAAAATTATTTACATCATTTAGATTCTGCCTTTCTCTCCAATGGAAACACAGAACCAATTACATCATTCTTTTCTCCTGGGTTGTGTCCTCACAACAACCTTGCGAGGTAGGTCAGGCGGAGCGTGTGACTGGCCCAAGGTCACACATGGCAGAATGGGAATTTGAATCTGGTTCTCCAAAGATCCTAGCCTAACACTTTAACCATTACACCATACTGGCTCTCAAATTACTAGTTACATTCTCCAAGCCCACTCGGTGGACTGGGGTGTTGTAACATTTTTACTAATCCCTGCTCTCCCGTGCAAGCAGGCTTGCTGAGCTTGGGCCAGCCTCTCTCTCAAAGGGAGAATATTGTAAGCCTCTTTAGTGAGAAAAGTGGAGTACAAATATAAAAATATATAAATACTACTGTTTCCACTGCAATGTCCTTCTCCCTGATAGTAGAAAGTATTGTCAAGTCACAGTTTATAATGAGCCCATAGGTCAAGCGAATGCTTTCCAATTTCTCCCTACCCCCCCCCCCCTTTCGAATTCTGATATTGAACATTCTTCAGGTATCTGGTGTATTCCATAGCAGAGAGAGTGTGAAATTTTATGATAATGGATGGATTTTCCATATAGCTCTAGCCCTGCCCGCATGTTACAGTGAATGAGTGTACACTTATTTATCAGACAGAGCCGACATGCACTCACTTTACAAATCAAGCCATGGACCAGGATTTGGATAAATGTGTTGTTTTAATCACACGTTGAGCTGTAATGCATTGACGGTATCGTGAGCATTACTCTACAAACACGTAAAGACAAATCAGTTGCAAACCATAAATGGACTGTATGTAAGTTCACCGCAGATTGGGAACTGGGTTAGTATTCAGTATCTGACTGAATTTCATAGATGACCAGGTGCACTGGGATGATAAAGGGCTCTCCTGCACTTTCATGTTCATTGCTCGAGTGCCCCTATTGCAGCCTTTCTCAACTTTTTTTCCATTGAGAAACCCCTGAAATGTTCTTCAGGCTTTGAGAAGCCACAGAAGTGGAGTCATCCTGCAGAATATGGCTAGGAAGCAGAGCTGTGTACACACCCACTCAGGGCCCCTCCCCTTCCCACCCCCTCGAGGGAAGGGCAGGTCAGGCAGACATGACCATATACACTCATATCACCCGACAAATGTTTAATATATAAAAATTTAAATGACCCCCACCCATTCAGAAAAACCTTCCCGGAAACTTGGGATTTCACAAAACCTTGGTTGAGAATACTTTCGGGTGACCCCCCAGATATGTATTGCTCCCTCTAGTGGTCATTTCAATATTACATCCCTGTAATTCCAGGATAATCCTGTGCATTTTAATACTGCAGGGAAATATACTGGAAAATTCCTTTTTTCCCTCCTGTCAAGTCACAGCTGACTTATGGTGACTCCACAAGGTTTTCACTCAGAGGTGGTTTGCCATTGCCTGCCTCCATGTCACGACCGTGGTACTCCTCGGCAATCTCCCTTCCAAATACTATGCAGGGTCAACCATGATCAATTTCTGAGATCTGTTGGGATCATGCTAGCTTGTACTATCTGGGTCAGGGCTGGAGAGACAACAATGTAATATCAAAACAACCACAAAAGGGAGCCAAACATATGTGGGGGGAAATAAGATGCAGTAGGGTCACCCAAGTGACAAAAATGTGTGACAGACCCCCCAAATGGTTCAGGATAAAGTGGAGCCCTAGCAGAAGTGGAAGTACTTCAAGAACTGTTGCTGTCTAACCCCACCACCAGTGATACATTGCTATGGGCTAGACAAGAGCTGGGTGGCCCCAGAGTTACTGCCAACACCCATGGGACTTGCTTGGCTCATCTTGCTTGGCTGATAGTGGGCCTCTTTCCTGATAAAGTAAAAGGGGCAATCTGCCCAGATAACTATCCTTTTTTGAGATTTCACATTTGATTTCATGTTTGATGCTGCCTCCCCCCCTGGATTTAGAAAAGCCATTGAATCTAAAGCACATAAACTGTTTGAATTCGAATAACAAAATCCTCATACCAAATCTGAGTGATGAAGTTGGAAATGTAGTAAATTTGTAGTAGAAACCGAGAATAAATAATGTGCATTATTGATACAGGTTGGAAGTCTGGACCTACTGTCAGGATATTTTATTCCCATGGGTACAAGCTTTCATCTGGGAAGTCTGGCTTGCATACTCAGCACCGTTACCCTCGAACCGCAACCAGCTGATGTGCTTATTTCTGATGTGCTGTTGCATTGCGGTGTCAATAGGAGGTCTCTTCTACCGCTGGATGTTTTCCTCACTGCAGTATTCCTTCCAGTTCTCCACTGCCATGGCAGCCGCTGTTAGCCTTCTTGCCTTGTTGAGCCTTTTCTTGGTGCACCCTCTCCGTTGCATGTTCACAATGATGGTGCCTACTCTAGGGACCAAGCAAGGGCGGAGGATTCTTCTGTCTGCATGCTTCATGATCGTGGCAGTCAACATTACCCCCAACATCCTCAACAACATCCAAGCCATATTGCAAGTCATTAAGTGCATCTGCAAGAATTCCTCAGAGAGCATCCTTAGCTCCACTCATCTGTTGGGAAACGCTTCTTGGGATTTCAGCCACTATCTCAATGGGATTGCTGACTATATGCCAAATCAACTAGTGAAACCTAGAGATGGCTACATTCAGTTTGAAACGCACAACAACAGCTTCCTGCTGAGTCAGAAATTGATCAACGCTAGCCAAGGGATCAAGGAAGATTTCTCGCACGTTGAAATGCTGGCCCAGAAAGTCATGCTGTTGGTCAACCGTGTCATGGCCGGCTTCTTACTCTTCTATTTGATCTTCGAATCAGCTTGGTACCTGAAGGGCTATCTCACTGACCTCCAATTCGACAACATTTATATCACCAAAAAGCTGGAAGAATTGGCTCGGGAAAACAAAGCCAATCACATACTCACTTGCTCACCTAAGAAACTGATCAAGTCAACTGGTCTCAAGCTGACCCGAGAGGAACTCATGACATGCTTAAGGCACATGATTCTCCCCACATTAATGCTGATATTGACACTGGTGATCATGGCCACGGATTATATTGCCTTCCACTTGGCCCAAGCTATAGTGACTGAAGTCTCTCAGTTCCCCGTAGTGCCAATTACATTTCAGATAAAATATGATGTGAGTATCAGGGCCTCTTGCTTTTCCTTTTAAATGAAGGCATGTCAAAATGTCAGTGCTGAACAGCGCTGAGTTGAACGCTTCTCCTATCAGGCCCATACATAAGTATGAAGGAAAACACTATGGGTGGCAATAATCTATCCTTCTCCTTTAGAACATGGAGTTAGAGGACCAGTGATGAAAGCATGAATAGATGAAGTTGACTTATGCAAAGTCCTGGCTTTTGGTCTATCGAGGTTGATGCCATATCTGAATGGCAGCAGCTCTCCAGAGGTTCAGGTAGAAGTCCTTCTGATCAATTCCCACCCGGCTATTTAACTGGAAAGGCCAAGGATTGAACCAGGGACTTTCTGCATACTGAGCAGATGTTTTGCCATGGAGACCTACCATGGTCCTACCTCATGGTAGCCGTCACTTAAAAACATACCATAGGGAATTAGCGAATACAGGTGGGGTTGTAGTCTGCAGTACCTTATTTCATTTAGTGATTTATCTCCTGCTTTCCCACGATCATTTAAGTCTTCTGGGCCTCTAGCATCATTTAAACTGGTATGTAATATCAGGAGTACAATCTTTTAAACAAACACCATATTAATATATCCTAGAAAAAGGAAAGAAATGGGTAAAAAAGAAAAGGCCTGGTATTCGAAAGGACATTAGTGGTAGTGTTAATATGTTCTAAGAAGAAGAAGAAGAGTTGGTTCTTATATGCTGCTTTTCTCTACCCAAAGGAGTCTCAGAGCAGCTTACAATCTCCTTCCCTTTCCTCTCCCCACAACAGGTACCCTGTGAGGGAGGTGAGGCTGAGAGAGCCCTGATATTACTACTCGATCAGAACAGCTTTATCAGTGCTGTGGTGAGCCCAAGATGCTGGCTGCATGCGGGGGAACGCGGAATCAAACCTGACTCACTAGAGTGAGTGAGTGAGTCAAACCCGACTCAAACCCGGCTCCCCTAGCCACTACACCAAGCTGGCTCTCTTTGATAAGGAAGAACCATAAATTGGGGCACTGTCACAGAGAAGATCCTCCCTTTGCTACCCACTCACCTGATGTCTGAGTGTGTGGCCAGTGATTAAAAAATTCTCTGAGGAGCCATGTTCCTGTAGGCAAAAGGAATACATCAGGTACCTCCATTCTTGACTATTTAGGGCTGTACTCAGCCCTTAGAACGATGTCTAGAATAGACCTGCAGCATTCCGCCAGGCAGTTAAACCTGGTGCTATCACAAGCCCACTTCTCAGGGTTTCTGAGAATGTGCCAGATTTGTGGTTGAGATCTATTAATAAAATGCTTCGTTCAAAGCTCATCCTTCCTTCCCGTCATTCACCTTCCCTTATTTCTAGAGCAGCCCTTTCCCAATGAAGCGTTAATTTGGGCCCTGCCTGATTTTGTCAGAAGTTAAGCAGGGTCAACCCTGGTTAGTATTTGGATGGGGGGGGCACCAAGGAAGTCCAGGGTTACGACACAGAGGTAGGTAATGGCAAACCCCCTCTGAATGTCTCTAGCCTTGAAAATCCTAGGAGGCTGCCGTTAAGTCAGCTGCAACTTGATGGTACTTTATACATGGAGTCACACAAGACTTAAAGGCCTCCCCCTCCCCCAGCATGGATTTCATGTTATCTTGGCCCACTGTCATTGTAAATCTGTTGCCATGAACATGGACTGTACAGCTCTCCATTCAAAGAGCTACACAGATTTCCCTGCATGACTCATGGTGTGCAAACTGACAATTGCCACCAGCAGAAATTAAATCAAAGCGTGTGTTTTCCACCCTTGTGCTATCCCTACACTACATTAAAGTAGGACAGTTCCTTTTGAATGTAGGGTAATTTGTAATATTCAGCATCTATTCGTTTTTGTTGATTGTTTCAAAGAATTTGCAGGTGGCTCCGGGAAATGCTATCAAAAGACTTGATAGCTGATTTATAAAAATTGCATTCTTTGGAATTAGTCCAAACAGGCACGCTCATGTCTTATGAGCAGGCCCATCCTTAGCAGAGGTGACTGGGATGGATTTATAAGAATGTGAACAGAGTGTTTTCTGAATTTTAGTTTACAGTTAGAGATGATTTTTTCCCAGTCCCAAATAGAAGTTTCTTTTGCTCTGTAATGGCTTCTCCATTTCAACTGAATGCTTCTCTTTGATTTTTTTTTTCCAGGTCAGACTTACCTGGTTGAAATTTTGGGGAAAGCTGTTTAATGATGCTTTCCCAACAGGACAAGTGATCTCGCCTTTTGAAAGCAGCTATCACCAGAACTTGACCTTTGTCTCTGCCGAGTGCTCCATGAAATGGCCGTGCCCTCCGAACACATCCGTGATCTTTGCTGTCGGACTCCTTTATTGCATCATTTATGCCATGATGTTTCTGGAAACCTACTCGCACCGCCTGCGCCGCAAAATTTCAGCCTCCTTTTTTGAGAACCAGGAAGACCAGAGGATCCACTCTCTGTACAGGAAACTTGTTAGGAAACACAAGCGAAAGGAGCAAAGGTGGCGGCAGCAGCAGAAATCCACAGGGCTTTGTTAAAATGTCCTCTTTTAAAACTTCCTGGTGGCCCCCATGGGGTTTTCAAGAGACATATAAAAGTGGGTTTGCCATACTTGCCTCTGAATAGTGACTCTGGACTTATTTGCTGGTCTCCCACCTAGGTACTGACCAGGGCTCACCCTGAATTAACTTAACATCTGTGGTCTGCTGAGATTGGGCTAGGCCAGGAGTAGTCAAACTGCGGCCCTCCAGATGTCCATGGACTACAATTCCCATGAGCCCCTGCCAGCGAATGCTGGCAGGGGCTCCTGGGAATTGTAGTCCATGGATATCTGGAGGGCCGCAGTTTGATTACCCCCGGGCTAGGCTATCCAGAGCTCAGGGCATCGGCTTTATTAGTATCTATTAACAAACAAAAGAGATGATATAAGTGAGAAAAGAAACAGAAATATGCCTACAGGCTTTAAAAATGCATAATAGTGAACACCATCTTGTATCTTATTATTATCACCAGATAATAAATATTGTCTACAATTCTCAAAAATCATCTGCATAGTTGGAGGTATTTATAAACTTGTTTACTGAATTTATCCCCTGCTTTCTCCCCAGTGGGGATCCAAAGCATCTGACATCATTATTCTCTCCTCTGTTTTATTCTCATCATAACTACCTTGGGAGGTAAGTTCGGCTGGAAGGGTGTGGTTGGCCAAGGTCACCCAGTGTGTCTTCCGAGGAGACCAGGGATTCAAGCTCTGGCCTCCTGGATCCAAGTCCAGTGCTGTGACCGTATCAGAACGGGCTGATTTCATCATCAGGGTTATTTTCAAATCTAGCTGAGCGATCTTGAAACTAATGTTACTTCTGCTTTTTTCGCTAATAGGCCCAAATGGGTTTTTTTGGCTGCTGTTTGCGAATTTATCTCCGGCTCACTTTCAAATGGGTCAACTACATCTTTTAGATCAGTGGTCCCCAACCTTTATATCACCATGGACCAGTCAACGCTTGACAATTTTACTGAGGCCCGGGGGGGGGGGTAGTCTTTTGCTGAGGGACGTCACTGCCTGAGCCCCTGTTCCACTTGCTTTTCCAACGGCGCCCCTGACTTCCCGCTGCCCACTGGGGGGCGCTGCCAGCAGCAGCTGCTCAGTGCCATGCCAAGGGGGAGTCCCAGCAATGGTGGCCGCTGGAGAGCACCAAAGGTAAGTTGGTGGCAGAGTGGCAGGGCAGCCCCCGAGGCAGCAGCCGGGGAGGAGGATGAGGAGGAGCTGCGGCCTGGCATCGACTGATCCATTGACTGGTACCGTTCTCTGAACCAGGGGTTGTGGACCACTGTTTTATGTGATCATGGCCCAGGGCTCGTTGTGCTGAGCGCTGGCCTCACATTTCTTTTCTCTCTCTATTTGTGAGCCATAAGCCCAAAATGGCAGAGCCATGAGGATTTTTCCACTATTGTTATAACAAACTTACACTGGAGGACTCAACCACTGAAGAAGTCAAGGAAAACGGAAAATATCTAGAAACTGTTATGGTTGATTCTTCATATTTATAAAAGAAATTGTATTGGAATTGAATAGACATACTATCACAAGAATATTACCTTGGAAAGTTTCTTTCTTTTACAGTTGATATTCCATTGTGAACCTTCCTTTTTCGGGGCAGAATCAATAGCCAATCTGTTCTGTTTCATATGTTCCAAAAAACTGATTCTCGACGTGGGGCGAGGGGAGATTATGGGATAGGTTGCCAGCTCTGGGTTGGAAAGTACTTGGAGACTTTGGGGATGGAGCAGGGAGTGGATAGGAGTCAGGGTGGGGATGGACCTCAGCAGAGTACAATGCTATGGAGCCCACCCTCCAAAGCATCCGATGTCTCCAGGAGAACAGATCATTTTAGTCTGGGGATGAGCTGTAATTCAAGGGGTCATGCCAAGGGTAGTCAAACTGTAGCCCTCCAGATGCAGTTTGACTACCCCTGGGTCATGCAGATCTTACCAGGAGACTGGCATCCCTATTCTGGGAGGGCTGAATCATAGCCCAGATGTAATCTTATAGTTGTTTTGGCTCCAGCACAATTTTCTGACTTCAGGAATAGATTCTGTAGCTAAATTATAGAGTATGCATATCTATATCTATATCTGCAAGCGTGTTCCTACGTGTAATCACTATCACCCTTTTTTTAGGCTTGCAAGATTCACATGGATATTTTAATCCATCCCCCCAAATATAATTAATTTTGTTGGCAGGTTGGAGGTGGCGTTTAACTGAAAGGGAAATAAATCAAAGCCGGAGGGGAAAGACAACTAACCACGTATTTTCAAACACAAAATGTGGGTTGCACCGGGGACTCATCCCTTTTTAATTTGGTACAAGGGATGTCCATGTTCCAGTACTCAGCACCCACTTCAGTTATTTATTGCTATACTACACACAGTTATTCCATTCCCAATTGAAATGTCATAAGTGGTTAGACCAGTGGTTCCCAACCACCTGGAGGTTGGAAACCCTGGAGGAGAATGTCCTAACGTCCCTGCTGAGCCCCTTTCCCTCCCCAAGCTCTGTCTTCTCCAGGCTGTGCCAACCTGGAGTTGGCAACCCTAGAGAAAACAATAATCACAGAACTAGGCTTTTCCTGGCTGTCGTATCAGGACATGGCTCAGCTGAGAATCATATATTCAGATATTGTATGCTAAAACATCAAATCCTTTGTTAGTTTTCCAGTGAACATTGAGCCTATACACTTTGGGAGTGACTGGATCCTGCCCAGATCCTGCAGGCTAGAGGTGATGCTGGGCCCTGCATTGCTTTGTGCCTCAAGGACCATCTGCTTGCCCTCCCCAGAGCAACTCACTCCATGCATGCTGACAACCTAGTAATCCCTGGCCCCAAAGCCATCCGCCAGAGCTTTTTCATCTCCACTCCACCCCCCCCCCCCAGATTCTGACTGTTGGTTGCAGGGTTTTATCACTGGGTGTTTTATATTATTGATTTTATTCTTTGCTGTTTTCAGGCTTCCTCCTGAGTGCTTTAAAGTCGAAGGCCAGAGTATACATTTAATAAAATAAATGAAACAGTAGAACAATGGCATTTGCCCAAGGGCTCTTTTCTTACCCACATTCTGTATTAGTCTCACTTTCCCATTCATCTCAGATGTATGCTCAGCTGTGCTCGGTCAAGGGAAATATCAAATGAATTACTTGGTGATAAGGATGAGGAGCTGTGTCTCTAGGAGCTCTATGCAAACAGAAGCTCAGAATCTGTTTTGAAGCAAGGCTTTTCATAATCTCCGGAGCTAGATTGATAGATTCTCAGGAATTATACTGAAAGGAATTACTTGCATTTGGAAAGCTCTTCCTCTTGTAAGAAGTTGGGTCTATATAGCAAAGCTAAGCATTATATACCTCCTAAGTAACAACTGCATTGTTCATCCCAACAGTGTTATGTATTTATTTATGCATTTATTTATTTATATCCCACCACTCCCCACAGACTTGTGGTGGATTACACAACAGACTAAAAGAACCCCATAAAATCAATCACAATCCCCTAATATCATTAAAACACATAAAATGGTGGTGTATATATGTACATCACAGGGTGTCTGCTGTGGGAAGAGGAAGGGAAAGGTGTTTTAAATCGCTTTGGGACTCATTAAGGCAGGGGTAGTCAAACAACGGCCCTCCAGATGTCCATGGACTACAATTCCCATGAGCCCCTGCCAGCTCATGGGAATTGTAGTCCATCAGCATCTGGAGGGCTGCAGTTTGACTACCCCTGCATTAAGGTATGACCAGTGGCCTCTAATCTGGAGAACTGGAGTTGATTCCCCACTCTTCCATAAGCAGCCAGCTTGGGTGAATTTAGGTGAGTGACAGTTCTTTCAGGGTTCTCTCAGCCCCACCTATCTCACAGGGTGCCTGCTGTGGGGAGAGGGAACCACTTTGTGACTCCTTCAGGGAGTAAAAAGAGGGGTACAAAATAAAGCCAACTCTCTTAAGCGTACAGTTTCATTTATTATTCAGCTCTGTGTGTACACATTAATTCTTAAGGATTCAGCAGTCCTAATTTTTATCAGTGAGGGTCATACTGGAGTCTGAGTCATTATTCAAACATGAGGTGTTTTACAGTGAGCAGGAATGTAGATCCAAACAATCAGCATCCATATCTGTCCCTTGGCCGGTGGGGGCAGGGGGGGCATTTAAACCATCTCAGTTCATTACGAGATGGTCTCAGTGAAAAGGTCAGTGGTGTCAGCTCAGGTCAGGCCTTTTTCCTTGGTGGAAACCGAGAGATTCTGACTAATTCACCTCACGCTTATATGTTACAGAATTCAAAGGTCTGAATAAGAATAGGCATGACATTTGACCAGCCAGCCGAATCCCTCAAGAAGAAACACACCACATCAGCAACAATGTGCCTTCTACAGTAGAGGTGGAGACATAGAAATGTGTGAAATAAAGGCTTTAAAATGCCTTACTGAATGGCTCTAACCACAGGGGGGCACCAAAGCTAGATAAACTGATTTTAAAAAGCTACTGGGGAGGATAAGGATGAACAACCCCCCCCCCCAACTCACACAAGCACATCTATTTATTTAACTTTTGGCAATGTGATGAAGGAACTTCCATGGTGCCTCATGTGTGTGTCCATTGCCGCCTAGTCACTTCTAACCATAGTATCATAGAATCACAGATTCATAGAGTTGGAAGGGGTCATACAGGCCATCTAGTCCAACCCCCTGCTCAACGCAGGATCAGCCCAAAGCATCCTAAAGTAGCGATCCCCAACCTGTGGGCTGCGGACTAATTGGAGGTGAGCCCCGAAGGACGCCTTCTCTCCCCCCCCCCCCCGGCCCTTTACAACACACTTCGGGTATCATTGTCTCCCATCACTCCCAGATGGGACTATCTCATTGCAGAGAAACAAGCTCAGGGTTCCCATTGATTTGTCATTGTCATGAGTTAAAATTTCCATGAAAATAAAATGTTCCTTATGTTAATTGTTGTGGCGTGTCTGTATCTTATTTTTAAAGGATGTTTAAACATTACCATAGTGACCAGAGAACGTTAGGGCAGTGGTTGAGAGTAGAGGAGTAAACTACCCCCCCCCCACCGGGCCTCAGTAAAAGGCGTTGAGTGGTCCCCGGTGATAAAAAGGTTGGGGACCACTGTCCTAAAGCATCCAAGAAAAGTGTGTATCCAGACTTTGCTTGAAGATTGCCAGTGAGGGGGAGCTCACCACCTCCTTAGGCAGCCTATTCCACTGCTGAACTACTCTGACTGTGAACATTTTTTCCTGATGTCTAGCCTATATCGACCAATGGCAGCCCTATGAATTAATGACCACCAAAACATCTAGTCCTTAACAGCCTTGCTCAGATCTTGCCACCTGAGGCCTGTGGCTTCCTTGATTGAGTCAAGCCATCTAATGTTGGGTCTGCCTTCTCTCCTGCTGTCTTCGATTTCTCCTAGTGTGATTGTCATTATAAGCTTCCAGGATATCCAGCTTTAAGCCCATACATAGTAATGGGAAATACTATGGATATTGAATTGCCTTGATCTTGGTTGGGAGCAACGCATCCTTGCGCTCATTTCTAGCTCCATATTTGGGAGCACTTGTGAGGCATTACAGTTACCCCAGCACCCATCTAGGTGCTACAAACAAGGAAGATGAAACTACAAAGACTTTTTCTTGAATTCTTATGGGATGACTTTGTTTTCGCAATTGATGGACTTGTATTTTCAAGGCTTGGGAGAAAGGAGAACTTTAAACTCTCCTCATACTTGCATTGGTGTTTTTTACTGGAAAAAAACCCCACCACATGCTATTCTATTCCATTACCATCAGGAAAAATATGAGTATTAATAATTTTACCCCCCTAGGGAAAAAACAGCTCAGGTTGGCTTTCTTCCTGTGAGAGAACAGCAAGAGAGGAAAATGTGAAATAGCTCATCTCTTGATACACCATATGTCTCCTTTACTGCTTCCGCATGATGGATTAGGCTCAGATCACTGCTTGTTTGTGTGTGTCTCCCCCCCCCCCCGGTTATGCATGGAATCAAGCTCTTTCCAGGGCAGTCCCAGAGTTAGACCAACTTGCCCCCTCAGTTGCCCTACAGTAAAGGAGCACAGAAAAAGCCATGTTCCCTTTTTTGACATGGGATACAACAGGGTGTAAGTTTGGGCTGGGCCATGCGTAAGTGGGAAAACCCGGGCCGTCCCCAGTCAGGCATTGCTCCAGTTCCCCCACTTCCCCAAGCATCACTTCCATCATCTACCTTGCAACCTTCCCTGGTCTTTTAAAAGGGAAAAAAGAGTCCAATCATGTTACAATGCAATTCCAATGTAACAAAATAGTAAAAAAAAAAAAAAACACGCACCACCATGTTTGGTTGGCACCTTTCATTCTTTCTCTTTTTTCTTTAGGATTCAACTTGGTTTTAGTGAGACTGGAGACAGTCTGTGTGTGGGGAGGTGGGTGGCACGGTAAAACAGCTCATGTTCTTGTATTCTCTTGTTTGTGTTGTTATGGTTTTGCATTCCAATGAGATCATGGTAATTTTTTTTTAATTGGAAGGGGGGTGCTCAAATGCTACAAATGGCATTGGAAGATGATTGGCAGGGAGGCATGGCTAGCTGACATGATTTCCTCGAAGCCTGAAAATGAATTTCAGGGTCTCCTCCAATGTCAAAAGGTTGAAAATATTGATTTAGACAGTTGCCAAAACAGGGAAGATCGCCAACTGACCAGGGAAAAAGCAGCTGTAGTGTGCCCATTTCTGACTCATTTAATATGCAAATGATTCTTTAACAAAACAACTTATTTGTCCGTACTGCATTCCTTGCAGAAGGATCAATGCAGCATTGGTCTTATCCTCCCTGGCTTGTACGTTGCTTGTACCTTTTAATTCTGTGCAAAAACATGAAAGCGGGAGACACTTCGGTGAAGAAATGAAAGTGGAAACATTACGGTGCTTGAAAACTAGCCAGAGAGCAGCCTGCCTTCAAGATCCCCCTAACACATTGGCTATTTACAATCCCTAGATAGCTTCAAGACGTGTGACTCACACAGGCCGCCTGGACCAAATGGCATTTGACAAAGATAGGCTAGGCTCAGGACTGAGTTGCATTTCTGCACCTCAAAGAGAAACTGACAGTGTCTAAGGGCATGATCACTATACTTTTTTAGACAAATGGAAGACTCAAAAATCTGCATGCTGACATTTAACAGGAAAAGCAATGGGCTGAGATGCGTTGCTCACAGGCACATAGTCACAGAGGAAACACCACTGGCAAACAAACTCGCGCACGCACATTATGGCTCGCGCATAATGTTTTATCTACACATCACCCCTTGGGCTGTCATAACAGAATACTGTGGGTGACAGCAAGGCAAGTCTATTTTGGAACAAACACAGTATAATTAAAAACACAGAAAAGCACGGTGTGATTGCTTTATTATTATCGTCTTTGTCCCCCCCTCCCCCTCCTTTAAGGGAAGCAAATGTTCTTTAATAAAGCCAAGCACTTATTCAAATGTAAATTACAGTGGGAGACAATGATGTATTTCAGGCATCTGAATCATCCGCTGTTTATTAGCTAATCATTTCTTCCCCTGCAAAAGGAGTCGGATTGTGATGCAAATGACAAGACGCAAACGATAAAGTCAAGTGGGGGGCATTTATCCCCTTCATAGAATTATGTCTTCTTCACTCAGATCCCCCCCCCCCCAATGCGTAGGACCAGCCTTATTACAATGGTGTGGCTCCCCTCCTATATATTAAAAACAAGATTCTCACACTGTCAGTAACACTGTCTCTCACTAAACAGCATGATGTGTGTTTTAGAGCTGGAGAATGGAAAAAGCAAACAGAGGCAGTGTGTAAATTCAGGACCTCGGAAATATTGCCAGAAATCTCCAAAGCATTCTTCAGAAGGGAAAACAAAATAGTAGGAAATGAGGGTTGGAGAAAATTTAATATAGACACGAACTATTCTCATTCATATTTGTTCACTTGGCTAGGTGTAATTTCCTCCAGAATGAGTGTACATAGGATGGCAGCCCAAGCATACAGGTTGGATCTATCCTGCTTTCTAACACAATCTTGCTCAATTCCCCATGATTCTACATCCCACATGGCTTTTGCACACACAGTTACCATCCTCTACAGGTCACATATCTTGAAGCTAACTAGGGATTGTAAATAGTCAATGCATTAGGGTGATTTTGGGTGGTCAAGGGAATACCTCTTACTTTTACTGGCAGAAAAGTCGGTTGGATCTAACCCTGCATCCACCTACATTCATACTTGTTTCAGTTGAATTATAAGACTTCCAAATCATATGCATAGCTGTCACTCAGCATCAGTGGCAGGGTGTTCTGAAGAGCCACCACCTAACACCTAACAAGAGCCACCTTTTGCTTGGCAGGGGGGAACTCGAGAGTCTGTTCTATACAGGTTGTCCTAAGGGACAAGGTGACATCTCAAGGTACACCTACCAAAGCAGAGATCCTCAGCCTTGCCCACGTCAGTAACTCACCCATCCCAACTGGTGGCTCCTTTAGGTGGGAAAAGAGCCTGCTGCTGCCTATTCAGGTGGTGTCTTGGTGGAGGAGAAGCCTGATGCCTTTTAGGCTAAGCCCAGCAGTCAGTGAGGACAGAAGAGAAGGAGGAGGGCTCAGGTGAGTGAAGCCCCTCCATTTCTGGCTGAGACCCTGAGGGAAATGGGCTGATAGCCTCAAGCTGTAGGCCACAGAGGGTTGGTATCCTCCTGGTGGAGCTGGGCACCCAACATTACAACTGTCCTCCACTCAACAGACATTGATACTTTTGGAGAAAATGGCTACTTTGGAGGGTGAAATCTATGGAATTAGAATTCCATTTGAGGGTATGTGTATATATATATATATATAATTCCCCCTTCTTTTTCTCTTCCTGAGAAGGATGCAATCTTCAGGCAAATTCAGTTCTGAATTTTTTTTTAATTTAAAAAAACCCTAAGATTTTTTTTTAATTTTCTGATTTTTTAATGAATTAAATGACGTTTTTAAGTGAAGGGCGGAATATAAATGTAATTGTAAATCAATAAAACATATAAATAAAATAAATTATACCCTGCTGATCTCATGTCCCTCCTTAAACCTGCCCTCCCAAGGCCCTACCTCCAAACCTCCAGGAATTTCCCAGCCTGGAGTTGGCAACTCCAGGGGGTCCAGGCAGAATGAGGTCACTGACCAACCCCCTGGCTTTATTTGTATTTCCTCGCCATTCTAATATTTTCTCCAAGCTAATTCAAGTCAGGCCCAAATGAGTTCATCTGAAGTTCAAATAGGGTTCCCAAGGCAATGAACAAGAGAGCAGCATTTTAGAATCATAGAATCATAGAGTTGGAAGGGGCCACACAGGCCATCTAGTCCAACCCCCTGCTCAACACAGGATTAGCCCTAAGCATCCTAAAGCATCCAAGAAAAGTGTGTATCCAACCTTTGCTTGAAGACTGCCAGTGAGGGGGAGCTCACCACCTCCTTAGGCAGCCTATTCCACTGGTGAACTACTCTGACTGTGAAAATTTTTTTCCTGATATCTAGCCTATATCGTTGTACTTGAAGTTTAAACCCATTACTGCGTGTCCTTTCCTCTGCAGCCAACAGAAACAGCATCCTGCCCTCCTCCAAGTGACAACCTTTCAAATACTTAAAGAGGGCTATCATGTCCCCTCTCAACCTCCTTTTCTCCAGGCTGAACATTCCCAAGTCCCTCAACCTATCTTCATAGGGCTTGGTCCCTTGGCCCCAGATCATCTTCGTCACTCTCCTCTGTACCCTTTCAATTTTATCTACGTCTTTCTTGAGTTTTCAGTAATATATAAAACAATTCAATCAAAACATATAACGTTATAAACACACACCTCCAAATCAGGGGGCAGGGCCAGTAATAGAAGTCATTGGGGTATGTCAAACATGGGAGTGGGGAAATATCTTCACCTGCTGGTGGGAGACAATTATACAGATGAATCTCCCTGGGAGGGAGTTCTAAAGAATTAGTGCCATAACCGAGAAGGCCCTTTCTCAGGTTGCTACCCATCTAGGTTCAGATGGCAAGGGCACCCAAAGAAAGGCCTCCAAAAATGACCACACTGGGGACATGCACTTAACCTGCTCCTGCTGTCTTCTCCCCCCCCCCCCCCTTTGAACTGGTAAGAACAATAAGTTGTAACCTTGATTAAACCATGGAATTTAACCATCCCAGGCACCCAGGTTTATGGCCATTGTAGTTCCCTGGGTAGAACCAAATGGAAACAGCTAGTAAGTGAGCTAAACTAATTATAAGCTGAGCCCAGATGGTGGGAAAGTAAGGGCTCATCTTACAGGAGGAATTTGTACACCAAATTTCCTAGTCCTGTATTTAGGGGGCACTGTTAATGGCCAAGTGGAAACAGAATTCATTTTTGTAAAATAGTAAACATTGTAGAATAAATTATGCAAAAGGAGAATCCATGCATGTTAACAAGGCTCATAATGAGCTGTACTGATCAGCGCCTGATTTTGTGTTGTCTTTTATCCCGGGAAATGTGACACCCAAACCTGCATGTCTCAATTTCTGCCAAACAGTCAGGTCTAAGACATCCCATATGCCACCAATCTTCAAAGAAGATGTAAATGATGTTATACTTATCTGGCTATGACTTGTGCATCATTTGTAAAACTGGATTGTTCCCTGCTTCTAAGACCCTGGGTCCTAAGAGAAAAGGGAGCTGTTTTAAAAGACACAGGATCGGAATATCATGGTTTAATTAGTTCATCAAAATCAGTACAAAAGCAGGTTGAAAAATGTGCAGTTAGACAGCCCAGTATTAATAAAAGACATTCATTAGAGTTAAGCAAAGTTCTGCATCAATTCATTATGATTTAGAAAAGCATGATACAGAATATTATAGACTATAAAAAGAGCTGCCCACTCAGAGTTACTTGTCCATCACTCATAATGAAACCTTTTGTTCTAGTAAAACAAAGCTTCCCTAATTGCTCCCATTTATCTTAGAGTAAGTTTCCACACAGTACAATGTATGTTGCATAGCACTGAAATAATTTAGGAATCCCCTTTCTTATTTTTAGTGCTTGCCGGATGTCCCCCCCTCCTTCCCCCAACAGGTCTGCTGCCATCTTCAGGTTGGGAAATGCCTGGAGATCTGGGAATGGAGATTTGGCCGTGGTCCTGAGGATGAAAGAAAAGGAATCATAGAATCATAGAGTTGGAAGGGGATCAACGCAGGATCAACCCAAAACATCCTAAAGCATCCAAGAAAAGTGTGTATCCAACCTTTGCTTGAAGACTGCCAGTGAGGGGGAGCTCACCACCTCCTTAGGCAGCCTATTCCACTGCTGAACTACTCTGAAATTGTTTTCCTGATATCTAGCCTATATCGTTGTACTTGTAGTTTAAACACATTACTGCTTGTTCTTTCCTCTGCAGCCAACGGAAACAGCATCCTGCCCTCCTCCAAGTGACAACCTTTCAAATACTTAAAGAGGGCTATCATGTCCCCTCTCAACCTCCTTTTCTCCAGGCTGAACATTCCCAAGTCCCTCAACCTATCTTCATAGGGCTTGGGATGCCACAGAATCTATCTTCCAAAGCAGCTGTGCTCCAGGGGGACTGAGCTCTTATTTAGTCACTTACTGCAGAGGTAGTCAACCTGTGGTCCTCCAGATGTCCATGGACTACAATTCCCATGAGCCCCTGCCAACAAACGCTGGCAGGGGCTCATAGGACTTATAGTCCATGGACATCTGGAGGACCACAGGCTGACTACCCCTGACTTACTGCACTTCTAGTTCACCCTTCCCCAGAGGCTCATGACAGGATATGACATTTGAATATATACAGATTTAAGTTTTAAAATGTTAAATTGATTTATCCTGTGCAATATTCTTAAAAAGAAAAAAAAAGATGGGGGGGGGGAACGATGGCAAGATATACCCAAGATGGAGATTGATTAGGTGAACTTGGAAAGGGAGGTTGGGAAACTTTTCCTTCCCATTCTTGTCTGATTCACAAATAATCTGGTTCCGGCAGATTAATTGACGCTGCCACGTGTCAATTAAATGATCATTGATGCGGATTTTTCTGGATTAATTACAAATGGGGCCTTAGCCTTGCATGCTTAATGACAAAGTTGTCCCTGTGATGCTGAACCAACCTGAATAATGCACTACACTCGAATGCCTATGCACAAAAGCACACTCAGTGCTGTTCCCAACAGGGACATGACCCTTACTGCTGCTAATTGTGCCTCTGGCAAGTACCGCTACAGAGAATTGGCCGGGATTGGCCCATCCATTCCAAGAGACACAACATAGCAAGCTGTGAAGTTCCAGTGTGTGTTGGGAGCATGCCAAGCCCTGGAATTCTAAAGGTTTGCATACACATACACTCACACACATGGCAATCTCCCCGAAGAGGCACCACCTGAATACATTTGGCTATGATCCGGTTGTTTCTTTGCACATTATTTAAGAATGAGGCTAGATACATAATGCAGAAAGGTGTTCTCTCTCTCTCTCCCCCCCCCCACCATTGAGTCACAGCAAACTGATTGTGACCTATCAAGGCAAGAGATATTCAGATGTGCTTTGCCATTGCCTGCCTTCGTGTGACAGCCCTGGTATTTCTTGGTGGTCTCCCTCCCAAGTACTGACCAGTGCTGACCCTTCCTAGTTTCCATTATTGGGCATGATGAGGCTAGCTTGGGCTATCCAGCTATGTAGATTATTGGCTGCTCTGCATTCGGGGAGAAACTATTGCATAGTTCATTTTATTAGTTTATTTGTGTTAGCATCAACATCAAAATAAAGACTTTATCTCTATGTATAAAGGAGCCATTCACAGAATCATAGAATCATAGAGTTGGAAGGGACCTCCTGGGTCATCTAGTCCAACCCCCTGCACTATGCAGGACACTCACAATCCTATCACTCGTCCACTGTAACCTGCCTCCTCCTTGAGCCTTCACAGAATCAGCCTCTCCATCAGATGGCTATCCAGCCTCTGTTTAAAAATCTCCAAAGATGGAGAACCCACCACCTCTCGAGGAAGCCTGTTCCACTGAGAATTCGCTCTAACTGTCAGGAACACTTTGTTGTAAACAGTGCCGTAGATGTGGTATCAAAGGGATTTGGTTGATACAGGATTTGTTTTTTAATGGCATGTCATATCTTTGTACTGTCAGAAAAACAAAACCAATTCCCAACAGAATCTTGTTCCTGTCTGACAAAGGGAGCTTTGACTCTCTAAAGCTTACACCCTGAAAATTTTATTGGACTTGAAGGAACTACAGGGCTGGGATCTAATTGTTTCTGTCTGCAGCAGAAGAGAAAGTGAAAGCAGCCGGGAGGGAGTGTTCCGGGCTCAAATTCCTCTTTGAATCTGACACGATTCCATGACAGTGAAGCCCGTTTTAGTCCCAGAGATTCCAGCAGTTTTCTTATGCATGTGTTTAGCCGAGTCCTCTTGAAATCAGTGGGAATTACATGTGCAGCATTTTTTTAAGGTTAGCCATTTGAGAAGGGAGACCTAAAGGTCTGGATCCACCGGAAGATTTCTGCATGTGCTGTGGAACTTGTGCAAGGAGAAGTGTTGAAAACCCTAAAACCAGATCCTTTCACTCAGTGCATCATGAACTACATCCCCACATGTGCAAGTCACTGGAGGAAAGATCTAGGTCAGGGGTAGTCAACCTGTGGTCCTCCAGATGTGCACGGACTACAGTTCCCATGAGCCCCTGCCAGCATTTGCTGGCAGGGGCTCATGGGAACTGTAGTCTGTGCACATCTGGAGGACCACAGTTTGACTACCCCTGATCTAGGTGATGGAGGACATTGAAGAAAAGTGATGCGCAAGAACTTGCACAGACAGAACAAGAGATGTAAAGGTTGGGAGGGGGGAATATAAAAATTCAGAGGGGGTGTTTTTTCATTTCCCCCCTTGAAACTTCTAACATGAAATTGTTTATGTTTTGAATATGTAAAATGCTTCTTTGGGCAAAGTTTTTTTTAAATATTTATAATGTAGATAATTTCCCCCATCGAACTGGGGAACACAGAGGCAAAACCTATGAAATATTTTCTGTTTTCAGGTGCAAAAGCCTTGCCCTCTGAAGCATTTAACTCTTTCCAAATGTACAGCATGAAAAAGTATGAGAAAACTTTTGTGTAACTTTTCCAACAAAAAAATAGCACATTTGTGAAATGCTGGAAAAAATAAACTCTATTTATACTCTAGAAATGTGCAATATTTTCAAGATAAAAAACCCTGTCAATAATTTTGGTGATAATTAATATGGTAGAATTTATTTGTTTATTTATTGTATTTGTGTAATGGTAATACATAAGAAGAAGAAGAAGAAGAAGAAGAAGAAGAAGAAGAAGAAGAAGAAGAAGAAGAGGAAGAAGAAGAAGAAGAGTTGGTTCTTATATGCCGCTTTTCCCTACCTGAAGGAGGCTCAAAGCGGCCTTTCCTTTCCTCTCCCCACAACAGGCACCCTGTGAGGGAGGTGAGGCTGAGGGAGCCCTGATATCACTGCTCGGTCAGAACAGCTTTATCAGTGCCTTGGTGAGCCCAAGGTCACCCAGCTGGTTGCATGTGGGGGAGTGCAGAATCGAACCCGGCATGCCAGATTAGAAGTCCGCATTCCTAACCAATACACCAAACTGGCTCTTAAAGACTTCAGTGTTTTCAATGTTATAAAGCGTATCTGGTAGTCCTTCCTATTGTGTCTACATAATTCTTCCCCCATGCATTTATATCACATGGATCCCCCTGTTAATTGCATCCCAACAACTGCCTTTTTTCTGTGCTGCAAACACTACCATCCTTCACTGCACAGGGCAAACAAAATACGCAAAGCGTGTGATATTGTGGGATGCTGTGCAATCTGGCATTCTCATTAAATAATATGTAATCATCTTATTAAACAGGTGCAGCAAATTGCTTTGAAAGAAGCATCTCTTTTGGACCAAATTCAACCAGGTATGAGGTTCAGACTGACATCTTTGTCTCTATCAGGATTTAAAACAGTTCTGAAACAAACAAACCAACAAAAAGAATGTGGAGGAAAATACTTAAAGAAGAGGTTGTGAAAAATGGTTCACCAGTGCTGGAGAGGAATACGAACACCCCTTGGGGATAATTTAATTATTGTTTATTACATTTTTATCTCATGTTTCTTTCCTGCCAAGTCCAGGTTATTTCTCTGGATCCAGCCCAAACAAAGGTCTCCGGCTCCCCAATTCCAGCACCTAATAACACCTTTACACCATTCCACCACTCACAAGAACCTAAGAAGAGCCCTGCTGGATCAGACCAGTGGTCCGTCTAGTTGACCATCTTGTTTCATGCAGAGGCCAACCTGTTGGTCTGAAGGGCTGACAAACAGGGTGCAGAGACTGAGGCTTTCCCCTGACATGGCCTCTTAGTACCAGTATACAGAGGTTTGCTGCCTCTGTTTCTGGAAGTTTCCTTAACTCACCATGCTTCGTAGCCATTTGATAGACCCATCTGTCTAATAACCCTTTTAAAGCCATCTATGCTCGGGCCATCTCTGGCAGTGAATTCCATAATTGCTCCTTGAGTAAAGAACGATTCCCTTTTGTCTAATCTATCTTGATCGAATTGGTGCACCTGAGTTCAAGTATTATGCGGGGGGGGGGGGGCTCTTTCTATCCACTTTCTCTACCCAATGTATAATTTTATACACCTCCACCTGTTTCCCCTTTGTTGTTTTTTTTGCAGGCTCTCCAGCCTTTCCTTGTAGGAAATGTGCTCCAGCTCCTTGATGCTCTTAGCCTCCCTTCCCTGCGATATTCCTTCTGAGACAATGTTAACCAGAATGGTACACAGCTTTCCAAATAAGGCTACACCGTACTCTATGCAAGGTCAGTACAATCGTGGGTGTTTTATTTTCAGTTCCTTTCCTAAAAATCCTCCAAATGTAGGTTGCCTTTTTCACAGCTGCCACCAACTGGGCTTGCTAATCGAGCTTGCTAATTTTCATCGAGCTTGCTAATACTGTCTCAAGATCTTTTCCCAGTCTCAACCAGTCCAGACCTCATCAACATACATTTAAAGTTAGGATTTTCTTTGCTACAATAAATTCCATGTGTCATATTGTTGTCCATTCACCCTATTTAGAGAGCTCTTCCTGTAACTCAGGCTTTCTCAGCCAGGGTTTGATGAAATCCTGGGGTTTCTTGATGGCCCTGGAAGGGTTTCCTGAATGGGTGGGAGTGAATTCACTTTAATATTTTTTTAAAAAATTGTTAAACATTTATTGGGGGATATGACTATATATGATCATTTCCAACCACTCCTCCCTCCCAAAATTGACATTGATGAGCCCGGAGAGGGTAGGAAAGGGAGGGGCCCCAGGTGGGTAGGCACATAGTTATGCTTCCCAACTGTATTCTGAATGACTGTGCCACTTCTGGGGTTTCTCAAAGCCTGAAGAATGTTTCAGGGGTTTCACAGTAATAAAGTTAAGAAAGGCTACTGTAGCTCTTTACAACCTCTCTTGGTTTTTACCACCCTTGAACAATTTGGTATCATCTGCAAATTTGGCCACTATACTGCTCACCCCCAATTCTGAAACTTTAATGACCATATTAAATAGCACTGTTACACCCATGCTTCTGAGATGCCCGTGCTCACTTCCCTCCAGTTGTGACAACAATCCATTTATTACTGCTTTTTGCTTCTTGTCCGTTAATCAATGTTTACTCAATGAAAGGACTTGTCATCTTATCCCATGACTACTAAACGTATTCAGGAGGCTTTGCTGATGCACTTTGTCAAAAAGCCTTTTGGAAATCCAAGCATAGGATATCTACCAGGTCACCCTCACCCCCCTGTGCTTGTTAACATGCTCAAAGATCTCCAGAAGGTTGGAGAGAAAGGACTCAGTGGCGTACCTAGCCCATTTAGTGTTGCACATGTGTGTTGGTTCTCCTTGTGTGTGGAGTTGTGGTCAAATGGTGAACAACTGTAATAGCAGGATGTCTCCATGTGCCGTGTGTAAGGTGGCAACTCTACTGAAAGAAGAGCAAAATAACAGGAAAGAGGTTTAGGATAGAACCAGCAAGGATGGAAAAGTTTCTGCGTTGTCACCTGTCTTGCAAGTCTTGTCCTGCAATTGTTTTCTACCTATGCATTCGTATTAGTAGGCAGTTGTGGGCCTCGTAATGAACCATTCCACAGGAAGATCAAACCACACAGTGCAATTTGAGGAATTTTCCATGAGAAACTGGACCCCTTGAGTTCAAGAAGAGTACCCCTGATGCTAAGAGTTTACAGCCCACATTTCAGATATTGGTTTTGTGTTCTATAAACTTGGAATTACCAAGACTATATTAGTGGATATGAACATCTAGCAAAAAAAGTCATCATATAATTGTATGCAATGGAACATCTAGGGAGCCCAGCCTCCAAGTGGGACATGGGGGATCCCCTGAAATTACTACTCATCAGAATGGGAAAAAATAGATGCTTTGGAGGGCAGACTTTATGGTATAATACCACACTGAGGCCCATTTCCTCCCCAGGCTCTACTCCCAAATCTCCAGGAGTTCCTAACCTGCCCCACCCCACACACAAACATACTCCCTGGCAGTGGCCATAGGGACCTGGCAATCCTACCAACATCTGTTGAGAAATACTCACAAGAATGCCTTGCATCCAGAGGATACTTCTTACTGTTTTGGAATTTAACTCAATCTTAATCAAAAGTTTTCACTGTGTGAGTTCCGCTGTGAGCCTCCCTGTCACAGCAGCACAACCGTTTGCTTACTCAGAGGAGCTTTTCCCTGCTATGTTTCTGATTCTCCTGGACAGCTTGATTATGCGAGGAGGTTTACTGGCCCTTGGTTTTCTCTGGGCATACGACACTTTTTAAACTCCCAAGTAATTAAAAGTTATTTAGAAATGGAAGCAGACAGCAGAGCTGGCAGAAGATGCAGCCCAGGAAGTCTGCCAGAAGTAGAGCTTCATTCAGATGAAGCTGGCTTGTTGGTCCCACAGAATAAAAAATGCAAAACAGCCAAGGCGCCATTTAATCAAACCAGCAATTGGTAGAGGGGATGGCAAGGACTCAAGATCCATTACGCAGAACGGAAAGCTAATTTAGACGGCTATTCAGAGAGACAAGTTCTCCCAACTTATTACTTATTTAGTACCAGTTTTTTGCCTTCCTCCAAAAAGCTCAAGGCAGCCCACGTTGCTCTCCCCTCTTCCATTTTATCCTTATAAAGATCCTGAGACAGGCTGTGGCTCAGTGATAAAGCATCAGGTTTGCATGCAGGTTCAATCCCTGGCATCTCTTGTTAAAAGGACCGGGAGATATGTGAAGTAGAAGACCTCTGCTTGTTGTGGCTCTGGAGAGCCGCTGCCAGCCTGAGCAGACAATACTGATCTTGAGGGACCAATGGACTGATCAGCATAAGAAGGTTAATGGGGATTAGGCTGAGAGAGAAGACCGCGTTTGAGCCAACGTCACCCAGCAAAGCTCATGGCATAGTGGAGATTTAGGGTTGCCAGCCCCCTCAGGACCCACCCTCCGCTGCAGGCTGGCTGGTCGGGAGGGGGGGGGGGCTCACCAGGAACAGGAAAGAGGCCCAGGCAACATTTCTGGTGACATGGCAACATCACTTCTAGCATAAACCAGAAGTGATGCCATCAGTTCAGTAATGTCATGGTGGTGCTCTCGTCTTTGGGCAAAAAAAACAAAACAAAAAAACCCAACAGCGAGTTTTTGCCCAAATAACAGAATCACCACAACATCACAGTGAACACCAGGGATCATGCCAGAAAGACAAGGAATGGCAAATGAAGAAGAAGAAGAAGAAGAAGAAGAAGAAGAAGAAGAAGAAGAGTTGATTGTTATATGCTGCTTTTCTCTACCTGAAGGAGGCTCAAAGCGGCTTACAGTCGCCTTCCCATTCCTCTCCCCACAACAGACACCCTGTGGGGTGGGTGAGGCTGAGAGAACCCTGATATTCCTGCTCGGTCAGAACAGTTTTATCAGTACCGTGGTGAGCCCAAGGTCACCCAGCTGGCTGCATGTGGGGGAGCGCAGAATTGAACCCGGCTTGCCAGATTAGAAGTCCGCACTCCTAACCCCTACACCAAACTGGCTCCAAATGTCCCTTTCCTGGGTACCAGACAATCCATCGATCTCCTGGCTTTACTACACACCGCAGACAGTCAAGCAATCCATTTTATTTACAGTCATTCAGACCAAACGTACACAGAATAAATTAATAACAAGTAATGTAGGAACCCTGCTATTCCTTGGTGGTCTCCCATCCAAATACTGGCCAGGGCCCACCCTGCTTAGCACCTGAGTTCTGATGAGATCAGACTAGTGTGGGCTATCTACGTCTGAGCAATGAGATGGTTCAGTGGACAATATCATTTTCGCTTGCTGCCGAGTGGTGCAATTTATGTAAGAAAATACCCTGCAAGTAAACAAACGCACAAACAAGCAGTCCAGGGAGAGATGTTTTAGAGTAGGTTGCATCCTACTGTTCTATGTGCCATTGGTAGAAAGGTGGCTTTTCATAAAAATCGGATTGTTTAAATCCCCACTGCCATAGAAAATGGTTGGGTGACCTTGGGCCAATAGATAGTTCTTAACCTAGCCTTCCTCACAGGTCAAGAGTAGAAAGACAGACAAGGTATTAATGAAGTAACGAAATAAAATGTAAGGGCTAGCAATGTGTGTGTGTGTGTGTGTGTGTGTATGAGAAGTGTCAAGACATTTCCAGCTCATGGGGACCCTATAATTTAATGACCACTAAAACATTCCATTGGCCACAGCCTTGCTCAGGTCTTGCAAATTGAGGTCCTTGATAGAGTCAGTCCATCACATCTTGGGTCTTCCTCATTTTCTGCTGCCGCTGATTTATCTTTTTGACAATCCATGGTCTGCATAAAATTCACCACCAATATTACATTTCAAGAGAATCAACTGTCTTCCTGTCAGCTTTCTTCTTTGCCCTACTTTCACACCCATGCAAAATAATGGGGAATACTGTAGCATGAATTGACTTGATCTTGGTCTAGCTCCTTCATGGCTGCCCTCTCCCATCCCAACCTCCTTCTGATTTCTTGGGTGCAGTCTCCCATTTAGTTGATGATGAAGGAATAGAAAATCTTGAACAATTTCCATTTCTTCTGCGTCAGCCTTAAAGCTGTATAATTCCCCAGTTGTCATTACTTTTGTCTTCTTTATGTTCAGCTGCAGTCCTGCTTTGGTTCTTTCTGCCTTAACCTTCAGCAAAAGTTTTTTTCAAGTCTTCATTATTTTCTGCCCGTAATGTTGTGTCATCAGCATATCTCTCACACTGTTAATGTTCCTTCCACCAGTTTTCACTCCACCTAATAATAATCTTTGTCTAACACCTTTGCCAGTTGGAAGCCATTCAGTTTCTCCACATTCTGCCCTAACAGTAGCCTCTTGTCCAGAGTACAGGCTGTGCATCAAAATGATAAGACATTGAGGCACATACATTTCTTTCTAAAACCAACAGTAGCTTTTCACTGGCAGTCTTCAAGCAAAGGTTGGATACACACTTTTCTTGGATGCTTTAGGATGCTTTGGGCTGATCCTGCGTTGAGCAGGAGGTTGGACTAGATGGCCTGTATGGCCCCTTCCAACTCTATGATTCTGTGATTCTATGATTCTGTGATTCATAATCCCCACAGTGAAAAGCTTTGCTGTAATCTATGAAACATCAACTGCTTTTCTTCTGACGTTCTCTCGTATGCTCCAGTAACCACCATAAATTTGTAATATGATCTCTACTGTCATTCCTTTTCTAAACCCAGTTGAACATCTGTCATTTTTCGTTCCATCTGTGGTTACGGTCTTTTAGATTTTGACTACCACTTTGCTCACTAGCCATTTGCTCAACTAGAACTCCAAGCAGACTTATGGATCAATTTTCTCACCATCATCACCAAAGTTAAGTTCCATCCAAACTGAAGACAAAAACGGGGCCTGGCAGTCTATAAGAATTGCAGCTGACCCCAGCCTGAGACCTTGGAGAATTGCTGCCAGCCTGCGTAGGCAGGACTTACACTGATAGGCCAACGGACTCATTCAGGATGAAGCTGCTTTGTGTGTTCAGGAACTGGAAGCTTCAGAAAGGGAACTCTGTGACATCCTATCCCTGCTGTGCTCTCTGCATTCCCCAGACACCACTGTCGACTCCCCAGATATTTCCCAACCCAGATCTGGCCATCTGCTTTGTACCTGAACATCCCTGGCATGCATTTGAACAAGGCACCGCCTTCGCCCTGTGAGTTTGGGCCTCAGCAAACAGCCAGTTGTTCTGTCTGCCTGTAATAATGTGCCCCTTGGGTCGTCAGCCCTGATGGATGGCTCAGGCTATCCTGTCCTCATCAGATCTCAGAAGCTAAGCAGGGTAGACCCTTGTATTTGGATGAGAGACCTCCAAGGAAGACCAGGGTCCTGATACGGAGACAGGCCTTAGTAAATGTCTTCTGAATGCCTCTTGGCTTGAAAACCCTACATGGTTGCCATAAGTTAACTATGACTTGATGACATGTTACATACACGGGGTTATCAAACTCCAGGTGGATCCTGGAGATCTTCCAGAATTACAACTGATCTCCACACTACAGAGATCGTTCCTCTGGAGAAAATGGCTGCTTGGAAAAGAGTCTATGGTATCCTACTCCATGGCCCTCTCCTCCTCAAACTCCAACCTCCTCAGGCTTTGCCCCCAATCCTCCAGGGATTTTCTAACCTGAAACTAGCAATGCTGTTTTACTAAAAGGAGACATATAAATGTCTTTGGACTGCTCGAAGGCGGAGCAGATATCTAATAGGGAAAAGGGTGCATTTCTGAACTTGCTGGTTTGATCCAGACATCCCTATTTGGATATTGTTCCTTATTTTCACATCAGCATCTCTTTCTTAAAACCAGTTTTCCTCCCATGACTAGGAACAGATGATGCAATGTTTATTCCTGGCTTATCAGCCGCACAGAACGTAGAAGTTGCATATAAATTGACGTAAGGAAAACAAAAGCATCAATGCTAGAAATGAAGTTGAGAGTGATAACATAACTAGCGGTGCAGTCCTATGCAGATTTATGCCTCTCTAAGCTCACTGATTTCATGATATCGGCAGATCCTTGATATTTAGGACGGCCACAAAATTACTTATTTATTTCATGACTCAGCGCCGGCAAAAGGGTATTAGGGCCATGGTTTCAGGAAGTGGCATTCTTGCCTCTGGCAGTGTAATTTTAAATTGCAACCCAGAGAAGCAAAAAATTAGTTTCATAAAAGCTATCCGTGCCTTAACGCACATTAACCGACTCAGCAGTTCACAGTGCAATTCCAGGCAGAGTTATGCCCTTCGAAGGCCATTGACTTCAAATGCACATTGAAAGGTGTAACTCTGCTAAGGACTTTAGTGTGAGTAGTTTAATGTCTCAGCCAGGAGTCCCCAGTTTCAATCTCACCCCAGCCTTAATCAAGCAGCTCTTCACTCCAGGCTGAGTACTCTCTTGCCATATGAAATTTTGACTAATCTGGGAGGACTTTTGGAAGGATTACTGAGCTGAGATCTGCTGTGACTACTGAAACATGCGACATGAATGATTATGGTGCAGCTGCTGCCCTTTCTGTGTGTGGGGGAATAGTCTAATCTAGGATACGAATCCAGGATGCCAAAGAAAGCTTTTAATTACTTATCTCGCTAACAGTGTTACCCAGAACTGGGACATTCTCCGACTTGGATTTTTGGACTGGCTACCACTTGCATGCTTTAATGACAAATCAATCTGCCCCTTAGGTGAACTGTACATCATCAAAAAAAATACTTGGTTCCCAAGATACTCTGCACAGCTATGTTTAATGTAACTCCCTGCTAGCTGATTCCGCACCAGCAGTGCCACTCCAGGCTGCCGCTGTTGTGTTGCTGCGGAGATGTATGCTCCACCACTTGCTGTGTCCCCAAAGGGCACACATTTCAGTGCCAGATCTTCTCCAGTTCTGAAATGTGTCCTATGTGGGACACATTTCAGCGAGACACCCGGCGTCCCGCTGTAATGTGTTCCCCCAGGAAACATTGTGGTGACAGGAAGGTTCTGTGGGGGGGGGGCACCAGGGGGGTATTTTGCTGGAAGGTGGGACTGCATTTCACGCAATCCCATCTTCCTGCCAAATAAAAAGAATACCCTGGTCTGCACCACAGTGTCATGAAGTGCCGCGAAGCTGTCCAGGGCATTTTTTGTCCCCTGTAGGCCTCTGTAGGGTGGGGAGGACCTGGACCTCAAAGGCCAAGCTCTTCCTGCCACAAGACAGGCCCCATTGGCCCCTGCAGTGCCAAAAGGAACATGGAAGAATCTACATTCCCTTAGCACAGGGCTTTTGGGGCCTGACCCACACCAGGCCTGGGACGGGGATGGCCTGGTGGTGACATCATGTGGACACAGAGATTAGCCCCGGGTCTATACTGACATCACCCCAGGCTTTTCTACCCATGCAGAATCGGCCTGCTGAACCCCTTTCTCTACAAAATAAGTTCACTGATGCCATATTTCCTTCAATGGAAAAATTAAAGGTGGTCTCTTCTCTTTTGCACAGATGGCAGCTAAGTCCTTAATCAGCCATGTGCACCTGGCCAATGGAGTCTACCTCTTTCTTACAGTTTCCTCCCAGAAGAAGGCACATGCACAGACCTTAATGAGGACAACTAGATTGCAAAAGAGAAAGGAAAACATTTCTGACCACATTCTCAGACTTCTATTGATTCTCCTTATCATCTTGTACCTGAAACTGGAAAAAAAAATTACTAGTCTGCAGTGAATTATAATGTAGGGTTGCATATCCATGCACACAAACACACACATCAAATAAGGTTTTTGGTTTAGCTGAAGTTGTTATTAAAGTTGTACAATTTTGTTCATGTATTGTTGATTAGTTTAATGTAAACCGCCCAGAGCCTTCGGGGAGGGCGTTATATAAATCTAAATATAAATAAATAAATAAACAAACAAACAAATAAATAAATAAATGTTTAGTTTCCATTGCTTTCAATGGGAAATATATTTCCTGTTGTAATTTCCAATGAAGATGAAATTCAAGAGGTTCTGCCTGACCCCCAAAAGATATTCTCTGCAAAATTTCAAACAAAGAGTAGAAGGCACCCCTATTTGAGAGACAATGTGCAGTGCAATTCTAAGAGTTACTTCTAAACCCGCTGACTTCATTGGGTTTAGGTATAACTCTTCATTGGAGTACAATGTTCATTCCTTATTTGTAGGATGGGTAGTAGCACTGGCAAACCCAAGAAACTTTTAGGGGTGGAGCATTAAAGACCACAGAGACTGGGGTACTTTTGTGGATGGAGCAGTAAAGATCACAAAGATTGGGGAAATTCCTAGAGTGTCACAGATACAGCAATCGGAAGTGATTTTGCCATATCCATGACTTCATTCCCTTGCCCTTTTCTCCTGCTATAGTACAGCAAGAGCAGGCAAGAACTGATGGCAACAAAAAACTGTGGTAGGCAACAAAGTAAGGATATTGGACACAGGAAGGTATTTGGCTATCTGAGAAAGCAGGCAGCACGAATATGCACTGTAAGATAGAAATAAGGGTTTAGCTGGAATGTTGGGCCATCTCTGTATTGGGAAACCAGGGATTTGCTGAAAGGACAGCTGCCGGGCACAGATGCATCTCCACCCTTCAACCTCCTCTGTAAAAGATGAGTTCTTTCTTAAGGAGCTCCTCTATTCATTTCCATCAGGATTGGAGAGGGGAAAGGATATATATTTTAGACAAGAATGAAGCATTCAGTTGAAGGGAGCTAAACCTTGTCCCCTCCTATGGTTTGCTTCACTACATTTTTATACATTCAGCATTTTCCTCCCAGCGGGATAAAGCAAAATGCTGAAAGAAATGGACCATGAGGTAGAGGTTAACTTTAACAGAGATTGTTTCTTGTATATGGAAATTACACTCACAAAAAAATGCTGAAGCGACATGGTTTCCATATCTTCACATTTGTAATTTTGTTAATCAAAAAAGGAATATATCAAATATGCACCAAATATACAACATTTGAGATTTTAATGCCTACCAGTGTTTTCTTGTCTGTCATTTATTCCTGTTTATTGTATGATTCTTTGGCAGTAAACAGCAGCATTTTTATGAAATGGGAAAATATAGTCAATGGTACAATTTCTGGGAAGGTAGGGATTTTTACAAGCATGTAGGTCGGAAATGTGGCTCAATAAAAGTGAGCCAAAACATATGCTTCGGCAATGACCACAAGAGAAACAATTCTGGAAAAAGATACATGGTGAAATTATTCCAATGCCAGGATATGACTTTTGGGGGGCTGGGACATTTATGAGAACAAATCCCTGATTTGTGAATCTTCTGTGAATTTCTTCTCCCCACCATCTTTAAACACAGCACCGCGGCACCGCGGCGCCACGGACTAAATAAAGGAGTAAGGGCCCCGAAGGCGGGCCCTGTCCGGGATGAGGAAGGGTGCCGATAGGCTCCTTCCCCTGTACTGACCAGTGGAGGGCCCAATCGGGAGGCGCGAAGCGCCTCCCAACCCGCCCCACCCCCCACCAGAGCTTTCCTTCGCTCCGGCGGCCATTACTTTGCTGGCCGCCGAGAGCGAAGGTAGGCTCCCTGGCCCCTGCCCCGACAACGGCTCCCCAGACCTTCCCCGGGGCTTGGGGACCATTTTAAAACATGCACGTCGCCTTTAAAACGGTCCCCAAGCCCCGGGGCCTGGGGAACGTTTTGCTACATGGGGGGAGGGGAAGCAAACCCTCCCCTAGGGCCTGCTGTATTTTTTTGACAGCGGGCTCTACTGCTAGTCCCTCAATAAAGCTTATACCACCCTGTGTTTGATTTTACAACTATATTTGCTGTAACAGACACACACAAATAGCTTTCTGAAATTTAGACATGGTTCTTTAGTTTTATGAGGTTCTCTGTGGAAAAGAATGTTTCTGTCCATGATTTAAAAAAAAATCTCATGCAATTACATTTGGTATCCAGATTCCAAAACCAGCACTCTTATAGCTTGGTGGTTTTGACTAATTTATGCACTAAAACGCTCTGAAGATATTTTGTCAGTATATTAATATATTCTACTTCCTGAGGTCAGAAGTAAGAAAAAAAAATCAAATTTTAATTAGTGCCAGAATCTCATTAGAAAGCTATTGATTTAAAAGGGAAACAAAGAACAATTGTCATCACTTCATTATCATTTTATGTCCTTAACAAGAACGTTGCTAATGGAAAATTAAGCTTCACTGCTTGGCAGCTTGTGACAATTCAGCCCTGAGAATAGGTAGAATTTGATGAAAAGACAATGTCTTTCACGGGTGCTGTCGATCTTCAAGGCATGAAAGTTGTGTTTTATACCCATGGGTGGTTGATCGTGTATAATGCTGAACCCTGAAACTTTCCAAAGAAACTCAAACTCTCTTTAAAAAGAATTGCAGCATCCATTTTTGAAGCTTTATTTGACAACTGGAAAGCGATTTTGGATGTACAGATACAGGCTCAAATCATTAACGATGTGGTTTATTTGACGGACACTGAGCAAACTGTTGCCTCTCTACAGGGTCATTGAGAGCTGATTAAATTGTGACGTGTTTTGAAATTCAGCCCCATCTCAATACAGCCCACAAGTAGCTATGCACTTACACAGGACACACTGTCTGGGGTGAGAGATGGCTTATCTCCCATATAGTTGTGTTCCATAGTTCAAATTATTCATTTTGCCCCATAGGACACAGTTCTCTATAGAAAAACACCCACTATCTGTACATGGCCTTATCCTGTGGATTTTTCAGTCTTCATTTGGGCTTTATTAAGCATTAGATAGATGCATGATTAGTGCAACAACATGGGTGGTTGTTGTTTTTTTAATCATCTCCAATTGCTTTTCTATGAATTTGTACTGTTTAAGTTCTATATTGAAAGAAATGCTGCATTCATTTTCCAGTGGTTTACTTGAGTTAATCAGATAAACTTTCAATTTATTACATTGTTTCTTTTCCTGTATAGCTAAAGCCTTCATAAAAGTCTTGCCTTTGCTTGTGACATTTCTATTTCAAGAACAAGAGCTTCTTTCCTAGAGGAAGAAAATTTCTGGTTAAAATAATTAGGGGCAACTGTTACCCTGCCTTCTCAAAGTGCTCGAAATTCCACCCATAGGACCCACATAGCTCTGCCCACCGCATGGTAGATTTCCCATGCTAGAGTTTTTAAAGTGTTTTAATCATGCTTAAGTGATCCTGGGGGAGAAAAACAACAAATCCTTTTAAGCTCCTATGAATGAAAGCTTGACAGTGTTTATAATGAGTGGACAATGGGATATCTTTAGGGCTTGTTATTTATTGAAGGAATCTGTTATAAATACATTAAACCTTCTGAACTTCAAAAACAGCTCTTTTATCAAACTTCTACCTTTCTCATGCTAACTGCAGTACATTAAAGTACATAGAATCATAGAATCATAGAATCATAGAATCATAGAATCACAGAATCATAGAGTTGGAAGGGGCCATACAGGCCATCTAGTCCAACCCTCTGCTCAACGCAGGATCAGCCCAAAGCATCCTAAAGCATCCAAGAAAAGTGTGTTTGCTTGAAGACTGCCAGTGAGGGGGGGCTCACCACCTCCTTAAGCAGCCAATATCATAAAAGATATTGATTATAAATGAGTTACCGTGAATTTCTTTGAAGTCCCGCCTGCAATATGGCTGACCCACCTAGCAAGACTGGCATTAACTTGATGCAGAATGCTTGAAATCATGGTTATTTATTTAATCATTTAGGATTTGTGTCCTGCTTTTCCTTTTAAAGGGAATCTAAAGTGGTTCACAAGATGGTTCTCATTAATATATCCTCACTACAACAGCCTTGTGAGATAGTGCAAGGCTGAGAGTGTATAGCTGACCCCAGGTTGTCCACAACCTTTCATGATCGAGTGGGGATTTGAATCTGGATCTCCTATATCCTAGTCTGACATTCTAACCGCTACACAACAATTGCTCTTTGGAAAAGGATGCTTTAATCGTGCGCCAGTTTTTGAACCTGTGGCAGTCCCTTTAACAGCATTGTGACCTGCAGTAATTTGCTGCTGGTGATAATATGGAGCTCTGCCATGCAAAGTAGAAGAGTAGGTTTTTATAAACCACTTTTCCCTACCCTAAGGAGTCTCAAATTGGCTTAAATTTGCCTTTCCTTCCTCTCCCCAGCTTGGTCACCTTGTGAGGCAGGTGGGGCTGAAAGAGTTCTGAGAGAACTGTGACTGGCCTATGGTCACCCGGTTGGCCAGATGTGGAAGAGTGAGGAATCAAACCCAGTTCTCCAGATTAGAATCTTTTGCTCTTGACCATTACACCAACCCGGTTCACCATTGATTTCTCCATGTCAAAAGATCATATTAAGCACACTTGCCATGGAACTAGATATTAAAATATGGAAGATCTGTAGTGTGCACAATTCAGCAGCATATGAATAATATCCTACAAGGAGCACTGGAGGAGATGTGCAGTTAAGCATATTTAGATAGGCCTGGAGGATCATTGTTCATGGGGTCGCGATGGGTCGGACACGACTTCGCAACTAACAACAACAACAAAGATAGGAATTTCCTGGCATTTTTCAAATCATCTCTTATGGTCTTATTGGCTCAACTGAAGACTTCCTGCTCCTTTGATCACACTTCTTCCCGAATACCCTCCACAGCCATTAGTCAGACTGTGAGGACTGTCTCTCTCCTCTCGTCTTTACAAAGTTTTTCCTTTTTTCAATAACGCTATTTATTCTTCAGGCAGTAAGTGCAGCACTTTTGCATATTTAAACTCTGCCAGCACTAGGGGACAAATGTCATTTCACTTAAAACGATTGATTCATTCTAAGACAGAAAGTCTGTTAAATCTGCCTTCAGTCCTGTTTCAGAAAGGTAAGCTAAAAAAAAAAAACCTGAGAAGTAATTAGTTGCATCACAGACTCATAGAGTTGGAAGGGACCTCCAGGGTCATCTAATCCAACCCCCTGCACTATGCAGGAAATTCACAACTACCTGCCCACCCACAGTGACCCCAATTCCATGCCCAGATGATTCCCCCCCAACCCCCAACCCCAAATTCCCTGGGCAGACTGGCCTGGAAGAAATTCACTTCCCAATCCCCATTCCCATCCATTCATGAGACAAAACTATCCAAATATAATTTTAGTAACGAATGGACACTGAGCTACAGGAGTGAAACAGTGATCTATGACTGGGCATTGGTGAACTGAGCTGAATACAACAGTCTGCTAAATACTAGAAGGCTCAATAAGTGCTGGAAGAATGGGCTCTAGATGCTGACGCAAATCTGGAAAAATGTTATGCCTTCTGCAGCAGAAAGCTTCGTTCCCAAAGGGCAATCATTCTTACATTTTGAAACTATTGACCTTTCTTGAATTGCGATGCAGCTAACACTGCCCATAAATATTCAAGCAGCACTCCATGTGGCAGAATCTGAAGCAGCCTTAATGGATAGCAAATTGTCGTTCATTTGCTTACTAGGAGCTCTCCCGTGCTTGCCCCATTCACCAGCCCCACAGCTCTCTCACTGCTCTGGCAATATTATTTTCTAGGCCTTTTTGCCTATGGGTGCCAACCTTCAGATGGGGCCTGGACATCTAGAATTAGAACTCATCTCCGGACTACCAAGATCAGTTTCGCAGGAGAAAATAGCTGCTTTGGAGAGTGGACTGTATGGTATTATACCCTGCTGAGGTCCTTCCCCAACTCCGCCCTCCCCTCTCTTGGAATATCTCAACCTAGATCTTGTAAACCTGGCAGCACTAGGAATGCCAGTCTCCAGGTAGGAGCCCCCGGGTTTCCAGATCATCTCCAGGTGACAGAGTTCAGTTCCCCTGGAGAAAATGGCTGCTTTGGAGGGGGGACTCCATAGCATACTCCGCTGAGGTCCCTTCCACCCCCAACCCAAATCCTGGCAATCCCCAAATACGCTATATATTTGCCAACCCAGGCATTTGCCTTTGGACTGCTCTACAAAGCTTTTTGAGTTCTATGTGCTTTAATATGTTCTATTCTGTGACATTTTTGTTCTTTCAGAGCTCAGTTTGACGGATATAAAAAGTTGGGGTGGAATTCTTGTTCTGTGCAGGAAACTCATATAGACATAGAAGAATGGGGGGGGATCGGAGTTAAAGGAAACTTGCTTTAAGCGTTGTAGGTAGGTGCTTAATAACAGTAGACTTTTTTTAAAGGTTTAAGTTTCTATAAATATGTACTTCTCAAATTATGTTAAAATGATCTATTAAAAGAAAACTTTGCCCTCAAGCATTCTTTGAAGAGAGACCCTGAACTTAGCTTGATGGTACAAAAGGGGGAAAAGGTTACAGATGTGCTTAAAATGTTCTACATTGCAAGAGGAACTCAGCCAAAAGGAAGGAAGAATGCCTGTGGCTTTATCTTACTATAATAAATCAACCCCAATGGGGTGGTTTCGAAGCTGAAACATTTATTGTTGCAATGTTAAAAAGTTGACACCGAGATATTCTAGGAACTGAAATCAACCGTAATTAACATCCTACTGTTTTTTTTTTCTTGCCAGGGATTTCTGCCCTCCTCGCTTGATCCCTGTGTCTCCCATCCGCTTTAGCCCTATCATTATCCCTTCAGGAACACTGGGTGCCACAGCTCAACCCCACGGAGAACTGGTTTCAAGAGACAGTCTTTTTGTCTTCCCATTCACTATGTTTTGATGCATTCCAATCAGGCCCCTTTCAGAGGCAGAATGTGAGATAACTCAAGCAATGCAATAAGCCAGTGGTTCTCAAGCTTCCCAATGCTGTGACCCTTTAATGCAGTTCCTCATGCTGTGGTGACCCTCATCCATAAAATTATGCAAGGGTTCTTTCACAGAGATTAAGTCGATGACGTGAAGATCCATGGTTCATGATTGTATATAAATCGTTTTTCCCCCCAGGGTTTCTCAGTTCAGCTCTGCCTCTTGGCCCACCATGCTGATCTCGCTCTTTTCCGCTGCTCCAGACAGACAAACGCTCTGTCTCGATCTACCCCTGTTGTGTAGATGGCGACCCCCTGGCCAAGCTGCTCACCCTGCCACGACTCTTGTGAAAGGGTCGTTCCATCCCCAAAGGGGTCCCAACCCCCAAGTTGAGAACCACTGCAATAAAATAAGACAAAGGGTGGACTCTAGGTTCCGATGTGACTGTATTGAAATCATAATTTAAAAAAAAAATCAATTCTTACTCACTCCCCTGGTCAGATGCCTATTAAATATATTACATTTTAGTCGTCCCCTGCTCACTGGTGGTGTGCCACATTCATGTCCATCACAGATGACCTCCATTTGTCAGCCGAAAGGGGAGCTATTTCCAAATTCCTCGTGTTACGGTGACCTTGTCCTTTCTCTCACTAGTCTCACCCAACCGCTCCTCTGATTTAATCACTCTCCAAGTCTGTGGATGATAAATTTCAGAGCAGGCAGATGGATGCCCCTTTTCTTTAACGGCCATGGCCATGCCTCCAAAGGAGATACATAATACGAAGCCCGTCACTTTATACGCTGGAAGTGTGGTTCATTTCAGACACTTTTTTCTCTCTCTGTGATTTTTTGCTTTTGTGAAGACATGCCCTTCACCCAAGACTTCACTTCAGCATTTCAGTTATTGTGATAGCTCTTTGTCCATGAATGGGGGCAGAGGGGGGGGGGGAGCTGCAAGCTAGTAGCTGGCACAGAGGAAGGGGCTGGAGAAGGAGCCATCAGCATAGAATGATCAGGCTCTTGGTGGCACTCCTAGCTGGGAGAGCAAAGCAGAAAGGAGTGACAACTAGGCAGAACTTTTAAACAGCAACACAGGGACAGAGAGCTAGATGGATTATTCCATTTGGCAGGACAGATGCCCTTAATGTCATGGGTGGCAGCAACTGGGCACCGAGCTAGTTTTTAGCACTCTAAGAAGCAAGGGGGGGGGACACAGTGTGGCCAAGTAGAGACGGCCACAAGTTTTTCCCAAACTTCCAGAGAACCCACCACAGGAGGGGACTGCAAGTCTGTTCCTTCACAGCAGGGGTAGTCAAACTGTGGCCCTCCAGATGTCCATGGACTACAATTCGCTGGCAGGGGCTTCTGGGAATTGTGGTCCATGGACATCTGGAGGGCTGAACACTGAAGAAAGAAGTGGTACACATCAGCAGTGGGAGGGACAAGGAGGAAGTGTATATAACATGGACCAGAAGTGGTCTTAAGTCAGACCCATTGTGTCAATTGCTGGTCCCTACCTTCAAGCGTAGATTCCGGAAACCAAATCCGTCTTGAGTGTGACATCTCGGGTTCCTATGGTAACCCAGGTTGTTCAAGCGTGTCATGGTGCCACCCCTCCCCACCTCTCTGAGAGCCCAAGAAATATTAGAGCTCTGCTGCTTTAGTGAACAACCAGAGGCCCATTTCTGACTGTCGTGGCAGCTTGGTCTATTCCAAAAAAAAAAAAATGTACTCGAGGGAAGAAATGCTAATTCCTCAGCCTCCTTGTATCAGTATCATCAGTGCTTTATGAACCAAAGAAGAAGAAGAAAGAAAAAAAAGAATTAATTTAATATCTGGCAGTGCTAAACAAAAAGGAGAATTTTGCACGAGCCCAAAAACAAAGCCGGCTGGTCCAGGAGTGGTGGTATAGAAATCCAATAAATAAATAAATGTGCTGGTGGGTTCACTGAGGTGGAACATCCTCTTGTATTGTCGGTGGAGCAACATTACTCTCTGAGGATCAGACTAGACTGGAAGGTGAACAGTCATTCCTCCTACTCTTTCCTGTCCGTATGGGACTAGAGCAGTAGTTCTCAACCTCCTTAATGCCACGACCCTTTAATACAACTCCTCATGTTGTGGTGACCCTCAACCATAAACTTATGCAAGTGTTCTTTCACAGAATTAAACCAAAACTAACCAATGACATGAAGATCCATTGTTCATGATTGTATATAAATTGGTTTTTTCCCCAGGGTTTCTCAGTTCAGTTCCGCCCTTTGTCCCACCAAGCCCATCTCACTCTTTGCCGCTGCTCCAGACAGACGAACGCTCGATTTCGATCTACCCAGCAAGGGTGTGGTGTGGATGACGCTCCGCCCGACCAAGTTGCTTGCCCTGCCGCGACCCCTGTGAAAGGGTCATTTGACCCCCAAAGGGGTCCCGACCCCCAGGTTGTGAACCATGGGACTACAGAGACACAGTCTATACCTAGGCTGGTTCAGATTTGGAGGAGGGGACTTGGCCAAAGAGTGTTCAGGGCTCCTTCCTCTCCCCTGCCTACAACCAGACCCCTCTGTCATGCCTCCCTCCCCAGCTGCTGCTTCATTTGCCTATGTATCCTTCTCCCATGAGCCTTCTTACCACCATATGCCCATTCCTTGATAGTGCTGGGAAGTGCAGAGTCCAGGGAGTATAGATGGCAGAGTGCTTGGAAGCAAGTAGGTTGATGGGTGGGCAGCTGGGGGGGGGGCACATGGTCAATGGGAATGTCTCTTGCAGGAAGCTCTAAGCCCCAGCAGCTGCCCCACCTCGGTACACTGAGGCTGGCCCTGATCTGTCCCTAAAAAAAAAAAGGGGGGGGAGCAGCAGATCTGATGTCGAGGAAAGGAAGAGAATCTTTTAGGGTTGCCAGTTTCCAGGAGGTGGCTGAAGATCTCCCGGAATTACAACCGGCCTCCAGGTTGCATAGATTAGTTCCTCTAACAAAAACAGTGGCTTTGGGGTGTGGATTTAATATCCTCTATGGCATTATTTTCGACTGAAGCCTCTCCCCTCTCCATACCCACCCTTCCCTAGGCTCTACCCCTAAAATCTCCAGGGATTCCCCAAACCAGAACTGGCAACCCTAATTCCCATGTCATTTCCCCAATTGAAAATGCCCACCCTAAAGACAGGTACTATTAAGCAAGAGAGGCATCATCTTTTTTTACAGCATTTGAGACTGGGGAAGCATTGCAGGGCCCCCAAGCCTCCCCCCTACGACAACCACTACAAATTCGCCCAACCCACTGAGTTGAGTTCAGTGTTCTTCGCTGCATTCCACCATTCTATAATATTGTTATTGTTATTACTATGTTAATGTTATTGTTATCACCATGTTATTATTACAAATGGAGTGACCTGTATTGTTCTTGTTTCATGTAAACCGCCCTGAGCCTTCGGAGAGGTCGGTATATTAATAATAAATAAATAAATATAGAAGGCATGCTGAATCTACACTACACATTTTATAATCTTCCTTTAATGGTGTAATCTCTGCAAGACGGACCTGTCGTACCCTAGAACTAGATTTCCCAAGGTTCCCTGGGAAAGAGAAGCTCAGAATGAGCCGTCACCCTTGTGTTCTCTGATCACCATAGGCTAATGAATTGTCAACAGTGTCTTTAAACAATAATTTGTTTTGAAAGCTCAAATATTAATTTTTAAAGAAATTAATAACTACTGCATTTGATTATGTTTTATCTGTTATGTTATTTAGTGCATTTCTTGTGTTGTAAACTGCCCTCAGCCTCTTGGAAGGGTCAGAATAAAGATTTCATTAATAAATAAAATGCCCTTCGTTTTGAATTATACACGAATCATAAAAAATGGGTGTCACACGACCGATTCATTCAGTTTTCAAGTTCCTGCAATGGAAACATCAAATCATCCTTAGTCTTGATTATTAAGAACTACTGAACAACACTGTTTCGGCTTTTCCTTTAAACCTCTGGATATTCTGGTTTCTGTTGAAGCAATAAAAAAGGAAATATAAAGTGTCCTTTAAGATGCCGAGGATATATGGGAGAATCATAGAATAAGAGAGTTGGAAGGTACCTTCTGGGTCATCTAGTCCAACCCCCTGCACTATGCAGGACACTCACAGCCCTATCGTTCATCTAACCTGCCGCCCCCTTGAACCTTCACAGAATCAGCCTCTCCGTCAGGTAGCTATCCAGCCTCTGGTTAAAAATGTCCAGGTCCATACCGCACAGGTTTAATGTAGCAGGAGTGTGGCAAATTGTAATCGCTACTAATATACACAATGTCGTACACAATCTGCCACACTCCTGAAACAGTCCCGCTAGAAGCGCTTCGTTGTAGCGTTTCCAGGGAAATCCCAAAAAGTGGATTCACCCTCTGGAAAGCGCTACGCTCTTGCAACCAATCTGCAACTCTAGTGAAAAAGTTCTGTGCGTTACCATTGTTGTGGTTTCAGCAAAGTCCCTCCCCCTGGCTCTCTCCTCTGAACTTCTGGCGAAGCGATCGCCATTTTTTTTTCTCTGAGCGAGCAGAGAACAACGAACCAGCAAGCCTTCATTCACCCAGCAAGGCTTCTCCGGCTGCAGTCCCTACACAGAGCTGCTTTAAAGCTCGCCTCAAGTCACCAAGCACAACACAGCCCCGTTTGCAAGTTCCCTTTATTTTCGGCCGAAAATCGCGCCCGTGCACGGGGGGGGATTTTTTTTTCACTCGGGGGAGTGTGGCAACGATGAATTGGCAGCTCACAGGCCAGCTGCCAGCTAGATGGGTCTCTACGTTAGGAGGAAGCAAGGAAGCAAGGAATCAAGGCATATTCGTTGCAACGTGTGTTTTTCTTTTTTTTAAAAACATGTTCTTAAAGGCAAAGGGGCTTTTCCGGAGCATGGTAACAACCGCCCATTGGCTGCTCATTTGATTGATGGCCAGGGGCGGGACAAAGCATAGCAAAAATCGCTTCCTTTCTGGCGATTTTTGACGAGACCGGAAACCTGTGGGAAACAATTGAAACGCAACTGGATTCCACTACAAAGGCAGGTATGCATTACACCGAATTCCACTATTTTAAATTCCATTTTTTCTTTCCATAATCAATTTGCCACACTGATCCTGGTGCGGAATAGGCCCCAAAGTTGGAGAACCCACCACCTCCTGAGGAAGCCTGTTCCACTGAGAAACCACTCTGAATGTCAGGAACTTCTTCAAGATGTTTAGACAGAATTTCTTTTGAAGTAGTATGTATTACATTAATCACAATGTTAGGATATTCTTGAAACGTTTGCAAACCCCCCCCCCCCCAATATATATTTGAAAAGGAGGAGAGCTAACGAATCTTGCTACAATCAGCTTCAACAGAGCTCGTATTATTTCATTTCCTGCCACACTATCTGATCCTTTGTAGGACATTCTAGGCTACAAAGGCTTATGTTTCTCCCCTTGGTGACCTCACATCCTGAGACTAACCTCTTCAGATCAATTATAGTGTGCAAATACGCGCTATTAGAGCCATAGCTAATTTCACTGCAGAACATGTTGTCTTTATCAGTCCTTAGAATAAATATGCTGTAAAGATGCTCCGTCTATTTTACTTACTTGCATCCTAATGGGAACGGAAATTACAGGTTTCAGAGCACCAGAGTTGGTCTTGCTATTGAGGTACGTAATGATGGTTATATACTTTGGGGAGACAAGAATTGTCATGCATTAAGGTTATATTGTGCATATAAAAAAGAAGCAATATGATATGACTCTAAAAGTGTTTATTTAGATATGCGTGCTGCCTTGGAAAGAAATCAGATGTGAAGATTTTGTTTCCCCCCAATAGATTCTGACTGTGCAAACAATGTGTATGTCCTGAAGACCGAAAACAGCAATTTTGTTGCCATATCATTGTGCCACCTCCCCTATCAATTTCATTCCTGGATGCTTGCAAAGGAAGTATTGCATTCAATTTCAGGGGTAGCTCTGCATCTACACAATGGGCACGAATGAGAAAAGGGCTGGCTGGCTCAGATACTTATTCAGTATAAGGCAGCTTCATACGAGAGACCAGCCAGGAAGATACAGAACGACAATAGCATTACTTTCTTGTTAGAGACAGCACTGAGTAACCCCACGTGCTGATGGATCTTAGGACCACCTTAATGATCATAGGCAAGAAAACACCAAGCCATTGACCTTGTCCTGTGTAACTCAAGTGTCAGGTGTCAGCGTTCACCAGATAAAACTGTCCACGAATTGGGAGCTAAGGGCAAGCTGTGACAACTTTAGGTTCTGGAGTAGAACTAGGGTGGCCAACTATGGACTGGGAAAGCCCTGGAGATCTGGAGGGTGGCGGGAGGGTGTGATTTGTAGAAGGAAGGATCTCAGTTCAGCCTTATACAGTCTGCTAGACTTGCATTGGCTGAGAAAGTGTGCCTTGTAAAGTTGCCTCTGTGGTATCTCTGAATACCACAGTTCAGCCTGCAGCCCCATCAGCAAACAGGAGGGTTAGGTGCTGGAACGAGGCTTCAGGGAGTCTCAGTATGAGACATCTCATGCTGCAGACAGAAGATTACCTCATATAGGTCTGCCCACAAGCTACTGAGCGTCGTCCCAATAAACAAACAGAAATGTGATTATATAATTTCTGCATTACAAAAAGGGTGTAATATATCAGACACCCAGCTTAGATGAGTTGGATCTAACCAGGTTCTCCATTCATTAAAAAAGGTGAGGGGGACTGTGAAAAGGCTATACTGGGGGTAGTTTGACCTGCAGGAAGGAGGGGAATTGGATGAGATCGAGCAAAAAAAAAGGATGTGTGTATGTGTGTATATCCAACCTTATCTATCATTTCTCCTGTCCATCAAACATTCATGTCATCCTTCCTCCAAGAAGCTCATGGTGCTGTAATGGCTCTCTCTCCTCCTCACTTATTCTCAAGTAAGGCTGAGAGACTGTGTTATGCCCAAGATTTCCAAGGAGCCTCCTGGCTTAGCAGAGTTTTGACCAAGATCTCTCCAATCCTTGTCCAGTGCTCATTTCTCCCCTTCACCACAAATGCAAGCAATCATGGTTTTGCCACACAGAGAGCCAAATATATGCAGTCCCAATTTTTGTCATCGTTCTTTCTTGACAGAGGGTGAAAAAATGTCTAAAATTGGACTCACACGAGGACAGGTCTCTGTACAGAAAGCTCATGTCATATGTTACTTCAGATGGATGGTGGCGTATGTCTGCATTCTATCAAAGTGCAAAAAAGATAAGTCAGAAAAGTATTTAATCTTGAGAGGGATGGACATTGGACTTTGTTCAGAGAATCTTAGATGGGGTAGAAGTATAATGCTTTTAAAAGCATGACCAATACTCTGGTTTCCTATAGAGCAGGGGTAGTCAACCTGCGGTCCTCCAGATGTTCATGGACTACAATTCCCACGAGCCCCTGCCAGCATTTGCTGGCAGGGGCTCATGGGAATTGTAGTCCATGAACATCTGGAGGACCGCAGGTTGACTACCCCTGCTATAGAGGATATAAAATTAAATAATCTTAAAAGAATGTTAGGGAGGAACAAAGAGGGACTTACACAGTTTTATGGAAATATTTTTTCATTAATGATAGGATATGAAATACCAAACCTTTTTATTAACAGGTAATTTTTTTGTTAAAATGGTTATACCATTAAAGAGTATAGAAGTAAGTTTTTATGCTCCATTTTTCTCTACCTGAAGGAGTCTCAAAGCAGCTTACACTCTCCTTCCTTTTCTCTCCCCACAACAGACACCCTGTGAGGGAGGTGAGGCTGAGAGAGTTCTGAGAGAACTGTGACTGGCCCAAGGTCATCCAGCAGGCTCCATGTGGAGGAGGAATATGGAATCAAACCTTGTTCTACAGCTTGCAGTCCACTACTCTTAACCACCAGATGACACTGGGTCTTAAATCCCATTAAATTTGAAGCAAAATTGTTGTTTATTGAGTCTGATGAATCATCAACTTGAACATAAAGGGGAGTTATCCATTGCTTGCCCTGTAAGACACTTGAGATATTCAAGTGGAGCTGGAGCTGGAAATTTTGTTTGGGTTAGTTTTTGGGTTTTTTTTACCTGCATTGAGGGTCTAAATACCTGTGCCTAATGATGAACATCTTGCAGCTCTAAACTCTGCAGCTCCTTTTAAAGCCATCAATCCAACTGAAGACCCGTTTCAACAATGATTGAGCTGCATTGATTTGAGATACACTTAAGTATACCTAACGGTACACTGGAAATACGGCTCTTGTCGGGAACAAAGTCTGCAGTTTCAAGAGGTCTCAGTTTGAAGACATGAAAGGGCCTTAGACTCAGACATTCTTTCCGCTAAGATCACTACGGTCTGCTCAGACTGGCTGCGGTGGCCCAGGGTTTCAGAACCTTTTGCACCATTGACTACCTGGTGCTTTTCATTGGGGATGCCAGGGATTGAACCGGGGGCTTGCTGCATACAAATCACAGGCTCTAACACAGAACTATGGCCTTTCGAAGACGTTTCTTGAGATCCTATTCTCCTTTTCCAGTATGGAGTGAAAAATACTACTCTATACTAAAATGTGTATTAACAGAAGGGAGAGGGTCACAATCCACTTTACATTTCAGTATCTGAACTTTGCATCAGTTATCGTCGAAACGTTGTGCCACAAACCTGTTCAGTTTGTCAACAGGCCACTAAAACTCATTCTTGCGCTCACTGTACAGCAACTTAATCAGCCAATTAAGCGTATCTCGTTAACACCTATCTACCTATTTACCTTAGCATTTGTGACAATCCCTGAATCCTTACTAGGGTTCAGTATTGCTACCTAGAGTGTCTGCGATCCTGAGGTTTATATTAGAACAACCCATATATTTCCATTGCATATTAGGGCAGTGGTCCCCAACCCCCGGTCCGTAGACCAGTGCCGGTCCGTAGATTAGTCATTACCGGGCCGCAGCTCCTCCTCGTCCTCCTCCCTGGCTGCTGCCTCGGGGGCTGCCCTGCCACTCTGCCGCCGGCTCACCTTTGTTGCCGCCATGGCTGGGGCTCCCCCTCGGCGTGGCACTGTGCAGCTGCTGCTGGCAGCATCCCCCAGCGGATGGTGGGAAGTCAGGGGTGCCGGCAGGAAAGCAAGCGGAACAGGGGCTCAGGCGGTGGCAGCCCCTGGCAAAAGACCCCCCCCCAGGCCTCAGTAAAATTGTCAAGCGTTGACCGGTCCTGGTGATAGAAAGGTTGAGGACCACTGCATTAGGGCATCCTGAGAAACTTAAACCTTTTTAGGCCATAGGAGAACCAGCTGGAACAAGTTTCATTGTTTGTCAGTCAAGTCAGAATTATTAATGGCTACTTGGTGGAATGAACTATCATTTCACCAGTTTTCTAATTGGTAAGATTAGCCTCTGACACCAGAAAGCTTAGTTTAGGTCAGCTTCAATTGACTATAAACGCCTGGACTTTTGGGATTTTTATTTGTCTTCAGTAGAAACTGGAGTCTATGGGAGGTTAGGTAGGGGTTAAAGATTCCCCGACATCTTGCTACTGCAAGGAACTGAGTACAATCTAAGGCAGCTTTTCTCAATCTTTTTACCACTGAGAAACCCCTGAAACATTCTGCATGCTTCAAGAAACACTGGAAATGATGTCAGCCAGCCACACATCCATGCCACTCACCCAGAAACCACCTGTCACCAGAAGTGACATCATCAGGCACTCCCACCAGAGAGGACATCACTCTCCGTTGCCCCCCACCCCCCAATGCCGGAAATGGCTGAGTGGCCTATTCTGTTAGGTCAGGCTGGGGCAGGCATCTGCCAATCTGTTGGCCCCAGCCACACACAACCTCCTAATGCAGTAAAGCTAAAGTCAGAGTACTTGCCTTTCTTCAACATCATTACATTCTAGATCCACGAAGCTTTCTGTAAAGTGTTTTTTGAGGTTTACACCAAGTTATTTCCATGTTGGTCTAGCACTGTGGTAGAAGAAACCTACCTTAGCAGGTTAATCTCGATCAGGGGTTTCTTGGAGGCCCTGGAAGAGTTTCTTGAATGGGTGGGAGTTAATAAATTTAAATGTATTTATTTCTTACCCACCACTCTCGACGTACTGGCTCATGGCAAGTTACAATACAAAAAGTCCCGTAACAATTTAAAATTTGTTAAACATTTATTTGTGATATGACCACATATGGTTATATATATGTTGACCTGCCCCTTCCCAAAATAACCAATGATGGGCCTGGAGGGGCGGGGAAGGGGAAGGGCCCTGGAGGGGGTCGTGTCCACAGCTATGCTTCCCAACCATATTCTGCCATGTCTGGGGTTTCTTGAAGCCTCTCAGGAGTTTCTCAAGGGTGAAAAAGTTGAGAAACAGTGATGTTTTCTGGCTTTTCTCTGGGTGGTGGCAGCCATTACCTGGGAACCCTGAGTCTAAGGGAGTTTCCCAGCAAAAAAAAGACTCCTTTTCCTCCCTTCCTTCCATCTCAACATTTTCCTGCAATTGTTTGCCTGAAAAAGCAACAGTCCACGCCAGCATACTTGTGGGGCAGCTCTTGCATTGCACTTCAAGGCTGTGCATTTGTCAGTCACATTTCATGCAGGTACATCCACTTACTGTGTAATTTCCCACTGCAAGCATATAAAGCGTGTGCGTGGATGATTGACAAGGCATCCCGAAATCCCAACAGAGACCAAGCCAGGAAGCCTAATTGGCTCGCTGTTCCCTAATAGGTGGTCTCCGGTGGCTAAGTCTGTTCATCTGTCATTCATACTTTAGCCTGTCCTGTGGGAGTCACCGGCTGCGTGTGGCGTAAAGCAGCCCGTATTAGACAGGCTCTATAGAAAATAAGCACAGCTTTCCCCTCCTCGGTTTCAAGGACTTTTAATATAGAGTGCCTGCGTTTCAAGCATAGGTGTTACCACTGTAATAGCTAAATCAATACTGAAGCGAAGAGAGGAAATGATTCACTGTCTTAACTGACCCCTCGGCCGTCCCGCCGTTAATGGAGTCATCATGAACTGTATCAGGTCCTCGGGATCAAGAAGCAGCTTCAAAATGGTGATTATAATGGAACACTTCCAACTTTCATAGTTTAGACCCAGTGACAAAAGTTTCCCTTGGTAAACTTTTCAGGTGGAGGGGAAGAAAGAAGAGGAGGAAAGGAAATGAAGAAATGCCATTTTTACAACCATCATTTTACGTAAATCGTTTATGGAAAGTTGACTGCAAGAGGTGGTTGTAGTTCTTTTCCTAGGCAGGGAAAGCCAAAATGACTTTATCACTTCAGATCACTGGCAGAGATGCACAGGGAGGGCTCCTTTGTGAAGAAACAACCCTACTGTTGACAGATTTGAGCTGGAACCTTTTCCCTCAACACCTTCTAGTGTTCTGTGTGCAGAGAACTTTTTGAATGGGGGAATGTTCTGCTGTGTCAGCCCCCCCCCCCCCAACACCACCACCACCTTTGCTGGCTGCATTCAGAAGTGATACAGCCCTGACATCAACCAGCATGGAATAGAGTTTAAGAGCGGTGGTGTCTTATCTGATGAGCCAGGTTTGATTCCTTGCTCTTCCTCCACATACAGCCAGCTGGGTGACCTTGGGATCGTCACAGCACTGATAGAGCTGTTCTGACTTGAGCAGTCCTGTCAGAGCTCTCTCATCCTCCCCTACCTCACAGTGTGACTGTTGTTGGGAGAGGAAGGTAAGTCACTTGGAGACTCCTTTGGACAGTGAAAAGCGTGCTATAAAACTCACTCTTCTTCTTCTCTGAGGTGCTGTGATTCTAGCTCTTCTACTGCGGATCAGTGCTGCTACCCTCTGGAACTGCTCACTGTCCATAGGTGAGGGTCAATAGGTGAAAGCATCTACCTCCTCCTTGCATGCTCGCACTGCCTGAGTCCAGGTAGGGGCTTGGCTAGCTGTGATAAAGCTTTGAAAGACTCTGAGGAGACCTCATCCCAAACCTTTTGATCTTTTTTGAGCCTCATCTGTTGGGTCTTTGTTTTGTGGTTGTTTCAGTTTTGTGCTCTGCTTTTGGAGACAGGACACAGTCAGCAAACTTTTCTCTCTTCCCCACCTTTTCCCCACTTTGCAACACGCCTGATGGAATCTCTCACCTGCTTTTCAAAATACGTCCCTTCTGCGCTTCCCTCAGCCCCATTTTCATCGATTCAAGCAATGAAATGGAGTCCCTTGCTCTCCTTCCTTGTGACTGCAGTACCTGGGAAGGCATACTTGTCCATAGCGCCAGACTCTCACTCACCATCTGTTCAACACCTGGCTGGGCTTACCAAGCGTGTGCTGGGAGAATGAGAAGCAATCAGCACACAATGAAAGGAGCAAATTTCCTAATGCAATGGAATGTAGTGAAGTTAATTGAGTCAATGATTGCTAGTCAATGATTAGAAATAGTGTGTTGGGGATAAGAGGGCTTGTAGGAGGACAAAGCCAGGTCCATTCCACACAACTTCAGAAGGCTTGCAAAAGTAGCAGAAGGCTTGCAAATTGTAAACCAGGGCTACTAATTTGCAGTTCCGCAAGACGTCGCACACAATCTGCCACACTCCTGAAACAGTCACGCAAAAAGCGATTCGTTGTAGCCCTTAAAGGGAAATCGGGAAAAGTGGATTCACCCTCTGAAAAGCACTACACCCTTGCAAACAATCTGCAACAGTAGCGGGAAAGACCTGTGCGTTCCCATTGTTGCGGTTCCAGCAAAGTCCCTCTCCCTGACTCTCTCCTCCGAACTTCCGGCGAAGCGATCGCCATTTTTTTTTCTCAGAGCGAGCAGAAAGCAATGAACCAGCAAGCCTTCATTCACCCAGCAAGGCTTCTCTGGCTACAGTCCCTCCACAGAAGTGCTTTAAAGCTCCCCTAAGTCCCCAAGCACAACACAGCCCCGTTTGCCAGTTCCCTTTATTTTCGGCTGAAAATCGTGCCCATGCGGGGGGGGAGATTTTTTTTTTCACTCGGGGGAGCGTGGCAATGATGAATCGCCAGCTCACACACCAGCTGCCAGCTAAATGGGGCTCTCCGTTGCAACAAATTAACGCATATTCGTTGCAACATGTTTTTAAAAACTTTTCTTAAAGGGAAAGGGGCTTTCCCGGAGCATGATACCAACTGCCCATTGGCTGTTCGTATGACTGACAGCCAGGGGCGGGACAAAGCACAGGAAAAATAGCTTCCTGTCTAACGATTTTTGCAAGACCGGAAACCTGTGGGAAATGAATGAAATGCTACTGGATTCCACTAAAAAAGCAGGTATGCGTAACGCTGAGATTGCACTTTTAAAAATAACGTTTCCGCTTTGTGGGACCAATTGGCAACATTGGTCCTTGTTCGGAAACACCCTCAGTTTGGTGTAGTGATTCGGAGTGCAGATTTCTAATCTGGCATGTGGGTTCAATTCTGCATTCCCCCACATGCAGCCATCTGGGTGACCTTGGGCTCACCACAGCACTGATAAAACTGTTCTGACTGAGTAGTGATATCAGGGCTCTCTCAGCCTCACCCACCCCACAGGGTGTCTGTTGTGGGGAGAGGAATGGGAAGGCAACTTTAAGCCGCTTTGAGCCTTCTTCGGGTATAAGAACCAACTCTTCTTCTTGTTCAAAGTGGCAGTTTTTCTGAACCCTTAACCAGGGCCAAAAATTACTTGGTCCATGTCTTTGAAATTATGACAATTTACCAGCAAGCAGCAGGCTCATTTCAGGCTCCTTCTGATGGACACCGTGGCCTCCTGAAGAAGAGTTGGTTCTTAAATGCTGCTTTTCTCTACCCGAAAGAGGCTCAAAGCAGCTTACAATCACCTTCCCTTTCCTCTCCTCACAACAGACACCCTGTGAGGTGGGTGAGGCTGAAAGAGCCCTGATATTCCTGCTCGGTCAGAGCAGTTTTCTCCGTGCTGTGGCCAGCCCAAGGTCACCCAGATGGCGGCATGTGGGGGAGTGCAGATTCAAACCTGGCTCGCCAGATTAGAAGTCCGCACTCCTAACCAAGCTGTTGGGGACCCAAGGCAGTTACAACAACCTGCTCCTTGGCTTTGTACTATCCTCACAACAACAACCCTGTAAGGCAGAATCAGCTGAGGGAGAGGGACTGGCCTATATGGTCACCCAGCAGGCTTCCCCAGCAGAACAGGGATTCATTTCTGGGTCTGATAGTCTGATCACCACACAACACTGGTTCTTGTCACACACACACACACACACACACACACACACAACTTGGTTTCTGGTTTTATTTGGGCCCTCCGTCAATTGGGATTTTACTGTTACTTGTTTATAGTTTATTTTTATTTGCTAGCTGCCTCAAGCAGGACTCTGGGAAGATGGCACATCAATCTGCTGAAATAAAATAAACAAATGTCGTAAGCCTTAGCTGCCTGCCACACCCCACAGAAATGAATGGGAAGTGTTTCCTGTCCCCCTCTCCTTCCTTTAGACTGGTCTAAATACCAAAGACTTATGGCCTTTTGCAATCCCTGTTTATAAATCTGAGCAGGAAAGCAGGCAGGCTGTCAGCGAGAGGCTTCGAAGTTGTTCTTGTACACAAAGAGCCACCTGCCAACATTTGGATTTCTCTTCTTTGGTTGGTTGCTTTCCAATTCCCATTCTGTTTCTTACCCAAATACACACATAGTAAAATGCTGGCCTGGTCCCTCGCCCTGGCAGGGGTCTGGTCTGACTAGTAGCTTCCAGCCCTCCAAAGATAGTAATTATCAACCATCGAGATTACTTGGAGGTGCAAAACACGAGAAAAAGGGGCATCTCATCACAGCCACGGCAGTGCATTGTGTGTGTTAAGTGCTGTCAAGTCACATCCAACTTTCCGCAATGCTATGAATTATTCTCCTACAAAACATCGTATCATAAACAGCCTTGCTCAGGTCTTGCAAACAGAAGATTGATTGAGTCAGTCCATTTCATGCTGGCTCATCGTGGTGTAGTGGCTGAGAGTGGCCATCTGTAATTTGGAGAACTGGGGTTGATTCCCTGCTCCTCCACGTGCAGCCAGCTGGGTGACTTTGGGCCAGTTACAGTTCTCTGAGAACTGTTCTCACAGAGCAATTCTCCAGGAGCTCTCAGTCCCACTACCTACGAGGGAGAGGAAGGGAAAGTTGTTTGAAAGTTGCTTTGGGACTCCTTCAGGTAGTGAAAAGCAGGTAGTGAAAAAAAGCCCACACTTCTCTCAGCATAGATTTGCCTCTTGGATTTATTTCCCCCTCCTCTGCGGTCTCCAATTCTCTCCCCCCCCCTCCATTCAGGAGAAGAAAGAGACTCCTGCTGTGCTTGGCTCCCCTCCCCACTCTGAGCTTCCTCAGTCAAGTGCAGAATACCTTCTGTTTCAGTTTGGGCGGGTGTGGGGAGGAAGACCCAGGTTCAAATTGACCTGAATTCAGCAGGATCGACAATGGAAAAAACAAAATAAGTTCCAAACCAGCACTAGAGAGACCAGCTGCCCAAAGTCACCTACCAAGCATCATGGAGATTCAGATGTTTATCTTCCCTGCCCTACCTGAATATGCTCCCCACTACACCACACTGGGTCCCTGATACTGAATTCTGCTACAGGATCCTGCTGGTGAAAATAAATGCCAAGTAATCTGTCCCCAAAGGATGCTTGATAGCAAGATCTGGAGAATTTTGAGACTAATTTTTTGTAGCAATGTTGTTTCAGCAATACAGGCTATTGATTTTTATCCCTCTCTTAAGACATGTCCTGCTTTGTTTGAAAAGCCTAGGAATTACAAGGAATTCCAGCACGATGCAGTTTAGGGGCTACTGCTCTATGCTTGTGTCCTGTCCTACACGAGAGCTCTCACCTAGATGGCTTGGGCCACCTCTCTCTGGGCACAGAAAGCACAAATGTCTTTTTGCTGATACTCACTTCCACCACACCTAATTGTATCTGATGAAGGGAGCTGTAATGCTCAAAAGCTCATGCCATGGACAGCTTGTTGGTCTACTGCTGGACTCGACTCTTCGTCTTCTACTACAGACCAGCTACTCACAGGAAACTCACTTCCCCCTGTAACCATCCTGCTTCTAAGACACACAGAATTGTATGACACCTGTCAGGGGCAATTTGGTCTTTTGGAAACTTGATTTTAGGGGTTGTAATGCCATGTCTGAAAATGGGTGAAATCTGCTAAAGGGGGCAATGGGATCAGATCAGACAGCTTCTGAAAGTTGAGGAGAAAGCCTTAGCATCACTAGTCAGAAGTAAGTTCCATTGTATTTAGTGTGCCATGAAAACGCTAGAGGGCGTCACCCCAAGGGTCAGACATGACCCGGTGCTTGCACAGGGGATACCTTTACCTTTACCTTTACCATGGACACTCCGGTTCAGATCATGGGCCTTCTGGTACAAATGTCCACTCTGCCATGGAAGGTAGATGGCTGATCTTGTGTTCTTTTGAGGATAAAGTGGGCAACAGGAGAACAGTGCTGAGTCCCCGTTGGGGAGAAAGACATGTTCTCTGTGAAATAAAGATATAAATTGATTCAACAAGGCTTGCTCTCAGGAAAGTGTCCTCGGTCTGCTACTTAATCAACAGCGACCGAAGGGCCGCTGCTCCCCCCCGTCCCCCGCTCAGAATTCCATCAATAAGCCCTGGACCTGTTTGTACTGTTACATTGTTGTATTGTTATATTGTACTGTTACACTGTGATCTGGTTACAATTATTAGTTGTTATTATTATAAGATTATTCACATGTTTTGTAGACCGTTTTATGTATTGTTCCTTATTATTATGTAAACCGCCCTGAGCCTCTGGGGAGGGCGGTATATATGATAAATAAAATAAATAATAAATAAATAAATAAATAAATAATGGAGAGCCAGCATGGTGTAGTGGTTAAGAGCAGCGGCCTCTCAGCTGGGTGACATTGAACTAGTCACATATCTGTTCTCACAGAGCAGTTCTCCCAGAGCTCTCTCAGCCTCAGTCTGTTGTGGGGAAAGGAAGGGAAAGGTATTGGTAAGTTGCTTTGAGTCTCTTCCAGGCAATGAAAAGCGGGGCATAAAAACACCTTCTCTTCTAAACAAAGTGGCCTGTATTGGCAAACTAAGGACCCAGTCCACGTCTTTTCCTTCCCCCTCCTTTGGTATGTCTTTAACTGGGCATTCAAGCAAGAGGGATGCTATACCAGCACCCTTATTTCCCACCATCGCTATTTCTAGAGGAGATGCCGAGTCGTGCCCTAAAATTCAGCACAGGAGTGGAATCTTCGGGTGCATTTCCCTCCGCAAAACACTTGCGCTGTGTTTTTAATTTCATTACGGCATGCTCTCGACCCAAATGTGTCTTTCCGTCTGTGCAGGCAGCGTCAGCGCTGTCTCCTCCAGGCACGGAGAGAATCAGCAGAGTAACGCGTCTCCTGATGCAAGAAGAATCACAGGGACTGAATTCATACGCTGCCGTTAAAACGAGGCTGGCGAAGCTGCCGCGCAAGCCACGTGCTCCTCATTCATGTGCCACTCAATGGCCTTAAAAGACAAGGCCAATGGCGGCCTATTAAGAGTAATGAGGCAGAAATTGTTTGGCAGAGAGAACACAACCCGAAATTAATTTTTATTCGCTTTGCTCGTCCTGCTGAATTACAGTAATTAAAGGGGGAGAGAGAGAATCATGTCTGATCTGGCCTCTTCAGGCTGTCCTCTTGCAGAAAGCAAATGTTCGGTGTGCCTCTTGTGCAAAGAAATGAGGGAAGGGGCCATCAGAGCTGTCACAGACAGCAGCTGCTGGGCCGCAGGAAGAATTCATTTGCTGGGGCTCTGAAAGGGCTGATTCCAACATTTTAAGCATGAGCTGGAGACAGTGTCAAGCTTGCACCTTAAATCTAAGGCATGAATGTGACAAATGTCAGCCCTTTTCAAATGTTGTACTTCTCACCTTTCTACATTTAGAACTGAAAAGGGCTGTGTTTCCTTATTTATTTACTTTATTTCTATCCTGCCTTTCTCCTCAAGGGGGACCCAAAGCAGCTTATATCATTCTCCTCTCCTTCTTTTTATCCTCACAATGACCCTGTGTGGTAGGCTAAGCTACAGATGGGTGACTGGCCTAAGGTTGGGATTCCACATGGTGACCATCACATGGATCATTGCGGCTAGTAGCTGGGCTTCGTGGAGGTGGTAAAATGCCAGCCTCGCTACCTTCATGACCTGGGCTTCCATTCTGAAGGAAACATCCAGGATCACGCCCAGGTTCCTGGCGGTGTGAGCCGCTGAGAGCTGCACAGCATCCAGGGTGGGCAGGTGTGTTTCCTCACATGGACCCTTCCTACCCAGCCACAGAACCTCCATCTTTGAAGGACTGAGCTTCAGACAATTGTTCTTGAGCCATTTCATCACTGCTTCCAGGCAGCTGGCTAATGCTTAAGGGGGAGAATCAGGGTGGCCATCCATCAGGAGAAAGAGCTGGGTGTCATCAGCATATTGATGACCTGAACTTCCATACCAGTTGGGCAATAGGGGGCATGAAGATGTCGAATAAAATTAAATTTATTTGTTGTTGTTGTCAGCCACTCAGTCGTGTCCAGTTCTTGGAGATCCCATGGCACAGCTGCCACCACGATCCCCATCCTGCACCACCTCCCTTAGCCATGCAATGTTCTGGCCAGTGTCCATCCTGATCACATCCAAGCACCATTCTCTTTGTCGGCCTGGTTTCCTTTTTCCACTGACCAATCCTAGCATTATTGCTTTCTCCATTGAGTTGGATTGCATGATATGGCCAAAGTGAGCCAGAGTTTCAGGATTTTGCTGACCAATGATGGGCTGTAGTATTTCCTTGTTTGTGACTTTTGCTGTCCGTGGAACCCACAGAAGCCTTTTCTAATACCAGAGTTCAAATGAATCAATTCTTCTCTTGTCTGATTTTTTCATTGTCCAACTTTCACAGCCATAAGAGAGCCAGTGTGGTGTAGTGGTTAGGAGTGTGGACTTCTAATCTGCTATGCCGGGTTCGATTCTGCACTCCCCCACATGCAGCCAGCCTTGGGTTCGCCACGGCACTGATAAAACTGTTCTGACCGAGCAGTGATATCAGGGCTCTCTCAGCCTCATCTCCCTTACAGGGTGTCTGTTGAGGGGAGAGGAAAGGGAAGGCGACTGTAAGCCTCTTTGAGCCTCCTTCGGGTAGAGAAAAGCGGCATTTAAGAACCAACTCTTCTTCTTCTTCTTCTATTGGAAATATGATAGATCTAACCAATCTACATTTGGTAGTCAGGCTTATGTCCTTGCTTTTCCATGTTCATTTCAAGCTCGTCATTGCTGAGCAACCCGCAGCAATTTGTCGCTTTATTTCTATACTGTAATTGCCACTCACATCAAGTTATGATCCAAGAAAAATGAATTTTTGAACACATTCTATCTCTTCATCAATTGTTATTGTGACATTTCTGTTTTTTGGAGTGGTCATTATTTTTTGTCTTTTTAGTGTTTAAGAAAAGGCCAAATATTTTACTTATTTCATTGACCTTTGGAGCCAGCTGTTCTAGGCCTTCCTAGTTTCTGGCAGGAGGGCAGTGTCATCAGCATACCGAAGATTATTTATATTCCTTCCTGCAATCTTAATTCCGGTGTTTGATTCTTCAAGTTCAGTCTCTCTCATAATGATCTCAGCAAACAAGTTAAACAGGAAGGGGGAAAGAATACAACCTCGGCACACTCCTTTCTCTATTTTGAACCAGCCAGTGTCACCAAATGGTATACATACAACGGATTCTTCGTTTGCATAGAGCGACTTGATAGACTCTTGTAAACACATCGTGTGTCTCTGAAATATATGCCTTTATTGCCATTCAGAAACTGAAAAAGTGGCTAAAAACCTCTCAAGTGGTTGAAGAAGAAGTGGGGTATGGCTCTTTCCAATTATTAACTTTTCTTTTATGTAAATTCAGTGGCTGGATTCTCTTTTCCCTGCCAAAAGCCTGTGGGGTAGATTCTCAAAGATCTGCCTCAAATTTGCAAGTCAAGAATTGACTCTTGGTGAGGGAATTCATAGAATCAGCTCACATTTCTTGAAATTCTGACCCTTGTGAATGCAAGAAAGTTTCAAAGGACAGCCTCTTACAGGCAGGGCCCATTGAGAAATGAAAATTTTGCATTATAATGGAGGGGTATTGTCAGTATTTATTTTATACTATGTAAGCTATATGTCAGGATCAGGCAGTGATTTTGTACTTTTGAAAACATGATACGCTTATTAGATGTGGCTTTCATCCAGTGGTCCCATCCCCCCAAATCTGGTACTGAATTTGCCAAGCTGATAGTAATGGAAATTCTGCAACATCAGAAAAGTGGAGTGCGGGGAGATGATCATCTCCCTTGGGGTCCCAACAATAAGAGTAGACTGAGAAATACATTTACCTGGATTGCTCTTCTGCATCTGATGGGTCCCCACGGTTATGGGCTGCCTCTCTGTTCCATCAAATTATGGGTCTTGCAGGGAACTTTACTGATGTTGGCAGAGCATAAGCTTTCAGCAGCCTCCCCCCCCCCCCATGGATGATGCTGGCCCTAAAACTGCCCCATTGCCTGGCGGACTTTCCTTCCTGGCAGGAGGCCTTCTTGTGAGTCTTAATATACAGGAGGGAAAGGGATCAAGACCTCCTTCTTATTCCCATGATTTGTCCCAAGGGCCTCTCCCTGGAGCCACTGAGTTCTGACTGTGTCCCGATTTTGAGTAGTCCTTGCACAGCCAAGGAACTCTTTGCCGCCATCCTCCCCGGAGACCTGCCACCACCACCACCACCACCCCTCTGCCCTTTCTTCTCTGTCTCTTCCTTGCTGTGAGCTGGAGACAGGTTTTCACTCTCTTCCTGTTCCTGGTTCTGCCCTTTTGCTCTCTGTATCTCCCCTGGGTCCCACTGATGTGGCCACAGTTAAGTGGACAGCTGTCGCTGTTTTTGTTGTCATTCTATTTTATGCCTCCCTTCCCCGAAGGCTCAGCATGGCTTACAAGGTTAAGACCACAGAAAATACATTGTTAATAAATTGTTAAAATCACTAAAATAATTAAAATATTCTGGAAAACGCAAGAACTACCTTCAATAGAGGTCTGGTTGAACAAATTAGTGGACTTTGCAAAGATGGCCAAATTGACACTGGTAGTCAATGGAAAAACAGAAGTGTTTCGAGAACAACGGGGCCCTTATTTGAACTATTTAAGAAGATAAACTAAAAGGGGACACTCAAAGTATAACAACTAAGTATAACAATTAACAACTTATATTATCTGTCTTATTTCTATATTTCTGTCTTTATGAAAATAAAAATATATATAATAAAAAAGAATAATTAAAATACATAAATATAAACTTGAGCTTAATCCTTCATCTCTGTTTCCAGGGGTATATGTTTTCTGTTCTAATGGGGTGTTCTTACTGGGTACGTCAGGCAAGTTGCATGGTTGCAGGTAGCCGGTTGGTTGCTGGCAGACTTATGGCCAATGATTCCTCCTTCAAATACCAATACAGCCTCAGTCCCTCATTTTGCCCTTTACAGGCAGAAACCAAGGTTTGAAGGATGACAGTACTGTCTAGTTGCCTAGCAATGGCTAACGAGGGCATTTATTCCTTAAGACTACAAGTCCTGCTGCTGTTATTGGGGAGATTTACCCCTTCCTAGTGGCGCAGAGTGGTAAGGCAGCGATATGCTGTCTGAATCTGTCTGCCCATGAGGTTGGGAGTTCAATCCCAGCAGCCGGCTCGAGGTTGACTCAGCCTTCCATCCTTCCGAGGTCGGTAAAATGAGTACCCAGCTTGCTGGGGGGTAAACGGTGATGACTGGGGAAGGCACTGGCAAACCACCCCGTATTGAGTCTGCCAAGAAAACGCTAGAGGGCGTCACCCCAAGGGTCAGACATGACTCGGTGCTTGCACAGGGGATACCTTTACCTTTACCTTTATGTCTGAGGTTCTTTTTTTTTTAATTTGAGGTTTTTCTGCAAATCTTGTTTTTCCCCCTCAGCTTTGTCAAAAGATCTGTGTTGTATATGGGGCTCTAGATGGGGCTCTAATCCCTAATTTAAGTATCTCCAAATGAGGTCATGTTGAGAATTAGACATATTGATAATTGGGTATGTTCTTGATTAGGGAGGCCAGCAGTTTTGATAGCCCCTTCTTGCCTCAACCATAGGCCTGGCAGAATAGCTCAGTCTTGCAAGTTCTGCAGAACAACCCAAGTTCCAACGGGTCTCTGGTCTTGATCAGCAGAGCAGTCCCCCAAGATGGGGCCATAGCTGAAAAGGCCCTGGTTGAGGTGAATTTTATATCCTTAGGGCTGAGAGTCCTAAGTAGATTCTGGTCATTCAGCCATAACGCTCTCAGGGGGACATAGTGGGAGAAACTTTCCCAGGCAGCCACAGCTGACCTTTCTTGCTTCTGCCCAGAGCTGGATTCATGCAAAAGTTAAATAAGCTATGCCCTAACCTGGATAGACCAGGTGAGCCCAGTCTTACAGATCTCAGAAGCAGGCTGAATCTTGTTAGTATTTGGATAGGAGATCACCAAGAAAGTATAGGATTTCATTGCAGAGTCAGGCCATGGGAAATCACCTCCAAAAATGTCTCTTGCCTTGAAAACCCTAAAAGCCAGGGGTGACTTCATGGCAAAAAATCACCAACAGTTTAGAACTTCAGATCATGTGAGGCCCATAAATACAAGAAAGTAACTAAAATGGCTAAATTACCATTTCGGGGATGCTATGGGCCCTCTTAACTTGATGCTGTCTATGGACTCAGAGATCAGGGTGTCTTAATGTGGCCTTGCTGGACATGATCATAAGATGAGAAGAGCCCTGCTGAGTCCAATGAGTGGCCCACCTTATCCAGCAATCTGTCCCACACATAGTGGCCAGCCAGATACTATGAAGGGCTAACAACACAGCATACAGTCTGAGGCATTCCCCTGATGTAGCCTCCCAGCACTGGAATTCAGTAACTACTCCAGTAGTTACTGGCTGTCTTTTTAGTGTTGTTTATGTGCTTATAATTGGATTCTTTTATATTTTAACTTTAATTATAAATGCTGAAATGAGGGTGTTTTATGTCCACTGCTCTGTGCACCTTGATCAGATGGAAAGGTGGTATAAAAATGTTTTAGATAAATAAATAAGTGAATATGAAAAAGAGCAGATCGTACTCTTTTATTGTCTGACAAATTCAGGGATATCAGCTGGACCATCTGGCTCTGTTATATAGATGGCTGGATGGGTTGGTGGATGGATGGATGGAGAGATGGACTAGATCAGTGGTTCTCAACCTCCCTAATGCCTCGACTCTTTAATACAGTTCCTTATGTTGTAGTGACCCCCAACCATAAAATTATGCAAGTGTTCTTTCACAGAAATTAAATTGAAAATGACCAATGGCGTGAAAACCCATTGTTCATGATTGTATATAAATTGGTTTTTTCCCGAGGTTTCTCAGTTCAGTTCTTCCTCTAGTCCCACCATGCCAATCTCACTCTTTTCCACTGCTCCAGACAGATGAACGGTCTATCTCAATCTACCCTGAAAGGCTGTTGTGTAAATGCCCCCCCACGGCCAAGCTGCTTGCCTTGCTACGACCCCTGTGAAAGGTTCATTCGACCCCCAAAGGGGTCTGATTGAGAACCGATGGATGGATGGATAGATGGATAGATGGATAGATGGATAGGTAGGTAGGTAGGTAGGTAGGTAGGTAGATAGATAGATAGATAGATAGATAGATAGATAGATAGATAGATAGATAGATAGATAGATAGATAGATAGATAGATAGATAGATAGATAGATAGATGTTATTTTTGAATAATAGGCCTATGCTATGTATGTCCGGTGTCTTCCAAAAGAAGACACATTTTTGCTCCTTGACAGACACAGGGTAAAATCCCTTCACTGCCCTTCTATAAACTGTTCTTTTCTCTGCACCATCTCTCCTGGGGAACTGGCGCCTGGATTCACTCATTGCAGACAAGAGAATCCGGTGTTAAATGTTAATAGGCCTTTTTATGCTCCTACAGACCACACATTGTTGCAGCCATAGCAGTTGTATGCACAGGCCATTCATCAGTGTTGCTGTTGTACTTCACCATAATTTGACATACCAGGGTTATAATCATCATTCTCATCTACTGGGAATGGCAGGGTCCCCTGCTGTCCTGGAGGAGAGGTCTGGAGGAAAGGTAGAACAAATTCATTTTGTAAGGGGTATTTCAAATAACGGTTTCTAAGGGTGCAAATTACACCTGGTCAAAAGCTGCAAGCCTATTCACTGTTGGTAATGAAAAGTAATTATACTTCATAAATGCTTTGTTTAAGAAAAACAGAGGAGAGACTCCCAGAGAACATTTTACGCTTTAAACTCAGGAAGAATACATCAAAGAATGTTAAAGCCGTAGCATTTTCAATTAGAGATTTTATCAGGTTTTTGAAATATCAGTACAGTTTTGTACCAGAAATGCCTCCCCATTATTAAATGTTCACCTATCATTCTTGTTTTAATAAAAAAAGACCACAGTCAAATTAATTTCAGCAAATCCTCATTGTTACTTAACCAAGCCTTGAAAGATGATAAACATAACCATCACTATGAAATACAGATGACTCCCCTACCCACCCACCGAAAAACCCTAGTTTCTATAGATCCTGAACAAACACAAAGTTCCTGAACAGACACAAAATTCTTAATGAATTCTGTCTCATGTCAAGAAATTTCTTCAAGCTATAGGTTTTCTTCCAGAAGCCACAATCCTATGCAAATCAGCTTGGAAGAAGTTGCTTTAGTAGGATTTACCTGTTCAATTTAGGCTGAATGGGAAACTCCTACAGGTGATTTGCAAAGTTTGATATGCTAACAGCTTCTACCTGCAATATAATTTGGTTCTGGAACTGGCTTTAATTTTGTAGTTGCTGCCTTGGGGGAGTCGGGTCATTCCCATGCAAAAATGTCAGTTTTTCTCAGTTTCTGCATAAAAAGTATTGTTATTACTCTGTAATTCGTTATTATACTCAAATTAGTATGTTACTACATGAATGCTGTATCAGGCTTCACTAAGGAATCTGTTGGATACTCATGCATGAACATGAAACATTTTTGCTGTTTTCTGATGGGCATGGTAACAAAATGTTAACAAGATGGGCCTGTGGTTAGTATCGCTAGCAGGCCTGGGGAAAATACCCTATCCCTTTAATGGAAGCCTAAAAGTGAGGAAATGGATAGCTAAAGTTTTTAATGGCATGGATAAATAACATGGGAAATAACCTGGGAAATAACATCTCTTTAAATCTCTATTTTAAATCTCCTTGTAGGGCTTGTCACTATCTGGGTCCAGGATCCATACGTAGCTGGATTAAGGTGAATTATTTAACAAATCGAAGTCCATGTCTTCCATGTGCTGTGCGAGAGAGAAATGTGGTGAAATATGCAGTGCTGTTTATTGGAAAGATTTAGTTTTCACCATGTGGTTATTGTCATTTGTGTTATAATGACCATTATGTAACACAGAATTTAACTTGTCTCTTGCATTTATTTGTGTTGCGGTTATAGCTAGAGTTGCTAACTGCCTGGAGGGAAACTGAACTGTTCCTTTAATAGAGGCTTTATGAGATATTATTTATCAGGTTACAGGGGATGAGCAATAGAGTTGTGAGTGTCCTGCATAGTGCAGGGGGTTGGACTAGATGACCCAGGAGGTCCCTTCCAACTCTATTGTTCTATGATTCTAAGAAAGAAAGTTCTAGCACTCCTCAATAAATTACTCATTAAGAAATAGTTCTTACAGAGTTCTGGAACTGATCTTTTCACAAAAAATATGCACCTAATCTCTAAAACTGGTCCCCTTTTTGCACAACTTGAAAAATAGGTAATGTTATACTCAGCTTTGAGAAAGTAACTGACAGGAAAGGGAGACCAAAATGACACTCTAGTACAGGGGTAGTCGAACTGCAGCCCCCCAGATGTCCATGGACTACAATTCCCAGGAGCCCCTGCCAGCAAATGCTGGCAGGGGCTCATAGGAATTGTAGTCCATGGACATCTGGAGGGCCGCAGTTCGACTACCCCTGCTCTAGTACAAACCTCCATTCCATCCAATGTAAATTGGAGGGAAACATTATTAAAGCTAAAATGATTAAAGATACAAAAAGAATAAGCTTTGGTGGGGACAAACCAAAGGTATATTCTGACTCAACAACCTCTGAGAATTGTTTGTAAGCCTGTTTAAAAAGGCGATCTGGAAGACTTAGTATATCCCTGGACTTCCAGAAAGCTTTTGATCATGTCCCTTGACAATAGCTCCAAATTAAGTTTATAGCTCAACAGTACTTTTTTCCTTATCCTTCTACATATAAAGTAGGTTATTTTTGCTGTGTTCTCAGCATACTTCATTCCGCTATTGAATGCATTGCATTTTAATAATGTTCCCTAACGTTTCGTTGTAAAACTAGCTCCATGCACATTAATATGGTGCTTCATATACATTGCTAATAATCACTGCTCGTCAACTAGAGTGCCTATGTGGTGCCATGAATGGCCTAGAAGAAAAGAAGAGATAAATATGAAATAGAAACACAACAGGGACTAACAGTGCCATCCGAACCTGCATCACACTCCTCTAGGTCAGTTGGAGCCATAGAATCATAGAGTTGGAAGGGACCTCTTGGGTCATCTAGTTCAACCCCCTGCACTATGCAGGACACTCACAACCCTATAGTTCAATAGGGCTAGAAGTGTAGCTTTGCTTAGAATGCCACTGTAATTCTACTCGGTGATACTAAATGGGTAGACTTTTTTTTTTTAAAGGAAATAAAGTCAAAGAGATATTTGCCCAGCTCCTTAATACATTTGCAGGCCCTAGGGAAGAAGAGATGAATGCTACTTTCCGAACCCCTCTGGATCAGACCAGTGGTCCATCTAATCCAGCATCTCATCTCACACAGTGGCCCACCAGCTCCTCTGGAGGTCCAACTTGTTTAGAATACCCTATAAATATAGTGAAATGCTTACCTTATGAAAAACGCCATATTTTTGGCATTTTGCATGACGTCACCAACCTCCCGTGTCCATCCAGCAAACCTCAAGCAACATTCTCCATTTTAAAGTGCTAGTTGGTAAATTGCATAAAATGGATTCCCCATCCTATGTAGCATGAGTTACAGGAGAGCAACCAACAAGCCACACGCTAAGGAAATGTATGGAGGCGAAGAAGGGCTATCTCCGCTTCCAATGCCCTGCCTTCACACCTGCCTCTTTCTCCCTTCTTGCGGGGACAGGTTTATTTTTTTAAAGCAAACTGCCTGGAGCAATGAATAGGTGTTCAATCATGCAGACAAAGCAAAAAAAAAATCCCCCACAGTTTAAACACAAAGCATGCCTCTTTAAAGCCCCCCCCCCAAATCAGAAACAAAATTAATTTTTTAAAGATTACCGACTAGGGATTTCATAACGGGTGGCATCTATGGTTAAATGCATGGCCATTTAAGTCTTACTTAAAAAAATAGCTGGCACCTTTAAAGCATGGAGAAAGAGGACTGACTGCCTGGCTTGACTGACAGGTGGAAGAGAATCATGTGTAAAGTTCATTGCTGTCTTTCGCCATTTCAAGCAGGCATGCGGAGTATAAGGAGTGCGAGAAAGTGGCAGACAAAAACAAGAGAGGAATGGCCGATGGTGAAATTATTTTTAGTGGTATGCCATTTTTCTGGAGTAACACTATTTTTTTAAATGTGCGGAATTGCCCTCTGAGTTGCTTCCATCCCAGAGAACATGAAGTACACATTCCTTGGGACTCTGGAGCCATTAAATCCTAGGCTGTGATGCTAAGCAAAAATAAACCCCATTCAATCATTACAGTTTTGGGGATCCAATCACATGTAAGGTGAGATCACACAATGCACAATCTTCTCAATGTGTCTGGCAACCATTTTGTGTGAACAAGACAACATAGATATGATTACTGGCTGCAGCATATGCAATTAGGAACTCAGGTTTCTGAGGGCATAAATCCAAGTTGGAAGGTATGCATGTGACCCTTTTCACACTTAAAATGGCTACTTGGCAGGGAGACGACTACCATTTGAGGTGACTAAAGGGCCAATATCTTAATGACTGCAAATATTATTAATCAGACAGCTCCCTCTTAGTTGACTGTTAATATGAGATCTCTTGGCATTGCATTTGGGATGTATTTATTCATGGACATTTTGCTTGAGGCAGCTTACAGAATCAGTCAAAACTGATCTTATTGAAAAGTCATCTCACATCAATAAATCAGGCCTCCCCCTGCCCCCATCCCCACCCCCATCCCCACCCCCGACTCCTACCTGCTAGTGACACCTGTGCTTGCAAAATTACCATCCATGTAACAACTGCAATCAACTGCTGGTGCTGACATCTGTTTAACCTATTGTTTTAATGCCTACGGAGATTGTTTTTATTGGTTTATTGATCAGCCAAATCTTATTGTTCACCACCCCTAAACGGCTAGTTCAAGAAGAGCAAGATACGAACTGATATAATAAATAAACAAATGCTATCAAAGTAATTAAAATAGTTTTTTTTAAACCCAACATCAGTCAGAATATAAAGCACAACAAAGCAAGTAATAGCTTAAAATGTATTTTATAAAACAACCCGCAGGATAGAAGGAGACTATGATTCTATGATTCTATACAAGTTTCATGGAAGAAGAATGCACCCTTGAGTTGCCAACCAACTTGTGACCATTCACAAGGTAGCCCCAGCAAGAGATGAGCAGAGATTGTGTAGCCAGTGCCTTCCTCTGCATAGCAGCCCTGGTCTTCAGAATCAGAATCATCCAGAGTTGGATGAGACTTCAAAGGTCCATCCAGTCCAGCCCCCCCCCCCATCTTCTCGGGGACTTCCTTGGTGGTCTCTTCTCCAAAGGCTGGGCAAAGAGCAATATTTTGGACTGGCTTGGACTGAAAGACAGTAGCCAACGTGCCAGATGACCCTTAAGGGGAAGGGGATGTATTTTTTGTCTGTGGTTTTAAGGGGTATTTTATTGGGGGTTTTATACAAACATTTGTAACCTGCTACGAGTTGTTTGGGAGTGGAGGGTAAGAAGTCTAATCAATCAATCAATCACTCACTCACTCAATCAATCAATCACTGGCAAGATGCCTCCGGGTTGCATTATGTGCTCTCTGTGGTTCCACATCACCCATGGCCCAGAGGAAGAATCTGGGGTGGGCACCAAGCCCTTTGCCTCATCCTTGGGGGGGGGGTGCGGGTTAACAGCTGGCAGAAATCAACAGACGACACTTGGCTGGTTTGGAGATTTGGGGTCGGGGGAGGGGGAGGGCTAGCCCGCTGGTCTTGTGGTCCCTAAGGCGCCAAATGAAGGTTGGGGGCCAGGAGGAGGAGGCTGACCCCCCCTCCCCTCCCCTCCCAGCATCATAGGACGCACACACCCCCTTCGAGGTGGGGCGCTAGGACCGCGCTGCTGGGTGCTGCCCACCCCCCGCTGCCCACCCAGCCATGCGGAGGAGGCTGCCGCGCGGGGCTGATCAGACTGCGGCAGGGCCGGGCGCCTGCGAGGAAGCGGCGGGCGGAGAGAGAGACCCGCGACGGAACTCGCTTCTCCCGCGCTCAGCCCGGTCGCCGCCAGCAGCCTCCGCCGCCCGCCGCCCGCCGCCTCGCTGGCCATGGTACAAACTTTCTTTCTTTCTTTCTTTCTTTCTTTCTTTCTTTCTTTCTTTCTTTCTTTCTTTCTTTCTTTCTTTCTTTCTTTCTTTCTTTCTTTCTTTCTTTCGGTCTGTTCCTCCCTCCCTCCCTCCCTCCCTCCCTCTCCCTCCCTCCCTCCCTTTCTTTCCCTTGCCTTGCCTTGCCTTGCCTTGCCTTGCCTTGCCTTGCCTTGCCTTGCCTTGCCTTGCCTTGCCTTGCCTTGCCTTGCCTTGCTTCCTTCCTTCCTTCCTTCCTTCCTCTTTTTTCTCTTTCCTTCCTCCTTCTCTCCCTCGGCCGTTCTCGGGGACTCCCGGGCGGGAGCGCAGCGCTTGTGGGCAGGAGCGAGGCGGAGACGGGGACGGGGACGGGGACGGGGACGGGGACGGGGACGGGGACGGGGTCGGCCGGGCTGCCGGTCCGGGGGAAGTTTGGCGGCGTGGCTGGCGGGCGGCGCGTGTCTGTCGGCGGAGCTGCTGCGGGACCGCGGGACGGCCGGCACGTGCGCGTCGCTCCGGTGGGGATGCGGGGGGGGGAGGGCTCAGGCTGGCCCGGCGAAGGACGGACGCTGGGTCCGGTTGTGACCCCCCCGGAGGCCGGAGCGGAGATGCTGGGCGAGGGGAGAGGCCGGCTGCCTGCCTGGGGGAGCGCGCAAGAGGCTGGAGGGGCTGGTCGCCGTCCGCTCCGGGGGCAAAGAGGTCCCCGGGCTCAGGCCTTCCAGGGCGCCCCTCGGCTTAGCTGCTCCTAGGAAGAACAGACCCCCCCCCTTCTCCTGCTGCCTTTCCACAGCCTTGCGAGGCTTTCGGAATGAGCCCCCTCCGCATCAGCAGGGTCCCTGACCTGGCTTTGCCAGGCTGGCCTCACCTCACCAGATCCTCACCAGGTCAGGATTTGGAAGGGCGACCGACCTCCAAGGGTCACCAGGGCCCTGTGGGGCAGGCAGGCAACCGTCTCTGGAAGTTCTCTTGCCATGGAAACCCTACAGGGCTTGTCATAAGTCAGCAGACCGAATAACAAGATTCACATATGTCTCCAGAATCCGCACAACCATCCTGCAGGGTAGCTCGGTGTTGCCATTCTCCTGCCTGTGTCTGCCAGAGAGAGAGAGCCTAACGCCATTCATTCATTCCATTTGCAGCGGAACAGCGACTTGACTGGATGCCTCCCCCAGCTGTTCAGCACTGGACAGCACCGGCTCTGATCCCGTCCAATAACTTCCCTCTCCTTGTGGCTCAGGGTACCTGCTGAACATCCTACGCCCTCTGGCTCAAGAGAGAGCACCCGGCCATGGAGAACCAGTCTTGGGACTTCTTGGGGACCCTGGGGGGTAATGCAAGCGCCAACGAGACTTTCCCGGCCAACATGCCCCGCTTGCCCCTGGAGATGCAGCTGGTCACCATCCTGCTGGTGCTGCTGATCTGCGGGGTGGGCATCGCGGGCAACGTCATGGTCGTGCTGGTGGTCCTCCGCACCAAGCACATGGTGACCCCCACCAACTGCTACCTGGTCAGCCTGGCTGTGGCAGACCTGATCGTGCTGCTGGCGGCGGGGCTGCCCAACATCTCCGAAGTGGTGGCCTCTTGGGTGTATGGCTATGCGGGATGCCTGTGCATCACCTACCTGCAGTACCTGGGGATCAACATCTCCGCCTGCTCCATCACCGCCTTCACGGTGGAGCGCTACATCGCCATCTGCCACTCCATCAAAGCCCAGCTGCTGTGCACCGTGGCCCGGGCCAAGCGCATCATCGCCTGCGTGTGGTTCTTCACCTCCCTCTACTGCGTCATGTGGTTCTTCCTGGTGGACACCTCGCAGGTCATATTTGCTGACGGCGCACAGGTCAGCTGTGGCTACCGCGTCTCCCGGAACCTCTACATGCCCATCTACTTCTTGGACTTCACCATCTTCTACGTCATCCCCCTGGGCTTGGCCACGGTCCTCTATGGCCTGATCGCCCGCATCCTCTTCATGAACCCGCTGCCCTCCACTCCGCAGCATGCCGGCAGGCTGAGCAAATACGGCGGTTCCGTCAGCACCTCCAGCTCCATGAAGCTCTCGTGCCGAGGGAACAAGGGTGCTCTGAGCTCCAGGAAACAGGTCCTCTTTGCTGCTCTCCCAGAGTGGTTCAAAGGAGAAGCACGTGATGAAATGGAGGGGGGGGGAGAGCAGGGGCATGCTAAGGGTGCAAGGGGATGAACACAGCTTGTATGGTTGGGAGAAGGTATTGTTGCCCTTGAGGCTGAAATGCCAAATGCACCATTGCTCTTTATTGGCAATACCAACACTCCCCCCGCCCCCCATTAACCAGAACAGGCCCTTTTCCTGGGACGGTTGGGGCAGCCCATTCCAGGCATCAAATAGATAGTTAATGTTAATTTAACATTCACTGGTTTGAGTTGAGCTGATTTGCCTGGCCACATGGAAGGGCTGGCTCAACTGGGGAGGGGGGGGGGAGAGGAAGGAGACCAGCCACTAGGAGGAAGTGGCTTTGCACAGGGGGCTGAGAGGACAGCAAGAAGATGATAGAGGCTGTGTGTAATATTAGATATTGTTTTATTGAAAGCCATTGGGGGGGGGGGCTTCATGACAAAGCATGTTCACTCCCACAGTAGTCTGATACTGAACAAATTTGGAGCACCTAGATGTGGATTAGGTGGGGAAAACCAATACAATACAAGTATCTGGGAAATATTTGGTTTGAATGGGGGGTGTTGCAATATCAGTGTAAGAATTAAAATTGAAAGGGTACAGAGGAGAGCGACGAAGATGATCTGGGGCCAAGGGACCAAGCCCTATGAAGATAGGTTGAGGGACTTGGGAATGTTCAGCCTGGAGAAAAGGAGGTTGAGAGGGGACATGATAGCCCTCTTTAAGTATTTGGAAGGTTGTCACTTGGAGGAGGGCAGGATGCTGTTTCTGCTGGCTGCAGAGGAGAGGACACGCAGTAATGGGTTTAAACTACAACGATATAGGCTAGATATCAGGGGGGAAAATTTCACAGTCAGAGTAGTTCAGCAGTGGAATAGGCTGCCTAAGGAGGTGGTGAGCTCCCCCTCACTGGCAGTCTTCAAGCAAAGGTTGGATACACACTTTTCTTGGATGCTGTAGGATGCTTAGGGCTGATCCTGCGTTGAGCAGGGGGTTGGACTAGATGGCCTGTATGGCCCCTTCCAACTCTATGATTCTATGATTCTATGATTCTAAGCGCCATTTGGGTGGGATGGGAGAATTGTGGCATCTGGTGTCTGCTTTGAATGTCTGGATTCAGTTGTACAAAGTGAGAGTGTGTGACTTTGAATATGTGCAGAGTGAATTTTACTCACTATTGGTGACCACGGTCGCTCCTACGCAACTATGTAGAAGCAGGACTAAGATTGGTGAGTGCAACCTTCAGTACTTCAGTACTTTAGCAATGCAATAATTGCTAAGTCATGTCATACACTATCCCAGGCTAGCAAGGCAGGATTATTAAAAATATAATATCATCAAGACAGTCCTGTAAGGTAGACCATCAGTGTTATACTTCTACTGCAGATCGTGGGGATGGGAAAAGAGGCTTAAACTGAAAATTGGAGCTTGACTAAAGCTATGTAAGGGAGCAGGGGTGAATTTTTAGCTATGGGCTTGCCAGTTCACAGCCTTCCCCTAAGCTGTTGCACTAAACCACTGAGGTGGAAAACTCTGAGAAGGAAAACAGCAGAAGGCAGCTCCCATGTCCAAACCTCTTAAAATATTTTAAGAGTGTCAAAACTGTAGAGAATTTTTAAAAATAATACATTTCAGGGAAATAACGTGGGATCCACTCTTAAAGCCCTTGAAAAAGAAAGGTTTGTTTTAAAGGGGAATAAGATGAAACTGAGAGAAGCCCTTTAGAGAGAAAGACACGGTGTAGATATGGATGCCACAAGTTTCTTTCTGGTTTCCAAAGATCGTGTTCTGTTGAGTTTTATAGATTTATTTTACAAAGTGAAATAAGTGAAATAAACACCCACTTTCTACCCTCACAAGAGCCAGCAGGGCAGCAAAAAAAAAAAAAAAAATCAAAACATACATAATAAAAACAACCCCCAAACTGACATCTTTAGAACAATTAAAACTAGAGCTAAAATATATACAAAGGCATTAAAAAAAAAACAACCACTGGGTGGGAAGTGGGGATCACTGAAGGAATGCAAAATGAAGCAAAGAAGACTTCACCCATTGGTGGAAGATCACTAGAGAAGGGACAGATGAGTCTCCCTGGGGAAAGAGTGCCAGAGTTTTGGTGCCATCACCAAGAAGGCCCTTTCCTGGAGTGTGCGCGCATGTATGAGAAGTGCCATCAAGTCCTGTCCAACTTATGGCAACTCTATGAATGAATGGCATCCGAAACTTTATAATTGTGAACAACCTTCCTCAGGTCTTGCAAACTGGGGGCTGTCGCTTCCTTAACTGAGTCAATCCATCTCATCCTGGCTCTTCCTCTTTTCCTGCTGCCCTCAACTTTTCCTCGCATTATTGTCTTTTCCAGTGACTCCTGTCTTCACATAATGTGACCATTATGTGAAGCATCTAGGTGCTCTCAAAGTGTCAGGAGTTGTTTGTGTGCAGAGAAGTTTAAATTATCCTGGGATTTCCTCTCTTCTCTGCAGCCCACCCTACATTTTTATTAAGCAGAACCAAAAACCCGCAGAAAGGTGGAGTGCCTCACAAACGTTTCAAGTTTACTGAGATGCGACTTGGTTTTTCTTCCACTCGCCATCCAAGAGGGAAAGCGTGCCTAGGAGCAAAGGCAATATAGCAGAATGGCTAAATTATCTGCCTGATTAGGAGAGTGTTAAATTGCACAATGCCAGTTGGAGTGGCTGTCTCTGCAAACTGAGAGCGGGATTATTTGACTCCTCTAATAATAATTGAGCAGCTCCCAGTCACGTCCGAAGGGCTTTTCAGCTTATTTGTATCCTGTTTTCACACCTTTTCTGAAGACGGCCTCTGTCTCCACATTCACCAAACCAAGGGCATTGCTCTGCCTTTGGGAAGGTAAGAATATAAGAGCTGCCTTGCCGCATTAGGAAAAAGCCAGTCTGTTCCCCCAGGTTGGTTAGGTATATTTGGCAGATCACAAGAGGCTGGGAGCAGCAAAGGTCATCCTCTATGTCTGTCCCCAAGATCCATTTCTCAGATGTCGACTCCCTCTGAACATGGCTAATAGATGTCTGACAGACCGAGCCTTCATTCATTCATCTTTTCGAAAAAAGCCATCTGTCCTAGTTGTTCAACCAGTATCCTGAGGCAGTGAGTTCTGCAGCCTGGGAACTTAACAAGGGATTTCTGTGTGCTCAGAATTGCCTGCCAATCCCTTTCCCTTGAAGATTTGACTACAAGACCAAGAAAGGCACATTTCTCTGCACGTGAACTCTCTATCCTCTCTAAAGACCGCTCTAAACTCTCTTTCATCTCCAGGCAAAAAGGAATCAGAGTCTTTCCTCATCATTCAGGTGCCCTTTTCTTATTTTAGATGTCATTACCTGTGACTTTTGCAGACTTCTGATATTATTCCAGGCATTAGGCAGGGATGTCTGACTCCAAAGAGTACATCGACTTGCTGGACAGAATGTTGTGCCGTCTCTTGGGATGCCTATTGGCTGGTTTGTTTGTTTCGACAATGATGCGACCAGTTGGGACCAATGTCGTTCCCCCAGATCAACTGCATCGTTTTGCAAAGACCCTCATTTAGAAAACGCAAACATTGAAATGCTCGGCTGCACACCTTCATCCTTGCACTGCAGTAAGGGCTCCTCTTCTTGGAGAGTTTTCATGCCGTGGCATCCCACAGCAAGGATCCATTCTGCATAGCTACATCCACAATACCCCACTGTTTTGTTGTATTTTTAACAAAATAGTTTTGACTTTATGCTCCCCTCCCCTGTGATCCAAGCATCTATCGAAATTCTGGGGGGAGGGGGGAGAGAGCAGTAGCTAGGCCTCTCCCTGCCGGCACCGGCCTCTCTGTTTACATCTGCTGTGCATGGATGGAATATAGTGGGATTTTAATTGAAAAGAGGCTCACGGCAGTATCATTAATTTTTCATTCAGTGGAATGAATCCATCCATGCCCCTAAGGAATGGCAGTAGTTCCCATGCTGATCCAGTAGGGGGAGGTCTTTCCCTGTCTCTTGGCCTCTCGGTGCTTTGATGTCAGGCTAGGTGAGCTGAACAAATACCACCAACCACCTGCTTTGGAAAAGAAGGAAAGGAAAAGAGTGAAAAGAACAAGTGGAGAACAAGGACCTTTGGGGAGCACCTCATTCCCCCTGTTCCCCAAGGATTTACTTTTTGCCTTTCCTGGCAGTCTCCATATCCCAGAGGTGGCCAAACTGTGGCACTCCAGATGTCCATGAACTACAATTGCCGCTGGCATGGGCTCATGGAATTGTAGTCTATGGACATCTGGAGAGCCACAGTTCGGCCACCCTTGCTGTAGCCCAGGGGTAGTCAAACTGTGGCCCTCCACATGTCCATGGACTACAGTTCCCATGAGCCATTTCAGAGCCTGGCCCAAAGAGTCTTCCCTCAGAAGCCAACCATAATTTGGAGGGAGATGTCAAACTGGGTCTTTCCTGTGGTGGCACCTTCAGCTCCTCTTGAGGCTTGCCTCGTGCTGATCTTAATTTCATTAGACTCCAAGCCAAAACTTTTTGCTTTACCTAGACTTTTTTACAAGGAAATTCCCACATTTTTTAGATTTAGGCTGTACGGCATTTGTTTCAGGCTGTTTTTATGCCTTTGGCTTGTTTGTAATGACTGCTTTTACCGGCTCATTGGTTTTATTTTATTGTGTTGAGACACCTCAAGCAAGTCTCTGGAGAGAAGACCTATAGAATTTTCTAAATTTCCCCTGCCCTATGTATTTCCTTTGAAAGAAATAGATAGAGATGGTCACCAATGCAAACAGATTTATTTCCCTTCCCTGAGATCAATTTTATTTATTAGATTTTTATTCCATCGTATCCTAAAGGTTCAGGGTGGATAACAACAATAAAACTACAATTGGATATAAAAAAGACATAGTATATAAGATGATAAAATCAGATAGTGGCCATTTCTAAGTCATCAGTAAAATATGAAGAAGTGGACAGGTTCCAAGAGGGCCAACAGAACAAGATCAGGAAAAGACCTCCCTATACAAGACTGGCTGGCAGGAAGAAGAAGAAGAAGAGTTGGTTTTTATACCCCACTTTTCACTGCCCAAATGAGTGCCAGAGTGGCTCAATATTTGATGCTGAGCGCAGCACATATAGAAAGACCGTGTCTCTCAGATATGACAGTCCCAGACAATTTGGGGCTTTAAAGTTGAGTTCCAGCATCTTGAACTTGACCTGGAAATCAATAGATAGAAAATGTAGTTGCCGAAGCATAGGATGGATATGTGCATCCCAGGTTACACCAGCAAACAAACTGGCAGCTGCATTCTGAACTACCTGAAGCATGCGGAATAGCCTCAGGGGCAGCCCTGCACAGAGCAATTAATGGCAATGAATTCTTTATAGAAATTTATCTTTGGGCAGAAAATCAGCATGGTTACCAGTACAAGGAGTCTAATTGACTCCAGGTTATTGCATATTCCCCCTTGCCTGGTGACATGTGCAGTAGGACTTATTGGATCAGGGCCAGTTTTGTATAAAAACATGTCTGAAATGTAAAATCGTTAATATTTGTGCTTTCAGTCTTTTAGGCAATGTCATAAGAACTTTAAGCCAATATTAATTCACCTCAACATTCCATTGATTTCAGCAGGCACCAACATTGGCATAATTAAGGGATTTGCAGGTTACCTTCCTAGAGTAGGAACCTTAACAGGAATGTTTGTCACAGATTGCAGACTCTGGATTTTTAGTGGGGACATCCCTCTTGAGCAGAATAGGTTAGTTCTTGGCATTTGTAAGCAGGCTGTGTAGTCTCTGGAAGTATGTGATATAATTTTTTGGTCCAGCAATTTATAGATGGTGTAACAAACTCAGCTCTCTATTCCTGCAAGGGATCCATATTATTATTTATCATGTGGTACGTGTGGCTTAACCTGTAGACCCAAGGATTGTCTGGCAGCCAGGCAAGGAATGTTTGGAGGTGGATTGCCATTGCCTACCTCTGTGTCATGAACACCCCTAGTGAACACCCCTCTATGTGATGAACACCCCTAGTGTCATGAACACTCCTAGTGTCATGAACACCCCTAGTGTTCCTTGGAGGAACTACCACCCAAATCCTTCAAGGTCTCCCATCCAAACACTATCTGGAGTCAGCCCTGCTCATCTTTCGGGATCAGACGGGATCAAGTTTGCCTGGGCTATAATTCCTAGGAAGAACCGTTCTGGATGCTGAAATAGAGGTTTCTATAAAACGGTCTCTTAGGGCTCAACCAAACATTGTGTGACCCAAATTGGGTTGAAAGTACCCTAAAACCAACTTGTGGCATTTGTAACACTGGGGAATTCTTGTGAGCACTGCCCCTTCTCTGTTTTACTGCGGCCAAACCAGCCCCCTGCAGCAGTTTTGGTTTGAGAAAAGGGTGGGAAAGGTAAAATTGTAGACTTCCTCCTCTGTGCCAACACTTGCAAACAGAAACCAGCCCTGCAGCCACACTTGGGAACAAGAACTTTACATCTTCTGGGACCTGGACTCAACTCAAGTCACATATATGTTTACTTGAACATTTATGGAGCTCCATGTATTAATCAAAGAAGATCTAGGAGCACCATATACAGATTTAAATACTGGGTTAAAAATCTGCTTCAAACTTTTAGACAATCACACATTTTCATCCTAACTCATCTCCCCTTGCTGTGGTGTGAATAAGATTGCTCCAAGCTTTTCGGAAGAAGAGCGAAATAACAATGTACTAGGGAGATAAACAGATAGATATTAAAGCTGGCACTCTGATTGGGTTTGTTTTCCAAGTAATACATGATTTGTCTATGTGAACGAGCTGCTTAAAGAATCTTTTGTAAATATCCTCAAACAATAATCTACACTGACATTTTAAGAGCCAAATAACTAATTGTTCCAAAGACGGCCAATTAGTTGCAAAGATTTAGCCATCTGACTGCCTTGTTGTTTTAGGTATCTTGTCACCCCATGAGCTAGATTTATTCAAATCTCTATAGTCCTGATGACAATTTTACCCTGCAAACATAAGCCAGTCTTAAGCCTGATTAATTATTATGGTTCCCTTGACAGGGAGTCAGGAAACAGTTGCTTTTTGGGTAATGGTTGGAACTTCTGCATGTTACATGATTTCTCCTCTCTTGTTCTACGCTCTTGTTCCTTGGCTGTAATGTACAACTCTTATCCTGCTTTAATTTTGAAGGCATAATTTGAACTTTCTAGGTATAGCATTGTTTAAGTCTTTGTAGCCCTTAAGCAGAATTTCAAATTTGTTTTAAAATGAGGAACGCCTGGTCTTTTTATATAATACTAGAAATCTGGGGCACCCACTACAATTGATGGTCAGTAGAATTAAGGTGAATTAGTAAAATTAAGGTAGATAAAAAGGAGTACTTCTTTTACTCATTAGTGATTAAATTATGGGATTCATGTTCTGTGCACACAGTGATGGCCACATGCATAGGAGGCTTAAAACATGTATTAGATAGATTTGTGAAAGATCGATCCATCAATGGCTAATAAAAATGCTGAGTTGAAGGAACCTCCTTATACATAATCAGTGAACTTATCAGTACTAGAAAGCAACATCAGGGAAAGGCCTCTATGGCTTGTGGGTTGGCTCAACCATCAAGGCTTTTCTTAGGGATCTGAAAGAAAAACACTTTGACTGGTGACCCACAACATACTTTACAGAAGTATCTTGGACCTGCTTTAAGAGCCACTGAAGCCAATGGCATTGGTCTTTACTACAGAGCCACCATCTCACTATGCTTGCAATCACTGCCTGTGCTTCCTTGCAGAGGCTGCCATAACCTGGAGATCTGGGTTTGATTCCTCACTCCTCCATGTGCAGCCAGCTGGGTGGCCTTTGGCCAGTCACAGTTCTCTTAGGGCTGTTCTCACAGAGCAGTCCTGTCAGAGCTCTCTCAGCCCCACCTACCTCACAGGGTGTCTGTTGTGGGGAGAGGAAGCGGCCATTGTAAGCCACTTTGAGACCTTCAGTGAAAAACAGTGTACAGAACTCTTCTTAATAAGATTACAAATGAAGGGAAACTGATTCTTAGACCTGACAAGTGACTCAGACCAGTGAACCAAGCGCAGCACCTTGGACAGCGCCCCCTCTCCTCAAAATTGGACCAGAGGAGTGGAGAATTGAGGAGCTGGCCAGTTAGAGTCCCAGTATGGAGGAGAAACACAACTTACGAAAGGAATATTAAACTCTGAGGCAAAACGAGCAAGAGGGGACCTTTTATATACAGGCCAGTGCCCTGGAGCTGACAGTCACAGCTCCCTAGTCAAGGAGATTTCATAGAACAAAGGCCGATAGAAATAAGCCTTCATTGTTCCCTTTCCAGAGAGAGACCAAGTCTCAAGTCCCAGGACAACCTGGTGAAAGCTCTGGACTGAGCTTAGCAGAAAGTGAAATATTAGCCCAGATGGTATGAGAGTTGTTGCGCGTAGACATTGCACTCAACAGGCTGAACAGGTTTAAAACAAGGATGGAGTGGCTGTCACTGAGGAAGAAGAAGAGTTGGTTTTAATTCCCCTCTTTTCAATGTCTGAAGGAGTCCCTAAGTGGCTAACAGTTTACTTCCCTTCCTCTCCCCACAACAGACACCACGTGAGGTAGGTGAGGCTCTGAAAGTGCTCTGTGAGAACAGCTTTATCAGTGCGGTGATGAGCCCAAGGTCACCCAGTTGGCTGCATGTGGAGGAATGGGGAATCAAACCTGGCTCATCAAACCTGGCTGCCACTCTTAACCACAACACCAAGCACTATGTCACTACTCCATTCTACAAATACAGGCTGTCCCATCCACACTATCTTTAACCCGCTTCTAGCGGAGCGGATTAAATAATTCGCTAAGGGCCCCGGCAGTGGGCCCTGTCCGTGATGAGGAAGGGTGCCCATAGGCCCCTTCCCCAGGACTGGCAATCGGAGGGCCCAATCGCAGCGCGGCTCGCAATTGGCCCCTGGCCGCTGGACTGACTAATCAGGAGGCGCAAAGCACCTCCCAATCCACCCCCCTCAAGGTCGCCCGCAGCCGCCCGCAACCCGCCATTACCTCCCTCACCAGCGCCAGGGCAGGTTGCTTCCTCTCTGCCCAAACACGACGGCCCGACGCCCGCAGCCCTGGCCCCGCCGCCGCCTCCAGCCACCACCGCATCCTCCAGACCTCTCCCCCCACCCCGCACAGCGCACGGCAGCCCGCAATGCCACACGAAGATCCTGGAAGCGGCTGCGGCGCTGGCGCCCGCCCCACTCTCTCCCACACCCCCTCAGCTGCCGCGTCACGTCGCCTGCCGCACCACCCGCTGCAAGTACATCGATGAACCTCTGCGCCCCTGCAGCCCGTGCCACCCCCCACCACCACGCCGACCCACCACGGCGCCAGACAACTGCCCCACCAACAGCCCACTCGCTGGAACCTCCACCGCTATTCGGACCCGGGTAGGCTGCGCCACCACCAGGGGGGGCCAGGACAAGCCGCCTCTTGCTCACGCAGTGCCTCACGACCCCCCTCGAGTCCAGCCCCTCACGCAGCGCCCTTGGACAGCCGGCCCCTGACAATCCAAGGCCCCACTAGCGCCCGCTGCATTCTGACAGCAGCGGGTTTATTTACTAGTTACTAATAAAACTGGGGAGGGAGGTGTTGCAACAGCCAAATATTTAGCTGTCAAATTTTAGAAGGACAGAATCTTGCCTATTTTGTAAGATGGCCATCCCATACCTAAAATACAGATAATTCCAGTTTTAAGAGGGAGTGTTTCCACAGGGCTATGGACACAATGCATATCCATAGGTTGGAGAGGCATGTAATGTTTCTGAGAACACATCTTTTACAATTTAAAGTGGGGAAAGGTATGATTCTTTCTTCATGTTGCTATAGCAGTTGAATTCCCTCTGATATGCATGGGGTATTTTTTAGTGTTCTCTTTTTCTTTTCTAAGAGTGGGATGTTTTTATTACTCCTGAGACTTATTTTTTTTAATCGTATTCTGTATTCCAGGGGTAGTCACTCTGTGGTCCTCCAGATGTCCATGGAATTGTAGTCCATGAACATCTGGAGGACCACAGGTTGACTACCCCTTCTGTATTCTATTGAGCAGGCACCTTGATTGCGCCTTGCATTTCTTTACACTGCTCTCTGTTCCTTCTTCCTTGCGGGATGGGAAGTCTTGGATATACAGCATATCTGGGTGAAGAAAGAAACGCTGGAGTCTTGCAGTGCTGCTGTAATATTTATTGGTTTACTGATATTCATGTTGAGCAGAGGAAGCTGGCAGACAGGCAGGTGGCAAGGCAATGCTCATCTTCTTAATACAACTTTGGACTGCATGCAGAATGCCCATGCCATTTCCCAAGGCTTCTTCTTCTTGGCAGCCAGAAGCCTCAGGGACTGACTGCATGTCACAGCCAGGGGATGTGGTGATACAAGGGATGTTTTCTGGAGTGCTACGCTTTGCAAGTGCACTTGGGCTTGATTTGCATTGGGACTCTTGTGTGCAGAGGAAAGGGTGCTTTCCCCCATCCTCTTCTTCTCAACCTGAAAAGCCCCTGGGGAGCTGCTACTTGCCCCACTGCAGAAGCATAATATAGGCAAAATCAGTACACAAGGAACCACCCATCAGGTTAAATGGGAATTATTAAAAGCACCTTCAGGTGGTACAGAGGGAGTACATGCCAATGTGACATTGTACATCTGCCATTGAAAACATAGCATACAAGGGATGCATGTTCAGGTATACCCAAGCCATAAATTAAAACCAGAGTTCAAAGGCCAGGTCTTACAGAATATGGTGAACCTTTAAAATTTAAATAATACATATACTGCTAAATCAGTGTACTGCAGTTTGTTTCCTCTTTCTCCATCCATTCCTGTTCCTGCTATTGGGAGGGGGGGAGTTTGACCAAAAACAATGGTTTTGAAATCCCGGAATCCAATTGTTTTTTCCTGAAATGGAATCCCAAACCAATAAGTACACTCTTGAAAATATAATGAAAAGATTGCCATTCCTGGAATCCTGAAAAAAAAAGAATGTGGATAACTTTGAAGTACCTACACCCCAATTATACCCAAGTGTTGGGGACTAGGGTGTCACTGCCCATTCATAGGCAAAAAGAAAGGGGTGCACATGCTTGCCACTGCTCCACTTTCATCACCACACTTTCTTGTGCTCTTTTTTATTTTTGTAACTATGGGCAAAGCCTGTTGCATTCAGAAACACAACAGGGGCTAGATTGGGGTGGGGTGGAAGAACTCTGTGGTTGGCCTCCCTCTCCCCCCAGGAGCTGGAAAGGCTGCAGGCTGCAGGAAACTCACTGGCAGGAGCAGCTCTCACACGGCAGGGACCTGCAGCCTCCGAGCCTTGGAGGGAAGTGGAAGAAGGAGGGGGTGGTCAGGGGTGGGGGATAGAAGATGACTGGCTGGCCGCTGGACAGAAAGACAAACCAGTTGGATGAGGAGGCACTCTGGGATGGGACTGCTGCCCTGAGTGGGTGTTAAGTGCTGAATGGCACTTAAGCCATGAGTCTGGCTCCTCCTCCAAGCCCTTACCAGAAATATTAAGTGGAACAAATTTGAAGATTGTGTTCTTCTGTGTATTACTCTTCGTTCCTCTGTGTCAGCCTACGCAGATGAATAGGATGAGGATCTGGTGGTGTAGGCATAAGAAGACAGTGAAGAAAGGAAATTGCATTTATTGAGGAATGGGGGTATAGGACATCCACTTATGGCACATTAGGAAATATGCTCTTAGGCCTGCAGAGAGAAGCACAGGATCTATCTAGTCCATTTTTATCCTGGCATTTTCCTGAGGATCTCAGGTTGGTCACAGGGCTCTCCCTATTCTGTTTCATTCTCACAACAACCGTGTGAATTAGGAACGACTCACCCAAAATAAGGAAGCTCGTTGGCAGAGCAGAGATTTGAAATGCTAGTCCAAAAAACAGTTATTCTACTACAGGTTACAGCTCTCCGCAGAGGTTATCACGCTGGAGAAATGGCTGGCATTTTCACACAAACGAGATGTCATGAGATTAAAGAGGGCAATTGAAACTGCCATTAAAACGCTCAGCCTTATTTGGAGCAGTCAGGAACCCCGCAAAGTCCCATATTCCTCTAATCTAGGGGTAGTCAAACTGCGGCCCTCCAGATGTCCATGGACTACAATTCCCAGGAGCCCCTGCCAGCATTTGCTGGCAGGGGCTCATGGGAATTGTAGTCCATGGACATCTGGAGGGCCGCAGTTTGACTACCCCTGCTCTAATCCTTCATAACTGCAATGGACTCATTTGCATTTGACTCTGAAAATGAGAACTTCTGCAAAATAAGGAAACTGGGATCAATAACCCATCCAGACATTCTGGCATGGAACATCACAGCTGTTGTAACAGTATGCCGCAAATCTCTTCAAGTCAGGGGATTAAAAAAAAAGACATTTATGCCCATCCATCAATGCATCGGGACCCTAATCTAACTCTCTGAGAAAGAAAGGAAAAAATGCAGCTCTGGGTCATCAGGTTATCTGCTCTAATGAAAGAGGGTCATTAACCACAATGCTTCAAGTTCTGTCTTTCTATCTCTCATCCTAAAGTGGGAGGTTGCAAATGAATTTCTTAACAGTCATTAACGACAATGTTAGAACTCCTGATGTCAAGGCTTTGGAGATCGTTTAAGTGATCAAAGCTTAATTAGAAACCATTTCTTTGGTAACCAGGCACCTGAAAAGCCACATCTGTCTCGAATCAACAGGATGAAAAGGCAAAATGGATCAATGTGAATGATGAGGCTTAAAGAAAATGTTTCCCGCTGTACAATATCCTACAGCCTTTTAATTCTGGTATAAAGTATCAAACCTCCAAGTGGGAATTAATAGGGGCTTGGGGACTGAAATGTGCAAACACAGAAGGGAAGCCTGGGCAGATCTACCCAGAAGTAAGTCCCATTTTATCCCATTAGTCTTACTCCCAAGGAAGTGCTCTTAGGATTGCAGCAGTAATGAGGAACCCAGAGCTATCCTCAACAGAACTTCACCCCGCTAAACTCTCTGAACTGGAAGTTTGTACATAACTAATAGATCTGTCGGAACTTTCCTCATTATTTTGCAAGAATCTCCAGGAACTTTCCTCATTATTTTTTTCTTCCATCAATTTTCATGTGTTGATCATTTGTTCCCAAGAGACCAAATGACCTTCCCAAAGGGTGAGCTTTAGCTATGGGGGGAAAGATTAATGTAAGCTGGTGCGACACAGTGGCTAAGAGAAAGAGGCATAAACCAAGAGCTTGGTGACTCCTTCATCTGCCAGAAATTCAAGCCACAGTCTCTTGGCCTCAGTCCTTCCATCTCTACTATGGGTGTGTTACTACTGGTTTACTGTACAGCAGTGGTTCCCAACCTGCGGGCCGCGGCCCGGTGCCGGGCCGTGAAGGCCATGGCACCAGGCCGCGGCTCCCTCTCCCCGCCCCCCCCCCCCGCAGTAAAAAACTTCCTAGGCCGCAAGCTTGCGGCCCGGGAAGCTTCTTACTGCGAGAGGGCGGGGAGAGGGAATCAGGGCCGGGCCGCGCCCGTGCGGGCCGATCCGTGGGCGCGGCTCGTGGGTGCGGCCTGATCCACGGGCGCGGCCCGCAGGCGCGGCCCGCCGCGTGGGCGTGGCCCGTGCGGGCGCGGTCCTCCCGGGCGCGGCCCGATGCCCTGCCGGTCCCCAGCTTCATAAAGGTTGGGGACCACTGCTGTACAGGGTTGTTGTATGAATTATGCAAAAACATGTTTAGAGGGAACCCTTCAAAATGTTATTCATTTGGAACAAAAAACTTAAATCATGTTTGTTTGGTAGGAGATTTAGCTTGATGGATCAGTACAGGTGATTTTATTTACTTGGTCAGGTTACAGTAATGCATCCTTCTGTAATGATGCCCTTGAAGACAACATGGAAATTTGCATCTGGTTCAGAAGGCACCAGCCGTATTTCTGTCAGGAGCAAGCCTAAGGGAACATATCTTGCTTGTTGGAGGGCCAGTGTGGTATAGTGGTTCCAAATGGCAGCTGCTAATCTGGAGAACCAGGTTTGATTCCTCACTCTTCCACATGCAGACAGCCAGGTGACCTTGGACCAATCACAGTCCTCTCAGAGCTCTCTCAACCTCACCTACCTCACAAGGTGTCTGTTGTGGGGAGAGGAAAGGAAGGTGATTGTAAGCTTCAGGTAGGAAAAAAACCAGGTACAAATCAGTTCTTATTGCAGCCACATTGACCCCCAGTTTGTTTCCAACTCAAGGTCCTGGTTATGAGCTTTAAACTGTTTCATGGGCTGGAACCCACATCTCTAGAGGACCATCTCTTTCCATCTATATATTAATATTAATATTTATATTTTTTACCCTGCCATGCCCAGAAGCCTGCCACTCTCCCCAGGCACCAACTGCAGTCCCCAAACTTAAGATAGCCTGCCTGGCATGAGCCTGTACGTTTTGCAGCATGGTTCCCACTCTGCCAGAAGTCTCCCTTCTGTCTTGTTACTGGGAGGAGCATGCAGCTCTCCAGGTAGCTAGGTTTAGTCTTGCTAGAAATGGTTCGAAGACACTCGTTGGGCATTTGATTTGCCAGGACTTTTAATAGCACATAAGCTGCAGGCATCGTGGGCAGAGGGTTTATCCAGGCCTGTATTTTGTGGATTTTAAATAGCAATGTTTCAAATTGTTATTTGTAAGCTGCCTTGAGGATCAAGGAAAGGTGAGATGTAAACCTTTAAATGAATTTCTGAAATTGATAATTTACAACAATGGATGTGAGGATTATTGGCATAAATATTTCCCCCCTCCCAAATCCTTTTTAGTTTTATTATGTTATTATACTGTCGAAGGACCTTTCATCCCAACAATAACTGACCCCTTCCAAAAATGCATTTCTATTCTTGTTTTGGCAATATGCATATACTAGCTTCAAAACCCGTTCCTGAGCACGGGCTTTGAAAGGGCCCCCTCCCCTGGCCCCTGGCCAGGCAGCTTAAGGTGGCTTTGGGCTGCAGATCGCAGCCAGATAAAGTGGGGCAGGCGGGGACTGGCCAGCTCATTAGCAGGGCTGGGACAGAGCTCCTTAGCAGGCAGTCAGCAGGCTCAGCCTAGCAGGCCAAGAGGCCCTCGTTAGCAAGCCCTCCACCATAACCCTTTGCCCATGGCCCTCTCCCCTTACCTGCTGCTGGCTCCAGGCACTGAGGTGTCTGAGAGCAAAGAGGCTAGAGTCCAGGGATGGAGGGCGGGAGCTGCAGGGGCAGGGCCAATCAGGGCAAAGCTGGCTGCACCCTGATTCGACCTATTCTAACTTGAACAGCCGGACACATCCCACCCCTAGGCTGTTTCACAAATATATAGAAGAACAACAATGGATAAGGATATATTACTTCAATCAATCTGTGAATCCGTTTAAAAGCTGGTGATGAATTAATTATTTAGCCAGTTTATAGCACTAAGAATTGCAGATAGTCTGGAACCTAAGGTAGAGTCAGAATCAGAGGACTCATTCTGTGCTTGAACTGTCAGCCACTGAGCAGCCAGGTCAGTGTCAGAAGCTCTGAAGAATCTAAAGAGCGTTTACTGACCTGCAATACCTCAACCTGGCCATCTTCAGGGGTGGCGCTGAAGTGCAGCAGATGGAAGGATAGCAACCCCCCCCCCCCCCTCACTAGCAAGCTCTAAGGCACCATGTACCTTGGTTCTGTTGTCTGAGTCCATGGGTATCTTACAATACTGTATTTTCTCTGCATACAAATTACACCATTTTGTCACTGGGATCATGTAATTGTTCCTCTAGCTAAGCTTGGCATTTCCTTTGCAAATGCTGGAAGGTTACATAAGCTTTTCTGGGTTGCAAAACAAATGAGGACCAAAGTCCTTTTTGTCCCATTTGCCCCCCCTCCCTTTTCAAAAGTGTAATTTATTTATTTGCGGCTTCTGAAACAGCTCTCTCCCCCGCTCTGCTTTCTCCCGTGTGGCACTGCCCCTTTGAAGATGTCGGCCGCCTTTGCCCTTCTTCCGGCTTCTGCAGCCTTCCTTTTGTTTGCCAAGAAAATGGCCCAAGTCTCATTAGGGTAGACAGAAAGGAAAGGGCAGCCTGCAGGGTGACTTGTCCTCAGCTGTGACCCTATTAAGGGGGAAAAATAACAGGCCAAGGTTTGCTTAAGAATCCCTGTGGAAAATGCCACACAAAACTTTCTTTAAAGAAGCCGACTTCCTCCCCCTCCCCCAAGACACATACACTTGCATGTTTTGATCTTTTGCTGAAGATTGAAGATCTCCGCATTGGAAGCGTTAGATGCGAGAGGTTGATGAAGTCATTGAAGGCCTGAACGGCGAGGCAGAGGAACGCGTCTTTCTCAAATGCCAGATGGCGCTTGTCTAGCAACCGATCAACCAGAGGACACATAAATGCCGACGAGCAATTATATAGAATAGCTGATCATGTTGTCTCCATAGCTGGTGCCAAAGAAACAGCATAAGGGCAATATGTTTTTGGTAGCACAATAATGTAGAATCGTAGAATCAATACGAGTGGGGAAAAGCATGGCCACGGACACCCAACCCTTTTATGAAATGTAAGCGGTATCAGCTTCCCATTTCTACTTCATCTTCATCAACATCGGTTGTATTTCTTTCCTGCCCTTTCCCTTTGGGGAATGTCACTGAGATGCAACCCAGGACTTTAAGCGCAGCCCCATTTAGAAGAGTGTACAGAGCTGAGGCTGCCCAATCGAAAAAACAGAGCCAGAAAAGCGGCAGAAAATCGCCAATTAAAATGGTCAAGAAGCTGGCACTGGCAACTCTTCCTCAGGATAAAAATAAATTTTTATTTTTAAAAAAAGAGAAACACCCTGGTGCAGGGCAGATATAGGAGACTTACAGAGCCTCTTGTGGCGCAGAGTGGTAAGGCAGCAGACATGCAATCTGAAAGCTCTACCCATGAGGCTAGGAGTTCGATCCCAGCAGCCGGCTCAAGGTTGACTCAGCCTTCCATCCTTCCGAGGTGGGTAAAATGAGTACCCAGCTTGCTGCTGGGGGGTAAACGGTCATGACTGGGGAAGGCACTGGCAAACCACCCCGTATTGAGTCTGCCATGAAAACACTAGAGGGCATCACCCCAAGGGTCAGACATGACCTGGTGCTTGCACAGGGGATACCTTTACCTTTACAGAATTATGAAGGCTGTGGGACACTTCAGCCAAAATATGAAAACCTGATGTTTGTACAGGGTTGCCAATTTCCAGAGGGTGACTGGAGATCTGGGATTACCTCCAATTTCCAGAGGACATTGACCAGGTTACTAGGGTTAGTATGGCCAGGTTGGTTGAGAGTTGACAAACCAAACATATCAACTAAAAAGAAAAAGGGCATTTATTCATTGAAGTTGCTCCCTCAGAAAGCAGCAATGACCCCACAGAATTCTTTTTTTGAAATCCCTTCTTTCCATATTGGACACTACACAAAGTCTCACTGACTTGCCTTGATGCTATGATCTGCCACAGACTCCTTGCTCCACTAAATTAATTAATAGATGATATCATCTGAAGCAAAAAAACTGATTAAGGGATGTTCAGAAATCAGGGATCAGGGATCGTTGCTAGCCGCTTGGTTGTAAATTGGGATGGAGATGGGGCTCAGTGGCAGAGAATCTGCATTGTATGCAGAGGGTCCCAGATTCAGTCCCTGGCATCTGCAGTTTGAAAGAAGGACCACTTAGTACAGTAGTCCCCAACCTTTCCGAGGCTGGGGACCGGAAGGGCATCGGGCCGCGCCCACATGGACCGGCCACGCCCGCGCATCGGGCCGTGCCCACGGGCTGCGCCCACGCATTGGGCCGCGCACCGCGGGTCGTGCCCGCACATCGGGCCACGCCCGCGGGTCGCGCCCGCACATCGGGCCACTCCCGCGGGCCGTGCCCGCACGGGCCGCACATGCGTGATGCGCGGCCCGGCCCTGATTCCCTTTCCCCACCCTCCCGCAGTAAGAAGCTTCCCGGGCCGCAGTTTTTTACTGCGGGGGAGGGGCGGGGAGAGGGAGCCGCGGCCCGGCGCCATGGCCTCCGCGGCCCGGCACCGGGCCACGGCCTGCAGGTTGGGGACCACTGACTTAGGGCGGTATATAAATCTAAATAAATAAAATAATAAAAAAGAATAGACCAGCCTTTCTCAACTTGTTTACTGTTGAGAAATCCCTGAAACATTCTTCAGACTCTATCTATATAGGGATATCAGGAACGGGGCTTGAGTGCTACTGCTCCAATCTGTTCCCCTAGTCCATCTCCATTCTCCCAACTAATAACAGCACAATTGCTTGGATAAATATAAGTTTTGGAAATCAACACAGACATAATTGAATTCCTACAAGAGTTCCATGAAGGAAAAGGTGCACTGAAGGAAGAAGAAGAGTTAGGTTTTTATACCCCGCTTTTCACTTCCAGATGGAGCCTCAAAGCAGCTTACCTTCCCTTCTTCTCCCCGCAACAGACACCCTGTGAGGGAGGTGAGGCTCAGTGAGCTCTGACAGAAATGCTCTGTGAGAACAGCTCTAACAGGACTGTGGCTAGCCCATGGCTACCCAGAGAGCCAGTTTGGTGTAGTGGTTAGGAGTGCGGACTTCTAATCTGGCATGCCAGGTTCCATTCTGCGCTCCCCCACATGCAACCAGCTGGGTGACCTTGGGCTAGTCACAGCACTGATAAAACTGTTCTGACCGAGCAGTGATATCAGGGCTCTCTCAGCCTCACCCACCCCACAGGGTGTCTGTTGTGGGGAGAGGAATGGGAAGGTGACTGTAAGCCGCTTTGAGCCTCCTTCAGGTAGGGAAAAGTGGCATATAAGAACCGACTCTTCTTCTTCTTCTTCTTCTTCTTCTTCTTCTTCTTCTTCTTCTTCTTCTTCTTCTTCTAGCTGCATGTAGAGGAGCGGGAAATGAAACCCGGTTCTCTAATCACCAGATGACCAAGATCAGTTCTCGTGGAGAAAATAGCTGTCTTGGAGGCTGGACTTTATACCATTATGCCCTGCTGAGGTCCCTTCAATACCCAAACCCTGCCCTCCCCAAATTCCACCCCTAAAATCTCCAGGTATATCCCAACCTTGAGCTAGCAACCCTATCAGTTCAGTATCAGCGGTTCAGAAAAGCTGTGGCCAGGGATAAAGATGGGAGAAAATAGGTGTGTGGATTTATGTACTCCAACAGAATGTCTATCCTAAAGCACTTTCCGTTTGTAAAAATGAAGGGGCCTAAAAGTGAGCTGATTGTGTTCGGTTCTGAATTACCAAAGGATAACAGCGAGGCACGGAATTGATTCAAGCAGCCTTCAAGGTTGGCCCTCCAGGCCTGCGATGATTGCAGCCTCCTCCTGCAGGTTTAGTTTCCTGCTCTTTCACCCCAGCTCAGTTCAACATGTTGGAGTTCGTGTCAAAATAACAAAACCTCCAACGTCAGCAGAAAGCGGAAAAATGAAATTCCACTTTGAAAATGATGTCCAAGTGATGAATGGTAACTGGTTCGTTGGGGCAATATTGAGGCTTCGCTAAGACTCACTGAGAAGATTGCTGGAGACTCAAAGGTGGGGGCAGGATTCACTGACTTCCCCCAAGCTGTTCCACGCAATTGCTGGTTGGAGGAAAACTTTCACTCTGTACAAGAAGATTAAGATATTTCCCCCCCTCTCTCATGCGCGCACACATGCATGCATGCAGCCCAAAGGTTGCAGCTTAAAAATGTAGAAAACATCAAATTCCATTCAGGTCTGAGTGCCATTTGGATCAATTAGTGCTTCCCATAGAAGCATATCGGTTCCACTGACATCATAAACATGGCATGAATTTCAGTTGATGTTGTGCCATCTGCCTGCAACGTAGCCTGGCATTCATCACTAAGCCTGCACAGAATAACAATGACGCCTCCCCCCTCCACAAAGACAAAACAATATATATTTTTTATCAGACAAGCAACAACAACGGTTCTCATCAAAATGTTTGGCAGTGGTGGCGGGAGCCATCAAGCTGCAGCTGCCTTATAGCAACCCTGGAAGGTTTTCAAGGCAAGAGATGTTTAGAGATGTCTCACTATTGCCCGCTTCTAAATAGGATCCCCAGTATTCCTTGGTGGTCTCCCACCCGAATACCAACCAAGGCTGACTCTGCTTAACTCCTGAGCTGTGATGAGATTGGGCTATCCAGGGCTGATTCTGCACTTACTTTGTTTATTCCGTTGTGGATCCTGCTGAATTCAGATCGATTTGAACTTGGGTCTTCCTCTCTTCCCCCCCCCCCAATTGAAACAGAAAAGTGTTCTCCCACCCCTGAGGACTTGATGAGTGGGAGAAAAAAAAAAGTCCCCACATTGTGGCAGTCTAGGAATTTCCCCTAGTCTCTATGGTAAGGATAACATACAGTAGGGAATGCAGCCCAGAGCGTCACCCAGTAGTGATATCACATCTGCTCCATATTCTGCCTTCCTTAGGCACCACTCTCCAAATGCCTTTGTTGAGGCATTGCAGGGGGACTCTTCTGAGGGGCTCCCATAAACATCAGAGAGTTTCATTTTACTGGTGGTATGTTAATGTTATATTGGCGTCCATTTATTCTGTCATATGGCTACTGTTTCTCTCTCTCTCTCTCCATTGGACAAACAGCACAATCTGTACATCAAAGAACAAATAGACAGAAATCTGACAATATACCTGATGATACCCAGAAACCCATAAGCGCTGAACTATGATTAATTAAGAGATTTAAAATTGCCTCTCCTTTACAGATGTTAATTCGTTCTGTTTATCCTGCTTCACACAGGAGTTTCCTTGATCTGTCTCTAAGTTTATCCTAAACCCAACTTTTCTGTTGCTTTTAACTTTTGAGTATAACTATATTTTCTATGGATTCCCACTCAATGCATCTGATGAAGTCATCTCTAACAGGGAAAAAAAATCTGGCTGGAACATATTTTGTTTGCCTTTAAGGTGCCACAGAACTTCTGCATAATTATCCTTTTTTTAAAGAAAAAGCTAACTTTTTCTGATTTTCTGCTGACTGCAAGCATTTCTCTTTTCAAAACGTTAGTCACAGCTCCCCCCAGCACAATTTCATCCCAGCTGTGACTAACATTTGAGTCTGAGCATGCATGCTTATAATTTTTTGCTCTCTTCCACTGGCAAACCTGCTGGGCGTCCAGTGCTGAGAACTGCAGTAATTATTAGTCGCAATAAGAGGACTACCCTTTGCATCACGCTGTTAGCTGAAAAATTCATCTCCACCAACTAGTTGTCCTGTCTCCGGTGTCACAAACCTTTCCGACGACTTTTATAAAAATCAGTATTCTGTCCAATAGCTAATTTTATTGAATGTTTCTGCACAGCTCTAAGTGCTCTGCAAGTAGAGCTGTCAATTCCTGTTCAGGAAATACCCGGACATTTCAGGGTGGAGCCCAGGGCCAGTTTATGCACATGGCACATGTAGCACATGCTACAAGCCTCACACTTCCAGAGGTCCTACCTGGTGCCTTCCACCTCATGGATGGCAGCCTCTCTCCTTCTCCCCTTTTCCTCTTTAAGGAGACTTGGAGTGCCTCTGCCCCTCTGCCCCCAGTCTGGCTGCTCCTGGCACAATTGTACTTTGCTAGGGCCCCACAAATCCTTAAGCCACTCCTGGTGGAGTCTGGGGAGGGCAGAGTTTGAAGAAGGTGCTCAGGGGTGATGTGACCTCTGTAGTCTGGAGCAGTGGTCCCCAACCCCCGGTCCGGGGACCGGTGCCGGTCCGCAGATCAGTTGGTACCGGTCCGTGACTCCCTCCTCCTCCTCCTCCTCCTCCTTCCTGGCTGCTGCCTCGGGGGCTGCCCTGCTACTCTGCTACCGGCTCACCTTTGGTGCTCTCCGGCGGCCGCCATGGCTGGGGCTTCCCCTCGGCATGGCACTGCGCAGCTGCTGCTGGCAGCGCCTCCCAGCGGACAGCGGGATGCAAGTGGAGCAGGGACTCAGGCGGCGGTGATGTGCCTCAGCAAAAGACTACCCCCCATACGGGCCTCAGTAAAACTGTCAAGCATTGACTGGTCCCCGGTGATAAAAAGGTTGGGGACCACCGGTCTGGAGGACACTTATAATTCAGGCATCCCCTGAAATCACCTGGGATCCACCTGGAAATAGGGAGCCCTACTTGCATGTGATTGTTTTTTGTTAGAAGTGTTTATTTAAAGTGAATTTTGTGCTCAGAGGGAAATCCACCCTTCCTGAAAGGAAAGACAGGAACCTCATTTTCAGAGATTTTTACCTTCCCACCCATTAGCAAAGGCTGCTACTGTGCAATACTCTGACTGTTGCTGCTCTTAAAACTGCAGTCAAGACAAGGCTGCTACAGCTCTCCCCCCCCCCCCCCCATTGCTTTGTGCGATTGACACACCTGGCTCCCTTCAGTGCTGCAGCTTGGTGTAGTCGTTAAGAGTGGCGGCTTCTAATCTGGTGAGCTGGGTTTGATTCCCTGCTCCCCCACATGGAGCCAGCTGGGTGACCTTGGGCTTGCGCCACATCACTGATAAGGCTGTTCTGACCAAGCAGTGATATCAGGGCTCTCTCAGCCTCACCCACCCCACAGGGTGTCTGTTGTGGGGAGAGGAAAGGGAAGGTGATTGTCAGCCGCTTTGAGATTCCTTCAGATAGAGAAAAGTGGCACATAAGAACCAACACTTCTTCTTCTGACTCGTGACAGCAAGAAAGGAAGGGGCAGATCCAAAGGAAGCAGTAGACAAGCTGCAACCTCGGCGTTGAACTCGTTGGCCATCAAACTTCCCTTGTTCGGCTGCTACCATCTGCCAGTCACCAAGTATGTTTGGTTCAGCCCTGAATTGCCCACTGAACAGGTTTTTATTATTTTTCCCCCAGAAATGTGTGTGCATAAAAGCTGTCAAGTGCTGATTTATGGCAACCCTATCAGATCAATGACCTCCAAAATGTCTTCTTATTAACAGTCTTGCTCAAGACATGCAAACTAAAGGCCGTGGCTTCCTTGATGGAGTCAATCTGCCTCATATTGGGTCTTTTCCTGCTGCCTTCATCATTTCCCGGCATTGTTGACTTTTTGCATGGCTCTCGTCTTCTAATAATGTGAGCATCGGTCTGATCATTTTAGCCTCTATGGATATTTCAGGCTTGATTTGACTAGAAGTCCCTAATTTGTCTTTTTTGCAGCTTGGTACATTCATGTGTTACTCATCAATTTGGCCTGGCAGAATCTTTGGGCATGCACATTTTAAAATGTGCATGCCCAAAGATGCTGCCAGTCCAAATTGATGGGTAACACTTGAACGTACCAAACTGTATGACACTGAATCTGACTATTGATCTATCAGGGACAGTCTGACTGGCAGAGGCTCTCCAAGGTCTGAGTCCAGATCTTTCACAGCAGTACCTGATCCTTTTAGCTAAAGATTCCAGGACTGAAGCTTCTGTATACCAAACAGATGTTTAACACTGAACCACGGTCCCTTCCCTAAGCGGGTTTCTCATCAGCAGTCTTCCTAGTCTAGAGAATGACTGTTAAGACCTGGTGACTCACCAGAGACCTCTGATCTGGACTGGGGACTAAGACTGTTGACTTCTGTTCATTCGTGCGGTTCTGGAGCTCCGATAGTTCATCCATATCCTATAGAATCATAGAATCATAGAATCATAGGGCCTTTTCGCACGGGGATCTTTGTTGCAAATTGTTTGCGGAATGAAAAATCGCCATTTAAAATAGTGGAATTCGTCGTTTTGCACACCTGGCTTTGTAGTGGAATCAGTTGCGTTTTTTAGCGTTTCCCACAGGCTTCCGGTCTCGGCAGAAATCGCTAGAAAGGAAGCGCTATTGCCAAGCTCGTCCCGCCCCTGGCCGTCAAGCAGCCAATGGGCAGCCGTTAGCATGCTCCCAAACAGCCGCTTTCCCTTTAAGAAAGGTTTTTTTTTAAAAAAAACAGACCCATAGCAACGAATCTGTGTAGATTCGTTGCTACGGAGAGACCCATCCAGCTGCCTAATGTGAGCTGTCGTTTGATTGTATGATCGTTTGCACGCTGCCTCGAGTGATAAAAAAAAATTCCCCCCCCCCCTTCTCACGGGCTCGATTTTCGGCTGAATTTATGTGTAAAAAATAAAGGGACTTTATTTCAGCAAACGGGCTTTTAAGTGGTTTGTGCTTAGTGACTAAAGGTGAAGGAATGAAGCCAGGGAAGCCTCTAAACAGAAAGAGGCTCGCCGGTGCGTTTATCCCCGCTCGCTCCGAGAAAAAAAAATGGCGATCGCTTCGCCGGAAGTTTGGAGGAGAGAGCCAGGGGGAGGGACTTTGAAGAACCAGCAACAATGGTAACGCACAGGTCTTTAGCGCTAGTGTTGCAGATTGGTTGCAGGAGTGTATCGCTATCCGGAGGGTGAATCCACTTTTCTGGATTCCCCTGAAAGCGCTAAAACGAAGCGCTTATTGCTGATCGGTTTCAGGAGTGTTGCAGATTGTCTACGACGTCGTGGGTAATGCCAAATTAGTAGCGTTTTCAATTAGCAACCATTGTGCTATTTTTAAGCCGTGGGAAATGGCCCATAGAGTTGGAAGGGACCTCATGGGTCATCTAGTCCAACCCCCTGCACTATGCAGGACACTCATATCCCAATCGCTCATCCACTGTAAGCTGCCACCTCCTTGAATCTTCACAGAATCAGCCTCTTTGTCAGATGGCTCTCCAGCCTCTGTTTAAAAATTTCCAAAGTTGGAGAACCCACCACCTCCTGAGGAAGCCTGTTCCACTGAGGAACTTCTCTAAATGTCAGGAACTTCTTCCAGATGGAATTTCTTTTGAATTAATTTCATCTATTAATTTCATCTATGGGTCACTAGTGCCAAGTACCATCTACTAGTGCAGGCTGTAGGAATGTACTGTAACTCTTTTCTATTTTGTTTTGTTCTCCTGTGTCTAATTTATATCAGTGCAATTAGAACATGTATTTTGAAACAAGTGGTCTGTTGAATCTTTATCTATTGAAAGCACTGAGAAATGGCAAACTTCCATGGTATGTGGTTTTTGGCCTTTATCATACCTTGGGGTAGGGGGACAAACTATGCACAGAATAGAATTCAACAAAACACCAACATTACAATAGATACTGTGAGATTCCACAGGGAAGCTGAACTTCAGGGCATTTTCCTCCAGATGTGTCAGACTCTTTTTTTGACTTGGGAGTGTAGGCGGGGGGGGGGGGGTGCAGAATCAATAGCTCAGTGGCAGAGCATCTGCATTACATGCAGAAGATTCCAGGTTCAAATTAAATGATCAGGTTGCAGGTGATGTGAAAGACCTATGCCAGAGACCCTGGAAAGCTGCTACCGATCAGAGCAGGCGATACTGATCTTGATAGGCCAATGGTCTGACTCAGTATAAGGCTGCTTCATGCATTCATGTACTCCTTCTGTGTACCCAGTGCTGCTTTTTGCACAGACAATACATCCTTTTGCATTCCATGACTGGATGCTGAGAGGGAGGATAATCACCTGTCACACAAATAGCTCTGTGTAGAGATTACAATGGTTAGAGACTTTCAATACAAGGTAGATGCATTTAAAAGGAGGAAGGGAGAGAGTGGGCACATGGCAGGGATGAAAAGGAGCACATGTCCTCATTCTCAATGCTTCATTGTTCTCAGCGTGCGTCGCCGGTGTGTGTATTCATTATTCACTTGACGTATATTAAAAAGGGGTTCTTTTGTCAGAAGAGACCCTGGAACCTATGCCGGTTTCTGGGGATGTTTAATAGCAACTGCTAGTTGATTCATTTCCTTTTGTAATGCTTACGGGACTGAAAAATCAATAAAATCCACAAAGTAGTCCTCCAGGAAACAAAATAAACATCTCCTGCAGTTGCCTGGTGTAGAGAGTCAGCTTGGTGTAGTGGTTAGGAGTGGCAGCTTCCAATCTGGCAAACCAGGTTTGATTCCCCGTTCTCCTGCATGCAGCCAGCTGAGTGACCTTGGGATCGCCATGGCACTGATAAAGCTGTTCTGACTGAGCAGTAATATCAGGGCTCTTTCAGCCTCACACACATTGCAGGGTGTCTGTTGTGGGGAGAGGAAAGGGAAGGCGAATGTAAGCTGCTTTGAGACTCCTTCGGGTAGAGAAAAGTGGCACATAAGAACCAGCTCTTCTTCTGCAGTCTACCTTCACAGAGACCATTCCCGTTTTTGTTGATTTAAAAATAAACCATGCAAAATGACTTTTGCTCAGGGATATTTGGGTCTGTTATTTTCTGATGGTTATATCCCCCCTCTTCCTTTAGTGAAGAAAGAATAGCCCAGTAGAATAATCTGCTAGGTTTTCAGAAGAAGGAGGTTGGTTTTTAAACCCCACTTTTCTCTACCTTGAGGAGTCTCAAAGTGGCTTGCAAACACCTTCCCTTCCCCTCCTCACAATAGGTAGGTGGACTGAGAGAGCTCAGAGAACTGTGACTGGACCACCCCACCAGGCTTCATATGGAGGAGTGAGGAATCAAACCTAGATTTTCAGATTAGAATCCATTGCTCTGGATCATAGAATCATAGAGTTGGAAGGGACCTTCTCGGTTTGAACCAGTACAGCTCTAGGATGGAGGATGAAGCTCACATTCCCTTTCATTTCCTAACATGTGGTGTAATGGTTATTCTCAGACCAATGATGTGGGAGAATCCTCATGGACACTGTCATGGAAACTCACTGGGTGACTTTGGACCAGTCTCTCTTAGCATAATTTGAGGATTATTCTTGTGAGGGTAAAGTGGAGGAAGGGAGACAAGGCAGCTTTGTGTCCTCACTGTGGAGAAAAGCAGGATTTAACCATCGGAATATATATCACATCCATGATCAGATAGATGTGTGCATGGAGATCATTGGGTTCCACTGTTTTCTGCAAGTGACATCACCATGTGGCTACCCTAAATTCAGATTGGGGCCATGTGTGAAGGGCAGAGAGTGGCTCACTCTTCCATCTCCATGTGGTTTCATGATCTGAAACCATCACTGTAATGACTGGAGAAAGAAAGACAGAGATTCATAGTTGCTTCCTTTTTTAAAGGTCCAATTTCAAATTACAAAAGTTTAACCCCTTCCAATGCAAAAGCACCCCCCCTGCTGTAATTGAGCATTAAAAATACTAGGGAAAAGCTGGTATCTCATTTGTTTTGGGCATCTATCAAAGAGGTTTAAAAATTAAAAAAAACAGCTCAATAATACCAGCCTATCGGGATGCAACAAAAGGGTAAGTCATGCTAAGGGAGATATTGCAAGGCCAAGAAATCCATTGTTAATTAAAATGTAATAGCCCCAGTGAAGCTAAATTAATCAAGAGTGTCACCCACTGAAACTTTTAACTCCAAACTCATTGCTTTCAGTGGGGTTATAGGTGCAGCTAGATGACAGATCTTAAAAAGTAGTGAAAAAATAATTGAAAGCAACCCAAAGAATCAGTGCATTCCCTGTTGCCACTGCCTTGGATCCAGAACAGGGACTAGAAAATCAGTAAAATCTACTTGGCATTTTCCTTGCCTTGTCTCTCCAGCCTCTAGGTAGGGTCTGGGGATCTCCCTGAATCCAGCTGATCTCCAGGCTGCAGAAACTAGTTCCCCTGGTCATAAAAGCTGTATGGCATTGTACCCTGCTGAGGTTTCTCCCCTTCACCACTTCCAGGAATTAAGAGAAGCACGACTATGATGGTTGAGAGGCTGGAATCCATGGCTCACGAGGAGAGGCTGGGAGAGCTGGGCATGTGTAGCTTGGAGAAGAGGAGGACAAAGGGTGATATGACAGCTGTGTTAACTGCATAAAAGGTAGACATGTTGAAGAGCAGGGCAACTTGTTGACTGAAGCTTTAAAGGACTAGGAGCAATAGATTCAGATTATGGGAAAGGATGCTCCACTTATACATTAGAAGGCATTTTCTGATGGAGAGGGCTGTTTGAAGATTGAATATGCTGCCTCAGAGGGGGAGTCTCTCCTTCATTGGAAGTTTTTAGGAGACTGGATGAGCATCTGTCAGGAGTGTGTGATTTTTAAGTCCCTGAAAAAGGGGCGGGGTTGGACTGGATGGTCCTTCATAGTCTCTTCTGTGTGATTCTGATGGAAGGCTGAACTCTTGTGAGGTGAAGGAGCCCTGTAAGATTCCCAGGTCCCCCATCCTATGGCCAGTACAGGAGGTTGCTAGTGCCTTTGCCAGGGAAGAGCCACTTAAGTTGGTGAGAAGTTCCTTAGGCCTGTATTTTTTCATTCCGACTTTGATGAGAAGGGGAGGATACATGGCAAATTCACTAGAGCCATCTGCAGATATTGCAATGACATTTCATTTACATGTAGCTTGTCTGGAGACCACCCGTCATGCATGTGGGGAGCATGTTGTTGTTGTTGTTATGTGCGAAGTCGTGTCCGACCCATCGCGACCCCATGGACAATGATCCTCCAGGCCTTCCTGTCCTCCACCATTCCGCGGAGTCCATTTAAGTTTGTACCTACTGCTTCAGTGACTCCATCCAGCCACCTCATTCTCTGTCGTCCCCTTCTTCTTTTGCCCTCGATCGCTCCCAGCATTAGGCTCTTCTCCAGGGAGTCCTTCCTTCTCATGAGGTGGCCAAAGTATTTGAGTTTCATCTTCAGGATCTGGCCTTCTAAAGAGCAGTCAGGGCTGATCTCCTCTAGGACTGACCGGTTTGTTCGCCTTGCAGTCCAAGGGACTCGCAAGAGTCTTCTCCAGCACCAGAGTTCAAAAGCCTCAATTCTTTGACGCTCGGCCTTCCTTATGGTCCAACTTTCGCAGCCATACATTGCAACTGGGAAGACCATAGCCTTGACTAAACGCACTTTTGTTGGCAGGGTGATGTCTCTGCTTTTTAGGATGCTGTCTAGATTTGCCATAGCTTTCCTCCCCAAGAACAAGCGTCTTTTAATTTCTTGCTGCAGTCCCCATCTGCAGTGATCTTGGAGCCCAGGAAAATAAAATCTGTCACTATCTCCATTTCTTCCCCATCTATTTGCCAGGAATTGAGAGGGCTGGATGCCATGATGTTCGTTTTCTTGATGTTGAGTTTCAAGCCAACCTTTGCACTCTCCTTCTTCACCCGCATCAACAGGCTCTTTAGTTCCTCTTCACTTTCTGCCATTAGAGTGGTATCATCTGCATATCTGAGGTTGTTGATATTTCTCCCTGCAATCTTGATCCCAATTTGTGACTCCTCTAATCCCGCATTTCTCATGATGTGCTCTGCATACAAGTTAAATAGGCAAGGCGACAGTATACAGCCTTGCCGAACTCCTTTCTCAATTTTGAACCAATCAGTGATTCCATGTTCAGTTCTCACTGTTGCTTCTTGACCTGCATATAAATTTCTCAAAAGACAAATAAGATGCTCTGGTATTCCCATCTCTTTAAGAACTTGCCACAGTTTGTTGTGCTCCACACAATCAAAGGCTTTAGCATAGTCAATGAAGCAGAAGTAGATGTTCTTCTGGTACTCCCTAGCTTTCTCCATGATCCAGCGTATGTTGGCAATTTGATCTCTAGTTCCTCTGCTTCTTCGAAATCCTGCCTGTACTTCTGGAAGTTCTCGGTCCACATATTGCTGGAGCCTAGCTTGTAGGATTTTGAGCATAACTTTGCTAGCATGAGAAATTAGTGCAATGGTGCGGTAGTTTGAACATTCTTTGGCATTGCCCTTCTTTGGGATTGGAATGTAAACTGACCTTTTCCAATCCTGTGGCCATTGTTGAGTTTTCCAAATTTGCTGGCATATTGAGTGTAGCACTTTTACTGCATCGTCCTTTAAGATTTTGAATAGTTCAACTGGAATGCTGTCACCACCACTAGCTTTATTGTTGCTCAGACTTCCTAAGGCCCATTTGACTTCACATTCCAGGATGTCTGGCTCCAGGTCAGTAACTACCCCACTGTGGTCATCAGGGATGTTAAGCTCGCTCTTGTATAGTTGTTCTGTATAATTTTTCCACCTTTGTTTAATCTCTTCTGCTTCTGTGAGGTCCCTACCATTTTGGTCCCTTATCATACCCAACTTTGCATGAAACGTTCTCTTCATATCTCCAATATCTCCAAGTGGGGAGCATAAGGGACACCAAAATATACCCAGTTACCATGACTGGGAAACATGTGGCCTTTCAATGCAGGCACAGTTTCTATTTGCAATTATGAGAAACCCAAACCAATTTACATGTTATGTGATTATACAAATTGCTCTCCTGAAACACACAACTGGTTGGCTTCCTCCTCTGTGCAAACAGAATGTCCGCAAGTTATCTGCAGAGGGTGTATGTTTCTTATTGTACAACTGGAGCAGGAAAGCTTAAACCACCACCACTCCATTTCCAAGCTAGAAATCAATTCTTCTCCCCCAACCACCATGCCCCACGCAGCAACCCTCATCAGAAGAGGTCCTCATCCACACTTCTTTGAAGGACCTTCAAAGATCCTGTCATGGATCTCTTACATCTCATGCAGTTGAGATGTCATGACTAAGCTGACTGGATTAAGGCCAAATTTTAACTGGATGTTTTTTGGCTTTTGTTTCTAATTATAATTATTGTATTTCTGGAGACTTGACCTTTTGTTGTATGTCAAATGCCTTGAGGAAATGAGAATCCCACTCATAGAGGTCTTCTGATCTTCAGCCATCTTCTACAAACTTATTGATGCAAAAAAAGAAAGGAAAAGAAACAGCTTCTCATCTTTTATGCCACGGAGTTCATTCTTTTTTTCCTTTTCCTAGTTCTTCCTTACTTTATAGGCAGCTAAGAAGGCTAATGTGTTATTAGGCTGCATTGTTAGGAGCATAAAATCGAAAGCAAGGGAAGTTATACTCCCACTCTACTGTGCATTGGTTAGACCTCATTTGGAATATTATGTCCAATTCTGGGTGCTGTAGTTCAAGAAAGATATTGACCAGTTGGAACATGTTCAGAGAAGGGTGATTAGGATGGTTGAGGGGTTGGAATCTGTACCTTAATGTGGAGAGGTTGAGAGAGGTGGGCATGTATAGCTTGAAGGAGAGGAGGGCAAGTGGTAATATGATATCTGTGCTTAACTATGTAAGAAGAAGAGTTGGTTCTTATATGCCACTTTTCTCTACCCGAAGGAGTCTCAAAGCGGCCTCCACTCACTTTCCCTTTCCTCTCCCCACAACAGACACCCTGTGAGGTGGGTGAGGCTGAGAGAGCCCTGATATCACTGCTCGGTCAGAACAGCTTTATCAGTGCCATGGCGAGCCCAAGGTCACCCAGCTGGTTGCATGTGGGGGAGAGCAGAATTGAACCCGGCTTGCCAGATTAGAAGTCCACACTCTACACCAAACATAGAAGTGTTGAAAAGGGGGGTAAACTGATGTATACCACCCTGCACCAAATTTTGGGAGGGTGACATATACATTTAATTTTTAAAAACTTGCATCCTGCAGCTTTAGAGACAAAGATTAAGAGCAATGGGTTTGAATTATGGGAAAGGAGGCTCTATTTAAATATTAGAAAGCATTGTCTGATGGTGAGGACAGTTTGAAGATGCAATATGCTGCTTCGGAGGGTGCTGGTGCATCCTTTGTTGGAAGATTTTAGGAAATTGGATGAGCACCTGTCAGGAGTATGTGATTTTTAAGTTTCTGGGAAGGTGGGGAGCAGGGCTGGATGGCCCTTTGAGGACTCTTTCAGTTCTGTGTGATTCTGATTCTGGTTTTGTTTCTTTTCTTTGGTCATTGCTATGATTTATTGGCATGTGTTGTACTACTCTGCTCGGTAATGTCTGAAGCCTTAAGGAGCCTTTCTCCAGGGCCACTGACTAAAAGGAAGGCATCAGCTGAAAGGCCCCTCATGCTGCATCCATTTATTTTCCATTTATTGTCCTGCAGTTCTGCTTGCTGCCACTAGGGGTGCAAGGAAGTCTGAACACAATAAAAGGCCCTCTAATAGGCTAGACCAGGGGTAGTCAAACTGCGGCCCTCCAGATGTCCATGGACTACAATTCCCAAGAGCCCCCTGCCAGCGAATGCCCCTGCCCTTTCTCCGAGACTGAAGCAATCTTGCCTGACAGGTCATGCTAAACCCATCAACTAATCGAGCAATGGAGCAAGACAAGCAACCCTGGCTGATGGCTCCTGCACTAACTTTCAGCCTGCAGCTGGCTAGCCAAGGTCATTTTCTGTAACAGGCTAGCTTTCCCATCTTCCTTTCCTTCCATTCAGCTCAGCCAGGTCTTGTGAAGCAGGAGCTACTGTGTTGCATCAAAATAAAACGACCTTTCCCTCCTCTTTAACCTCTCTCGATCTTTTCCATATTTTTCTCATTCATTTCCATTCTCCTCCACTTAATTTTTCTTGTCTTCTCCTCTTTTTTTTACTTCTTCATCTCAAGACCTTCTTATTCCTAGCCTGCTTGGTGCCAGAATGTACATAAGAGCAGGAGAAAGGGAAGAGCGTTAATGTTTCCCCATGATTTAACAAAGTAGTAAAAGGATACTTCCTCGCTCCTCCACTCTTTATATGCATGGTAATGGAACATTCATCTGTTTTAGTGGTTATACATGAGGCATAGAAGTTAGGACTCCCAGTTCAGATGCTGTATCATTAATCATTATTGTGCTGCTAGAGGATCTAACAGATCTCCGTAAAAACTACTTTTGCTATAGAACAAATGATTTTTAAAAAAAATCATTAAAATCAGATTTATAACACATACCATACCCATTATTTCTCCTCAGTTGAGACCCAAAGCTGCATTTTTCTCCTGCCCTCCGTTTTATCCTCACAACAGCCTTGTTAGGTTGGCCTGGCTGAATGTCACCCAGCAACCTTCTGTGGAGGTGTGGGGAACTGCTTATTAGAAGCACCTGACAGGTTGCTTAAAAACTCTCTTATGACATGTTGTCTGTTGTGAAGATAACCTAGTTCAAAGTGATCTAGAAGTTCCTTTCATTTTGGGTACTGTAGCTTCCATCATCATTCTGGGGTTGATGGCCAGTTTTCAAACATGTAACATTATGTTCTGAATTATGCCTGCCATGGAGGCCCTTAGCTTCAGTTGCAAATATCATAGTACGGTGGCAATTTGTCTCACCTGGGCTAGGATTTTCCCATGCCGTCCAGTTTTGTCCCTGAAACACTCACAACCATCCAGCAGCTGGTGGCCAATGATGAGTCTTTTAGCTTTATTCTCTGATGAATAATGCCTGCCAGTGTGGAGTTGTGGTTGAAGTGTCAGACTAAGATCTGGGGAACCCAGGTTGAAACCATCATTCTGCCATGGGAGCTTGCTGGGTGACTTTGGGCCAGTCACAGTCTCTCAGCCCAATCTTCCTCACAGGGTTGTTGTGAGGATAAAATGTAGGAGAGGAGAAGGATATAAGCCACTTTGGGGAGAAAGGTGGGATATAAACAAACAAACAAATAACATGGACCCTACAGGTTAATTTTTGTATTGCTATAGATTCGTGCTAACAGCAAGCCAAGTGATTTGTTTATTTTGTCATGTCACTTGGCTTGGATCAGGGTCATGGAATCTTTCTGGGGGTTCATGATGGCTCCTACTTTGGAGGAGCTCTTCCTCTAAAGGAAGTTGGCCGAAGGTTCCCTTGCCAGGAGAAAGAGACCTTTCTGTTGGTGGAAGCCTCCTTAGTGCAAAAGAAGACTTCAGATTTAGAAGACTGAGAAAAGTCATAAGAAGAGTGATAAGATGGAAGATTTAGAGTTTCAGTTCTTGCCTCCCATTCCTCCTATTCTCATCTCTCATACGACTTCTTTCCATTATGCACATCAGCATGTTTCACACACACACACACACACACACACCATTTCTTTTCATTTTTCACATGCACTCCGCCTCAGGTTTAGTTGTCACCCCTTATTTATTTCTTTTTCTCTATCCCAGAACGGCTGTTGTTCTCCTGTCCTCCATTTTATTCTCGCATCAACCGCCCTGTGAGGGAGGTACATCTGAGAAAGTCAGCCAACAAGCATCTATCACAGAGAGAGTCAAACCAGGGTCTCCAAAATCATAATCGGACATTTGAAGCAGCCATTCCACCACACTCATGTGTACACTGTTTGCATTCCTGCATCAGAGCTGCTTAGAGTCCCCGTCACAAAACCCACTAGATTTCATTGTGTTCATTACAAATTCATGCTGAATTTCTAATCATCTGCTTTATTTACTGCCAATTTCTTTCGGCTTATTCGATCTTCCACCTCTTATCCACAGTATCAGCTTTCTAGGCTCAGCTTTCATCTGTCTCCTGTGCCTGTTCCATTTTCAATTTTTCCTAATAGCTTTGCTCCCTATTCTTATAGAATCTTTGACATTTCATAAAATTAAGGCAAGTGATGCTGATCGAGATGCTCTGGCCTTCTGGTTCTTGACGTCAAGCCCCCCCATACTCTGAGTTAGGTGTCCTTAAACTCATTGAAATGAATGAGCCTACATACCTCTAGCTTTGCATAAAATCAAGTTGTTTGCATTATAATTCATTGTTGGCTCCAGATTTAAGAATTGTGGGGGGGGGGATCTGAGGAGGGGGGTTTAGAGAGGGAAGGGACTTCAATGGGTATAATGTCATGAAGTCCATCTTACAAAGTGCCACTTCTGGATTCTGTTTTCAATATACACTACTTTCACCAGTAGCTTACTCCTAGACGCAAGCACTAGTAATTAATTACACATAACCTAAAATAAATAGCCTTCATAAAGGTCAAAGAATTAAAAAATGTCAGAAAATTCAAACCAAGAGCTGCACCTTCATCATGCCTTATTTTACGATGCAAATGTCTCCTTGTAATTGCTTAGTACCGCAATTCCTTTTGATACTCTAATCTGTAGAAGTGGGTTGATTCCTCCTCTCCTCCTCCACATGCAGCCAGCTTGGTGACCCTGAGCCAGTCACCGTTCCCTCAGACTTCTGTCAGACCCACCTACCGCAGGGTATCTGCTGTGGGGAGAAGAAAGGGAGGTGATTGTAAGCCGCTTTCAGACTCCTTTGGGGAGTGAATAGTGGGGTGTGAAAACCAACTCTTCTTCTTATCTCTTTTCAACTCAAAGGTGACCAAGATGCTGGCTGTGGTGGTGATCCTCTTTGCCCTTCTGTGGATGCCGTACCGTACCTTGGTGGTGGTCAACTCCTTCATGGACCCTCCTTACCTGAACAGCTGGTTCCTCCTCTTCTGTAGGCTCTGCATCTACCTGAACAGTGCTATCAATCCCATCATTTATAACGTGATGTCTCAAAAGTTCAGAGCTGCCTTCAAAAAGCTATGCAAGTGTGAGCAGAAAAGAACTGAAGCCACAACCCAATACAATGCTCCAGTCTTCTACAGCACCATAAAGGACTATTCCCATGACAGCTCAGACCATGATTTTACGGAACAAGAGGATCTCAATGGGTACCCTTCAACAGCAAGGAAAAGTAAATGTTCTAAATAAAATGTAACACGTTACTGACTTCGGTAGAAACCTCTTGCTGAAGTAGTTTTTGGAAATGTAGGAACAGCATGTCACAAGGCCTAACATTTCCCAACTTCCCCGCTGCCATTTTAGCACAATGTTTGCATAAGGCCAACAGGCTTAATCTCCTTTAAATGTTAATTTAGGCCAAATCCTTCCATTGGTATTGTGTGTCGAGAATTCGTACGGAATGTAGCAGTACAGTGGAAGTTCCTATTTTACGTCGTATTCAGTTACCAGGCAGAGAGAACTTTCAAGGTGCATTCAGGTGCGGCCAAGGTCAGCATGAAGAGCCAAGCGCATGGTTTCCTTCCCACAATGTCGCCTTGTGAGTGACTTCAGCTCATTTTGCTCTGGGCATGTTTCTTACAGTAACTGAGGGCAGAGACTTCGAAAACAGCCTAAAGGTTGTCCCACATTTTGAAGTGAGGTGCAAAATGGAGATTTTGCCGGGTGATGGAAGTGGACGCACATATTCCAGCCGAGGGTGGTAGAAGATGCCGTCAAGTCACAGCCAACTCATGGTGAGCCCTTAGATTTTTCAAGACAAGAGCTGAACAGAGGTGGTGGTGGGTCACTGCCTGCCTCTGCCTCAGGACTCTGGACTTCTTTGGCGGTCTCTCCTCCATTTCCACTGGTGATCATGGATAACAGCCTGGATAACACTCTTCCAAGCCTCTTAATTCACTGTTTATCCCCAGTGGAAACTGGGCCACAAGATGGCCGCCATGTGAGACAGAGCCACATGTGAAGCCCACGTGCAGGGCATAGGAGGTGCAAATTTTAAAAACACAGCGGGAAAGAGGAATCGGAGAGAGAATAAAACCAACATTATAGTGGCAGCTGTCGCTGAAATGTTATATTAATCTGCACAGCCAATCCGATCACCAGTGAGCAAGAACCTACCTGGCTCCACCAATTTTGGAAAACTCTTGGTGGGCATCATGGTGACCCCAAGCTCCGTGTTGGGGACCCCTGGACAGGTCGCCCAGCAAGCTGCCGTTGCCAAATGAGGATCTGAACCTTTCTGATCCTAGTCCGACACTCTCCATGGGAGCACTACCCTGTTCTGGTTTCAATAGTTCTATGCCTTTAAGAAGGATGTAATTCTGCCCAGGATTTCATTGTCGGGGACAGCATAATGAACTTGGGGGTCTGTAAACTTAACATGCAGATCCTCTAGCCTGTGTATCAGCTCCCATCTCGCCAGGGAAGCAAGCAAAAGAGACCTCACAGCGGCAGTCCAGTTTTTATAGGGCGTCTTAAAGGCAGCACATAGAGCTCTCAGCAGCAGCTGTGGCAGGCATTTCCGTGAAGTTCGGAAAGGTCACTGTGGCTTCTGTTCTCCTTGCTCAATTGCAACTTTCTTTCCTTCCTTTCTTTTTTTTGCGTCTGGACAGTGGATATGCTGGGCAATGCAAAAGACACAAGCGCTGTGTTGATTCTGCCGTACTGCGTAATTTGTGTGGCATTGCTGTATATACGGGCCCGTCGGCTGCTGTGTTTTTTTTTGCACAGGCAGCTCCATCCACGGCAGATTCAGTGTCTCCGTGACACCCTGAAAATAGCTTGTACATATTTGTAATTAAAGAGGCTTGGCATGCTTGAGGGAGTGGCTGGGTGCAGGATTTCTCCTCCTTGCTGCAGTTAGAGCCGTGAAATGAATCTTGGCATATCTGCATTCCACCTTCACCGCGATCTCCACAAGGAGGCTGCTAAATGCAGCCCAAAAGGAATCTGGGTTTATAATCTAGGTCAGGGGTAGTCAAACTGCAGCCCTCCAGATGTCCATGGACTACAATTCCCAGGAGCCCCTGCCAGCGAATGCTGGCAGGGGCTCCTGGGAATTGTAGTCCATGGACATCTGGAGGGCCGCAGTTTGACTACCCCTGATCTAGGTGATTGGGGTGGGGGGACGACACACCCAACCGTTTGTTCAGGGAGAGCATTGATCTCCTCAGAAGTCATCAGATGTAAACTGAATGGGTGACCCAAGTTTTGCTGACGAGTTGGGCACGGCTGAAGCACAGCCTGCGGGTGGGTGATGGAATAGACTGATATACTGCCCAAAGGCCTCACTTGGTGTAGGTTTGCCATCTCCAGCTTGGGAAATCCTTGGAGATTTGGGGGCAGATCCTGGGAACAGTGAAATTTGGAGAGGGAACTCAGAAAGGATGTGACACTGTCAGCTCTGTGCTCCCAGATGGCTTTTTTCTCCAGGAGGACAGACCTCTATAGCCTGGAGGTTATTTAAAATTCCAGGAAAATCTCAAATCTTCCTGGAGGTTGGCAACCCCAGTCACCTGACTCGGACCACAGACAGCGCCTCCTGTCTTTAAAAGAGACAAGCTTGGACTAAACTGAGGTCTCTGGAGATGTGCGTGTTCATGCTGAGATCGTGCACTTTGAGCGACAAAATAAAATATATACACATTATCCCCACATACCGCTCAGAACAGTCCCCAAACTTCTATTTTCTTAAACGCACAATTCCCTTGATGAAAGCTGTGAGAGCTCATTTATCTCCTTTGAATACATTCATTTACGTGCTTTTTAAATCTGTTTGTTTATAGCATTTTCTTTTGAAACATTTATATCCTACCAACATGGGCTTTAATCCCCAAGTCCTCCTCCATGGGCAGCCTGCTGGGTGACTTCGGAGCAGTCACAGTTTTCTCTGAACTCTTTCAGCCCTTCCTACCTCACAAGGTGCCCAGTTTCTAAGAGTCAGTGCCACTAAGGACACTATCTGATACCTCACAACAGGGGTAGTCAACCTGTGGTCCTCCAGATGTTCATGGACTACAATTCCCATGAGCCCCTGCCAGCAAATGCTGGCAGGGGCTCATGGGAATTGTAGTCCATGAACATATGGAGGACCACAAATTGACTACCCCTGCCTCACAAGATGCTTGTTTTGGGGCGAGAAAGGGAAAGGCAAGCATCAGGCTGCTTTGAGACCCACTAAGGTGGAGAAAGGTGGGGCATGAAACCTCCCCTCCCTCTTCTTTCCTCCTATGACTCCAAGCTGCTTTACCAGCAATTTTCACCTCACGTCCCCGGCATCATTTGTGAGTTGGCCATCAATAATGTAATATAAGAATATTTGTACTCCTTTTCCCCTCCCCAGCAGGGGTGTAAAGTGGCTCGCAACATCATCTTCTGCACCTCCATTTTAGCACCTACAGCAACAACCCTGTGAGGTAGATCAGGCAGAGAGACAGTGACTGGCCTAAGGTCACCCAGCCGGCTCCCACAGCAGAGTGGGGATCTAAACCTGGCAGAGGCCTCAGAAATTGAAATAATAAATAATAATAAATAAATAAATAAATAATAAATATAAATTGAAATAATACATAATTAATAAAAACAACCCAATCCCAATCCAGCACCCTGCCCACGATTTTCTGCTGGCTAAGAGAGTAAAATACAAATGCCACTCTGAACAGCATAAAAGGCATAAACCTGGTAGCAGCGATATGTATCAAGTCGCCAAGTAACCAGAAAAGGCATTTAAAAATTCATTTATTATTATCATCATCATCACCATCATCATCATCATCAACATTATTTAATTTATATCCCGCCTCCCCCCGGAGGCTTGAGGCGGGTCCCATAAAACCAATCCCCTAAAACAATAAAAACACAGTAAAAGATAATACAATTAATTACAAAAGTTAAGACAAGAATGGCGGCAAGGTTCAATATAACTAACCCAATTCCACAACCCACTAAGAAGGGAAAGGGAGGGGGCAGCTCTTTAAAAAGAGCAGCAGGAAACAATCAGGAAACAATCAGCCAAAGAAAAGCTGCTGTGATCTACCCAGACCCCCCTAAAAAGATTCCCTCCTCTGCACGCATCGTTTGGACCTCCTTACATTTAGTAGAATGCACAGAAGATGTTTGATTACAACGGCTACGATCCAGAGGGACCCAAAACGGCCGGCTTGGGGCCCTGGAGTTTAGTACCACCAAATTCATCCTTTTAAGCAGTCCTGAAGGAGACCTCAGCAGAAATCCCAGGAGAGTACAAACGTTGCATGGACTGTTCTTGAGCAACGTGGGTGACCTGCACCAAGCATGGATGTGCACCAGGCTCTAATCGTTGTAATTGTTTGTGCTGACCTGCTCCATGTCTGTATCCTTTTACTTTTTCTTTTTAATTGTCATTGCCTTGGATAATTTATTTCCTTGAGGTAAGCAAAATACAAAGATTATGCTGCTTGTTCTGGCAGATACATTTTTTCTCCTGTTAAAAACAAGATAAACTTGTTCTGGAATCAACAGAGGAAAGGTCTGGATCCTCATTGTGATGTCCTGGTTGGGAGGTTGGTGGTGCTCTCCAAGGATGATAAGGGGGATTTTAGGCAGCTTGAACAGACTCCTTGATCAGGGAAGACTCCGGAGTGGGGATTTGCCGGGTTCCCCTGGCCGCAGATGGGTGGGGTAGAGTTGCCAAATCCAGTCTGGAGAACTCCTGGAGATTTAGGGGTAGCACTGGGGGAGGACAGGGACCTCAGTGGGGTCCCATGCTATAGAGCCCACCCTCCAGGCATTTTCTCCAGGGGAACTAATCTCTATAGTGTGGAGATGACCCGAAATTCCAGGAGATCCCAAAGGCTTTCAAGTCCCCCACCCCTCCAGACAGTTTGGAGATGAGCTGTAATTCCAGGCCATCCCCAGATCCCACCTGGATGCTGTCACCCTCATACTCATACAGCATGCTCTGGCTGGGCAGCAAGTAGATGTCCTGGTAAAGGGTCTGCAGGCTCTGGCTAAAATCCTGGTTCCTCCCTCCAAAAGCCATTTTCCTTTCCTGTCTTGGGTGGATGGGAAAGTCAGAAAGTGACTGGAAATCCTCGCCCTAATGTCTCAGGCATGTGATTTGCCTCTTGCTGGATGTTCTGCTCACTGATTTGAAAGCACATTTTAATTGGCCGTAGTGCTGGAATACATGCTGAAGCAGCCGGCAAGGGAAGGGGGTCGGGAAGCATCTTGCAAGGGGTGCACTTCATTTTTCAGCACACACATTTTCTTTTCTGATTTTCAATAGAGGAGCTTACTGATGAGCGAAACGGATGTCAATTTTCCCCCAAGACAGAAGGGCTTTGAATTCATTACAAAGCATGGGAAGAACAGAGGACCTCAGAGAACAATTGCACACAGCAAAACGGGGTTGTTGATTACCTTATTATTGACACCTCTGAAAGAAACCTTCCCTCTACAATCCCATGAGCTTCTACCAGAGCTAAAACACACCATCAGCCACCGTGTCACTGTAGAGAGGACTGTACCACTTTAGACTTTCATGATTTGCAGTTCCCAGCAATAGGATCATGCCAAGTCTGTGTTTACAGGAAGTTTTATATGTGGGGGAGAATTCACATATTCCATCGCACCCCCTCCCCCAAAAGTGATACAGTCCAACAAGAGATTCCAACAGTCCAACAAGAGCTTTGACAGGCGTCCTTCTCTGTGGATGATTTGGGGGGGATTGCTACAAAGGAACACTGAAGTACTGGCTTATTCAAAACACAGGTCCTAGAACAGGTTTCATTTATTGCCAATGGCACCATGATCACTTGGGTGACTGGGCTCCCCATATGCCTACTGGAACTCCAGAGGCCAGCAGGGAGACAAAATCAGCATTAACAGTGGTGTGATGTCACCTCCAGGAAAACCTCTACCTTCCAGCAACACCCTGGGTGTCATCATCATACAAAATATAAAATGCCACCAGCAGCAGCCTGCTGGCACTGGGGGGTCACAGGGAAATAAAGTCCATCCTGGAGGTTTTGTCCATGAATGCTGAATAGAAGTCTCCTCCGGCCAACTCTGAACTGGGAAATTCTTGGGGATTTGTGGGTGGGGTCTGGAGAGGGAAGTTTGGGGAGGGTGCTCAGCAGGGATGTGATGCCACATAGTCCACCTTCCGAAACTACCATTATCTCTGGGAAATTGATCCCCATAAGTCTGAAGACCAGCTGTAATACCAGAAGAACTAAAAATCCCACCTAGAGGTTGGTAACACACATGAAACTGCCTGATACTGAATCAGATCATTGGTCCATCCAGGTAAGTATTGTCCACTTGGACTGGCAGCTGTCCAGAGACTCGGGCAGAGCTCTTTCTCATCAACTCCTCGCTGGTCCTTTTAACTGGGGATGCCGGGGGTTGAACCTGAAAACCTTCTGCATGCAAAGCTGAGTCTCTTCCACTGAGCCACATCCCCTCTCCTCTTCCCTCCTTCTTGGGTTATCTGTGGGCCACTCCTGGTCTTCCAAACTTCTATCCCACTGCAGTGTGTTCCAGCATGATGGACTGGTAGTGCAAAACTAGAAAGTACCCGGGGCACAAAAACTCTTTGACTCTTGCCCTTCAGCTCATAACAAAGATGGCCTTAGGATTGCCCACTCTGGGTTGGGAAATATCTGGAGACTTTGGGGGTGGAGCTGGGAGTTGGTGGGATTTGGGGCAGATTTAGTTCCCTACACCATCTCCATTGGACCTCAGTAGAGTATAATGCTATGGAGTCCACTGACCAAAGCAGTCATTTTCTCCAGGGGAACTGATTTCTGTTGCCTGGAGATGAGCTGTAAAACTAGGGGACTGGCAACCCTAAGTGACCTGCCTTTAATTGTACCTGTTAGAGGTCCCAACAGATCTTAGTGCTGGGTTTCCAGGTGCTTTGACTTTCCAAATCTCAAGCTCATGCCATCCTGCAGCATGGATATTATTTCCACAACTAGACTCTGACACAGAGATTTGCTGATTACGTACAGCCTCTCATGTTGCTTCCTTTCCATGACAGCATGTCGAACCACTGGTCTTTAAATGGGACAGACCTGCTTCATTCTGAGCTCCTCCATGGCTTGCCTTTGCTGGTTGTAAACTGAGCAAGGGCAGTGCTGATTGGTGTGGCTCTTAAGTTTTGCATGGTGCCGAGGAAAGAACGTAAGAGGAGCCCTACTGGACAAGACCAGTTGTCCATCGAGTCCAGCATCCTTTCTCACATAGTGACCAACCAATCACGCTGGAGGACCAGCAAACAGCCCGAACCTGGATCACCCAAGCAAGCCCATCAGATCTCAGAAGCTAAGCAGGGCCGGCCCTGGCTAGTATTGGAATGGGAGACCTCCAAGGATCTGGGTGGTAGTTCCTCCAAGAAACACCAGGGGTCATGACACAGAGGCAGGCAATGGCAAACCACCTCCGGACACCCCTTGCCTGGCTGCCAAACAATACTCAGATCTCTTGGCTTCCCCACACACAGCATGCAACAAATACCTACAAGCAGTGTGCAGAGGCCAGGGCCTTCCCTGAAACTGCCTCCTGGAGCTGGCATCCAGAGGTTTGCTGCCTCTAAATCTAAAGATTCCTTTTAGTCTCCATGGCTCATACCTGCATGGACCTGTCCTCCACTGATTTACCTTCTGTGATCTTCCGGGAGGTTCCCTACCCCATCTCACTTTGGCAGACAGGTGTCATTACTGTTTTTGAAAAAGCTGAGAGCAGCTATATTGATAGAAGTCACCCAAGATGCTCCTGATATCAGAAGCTCATCAGGGCCAGCCCTGGTTACTATTTGGAGGGGAAACCCCCCAGGGGCTCAAGGCAGAGGCTGGCAGTGGCAAGGCACCTCTGCACGGCTCTTGCCTTGAAATCTTGACAGTCTCACCATAAGTCGCCTGCCACCTTCTAGCATTCTCTACTACCAAGATACAGGTTCAATCCAAGGTGCAGAGCCAGTTTGGTGTAGTGGTTAGGAGTGCTGACTTCTAATCCAGCGAGCCAGGTTCAATTCTGCGCTCCCCCACATGCAGCCAGCTGGGTGACCTTGGGCTTGCCACAGCACTGATAAAGCTGTTCTGACCGAGCAGTGATATCAGGGCTCTCTCAGCCTCACCCATCTCACAGGGTGTCTGTTGTGGGGAGAGGAAAGGGAAGGTGAATGTAAGTCATTTTTAGATTCCTTTGGGTAGAGAAAAGCGGCATATAAGAACCAACTCTTCCTCTTCTCTTCATCAACCCTCCAGTTTATGCATTTGCTTAAGAACAGATCTAGGAAGATGGAAAGTCTAGGAGCCCCTCCCTCTGCTGCTAGCAGCTGATTTCAACCAGGGCAGCAGCAGCAGTGAAGGCGTTAGGATGTGTGGTGCCGGGGCTTTTTCGCTAGCAGCAGAGTTGATGCGTTTGGGATGCTGAACACAATCTGGGGGCATGAGCTGCTGAGTGGCATCGATTAGGAAGATCCAAGGACAAAGGCTTCAAAGGTGGTTTTTGCATGCCTCAAGCAGAGTTGCTTGGCGGATGTTCACAGAAAAGAGCAAAACAGAGCTCCTCTACCACATGCCGCTCTTGGGGGAGCTTTTTAAAGCAACCCCAGTGCAACACGCAGGAAGGGCGAAGGCAGAGAATGAACCTGACCCAGTTTGAAATGCCTGGGAATGCCTGATAAATAAGCAAAGCAGGAGAGGGACATTCATCATGACTGGAGCACAGCATCTGATGATCCTTCTCGGAGAACAGTCACAGGGTGCTAAACTATTGCTCCTGGTTCTTACTGCCAAGGCTTTATTTAAATACTTTCTGATCCGAGGGAACGTTGCTGAAACCAATGCATGGGAAATGAGGCGAGCACCAGTGCTTTGAAGACAAACTCCTTGATGCCAATGAAACTGTTTTCCATATAAAAGGTCTTCTAAAGTGCTGCAAGAACCAATACATTATCCCGGCATATACATCTTACAAAGTGCTGCTACTTGGTCATGATCTCAGAATAAATGGAACTTATACAGTACATTATAGGGTACACCCCCGTCTCAGTAGTTACTACACTTGGCCAAACGTCCCTGGGTTACATTTGGGGTTGCCTCTCAGTATACAATGTTGGACGCCTCCCCAGGCTGAGATACAGGCAGCCCTACCAGGTGTTAATCAAGAAGTCAGCCCTGCAGTGTAGAATGCTTGCAAGTTGAGTTCTACAAACTCTTATATTGGCAGCTGTAGCTAAAATTATATTGGTAGCTCTGAGCCCCCGGGGAGGGCGGTATATATATAAACAAACAAACAAACAAACAAGTAAGTAAGTAAGTAAGTAAGTAAGTAAGTAAGTAAGTAAATAAAAAAGTAGGATGAGGTGCTAGGTTTAGATTGAAGCCCCCAAACCCAAATAACATCAAAGAAGTATGCTTAATAAGGTTTATTAAAAGAGATGGACAAAAGTATTTGAATACAGCAGCCTTGCAAAACAGAAGATAATAGTAGACCACAATAGCCAACCTACAGTCATTATTCAGGCATTAATCCTCTGATCTAGATGTTACCTGGCCAGACTGAGATACAATGTCCGGATAGAACACCAAAATTCCAAAAATTCAGATGTTCCAGCCACACAAGGCCCATCCTACAGTAAAAACAAAATATTGGCAAAGTTAAAATATGCAAAAAGGAGTAGAGCATCAAGCATCTTTAAAAATAATAATTTTATTAAGAACAAAGGTTCTTAAGGTCAGCCAGCTGGCTGCATGTGGAGGAGCTGGGAATCAAACCTGGCTCACCAGATTAGAAGTTTGCACTCCTAACCACTACACCAAAGAGACAAGAGAAAGTCCCGTCTAACTCTTCTTGTATATTTATTCTGACTGTTTTGGAGGCAAGTAAGGAAGAAGTGTGCTCAAAGGACTAGGGAGTCTCCAGTTGAGCCAATCAGGAAATAAGAGATGGTTTGAATATATCAGGAAGTTCCTATTCTAACTATGCTAAATATACACCTCCTCTGATGCCCCCTGCAGGATATTCTTCATGTCCTTTTGAATCATGCACACAACAGATCTTACATATTCCAACAAAAAGAATGGCTAGAAATGCCAAACTAGAAGAAATGGTCTTGTGTTATGTTAGACTGCCTACAGCTGGCCTTACCCCATGTGGCCAATCAGGTGTGCTTGCTAAGGCATGTGACCATGTACCTCAGCAGCCAACCTGTCTTCACAGTCAACCCCAGGGTGCTTTTGGCAAATAAGGTGGAATGTGTGAAACTCCCTCTGGGGCTCTGGTCTTGAAGCTGCCAGGCCCCTGTTCTCACTTTTGGGCTTAAAAGAGAGCACCTGCGCATGACTCTGTCTCATCCCATTTCCCTCTGGAAACTGCAAGTCAGAGTGACGTTAACTTCCCAGAGAGAAGAGAAGCCCTCCGTAAGCCGTAGGGGCCCAAAGGCCTGAATCAATCTGTGAAAGGCCAAGAAACAGCTGAACAAGGCCAGTTTCTTGACAACAGCAAGGATGTTTTTCTGAGGAAAACCAAAATGTAATTTAAGGAATAAAGAAACTTTAAATTCTGCCTTGTCTATGCAGAAAAATAAAGAGATATATGGGGTTGTACCAAACAGCAGGTGTATGTGGTTGTCCCATTTTGCTGTTACCTAAATATAAAAAGTATCTGTTTTAAAAAATTAGTATTTCCTATCTCATTCTGCTGTGTATGAAGACCTGGCCATCATGTGTAAAACTCAAAAAAAGAAGAAGAGAATTTCATTTTTTTACTTATTTGTTGTTGTTTTTATTTATACCCTGCCCCTCCCGGGTTAATTTAGCGGGGCTTGTGGTGGGTTGTGACCCAGGGCAGTATGGATTCACTCCACAGTTTTGTGCATTTTGCTCTTGACATTCATCCCAAAGTCTTCTTGTAGGTCAAGGGGTTAACTTATTTTTGTGATGGGGTACATTATTACTATATTCACTTCCTTCAGTGTTGCATCCACCCCTTTTGTGTGTTAAAAACCCAAAACATCCCATTCTTCCTTCTCATAGATCAGAGGGACTCTTTCCTCATAGTTTTTCTCCCTCACAATTCCCTGTGTGTTGGCTTCATGTAGTGGTTAAGGAGTGCAAACTTCTAATCTGGCGAGCCGGGCTTGTTTCCACGCTCCCCCACATGCAACCAGCAGGAATATCACGGCTCTCTCAGCCTCACCTCCCTCACAGTGTGTCTGTTGTGGGGAGAGGAAAGGGAAGGCGACTGTAAGCCACTATGAGCCTCCTTCGGGTAGAGGAAAGTGGCATATAAGAACCACCTCTTCTTCTTCTTCAGTAATCTCAGGGCTCTCTCAGCCTCACCCACCTCACAGGCTGTCTGTTATGGGGAGAGGAAAGGGAAGGTGACTGTAAGCCGCTTTGAGCCTCCTTCGGTAAGAGAAAAACGGCATATAAGAACCAACTCTTCTTCTTCTTCTTGACTCAGGTTGCTAACTCTTGGTTGGGAAATACCTGGAGATTTGGGGGGTGGGGTCTAGGGAGGGTAGGGACCTCAGCAGGGTATATTGTCAGAGAGTCCACCAAAGTTGTCACTTTCTCCAGGAAAACTGACTTATGTCATCTGGTGATCAACTGTAATTCTGGGAGATCTCCAGGCCCACCTGGAAGTTGGCAATTCTAGTTTCAATTAATATTTCTGCTTTTCCAGAGCTGACAAACATTTGTGTGCGTGTGCAGTTTTCATTTGATTCTGATGTTTTATTCATGCTCGAACGGTGCCTGTCTTCGCACCAATCAAGCTGCTGTGCAACTCAATTGGGTAGCTGATCTGAGGGCCTAATATAGCATCCATAATGGAAAGAGTCTAGATTAGCAGAGCAGGTGCTAGATTATTTATTCCCAGAATTTTTTAAAAGCTGACTTGACCAATTTAGCCTATCAAGCTTGAATATGATTTCTTCATTTCAAAAATAAACACCCACACATTTAGTAACTAACAAGCCCAAAGCTGGCATTTAGCATCATGTGTAAAATGCAAAAAAAAAAAAAGAAAAGAAAAAAGAAAAAAATAATTTCAGTTTTAGTTTTAAGCTTTGCTGGGGGGAGGGGGTAGCAGATAGAATTGGAGGCACCTCTTCACTCAGCAAGGAACTATTTACTATCTAAAAGATCCAGGGCAACACTGAAACTAGTTGCCAACTCCAGCTAGGGAAATTCCTGGGGATATGGGGGTGGAGCCTGGGAAGGACAGAGTTTCGGAACGGGGAGGGGCCTCAGCAAAGTAGGATGCCCCCAAAGCCCACCCTCCAAAGCTGCAGCTATCAGCTGCAATTCTAGGAGATTTCCTGATCCCACTAGAGGCTGCAATTAGTCAGTCCTAAAGCGGCCTGTATGAGGATGACTCTCAGCACTATAAGACTGCAGCCAAACCGTCTCAGCTCCACAGCCCTGGCATAAAGCCAGGAGCCAGCAAGCACAGTGCTGCTGGAAAACGACGTGATAAGGAGTGGGTTGATAGATATTTTGGTGCGAGAGAGGGGCTGTTTTCTTTCTGCAAGTATAAAATGACTGATCTACTGTCTACAAACAATGAGGTCTAGATACCTGAGCAATTTAAAGAATGAAAACTGAGTTCAGGGGGAACTGGCCTATCTCACTGCATTTTTTGCAAGTCCGACCCTTGCCTGTGCAGTGTGGTCCTACCTATAACCATGTACAGTTCTGGAAGGAATCTGGCCAAATTTTTAATCATAGAATTGTAAAGTTGGAAGGGATCTCCAGGGCCCTCTAGTCCAACCCCCTGCAGAGGTCAGGAAATTCACAACTATCTGCCTATCCACAATGACCCCAATTTCATGGCCAAATGATAATACCAAATATGATGTTTGGGGGAGGGGGGATGCTTATCAATATATTTTTTAGCAATTTTCAAATTTAAAATCTAAAAAAAAATGGTTAAAGCAAATGCTGTTAGTTAACCAAAGCATTAGAATGTAAAACTGCCCTTGAGCTGTCCAAATCCCCATTTCAGTGTACTGACAGGGGGGGGGGGGCTGATTGAATTTATAGGAGAGCAATAAGTTTCCTTCCCTGCTACTGCTGTTCACTCATAATACATTTTCCCCCGATCCTACTCCTGAGCGACAGGAACAGATTTAATAACTGTGCTCTGAAATAAGATGGTCATGCCTATTGTCATTAAGGAAGTGAAAGCAATAAATCAAAGGTGTGTCACTTTTAGAGACAAAGGCCTTCCTTCATAGAGAGTGGGAGGCATCTTCAAAGAAATGTCTGCAATTTTAACAGTGTGGCTATCTAAAATTACATTGGCCTCCTTTCCATCAGTTGAGAACTGCTGGTAAAGGAAGTAACATACAAAAGATCTCGTTTTCCCACAATTTTTCTCTGCTCCCTCGCTGCACATCTCAGCCAATTAATTCAGAGTGGCAATGGGGGGGGGGGTTATTATAGGTGAAGGGTTGAGCAGCTAATCAGAGGGAGCGAAATCCTGCCATGCAGACACCACCCCCATCATATTAATGCAATTAGTCAAAGGTTATTTGTTTACTTTACAGTTCCTCGGTGGAAAGAACTCCTGGAGAGGTCTTTAATCAGCAAATACCTCAGTTAAACATGCCCAGAAGTGGCTCTTCAGCACTTCCCCTCTTCCCCAAAGGGCCTTTCGTTTGGTCTTCGTAGACTGTGCTTAAGAGCTCTCCAAACTTCTCTACGGCAAGCCTGTTTACATCTAAGAACAACGTCTCTTCCTGCACCCAACTTCCCCAAGTGCTGAGAAGTTTAAGGAGCTTTTCGGGAACACACTTCCCTTTGAAGCAAGTGCGGGAGATTCTTGGCGGTTTTGCAACGAGCATCTGGCTTCAGGCATGCGGGTCAGAAGCAAATTGGTCAACAGTGTCAGTCCTGGCAGTCACTGGCAGTCTTCCTGGCAGTCACTGGCAGTCTTCAAGCAAAGGTTGGATACACACTTTTCTTGGATGCTTTAGGATGCTTAGGGCTAATCCTGCGTTGAGCAGGGGGTTGGACTAGATGGCCTGTATGGCCCCTTCCAACTCTATGATTCTATGATTCTATGATCCTCAGCTGCCTTCGTGCTAGCAGTGCCACCATCCAAAGGATTTCCCATGCTCAGGATTTAGGAATGTCAGCTCCAAGTTGGGAAATACCTGGAGATTTGGAGATGGAGCCTGAGGACTGCGGGGTTTAGGGAGGGGATGGACTTCAAAGGTGTTTAATGTCATAGAGTCCACTTTCCAAAGCAGACCCTCCCCAGTGAAATGATCTCTGTCATCCGGAGATTAGTCGCAACAGCAAGCAACCTTCAGCTACTGCCTGGAGGATGGCAACCCTTGAAAGACTGTAGCCCACCTTTGGCCAACTCCATTGTTTGTTTACAATCACTGCTCATTGCCAGCAGAACTGAAGTGATGCTTCTGCATTGCATTCACTATAGTGAGCACTCTCTTAGTTATAAAAATCTGGCAGTAGCCATCACCATCAGAATATTCAGAAATGCTATTTAGGAAAAAAGAAATCTGCTTCTCCCATCAATTCTCTATTTGTTCCTTGGGTTTTTTAAAAACTTAATTTATTACTTCAACTTTTTCTTCCCGCTGACCAGCTGGGCTTCTTGTTCCTGAATCAATTTTCAGTTCTTGGACTGGGAAGGAAGGGAGGAAGAGTAGGAATTTAAGGGCCATTTCGCACGGCTTCAAAGTAGCAGAATGGTTGCTATTTGGAAACGCTACTAATTTGACATAACCCACGACGTCGTAGACAATCTGCAACAATCCTGAAACCAATCAGCAAAAAGCGCTTCGTTGTGGCGCTTTCAGGGGAATCCAGAAAAGTGGATTCACCCTCCGGATAGCGATACACTCCTGCAACCAATCTGCAACAGTAGCGCTAAAGATCTGTGCGTTACCATTGTTGCTGGTTCTTCAAAGTCCCAAAGGCTTCCCTGGCTTCAGTCCTTCACCTTTAGTCACTAAGCACAAACAACTGAAAAGCCCGTTTGCTGAAATAAAGTCCCTTTATTTTTTACAAATAAATTCAGCCGAAAATCGTGCCCGTGAGAGGGGGGGGGGGATTTTTTTTTTTATCACTCGAGGCAGCGTGCAAATGATCATACAATCAAACGACAGCTCACATTAGGCAGCTGGATGGGTCTCTCCGTAGCAACGAATCTACCTAGATTCATTGCTATAGGTCGTTTTTTTTTTTTTAAAAAACCTTTCTTAAAGGGAAAGGGGCTGTTTGGGAGCATGCTAACGGCTGCCCATTGGCTGCTTGACGGCCAGGGGCGGGACGAGCTTGGCAATAGCGCTTCCTTTCTAGCGATTTCTGCCGAGACCGGAAGCCTGTGGGAAACGCTAAAAAACGCAACTGATTCCACTACAAAGGCAGGTATGCATAACGACGAATTCCACTATTTTAAATGGCGATTTTTCATTCCGCAAACAATTTGCAACAAAGATCCCTGTGCGAAAAGGCCCTAAGTCTTGAAAGTGTAACATTTCCCCCCATCCACGCAGACACCCCTACAAAGCTGAAAATGAGCAATTCTCCCAAAGGTTCTTATTGTCTCTGGGGTTTCCTAATTGGAGGAAATCCATAGGGCAGAATCTGGGCACACTGCTCTCATGTTCATGTTAGCCACAGGAATGGCCCAATTTTCCTGATCTGTGAGGCCAGCCCTGAGTGAAAAACTCAGAGCAAGCACCATCAGTATGAAGCAAAAGGTCTTGGTGAGTGTTTTTGATGTACGTCTGTTTCCATTGAGGTTTACAGAGTAATCCCAAGCAGAGTTAACCCAAGAACCTGCCTTAGAAACCAATGAATGGCCCATCAAGATTAGTCACATCTACTCAGAGTGGCAGCAGCATCCTGCAGTCTCAGGCAGAGGACATCCACATCACCTTCTACTTGATCTTTGCAATAAAAGAAATTGGGGATTGAATCTGGGACCTTCTGCTTGCCAAGCAGATGGTCTGCTGTTGGACCACTGTCCCTCATGCTGCTCCCTTTCAAGCCCACTAACTGTCCTAGGGTTAAGCATGAATGTGTGGCAGCCTCTACGAAGCCTTTAGTTGTCAGGAACGATTGCAGAGAACTGTTAGAAGCTTTAGTAACAGTTTGAGGTCTGCCTAGGGCCCATTATGCACGGCCGCCGAAATGGCGATTTTGGGTCACATGGAAAACGCGGAGGGGGAAGACGCGACGCATACCGGTTATGTATGGGGCGGGGCGCGACGGCAGCAAAACCCAGAGTAACCGATTATGCACGCGGCGATCCGGGCGCCGCTTCTGGTTGCGCCCCGGTCACCCGGAAGCTGCGCTTTCTTCCGCGTTTCACTGACGCGGCTTTTTCAGCGGCATGCACCGAAGCTGCGGCCGGTTGCAGTCGGCTCCGTGCGTTATCGGTGATTTTAGTCGCCGCCATTCCACCCCGAATGTGCGTTAAAACCCCCATGCATAATGGGTCTAGCAGAAGCAATGGCTGAGGATAAAAGTACAAGTTGTCATCTGTTTTCTTGGATGTTGGGGGAGGGCGAGGCTTTAGAAGTTCATAACAACTTCAAGTTTGCTGGAGGCCAAAAGACAAATCTCTGAGCAACACTGGCCGAATGCAAGGATCTTTGAAATCCATAGACCTTTATTTTTTGACATGTATACTAAAGTTGACACAACTATACAGCGGTATGTCACGGAAGTGAGGAAGCTCAGCAAGAGCTGCCAGTTTGAGGAAAAGAAACCCTGATTAGAATTATTTGCGGCATTGCAGACTTCATGTTATAAGAGAAGATGTTTCCTGAATGAGACTTCGGCTCAGCTATGACTGTCCAGCTCTGCAGGGCACCAGAAAGAGTGAAGGTTCAGGCAACATTGTAGTGTAAGAGGAACACATTAAACAAGAAGAGATCCAGCCAGAGAAAGTCAGTTCAAATGATGACATGCCCCACTGCAAATTCCAGTGCTAGTACAGAAATGACTGTAGGACGTGCGGAATGTGGGATACATCGTTCTGTTCCAAATGGTTTGCTGCATTTGGAGAAATCAGTCATGCTTGGTAAAGATACAAGTGCTGGAATGGGGAGTGGATGGGGGGAAGAAAGCTTCCCTTTGCCAGGGTTTATATTATCTTCCTGTAAAGAGCACAGTTCTTAGGCCTGATTTAAATATTCCACCAAAGGAATTGAAGAAAACCCATGACTATACATGTACCCAGTGTCCTCTTTAACTTTGCATGCACTTTATGTCCTGGCCAGCTATGCTTGTAATCATACTATGCATCCAATATGAGCATGCCAGCACAACACCTGCCAGGTTTGTGGCTCACTGACATACTAGCACTGGGCACATAATGGTGGAGATGAGATATGCTGGACAGGTGGGAGGTGGCATGGGCAACTTCTCTGTGGGGCTTTAGTAACAGGGTTTCATTGAGGGGCTTCTCCTCCCCTCCCCTCCAGTTCAAGCACTGCCTTTGCTCTTCAAACAGTACATAGGCCTGCCTCTGTAGCGAGAACTGCTAGTTCTGCTATAGCATTGCAATACCATTCCTGAAGATCATCATGTTATAGCAATAGTCTCTCAGTTCTTGTATCATGTTCAAATTGATTCTGTCTCTAAAATCTCACACCCTAGCACAGCCCTTTTCAACCTTTTGACAATGGAGGAACCCCTGAAATAATTTTTCAGACTTTGAGGAGCCCCAGAAGTGATGTCAATTGGTCACACTCCTGCCACACCCCCAAAACTGACATCACTACCTACATTCTCTTAGCTCTCCTTTTTCTCCCTCCCCATGCCTCCCTCCCCCTGTTCTGTCTCATATAGGCCAGAAAGAAGAGCTGGACCTGAGAAGAAAGCCTGGACCCCCCACATACCATGCTGCTTCAGAGCTCCCGCGGACCCCCTTCAGAGATTCCATAGACTCCCAGGGGTCCATGGGCCCCTGGTTGGCAATCCCTGCTCTAGCAAAATGAGCTGTACTGATTCTCTTGCTTTGTTTAGCCATATGTTCCTGGAGCAATTTCCCACCTTTTCGTCCTTGAAAGAGCTGCTTCTTACTGTACATTTAAAGGGTAAAAACTGCTCTGAGGAAGATGGTGACTCCATGATATTCCAGGCAGCCAATCAGCAATCATGTGCAGCTCCTTCTCCCCTTGACTACCAAAAGTTGTTTCTTCCCCAGCAACTGATATTCAGTGGTACACTGCCACTGGACATGGAGGTTCCACTTAGCCCAGCAAATCTTTCCTCCATTATAGATTCCCTCAGATATCAAGGTATGGGTGGAAGTAACCTGGGCTGGGGAGGTTAGCCTTCTTGCTCTTCCTGAGGCATCAGGTTGGCCACAGTGAGAAAACTGAATTTTGGAGCATATGGATGGACCTTCGGCCTGATTCAGCAGGGTTCTTCATACATTGCACGTATATCACTCCTGCAGAATTTTTAAAAAATCAGATTTCAAAATCACAAACCTTGGCTACTGAAGAAAGCAACATTAGAGTGTCAGTGGGCTCAATGAGTCAGGAGATGGTGCATTCTACGGACAGCCACCAAGGAAGTCAACCCATGTGGACGTGCCTTTCAAAATCAGTGGGACATGGAAGAACTGGGGACCAGCTGGGATCCAAGATGGGGTAACCTCCCAGTTCAGCAGAGCTGGGGTGAGAATGTGGAGGGTTCAGCCAGAAACCGATACCAGAAGTTCTGTACAAGAAATGTTTCTCTCAAGTCGACGGAGCTCGGGATTTGCTACACTTCTGACTCACTCAGAAATAGATCAGATTATTAGGACAGCTGCTCCGAGCCCTGCGCTCCCTTTCCAAAAGCCTCCTCCGTTCCAGCCCGCAGGCTGCTTCAAATACCGAATCCCTTTTATAGGAATTGATTTGTCAGCTCTAGACATCTGGAAGGACTCCACTTTATGTTTCAAGCAGGCATACGCACATACACGCACACAAAGACAGAGACAGAAAGAAGAATGTTATACACTCATAGGGCAGGGGAGTGTTTTGCTTACGGCTAGAGACTAGGATTTCTTTGGAGCCACAAGACTTCCCTACACACAGAGGGGTCACTAGGCGAGCTTTCATTTCTTGCTCTGTCTGGAAACAAATAACCTGCTGCAAATAAAACAGTTATAAAATGCAACAGGGAAAGGGAGGGCGGGTGATCAGGCTGCCTTCTCCTGATCATACAGGGGTTTGAACAACTTGTTTTAAAGCCAACAATTTACACAAAATGTCTTTTTGGGCTTCAGTTACCTGTCCAGCCTCCTAACAACCGGGCCAGGCAAAAACAGCCCTGGTTGCGTTTTCTGGAGGTGGGAGATTAGCTGGGAAAGGGGGGATGTGATCTAGCAGCATTCTCCCAGTCATAAAGAGGTCTGAGCACCTTGTTTTAAAGCCAACCATTAGTATAACATGTCTTTTTTTGGGGCTCCAGTTATCATGTCCAGGGTCTCAGAAATCCACCCAGGCAGAAATAAAGTGAAAAAGAACATGAATCCAAAAACCGGGGGGGGGGGGGGAGATGCTGAATTGGCCCTGTGTTTCTCCATAGCAATGGGGCAGTGTTGATTTCTATTTTAAATGTATCTGTGTTATGGCATTACCACATAGCAACACAGAAATGCCTTTAAAAAAATGATAATTTTGGGGCGGGGGGAGAAAGTTTCAGTCTACAAGAGAACTGCTGTGTTGTGATTGGTGGCTTGCTGTGATTGACAAGCCAAGGAGCAAAGGGAGAAGTTCCTGTTGATTTCCTTTGTAGCCTCGTCAGGAGACAAAAAGCCACCATGGAGCAAAGGGAAAACGTGAGAGGGGTCTCCCTACGCGGAGGGCTGCAAACATGAAATTTACCATCCCACATTTGTAAGCAGGAAGCCACTTGCGTTTTATCCCTCTGTGCGGAAATGGCCAATGTTAAAACAGCAATGGGAAAGCTTGAGGAACTCCAGAGTCCTTCTTGTGCTCTTCCTGTGTTATAGGAGATGTTTATTTAAATCACCATGGTTCCTTGGAACCCTGGGGTTCTGTGAGAGGTGCCCAAGGGTTCCACAGCTTACCCTGGAATTTTGGACAGCTGCTGACGTCAGTAGAATTCACAGGAACTCAGGGTCACGGGCGCAGGAAGGCAGGAAGAGACAGTGACCCTTCTCAAATTTTCCCTGCCCGTCCACACTATCCTTCCTCAAAAAGCCTGCAAACAACTCTCTCTTTGCCCTCTGAAGGCTTAAATGGACAGATCCCATTCTGCTGCCTACAGAATTTCCAACAACCTGAAATACAATGCCTTGTGCCTTTAACAGAAATAGGCAGGTGAAACTGTTGATGACATGGAGGTAAATACAAGCTTGTTACATATTGTCCTGTTAATCCTCTATTAAAAGGACAGGAGGCTTTTCTCCTGGCTGCTGGCAACTCTATTCAGCAAACTTTGTTGCCCTTTATTCAGTTTTAAGAAGGAGAGTTGTTGTTTATAACCTGCTTTTTACTGCCCAAAGGAATCTCAAAGCAGCTCACAGTCACCTTCCGTTCCTCTCCCCACAACAGACACCCTTCCAGGTAGGTGGGACTGAGAGAGCTCTGACAGGACTGCTCTGTGATAACAGCTCTAACAAAACTATGAGTAGCTCAAGGTCACCCAACCGGCTGTGTGTGGAGGAGAGAATCAAACCCAGATCAGAAGATTAGAAACCGCCACTCTTAACCACAACATCAAACTGATTCGTACTTATAATCAGTGAGCAGCTGCAAATCTTTGATAATCCCATTCTACACAGTGAATAATTTTGCAGTGTTCATCTTTAACCGCTCCTAGCGGAGTGGATAAAATAATTCATTAAGGGCACCAAAGGTGGGCCCTGTCCGTGATGAGGAAGGGTGCCCATAGGCCGCTTCCCCCGGACTGACAATCGGAGGGCCCAATCGGCAGGCACAAAACGCCTGCCTATTGGGCCCTCCGATTTTGCAGTCCGGCAGCAAGGGACCAATTGCGAGTCCCTTGCTGCCGGACTGACTAATCGGGAGGTGCTTCTTGCCTCCCGATCCACCCCCCCCCTCCTCTGCTGCCATAACTTGCCTCACCTCCGCCAGGGCAGGTCGCCACCTTACTGCCTAGCAACAAGACACTACACGGCCCCAGGTAGCCAGCGCCATGGGGGGGGGGCGACGAGCCACCCCTTGCCGCGCCATGCCCGTGCTGGCCCCGCCGACTCTGGAGCCCCGCTAGCACCAGCTGCATTAAGACTGCAGCGGGCTTATTTACTAGTAATTTTATATTTGCATATTTTATGTTAGCATATTTTCCACTGCTTAAATTGCTAATTTTGGAAATCAACGTAATTTAAAGGGGTTTAACTTGACCTGAAAGGCATATTCCCACTGGATATAAAGTGATGGAGAGGGTTTTTTGATAATTCTGAGGAGATAGTCCCACTCTAATTTTAAGAGGTTGCTTCTAGCGTTAGGCTGATTTGGCTGTTCTGCAAATGAGGCATTGGGGAGATTCCAGATCAACTTCAGAAAACTTTCTTTCATCCTTCCTAAAATAAGGGGCCCAGGACCTTCATGACCATGCTAAAGGCACTTCCCTTGTAGGGAGTAAAAGGGACCTTTCACCGTTCTAAGTCATGTTTTTTCTACAGCAAGTTAAAAATCTGTAGCTGAAGGAGAGCACATCTGCACCACATGCAGAAGTTCCAAAATTCAATCCCTGGCATCTTTAGCTAGAAGAAGCAGAGTTGGTTCTTCTATGCTGCCTTTCTCTACCGAGGGAGGCACAAAGCAGCTTGCAATCTCCTTCCCTTTCCTCTCCCCAAAACAGACATCCTGTGAGGGAGGTGAGGCTGAGAGAGCCCTAATATTACTGAAGAAGAAGAGTTGGTTCTTATATGCCACTTTTCTCTACCTGAAGGAGTCTCAAAGAGGCTTACAATCACCTTCTGTTTCCTCTCCCCACAACAGACACCCTGTGAGGGGGGTGAGGCTGAGAGAGCCCTGATATCACTGCTCGATCAGAACAGCTTTATCAGTGGTGTGGCAAGCCCAAGGTCACCCAGCTGGCTGGATGCAAGACAAGGTAATAGGTGTTAAGAAAGTCTTCATCTGGAGACCCTCTCCTGGAGAACTGCTGCCAGGCTGAATGTAGACAATACTGACTGATGGACTGATGGTCTGTTTTGAGGTAAAATAGTTTCGTGTGTCTCTCCTGCTATGCTCTCCCATGTCAGCTTTGCTCTGAGCAGGGCCTTCTGCAGGTGCCAACCTTCAAATGGGCAAAATCAACAACTGCCCATAGTAGTGTCTTCCCTGGTGTGGCCTCCACTTTGTGGAATGGTCCACCTGAGGACTTCCACTCTCCACTGAAGGCTTCCACTGTCCCGGCTTTCCGCCAACTTTGTAGGATTTAATTATTCAAGAGGGCTTTTCTACACAGATTATAGAGTAACGCTGTATAAAACAATTTTCAAACTTACTTAGATCAATTATTAAGGACTGAGGTTACTACTATATATAGTTTGCTGTATGTGGGATCTGAATATCACAAAAGCTTATACCTTGAATAAAACTTTGTTGGTCTCACAGGTGCCATTGGACTCTAACATTGTTCAGCTGCTTCAGATCAACACAACTACCCACCTGAATCTATCTGGCTCATTTAATGTGACATTAATATAACATCTGGGAATTCTGGCCTCTCTGCCTAAAATCTACCCAATGAAATGAATTCTGTATGAACTGAATCTCCCTCCCCCATGAGTTTTAATCTTCGAAGAAGAGGCAGCTTTTCAATTGTTTTAAATTGGTTTATGTTTGAAATGGAAAGATTTTTTATTTAAATGTTTAATCATGCAATGTTTTTTTGGGGGGTTGATGTCAAACCTCTGGTGTAAATCGTCCTGAGCCATCAAGGAAAGGTTGGTATAAAAGCATAAAAATAAATATATAAATCTTAACAATTTGCTTTGCTTCGGTTCTGCCTTTTAAAAACTTCAGGTTGGTCCTACAACCCAAATCCTATTCCATTGTCTATTGAATGTCCCACTGATTGTATTGACTTGCTCTGTAATTCACATTGAATCCCAGTAGGAAACAGACTATAACAAATGTAAATAAATAAATGTGTTCCAAAACCAGTTCATCACAATGGCACCCACGTACTTCACTGGTAAGATATTATTAGAGCTGCCAACTGGAAGGAAAAAAAATGTCCTGTTCCTTTAATAAAGGCTTAATAGGCTATTATTGAATGGGCAGTGTATTTCCCTCTGTGCCATGAAAAGTTTCAGCTGTCCATTTCCTTGCCTTACGCCTGTATTAAAGAGACAGGATATTCATCTCCACACATGTTGACAACCCTACATCCAGATTCCTCTCTATGATTTCAGTTATAATGATCTTCCTGACGGGATTGTTGTAAGAACAGATATTAAAAAACCAGGAACCATTTGCACATGAAGTGTGGTGCATGAATTATTAGTAATAGAAATGCCTTGCATTTCCCACCGGGTTGTACTTTCTTCTGTGAAAGAAATAAAAACAATACCCACAGGATTTAGCTGAGCGTAAGTCTTGATGAGTAATTTTTTGAACAGACTGTAAATACAATTACCAACTCCCTGTAGCAGAGTTTGGGATTCTGGTCTGCAGGATTCTCAGCCCCCCTTTTGAGATGTTGAAGATGCTTCTGAACTGGATGTGCAGAACTCTCATCAGCCGAACTTCATGATGAGCAATTCCTTGAGGTCCAGCTGGGCCCTGATGGTCCCTGAGAGGAATTTAATTAAAGATGCAGAGATACTGATTACATTGGTCTAATTATGCAAAGCCAGCATTAATTAATGAAGCACTCGAGGAAGATGCAAGTTTTTGATTTGTTGATTCCGGAAGGAAAAGTAGAACGTGGCAATTCCACATTAGCCTTTCTCCTTTGGTAGTGACTTTAGATGATCTGTTTATTAATGAGAAAACAAAAAAAAAATAAAGTTTATCTCTGGGAGAAAGTAGATGGAGTACTTCCATCCCGTTCTTATTCTCCTACCCTCAGGTGGCTTTTGGAGGCTCCAGCTGCTTGCATTGATGGAGAAAATAGACCTCTAACATATTATGCCAATACCGGGTTCTGAATTCTACAGAGAGTCAATGTAAAGCAGTATTTAGAATGTCCAACTAAGACGAGACCTGAGTTCAGATTCAGGTATCTTGTTGAATGATTTTGATCCAGCCTCTCTCCTCCCTCTTTCAGTCCAACCCAGGGGTAGTCAAACTGCGGCCGTCCAGATGTCCATGGACTACAATTCCCAGGAGCCCCTGCCAGCGAATGCTGGCAGGGGCTCCTGGGAATTGTAGTCCATGGACATCTGGACGGCCGCAGTTTGACTACCCCTGGTCCAACCTGTCTGATCAGGGTGTTCCTGTGAGTAAAAAACAGAAGGAAAGAGAATAGTGCATGGTGCCTTAAAAGAAGGGCAGGCAAAACATAGGATGGGTTCCTGGGCTGACCTAAGGCTTTTGGGCTGCCTAAGCTAGGGCACCTAATCCATCTCCCTACTCTGTTGCATGGAGGCAGGAAGACAGCGCTCTCCCTCCCCCTTCATGGCAAAGGTACAGAGGCTACGAAGCAGCACCTGCCCTCCTCACCCCCCACACAGAGGGTAAGCACAGATAAAAGATGGCACCTCGTCTCCTGCACAGCAACTCACTCTCCTCTTCCCCTTGTGTGGCGTATAGGCCACCCTCCTCACCACCCCCTGCTGCTGGAAAGTAAGGCAACAAGGGAAGGGGAAGGGGGAAGAAGCAGGCTTCCCACTGGGGCCAAGGGTGCTGCCACTCACAGAAAACCTTGGAGTACTGAGTGGGCTGGCAGGTCAGCAAGAGGTGGGTCAACAGGTGGTTGCCACCCATCCTGCTCTGTAGAACAAATAGAGTTGGTCAAAGAGAGCCAGCTTGGCGGAGTGGTTAGGAGCAGTGGCTTCTACTCTGGAGAGCCAGGTTTGATTCTGCACTCCCCCACATGCAGCCAGCTGGGTGACCTTGGGCTCGCCACAGCACTGATCAAGCTATTCTGACTGAGCAGTAATATCAGGGCTAGGCAAAGAACTCTAAAATAGCCAATCAGATGTACTGCTAGGCAAAAGGTCTACCTAAAATCATAGAATCATACAGGCCATACAGGCCATCTAGTCCAACCATACAGGGGCCATACAGGCCATCTAGTCCAACCCCCTGCTCAACGCAGGATCAGCCTAAAGCATCCTAAAGCATCCTAAAGCATCCAAGAAAGTGCGTATCCAACCTTTGCTTGAAGACTGCCAGTGAGGGGGAGCTCACCACCTCCTTAGGCAGCCTATTCCACTGCTGAACTACTCTGACTGTAAAAAATGTTTTCCTGATATCTACCCTATATCGTTGTACTTGTAGTTTAAACCCATTACTGCACGTCCTTTCCTCTGCAGCCATCACAGAAAGTGACCCCATGCACTTTCTAAAAACACTTGGTGGGTACCTGGAAAGCTATTGATGCTGACCTTGGTACCCAATTACAGCATTACTCTGTTAATTGGATCGGTTCTAATGAAAGGCGTTACATGGGCTGGCTTTTGTTTTTGCAGCCATCCATACCTCTTCTTTCTTTTGGGGGACTGAAGCTTTTGAGATGCCTAGGCAAATATCTTTCTTTTATTTGTTGACTTCCTTTATCATCTGCCTTTCCTGTTGCAGCTCAGTGAGGATTATGGACATAAAAGCAACATAGAAAAGGCCAGGGTATCACATGCCATAAACAATGCAATAAACCTGGATCACACCATTGGAGAACAACAAAACCTAATACATCCTATAAACAGGTAGTAAAAGAGACATCCCCCCCCCCAAAAAAATAACAACCCCATTTAAAAAATGCTGCATGGTGGGAGGGAAGTAAATGGTCTAAAGATTTAAGAGGCCATTGCATTCCCAATATAAAATGTGCCTTCCAGCCACCGAGCAAAGTTTATTGTGACAATGAAGATACTTTTATGTGCATTTGGGTAGTTTATGAAGATAGCCTGTTGAGAGTCTGCTAGCACAGAAAAAGAAAAGTGATTGGAATTCCAGGGGTGTAATGCATCAACCCCTCTGGAGATCTACATAATGAATCCAGCAGGGGGCGGGGTGAGAAAAATAAAATCCGTCTCTCATCCTTTTGTTGAACGGACGAGGGAAGGAGAGGATTCCATTTCGGTCCCTATGAAGGCTGTTAGCCTGTGTTACTGCAAACATGATGCCAGGCGTGTGGCTGGCGTATTCTTCACCCGCCTGTTGTCTGGACAGGCTTGGCTTGAAAGGAAGGTCTTGTCTGCAACCTATACCCCTCCCCAAAGGAAAGTTCAAGCTGTTAAAGGAGTGAGAATGATAGAGAAGTAAAGTAATGTCTTGGTGATCTTCTGTCTGGGGGAAGCAAAAGTTTAAGAATGCAGTTTTCATCTAAGGTGAGCCTATGCTCTAATGGGAAAAACAATCTTTACTAGAAACGGATCTTGTTTACGTCACACAGCTCACGGCATGGCCTAAAGCAGGGGTAGTCAAACTGCGGCCCTCCAGAGGTCCATGGACTACAATTCCCATGAGCCCCTGCCAGTGAATGCTCGCATCCCAAGCTCCCATTAACCATGATTACAGGTTTCTTGACTTCATGGCTGGAAAAGTAAGCATGGAAAAGCTCCATGAATATCCATAGTCAAAAGCTGCTGAAACCCACTTTGTCACTGTTCCATATTTTTCTACTTCCCACAGTCTATAGTTCTACAGCAAGCATGCGGGATGAATGTTTGGCATGGGATGCTAGAGTTTTAGTTGCCAGGAGATTTTGCCTGAAAGAACATTGAAAATGCAACTCTCCCCCCCTGCTTCTGAAACAGGCTATTCTACTACATCTTTCTGATGTATGCAATGCATAGACCAGAGACTGGGGCTTAATTGAGATTGTCAGGTTAGTCTTTGGAACAGAGATCCAAGGGGCAAGTTGCAGGCAAAGAAGCAAAGGGGCAAAGATGTGAGATCCAAGAAGTATTTGATTTATTCAAAACAAGAACAAGCCAAAATGGGGTTCCAGACTTTTAACCCCCATTTTCCATAGACTTTCTCAGTGGCTAGTTCCTACTGAAATGGTATGCTCTCAATTTCAATAGGATTTGTCTCCAATTAAGGTAATTCTCTTTCTTGCAATATACATAGACCAATGGTTCATAAAGTAAAGGAGTTTTCTTGCTTATCAGCTGGAATTTGTCCTCCAGGGAGGAGAGGAGAAGGATATAAGCTGTCCCCACTGGATGAATACTGCTAATTGGAAAAGGGAGTGATAGTTCTTTTATGTCAGAAGGAGACAATTTCATTTTTTTAAATTCAGAATTTTTATCTGCAAGGCAGGAGTTAAAGGACTTGTTCTTTCTTTTTAATGGGCATGCAAATAGATGATTGGGAGGGAAAAAACATTTTATTTTGGCTAACTGAATGTGGGTTGCTGCCACCTAATAGTCATGATGAAAAGACAGGTTATTTTTTTAAAGAGAACATAATACCTTGGTCCTTTAAATTACAAAGGAAAAAAGAGGCTGAAATACTGGGTTCCATTTAAAATGAACATTAGCTTAGAGGCCATTATGTGAGGTAGCCTGATAGAGTCCAAATCATTGTACATCACCAGAAAATATTTTCTGGGTATATGACAGGAAGGCAACTTCTGTGCAAGGGGACTTATTCCGCAAAGGACTGAAGATTGGGTTGACAGCAACTAGGAGGGAAATGTTCTCTGGGGAGGAACAGCTTTTTATGGGGTGGGAGTAAATTTAATTATATGTCTTTATTCACAACATATATGTTCTGCCTTTCTGCCTAGTCAGGGTAAGCAATTTAATTAACACCGCATAATAAAATATGCCAAACAACAATAAAAACAAGGCTAAAATACATGTATAAAACAGAGAGCAGCAAGTTAAAACACAAAGCAAGATTGGGCAATCATTGAGGGAGTGCCAGAGAAAACCAACGAACACAAAAGAATTCTTCACCTGTGGGCAGAAGACAGTGACAGGAGGGAGTTCTACAATTTTGATGCCACAACTAAAAAGGCCCTCTTTTGCGTAGTCTGTGCCATCTCAGAAATCAGGGCTTCAGAGGATGTACCATACAGGTAGGTTTATATGGGAGTAGGCAGTCCTTGTATGCTAATTCTAAAACATATAGGGTTTTTTGTCTCCATCACCTTGGATTGGGCCCAGAAACAAACTGGGAACCTAGATTTACTAAGACCAGAGTGATACTGTCCCTACGATGAGATATATTACATCTTATTAAGCCTCTGTCAGTGACAGGATGCTTTTTCTCCAGGCTGTTGACAGTCCTAGAAATAAAAAGATGAGTATCAGAATGTCTTTATATAAACAGACACATCTGAAACACTGTGGACAGTTCTGGTTACCCCAATTCAAAAAGGATATACTAGAGCTCATAAAGGAGCAGAAAAGTGTAACCAAATTGATTAAAGGTTTGAACACTTTCTTTGTGACAATTTATTGCCCAGCATGCTGTTTCATGGCGGGTTACATAAAAAATTCAATACAATAAATACAGTCCCCAATAAGAAGTCAATTAAAAAGGAATTAGTTGGCAAATATATCCTTTTTTGCTTTTCATAAAAAAGGTAACCCTAATTTTAAGTTTCTAAGCATCATCTGTGAGCAGTTCAAAATTATGGATTTATAGCAGTAATACAAATTCCAAAAATCATCTCAATAGGGCACAGTTACAGACCTATTATTAATGATCAATTTTGCTCAAGTCAATGGGAATACTAGTATTTAACAGACTGAACTGTTTTTGAGAACTGATTGGCGTGTTCATTCGGAGCACACCACATTTTTGAGTCCAGGTTTAGATCACATATGGTGACTCCCAATTTTTATTTCAGCAGTTTCATGAAAGAGAATGTTCTTTTATGGAGTCAGGTAAACTCAAACATTGCCCAAACATTGGTCACATAGTCAAGAATTTCAGGATGGGTCTGGGATTCAAATACCAAGCCTTCTTGGTCAGCAGAGTTAGCTTTGATCTTAGTCAGTTCCCCTTGAAACAACAGCACTGAGGGGGAGATGCTTGTCAGCAGCTCTTTGTAAAACCCCAGTTGCATTTACAAATATAGTGGAATTAAACTTGAACAGCTCATAAACATTTTGCTAAACATCTCAAGAAGGCTGCAGTGTAGAGGTCAGCTTTTGGCTCAGGAGGTGGTAAATTGCAGGTGGTAAATTGCTGTACTTTAATGACTGTCTACAAATATTCAGATGACAATGTCCTAAAAAGACAATGCTATATGCTATAGATCATTTCCACTATGCAACTGACTAAGAAAGGATTTACCTGGGGATGAGTTTTATCTCAATTTTTTGAGGACTGTACAAATTCAAAGAAGATGGATCTAACAGTGCCTGTTTATTGTGATGGCTAGCTGAAACCTCCATATGCAAAGACAGTGTAACTCTGAATATCAGGTAGGAGGGGAAATAGTAGTGACAGATACTTGCCTATATTCCCTTCTTCTTGAATTTTCTTTGTGAGAAACAGAAAGGTGGACTAGAATGGTTTAATCCACTGGGGTTTTTCTTATGCAAACTAAACTCTGTTTGTTAAACTATATCCACAATGGAAGTAAACACTGAGGGGGAATCAATTCAGTTAAGAAGATTAATTCCAAAACATTTCTATGCCAACTGTGTTGTTCTTATCCCTCCCTTCCTGTACACCTCTTTGATATCACAAAGACTTCTCTTTGTATTATTATTTTTATTTTCTTTCTCCATGTCTCTTGCCTTGATTCTGCCTTCCTGGGACCCAGTGATAAATGCAAGGCAACCATGAGGATCGCAAACAGATAGATATGTTGCCTTAGCAACCCTTCCATAAGACAATATCCCTTCATGCAGGCTAGATACCAAGGTGATAGCCTCTTTGCAAATCCCAAAGCGTGTTCCAGCCTCAATTAGCTAGGGCTGTAACCTTGACTGTGCCTTATGACACGAGTTAGCAAAATAGCCATTGATTCAATAACCAAATTCATAACTCATTCATTAATTGAAACAAAAAGCCTTCTACAATTCCTGGTGGACTCTTGTGTAACCTGTTTTGTATTTTTATGTAATTTAATTTGAAACCACACTGGTGGCTTGGATCTTCCAGGTGTATTATAAGGCATGTTGTTGCTATTGAAAATCTAAAGAAAAAGCATTACCATCCCCCTCCATGAAGATCCATGGGCAAACTGGAAAACATGTGCTTAGATGGGACATACTCCCTATGGCAACACATGGGCTATATGTCACTAGGAACATGAAAGATGCTGTGCTGTTTTAGACCATGCAAGATGTTCTGTGATCATAGAATCATAGAATAATAGAGTTGGAAGGGACTTCATGGGTCATCGTCCAACCCCCTGCACTATGCAAGACACTCACATCCCTATATCTGGTCGCTATATCTGGTTTGGGGCCCAAATATACAATATTTATGAAATACTCCCAGATGGAAGAATTTTCCAGGGTCAGGGACATGGTTCCATAAATGAGCTCCTGTGAGGAAAGGACTTTTCAGTTTAGAAAAAAGATGGCCAGGTGGAGACAGGGCAGAGATTTAAAAATTATGTATGGCGTTGACAAAGTGGACAGGGAGAACATTTTCTCCCTCTGCCATAGAATTTGAGTTATGCAGCGAAGCTGACAGCCGACAGATTCAGGATAAACAGAATGAATAATTAAATGAATGAATAATTAATAGTGGAGTTCAATACCAGTGGACATAATGCTGGCCAGTAAAACAGAATGCTCCACAAGGGTCTGAACAATAGTGGAAGATGACTCGTCAGTCGAGGTACAGGAGAAATTCAAAGAAACTGACCATGGCTAAACAATTTATTTCCAACGATGCGTAGCAATCTCAGCAAACAGTCAGCAAACAGTCAAAACAGATCCCGAGGTGGATATCTCATTTTCAAAGTTCTTCAGTGAGAATCATAGAATCATAGAGTTGGAAGGGGCCATACAGGCCATCTAGTCCAACCCCCTGCTCAACGCAGGATCAGCCTTAAGCATCCTAAAGCATCCAAGAAAAGTGTGTATCCAACCTTTGCTTGAAGACTGCCAGTGAGGGGGAGCTCACCACCTCCTTAGGCAGCCTATTCCTGATATCTAGCCTATATCGTTGTACTTATAGTTTAAACCCATTACTCCGTGTCCTCCGTACATAAAGAGGGCTATCATGTCCCCTCTCAACCTCCTTTTCTCCAGGCTGAACATTCCCAAGTCCCTCAACCTATCTTCATAGGGCTTGGTCTCTTGGACTTTTAAGAACTATTTTCTCTTTTCCATGAATTGTAAAGATTTCTTCACACTCATGTCTTACAAAATATCATTTCAACACAAAGGTTTTTCACTCTTAATACAACCCGGGGATCTAGTGGTCTCAGCCTACTGTAGGGGATATCTCATAGGGCTGTTGTGAGGAAGCAGAGGAGGGGATAAGGCTGTTCTAAGCCTCATTGAGTCTGGTCTGGGGAGAAAAGCAACATATAACTAAGTAAATGCATGGGTGCGTCAACTGTGCCAATAGTCAGGGAGGGATGGGGGATTAAAATGGCCCAGGAAGCAAGCCATGCTGAGGAACTCTTGTGGTGCTGTGAGTCATCGCTGCAGGGGCCATGCAGTTCAGGCCCAGGGAGGGATGCTGATGACAGGCCCGGTTCTTGATTGCCTCCTCCTCCACTGCTGCTGAGCAATTTGCCATCAAATTATCGCAGCCCCAAGGCTCTGAACCAAGTGGCTCCATCAGTGCAGGTCAATCTGCAGCTTGCTCGTGGTTGTCAGTAACCTCTCCACTAGAAGAAGAAGAGTTGGTTTTATACCCTCCTTTTCTCTGCCTGAAGTGACTTACAATCGCCTTCCCTTCATCTCCTCACACCCTATGAGGTAGGTGGGCCTGAGAGAGCTCTAACAGGACTGCTCAGTCAGAACAGCTCTAACAGGGTTATGACGAGCCCAAGGTCACCCAGCTGGATGCATGTGGAGGAGGAGTGGAGAATCAAACCCAGCTAGCCAGATTAGAGGCCACTGATCTTAACCACTATGCCAAGCTGGCAAAATGGCCAGTCCACCCCTTGTCAACCATGCGAATGTCACACATGACCCAGAATATTAATACTCAAAATGCAACTTCCTGGAACTGATTGAGAAAATGTGCCTCCAGGATCCTCAAAATCTTTCTTTATTACAGCTATGCCCTGCTGTATTCTCTGAGCAGCTTACAGATGGGTCCCAAGTGGTATTTCATCAAAGCCACTTTCAAGGCCAGATCTGTTGTTCCACCATCGCACTGAGTCATGTGCAAAGTAGGACTGCATCTACGGAGGATTCAGGTTTCTTAATACACTCTCCATATTAATACCCTCTCTGGAGATTGACAGATGCAACAAGAAGGGAAGGTCTTGAATGCCTGAAGTATTCCTTTCTCTTTTTAAATGGTTGTATAAAAACATACGGAGAGACGCAACAGCCTGGAGTGGAATGGTACACACTTGAGGCTGCTGAATATAAGCTTGCCAATATGTTAAAAAATAAATCTAAAACCCAGGAGGAAAATTGCATTCTGCATATCATAAGCCTTCTTCGCAGTTTCAGCTAAGGACGCTATTTTCTGTTTTCATTCCAAGCGGCAGCTGTGCTCCGTTGTAGCTGCATTGATCGCCTGCTGTAGCCCACTTTGGAGAAGGGGGCCTGATTGTCAGAGATGCCAGGATCCATGAGTGTGAATAAAGTTTGTCTGAAAGAGAAGTGCTTTCAGATGCTCAGCAAGAAAAGAATTATGATTGTGTATGAGCCCATGTATGGTCTCAGGCCATGCTCCCAACATCTGATTTGCTAATAAGCCCTGGAGATGCTTCGAGACGGAGGCAAAGGAATACAGGAGTGGTGCTTTGTGCCTTTGCTTGACCGATTGCTAGTTTATTCATTGCCAGTGCAGAAGGGAGCCCATCCTCTGGCAAATCAGATGCGCTGATCAGTGTACGGAGTGCCTCTAGAATAGATCATCAAAAGTATTACGGCTGAGTTGCTTTTCCAACTCGCTTAACCCAGGTAGATCAGGGAAGCCAAGCAGCAAAGACAAGCAATAAAAGCAAATGAAACATAGGGTTCTGGTGAAGTGGAGAGTGCAAAGTACTCAAATGTTCTGACAGCTCTCACAGTATTAGAATTTCTGGCCCAGAGAAGGCTAATTGGTCTCTATCAGTAACACCACCATTCATTGCCAGATTCATGCTGTTGAATGGATAGAAGTTTCAGCTGGGTTTTCCTCTGCAAAGACTTTTGCCCCATGGGTAAAAGTATTCGAGCTGCCTTCAGTCTCAGGTGAGCCATACAAATCCACAAGGACAGCCATGTATCAAAGTGAAGATCATCTCTTAGAGAAAGGAGGCTAAGGCAGTTTTGGACATTCGTGAAAGTAGACAGGAAGAGACATGCGTTGTATGCAAATACAGAAGAGTGCTTGCAGAACATCTGATTAACATTCATCCGTCTAGCTTGTGACTTTTATGAAAAATAAAAAAGAAGTCTTCATTGGAAAGGTGGGGGATACAGGATAGGGAGAGAAAGAAAGATGGCAAAAGAGGCTATTGCCCACCCACTCAGCAATTGCAGCCATGGGCCCTGTCCCCACGAATCCTGAGTGGGTCACTGCAGTGGGAGGGCATGGTATTGGGACCCTGACTGCTCTGTGCTGGAAGCGGGGATTCTAACCCCCGATTTCTGGGAAAACATCTGTTTAAAAATCATCCCCTTTAGCTACCTTGACGGCAAACATGGCATCCCTAAAAGTAATGGTGGTCAGTTGCTTCAGCCTACAGGTTGGAATGTCCTCAAGTGTTTTGTTCTGTCTCCCCTCTTTAGAATGACTTGGGGTGGGGGTGGAGCATAGTCTGAACATGCCTGGAAATGTTATGGGCAGGGAATGTTTCCTGTTGGGAGCATAGGACCTGCAGGAAGTGGAGTAGGCTGACTAAGGAGGTGGAGATCTCTCCCTCATTGGTGGTCTTTAAGCAGTGGCTGGACAAATACATATCAAGGATGCTTCAGGTTGATCTGGCATTGTGCAGGCAGTTGGACTAGATGGCCTGCATGGCTCCTTCCAACTCCTTCTACGATTCTACTTAGGAATGAAGGTTGGTTAATACCCTGAGAAAAAAAGAAGAGGAGTTGGTTCTTAAATGCTGCTTTTCTCTACCAGAAGGAATCTCAAATTGGCTTATAATCACCTTTCCTTTCCTCTCCCCACAACAGACACCCTGTGAGGTGGGTGAGGCTGAGAGAGCCCTGATGTTCCTGCTCAGTCAGAACAGCTTTAGCAGTGCTGTGGTGAACCCAAGGTCACCCAGCTGGCTGCATGTTGGGGAGGAACAGGGAATCAAACCCGGCTCGCCAGATTAGAAGTCCCCACTCCTAACCACTATACTAAGCTAGCTGGGTCCAGCTCCCAGTCCCTGGCTGGAAATTTCTTGCCCCTTCCAAAACCCAAATGAGAAGTTTGCCTTCCAAGGCAGGCTAGGACCGTGTAACTATCCTTTCTGCGTTCCTGTGGCTGGTGATGGGGACTTTGGTAGAAGGTGGTTGTCTCAGTTATAGTCAAATTGGGCCAATTTGGGCAAGTTCTTATTGCATATTCTCCAGCTGCTGCTTCTAAACTGGGATGAATCCTATGGATTTCTCAGAGGTCTTTGAAAGTGTTAAACCCAATAGCAGCTCTGAAGCATTGTGCAGAAAGGGTGTGTGTATAGAGCCATCAGACCACAGCCGACTGACGGCAATGTCCAATAATGGCTTTCTGGTCACATAACTGGAGAGGGTTTTGGGACTGGGACTCTCATAATGCTCTTAAGCAAAGTGGGTTTTCCTTTAGGCTTTCCTGTAGTCTGGTCATTGATGGGGGAGGGGGTAGGGTCAAAAATTAGATAAACACAGCCACTCTAAGCAGAGGTGCACCATTCAAAATTCAAAGTCGTCAATGGTCTTGGCACACTGGAACGCTGCTTTGAGTAGCACTGATAGTCGAGTGTCCCAAGCACCTGAAATGCTGATGGAGACTGAAGCCAGACCTGGCTTTTCACGATGCTTGTAGAGGCAGCTGAAGAGAAACCACTAGTTTTTCTGCTGTACCAAGGGAACAATTAGCGCTGGAGCTTTGCCTCCTGCAGTGGCACCTCATTTTCCAGCAGAGGGCCCTACAGCACAGATTGGTTATTCGGCTACCATGAAGGGCAATGGCGGTCCTTGGCAGGGCTGACTTTCTACCCTTGAGCTATTTTACAGCCTCTCTTCTGCTCCGTTGCGCCTGGTATTTCTGGACTGGAATCTCTCTAGAGTATTAACCACGGAATCTTACCCTTGCCATATCATCTCACAGCGATGTGTGGGAGGGGGAACTCTCCCAGGTTCCTTCATTGGTCACCTCAAATTCCCTACCTTGTTTTAGGATGAAGTCTCCTTTCCAGCCAAGGAAGGCTGCAAGTTAATGTGAGCTGGTGATTTGTGATCTTGACAGAGGCAGCTGTATACCCTTGCTTCGTCTTCTGTATACCACCTACCCGAAGCCCTTGACTGAAATCACTACTTTGAAATCTATTCCTTTTGGCAGGAAAGTGTGCTTCAAGATGCCATGGCTCAACTGAAGTTATGGGTGATTTCTATTTAACCAAGAGCCATTTAAACTTCCATGGACTTCTGCAAAGTTGTCTTCTACTGCAGGGGTAGTCAACCTGTGGTCCTCCAGATGTTCATGGACTACAATTCCATGTTTGCTGGCAGGGGCTCATGGGAATTGTAGTCCATGAACTTCTGGAGGACCACAGGTTGACTACCCCTGTTCTACTGAATCTCCTCTGTTCCCCAAGGTGTCCGGCACAGGATCATCTTCTCAAAACCTGTTACCTGAGATTAACTGGGGAAGCCACGGCTTGAACGTGAGATGCATGCACTAGGTAACAAGCTCCATTCTGCTAGCTTTCCACCCAGACGATTTTGAGGGTCAGATCTGCTTACCCTGGGAAGTGGAACTGCATCAAGTGCCTTCAGCAAGATTTTATTTTTACATACAAAGGCAGTTCAGGGTATCTACACTTAGCTAAACTTTGAACACTGGATTCTATTTAGGAACTGACATTTTCTTCCCATTCTTCATGGGCACCAGAGAGACTGTATACTGGAAAGCTTCATATTCTCATCTGCCTCCCTGAATGACTATTAGGATGTTGCACCTGGGGCTGACCTCTCCCTGGCTGACTGTATCAGCTAGAGCTATGAGCTGGCAGCTGATAGTTCAGTGGAGGGGCTGTGGCTCAGTGGAAGATCATAAGCATTGATGCAGAAAGTCCTAGGTTCAATCCCTGGCATCTCCAGTGGATGATGTAAAAAACACACCCAAAAACCCTCTGAGATTCCCCCGGGGGCCACTGCCATTGACGGACCAAGGGTGGCTCTGTAGAAGGTAACCTCATGAGTTCATGTGTGTGGGTATTCAACTATTAAAGGCTTGCAAAGTAGAAAGGAAGCTGTGACTGGCAACTGGGATGGCCAACGCAGCACACTATGGCTCTCACCAGCCACAGACTTTTCATCTGGCACCCAGTCCATCCCCATAGGATTAGCAGTAAGGGGGTCTTTCTCAGACCAGAAGGAAGGTTTTGGGGGACAGCCAGCAGATCAATCCTCTGCTCCTTTCCTATTTGTCTGTTTGAAAATACCGAACTGTAACCTATAAACTAGGCAATTCTGAAGATGGCAAAGGTTCCCACTATCTCACCGGCCTTCCATAATTAGCAGTGTGCAACAGCCTGACCTACAAACATCCAAGTCTCCTGAAGTGTGATCCCAACCAAGCTAAGCACTACTAAGTCCTATAGATTTCAGTGGAAGAGAGTACAGTATTTGTTGTAGTCCCGCTGAAGTCCACGGGCCTTAACTGTGCTTAACTTTGAGTGGATTGTGCTCAGATTCATGGCTTGTGACCTTCATTTTTTGTAAGTTTAAGCAGAGTGCGGATACTTTATTTAAGCTTTAAAATGTAGAAACACACACAAACCATTTCCTTCCCTTCATCTAAAAACGCACAGGTGGTCACGTGAGCAAAATAATGTTTTATTATTGCACATAATCCAACAGAAAAACTGATGGAAGCTCCTGTTTTGAACACTTGTGATTCAGGTATGCTGGTGGTGGAGATAAAGGCACTTATTTTTCGGTAAGACCTGAAAAAAAGATTACCAACAAAATGCTATCTTTGAAGGCATGCAAAATTGAGGTAAACCTGTCCCTGCTCACCCTAGGAATAAAAAAACCCTTCAAAACTTGTACACACATTTGCATTGATCCAGCAGCTCCTTGTGGACATAGGCACTATAAGGCAGGGGTAGTCAAACTGCGGCCCTCCAGATGTCTATGGACTACAATTCCCAGAAGCCCCTGCCAGCATTCGCTGGCAGGGGCTTCTGGGAACTGTGGTCCATGGACATCTGGAGGGCCGCAGTTTGACTACCTCTGCTATAAGGTATACCCGGCTTCCCCCGCCCTATCTGTTGCAAGATCTTTCCTCCGCACTATAAAGGAGGCGGCAACTCATGATTGCACCCCTTTATATGTGTGCAAACACTTCCATCATTGAAATTCATGGAAAAGTTCATGTGTTCAAAAACTCCCTGTATGCACATACAAAGCTCTGGATTTGCAGTTTAGTTGCACACCTTTTAGTTTTGTTATTGTGCTAACCTTCTGTTTGGAATTATAGGCTTGGATTCAGATTAAATTTTCTGGGGACCACAAGGATTTCAACTGCGGAGCACAATTCTCCAGCCACCTCCCTACCGTGGCTGCATAAAATGCCCCCTCCCCATCCTGTTATTGGAAGAAATGGGACCCCCGCGAAGAAGATATAGGGGGCATTTCAGGCCACCACTGAACGGGAAGGCAGGGAAAGATGTTGCACGAGTGGGATGGAAACATTACTTTGGATCCAACTCATGGAGGGGGGGGGGGATAGAAACTTCCTTTAAAAACAAACACACACTGAAAGCAGAGGTCCTCGGGGTTGTAGAAGATGGCAGGGTACACAAAAATTGCTTTGGAGCCAAAGGACATTTCAGATTCACTCTTGCTCTGCTGAATAACATAGTGTTATTTCTTGGAGGTAGGCTTACAGCCACCTACATGTAAACACAGTGGGTACCACTTGCTGTAGTGACCAAGGGATAACAGTGTGTGCACAAGCCCTAAAGATCTCTCTCTCCTTAACAGAGAGTTACATACATATATGTGTTTATATAGATATATGCACACACACTCACACACAACATATATGTCCAGGATCCTAAGGACCATCTGACCAGTTCTGCATACTGAACAGGGGATTTTTGAACTTGCCTTTCTTGAACAGCAGGTCCCACAAACTGCATCTGAGAGCAAAGAGAGTCAGACACGGTTTGTGAATTGGCATAGGATCGGATGTTCAAAGAAAACGGCAAAATTTCCATTGACGGTACACAATTCCTTGGATGAGTCCTCTTATCCTGGCTGATAATATATGCCCACATTTTTTAAAAATCTATCTACTTTTGTCATATTGCAAGGAGTAAAACATAACAATTCAAGCTCATTATATCGATGAGGAGCGGGGTGGCTGGGATGCGTGGATGCGTGAACAAACTCAGCACTTTTCAAAAAAAAAAAGGATCAGATTTCGTACTTCATGATAAATAAACGCCACATATATCTTGCAAAGAAAACCACATATATAATAGGGTCTAACTACACATTACTTTTCCCCCTCCGGGATTTTGTGATTAGCCATGAACTTGCAAGTTCCTTGCTGGGAACTCAATTCTCAGGTGTGTAAGGTCCAAATTGGATCAAGACCACAGCGTGTGGTGAGACAGACTTTTGCTTGTGTTTTCCTCGGAGAAAATAGCCCTAGGTGGGGGTGCTATTTGCTGCCTGGCGAGCACCGTATGTACTGATGGGGTAATGCAGATTTCCGCAGCAGGGCCATCACTGCTGCCCTGGGGATATTATAGGTCAGGCAAAAGATATGAGGTAGGGAAGCATAAGCCCCTTTCTTCTCGTGTACTTTGGTTCTAGTCTGAATCAGGCTAGGAATTGAGTTCCTTGTGGGGTACTGGCAATCTCATAGCTGAAGGACAGTCTTTGCAGAGGACTCGATCCAAGGACAGGGAATTCAGAAATAAGACCCTGTACAGACATTCTAAAACTGTACACCTGTTGGCTGCCGTGCCAGGAAACAGGCTGCCAGCTTTCCAAAACAATGCAGACCAGTTATTACAAAGATATTTTAGGAAAAGCAATAATATTAATGAAATCCAAGAGTGATTGAATTCTTATCAGTATTCTGTCATGTTTACTGGATATTCCTAAGACAGGGTTATGTATTTTTTCTTCTGAGGACAGCTATAGCACGTAGCTTCTGGGCAAAGTTAAAATATCCTTCCTCTTCCAATTGACAGTATGAGTTGATTAAAAATATATATATAAAAAGAAAAAGGCACCAAAAAAAATCAGCCCAGCTTTGCAATTTCATTTTTGGCAGTTCATGGAAATTATCTGATCCAAAAGCACGATTCTTTTGTGTCTACCTGCGGAGTATCTGCAGGACAGTATTAGAAACCCTTTTCCCTCTGGCATCTGTAGCCGGCATTGCTTTTTAAAATCCCTTCAATTTCCAGTCTTTCTGTAATCAGTTGCTGTTGCACTAAAGGGTGTCAATGTACCAAAAAATTCACAGTCCATTTAAAATGAGGCACTTCTTTAAAGCTTGTGAAGTTGGTGCAAAAGTCCATGCTTTTGTTTCAAAAGGGGGGGGGGGGGAGATCAAGCATGCTTAGGCATAACTGACACACTACATATTGTCCAGGTTTCTCGGTTGCCAGGTGCTCAAAGGAAAGAATAATGTATAAAACGGCAGCGTATGGCTCTCACCGCAGGTCTAGATTTTGGGGAACAGGCAACTCCCAGCAACAAGAATATGACAAGGCACTCCTCAGTTTCTAAATGGGCATGGTTTTTAATCTGCTGATGCTTACTCTGTGCCACGTTCAAGAACACAGCTTCTAGTGAAGCAAGTTTGTTCAACTCTGTAAGAAAAAAGGGGTTACTCTAACTGGCACTTTCTTCACTGCGGATTCACTCTCAGCCTAGAATAGGCTCTGCTATTCCTAGAAATGGGGTATGGGTTTTTTTTTGCCTGTTATAGACTCCTAAACAGAATGACTTTAGAATGATGTAGCAGCGGGGGAAAACAGCCTGACTTTTCCTAACACTGGACTCAGTGCAATCCTGATTTGGATGGGGAAGTGAAATCCAAAGCAGTAGCCCTCATTCTTGGCTGTCGTATGCCTTACATGTATTTCTCTTTGGGAGATCAGTAATGACAAATCTTCCAGTAGAGGCTGGAACTTTCATGGTGGAATTCAAGGAAGAGGCTGTTTCATTTGCGTTTCCCCAGCTCACAAGTGAATACATGTTTCTTCAAATAGCAGCACAGTAGTCCATCAAAGTTAGGAACCTTTAAGGCAACTCTAGTTCACAACAAAAGAAAGAGCACAGAGGGGCTGCAGATTCCCAGGCTCCTCCTCGCTGAACAGAAGATGTCACCCGCGATGGGGGCTAAGCTGTTCATTTGGGACCATTCTCTGAAAGTTCGTGGCCTTGGCACAACCACAGGGTTCTAAACTCCTCCTCCTCCTTTAGATGTCTCCATTCCAAATATATGGGGTTATAGTCCTGTTAGGCTCAGCAGAAACTTCTGTAATGGGTAAAAATCAAAGAGTAATAATGTTAACAGAAAGCATAAAGAACAACATGTTTACTATTTTTAAGATGTAAAAGGTAAAGGTAAAGGTATCCCCTGTGCAAGCACTGAGTCATGTCTGACCCTTGGGGTGACGCCCTCCAGCGTTTTCGTGGCAGACTCAATACGGGGTGGTTTGCCATTCCCTTCCCCAGTCATTACCGTTTACCCCCCAGCAGCAAGCTGGGTACTCATTTTACCGACCTCGGAAGGATGGAAGGCTGAGTCAACCTTGAGCCGGCTGCTGGGATTGAACTCCCAGCCTCATGGGCAGAGCTTTCAGACTCCATGTCGCTGCATTACCACTCTGTGCCACAAGAGGCTCTTTTTTTAAGATGTACAAAAAGTGGAAATATTTATATTAGTATTAAATATGGCATGCTTAAAAACTGTTTGGCTGCAGAACATGTGATTGGCTGGAAAGTTGCCTCATTCTTTCGTAAGTGACAAGATGGCTACAGCCAACCTTTGGACTGCTAAATACCTGTCAACATACACACCATCCCGTGCACCATTAGGAAATCTCCATCCTCAGCCATCTCTCTTGTTTCTCTCCATCCTCAGCCATCTCTCTTGTTTCTCTCTCTATCTCGCTCTTTTTTTGCATCCACTTCTCCTTGTCCATCCTTGCCCTGGTTCATAGTCTATTCTGCACTTGTTGGATAAGGCACTTTCATTGTGCTTTTGTGGTTGGATTTTCTTGTGCGGAACAGGAAAATCTACTAAAGTGCATTGAAAGGGTCCAACCAGTGCAGAATGGGCCCAGTACTAAGATCAGCTGTTGTAAAGCAGTCGAATGGGCAGCCACCTTCTGCTCCAACAAAGCAGGAGTAGTCCATGGCAGTGCTTGACTATGCAGAAATCTGTTTCACCATTTCACCACATCTTACAAAGAGTGGCAGTTATAACACAGGAAACTCCAGCTCACATGTTCTTAGAGGTAAAAGGAAGAAGAAAAACTAGGGTTTTATATCCCAATTTCCACTACCCAAAGAAGTCCCAAAGTGGCTTACAATCAACTTTCTCTTCCTCTCCCCACAACAGCCCTCTGCAAGGTAGGTGAGGCTGAGGGAGCTCTGAGAGAACTGTGATAGACCCAAAGAGAACTGCTCTGAAAGAACAGCCCTAAGAGAACTATTATTAGTCCAAGATTACCCAGCTGGCTGCATGAGGAGTGGGGAATCAAACCCAGTTCTGCTCTTAACCACTACACCATGCTGGGTCTCAAGGTTAAAGGAAAGGAAGGTGAGTTAGTGCCTCCAAGGCCAACAGGAACTGGGGCTTATTCTCTCCTGCAACTTGTCTTCATCTCTCTGCCTCTCTTGTTTACACCCTGATGCACGCACATGAGAACACTTTCTCTGTTACTCTATAATGCAGCAGGATTATCTTCTGGACTAACTAAACAGCATGGCAAGCTCCATTAACTCCAACAGAACAAAATGTGAGTCCAATGGCACCTTTAAGACCAACAATTTTTTTTTTTCACGGTGTGAGCTTTCGTGTGCATGCACACTTCCTCAGACATTGGAACAGGAGTCATAAGAGTACAGATACAAGGAGAGAGTCCTATCCTTATCTATTGTTGTTCCTCTATATATTTCTGAAACAGCCTAGGGGGTGGGACATGTCCTGCTGTCCAAGTTGGAATAGGGCCAATCAGGGTGCAGCCAGCTTTGTCCTGATTGGCCATGCCTGTGTGGCTCCTGCCCTCCAGCACCGGACTCTAGCCTCTTTGCTCTCAGATGCCTCAGTGCCTGGAGCCAGCAGCAGGTAAGGGGAGAGGGCCCTGGACAAAAGGTCGTGGTGGAGGGCTTGCTAACAAGGGCCTCTTGGTCTGCTAGGCTGGGCCTGCTCACGAGGGCTTCCCAGCCTGCTGACTGCCTGCTAAGGAGCTCTGTCTCGGTCCTGCTAACGAGCAGCCCAGCTCCCACCCGCCCTACTTGATTTGGCTGCGAGCTGCAGCCCAAAGCCACCTTAACCTGCCTGGCTAGGAGAGGGGACCCTTTCAGGGCCTGTTCTTAGGAACAGGCTTTGAAGCTAGTCTGTAAATAACTACTAATTTAATCTCTCCTCACGTCTCCTCCTCCTTATGATTACAGGCAACTTCCATCGTCTGAGGATGTGTGTGTGCACACAAAAGCTCACCCCTGGAATAAAACTTGGTTGGTCTTAAAGGTGCCCCCTGGACTCACATTTTGCTCCGCTACTTCAGACCAACACAGCTACCCACCTGAATCAGTAAAACCTCCATCCTAAGGGCTATTACGCCTGAGCTATTCATCATCTAATGAGAAGATCCTGCTGTATTTTCTGGCTTGCCCCTCTTTCCCCACACTTTGGCCTCTGGAGCCAGGCCTGTCTTCCTTCTGACTCATCTGCTCCTTAGCTGCTGCCTCTGGAACCTGACCTTTTGGCCTGCCTGAGATTGTGCCATTTGCTATCAGCTTTCATCTGGGTGCTGCAGTGCTACCATCTGATCAAGCACCGCCAAGAGCCAAACCAGGCATTCCCTTTTTAAAAAGAGTCAGGTCCAGATTAACCACAGCCACACAGCAGCTATGGAATATGGTGTTTAAAAAGCGGAGCCCATTTAGGGGCACCATCGCAAGGGAGAGGAAGGTCTCCTGCACAGCCCCTCCCCCATTTTCCATTCTAGAACAGTGCTGGAGGAAAGCTGTTTCCCTGCTTTTTGATGCTCCACGAGGGATATTTTGTGTATGCAGAGCAGCAAAACCAGGGATGGAATTCCCATCAATGATCTTTCAGCACGAAAAATGGCTGGGAAGTGGGAAGTGGGCCCCCCTGGACGGTGGCCTTCCAAGGCCAAATAGGTTTGGCCTGCAGGAAACCTGGACCCAACTTAACTTCCCCCTATACATACACAGACACGCACACAGACAAATGTCTAGTTTGGCTCACAGTTTAAGATGAAGCAGCAGCTCTTCCCTGATGCTGACAACATGTTTCAAATGCTAACTTTGTGAACCACCTCCAGCCAGTGGCTATTCAAAATAAATAGCTGCATTCCACTGGGCATCTTTTCAAGCACATGCAAGGAATACAAAATTAACCCCCCCCCCGCAAGCAAAGAAAAAAAGAATGCAGAGCTGTATGAACATTTGTTATACCTGGTTATACCTCTGCAGGCTGAGAACAGCATGCCAATTTGTCTTACGGCATTCAGATTATTCATTTATTCATTAGTTGCATGAAATAAAGCTGAATTCTGCTTAGGCAAATGGACTTTCCTGAAGCCACATAGATGAAGGATGAAGAAGAAGAAGAAGAAGAGTTGGTTCTTATATGCCGCTTTTCCCTACCTGAAGGAGGCTCAAAGCGGCTTACAGTCGCCTTCCCATTCCTCTCCCCACAACAGACACCCGTGAGGTGGGTGAGGCTGAGAGAGCCCTGATATCACTGCCCGCAGAACAGTTTTATCAGTGCTGTGGCTAGCCCAAGGTCACCCAGCTGGCTGCATGTGGGGGAGCACAGAATCGAACCTGGCACTCCTAACCACTACACCAAACTGGCTCTCTGAAGGATCTGAAGCGTCAGTACACAGGTAAAATTATTGGCAGTATTAATTTTTTTTAAAGAAGAGACTTGGGGTTTTGTACCTTTTCACTACCCAAAGGAGTATCAAAGTGATTTACATCACCTACCCTTCCTCTCCCCGCAACAGATACCCTGTGAGCTAGGTGAGGCTGAGACAGCTCTAAGAGAACAGTGACTGGCCCAAGGTCACCCAGCTGGCTGCATGTGGAGGAGGAGTGGGGAATCTGACCCGGTTCTCCAGATTAGAGGCTGCCACTCTTAACCACTACCCCAAGCTGGAATCAATGGAATCCATTGTCCATAATAATGGAATGGGGGCCACCAAGAGCATATAGATAATTAACGACTCAACCACATGCACAAGTTAAATCGCTTCAATCATCACTAAGGAAATTTCTCCCTTTTATGACCATCATTTCCAAGATGTGCAGTTGCTGCTTTGAACCAGCCCAGGAAAACACTTAACCACCCGTGTGCTCCACAGGCCAGCTCATGTTGCACCGTAATCAGACTTGGAAGCTATTTTCTTCACTCCTCCCTCCCTATGCTGTGGCAACCTGCTCTTTAGCCAAACAGAGAAAGGATAAAGGAATGAGTTGTAAGTTTCACCAATGCCTTGGTAATTAAAAAAAACAACAGCCACTAATCAGGTGAAGTAACAATTACCACTGTGCTGCTTCCATCCCCACCTCCTACATGCAAGACAAGCCTTCTGAAGGAAAGTGTCTTATCTCATCCCTGAGGCCACGGTTCCCATATCGAGAGAGAAAGGCTAGAATGTCAAAAGGATGTTCAGCAGTACACAGAACTCTATAGCAAGAGGGGGTGAAGGATTAAGAAAATACATTTCAGAGGAGGCACAAAACATTAAGATAGTTATGAACCTGCTAATCCAGCTTGATGAGCCTCTTGTGGCGCAGAGTGGTAAGGCAGCCGTCTGAAAGCTTTGCCCGTGAGGCTGGGAGTTCAATCCCAGCAGCCGGCTCAAGGTTGACTCAGCCTTCCATCCTTCCGAGGTCGGTGAAATGAGTACCCAGCATGCTGGGGGGTAAACGGTCATGACTGGGGAAGGCACTGGCAAACCACCCCGTATTGAGTCTGCCATGAAAACGCTAGAGGGCGTCACCCCAAGGGTCAGACATGACTCGGTGGTTGCACAGGGGATACCTTTACCTTTACCTTTAATCCAGCTTGATGTAGTGGTTAGGAGTGCGGACTTCTAATCTGGCAAGCCGGGTTTGACTCCCCACTCCCCCACATGCAGCCAGCTGGGTGACCTTGGGCTTACCAGGGTGCTGATAAAGCTGTTATGACCAAGCAGTGATATCAGGGCTCTCTCAGCCTCACCCACCTCACAGGGTGTCTGTTGTGAGGAGAGGAAGGGAAGGAGATTGTATACTGCTTTGAGACTCCTTCGGGTAGAGAAAAGCAGCATATAAGAAACAACTCTTCTTCTTATCTACAGAGACATCACTTAATTAAAAAGCCTGATACTGGTGCCTTTAAAATGGCAAGTTTGTCTTTTATACAAGCATACAAACATAAAAAAGCTATTTTCAAACTCTCTGGAAAGTGACATATGCGGAAAGTTATCATGGCCTTCATATGGAAGCCAATACACTCTGGCCAGGAGCGGCTCTCTGCGGTAGCAGGCAACAAAAGCTCCTTCCACGATTGCTACCTGAGACGGTCTAACTGGAGGTGCCGGAACCCAGGAATGTAATCTGCCACTGAGATGCGGCTCCTCGTATTTAAATGACTTGCTGGCCACACATACAGTACGCACTGAGCTGAAAAGAGACCCCCTGCAAACCAACTCCAGCAAAATCAGCCTGTAAATCTATGGATGCGTTCCCTCTAGCTGGTTCCTGAGGACACATCCCAGTATAACCTGGAGGTATTTGCACCATTTCAGGATGAATTACCAATCTGACTTCCATTTATGAATCGGTTATGATTTCTCTTCAAGGTGGAACGAGCTTCCTCTATGACATTCTGTGGTACCCTGAACTGCTGACATCATGTGGGATATCAGGTCTCTTGGCCTGAGAAGCCTCCAGCCTTCTGCTTGAAACTGAGCCTTTCCTACTTGGCAAATCTGCTGCAACCCTTGCAATTCTGCTGGCTGGGGGAGGTTCAGTTTCAGCAGCTTGGATGGAGCCCTCCAGGCAGCAAATGGTCTCATGAACAGACAGGCTGGACTCATGAATATTCTACTTCTGCTCTTTGCAGGTCTAAACATCAGACCTGCAAACAAAAGCAGCAGGAAGTGCTGGGTGAGGAAGGAATTCCCCAGAAATGACATGGTGTGAGCACACCTTTAGACAAGACAATTGGATGAATTTCATGAGAAATCTGCACACTCTCTCTTGCATGTTCTAATTCTTAAAATCCAAGGACAGCAAATGCTGATGCCGAAGCTTTATCGTAGAAAACTGTCTCATTTGATCAGCAAGCAGTAAAATACCTAGAGATTATAAAAGGACTTAAGTGTGATTTCCTGCTGGTTCCATCTTGATGTGTCTGGTGTTCCAACTAAAAGCCCAAGTTTCACAGAAAAATTACTGACTGTGAATTGAGATATTGGTGGTTAACAGCAGAACTAAACACTACACAATGGTGCATGCAAGAAAAGCTGAAAATTACAGAAACGCTAATATGGAAGCGGTGATTTGAAATAGAGATGCTATGTTGGGGAAGGCTGACTTCCTACCCTTTCCCTCTCTCCCCACATAAATGAAAGATGAAGCAGAAAAGAAGCTGGACAGAAAAGGTTAAGGTCCCCTTTCCCACACTATTTCACACCATGACTCCCTACTTGAGGCCACCTGTGTTTCGTTATGGCTATAAAGTTTAGTTCTGCCTTTATTTTTCAATCCTATAAACTGGTCTGCAAAAGGGGGAAAAGGGTACAAAGGGAATTGGGAGCCGAGCCTGCAGCTCACAGCAGGCCTACCTAAGCAATATCTTATCTATGTTTGTTCTTCAAGTTTATGGGATTCCTGCAGTGGGAAGATAGCAGCTTACAATTTAGGTTCTGAGTGGGGAGATGTGATTCATCACTCCTTTAGAAATGTGACATTTTACTTCCCAGATCTCAGAGAAGGGCTCAAGAGGGTCAGGCCTTAGAACTGGGGTAGTTCAGAGGGAAGCATAATACAAATTCTGTAGCAGGATTGGAGTAACCCATTGCTAACCCCGAATATTCAGTTTCCTTGGAAGTAAGATCTATCTGTAGGGCTTTCTTGCGTATCTGAGAAATCCTGATATTCTTTGCAAGGCCCTTTACAAAGCAAAATGGGAAGCAACTGTCTCAGCCACATGACAGCAACCCATATACATGCATGCATGCATGCATGTATGTATGTGTTTATATACTGACCCCTGAGGCTCAGGGCGGTTTACATAAAACACTGAAAAAGGTATATGGAACTTGCCCTTTGTTGCCCTTACCTTCTTATATTCCCATCATGTCAGAAAATGCACAAATAAGATGGACAGGCCAATATTCAATAAGATGACCATGCAGATGATGATTGTGTTAGGTCCCTAGGAGGAAAAAACAACAACAACAAAGACACATATTAGAAATGTCATCAAAACATTGACTAACGAATGCATTGAACAGGCTATCTTAATCTCCCAAAATGGTCATAACACAATGCTCTAAATTACGCTAGCTAATAGGTTCCAAAAAATGAATTGGTTCAGAAAATTAGGATGCATATCTAAAGAGGAGTGAATCTCAAGCTGAGTTTACTGGGAAGCTTATTTGGAATTCCACAAAGAAAAGATACAAACATAAAAAGTTCTACTAGATCAGACCAAAGTTCATCATTCTGTTGCTAACAGTGGCCAGCCCAATGTTTGCAGGTAGCCCACAGAGTATGAAGCTAACAGCCCTCACCCAGAAACTATTATTTAGGGGTACTCTGTTCCTGAACTTAGAAATTCCATTAAGCTAGTTTAGTTAAAACCTTAGTATTCCTCATTATTATGTATGGGTATGAAAGCTGGGCAATGAAAAAAGGTGACAGGAAGAACGTTGCTTCATTTGAAATGTGGTACTGAAGGAGGGTTTTACAGATACTGTAGACCAGGGGTAGTCAAACTGCGGCCCTCCAGATGTCCATGGACTACAATTCCCATGAGCCCCTGCCAGCATTTGCTCATGGGAATTGTAGTCCATGGACATCTGGAGGGCCGCAGTTTGACTACCCCTGCTGTAGACCCTTCAAAAGACAAATAAGTAGGTCCTACATCAAATCAAGCCTGAACTCTCCCTAGAAGGTTAAATTGCTAAACTGAGGCATAGATTCAGGTGGGTAGCCGTGTTGGTCTGAAGCAGCAGAACAAATTTAGAGTCCAGTGGAACCATTAAGACCAACAAATTTTTATTCAAGGTATGAACTTTAGTGTGCAGGCATACTTCCTCAGAAACAATGTCATGGAGGTGTGCGTGCACATGAAATGACATGTAGAAAATGTTTGGCACTGGAAAGAAAGGTGACATGAAGGAACTGCAGGAACTAAGAAAGTGAAAATGCAAGGTGAGAGGGAGCTGGGGAGAAGAAATAAGGTAGCTGAGGAAAGGTAGGTGGACATTGTGGTGGCGGCACAGTTCTCACCCAATGACTACACATTCACAGCCTTGACATTGGATTAAACAGTTAGATGCATGTGATGCATGTCTTAGTGTCAGTAGATAACATATAGGAAAGGTGCTTTATGATGGTTTTATTGAATAATAAGGATGTTTATTGCTGTTGCTTTTATGTTGTCAACCTCCCTGAGCCTGTCCATGGGGAGGGGCTGTATGCAAACTGAACGAACGAATGAATGAATGAATGAATGAATGAATGAATGAAGGAAGGAAGGAAGGAAGGAAGGAAGGAAGGAAGGAAGGAAGGAAGGAAGGAAGGAAGGAAGGAAGTTGAATAGGGTGCCATCCCGCTTTTTTTCACTTATGTTTCAATGGCTGAAAGCCATCCTGGAACATGCATCAGTTATATAATGTGGAAAGTCCTTAAGAAAATGCTCCAAGTTCCTGCCTGCTTAGTCAAGAGCAACAGTTTCAGCTGTTGAAGGGAGATGAAACTTTTTCTGAGCAAAACTAGGTCAGAGCGCCCTGAGTACTTCTCTTTCTAGAGACTTTCCGAGGCCAGAGAGCTGGACATGAGAGAGAGAGAGAAAGAGGCACTGTGGAGGCAGGCATTTGGGAGAGGTAGGTTCCTCTTCCTCCAACTACTAAAGTTCAGCCAAAGAAAGCCCTGAGTAAGGCAAGAAGATGAAAACAGGCTACCACGTTTGGAAATATATTAATTCAACCCTGTTAACCAATAGACAAGGAACAGTTTATACAGTGGTTATACATGTCAGAGATTGAGAATGGATCGATCTAGATTGAACCTAGCTAGTCTAATTCGAAATGAAACCCTTCATTCACTTTTTTCCTCTCACTTTAATCACTGAAGTAAAAAAAAATCCCAAATTTGTAAAAAAAAAATCAAATCTCTGAAATCCATAATCTGTTTCCTCTCCTCTTTTTACAAGACTGGAGTCTGTTTCCAATCATTTTGATCCATTTTGATTAGAGAGAAATTTGAAGAGAGGCGGGGCAGGATGGGAGGTTCTGTAAATTTTGAAAATTTCCCTCTCCAGAGGCTCAAAGGCAGGCAGTTTTTCTCCAGACCTTCCTCTCAGCCTGCTAGAGTAGAACACTATAGTGTGTAATATAAAACTGCAAAGACTGAAGCTAAAAAAGGGATGCATTGATTTTTCCTCAAACAGAAATCAAACAGAAATCCCTCTTTTAAAAGAGTAAAAAGGAGTAAGAGAAATCGATGGCTAAGTTTAAAGAAGTGAATTTTGAAAAAGGAAATTTCTCTTCCCATAACATTAGTGTGGTTAGATTTATCACCTGTGGATGCAGCCCATATTTTAACCCATTTTCCAGAATGTGTGAATGAAGAATAGATAGCAACCAAGAATAGATAGCAACCATCTATCATTATGAATAACAGATTATTAATTATGTTTTATGAGCCTCTTGTGGCGCAGAGTGGTAAGGCAGCCGTCTGAAAGCTTTGCCCATGAGGCTGGGAGTTCAATCCCAGCAGCCAGCTCAAGGTTGACTCAGCCTTCCATCCTTCCGAGGTCGGTAAAATGAGTACCCAGCTTGCTGGGGGGTAAACGGTAATGACTGGGGAAGGCAATGGCAAACCACCCCGTATTGAGTCTGCCATGAAAATGCTGGGGGGCGTCACCCCAAGAGTCAGACATGACTCGGTGCTTGCACAGGGGATACCTTTACCTTTTACCTTTAATTATGTTTTTCACTTGAAGTGCCCAGGATTTGCATGTATTAGTGAACCACTACAGGTAGGACTTCTGTACCAAAACAAAGAAGGCAATCAACGGATGTCTGAACTGGTCGTCGACACTATTGGTCCAGAAAAAAATGTAAAAAATGTATTCAGGTGGTAATTTTTTTAAATTGTTCAACCTGAAAAAAGACACATTGGCCAATGGAAGCACCACGGGATGCACAAAAATACTCTAAGCTTGTTCTATAATAAAACAATGCCCAGTCTTTTGAACTGAAGACTGGCTGGTACTAAAAATATAAATATGTATAAACTAGGGGAAAAAACCCATTGCAACCAAGAATGAAATGGGCGCTAGGACCCAGGGGACACTGGCAGGCACAAATCTCTCTCACAGCAGGAACTATAGGAGGTAATCAGGGCTCTGTAGCATGGGCAGTTTGCAGTTTCTCTCTCTCTCTCTCTCTCTCTCTCTCTCTCTCTCTCTCTCTCTCTCTCTCTCTCTCTCCCTCACAGCAGGAGCCCTAGTAGGTAATCAGGGTGCGGTATGGCAGGGCTCTCTGTGTCTCTCTCACACATCTGAGAGCAAAGTGGCTAGCGTCCAGGGAAGGAGGGCGGGAGCTGGAAAAGGAGGGCCCTATTCCATCTCGGACAGCCAGGGCACTCTCCACCCCCAGAGATGTTTCACAAATATTAAGAGGAATAATGGATAAGGATATTGATGACTCACAAGAAGCAGCATATTTTAAACAATATAGCAGATTTTACACAAAGAGTAAAGTTTTGATACAGAGTGCAGCTTATATGGGGATGAGAGTCAGAGGGAGACAGAAACAATATCAGTTTCTTCCATCTCCTTAAGATTTCCTCAGCTACAGACGTTGCCATGCTGCATCTGATGGGATTCACTGGCTGCAGATGAAAGCCCATTACCTGTATTCAGTGCATTACAATGTAATCTGATGAAACAAAATATGAAACCCATTCAAGCCTGCAATACTGTAATGCTGAAAAGATGTTTCACATCATGCACACACTTCAGTGTGTGGACACGAAAATGATGGGATACTACACATGATACATTTAGTTAGGTAAACGGAAAATTCAAAAGGTCATTGTTAACCTACTGGTTTCTCCCCCTCCTCCCATGACAAGTCCCACTGTCACCATGCAACATCACCTCTTCATGTTCCTCCACCACTGGTGCGGCTGCCTCAGTCACAGGACCCTTCTTCACCACGGCCTTGGGCTCAGTTTTGGCCACTGTCTTGGGCTCTGCTTTCCGTTCAGGCTTGCCTTCGGCTGCAGCCTGCGTTTTCAATTCAGCTTTGGATTCTTGCGGCGGCTGTTGCTTGGGCTCCGGCTTAGGTTCAGCTCTCGATGTTTTTTTCTCTTCGTGAGCTGGTTCCTGCTGGACCACAGGTGTAACTGCTCTCTTTTGGGGCTCGAATTTATGCTCAACTTCCTTCACATCTGCTTTGGGCTCCGAGGAACTTGGCTGGGGAGGTGATTTGGAAACGGGGGACGATTCTTCCTCATCGTCCACCGGGGGTGTCACCGGGGAGGTCCTCACAGCATAACTGTGATAGCCTTGAAATAATGCAACGTCGCCTCCCTGTTGTAGCTTCTGAAGGGGTTTGATCTCCATCTGGTCAGCCAAAGTCCTCCCGTGGCTATGCCTACTGGCGCCACGGGATGGAGGTCTGGTGTTGCCTCCTGCCTTCTCCCCTGGTGCCAAAAGTGCATTCGAAGGGGTGTTGGGCCTATTTCCTGTACGACCCCCTTCCTTGCTGGGATCTCCATTCCAGCTCCCAGGGCCAACTAAACCCTCTTTCTGGGAATTCTGCTTGGCACGCTTTGCCTCAGGTGGTGTTCCAGGAGGAGACGGGGTCCGAGCAGTACTCTCCTTGGGCTTGGCAGACTCCTGCTCATCCACTTGAGGACTTTCTGGAGGTGATGGCAGCGGAGGCTCTTCAATGGGTGGTGTCTCTTCAGCATTCTCTATGTTTTCTTCATTCTCCATTAGTTCTTGGAGGAGCCTTCGCTTCAAGTACTCAGGGCCTAGGGAGGAAAATAAGAGATATTAAAGTCTCACGCAAATAGCGTCAGACTGGTATAGCAGTTTGAGTGTTGGACTAGGGTCTGGGAGACCCAATTTCAGATCCCCACTCTGCAATGGAAGCTTCCTGGGTGACCTTGGGGTAGTCATATACTGTCGCTATGGTCTACCTCACAGGATTGTTGTGAAGAAAAATGGAAGTGAGGAGAAAAATGTAAGCTGCTTCTCATTCCCAAGGTGAAGAAAAGCAGGGTATGAATGAATGGACGAAATAAATAAATAAATAAATAAATAGTTGGCTAATTTATCTGACAGCTTGGCAAATCACTTTGCCAGTCATAATTCCATGAAAATGGCCAAAGACTATTCTTTTGGACTGCTGTACATCTGATACAGATAAGAAAACAGAAATTCCCATTTAGAAATGAGATAATATATCCTAGAAGGGGAGGAGGATAAATAGCTCTTCCCCAGTTTGTTTCTGTCTGCCTTACCGCATATGTGCAAGAACCAACGTGGGGCAGTTATGAGACAAGGACACCCCGAGTCAAGTCTTTACTTGGGCCAGTCATACTCTTTCAGCCTAACCTACCTCACAGGTTTGTTGTGAGGAATAAGCAAAAGAGAGGAGAAATGTGTAGATTCCTTGGGGCCCCACTGGGAGAAAAGCACAGTACAAATGAATTAAATAAATAATAAATCTATCAGTAACGAACAATCAATAGACATGGTTATCAGTCTTCAGGAGGAGCTTGGAGTTTGCTTGGAATTACAAACTGTTTCCACAGATGAGTTCCCTTGGAGGAAATGGCATCTTCTGAAGATGGATGCTTTGACGTGACATACCTGTTGAGCTTGCTCCCCTTATGAGAGCTAAGGTGTTCTGAATAGCAGAACTAACTGTACAACCGCTTATTCAGAGAACCAATAGTCTGCGTATTATTTGTTGCCAATTCTGATTGCTTAATAGTTAGCAACACTTTTGCGGTTGTCTAGCAAAGGGCACTAAAAGCTACACAAATTTTTTTTGGGAGGGGGGGGAGTGGTGGTAATCACCCTAATATATTTAATTCTAGATTTCAGATTTTTCTGCAAATCTGGGGTTTTTCTCAGGTTTGTAGATAGATCTGTCTTGTCTGTCTTGTCCCCCAATCTTTGGATTTAAGTATCCACATAGAAATGTTGATATTATAAGGCTGCTTGATTTAAGAAACTTTCTGTATTAGAACCAATTAGTCTCCCAGCAGCATCAAGGTGCAGTCTTGAGACCTCCGATAATAGCTATAAGTCTTTTTTTTATAATTTTATTATTTATTATTATATAAAGCATTTACAGAAAAATTAAGAAAAAAAGCGACCAGCTGATATGGTTTGCCATCTCTTTTAACATACATATTCAGTTCCCATCACATATTATTCCTAATCTAGAAGTTTTTACCATTTTTCTTAGCCAAGTGATTGTTAATACATATGAGAATATGATCTGCTATAAGAATAGCTATAAGTCTTTGACAACATGTCTGTATAAAAATGTAAGGGCACTAGGAAAAGAATGGTTGAAAAAAATAGTGCAGAAGCTTGGGTCTGGTGTTAGAAGAGATGTCAGGTTCTGTGCACTGCCCGGTAATAAGGTCACCTGGGGCACACAAGTCCCATTGAAATCACTGGAAAAGTTGACCTGTCTCTGTTAAAGAAGGTGACTTCTGGATTCAGGTTTCATTCTGTCCTTATCTGACTGGGTTGTGTCATCGTCTCCTAGCAGCACAGCCCGGGGCTACATTATTGTTTACATAGTAGTAAATCTTAACCTGGAGCAAAAGTGACACAGTCATGTCACATCTCTTCTGACCCCCTCTCCCAAAGCTGATTATGAACTGGAAACATGGGCATTTTCCAGATTGCCTTAATGTTCTACTTTCACTCCCCGAGGTTATGGGGTGGGGAGGGGGGTCTTGCATCCAGACAACTTCTTTAACATCCCCATGTTATCCTGGTCTTTCCTCGTGCCACTCCCCCTTTCCTAAGTCAGTTTATTCCATATTTTTCCCAATTGTGGAATGAATTCACCGTAATAGCCTCTCGCTTGGAATCTGAACATCCCCCCCCCCCACTTCATGGACTGCCACCCCAAACCTGTACAATTTACATGCCAGAGCTGAAATGTTTCAGAGCTATAGGGCACCTAGGAAGCTGGACACCACCAACCAATCACTGCCCATTTAATTTCTCTGTAGCCTGATCTAGGCCCATGAGCCTCTTGTGGCGCAGAGTGGTAAGGTAGCCGCCTGAAAGCTTTGCCCATGAGGTTGGGAGTTCAGTCCCAGCAGCCGGCTCAAGGTTGACTCAGCCTTCCATCCTTCCAAGGTCGGTAAAATGAGTACCCAGCTTGCTGGGGGGTAAACGGTAATGACTGGGGAAGGCACTGGCAAACCACCCCGTATTGAGTCTGCCATGAAAACGCTAGAGGGCGTCACCCCAAGGGTCAGACATGACTCGGTGCTTGCACAGGGGATACCTTTACCTTTACCTTTAGCCTGATCTATCTTATGCACGCATTGGTAGCAGCGATTTCAAGGTGTTCTATCAAGGTGGACTATCTCATGTCAAAGGCCTAAAGACCTTCCCCACCCCCCCACCCCGGAAGCATGAATTAATAGTGTTTGACCAAAGGCATATCCAGAGGGGTGCACATATGTTTGTGCATATAATGTAGAGCTTCTCTTGGGATAGCAGCTACCACTCCATGCAAAGTTGATGGCTCAGCAGAGCGAAGCAAGGAGGGGGCTTTCATGGAGCCTCTCCCCCAAGAAAAGGCACAAGTGCTGGAAACGGGGTGGGGGGTCACTCTGGAAGCACTGCTCTCCAGGCATGCTAACTCAAACGTAAGCCCTAACTTGGATGGTGTGCTTATACAAATGAACTGTTCTGGGTGTCATATACGCCGGGGGTCATCAACCCCCGGGCTGCGAAGGCCACAGTACCATGCCAGTGACGCAAATGTGCATGCGCGCAGTTGCCGTGCATGTGAGTTGGCCACCTGGTGGCAAAAACGTGCATGCGCGTTTGCGCGCAGCTGCCGTGCGTGTGTGCGGCACCCGGGCTGTCGGCTCTCCCCTCACCCCTGGAGGTGGTCCCTGACCTCAGAAAGGTTGGGGACCGCTGATATACGCTAAGTATACTACTTGAGCTGTGTACCAGATGCAAATCAAGTAACAGAATTCAAAATGTTGAGGGGAGGCAATCAGAGAGACTATTCAAATGTGGGAAAAGAGGCAACCAATAATAAGAAGAGTTGGTTCTTATGTGCTGCTTTTCTCTACCCAAAGAAGTTTCAGAGTGGCTTATAATTCCCTTCCCTTTCCCCTCCCTACAACGTGAGGCCTTAATTAGTTATAATGTAGGAAATGCCTAGACTTGGTTTACGCAGCACATTTTCAAACGCCACATGTTTGAATGACGTTAAATCTAAGATGATAATGATAATGATGCCTTAATTGACATAGGACAAGCGAGAGACTGATACAACCAAAGTGAATAAAAATTTGATTTAACATATCTTGGATCCATTGAAAATCCAGCCACGCACAGTGTGGTCTCAGCAGAATGATCGTTTAGCAGAAATTGAAGTGTAATCTTTAATTTAAAATTGCAGATTCTAAGCAGCAAATCCAGTCTGACATATGCAAATGTAGAGTCTATACAGGCTGCACGGAGAATTACACACTGGAAAGATTTATGGCAGAAACCCTTCTCTGCCTCAAAACCTACCCCTCTGTAATTGCCCCTTAATTAATTTATTTTATCTATAATTTAATTTATACCCCGCCCCAATCAAATAAGTCGTCCTGAGCTGTCTTACAACAATAAAACATAAAGCCCATAAAACATTAAAATACAATCCCATAAAATAGAATTATCAGAGCAAGAAATCCACAGATGGCAGCAAAAAAAAAAAAAAAACTCCACGGTTACTCTCCAACCAATCAATCAGTGGTTCATTTATACCTTGACTTTCCCCCCAGTAGCAACTCAAGTGGCTTTTATCATTCTCCTCTCTGCCATGTTTTCCTCACAACAACCCTGTGAGGTAGGTCAGGCTGAGAGATTGTGATTGGGTCAAGGTCCCCCAGCAAGGTTCCATGGCATGAGTGGGGATTCAAACAGTCTTCCAAATTCTAGTCTGACATTCTTATTTCCTTACTAGCTTCAAAGCCCGTTCCTAAGAACGGGCTCAGAAAGGGTCCCCTCCCCTGGCCCCTGGCCAGGCAGCTTAGGGTGGCTTTGGGCCGCAGCTCACAGCCAAATCAAGTGGGGCGAGCAGGGGCTGGGCAGCTTGTTAGCAGGGCCGAGCCAGAGCTCCTTAGCAGGCAGTCAGCAGGCTGGGAGGCCCTCGTGAGCAGGCCCAGCCTAGCAGGCCAAGAGGCCCTTGTTAGCAAGGCCTCCACCACAACCCTTTGCCCAGGGCCCTCTCACCTGCTGCTGGCTCCAGGCACTGAGGCGTCTGAGAGCAAAGAGGCTAGAGTCCAGGGCCGGAGGGCAGGAGCCACAGGGGCAGGGCCAATGAGGACAAAGCTGGCTGCATCCTGATTGGCCCTATTCTAACGTGGACAGCCAGATACGTCCCACCCCCTAGGCTGTTTCAGAATTATATAGAGTAACAATGATGGATGATGGATAAGGATGAGACATCTGAAGAAGCAGATGATGGAATAAATGTTGTTAGTCTTTAAGGCAGGGATTCCCAACCAGGGTCCACAGCCGGTTCAGAAGGGGTCCACAGCATTTCCCCTCCTGCCTTAATGGGCCCGCTACAAGCTAGGGAACCAGCCACTTCCACTGCCCCCCCTTCTGAGAGTAAGTTCTCTTGGGGCTTACACACCTGGGAGGGGGCAGAGCCTGCATGCCTACTCCCACTTACACCCCATCCTGACTATCCCTCCCTCAGTCCTCCTCGAGTCTGCTTGTTAACATGGTGGGTGATCTCACTTTCCAATCTCTAGGCGAGGCTTTGAAATCTCCAGGAATTACAATGGATCTCTAGGATCTCCTGGAACAAATGTTTCTTTGGGATTCTATGGTGTTATACGCTGCTGAGGCCCTTCTCTTCCCATAACCGTGTCCTCCCCAAGGACCCACCCCCCAGATCTCCAGGAATTTCCCAACCCCTCTACTATGCATCTTCTTCTGCCACTATCATTTTGGATGCTATCCTGTTAATTATCCCAGCTAATGATAAGCATCCTGTGAGAGAGGTGCTGGCATCACACATGACATGAAATGACATCAGTCTAGGAATTGCTGTAAACTCTATGGCTTTACCACAGAGTTTCCAGGAATTCGTACACTGATATGACATCACACTAGTGATTTCTTTTCTCCTGCCGACTGAAGGAGCAATTCCTGTAACATTTCTAGCTGTAATCAAACTTTTCTCCAATTGGGAATTAGCCCAAGTCCCCTGCCGCTACCATTTGCCTTTTAAAATGTTAGGAAGAAACTTTTTCTTACAGTTATGCCTTAATTAAATGCAAGATAGGTTTATAATGCAATGGCCTGGAAAACTGAAGTTATTACACATACTAGAATTCATACACAAATCCCTGAGTCACTCAACTGTATAAATGGCTTCTTTCTCATACGGTTGAATATATACTTTAAACGCCCTGTAATTATCCCTACTGGAAGATTGTAACTGCCCTGAGCAATCTAGTGCTGGATTTGAGTCCCCTTTTCTTGTGAGAGCTACAGAAAACAGCTCCTGACACGTGTAAAAGTCGATCTTGGAGGATATTTCGGAAAAATCTTGTCCCATTAATAATGAATTCTAAAATTCTAAGCAGCAAACCGAGTCTGACGTAGGGAACAGATAAAGTCACATTGCTTTTGTGGCTTGGTTTCCTATTATGATGACTACAGAAAGCTGCTTCTACTGATAGTTCAGCAAAGGATAATTTTAACTAGTGAATGAATTCAAGAAAACCATTAAGCTGCCTTCCCATCCCTGTCGAGACACTCCAGGAATGAGAAAGGGAGTGTTCATCAAGTCCATTAGAGGCTGTGAATTTCGGCCATGTGACACCTACTGCTGCTTGTAATCCTGAAAGATTTTGCTGAATCTGAAAATAATCTTTTCTAGCAGACAGATATATCTAGGATAGACAGCTCTGTGCAGGGAGAGGCTGCTGAGAGCCAATTAATGGGATCAATAAAACCAAATGATAATCCTCCCCCCTGCCCAGGGACCAATATTACAGATATGGAGGAGTTGTACATTTAAAAGCTCACCTGTGAAGATAAACCACCCTGTATAATGAAACTATCATGTCAAGGTTCAGCATAGACACAGGCTGTTGCAGATTTGCTCTTAAAATTGATGTCCTCTTAGTTACATACCAGAAGTGGAGACATTACAATTTTAAGAGCAAAGGTGTGTGTGTGTGGGGGGGGGGGGATGCATGGATAAAAGTTGTTAGACCCTCTCCTCACTCACCATATCTACCCTGTGCCCTAGTTAATGGTTACACAGGTTTTGTTCTCAGTGTGTTTGACATTCGAACTTACTTAGTTGGACTGTGATGATTGCCGGGATTGTACAATTCAGCATCAAACAACCTTAATGCCTGATAGTTTGCATCCCCTCCCCCCGCCAAAAAAAAGAAAACAAACCTGCACAGGTGCAAAAATGCTGCTAATCCAAACAAGTCTGCTCTGTACCAAAGGGTAGGATGCTTTTTTTTTTTTTTTTCAAAACATCACTTCTATTTGTGATTGATTCTGACTGATTTAACTGTCTTGTTAAAATAACTACTTGCCAACAGGAGCAATGGCAATGGGGGTGGGGGGAGAAGAACTCACGCAGGTTCTGTGACAATGCATATACAAAAATCCAGTTGCACTGTACTGAGCTATTAGAACAAGTAGGGAAAAGCAACGTGGTGACTAGCAATATATAAGCTGACAAGGACCGTTTACGCACTGGAGGTTTCATGCTGGGCTGCAGGCTGGAGTTTTAGTCATGGCAGGTTGCCCCACCTCTTCCTGCACCCACACGGGGGAGCATTGGGCCCGGTGCACCTCATCCGCCCCTGATTTGTGCTCCTGCATGGGAGCTGGGGCAGTGAAGTTCCCAGTGCGCAAACGGTCTAGGAGACAAACCCAAAAAAATCTGGTTCGTGCCTGGCAATCACCACATGAGCTGAACCAATGGATGGTGAGGCAACCGTATTCACAATTTGACTTTCCTTCCAGCTGGGTTCTGCTATCATAAGGAAGCCCATCTGGAAGAAAAGCACATGTGAGGGAATGAGCCACATATAGCAGAGCATTCAGAATCCCTCTTTTCATAGGATCATAGAGTTGGAAGGGACCTCCAGGGTCATCTAATCCAATCCCCTGCACAATGCAGGAATTTACAATTACCTGTCTACCCACAGTGACCCCAATTTCATGCCCAAGTGATCTCCTCAGCACCAAAAATCTCCACAATCCAGCCTGCCCTGGAGGAAATTCACCTACCACCCCACAGTGGCAACCAGCAATTCCCTGGGTATGCAAGGAAGTTCCACAAGAGAAAAACACTGGCACATCCCTTCCTGCCCACTATCTGTCCGTTTATAAAATCAGCATTTCTGTAAGATGACTATCTTTTGTTCTTCAGTCAGATCACAGACCTCATCCCCCCCCCCCCCCTTCTATGAGAATGGGACAGATTTTAGTCTAGCTGTGTCTGCTGTCCTACGGGGAGATTTCAAGCGTGCAATTTGCCATCTACATCCACAGGGCAGTCTACACAAAGCTTAATGATTCATTCTGCTGATTGTATTAACTGATTCTCAGGAAGGGGATACTATCAAGGTCACAGGTGGTAGAGATGTATCCTCTCTCTGCATCATTTTAAATATCCCGTGAATAGTCCCTTTGCTCAGCTGAAGAGAGGGCAACATTTCAATTAAGGAAATGATGCCGGGGAGGTTGACCTGACTCACATCTTTGCTTAGGGACCATACCCAGATACTCTGCATTATATGTAGCTGGGTCTTTAGGGACCATACCCAGATACTCTGCATTATATGTAGCTGGGTCTTTCTTCTGGGCCAAGAGTTTTTTTCCCTCCCAAATGTGTTTCTTTCCCTCTCAAATGAAATTCTGTGCCTAGCCTATAAAGAAAATGACAAACATTATGCAAGATAGCAGATGCACTCCTTATATGGGGTGTTCATGCAATGATCTTTGCAGGAGCCTTATCAGGGTTACATTTTGCTCTTTTTGGCTATCCCTTTTTCAGTAGTTTGATCTGCAGTAATTAAAGGTAAAGGTATCCCCTGTGCAAGCACTGGGTCATGTCTGACCCTTGGGGTGACGCCCTCTAGCGTTTTCATGGCAGACTCAATACGGGGGGGGGGGGGTTGCCAGTGCCTTCCCCAATCATTACCGTTTACCCCCCAGCAAGCTGGGTACTCATTTTACCGACCTCGGAAGGATGGAAGGCTGAGTCAACCTTGAGCCGGCTGCTGGGATCGAACTCCCAACCTCATGGGCAGACAGCTTCAGAGAGCATGTCGCTGCCTTACCACTCTGTGCCACGAGAGGCTCTTCTGCAGCAATTAGAAGGTGATAATAGTTAACCCCTTGCCAGGAGAAGTGTTGCTCTGTTGCATATCAAACTTCTGTTTAAAGGGACAGCAGCAGGCTAGGGTGTTTTATTCAGCTGGTTGGAAGCCCGTGCAGGTGATCCCCACAGCGTGTCCCCCTCCCCCCCAAAAATGGGGGGGACAAGGATAGATATGACCAGTTACAGAGAATACAGCACGTGCATACAATGCATATATACTATTTCTGCAATGCGTAAAGCAATTTTAGGGTTGGGATTCTATACATGTTAATTGGAGGTGCTGAACTCAATGCTTGCATAAAGATATGTGGAACGCAAGCCCGCTTGCTCAATATGAAAGACAAAAACTATGGGTTTGATGCTGCTATGGGTTCTGTACAATTCTGTACCAAGAGGCCAAGGAAGAAGATGGCCATGGAATTTATTTTAGCCAGCCTACCCTGCCTGCAGGCTCCTGTCAATCATAAAAAGACCCATTCAGGGCCATTTATTTCTGGCTGCAACAAGACTATTTGGAAGCTATTTGGCCAGTTGCTCAGACACCTCAAAATAGCACGGAGCAGACTAACTAGTCGTGGTCTCAGTTCTGACAATGTCTTCCTCACTCAAATGTGCACACACACAAATCAAGATATTGGTCTCGGGAGGGCGATTAAGAAATCTAATTAATAATAATATGAATATGGCTACATTTCCTTTTTTTTAACAGACTCCCCTGATTTTTTTATGAGAATTGGATCTTCTCATGAACCATGCTCGTCCGGTAAATGATACTTCTGAACTGCATTTTGGCATCTTAAACAGGCTGCGTTCGACAATGGTTTATGAAGGAACTGAACCAGAGTGACTCGGCAAAGATGTTGCCATCAAGCCACAGATTTTGAATGGGTCCAAGTGGCATATGGACAACCACCTAAGCTACCATATGCCATGGTGACAGCTTACCACCTTGGGCTTCCATTTATCCACAGCTGGTGGATGGAGTTCCAATGGAACTCCCCCTCCCACTGACACTAGCACCAAACAAAAGATTTGGGAGCTCGGGCAGCGAAGTTCCCAGTGTGGAAATGTTCAGTGACATCATTTCTGCGGGTAGGATGCTTTGGTATACATCACATGTATGCAAATTCAGCAGCGCTGCAACATTATAATCACAAAGGGTGCTTTTGATATAATGCTTCGCGCTTGCAAATTGCCTTGCTAAAGGGGTCACCCAACTGGCTAAATATGAAGACAGGACCTAGAGATTCTGTTTCCTGAGAACCTTCCTGTAGGCAACCTCTAAGAGAAAGATTTCTAAGAACTATCTAGGAAACAATTCAGTCCATGTGTAATACTCTTGATATGAAAACATCTATCCAGTAACTTTAAAGAGGCCGTCTGTAAGCATCAAAGGTACAATTCAAATATACACGGCCTAATTTCCCAAGTTGCTGGTGCACGTGTGCATAAATTTCGCAGCTACATCGACTGAGCCAATTGTATGGACCTTTCCCACGTGTTTTTTATGCCTGCCTAATGTTCTGGGGCACAAGAGCCAAGTCATCTTGACAGATGCCATAAAATCAAAATATATGAAAAATTTAACAATTCAGATACATTGGAACTCAGGTACATTGGAAATTTTATTTTTCTGTCTTTTGTAGTCTAAACATAGCTTGGCATGCACAAGGCAATTGTGAAGACATGAATGACAGCTGGTACTCTCCTGCCAAGATCACAGGACCTTCCAGCTATTGTTAACTGCAAGTGTCACACACTGGCAGCCCAATACCCCAGTGATGTTGTGACACTTCCTGGCTTAAAGGCAACAACAACAAAGCAGAGACATTTTACAAAAGGATGTCCACCTGAGCGAGACCGACTTGAACAGAAGGAATCTGCACAGCTGTTTCCTTAAATATTCCCTGGCATATCTTTGTGTATGTCTGGCTTGGATTAGTGCAGGTTGATACCTTTCCTTTGTCTTCTTTCATTAGTAGCTCATTTTAAACTGTGGTTATCTAATGGTGCGGTATTATCTTTAGAGGTCAATCAGGCACTGAGACTGAATGGGTATTAACAACACTTAAAACATTTATATAGTACTTTCAGTTTTCACATGATCTTACAAGAAAGCCATACCTGTTATCCCTTCATTTATTTATATATTTCAATCAGCCTTTTTCAACCTTTTGATAATAGAGGAGCCCTGAAATAATTTTTCAGTCTTTGAGGAGCCCTGGAAGTGATGTCAGCTGGCCACACCTCCCTGCCACATACCCCGGAAATGGCATGTCACCGGAAGAGACATCAGCACCTGCGTTAACAGGAGGACTGATGGGGGGAGAAGCAAAAGGCAGTTTAAGGCAGGAGTAGACTTGCAGGCTCCATCCTCTCCCAGGCACAGAAACCATGAGAGAACTCACATATAAAATTCCCATAAAACCCCACAAATCTAAAACATACTGAGATGGCAAGAGTCCTCCTACCTCCTGCAGTCAGCTAACAAAGGTACATTAGATCAGTGGTCCCCAACCTTTTTATCACTGGGGACTGGTCAATGCTTGATAATTTTACTGAGGCCGGGGGGGGGGGTAGTCTTTTGCAGAGGCATGTCGCCACTGGCACATGAGCCCCTGCTCTGCTTGCTTTCCCCCCGGCACCCCTGACTTCCCGCCATCCGCTAGGGGCGGTGCCAGCAGCAGCTATGCAATGCCCCGCTGAGGAGGAGCCCCAGCCATGGCGGCCGCTGGAGAGCACCAAAGGTGAGCTGGCAGCGGAGTGGCAGGGTAGCCCCTGGGGCAGCAGCCGGGGAGGAGGATGAGGAACCACGGCCCGGTACCAACTTATCCACGAACCGGTCCCAGTCTCCGGACTGGGGGTTGGGGACCGCTGCACTAGATATTATAGCGAGACCTGAGGGGGGCCCACTGATCTTGCTAACCCAGCCTCAACCAACAACCTTTATACAGTAAAAGTTTAACCAAAGTTAAATTACTATCAGGAGCTAGGAAGAGTATACATACTATACCTATTCTTCCAGTCACTCCAATAATTATTTATTAGTTTCTGGGTTCCATAGGGCAGCCACCATGGGGTGGCAACTCCAAGGAACTAATTTCTATAAAGTGGGTTTCAGCTGTAATTAGGGATGTCAACCTCCAAGTGGTGCTTATTTCTCATGGAATAACAGCAAATCACCAGGCAACCAAGATCCACTCCCAGGGAGAATTGGCCAGGTAGATTCTAAGTCATTATACCCACTGAGGTCCCTCTCCTACCCAAACCCCACCCATCTAGGTCCAAGAAAATATGCATTATTCTATTCCTAAAGGCATTTTTATAAAGTTAGTAGGACTGTCATTTTAACGTTTCAGGAAATTTTAGGTAGCTTTCATTGCATTGCTTACTGGCATAGTTTACTGCATGAATTATGCCATTTTATTTCATTGTCATCTAGTTTTGTAATCCAGTTTTATTGCACACGTAATATATTTTATCTTATATTATTATATATACAGGGTTAGTGTTTGCATTTGTGTGACTCTCAAGAAAAGGCAGACTAAAACAAATGGACAGGTGGGCTTCCTACCATGCAAGTACATGCTTTGTATTTCCTTGTGATGACAAAAATATCTCCAGGTAGGAAGCAGAACGCTTACTGTAAGGATCTCTCATCCCTGCACGATGAGAACATATCCCAAAGTCCCTTTCAAAAGTGCAGGAGACTCTTCAGCTTCCCCTACCCCATTTACCTCTGCTGATCCCCACAACTAGTTATGCCTCAGCTTCCTGACCTGGGACCATTACAGACCCACCCTCCTAGGCTAAGCTTCTCAGAGCCTCGCATTTGACAAACAAGGTATATACAAAAAGCTTCAGAACATCTGACAAAACTGTCTAATCCCCTGTGGAGTTTAAGGAGCTGTGAACTGGCTCGCTCTCTTTGCACTCTAATGAACCCCCTTCTCTTGCCTCCTCTTCTTCTCTCCTTTTTGTTCACTTGACAAAGCAGATCCATATTTTGAAAAGTATTGCTTGGATTTCCATAGATAAGGTAAAGGCAAGATGGTGGCTGAGTGGGAAGTATGGTGACCTTGTACAGAGATGGCCGAGGACAATGACAAGAACCCTTGAACTTTGCTTCAAGTCTGAGGGTAGAAGGCAGGAGAATAATACTTTAAATTAAAGAAATAAAGAAGATGGCGGAAGGGATCTGTGCATTGCATAGGCTAATTTACATTCATAGGTGCAAATGTATATGTAGTACCAGTTTTGTATAGGGCCGTTGGCAGACCTCAACTCATTGTGGGACAGCTAGCCACTAAAACGTTTACAAAACGCTGCTTCAACAGGAAAAGAGATTTCAGTTAGTTTTACTGGACAGAACCAGGACATTTCAGAGGACAGTCAGAGAAAAGGACAGTATTCTGACAAAGAGGGCATTTTGCCATTTCTACCTGGAAGAAAAACTAAGTGATTATTGGAAATATATATACTTGAAAAAATAACGTAGCTTAAATCCAGGTTAGCATTTCACAGGCACTAAGATTTCTGCCCATGAAAAGCAGCTTTCCTGCCTCCTTTTTCCTGCAGCAGCCCGAAATATTCCCTGAAATCCTGTTCTGGGGAGGGGGTCCTTTGCCCCTCAGAAACAGGCTTTTGGAGGCATTTCATGCTATCATGGGAGAGACAGGCAATAAAGCAACATTCCATGGATGTCTGAGGAAGTGTACATGAACACGAAAGCTCACATCTGTTCCACTTAATATTTCTGGTAAGGCCTTGGAGGAGGAGTGTGTCTCATGGCTTAAGAGCCACTCAGCGCATAACACTCAGGGCGGATGTCCCGCCCCTGAGTGCCTCCTACTCCAAATGGCTAGCCTGTCTGTCCAGCGGCCAGCCAATCGCTTTCCATCTTCCACCCCTGACCAGGCCCTCCTCCTTCCACTTCCCTCCCAGGCTTGGAGGCTGCAGATCCCTGCTGTGGGAGAGCTGCCCCCTGCTGGTGAGTTCCATAACAGCTGCCTGCAGCCTTTCCAGGTCCTGGGGGGAGAAGGACACTGTCTCCAGAGTTCTTCCATCCCACCTACCCCAATCTAGCTCCCGTTGTATTCCTGAATGCAACGGGCTTGGCCCCTAGTCTAGAATAAAACTTTGTTGGTCATAAAGGTGCCACTGGACTCAAATTTTGTTCTGCTACTTCAAGCCACACCAAACTTCATGGATGGAAATCCTTGTGCCTTTTAATTATTTCCCTGATTCAAGCTACATTTTTTTTTTAAAGATGGTGGAGCCCTAGCTTGGGCAAAATATTTTTGGATCTTTTTGGAGATCTTAAGAAAGACAAGCCAGATGGACAATTTTTTTGCTTTATCTGGTTTAAGCTCACAACTTGAAAACTATTTGTATGTGCTGAAGCCTGTTTGAGACATCATTGGCACCAGGCGGTGCAGAAATGCATGTATTTACTCTGTTTTTACAATACAATACCTTTATTGGCATAAAGCAGGTTAGGAGGATATACAAAGATAGTCAAGATACATCGGACAGTTTAAGTTTAAAAACTGAGGACAGAAATTTAGCCATAATAAAAGTGACGTCGGCATCCTTATCACTCAGTAAAAATTGGCAAACTAAGTCTCTTGAATGGTTTCTCCATTTTGGTATAAGAGGTATGATATGCCTTCTCTGTTGAGTGAACAAGGGGCAATCCAGTATGATATGCTGGATGGTGTCAGGAGAACTTGATTCACAGGTGCATAGTCTGTTTTCGAAGGGGATCTTGGCAAATCTCCCTTGTAATACTTTAGATGGAAAGGCGTTAAGCCAAGCAAGCGAAAACGCTCTGCGATAGAAGGGATTTGCCAAGTTATGGAAATAAGCCAGCATTATCCCGTGCTTCACTTGGAGACCAAGCGCACGGGGAGAGCAAATTGCTGGAACAGTGGGATGGATTTTTTGGAATTCGTGATCAAGTAGCCTTTTGTTTGATTTGGCACATAATGGAAGGTTCATTCAGAGATAGGATGTAATCGTAATCAATGCCAATTTGTTGGAGTGTAGTCAGGATGGTAGTATTCTGTTTTTATTTTATCTTTTTTGCCATTCTTTGTGTTCATCTTTCTCCAGGGGAACTGTAGAAAGGTGAGAAGAGTGCTGAAGCAGGGCTGCATCTTTGCCCACATTTCTTGTTTTACAACCGAAATCCCGGCCTGGCTGTAGGGCATCAAAGTGGGCTGAGTTGCACACTAAGCTCCACCTGATGGGTCAACTCAAAGCGAGCCAAGTTTGGTCTCAGGAGTGGGTGGCCATGCGGGTGGACAGGGCAGGCACTGACCCCTCCTGTCCACCTGTGCCTACAGCCCTGCTGGGGATCATGGTGCTGCATCGACCAAAGCCATGTGAGATCTTGTTCCCTCTCTCACAGGAGTCCTCAAGCGCTGAAACACCTCTGCCCTCAGTGCTTTCAGTGCATGAAAAGACATGAGGGAGCAAGATCACCTAGCCCTGTTGCACCATGGGCCCAGTCAACATTGAGCCCTTGCAGCCTTTTAAATGGCTGAATTCATTCTGTAAATTGGCACTGATGTCAAACCCATGGGTGCCATAATATATACTTTGGCTCAGAAGCTATCATAAGGAAGCAAAGCAAGTGAGACGGAGTGAAAAAGCTGGTCTGGATCCACCTTAGTGTCTCAATGTGGATGAGGTTCAATAACTGGCTGAAAGTAGCCCGTTTCTTACCTGGCTGGTAGAAATCTGGAGACAGTTCTCTGGCCATTGACCGGGCTAAAGTGGATTCGTTGTTCGCTGCCAGTGCTGCTTGCTCAGCACCTTCAGACTTGGCTTTGGCGTGCGCAGTTCTGTAGAGAGAAAACCGTCATGGGACTGAGTATTTTCCAGATTCTACAAAGAATTCTTATTATTATGCCTCGGGGTGGTTCACAACATATTTCCGTACATACCATAAGGTAAAGGTAAAGGTATCCCCTGTGCAAGCACCAAGTCATGTCTGACCCTTAGGGTGACGCCCTCTAGCGTTTTCATGGCAGACTCAATACGGGGTGGCTTGCCAGTGCCTTCCTCAGTCATTATCGTTTACCCCCCAGCAAGCTGGGTACTCATTTTACCGACCTCGGAAGGATGGAAGGCTGAGTGAACCTTGAGCCGGCTGCTGGGATCGAACTCCCAGCCTCATGGGCAGAGCTTTCAGACAACATTTCAGCTGCCTTACCACTCTGCGCCATACAACGACAATTAAAGCCATAATAATGATGTTCTGCTTCTTATCTATTTATCAATCCATCTGTTAGTTTCTGCATTGCAGTTTCGTATTCCGTTTAGTGGCGGGAAAACCCTGGAGGAGAATGAGGCAGGTCTATGGATTTCATTGGCTGTGCTTAGTAGTTTGCTCTGGCCTCAACCAAACATCCGGCAGAAGAGTGCTGCTTTGCAGGCCCTGCAGAACTTAGGTAGTTCTGTCCGGGCTCAGATATTAATTGGCAGTTCATTCCACCAGTTAGATCCACAGCCAAACCTTGCTGGGCACCCACCAAGTATGCTTCGAAATTTATTTGGGGCCAGGTAGGGTTTTAGCCCATCACGTCTTCTGACTGGCTTCAGATTTCTTTGCTTGGTAGCAGTGGCCACCACAACATAAGGCTCTTTAGTGTGTAACCGAAGGTAAGCTGTGGCAGTCATTGTGTGGCTGGTTCCAACTCCTGCATCAGCCATTTTGTGGTTGCATCCACAACAGAACTCCAGGCTCAAAAAGGACTGACCTAGGAAACCACCAATCTTACCAGCAAATCATGGTGACTGGATAAACTCTTTTCTCATGTTGGCTACTACAACATGGTATTAGGATGACTGTTATGCATAGGCAGGTGGTACAAATGTCATATATGTTCTATCTATTAAATCAATTCTTTGAGGTGTCATTTTTACCAGTCTTGAACTTTTCCTAATTACTATTTTTTCCATGGATCTTAAGGGGGGGGGTGCATTCACAATATTCTTGTTGGGGGAAGAATCTCCTTTTCCCAATGAAAACATATTGCAGTTTGAGTCCTGAGGAAACCATCTTGGTATCATCACTTTCTACAAGAATCTCAGGGCAGCATACATATAAATATCCAAGCTGATTTTTACAAAAGAAGATGACTTGAACCTAAGTCAACTTGTTAAAAGTCTAGCCAATAAGTCTGCACATTTGGTAGATACAGACATAGCTCTTCGAAAACATTTTGAAATACCAGCTAGAAACACTGAACACACATCAACAGAACACAATGACATAAACTTGTACAAGCCTGCCTGATTGGCCCTTAACAAGCAGTTCATTGGTCCATAAATTCATGTAAGGATAATCTCTGATTGGTTGAATTACAGTTCTTCCTTAGCATAGTGGTTGGCATTAGCATGATGGAGCTTCACATACATAACACTAGCAATCTAACTACTATACTGCTCTGTACTGCCATATCCATATCAAAAATGTTAATGTGTGTGGAGATATTTGGCTGTTATGCACCACATAATAACAAGAATGCACTTTAAAGTATTATGAACTGATCACCTGAAAGCTTTAGAATCTACCGTCCTTTACTGCAAAGAACCTGAAAGAAAATTAACCGCGTCGTTTCCCAATGCAACCTTCACAAGCAGTTAAGCGCTTATGTCCCAATGAAACAGTTTAAAGAATGTCACATTAGTCCCTTGAACTGGATCCCCAACAGCACTCTTGGGGTCCAGCAATACTGTTACATAAAGGAGAGGACAATCTGCCTCTTAACTCACAGCAGTTTCCTTTGTACGGAAGAGAACATTTCATCCTCTTAAGCAAGGGAGAATTATTGCTATCCTTGGAGGAAAGGTCTGGGGGAATGGGGATATTTTCAAGGGCTTGTGTCCTGGTAAAAAGTCCTCCCATTCTTGAAATATGCGGAGACGCTCAGCTAAGGAAGCAGAAATTACTTTGAAACCCTGACATCTCACAGAAGGCCCGTAAGAAGCTGTAAACAGAGAAAGCTTCTCCTTTTTTGGTCGTGTATAATCAGTGTGATTAATTCCACCGCCAACTGAGGAAGGCTCCGTGGCCTACTGCTGTCTTCTTGTGTCCAAAGAGGTGTGTGGGATCCAAAGCGTTCAGGATATGCAGTACAAGGCAGAAAAGCAGTCTATACCTTGAAGCCTGTGAAAATCCTGGCCTTCTCAAGCAGCAAAGTGAAGAAGAAACAAGGTGATAAAATGCGGAGGTGACTTATTTGTTTACACAGTTTATACTAATAAGTCTCGGGGTTCAGTAAACACAGACACAGAGGTTCTTTGAAAACACAGCCCTTTATTAAATCCAAACACCAACCAAACACTGAACAAACAACTGGGGAAAACATGGGCTTATATACAGTTTGGGAAGCCCGCCAAGAGCCCTGATTGGCCCTTAACGTAGCCCTCCAATTGGTTCATAAAGTCCAGTAATGACAGGCTCTGATTGGCCTCCTTCATAAGCCCTCCTTTGAGTGGGGGCTCAAGCTAGCACCAGAGTGTCCACATACATAACATATAGCCTGCCTTTCTCCTCAAAGGGACCCAGTGTGGCTTATATAGTTCTCCTTTCCTCCATTTTATCCTCACAACCCTGCAAGTAGGATTGCCACCTCCAGGTGTGGGCCGGAGATCTCCTAGATTTACCATTCCTCTCCAGACTACTGAGATCAGCTTCCCTGGATAAAATGGCTATTTTGGAGGGTGGGCTCTAAAGTGTTAAACCCTGCTAAGGTCCTTCCCCTCCCCATACTCCACTTCCAAATCTCCAGGAATTTCCCAGCTTGGAGATGGCAACCCTACTTTGTGACGTAGGACAGGCTGAGCGTGATTGGTCCACGGTCATCCTGCAAGATAAGACTCTTACTATAAGAGTAGTGCTGGTTTGACACTGACAACTTTCTGCCCCTGCAAACCACAAGAACCTTGGTTTGTTGTGGCATCTGGCTGGACTGCATAGGGACTTCCATCTTCCCTAACTGGTAAATTGTCTCTCAGATATTCAGCCTCCACATCCATCGGAGTGAAGAGTTGACCTCTACTGATAAGTGGATGGTATCCTACAGCTTCCTAGGAGTAAGCCTGTGGAATAAAGGGGGCAGAGTAGACCTACTGAGAAATGCTTTCTCGGTGTCTCGTAAGATAAATACTCAACACGAACGTGTATTCACTTGTTACCCCAGCATCTTCTATCCTAATTGTCTTTCTCAGATCCTCAACACTCTTTTGAATTCCTCCTCTGATTTTCTGTTATGCAGCCCCCCCCCCCCAAAAAAAAAGCCACTAAGCTCTGATCAGTGGAAAAATCTGCAGGAAAATTGCAAAACGATCAACAACTCAACACATGAGAGCCTTCGGCTAATTAGCGCTAGATCAAACACTGCTATTTAGCTAAGGTACTGCTCTTTAGCACAATTAGCCTAAATATTCAGGTCTACCAGGACACAGAAACCTTGCATTCAAATCCCATAACCACTTAAATAATTAATTTCAAAATAGACTGAATGATTATTAGTACATATATTTTAAGCATCCTGCCTGGAGTTGTGGAGTGCAGTGTGCTTCTAATCAGCCATGAGCTGTGAGTAGATTTCTCCCATTCTGTTCCTTTTATTACTGTGGAATCCCTCTCTGTGCTGCATTCTTTTACTCAGTTCAGGCTAACTAGTACAAGTTCTGAAATCAATTCCAGGTGCAGTGCACTGAAGCTTTCAGTGCATAAAATTCATTTGCATTTCCCTCCCCTTTATGTTACCAATGCGCACCCTGACAAAACATGGCAAAAAGAGAGGTGGAGTGGATTGCAGTGCAGCCCCTGGACCACAAGCTGCACTGGGAATGTGGTGTGTGGTTTGGAGGGCACTGCAGAGAAAAAGCAACACAAGAACTCGCAGGAAGTGGGGAGGGAGAGGGGAGGGAAGAAGAAGAATTGATTCTTATATGCTGCTTTTCTCTACCCAAAGGAGGTTCAAAGTGGCTTACAGTTGCTTTCCCTTTCCTTTCCCATAACAGACACCTTGTAGGGTAGGTGAGGCTGAGAGAGCCTTGATATCACTGCTTGGCCAAAACAGCTTTATCAGTGCCATGGTGAGCCCAAGGTCACCCAGCTGGCTGCATCTGAAGGACTGCAGAATCAAACCTGGCATGCCAGATTAGAAGTCCACACTCCTAACCACTACACCAAGCTGGAGAGGAAGGCAGGCAAGGAGAAGCCATATGGGGAATGTGCATATAGGGAAACTGCTACCCACATATAGATGTTGACCATACAAAGGTTTGGGAATGTGGTTCAGGATCCAAAAATATATATTTATGGATATGAGGAATGAATGGAATCCATTCCACAGGACAGCAAGAGAAAAATGGAGGAGAAAAATGATGTCCATTGAAAATTCATCACTTGCATTTATGTAACTGGAAGTTACATCACCACATCACAGGGAACTCTAGGATTTATCCATAAACTCTATTGTTTTTACTGTTTTCCTATTCACACAACATGGCAACCATACATATTGGAAAGGCCGCACTATGTCCTAATGACTTTGTGACGGTCTGAAGGATGAGCCTCTGTCGCCACCTGTGCAAAAAAAGGTAGAGGTTGCCACTATGGTTGTGCTGAGCTTTAGATTTCTCCAAAGCTTACCACTTCCACATGCTTCTGAAGTAGCTTGACATCAATGATGATACCCATTTCAGTGGCAACAACAAATTGTGACTGGCTACCAATTTGTGAGAGCCTCTTGTGGCGCAGAGTGGTATGCGGCATAAATGCTGTCTGAAGCTGTCTGCCCAAGAGGTTGGGAGTTCGATCCCAGCAGCTGGCTCACGGTTGACTCAGCCTTCCATCCTTCCGAGGTCGGTAAAATGAGTACCCAGGTTGCTGGGGGGTAAATGGTAATGACTGGGGAAGGCACTGGCAAGGCCACCCTGTATTGAGTCTGCCATGAAAACGCTGGAGGGTGTCACCCCAAGAGTCAGATATGACCCAGTGCTTGCACAGTGGATACCTTTACCTTTACCAATTTGTGGTGCCCCTCCTGCATTCAATCCTGAACATCAGCACCCTCCTTGGGTCTGGCTACAAAGTAAGTTTGGCAGCTGTTTGCTGTGCGTGGCTTTTAGATGGTGTCAGGGTAGCATTTGTAGAACTCTCTGGTAATCCAAATCTCATTTACATCCCAGACAGAAGAGATAACAGGGAGACTGGGGCACTCCCCTCCCATCAACAATTCTCCCTATAAATTCTCTCTGGCCCCCACGTTGGCATTAGGAGGGAAACACAGCCTTGGAGACCTTGTATTTGTAGCCTCATATAGTTTACAGGCAGAGGCTGATCCTGCTGGCTTCACAGGAATCTGAACCCACACCTCCCCAGTGCTGTTGCTCCACCTATCCACAAGAACGCTCCCTGGCTGAAAACTGATGCCTCCCATGTGTGAGACACAGTGGCTTTCCAACATTTTAATTTTGGAATATGACATCAGAATTGGATGGTGCAGTTCTGGGGTAATTTGATCAAATTCATAGTACAATATTTCTCTGACAGCTTCAGCCTAGGAGCCAGTGTGCAAGTTCCTGGATTAGTCGCATGAGTCTCATGGATCTGGTTCTGGAAACCAGCCATAGTTTATAAGGCACTCGCAGTCCTTTGAGAGCCGATATGTCAGTGGCAGTCCCCTTCCCTTGCATTTCACACCAGCGCTGCCCATAAGCAGAGGATGGGGCACACCTGGTATACAGGATCCTATGGATTGTTTGTTAGCTTGGGAAATGTGGCATCAGTGGCATAGCCTGGTACCTCTGATAGAGGACAAAGGTGCTTTACGATTAATCAGATCACATGTTCCCCTAGTCCAGGCTTTCTCAATCAGGGTTTTGTGAAGCCTTGGAATTTCTTAATGGCCTTGGAAAGGTTTCCTGAATGGATGAGAGTTAATTAATTTTAATTTGTTGTTGTTAGGTGCTAAGTCATGTCCGATCCATCGCGACCCCATGGACAATGATCCTCCAGGCCTTCCTGTCCTCTACCATTCCCCGGAGTCCATTTAAGTTTGCACCTACTGCTTCCGTGACTCCATCCAGCCACCTCATTCTCTGTCGTCCCCTTCTTCTTTTGCCCTCAATCACTCCCAGCATTAGGCTCTTCTCTCTAATTTTAATATATTTTTAAAATCTGTTAAATATTTATCAGGTGATATTTATTTACTTATTTATTACATTGATATGAATATATATATGACTATATATATGACCATATATGACTATAAATGGTAATGTTGGCCCTCCATCCTTCCCAAAATGGCCAATGATGGACCTGGAAGGGGTGGAAAGGGGAGGGTCCTGGATCAGTGTTAACTCAGCTCTGCTTCCCAACTGGTTTCTGCACGATCACACAGTTTCTGGGGTTCCTCAAAGCCTGAAGAATGTTTCAGGGGGTTCTCAATGGTAAAAAAAAAAGTTGAGAAAGACTGTGCTATCTACTCTAGGTTAGATCTCTCCAACTTTTTCAAACCCTCTCTTTTCTACAGGTCCTGTCCTACATGGCTTAGATCCATACATGTGCCACGACCTCCATCCTAGCCTTCTGGATGGTCAAATGGGACCCCATAATTCCTTCTAGACCACTTGAAAACCTGGTTGGCGCCAGGCCACTGACGAGCATTCATTATCCCAGAAGAGTTCTCTCTCTGCACTGGTAAAACACTGAGCACACCCTATTACAACCATCGATCCTATCACAAAAGTTTGTGCTTCAGCCATTGCATATGTTGCCCACACAAGCTGCTGCATGTACTATTCACTGTCACGACAGCAGCAAGCTTCTTTGCACACTGTACAGTAGGTTCTTATGGAAAGATTGTTCTGTATCTTCAGGACCGCGTTCAGCAGAACACAGAACGAGTTTAATCATGGTAAAGACTTTTAAAAAAATGTTTGGCCAGCAACGGTGTTTTGCTACTGATACCTTAATAGAGTCCACTGAAGTGAGAAACTTTTTGCTTTCACATGGTAAGTATTTTTAAAATAGTGGTGAAGGAGCCATTCATTCCTGCAATGGCCCTTTTCAGATGCTATGACTGCATGCCGGGGTAGTCAACCTGTGGTCCTCCAGATGTTCATGGACTGCAATTCCCATGAGCTCCTGCCAGCAAATGCTGGCAGGGGCTCATGGGAATTGTAGTCCATGAACATCTGGAGGACCATAGGTTGACTACCCCTGACTGCATGTATCAGGAGCCAGTCAGCCACGCACAGATCCCCCCCAAGACATGTAGTGGCGTTTGGCTGGAAATGGGCAACACAGATTTTCATTTTAGGCATAGAATCCTAAGACAGAGTTTTGTTTCATGCGTGCAGGGTTATATGCACCTGCAAAATTTATGTGTTGCCCCTTTCTGACAATATGACAACCATGCGTATCAGAAAAACCATGAGTACTGAACACTCCTGATATTTATTGTTTGGCAGGTTTCATGAACACACATTCATAGTAGCTGAAAAAGGCACTAATTCATCCAAGCAGTCTTGACTTGACAGTCTTATTCATTCGTTCAGGAAATTTATATGCTGCCTCTACAGAGTCCTGATCCAGGTGTCTCTAAAGTAAAATAATAGCATTTCAAAAAGCATGGATTCTCACTAAAAAAAAAAAAAACGAAGGCAAGTAATTGAAAACAAACCAAGGGCATAAAAACAATACAACAATATCAAGCACCCCAGAAAACACCCTGGTCCTTGTTACCACCCATCTCATCTCCGCAGGAAAGAGAGCAAGGCGTGAGAGGCGGGTTTTAACTGGCAGGCTAGACAAGATGTAAAATGGACCACATACCTTGAATACAAACAGCAGTAATTGCTATGATCGCAACCACAATTTTTACAGCCAGTTCACTTTCTACTTTTCTCCAGGGGATAATGAGCACGCATACGGTGAGTGACAGAATGGGATTGTTTGCCTGTTTGCATTGAGTCTTTTGTGAACCAACTCTAACAATTTACAACCCTGAACTTAAAATACTGCTATCAGAAGCAAACACTGACTTGGCTGATGAAATAAATCACCCTTCATGACTGGTATTTAAATTTTAGCACTGAAATTCCACCTTGCATATGTAGATTTTAATAACCTGACATTACTTTTCAGCTTCATTGGCTCTACGGGAAGGTTTTGACTATTACATTCATTTCCACAGTGCAAGGAGTTCATCAGCTTAGACCTTGCTCTCAGACCCATGGCTGACACAATATAAAACCGTCCACTACTGACCGCATCACTCTGTTTAGTCAGCATACTTTGGGTTTTATCAAATTAGGCTTTAAATTCCTGACATCTTCACCATTGCTTATTCTTCTATGGCGCTACACACACCTGATCTATGATGTTATAAGCACAGGGCATTTTCAGATATCATTTTTACCATCACAGCAAATTGGCAGTAAAGCAGTCCATCGCGCCCTTATGATGTCAACCATTTATTTCTGGCGCTCATAGGGACATTCTTCTGACCTGGTGCTAACATGGTTACAACTTCAGCCCAAGTACATTTCTGCATAGACATGAATTCCTAAATGATATGCCAGGAGGGAATGGACACTGGAGAGAGTCACATAGTGAAGGCTAGATTTGTGGAAGATCTTATTTGGAAGAAGATGATTTTTGTCTATTTCTTCTTATTTCTAATTTATTTGTAGTCTTCACCAGAACACTGTCTCACAATAATTCTAAGACCTCACAATAATTCTAATAGGCACTGGAGTATTTACTCAAAAGTGGTGTCATAGAAGACACCAACAAACCATAGGTTGCACTTATGCAAAAACCTGTTTCCCAGGGGGACCTGCTTTTCAGTACGGCAAAAAGCCTATGTAGATGCAGATGGTCCTATGAATGGTTCCTGCTCTTTGCATCCTTCTCTTTCTTTCTTCCTCATCAACTTCTCACATTCTTATCTCCCCTTCTCCTTTGTGACAATAATGGGTATGTGTGTGTGGGGGGGGGGGGGGGAGTATCCAGAAACTAATAAGCAGTAGCAGCTGAAAGAAAGGATAGGGGAGGTTGGAGAATAGGTGGGAACTGTTCAGCATGTCATGGCAAAAACAGAGGAGGAGGGGAGAAAGCTTGTGCATGCATGGGCTCTGTCTTGGTGTTGTTTCTTCAGCAGTCAGGCCTCTTGTTCAGCCCCCTGCAGTGCCCCAATGTCTTCCACCTGGTATGAGAAATGTCCTAAACCAAGCCCCTTGGCAACCCCTTCTTCACCAACATCTGCCACCTCTCCATTTCTCTTCAACACAGTGACTTCTAACTCCACATCTGGCCCAGCTGGCAGCAGAGGAGGAGATAAACTCCCACTTGCTTGTGGATCATTCTCAGGGGAAGCTGCCCCCTTTGGATAATCTCATTGGATTCTCAGAAACATCTGGTGGGGCACTGTAGAAAATTGAATGCTGGAGTAGATGGGTGCCAAGGTTAAAGTTTCCCTAGTGTGCCACAAACCCTTCGGCTGGCCCTGAATGGTAAAGTTGGACTTGTTGGTCACCATGCGAAAAAGACTGAAACCACTGTTCTAGAATAGACATTTTCAATAGGGGCCACATGATCTCCTGGGGGGCACTGAAACATTTGAAGGGGGCCACAAACTGAAAAAGGTGAGAAGGGGGAGCACAAATGGGTTTATGGGGGGATCCTGGTAACTGAACTGATGAAAAACCTTTTTGTCACATATAATTGCTAGAGAGTTTGACCTTTGTCAAGGAAAAGAAAAGGAAATCATGTAACCCGTTCCTTTATGTGTGCTTGAATTAATGCATTCAAAGGAAAAATGAACGCACACGCTCTTCTTGGTCAAATGTTCTAAACTTTAATTCATCACAGTAGGTCGGAATGTTCAAGTTTTCCTGATGTTTACTAATAAATGATTTTCTGTCTATCTGTTCATGTCTCATCCTTGTTTGACGGGGGCCCTGGAACCCAAGAAGAGCTCCTAAAAGGGCTGTGCCCCCCAAAAGGTTGAAAATGGCAGTTCTGGAACATACTCATCATGTGGGAGGGAGACAACGGCAAGTTTTCATCAGGCCTCGCTGGAATTCACCCATCAACTAAAAGTAAAACTTTTAAAAAAGCTTTTGAAACATTCCGTAATTTCACATCACTTTCATATCACAATTAAGACTCAAACAATTCCCAAGCTAAATAAGAGATCTAAAACTATTAACCTCAGTGAAACTCAGCTTTTTAATTTTGTCAAAGGAATGCTGAAGAAGCTGGGACAGGCATCAAGGTTCGCTGAGCTCTAACGAGGTCAGCAGGCCTTTGCCTACATGATTACTTGGTGAATTTTTAAGATACTGAAACATTATCCTCAGCCCTAAATAGCTCAAGGCCACTTGCATCCTTCCCTGAAGGATACTTCCCCATGGAACAATCACAGGACAGTGACTGTCTGCAGCTGTCTTCCTCAAGGCATCTGTACACATGGGGAGGACAGCTAACTCAAAACGGGGTAAGATGTCGTGGCAAAGAGGGCCAGTTGTAAGTTGCATAAGAAGATGTTCCTAGACAGCTTGCAACAAGCCAGTTTGACTTAGTGGTTGCTTTCACTCAAGTACCGTATTGTGCTTTACACAAGCATTCAGTAAAAAAGAGAGAGAGAGACTCCCAAAGTGGATACAGATATTGGGTTGGAACCAGTGGAATGACTATGCAAGGACTACAAGGATAGTCCATCTTCCCAGACAAATCACTGATGGGATTATGGGTTCCTTGTAGAGTAACAGCTATTGGGGTCAAGGAGCTGAAGAGGGGGAAGGAGGAGAAATCACTCCTTTTTCTACTGTTGGTGGAGTTATGCAAAAAGCAAGAGTGATTTTACCCTGCTCTCACTCCCCATGGTATTTCTCCATGTGAGTTCTATGACCAAGAAGAACCTTCCCTGGGGTCATAAAGAGGGGAGGGAAGACTGGAGGGGAGTTGATACTGGAAGTATCAACAACCATCAGTACTTTCAGCTCCTGGATGGCAGGCTCTAACCCACTGAATATTAATTAAAATAATAAAATGGTCCTCTGTAAACTCTGGGTCTGGGCAAAATGTAAGGGTGCCATGCAGCTACTTCTTTTAGGGCTGCCAACTCTAGGTTCAAAACTCCTGAAGATTTGGGAAAAGACATGGTTAGGGGAAAGGAGGGATCTCATTAAGGTATAATGTCATAGAATCCATTCCTCAGTTCCCTTCCAGGAAAACTGATCTCTATAATCTGAAGATCAGTTGTAATTCTGGGAGCTCTCCATGCCTCATGTGGAGGTTTTCAACCTTAGCTGATTCTTCCTCTGGCCTCTCTCACAGCAGGTGATAAATGGGAGGAGAATGCCTGAGCTGGGACTAAAATTAGAGACAACGTAAGTGGTGGATCCGTGGTTTGATGTCATATTAGTGTGCTGACATCACTTCTAGCAAAAAACTGAAGCAACAGCATGAGATACTCTAGGATTTACAAAGTCTCTATAGTTTTACAGTTCCAAACCCTACAGTTTTTACCAGAAGTGATATCTCAGTGGTACAAAACAACCACATGCTTTGATTTCATCACCCATTTCTTCTTGCCAGTGCTTTGGGTGCCAGTGGACAAACCAATGTATTGCTGGGAGGTTTTCCAAATCTGTCAGTCCTGCTTCTTAGGCTCTATCTCCAAATCTCCAGGAATTTCCCCACCCTAGGTATAACTGCTCGGAGTTGCACAGTTAATCATGCACCTAAGTATTGCATTGTACATTCTCAAGAAGATGGTACTGCATACTTTCTCTAAACACACAGATCTGCTCTTAGTTTCAAGCTATGCAAAGGGGGCTCTGAAACCTCAAAAGCCATGCATATCAAAGACAAAAGTACACTGATACATGCATCCCCTTCAGTTTCCCACAGCCAATAAAAAGAGCCAAAGATCTGTGAAGTATTAGCATAAAGAATATACGAAATGCAGTTCTCCTTGATTCTCTGTACTATCATTTCCTACAATGAGAGGAGTGAGCACTGAAAAACCAGAGCCTAGACATTGCAGGTTCAGATTCAAAAAGCAGTAAGGTGAACTAGAGTCTCCTTTGCCCTATAGATGGTTCTATATCATCCATGTCCACAGCCCATCTCCTTCAGTTGCTGTGTTGCGTCTACTTTTGGTGGTTATAAAGAATAACGTAAACATAAAGCTTTCCTTTTGCAACTACAGTTTTACAAAACCAGTGGTTCTGGGTTTTAAAAAATAGCTTTCCCAATAGCACTAGCACTCAAAGAGGAAAAATGTATCACATTTTTTCCACCTCTCTGCCAAGAAGTTCAAGGTAGTTTACATGGTTCTCTCCTCTTCCATTTTATCCTTGCCACAATCCTATGAAGTAAGCTTGGCTGAGTCATCAAACCTATGAACCAGGGTCTTGCTGTGAAGCTTCATGGCCAAGTAGGAATCACAGCTCAGGTCTTCCTGGTTCAATACTATGTTGCACCAGTCTGGAAGAAGCTCATATGAAAGAGGATCTCACAATGATTTGGACTTTCTAAGTACAAGGGGTGGGACAACAGGCCATGTAATCTAGGACTCTGCTCTCTGCAGAACCTACATATATAGGTCATTCATAGGTAGGGTCTGCTGTTACAGCAGATAAAGCAGCACACAGATTGGACATAAGGCTGGCAACTGCAGCCTCATACACATAGGATCAGCTCAGGTGCTCAGAACATTTGAAAAAAGCTGATACCTTTCACAGGCTCAGCTGTGATGTGAAGACAGGTAAGAAAGCTGTTTTTGAGGACCAAAAGAATGTCAAACTTTGGTAGCAGTTCTAAAATACATACTAGAATGTATACAAAGGCTGTACTGGCGGTGGGGTATCCATTTTTATCATTATAGGTTACTTTATTTAATTTAATTTATATTTTATTATATTTATACACCACCCCTCCCTCCCAGTTCAGGGTGATTTTCATTGGAACCGTCTCAATATCATACAACACAACATCTTGGCTTGAACGCATAACATTTTTTTAAAACAGTAAGTAAACAATAAGAATCTGCACAAACTTTCATAGTACTGTAATATGAAACAATTTGTTTTGTCACTTCAATTTAATGTTCACAATGGGACTCTTTTTTACTGCTAATATGAAGTCCCCCGAAGAAGAAGAGTTGGTTCTTATACCCCGCTTTTCACTGGCCAAAGGAGTTTCAAAGTGGCTTACAATTGCCTTCTCTTCCTCCCCACACAAGAGAGGGAGGTGAAGCCGAGAGAGCTCTAAGAGAGACTGCTCTGTGAGAACGGCTTATAACAGGGCTGTGATGAGCCCACGGCCACCTAGATGGCTGCACTTGGAGGAGCAGGGAATCAAATCTGGCTTGCTGGATTACAAGCTGCCACTCTTAACCACTACACCAAGCTGCGTAGAAAGATGGCACAAAATTTACAAAATAAATAATAAAATTACTTTATTTTCAGAAGTAAATGTTAAGATAAGGTTTCATTCGGTCTGTGGAAAACAAATTAAAGCTGGCCAGTCAAATCTGTATCCCTCCCTGGGAAGACACAATCTCTCCCTCTCCCCTTCCCTCTCTGCTGTTACCCTACCTGCCCATTTCGAAATGATAACATCAGTGATAGCCTGTTTTGGAACAGAGATGCTCACTGCCTGTGACCTGGAGAGATTCTATCTTATTCATGGATCTGCACTGAAATAATTAGAAATCGTTTCTATGTACACAGCACCTCCTAAAACTTCTTCTATACAAAGGGGGGAAAGTAGTATCTAAGCTGCAAAGAGAGATCATCTGGAGGTTTGGGCTGCGGTGTCACTCAAATGAAGAAGATGCCCAACTCTCTCTTTCTTTTCTGCCTAATGCCAAGGAAGCTGTGGATGTTCTAAACCAGGGTGTAAACTGCACAGAGCTTTTATTCCAACCCCAGATCGATTCAGTCCCTGCCCTCTACACAGAATGCGATTTCTGTTTGGATTTTGGGCGATTTAAATTTTCCTTCTGCAGCAAAAGATTGATCTGGAGTGACCCTACCTTTATTGTGGGATATCTTAGAGTGCTTTTAATGCTCAATATCCGGATTGGGAAACCAAGCTCGTGGTAGAGAACCTCTGATAGGCCACACCTGGTCATGTGACAAACTTGCCTTAAAGGAGAAGCCCCTGATTTCTCTCAACTTCTGTCGGTCCTGGATTTTTCCTCCCTCCTCTTCCTTTTTCAATCTTCTCCCGCTCCCCTCCAAGAAAAGAAAGAGGCTCCCTGCCTGGCTCCTCTCCCCCCACCCTTCAAGAAAAGAAAGGCTTGGCTCCCCCCCCCCCTTCTGAACTACCCTAACCACGTGCAGAAGACTTTCCTGTTTCAATGGGGGGGGGGGGAGAGGAAGATCCAAGTTCAAAGCAATCTGAATTCAACAGGATTGACAATGGAATAAAGAAAGTAAGTGCAGACTCTGCCCAGGCTTTCTCAACCAGGGTCTTGTGAAACCCTTGAGGACCCTGAAAGGGTTTCTGAATGGGTAGGAGTTAATTTTTATGTATTTTTAAAGTATTAAACATTTATCAGGTGATATGACCATATATGATCATGCCAACCTACACCCCCGCCCTTCCCAAATGGCCTAGTGATGGGCCTGGAGGGAGTGGGAAGGGGAGGGGCCCTAGGTGGGCATGTACAAAGCTATGCTTCTCAACCATATTCTGCATGATGGTGCCACTTCTGGGATTTCTTGAGCCTGAAGAATATTTCAGGAGGTTCTCAATGGTAAAGAACGTGAGAAAGGCTGTTCTAAATCATTGCTTGAAGTCAGTAAATTATTTATTGTTTTTTATTTATTTTATTGATTCATTCATTAGATTTACATTCGATTTAATGGGCTTGATAAGGGTGAAAAAGGCTGAAATGTAATCCAGAGAAGACAGAGATGTAGGGGGTTAGTAGGAAGGTAGACTAAGGAGCTGAGATCTCCCCTGTCTTGGATTGGGGCTATACTCCCCTTGAAAAGTCAGGTTTGCAGTCTGCAAATGCTGCTTGACACAGCAGCCACTTAAGAAAACCAGGTGGTTGCCGTGGTTCAGAGTGCTTTCACCCAACTTCAGCTTTGCTCCAGCCATGCGTTTTCCTGGCTCAGTCTCATCTAGGCACAGTGATCCATGCTTTAGTTGAATCTGTACTGGACTACTGCAATTTGTTCCACTTGGGGCTACCCTTGACTGCTTGTTTTGGGCAAGTTATCAACATCCTGTGACCCAATCTTACAGCAACTATATTGGCTTCTGATCTGTTTCTGAGCCCAGTTCAAGGTGCGGTTTTTGATCCCTCACTAGGAGGTAGCTGGAGAGTTTTATTTATGATAGCATTTTATTAATTCTTCTGCCTACCTCCAGTTTTAGGATATTTTATTTTGTATTTTCTTTTATTATGTCTACTGTAAGTCCCCTGGAGTTCTTAAAAGGCAGAAAGGAGGCTATTGAATGTTTTCAATAAATAAAAATAAAAGGCAATGTGCTTTGGGATCAGTCTAGCCACCCGTCATTGCTGCTGGAAAGCATGAAATCCTGGCTCTGCTGAGAACTATATGGGTCCAGAAACTTGTCAACATCTTTTCCTTTGCACAGAAGATATGGGCAGCTTTGCATATTTAGATGATAGCAAGCCTTGTACGAGCTACAAATGATTTTCGGGCAGCCAAGACTTTTCAACAACAGAGCCTCTAAAAGCTTTTGTCTTTTTCAATCTTTTGACCCTAAAGGAGTCCCTGTAATAATTTTTCAGAATTCAAGGCACCCCAGAAGTGATTTTAACTGGCCACATCTCCTTGTCACATCCCCCGCAGCCACTACTGTGCATAAACTTCCCAATACAATGCTACAAACTATGTATTCGCCATAATATTATAAAGATATTTCTAAACAGCGGTATCTTGTTTGCTAGTATAAATTTCCACAGAGCTCTTCACAGTAAAAAATAACCCTCAAATAGCTTCAAAATATAGCTGTGCGACTCAAACTCTCTATAATGCAGCATGCATGCTGGATTTTGCAATTGGAAATTTACTATAGCTGATGAGGAATTGCTTTGAAACACAGCATCAACCAATGGCTTGTTTGATATTGTACCAGTGCATCAATATTCAATGTGGAAATTTACACTATTGCTTAGCAAACAAGATACCAGTTTAGAAATATATGTTTGTAGCATTGTACTGGGAAGTTTATGTACAATAGTTGTTTTGTGCTTGTTATTCATTGCATCCATTACTACTGTAGCTCTACTGGTTTAACTACACACACACAAGCTTGGAAGTAGCACGTCACTGGAAGTGACATGTTAACAGGCAGGCTCAAGGAGGGCTGAGGGGGGGTGGGGAGGTAGGAGGTGGTTTAAGGTGGGAGTAGGCATGTAGGCTCTACCCCCTGCCAGGCTCAGAAACTATGAAAGAACACACTCATGCTCGGGGGAGGATGGGGAGCAATGGAAGCAGCCAATTCCCTAACTTGTGGCTGAGTCCATTAAGGCATGAGTGGAAAGGCCTTGGACGCCCTCCAAAGCTGGTTGGGAATCTATGGTCTATGGGTACCAAGGAAGAAACACTGGGGAAAAGGTGGTCAGAAAAGAACTAACACTGTTTTTGTTTTATGTAGACATTTTCACAAAAGCAGAAATGTCTTTTTCCTGCTCCTATTGTGTATAGTGCACGTTTCCTCTAGGTTTTCAGAGAAAGCACCTGCTAAAATCCATATCTTCCTATCAGCTGGTACTCCAGTTATAGAAATATGTACATTTTTCTATGTCTATCATGAATACTTCTTAGTAATTGCCTATGAGCAATTGATATTGACTTAATCTACCAACCATACAATTATACTTACCAAAAGTATCTGTCTTCCACAGATTCACCAGATTAATAAAGTCCTCTGCTATTGCCACAGAATTCCCCTCCCCTAATTCACACCGAGTGTAGCTGCAAAGATCACATTAAAATGGACAGGACGGGATTACACTGGTGAACAAATTATTCCCTATGCAACTCAAGGGAAACATTATCAGATTAGCTAATGAGCTCTAACTCTTCACATACTAATCTGACTGGGCATTTTCCTTTGTTTAAGTGCAGTGATTCTAAGGTCAGCCATAGAATCCTTAAATTGCTTTGTAGATTCTCTTTCTTCCCCTTTGTTATACTCAACAGCTAAAAGGTGCTGACATGCAGCCATGCCCACTGCTAGAATGGCAAAAGAAAGGGGCTTTTAATGACCTGGCAAACAATCCGGTTGGCAGAAATCATCATTGCTGAGTAGCTACTGTTTTAAAGAGTTGCCATAGCAAAAGAGTAAAGTGAGTTGTCAAAGCTTAGATTCTGGCCAGGCAGCCACTGACTGGTACTCTTTAAGACTCAGGCCGAAGGAAAGGGAAACAAAGAAATCTGGAAGAAACTGGGTTCTCCACAGCAACAATGCATTGCCACTTTTTGAGAAATGGAAGATGATTTGGTCCAAGTTAGCCATATGCTTGGACTGTGGACTTTTCCTTTGCATGCTGAAGGAAGGGATGTGTATCCCCCACCCACCCACCCACATACATGCTCATACCTGGAACCTAAGGTCACATCTTAGATAAAACAATGGCACAGTCTTATGTTTTGCCAAGTCAAATGACCAAAGTATGATAGAGACCACTGAAACTTCCATCCCTGGAAATCCTGTTGATTATACCAGACATTACCCACAAACTTTTCAGCCTGTCTGAATGCCTGCTTTTAAAAACAACGACAGGGGATTGTTGGGGGGTTCAGTTCTGTACCTAATCACTTCTTGCCTTGCCATTGGGAAAGATACGCATACAGCTCTGCCTGTAGGAAATGCAAGGATTTCTCTTTTTCTCCCAGCCATACAGTGAAATGAGCAGAAATAAGCAAACTGAGAACTTTGCCTTAAACAGGTCCTCCAGGAGAAGATGCTTTCTTCAAGGGATATCTTATATGGCTTCATCTTGATCTTGTGGTTTATTGCCCAACTCAAGCAGTCAGGAGGGCAGTTTTGTGGCTGCACAGGACTTGTGGCTCATAGGCTTTATTTATTTATATCTTGCAGTCACTTTTGCACCCTAGGAGAAATCAGTCCCTCCCTTTGAGGTTCACAGTTGGGTCAAGTCATTACAGGGCACAAATCATTCCTTTTCCCTTCTTCTTTGCTTCAGTATCGGCAAGCATTGTTTATGCCTCCCGTAAGACTTGTCACCTATGGACATGGCCTTTGTACAAAGAAACTCTGAACAACAATAAACCAGACATCTCGGCAGCCCTTTACGGTGTCAGACAGACTTAGATGAATACTGACTAGGAAGAGTTTGTTTCCCAGAACACACAAAGCCGCCTTCCACTGAATCAGACCACTTGCCTGTTGGCGGAGTGGAGGACCAGGATGCTTAAAAAAAAAAAGTTTTATTCAGACCAGAAACAACTTTGTAAGGAGGAGGAGAAGGAGGGAGATCTCTAAGGCCCATTATGCACGGAGTGGAAGGTCCGCATTCGGGGTAGAATGGCGGCAGCTAAAATCACCAATTATGCACGCTGCCAGTGGCAACCGGGCACAAAGTCAACGTATGCCATCGAAAAAGCCGCGTTAGCGAGATGCGGAAGAAAGTGGAGCTTCCTGGGACAAGGGCGCAACCAGAAGCGGCTCCGGAGTAGCCGTGTGCATAATCGAATACTCTGGTTTTTGCTGCCGTTGCGTTCCGTCCTGTGCGTAAGCGGTTTGCTTCACTTCTTCCGATCTTCAAAAAAAAAAGGGAGGAAGGATGACCCAGGAAACTACAGACCAGTGAGTCTGACCTCTGTTGTGGGGAAGATAATGGAGCAGATATTAAAGGGAGCGATCTGCAAACATCTGGAGGACAATTTGGTGATCCAAGGAAGTCAGCATGGATTTGTCTCCAACAGGTCCTGCCAGACCAACCTAGTTTCCTTTTTTGACCAAGTAACAGGTTTGCTGGATCGGGGAAATTCGGTTGATGTCATTTACTTGGATTTTAGTAAAGCTTTTGACATGGTTCCCCATGATGTTCTGATGGATAAGTTGAAGGACTGCAATCTGGATTTTCAGATAGTTAGGTGGATAGGGAATTGGTTAGAGAACCACACTCAAAGAGTTGTTGTCAATTGTGTTTCATCAGACTGGAGAGAGGTGAGTAGCGGGGTACCTCAGGGCTCGGTGCTCGGCCTGGTACTTTTTAACATATTTATTAATGATCTAGATGAGGAGGTGGAGGGACTACTCATCAAGTTTGCAAATGACACCAAATTGGGAGGACTGGCAAATACTCCGGAAGATAGAGACAGAGTTCAACGAGATCTGAACACAATGGAAAAATGGGCAAATGAGAACAAGATGCAATTTAATAAAGATAAGTGTAAAGTTCTGCATCTGGGTCAGAAAAATGAAAAGCATGCCTACTGGATGGGGGATACGCTTCTAGGTAGCACTGTGTGTGAACGAGACCTTGGGGTACTTGTGGATTGTAAACTAAACATGAGCAGGCAGTGTGATGCAGCGGTAAAAAAGGCAAATGCCATCAAAATCACAAGATGTCATAGTCCTATTTTATACGGCACTGGTCAGACCACACCTGGAGTACTGTGTGCAGTTCTGGAGGCCTCACTTCAAGAAGGACGTTGATAAAATTGAAAGGGTACAGAGGAGAGCGACGAAGATGATCTGGGGCCAAGGGACCAAGCCCTATGAAGATAGGTTGAGGGACTTGGGAATGTTCAGCCTGGAGAAAAGGAGGTTGAGAGGGGACATGATAGCCCTCTTTAAGTATTTGAAAGGTTGTCACTTGGAGGAGGGCAGGATGATGTTTCTGCTGGCTGCAGAGGAGAGGACACGCAGTAATGGGTTTAAACTTCAAGTACAACGATATAGGCTAGATATCAGGAAAAAGTTTTTCACAGTCAGAGTAGTTCAGCAGTGGAATAGGCTGCCTAAGGAGGTGGTGAGCTCCCCCTCACTGGAAGTCTTCAAGCAAAGGTTGGATACACACTTTTCTTGGATGCTTTAGGATGCTTAGGGCTAATCCTGCGTTGAGCAGGGGGTTGGACTAGATGGCCTGTATGGCCCCTTCCAACTCTATGATTCTATTCTTCCTCCTCCGTATTCTCCATGCTGCCGGTTCAGCGGCCGTGTATAATAGGCCTGCCTGACTGGGGTTTATTCAGGCTGTTCATTCTGGAGTCAACCTGGGAGGAAGTCTCCAAATGTGCCTCACTGGAGGTGATTATTTAAAAAAACATCTGGAAGTTTCTGGTCTAACTATGCTAAATACACATCTCCTCCAATGCCCCCTGCAGGACACTCTTCGTATTCTCCTCAATCATGACCACTGCAGACAATGCATATTCCAGCATTGCCCACGCAAGTCAGGAATGTCTGCTCTGATTGGCAGCAGCTCTCCAGGGTCTCACACACATCACCTACAACCCTACCACTGTGACACAGGCCAGGGTTGCCAACCTCCATGTCAGACCTGGAGATCTCCTGCAATACAATGGATCTCCAGACTACAGAGAACAATTGCCAGGGCAATTGAGATGAGAGGCCCTTCTCTGGCTTAGCCGTGTCATCTGGATCCCCATGGGCATCTCCTCTGAGGCACCCGAAGGGAGGCCATTGAGCACAGGGTGATGAGGACTATTTATTTGTCACCTGTGAGGATATGTTTTAACGGGGTGTGTTTTATTATTTTACCGTGGGGTTGATTACTGTAAGGCACCGCAAGCCAGCTTGCTGACAGTAGCAAGTAGTAAATAAAATACATTTTTAAAAAATCTCCAGAGTTGGCAATGCTACCACAGCCCTTTCCCCTCCAAATTTATTTATCAATGACTGTGGTTGGCCGGTGAAGCATAATGAAAGTGCAATCACCAACAGCTTGCGAAAGCAGCTTGTAACACCAAAGCGATAATAAAGAATTCTCAGTTTGAAAGAAAGTGGGTTTGGGTAGAATATGGAGGCTTCAAAAGAAATAGATGATTGTAGGATGGCTTTGTGGAGTTACGTCTATGGACTTACATTATCCAACAGTTTTGCATCCCTTTGAATAATTTAAGACAGAGAATGAGCGGGGAATAGATCTCAGTGTTTTTCAGATTCCTCAGAAAGGAGTTAACGGCAGTACTCAATATAGAAAGAGCCTCTTGTGGCGCAGAGTGGTAAGGCAGCAGACATGCTGACTGAAGCTCTGCCCATGAGGCTGGGAGTTCAATCCCTGCAGCTGGCTCAAGGTTGACTCAGCCTTCCATCCTTCCGAGGTCGGTAAAATGAGTACCCAGCTTGCTGGGGGGTAAACGGTAATGACTGGGGAAGGCACTGGCAAACCACCCCGTATTGAGTCTGCCATAAAAACGCTAGAGGGCGTCACCCCAAGGGTCAGACATAATCCAGTGCTTGCATTGGGGATACCTTTACCTTTACTCAATATAGCAAAAGTGCCCAATTCAGACCATGGTGAGAGCCATTTTTATATTAGTTAATAAGGACTGCATCTTTTTTGTTTGTTTTGGCCTAGTTAGCTCATATAACAGCACAAGATCCAACAGTTTTAAGGTTTTCACTAATCATTCACAGGCCAGGACTACTGGTTTCCAGGACTCTGAACAGCCAGTCCTAAGAATAGCTACGTGCAGGAGAACGAAATTCTAAACTGTAGTGGGTAAAACAGTATGCTCAGAACATTTTCAATACTCCTTTGCTAGAATACCGATGATACAGTCTTGCTTCGAATACCTACATAATGCTTCTACTCAGGCACGTACGATGCAATACGGGGCTTCCCCACTACTCCCCCCCCCCCATATTTTTAATCATTTCCTGAGACAGCCCACTACTGCCTGCCAATACACTGTGAAAAAGAAAGAGCAGGTTTTAAGTAGGCTCATGTAGCTGAACTTGAAGGAGGCATGTTATGTATAAAGGTAAATATGTTCTGTAAAGACCTTTGCCTCTTTCTTCTCTCTTCCCCATATGCTGTACATCCCACTGTCAAAATTGGAACTGTAATCTCCTTGGACCAGAGATGTACACAGAAGCTACTGCTTCTACAATATATTCCCTCTGGTGGCCCTGAACAAGAAAAGCAATTGAGCAAAGACTCTTTTTCCCTGGAAACATCATGAATGAGGCATTTTCTAGTACCAGGTAAGAATCACCGGCACAAATTCTGTGCTATTCTTCTCTACGACATAGCTATACTGCAAATGTAAACCACCTTCTAGCTTTTTCTTATTCTAATACCCTTATCATTTTATCAAAGCCTTGAGGAATTCTGATCACCTTCCCCAAAAGTAGTTTCCAGGAGTTAAGAAATGGTGTAGGATTCCAATAGTTTAAAAGTGGTTTCAGTGTGCAGCAGGGGAGTCAAAACTGTCTTAAATTAAGCTGCAGGAGCCTGAAGGAGTCAGGAGAATAAGCAATTCGGAGACAGAGTTTAAGCTGCACAGGTGGTGAAACATCATCCAACCAGCAGCTGTAAGGAAACAAAATCCTCCTCATCTAAATCCATGTATGTGATGTGCACCCTCCATGACCAAAAGCTGACTCCTCTAGTACTGCAAGCCAAAGAAAGAGGGCTATAACTCAGACATTTCCAATTCAAATACCGCCTCCTTAAGATTCACGGATACTGCTATCATCCCTGCTGTTCTGACCCAGCAGTGATATCAGGGCTCCTTCAGCCTCACCTCCCTCACAGGGTCTCTCTTGTGGGGAGAGGGAAGGGAAGGCGACTGTAAGCTGCATTGAGACTATGGGTAGAGAAAAGCGGCATATAAGAACCAACTCTTTATTTATTATTATTTTGTTAGATTTTTTTATACCACCCTTCCATATGACTCAGGGCAGTTTACATTCAACGTCGTGGGGGGATACATGGAACAATATAACATAGTCAAAAATAACATCTATACAGTGCTCCGCAGATCGGTATAAATAATTGCCTAAGGCTAAGGGGGGTGGGCAGAGTCCAGAATAGGAAACAGGGGCCAATTGAGCCCCTTGCCCCCGGACTGACAGCAGAGGGGTCCGCTGACGTTGGGTAAAAATATGGGGGGCAGAGGGTTCAACCAAGCGATGGTGAAGCCGATGGTGACTCTTCCCGTTGGCCCAAGTTCAGAAGGAATACCTCTCAGCCACCTTCTTCCGTGGGTCCAGGAGGCAGCTGAGAGCTCCGGGGCAAGGTGAGATGCGCCTGGCCGCCATTTGGGAGATTCCATCAGGCAACAGCTGCCACGCGTCTCCGGGAGCCTGGACGCCGGCACGCCCAATTCACCCCAGCCCATTGCCTGCTGCCCCCGCCGGTCAGGTGTATCTGCGCCCCAGGCACAGCAGTAGGCATCCGGGGAACGCTCCCCAGGCCCTGCGGTGTGCTCCACAGGGCCTGGGGAGCAGCGCAAATCCACCAGAGGGGGGGAGGGAAGGAGGAGGCCGCGAGCCAAGTCCACGGGGAGGGAGGGGGGATGGGGAACAGTTCCCCGCACTCCCCCAACACCCCAGCATCCCCCCTGGGCCTCTGGCGGTGCTCTGCACGGGGGCAGCCGCGCCCAGCAGAGGCTTCCGTGCGGGCCTTGGAGAAGGCCCGCTGCGTCCCCAACAAGCCCGGCTTCTTCTGAGGCCTGCCGGGAGGCAGGCGAATTGGCGGGGAGGGGGGCTGCCATAGGAGGCTCCCCTGCGGGCCTCAGAGCACCGCCCCCTTACGGACGAGCTTTGAAGCCTAGTCAACAATGATCCAATAGTGGTTTTGAATCTTAACAACAATATAATAGGAACAATAACTTAGAGAGGCCCCCAGAGAGGTCAGACTCGTTCAGGGAATGGATGTCTGGGGGGGGGGGGATCTATGGATGTTGATTGGGTTTGGTCAGTCTCAGGCAAATGCCTGATGGAGGAGCTCCCTTTTGCAGGCCCTGTAAAAGTGTAATCTTCTTCTGGTTCTGATGTAGGTTTAAAACAAGAAGCCAGATGCTTATTAAAGGACCTTCCAAATTTTATTAACCATAGACACTCTAAAATGAGTTCAGGGCAATAGCCCTGAAACATGACAAGCAGATCACACACATCATGTTATTTAAATGAATTGTGAATTTTGCATTATCTAGACAAGAAATTTTATTTTTCAGTTACTGGGTTGATGGTGGGCCTGCAAAGCAGAGATACTAAGGACTGCTAGGAGATTAATCAGATCTCTTGTGGCCTTTTACTTTTAGTTCAAAGCAGCTGTTGGGGAAAGGCAGAAGATCCGACTGGGAAAATTGCTCTAGAGAAAAGGATAACTTTTACAATTTCATTTTAGGGCTGTTTTGCTTGTCAAAATTCCTCCACACTTGAAGTCTGCTTGTGTGTTCTTCCCCAGTGACCAAAAGTAAAGTTAGGAAACCACGATTTGCATTTGGAAAACAGAACAGTGAAAAGCTTTGAACGCCTCCTCCCTTACCATTACATCATAGTGCAGTGGTTAAAGCATCATACTAAAGTCTGGGAAATCCAGGTTCAAATCCCCACTTATGCCATGGAATCTTGTTGTCTGACGTTGGGCCAGACACCCCCTTCTCAGCCTAAGCTCACAGGGTCACTGCAAGGATGAAATGGTGGAAGAAAACAACGTAAGCTGCTTTTGGTCCCTGCTGGCGTGAAAGGCAGGATATAAAGAAATACAATAAAGCAAAGAAAGAAAGAAATCTAATCTGGCACAACCCCCAACAGCTGCATCAAAGTCTACCTTTCCTCTGATTATGGGAAGCCATTGTCTTGTGTATTGTGTCCCTAGGTGTGTTGAGGGAAGGAGGCTGAGGGCAACACCAGAGTTAATAGCATGCGGCCAAAAAGAACCATTCTGCAGCAACTGGTTATCACTGCCAAGAGCTAGTGCAGTGCTGTAGAAATGAACCACAGGGGTTTGACCTCACTTCAGTCAGAAATTTATCTTAGTTATACCATTTGCAGGCATGCATTGTGCATCTCAACTCTCTGTATAGTCTCCAGTTCTTTGAGACACCCTCACACACTCACAATCTATAGATTTAAAACTAATCTCTGCCACAAATTTGCTAGATGCCCGTACGCAAGCCATACTTGCTCTTACCCTTACGTTCCCAGGTGCAATAATGCTGGGTCGTTTAACAGGGCTGCTACATATTTAATGTGGGAAACCTTTCGAGAGTACAAGTTCCCAGTTTTGCCATGCATTCTTGTTTGACACAAAACGGTTCCTTGATGCATTCTTGTTTGACACAAAACGGTTCCTGGAGGCCAGGTATAGCAACTACTTGTCTGCAGTTTAATGACATCATTGTAAGGGATTTGTAGAGAAATGCAGGCCACTTTCTCATCCTAGCGCAAAGCAAAGATTATATTGTGCTACTGCCAGCAAGCTACACATGAGCAAAAGAAGCAACTACAAAAATGCCTGGAAAAATGAGGTTAGTTACTTTCTTTCAGTACAGCTGTTCTTGGGTTAGGGAAAACTGAAAGAACTGCTCTGGGCCCCATCCTTTAGGATTGTACACTTCCTTGCTCACCTGGCATAGCCTGTGATATGTGATGGCACAGTGGCTTTCAGTCCCAAGCCACTGCTGATTATGTGGCTCATGAGACATGACATGGTGAACATCTTGAAGAAGAAGAGTTGGATTTATGCCCCACTTTTCACTACCCCAAAGAATCTCACAAAGCATCTTACAATCACCTTCCTTTCCTCTCCCCACAACAGACACCCTTGTGAAGTAGGTGGGGATGAGACAGCTCTGACAAACTGTTCTAAAAAGACTGTGACTAGCCCAAGGTCATCCAAGCTGGCTGCATGTGGAGGAGGAGCAGGGAATCAAACCCGGTTCCAGATTAGAGGCTGAAGCTGTTAACCATTACACCAAACTTGCTCTCTTGTAAATCAGGGAGAGAAGGAAGGGACTTGTGCTCCCTCCCTTCCCAAGACAGCCCTTCTTGCCAGGAGGTGTCACAGGGGAAGAACAGATGCAGTAATCCCAGGGTGCAATCTAAGTGTGTCTGCTACATCAGGAAGTCCCCTCCCACCCTGACCTTTCACATTTATCGCTGCAAGATATTGCCCCAGACAGCTAAAAGGATATATGGTTAGAGCATTATAGTAGAAGTTCAGGTAGATCCAGGTTCAAGGTTTTACTATGCTGCACAAATCAATGAAAACGATAAGGGGAAAAAGATTATTTGTTCTTGTCTTGCCATTGGAGACAATGGAGATGGGCTGGGGCACTCTTTTTGGGTGCCCACAGAACTGAATCCCATAGTCTAATATTTTGGAAACTTGGAGGTTCTTTTGGGGAGAGGCTCCCACAGCTATTCCACAAATTTCATATCTCTGCCTCAAACCCCTGCTCCCCATGATCACGGAATAAGCAGGAAAGGGAAATTTTGGTCCCTTTAAACTTCCTGATTTCCACATGGCCAAATCGCTCCCGAATTGTAGTTCATCAATTCAGCCGAAGCTGACTTGAGCAGTTTAACTTCAGGGGAAGGTCAATTCAGGCCACAGTAGTCCGAAAAGTCTCTGATTCAACATTGATTCAGGTACTAGTGGTGTTTCTATTAAGGACCTGGAAAATAATGAGCCGACAGGGAAAAGTATGGGGTTTGGCTAAATTTAAAGTTATACTTAGGGATGCATTTGTCTTACGTTGTTCTTGCTTGCTGAGTTGACTTTCTTATTTTCGAATTAATGATTTAAGTCTTCAAGAAATAGCTAAACCAAACTGATCCTACATCTAGAACTCAAAGATAACACTTTAACATGCTATGCAACTCATTCTCAAAGAATACTTTAAGGGTAAAGAAGTGCCCCTGAACAGATTGTGTGTCCCAGGGACTGGCTTTTTTCACATGGCAAGCATTCTTTGCATTGCTTCCATTGCTGCTGCAAATGCAGAGATATGCACATCTGCCTCCACTGGGTCTGCCAGATCTATGCCATACTGGGAGACCTCCTGCTGGCCATCCCTGACCCTTGCAGTGACTTGATAGGGAAGCAAAGAAAAAAAGGTAGGGAAAATTGTCATTGCTCCAATGGTACAACATCACTTCTGACGCAAAACTGGATATGGCATCGTCATGTTGGGGGGCAACTCTCCAGAACTGCAATCTGGTAAAACTATATAGTTTTAGGGCAATCCTAGGACATTGCTCCAAAGTGATGCAATCACTTTTGGTTTTAGTCTCAGAAGGGATATTGTGCGTTCAGACCAAGGGTGATTTGCATTTCCCCGTCCCTTCCCCTGACCCCTCCTACTAGATGCCAATACTAGGCTGGCAGCCCTAGCTTCTACGTGTGGTAGTTTTCTGTATAGTTTTCTAAATCTTTTTCCTCAGTTTTCTAGATTTGGTAGGTTTGGTGAGGCAAGCAGTGGGAGACTGGGGAGGGCAGGAATATTTAGGCAGCCATTGGTGACAGCATGACTTCAAGAAAAACCCTGGTAAGCTATGACATTACTTCCATGTTACTCCCAGGAAGTGATGGCATTAGCAATCAGAGGGAGTATTTTGGAGGGGGGCAGAAAATGAAATTGTGTGATGTGACTCCCAGTAGAGTACCCTGAAATCATGTCATGACCTTCTAGGAAATCCTTGATGGTAAAACCATAAACATTTGGGGAATCCCTAGAGTGTTATGATGTCACTTCCAGGTACAATCAAAATTTGATGTCACTTCCAGGTACAATGGCATTGCTTCCTGCCTCCTTTTAATTATTCTGCTGGAGTCAAGAGCTCTGATGTGGCCTGGAACCCAAGAGCAGAAGATTGACCACCACTCCTGGGCAAATGATATCCCCATCCCCATGTGTCTCTCAACTCTTCCTTCTACCTCCTATCTTGGACTAGTGGCAAGAGAAGGTGCAGAAGCACAGCCTGGCCTTAGCAGAGAAGGTCCAATATATACTGGAGATATGCAGAGTATTCAAGCATCCAGTATGGAATTTTAAGTACAAAAGAATGAACGGCACAAGTCTGGCCCAGCTATTAGATAGCTGGGATATTTGTGCAGGGCAGGGATGCTGGACTTACAGAGACGGGAGGCAGGAAGAAGTCAGCTGCTAGGAGGGGATACTGATTCAGCAGGAGGAGAGGAAGGGATCAGAGGGTGAAAAGAAGTGTATATCGGAGGAGGTATAAGAAGAGGAGTTGTGGCTTCTATAATACAAAGGGAGCAGACATTGCTTTTATTTACAAAATTTGCACCTAGCTCTTCTGCCCTCATCAAGGCCAATAAAGTGGTTAACAGATTTAAAATATACACAATTTGATCTGAGAAAGAGATATACTAATTCTTGGGACAAGAAACTCAACTGTTTTACGGTAGTTTCAAGCCTGTTTAAGAAGAAGAAGAAGAAGAGTTGGTTCTTATATGCCGCTTTTCCCTACCTGAAGGAGTCTCAAAGCGGCTTACAATCCCCTTCCCTTTCCCCACAACAGACACCCTGTGAGGTAGGTGAGGCTGAGAGAGCCCTGATATCACTGCTCGGTCAGAACAGTTTTATCAGTGCCGTGGCGAGCCCAAGGTCACCCAGCTGGTTGCATGTGGGGGAGCGCAGAATCGAACCCGGCATGCCGAGTGCAAGTCCGCACTCCTAACCACTACACCAAACTGGCATGAAACTCATAGAGATGGGGGGGGGGGAATCTTGTACCATATCAAGCTTTTGAGGTTTTATCATTGCAGCATCGAGATTCAAAAATAACTGATCTCCAGGCTTCTATTAGCAGCAGGATTTTGTCCAAGTAAACTCACCTTCTCTCCCACCAACCCCGTCTCCAAGCTTTGGATAATGTTACTGATAAAATATTGTCCCCAGCCGTGCCGGCAAGGATTGTTACCGCCAATGCTTCACGCACTGAGCTCTCAAAATGCTCTTTTGGACGATCATAAATTCTGTTGCCTGCCTGACTCATAGATGAGACAAGCTTCCTTGGGAGGGCGGTATATAAATGTAATAAATAAACTCTAACAGTTGATAAATGCCAAGCTGCATTTCACACAATCCAAGAAAAGTACAGTTTAGGACAGCCCCCCCCCCACAGTTTTTTTTTTAGCCAGTGGGCAGCTTCAGAATTCTAACACAAGGTGGTGAAGCACAACCACAAAACGGCTGCTGCAGGGGAAGGAGCCAAATGCCCACAGAAAGTCCCAGTACAGGGCCACACAGACTGGCCTGCTCAAACCTGTGCCATGCAGAGCCACACAGACACAATGAAAGTTTAAGAACAGGAAAGAAGAGATGCAATGTTAAAAAACACACTGAGAAATAAGAGTGAAAGCCAAACTAAAAACTAACACTGTGATAACAATTGCTACCAAAGCAATGTTTTTTTTAAATCTTCACAGCCAAACAGATCATCAATGACCAAGAAACCAAGCTGAGCCCACCCACTTTTTGAAAACACTTGCCAGGCATCAGGTCAAGTATCAGCAGATGCGGGCACCATGCTGGGGCCTCCTGATCTCGAGCCACAGATTAGAGGGGCCTCTACAAAAAGACAAAACCCCAAATTTTTATGAGTTTTGGGGTGTCATGTTATGGGTTCTTAAATGTGATTTCATTTAGGGCCTCTGAATGCCTTTATTCCAAGAACTAGGGTTTCCAGCCCTCTTCCCTCAAATTTATTTCCAGTCTGAAGCCGAGTTCAGATCAGAATTTGGTTCAGCAGCCTCCTTGCTCACTAAGTCTGACAAATGTTTCTTGTGGTCATGTCCGGATGGTGGCTTCCTGTGGGCCATTACACACCAGTAAAGTAGAGGAAGGCAGATTGCTTTTCTTGTGGAACAGTCCTGTGGCGAAACACATGAATAGGGGCCACACAGACTGGCCTGCTCACCCTTGTGCCACACATTCTTCCTCCACCCGGCCCTGCCATCTTCATAGGCTAATGTGGGCAGAAACATTCTGTGCATTTGCCTGAACCAAGAGTTCTAAAGAGGAGCCAACATCAAAAAACAAATGCACATTCCATATATGTTACACCACTCTTGGCCCAGAATAAAAACATGGTACAGAAAAAAACATAAAAGGCATTCTTTTAGCAGCCCAGTTTCTTCCCCTAGCTAGAATAATCCGACCAAGGGCTACGTGCCAGAGATGAAAAGACTGGTAGGAAAGTATATCTGGGTTTGTGAGGGCTTGGAGGTTTTATTTTAAATGGCCTCAGTCCAGATCCAGTTACATCCAATAGGAAGTGGGCCTTGAGAGTGATAGTTACTCCCATTGGAAGCAAAATGAGAAGCATGATGCTACTAAGAAAAGCATGGATGCTACTAATAGAGTTGGGTGCTTCGGCGTCCCAAGCGGCCGCTCCCGCCCGAAGCAGTCAATGCTGTGCCAAAGCACCCAACCCTAGATACTAATGTTCTCAAACATCAGCACTGTGCACAAAAGCAGGCTCTTGGATTCAGATCTTCCATGATTAGGATTCTCAGACACACACATACTCACCAGTGGAGCTGGGGGTCCCCCATCATCAGGTCCCACTGCTGATCAGCACTGCTGATCACTGCTGGGAAAAGAGTGAGGCCCAGTCAACACTGCAACCATGTGTCTATCATCATGTTGGGCAATGCTCTGGTATTTGGGCAAAAACTCTATAGCAGAAGCCAAATTGACCAGAGCCTCACCACAACAACACTGCATGATGATGTCACTTCCTGGTCACATCGGAAGTGATGTAGAGAGATCGCTGGAACGTTGGCTGGGCCTCCCTCTTCCCCTGCCCCCCAATCCCTGGCAACCCTACCCATGACAGGTCTGGAGGGCTCTTCAAAGTACCCCCAAGCTATGCTTCAAAACATAAAATGAAATAAAATCCATCCTCCAAAAGATCCACATTCCGTATTCAGTGAACATTTGTTATACTTACATAACTTGTTCAAAGTGGAACATTTTTTGTTTTGTTTTTTGGAGAATAATTTAAGAATTTAAAACATTTTGGGGAGTCCGCTTGGTTAAGAGTGGAAGCCTCTAATCTGGAGAACCAGGTCTGATTCCCCACTCTTCTACATGCAGCCAGCTGGATGACCTTCGGCCAGTCACAGTTCTCTTAAAGCTGTTCCCACAGAGCAGATCTTTCAGAGTTCTCTCAGATTCACCTACCTCACAGGGTATCTATTGTGGAGATAGGAAGGGAAGGTGATTGTAAGCCGCTTTGAGACTCATTCAAGCAGTGAAAAGTGGGGTATAAAAACCAGCTCCTCTTCTTCTTCTTAACGGGGGCAGTAAAGGAGACCTGGGTGGAAAAGCAACAGGAGCACGGTGTGATGTGCCACCTCCTGAGCATGAATAACTTAGCCAAAATTCCCCCTTTAATTTTCAGCATGCTGTAGTGGTTACAGAGGATGTGGAATGGAATAAACCTCATATCAGATCTCAGAAGCTAATCAGATTTAGTACTTGGATGGGAGACCACCAGGAGAGTGCAGAGGGAGGCAGTGGGGGAATCACTTCTCTTTCACACTTGCCTTGAGAACTGGGGTCAACATAAATAGGCTGCAATTTGACAGCACTTTACATACACCCAGGGATGACAGTGCTGGACTAGGATTCGGGAGCCCCTGTCTTGCCATAGAAGCTCACTGGTGACCTTCCTTCAGTCACTCTCTTTCAGACTAACCTACCTCACAGTGTTGCTGGTGAGGCTCAAATGGTGAAGAGAGGGGATGACGTAACCCACTCTGAGCTCCTTGGACAGGGAAGAATAAACATTTGCTATATAAATAATGGAAGTTCTTAACATCAGTCATGCTGGCAGTCTGCCCATTTGTTCTGCACAAGGAAGGTATGAAATATACTTTTTTAAAAAGTCAAATTTCTCAGGCAAACAGCTATTGCACCACGTTAATCTACAAGACTCCAATAAAGGAGTCCCACTTTACTGCAACAAGCACGGGGTTAAGATCCACCTAAAAAGGTTCCTATTTTACTGGATAAGAGCTCTGGCTCTCCCCTTTGTTGCATTCCCTCAGTTGCTCTGATATCCCATTGCTCTGCATTCCCTTATTTAGCCAGAGACTTCTCTGCTGACTCCAAAGCTTTCAATACGTCATTTACACCATACTCCACCAGCGTCTCCCAAGGAGACACTAATTCCTGCCTATGTAATGTAGATTTGAAACGCTGAGCACACTGGAAGATATAAGTTAACATTGCTCAAGAGCACGATTGGCCAGAAGCGGCTCAGGAAAGTGATACGAGAGCTGTGGTTCAAGTCTCAGCAGATGAGGGCCTCTGTTATTTTAAGGCTGGGCTCAGACATGTTCCACAAATGCCTGAGCTGCAGACAGTTCAAGTACTACGGTCTGTTCCTTTGGAAGTCAGTGAATTACCCAAACAAGAAGCAGGAGGCAAACCAACCAACCATGCAGGCATCACTTCTTAGGGGTTATTATTATGTGCTCTGTAGGGCAGAAACAGGCTGCAAGATGGTTTATGGGTGGGTAGCCATCTGACGGAGAGGCTGATTCTGTGAAGGTTCAAGGGGGTGGCGGTTACAGTGGATGAGCGATAGGGCTGTCTTGCATAGTGCAGGGGGTTGGACTAGATGACCCGGGAGCTCCCTTCCAACTCTATGAATCTATGATTCTGTCTATCAGATTCAATAACCATTTCTTCTCCTTGTACTGTCGGAATAGGAGAAACTGGCTGTCCAAGATAGGTGCTGAAAGCAGATGACACCCAATGAAGGTAATTAAACAAAACTGCATCACTGGCACTTGCAAAGTTGTCCATTCCTCCAAATATCCCAAAGATATCAAATAAAGGCAGCCACATAGGAAGTTAGGGCTGAGATCATGGCCACATGTTCCTGATCGGCCTCACATGAAGCCTGGGGATGTGGTAAGCCATTATCCTGATCCAATTAGAGATAGCAACAGGTGGACAGCTCAGGTCCTGGTCTTCTCCTGCAAGGTCACCGTTGGCTGAAGAGTGCAAATGGCAGCATTCTGCTGCAAATTTGATTTACCCTTTTCTTTATCTTGCCTTTAGCCTTTTTAGCTGGAGGTTCAGAAAAGGCGCAATGAACTAGAGAGGAGTGTGACTGAGATAGGATCCTCTGAGATATGGATCTGGGAGGTAGAGCCAAGCACATGAATTTCAAAGATGCAGAATTCAGAAGCTGACATAGCTTCAATGCATCTGGACAAAACCAACTCAACTGTAGCTGGAGACTCCAAAAACATGATCATCCTCTTCAGCGGCAAAAGAGGAACAGAGGGTAGGGGGCGCTGTTGCACAGCAGCCTGTGTTCCCTTGGCAGGGATAAGCTTATGACTCTGGTGTGCAGAACCTCAGCAAGGTATAAATGCCATAGAGTTCACCTTCCAAAACAGTCATTTTCTCCATTGGAGCTCTCTTGTTTGTCTGTAGATCAATTGCAACAGCAGAAGTGCCACTGGGGAGGGGGTGCAGCCCTTGATGAGGATGTTAGCTAGAGCCTTATCCATCATTGAGCCTCCTATCTGGAATTTAATTAAAGCTGACCTGAATGTCTCTATCTGATTTTAGGAAACAGGGAGGGAAACCAAGCTTTGGGGCTGTGGACTGTTTTTATTCTCTATAAACCCTTTGACTGATTATTTGGGGGAGGAGGCTGGGTTTTTCCATTCCGCTTGGTTGCACTGACTCTTACTATTTTATCATACAATCTGCTGGGAAGTCTCTTCCTTGGTTTCATTTGTTACTGAAAGATACTTGAATTCTTAAACTAAAGGGAGCATTTGGCTACGCTGGAGAGGCAAAGACGCCTTAGGTCACTGATTCCAGAATGAATCAGCATAAGATATACAAGCAAGGGCCCGTTTAACTATTGTGGAGCTTATAACAGCCTCCTTCCAGGATCTCCGGGCAGCTGTGCAATATCCAAGAAGACGAAAAGGGCTCCAGGAGGCTATTTTCTTTTGCTACAAAGTTTCCTTAATAGGAAATTATCACCAAGCGGCACTAGGGGAGGGATGCCGGCCTGGAGAGAGAATTCCAATCCCTGATGTAAACCACCACAAAGTCTTCCCCCTTGGTTTCGTGTAAATAATGTATAATAAAAAGAGCCTTTTATAAACTGGCCGGTGTTCACAGAGCAGTTCAACAGCTCAGATGCCTTTATTTATGGTCTTGCTGTGCTTTGCATGTGAGCTTTGGAGCATGCTGTGAAAGAGCAAAAAACAGCCAGCATTCTTTGGTATTCTGGATTTGGCTTGCTACATCCAAGTGGTCAAGACTAGGAGACCTGGGTTCAAGCCTTCACACCATGGTGATCATGGTCAGTGGGCAACCTTGGAGCTGTCACAGACTCTCGTCTGAATTTACCTTGCAGGATTGTTGTGAGATGCGGACATTGTTCCTTGGAAGATAGCAGAATAAAAACAAGACCAGGAAGGGTCTGAGTCCATACTGTCCATCTGCTGAGCATGCTGCTGAAAGTCAGCTAGGTTGTTTACAAACTGGCTGACGCCTGAGTAGACCCATTCAAAGCCATTCCCTGCTGCAACCTGACAGAAAACTTCCCCAGCCTCAGGGCTTGCTGGGCAGAACACCTTTAATGGGGCTTGAAGTCCCCTGGGGTAGGTATGTTGATCCTGGACAACCATTTGGGCTTAAAATATTATTGTGTCAGAATCCCCCTACACTGAATAATCAATGAGAATTACATCTTATGGTCTATCAATTGGGTCTTTAGAAGAAAGACGTAAGAGTCAGAAAGATGCTCAGCTCTGCCTTCGGTTGCCAACCTTCACATGGTGACTGGAGATCTCTCACTATTAGAATTGATCTCCAGGTCTCCCTCCTCCCCAAACCCTGCCCTCTCCAGCAGAAAAGCAACCTTACCCCCAGCCATTTCAGCTCAGGAGACAGCTGCTGACACAGGTTACTTCTTGAAGGAAAATTTCTGCTTCTCACAAGGAAGAAAGATTGGGCAGAAAACTATGCAAAATAACATTCTGGAGTGGTCCCTAAGAGTGGATGCTACTGTTATTCAAAATTCTCACTGTAATGCAATCATGTTCAAAACATTTTTAAATATGGAGGGGAGACGGGGTCGGGCAGGTGAAGAGGCAAGTAACAGGTGGGATTAATACAAACTTATGACAACACCACTGGAGGCAGGAATGCAGGAGGAAGGCAGACTCAAATCCCAAAGTTCCTCATTGGATAACTGCAATTTGCCTTCCGGGGTGGGGGTGAGGGTGGGGAATCATAGCTTTTGAAGATTCACAAACCACAAGGCAAACAGGGATTGCATTCAAATCTACTACGAAATATTTTTGTGTAAAAAAATTGTTACTCCCTGGGGCTTTAAGAATGCTGGAACAGAATTTTACTCAACCGCGGAAAAGGTCTGAGTCTCCACAATTTTAAACACCCCAACCACCACACCAAATTTTCTCTCAGTGTTTTCAAAGAACCTCTTTAAAAGAGGAGCTTCTGAGCTTTGCTGCATATTGGGAGCTGATCAACTTATTGGGTCAAAGCACTATGTAGCTTCAGGAATGAGTTCTGATTAGACATGTTGAGAATGGTGTTGTCAACATTATTGCAAGGTCAACTGCCAATTACTGCTTATTATGTCCTATAGCCACTTCCTATACATGGGCAAAGTACCTAAGGACCTAAAGTACCTAAAGATACATGTGACATTAGTTGCGAATGGCAAATGCACATTAAACAAATCAGTGTTTTCTTCTTGCAAAAAATATGGATATAGAAGCCCGGTTCCCTCTTTTATGTATTCTACTAAGCAAAATGGCAATTTAAATGCGAGTCTGCCACTGGCAACAATGCAAGGCATCGTTATTTCATAGCCAAGAAAGAGCACTGCCATAAAAAAGAGACCATTCATCTTCATACTAATTTCTTATTTATGCCTCCACATGAATATTAGTTTGACCTGCTGAAACAAAAGAACGAGTGTAAAATTACCCCAAGTCTTTTATGGCAAAGTCTATTAATGTAGACATCTGCTAGTTTCCAGTTAACATCTTTACTGAGCCAAATGAGTCACAACTAGAAGACGGAGAACTTTCAGCTTAAGGAAGCATACAACCTATCAAGAAGCTTTCTTGCACAAGTCCTGTCAAAATGAATGGGAGAACCACATGCACATGGGGGGGGGGGCTCTTGCAATGTTTGTCATTGATTTCTTTCCTCCAGATTTTGTAATCTTTAAAAATCTATTCACACAATTCAGGTGGGTAGCTGTGTTGGTCTGAAGTAGCTCAGCTTGGTGCAGAGGTTAGGGGGGATGACTTCTAATCTCACAAGTTGGGTTCGATTCTGCACTCCCCCACATGCAGCCAGCTGAGTGACCTTGGGCTCACCACAGAACAGCTGTTCTGACCGAACGGTAATATCAGGGCTCTCTCAGCCTCCCCTCCCTCACAGGGTGTCTGTTATGGGGAGAGGAAAGGGAAGGCAAATGTAAGCCACTTAGAGACTCCTTTGGGTAGAAAAAAGTGGCATATAAGAACCAGTTCTTCCTCTTCAGTAATATCAGGGCTCTCTTAGCCTCACCTACCTCACAGGGTGTCTGTTGTGGAGAGAGGAAAGGGAAGGGGATTGTAAGCCGCTTTGAGTCTCCTTCTGGTAGAGAAATATAAGAACCAACTCTTCTTCACAACCAAATTTGAATCCAGTATCATCATCTTGAATAAATCTTTGTTGGTCTTAAAGATGCTACTGGACTCAAATTTTGTTATTCACACAATGATATAGGCTATAATTTCCTAGAAACAACATTGTTGGGGGTTCTCTATGGCTCTGTGGGAGACTGAATGCTACACACAGAAGGTTCCCTGATTCAATCCTCAGCATCTCCACTTTAAAAGGATCAGGGAGGCAGGCAGGTGCTGGGAAGGCCTTTCTCTGCTTGAAACCCTGGAGAGCTACTGCCTGCCAAAACAAGACTTGATTGCAACACAAGATCCAACTGATAGTCAAGCAGCTAAATTAGGTCCCTTTGCTGTCCCAAAAATCACACTGAGAGAAGAACCTTTTATATTTTTACTGCAGCAGAAATACAGACACAGGGGCATATCCCAAATTTCCCAAATCTGTGTGCAGAACAAAGGATTGCATGAGACTTTATAATATTCCATTGAAGGCAGGAAAAGATGATGTCCTTTGGGTCAAACCAGTAACCTGGGGTCTCCACCCCTTGCACATCCCATAGGACCAACCCATTGCCATTATGCTAAGTCACCGGAAAAAGGTTACTAAAGTTCTCTTGTTAATATAAACAATTGCATCTGGCCTTGAGAATAGAACCTATCAGATACAGTCAAGAACAAGTTTCTGGGCCTCCTGTTATGAAACAGTCTGGTACGCTAAGCTTCTCTTTACAGAACAATAATTAAGAAAATATTATTTCACTCCCTTCTCCATCATAACGGGTTGACTCACTATAAAGCAGGTTTATTTGAGCATAGTAGCCCTTTTCAATCATTATTATTTTGGTGCTCCTATCTCATGCGCAGGGAGAGTGTGCTGTGTGCAATTCTCCCAATAAGTACATAGTCATTTTGTGTAAGTAAAGCAACATTTATATTTTGTGTAAATAAGACAACGATAATTGTGCACTCTCCCATATTGGGCCGTAGAATCACCAAAACCGTAACAATAGAAAAAGCAGCTATTGCAGCTGTTGCTAAGCGAGTTTAGAAAACAGAGGTTCCTTGGCTATATATTTCTATTAAGCAAAAGCTAGGAAAAAAGCTAGGAATAGAGGCTCTAAGAAGAGCCTCTTTTGGCGCAGAGTGGTAAGACAGCCGTCTGAAAGCTTTGCCCATGAGGCTAGGAGTTCGATCCCAGCAGCCGGCTCAAGGTTGACTCAGCCTTCCATCCTTCCGAGATCGGTAAAATGAGTACCCAGCTTGCTGGGGGGGTAAACGGTAATGACTGGGGAAGGCACTGGCAAACCACCCTGTATTGAGTCTGCCATGAAAACGCTGGAGGGCGTCACCCCATGGGTCAGACATGACTCGGTGCTTGCACCGGGGATACCTTTACCTTTACCTTTAGGAATGGATAACTGGGAAGAAATATCCTGAAGATAATCCCAGAGACTGTGAGCAAGTTGAGAGGGAAATAATTTGACACCTATATTCAAGCTATTCAAGTGGCTTTGTAATGAAAGCACTCTTTTTTATTTAAAAAGTTGTAGAATATTTTAGAAGCTGGGGTGTTCTATGCAAACAAAATTAATCCAGCCACATCTATGCTACTGGCATTCCCAGGAATGATGCGATGATAAAGGGTGGACCAGGCAGCCTTAAGTATTGTAAGCATGTCTTCATAAAGAAAATCAACCTCTGCGTGCAACTGAGGCGGTTAGTCTGAAAAGCACAGGCAGAATCTGTCTCCAAGCCCAAATGTGTCGGATTTCGTTGCAGTAAATTAATCAAGACAAGGAAACATCAAGTGAAAGGGAAGAAGGGACTTCATTCAAATGCCTGTAATTCAGATGAACGTAAGTACAGAAAAGCTCAGGGATATTGTGATATTTTGTATAAATAAGACAACAATAATTGTGCACTCTCCCACAATGGGCCGTAGAATCACCAAAACCGTAACAATGGAAAAAGAAGCTATTGCAGCTGTTGCTAAGCGGGGAGTTCAGAAAACAGAGATTCCTTGGCTATATATTTCTATTAAGCAAAAGCTAGGAATGGATAATTAGGAAGAAATGTCTTGAAGATAATCCCAGAGACTGTGAGCAAGTTGAGGACAGGAAGACCTGGAGGATCATTGTCTGTGGGGTCGCGATGGGTCGGACACGAATTCACACCTAACAACAACAACATTGTGATAACATTTGCCAGCAACTGGAAAGACTGCAACCAACTAATTTATATATTTTAAAAAAATCATTTGCAGTCATTCCAAAATCCTTGTCCAATTATCTTCAGATCTAGAGCCCTATCCCCAAGTTCAAACATATAGTTATCTCCTTGTCTTGGTTCAGTGAGTTGCACTAGTTAATTAGATGCTGGTTAAGCAGTGTTTTCTTTTGTCTGCCTTTGAAACCACCAATTAATTTCAGAGCAGGGGCTGCAATAATAAGTCTGTTACAATGGAAAAAGGAAACTGGAGTTGGAGTATTGAAGCACCGTAAAGACCAACAGATTTACTGCAAGAAGTTGGGATGAGATGTTTACTGAAAGGTGATGGGGGTTATCTACTTTAAAAAACACCCATAACATAATCAAGACAGAAGTTGTTGCATTTGGATCAGACGAATAACTGAGCAAGTGCAACATTTTAATTATCTTGTATGTGGTATGCAGATCAAGTTATCATTTGGTTGCTTCCGTCATGAAGGTTTCAAGATCACCAAAAGCAGTTCTGAGCTTCAGTAAAGGGGGTGATATGATTTCCCATCCTGAGAGTATGCCTAGGAAAGGTGCCCCCACAGTTCACAATTGGGACATTGGTGGAATGGCTAGGTGACAACTGGCTGAAGCTAAATCCATTTAAGTCAGAGATTATGTGGCTGGGGAAACCCAGGCCACTGAAGTGGCCACTTCTACTGACCCTTAATGGGGTTCATCTTCCTACAGTTGACTTGGCCAAGAATTTCCAAATATCTGTCGGCACATCCCAAACTGTGATCTAACACAGATTTGAAATGTATCAAAGACTTTGATATATGGCCACACACCTCTAGGATCTGATCATCAGGAGCACATACCAATTCATAATTCAAAGCAAAACTTTGTATAACTTCAGCACTGACTTAAATACAAGCAATCGCAGGCTCGGAGCTCTTACCTAGAAGCTGCAATCTCAGATTTCTGTCTGGCAATGGCCGCTGCCCTCTGAGCTCCTTCTATATTCCGGTCCACTTTCTGCCTTATCTTGGCACTTTTCAGAGGTATCACCCGCTTCTTCATGCCTTTGATCAGAACGTTCATCCGGTACTTCCCTTCTTCCTTCTTACCATCAGGCAACGTGGTGCAACCGTATCCATGCCGTACATTATCCAGCCATTCTCCCTCATACTTCAGGCCGCTTGACCTCTCACTCACCCCAAACCCAGAGCGCTTGTCATTCTTCCATTCGCCCATGTAGGACTCCGTAGTGGTAGCATCAATATCAGCGTCAAAAGGTGGGAAGTCCTCTGCCTCTGCTCCTTCTCCCAGACTAGCCGTGGAGGTGCCATCGCTACCAGCAGAACTTATTCCACTCTCACTCTTCAGAAAACTGAGACGGCTCCTTTGGCTGGTCAAGGAAGTCTTGGAATCGGATTTCTTTAACTTCCCAAAGAGGGAGCTTCGTCGGAACAGCCCTCCCTTCTTCAGCTTTCCGGCATCTGCATCGGCATACAAGCTGAGAGCAAAACCACCTCGGGTGATTGTAGGTGTCATGGGAATATTCTCCAGGTGAGCTGAGGGGGAATCATGTTGCAGCAGGGTGCCATTGCTGTGCTCGCTACGGAGGGAAGTAAGGGACGTCCTTAGAGGGTTGCGGACTACAGCTGCCATGCCATAAGGGACGCTCTGCCGGACACCATAACCATGGCGCATACCATTGGTGAACTGGCCTTGGTAAGTGCCTAGAAACAAGAATGAGGACGTAAATTAACCAGCCACACTCATCTATGTATATGAAAGCACAGTTCTTCAGGCAGCAAAGACATTCCCAATCGTAGGCTTTTCCAATAACAATCTGCATTCCACCTACTTTCAGCTATCTGTCACAAATAATGTATTTCGGAAAAATTACTCCAAGGATCCTCGAGGTTAGGGGTTCCCAAAGTCGGTGGTATGCCCCCAACTGGTGGCAGCGGAAGGATCCAGGGAGGTAGTGAGGAATTTTGTGGTAGTAGAGGAACAGTGAGAAATTTTGCGGCAGTATGGGGGCAGTGAAGAATTTGGGGGCAGTAGGAGGGCAGCAGTCATACTCTTCCTGCTGCGGCTGCATTTTCCTAGAGCAGTGGTTCTCAACCTGGGGGTCAAATGACCTCTTTCACAGGGGTTGCGGCAGTTGGCCGGGGGGGGGGCACCACCCCTGTTGCCGCTCCTCCTACAGATATCTCTCTGGAGCAGCGTAAAAGAGTGAGATTGGCATGGTGGGACAAGAGGCAGAACTGAACTGAGAAACCCCAGGGGGGGGGAACAATTGATATACAATCATGAACAATGGATTTGCATGCCATTGGTCAGTTTCAGTTTAATTTCTGTGAAAGAACACTTGCATAATTTTATGGTTCGGGCTCACCACTACATGAGGAACTGTATTGAAGGGTCGTGGCATTAGGAAAGTTGAGAACCACTGTCCTAGAGAGAGACGTTCCAAGATGGCCTGCCATTGCCTGCCTCTGGGTAGTAGCCACCCTGGACTTCCTTGCTGTCTCCCATCTCAGTGCAGACAAGGGCCATCCCTGCTTAGCTTTCTGAAGTAAATGCCAGCTTCAGAAGGTGGGATCCTATTCCTGCTGAGCTCCTTCCCCTCCTCAGACTCTGTTCTTCTCAGGCTCCATCTGAGTTCTCCATGAATTTATTACCCAGGTTTGACAACCCTTCCCCCAAAGGCTTCATCTTTGGGGGGCTGGGAAAGCATTTCTCCTCTTTGCTCGTGACCATAGTATTTTCCACTGTTTGCTTCTCTCTCACGCTTTCTTTCCCTGTCTGTCTTTCTTCCCAATGAGGACTCAAAGTGGCTTTTACAAAGAACGCATATATTTTTTCCTAATCTAAAATATGGCCGCTGTAAAACCAAGGAAGAAGTGTAGACAATAGCATGTGTTTTGAGTGAGCAGTAGACCTAACACTGGGAAAGAGATGTGTGCTTGTATGTGGGGGAGGGGCACTAGGGATGTGGCCTGGGAGCCAAGGGGCAGCAGCCCAAAAGTTCGGGAACCACTGCTCCAGCCCAAGAGTCCCCAACATGGTGCACAAGAGTGTTATAACGCTCGCCTAAACTTTGTCTGATGCTCACTAGGTGCTTTTGGTAAATGGGTGGTGCCAGTGGGACTTTTGCTCAGCTGGGTTTCTGATTGGCTGTGCTGATTTTTTGAAATAACTTTGGCAGCAGCTGTCACCACAGCACAAGGACCTTCCCCAAGTGAATGAAGTCATATGTTTACGATGAGAATTATGTATAACCTCACTCCTTGACATTTTGTGGTTGTTTCTGCATATTTTGGTAACCATTCTGCAGTTGGATCCCACCTGTAGGGGGGGGGAAGAGGGATAGGATTGCAAGATCCAGGCTGGAAAACTGGAGATTTGAGGATATACCGTATTTGCCGGCGTATAAGACGGCTTTTTTCCTCTCAAAAACATGCCTCCAAGTGGGGGGGCCGTCTTATACGCCGGGTGCACTTCAGTCTGGATGCGGCGGTGGCGGGCGGCGGGCGGCTCCCCCCTGACACTGAGCTCACGGCGGCGGCGGCGGTAGCTCCCCCCCCCACTGGGCGAGCGGCGGCGGCGGCAGCTCTCCCCCACTGGGCTCACAGTGGCGGCGAGCGGTGGCGAGTGGCGAGCGGCGGCGAGCGGCGGCGAGCGGCGGCGAGTGGCGGCGAGCGGCTCCCCCCCACTGGGCTCACTCCATATTTTGAGTGAAAATGTTGGGGGGTCGTCTTATACGCCCAGTCGCCTTATACGCCGGCAAATACGGTAACCTAGGTAGGGCTGAGACCTCTGTGGGGTCTGATGCCATAGAGTTCACCCTCCAAAGCAGCCCTTTTCCACAGGGAACTGGTAAAGAGACATTATCTCCATTTCTATTTAACAACAACCCTCTTCCCTGCAGTGGAATGCACATAGAGCTTTCTATAAAGCAGCACAGTTGCCCTTCTGTCCCACCGTACACTGTATTTTCCAGTTCTTAGCAGACGGAAGGATTTGCAGAGTCCGCAAATCATTTAATTTCTTCCCTCCCATCTGTTTCTACACCTGTAAAAATGGAATCATATCCCTGGATTTCCTCCAACAGAAATGCTGAGTGACCAGACTTCACTGAGATCATTTCTACTTGGATCACTGGGAGAAGAGGGACGGGTTTTCTTTGAGGGGGATAGCTGGGAAGAAAGCCTATTGTGTTCTCCCAATGCAGAAATATGTGAAATACAAAAAAAGCCCTTTGCTGTGGCCAGTCCTGGTTCTTTTCCATCAATTACCTCTAAACATCAATTTCCCTCACACCGTGTTTCCTACCCTGCTTCACCACCTTCCTTCTGTTGATGTGGTTACCTCAGTAACTGGCAAACCACCAAAGTAGCAAAAATTGCTTCTATCCATCACTCGGCACCATGAAATCCTTAAATTAGCAAACCACCGACTCCTTGGCCCCACCCTTAATCTCCATTCAGCAAGGGTATCCTGGGATACTCTATGCTAGAGAAATACAAATATTTATTACCAACATAAAAGCATTCGCTCCCCTAAGGATTTGCTTTCTCACAGGCAAACTGCCAGTTCTGCATGGGGTATTTTTATAGCCTTCCTCCTCAGTAGCCAGCCAGTGACTTCTATCATGTTAGTGAAGCACAATAATCCTTAGGGATGTTAACGGGCCAGAGGAAATACAAAGCTGTCCAGAGAACAGAATGGTCATCTTGGGTGAAATAACTTTTGGTAAGGCTGGGTGTACTGGGAAAGGCCACCACTCTGTGACAGAAGGCAGGCTTTGTATGTAGGAGGCTCCAGCCAGGCATAATTCCCCAGCCTCTTCAAATGGAGGTCCCTCAGGCCACACATCTGAGAAAGACCTTTGCCTTGATCCAGGATAGCAGCTGGTAGGCCAGGCTGAGCTAAATGAAACACTGGACTAAAGCAACTCCTTGTATTTTAATTCCCACTAGCTTTTGATAGTGCTTTAACTTTTAAAACAATCCCCAAAAGAAGTACACATAGAAGGAAAAAAATGTTTCTCATAAATAGCTACAGAGGACACCCTCAAGGGTTGGTAGTTTTATGGCTTGTTTATCACTGGTAATGTTCACAGTTTTTAATAGGTTTTTAATAGGCAGCTTGGTGTTGTGGTTAAGAGTGGTGGCTTCTAATCTGGAGAGCCAGGTGTGAATCCTCTGCTCCTTCACATGCAGCCAGCTGGGTGACCTTGGCCCAGTCACTGTCCTGTTAGAGCTGTTCTCACAGTGCAGTCCTGTCAGAGCTCTCTTAGCCCCATCGATCTCACAGGGTATCTATTGCGGGGAGAGGAAGGGAAGGCGATTGTAAGTCGCTTTGAAGTAGAAGAATTGGTTCTTATATGCCGCTTTTCTCTACCAGAAGGAGTCTCAAAGTGGCTTACAACCCTTTCCTTTGAGTAGTAAAAAGCGGGGTATAAATACCAACTCTTTTTTTTAATGTCATAAACTTTCTCAAGCAAGTTTCTGTACAGGTGACATAATTAAATAATTAAATGGTAAGATTGTCCTTTCTCCCTTGGCCACCAGAAGGGGATAGGGGGATACGGTTGCCAGATCCAGGATCCATTGGGAAGGACAGGGACCTCAGTAGGGTACAAAGTCACAAAATCCACCCTCCAAAACTTCCATTTTCTCCAAGCGAACTGATCTCCATAGTCTGGAAATGAGCCACAATACTGGGGGATCCTCAAGTCCCACCTGGAGACTGGCATCCCTAGTTAAGGGATCATGTGCTGTACAGTTTTACTGACCTAGGATCAGCAACACCCTTGGGGAATGCTAAACTGGCTCGTCCCCATAAACTGCCCATTTCAAACATAACATTATGCTTGTCCATGGTATTTTTAAGAAGAAAATCTTGGGAGAAGTTAGTTCATGTCGTTCTTTGCTCATGCCTATTAATGGTCACAAGAAGCAGCTTTTGATAACCTATTCCGCTAGAACACTCAGCAAAGTGTTGCATTACTAATCGCATATGTTCACGGCACCTGGGATTATTCAGCACATCTTAGCATGGATTCCAAATCTCCAGATGTTCTCATTACCTTGCAAAACAAGAACATGGGGGTGAAACAACTCTCCATGTTGCATCCACTGGATCAGCAATCAGAAAGATTCAGAGATATCTATACTTTTAACTAAATAGGAGGGAAAACCAAGTATTCATAGGAGGCATCTTATTTTCCTGCTGTGCTCCTCCATACTCTATTTTCTCTTTCTTCTCCTGGCATCCCCCAACAGCTTCTCCCCTTTCTTCCTATCTACCCAACATCTTATCTCCCCCCCCCCACTCCCCAATCTCCTTTTCCTCCCCCTGGCAGTGTCACCATTTTTTGTCTCTTTCACCCATTGTTCTGTTCTTCACCCTTCAGCTTCTCCTTATTCTCTTCTATCTACCTGCCTTCTTCCCTCCCTGCTATATTTTACTCTTTTCAGTCTCTCCCTCCCACCATGTTCAACTGACATATGCCTGTGGTTGCCTAGCGACCCCCAAAATGACCACTGAGATATCAGAATGTCCAAGATCTCGTGATCTCTAAAACTCCATTGGTTTTAATGGTTTTTTCAATGTGATTTTATTATGTGTGCTTTTAAGCTTCTAGCTGCCTCAGTGTGCCCGATGAGGGCAGGAAAATGGGGTATAAATTCTGTAAATAAAATGCTAGAGTTTGTAATGGAAACTTGCTGGGTGACTTTGGGTCAGTCACACACTGCAAGCCTAGCCTACTACACAGGGGTACTGTGAGGATAATATGGAGCAAATGGGAATGAAGTAAGCTACTTTGGGTCCCCCCGGGGGGGGGGATATAAATAAACATTTTTTTTAAATCTCAGTACCATTCATCTAAGCCAGGGGTGACCAAACTGTAGCTTTCCAGATGTCCATGGACTACAATTACCATGAGCCCATGCCAGCATGGGGCATTGGTAGGGGCTCATGGTAACTGTAGTCCATTGACATCTGGAGAGCCACAGTTTGGCCACCCCTGATCTACACAAAAAAACCCTGAAAGTGCCATGCTGCAAATGGTTAACATCAACAGCAGCCCATGCATCTTTATTATTCTGCAGAATGTGCAAAACAGGAGGACATTTTTACAAAGGGATTAGAAATATATTTATGTATTTACTTATTTATGTGATTTATATCCCACCACTCCCATACAATGGCTTGTAGCGGGTCACAAGGCCCCCATTAAAAATCCCATTAAAACCCCCATTAAAAGGATATACCGCTACAATATAATACAGTATGATTAGTTCAGGATGGTTCATCAGGGGATAGGATTGAATCAGATTGCAGTCTGCAGTGTACTACACGTATCGTCTTGCTTTTACTGCCCCATCTTCTACCATGGTAATCCACTTTCTGCATGGCTTATGGTATATCATGCCTTAAGCAGGGTTTTTTTTTTTTTTTGCTTGCATTGTTTTCTAATTCTGTAATTCCAGCCCCATTGCCTCGCTCACTGGATGTTATATGCCGTCTGAGTGAATATTTAAAAAATATTTTAATCCACCTTGAGACTCAGTGAGAAAAAAGAGCTACACGGTACATAAATAACTAATAAAAAGAAGACATTGGTTCTGTTATTTGGGAGGGGAACCTCTCCAAAGTGAGTAACTTTTAAAGAATTCATATCTTTCCCTAAGGCTGGGATTTCCTTTCAGTTTACAGACACACGCATACCCATCTGTCTCTGGCATCATTGCGTATGTTCTTTGATCTTTAATCTAGGTCCTAGTTCAGAATTAGAATCTGATTTTGTGTGAATACAGCAACATCTTTTTCTATGCACACATAGTTTTAGTATATGAGAACAAAACCCTGGGTCCCTGAGGGAAATCTGTACGCACATAGAAAAATAAGTGAATTTCCCTATTCACACAAAATGGTAACCACACACATATTGGGATAACTGCAGGTAACACTTTCGCTTGTTACATCTGATGCACCAAAAGTGAATGGCTGAAAAGAGCCCTGGATGTAGGACTGATTGGGGAAAGAGCCTTTGGGGTGTGGTAGGGTGGTGTTTGGGAAGAGTCCAACCATTTTCTCTAGGGAAACTGATCTCTATAGCCTGGATATCAGCTGTAATTCTGGGAGATCTCCACTTGGAGGTTGGCAACACCACCTGAATGAGCTGACCTCTCCAGATTCATCCCAGATTCACCCAGTGCTGGCAAAAGATAAGCAAATTATTTTTGGGGAAAAAAATTAGCCCCTATTTTGTGCCCTTGATCTTCAGAAATTAGGAGGTGACAATAATGCTTCAGTTTAATGTAAACAAATAAAATCTATGGGAACTTTGAGAGTGCCTGTATCCATGTGGTTGTTATTAACATAGCATAATGGCTAGCTTTGCTATTATTAAATTCTGATCTTGTTTAGATTTAAAAGCTTTAGAATGTTTAACTAGGGTTGCCAAAACTCTATGTGAGCTGGAGTACTGAAGTTACACCAGGCCTCTAGAGCAGGGGTAGTCTACCTGTGGTCCTCCAGATGTCCATGGACTACAATTCCCATGACCCCCTGCCAGCAAATGCTGGCAGGGGCTCATGGGAATTGTAGTCCATGGACATCTGGAGGACCACAGGTTGACTACCCCTGCTCTAGAGGACAAGCATCTGTTCCCATGGAGCAAATGATAGCTTCAGAGGACAGACCTGTGGTATCACATTCCTGATCAGCTCCCTCCACAAATACTACTCTCCCCAACACTGCCCCAAATCTCCAGGAATTTCCTAAGCTGCCGTTGGTTGGCAAACCTAGTAAATTCATAGTGTCTGGGCAATCCTAAAGAGAGTTAAATCAATCTGAGCCCAAAGACTTCAATGGCTTTCAAAAAGTATTACTCTGTTTATGATTATACTATAACTCTGAGATGTAGCATATTAGAATTTCTAAATTGGGAAAGTATTTCAACCATAATATGTAGCTGTATCTTCTTCTCCGCAGTCAGTCACAGATATGCAGCTGAAATTTATTTCCCAAATTCAGGTATCATCAGAGACTGCTCGTTGGTAACTGCATACTAGGATTGCTTTCCTCTAAAGAAAAAGGGGGGGAAATCACATTCCCACGAGAAGCAAGTCAAAATAGCAACAGAGATCTCCGAGGTTGAAACATTTAACTGTCAACTTAATGAATCACTTCATCATTAGGAAATCCCCAAGAGTATTAATTATTCTTGAGAAGCATCCCAGAGACCAATGCAGAACAACACTTGAAGGAGCTGAGGGAAGAAAGAAAAAAGAGAACATTCTCTAATTGGAAGACAGATGCAAAAAAAAGGAAGGAGGGTATCCCTCCTTGCAGACACATCTCATGAGAAAATAAAAGTAGGGATGGGGGAGTACAATAACTTAGTAAATAATAAAACGAACCCTAATATGCCATAAATTTTAAATGGCCACCAACCAGAAATTTCACAAAGCAGGACTTTCCAACACTGGCTTCTTACTGCAGACCACTGAGTCCCTAAAATTTTGATTCTGAGGGTTAGTAGACCCCCCTCCCTAAGGAGAAATATGGGGGCAAAGAGGAAAACTGCATTGGAGAGACAGGACTGGCATAATGAGAGCCCCATCATCTAAAAACAGAAATTCTTTTCAGTCAGAGAAATTAAGTGGTTGGCTATCTGTTGATATATGTAACATCTAAATTAGTGGTTCTCAACCTTCCTAATGCTGCGACCCTTTAATACAGTTCCTCATGTTGTGGTGACTTCCAAATATAAAAATTATGTAAGTGTTCTTTCACAGAAATTAAACCAAAACTGACCAATGGCATGAAGATCCATTGTTCATGATTGTATATAAATTTTTTTTCCTGGGGTTTCTACATTCAGTTCTGTCTCTTGCCCCGCCATGCCCATCTCACTCTTTTCTGCCTGCAGGAGGAGTGGCAACGGGGGCGGTGCCCCCTCCAGCCAAGCTGCTTGCCCTGCCACCACCCCTGTGAAAGAGTCGATTGACCCCCAAATGGGTCCCGACCCCCAGGTTGAGAAGCACTGATCTAAATCAACAAGATTAAGCAAACTGAAAAAGTTGTAGGAAAGTTTCCCCATTACGGAACAATTTCTGTGCCACTTCACTGACTGACAGAAGGCAGGTGTCATGGCCCCATCTCCAGAGGGTGCCTCTGCACCACGGCCTGAGCTCATTCTGCCAGCTCCCTCGGAGGAAGAAGTGCAGGAGCTGGAGCAAAGCAGCAGGGTGCTGCTTAGAGAGGCAAGTCCCGATAGGGAGCCACAACCAGGTCCCAGCCGGACAAGCACCATTCCCTCTGCACCAGCATTACCTCAGCCTGCAGCAACACCCCTGAACAGCCCAGACTCATCGCAGGAGGGAATGCAGGAGGACAACGTTGGCAACACGCAGGCAAAGTGCTCGGCTTAGACTACAGCAACAGGCTAGGTTGGGCTCAGGTGGGGCTCATTCATCGGAGGAAGGCTGAGTGCCAGGTGCAGCCACTTGGTGTGACAGCTCAGCTTGTTCTTAAGCACAGCCAAGGTGCTTCCCAGTGTGGCTGCAACTTTGTGCATATGTCCACCCATTGCCTTGACTGGTTTCCTGCTCCCTGACGCTTTTTGGCGAAGCGCTGCTTGACTGATTCCTGGCTTGACCCTGCTTCACCTGACTAGACTACTCTTTGATTGAATGCTCCACAGATTCCGGCCTTGACCTTGGTAAAGATAAACAACAATTCTTTTGGTTCTCCACTAGCAATTCCTGATAAGACCCGGACTGGACTTTTGACTACTCTCTGGTACGCACTTTGAACTTGCTTGACTTTGTAACCGTGCTTGCCCTTGCACTAACCGTGCGTGTGCCAGGCTAGGGCAGCACAGCAAGCTGTCCATCTGGTTCAAAAGCACTTCACCACAATACTGGTTTTAAAGACAATGCAGCTAAGAACTCAGGTTTCCTACACATTTTCCCATAGTGTTATCCACACAACATCTTCTGAGTGTTACGTAATATTGTCTTCTGTACATATATACAATTGCAATAATGAAGAGAGATGAAAAAGACCAACTCAGTCCTTGCAAAGCCAAATTCAAACTGACTGCAGGGTAACACAACAGATTATTCACCGGAGCTATGTGGCTGGGAGCAGGCTTAAGATGGTTTCATTCAACACATTTGATCATCGCAAGCTGTATGGAAAGAAAATTTATCCCATGATGCCTACACCAAAACAGGGAGCAAAATTCATGCAAAAAGAAGTACTTCTACATTCAGAGAAATTAACTTATGAAATTTATATCAAAGGATGTAGCAGGGGTAACTACTTTAGCAGACTTTGAAAGACCATTAGGCTAACTAGAGATAGAATTCAACGGGATCTGAACATTCTGGAAGAGTGAATGGATATGAATAAGATGCAAGTCAACAAGTGCAGAGTTCTACATCTGGGAAACAACAATGAGAAGCTCACATACTGGAGATGGGGGACACACTTCTGGTTCTGGGTAGCAGCGTGTGTGTGAACAAGATCTTGGCCTATAGGTGAACTGTAAGCTACATATGAGCAGTCAGCATTATGATTATGATTATGATTATGATTATGATGATGATTATTATTATTATTATTATTATTATTATTATTATTATTATTATTTCGATTTATTTCCCGCCACTCCCAAATGGCTCGCGGCGGGTTACAATGTCTTAAAAAACCCATTAAAACTCCCATTAAAAGACTTTAAAATGTCACAACATGGCAGCACAATAATAAGATCCCCTTCCTACCCCCATTCCTAAAAAAGGGGGGGGTGGAGGAGAAGGAGGTCAACGATGTTCAAGAAGCCCGGGGGAGAGCAGTCGATGTACCCCGGCAGCCCCAGCCTCAACCATAGACCTGGCGGAAGAGCTCCGTCTTGCAGGCCCTGCGGAACGTTAAAGGGTCCTGCAGGGCCCGCAGCTCACCCGGGAGCTCATTCCACCAGGTGGGGGCCAGGACCGAAAAGGCCCTGGCCCTGGTCGAGGCTAGGCGTGCTTCCCTAGGGCCGGGAACGACCAGAAGATTCTCACTCGCAGAGCGCAGAGTCCTGCGGGGGGCATAGGGCACTAGGCGGTCCCTCAGGTATGTGGGTCCCAGCCCGCGTAAAGCCTTAAAGGTTAGAACCAGAACCTTGAACCGGATCCGGACAGCAATTGGTAACCAGTGCAGCTGCCTCAGCACAGGCTGGATGTGGGCCCTCCAAGGTGTGCCGGTGAGGACCCTAGCGGCTGCATTTTGTACCAGCTGGAGTTTCCGGATCAGAGACAGGGATAGGCCCGCGTAGAGCGAGTTACAGAAATCTAATCTGGAGGTGACCGTTGCATGGATCACAGTGGCCAGGTGTTCGGGGGACAGGTAGGGTGCTAGTAGCCGGGCTTGGCGAAGATGGAAAAATGCCTGGCCGGCTACTTTCCTGACCTGCGCCTCCATAGTCAGGGAGGCATCAATGGTCACACCCAAGTTTCTGGCCTGGGACGCGATGGTAAGATGCGCCCCTGCCAGGGTGGGTAAATGCGCTTCCTGTTCCCGCCCCCTACTTCCCAGCCACAGGACCTCCGTCTTGGAGGGGTTGAGTTTCAGGCGACTCTGCTCAAACCATTCTGTCACTGCTTCCAAACATCTGGCGAATGGTTCCGGGGGGGAGTCTGGGTGGCCGTCCATGAGGAGATAGAGCTGGGTGTCATCAGCGTACTGATGGCAGCCCAACCCAAAACTCCGTACCAGCTGGGCCAGAGGGCGCATGAAGATGTTAAATAGTGTGGGGGAGAGAACCGCGCCCTGTGGGACCCCACAAGGGAGTCCATAAGGGCGCAAGAGCTCATCCCCCACTGCAACCCTCTGGGTCCGGTTCTGGAGGAAGGAGCGTATCCAGCGCAAGGCTGTACCCCGTATCCCCGTACCGGTGAGGCGGTGGCCCAATATCTCATGGTCCACGGTGTAGAAAGCAGCCGACAGATCCAGAAGGACCAGCACGGCTGACCCGCCTCTATCCAGCTGGCGACGGAGATCATCCAGCAAAGCGACCAACAACGTCTCCACCCCGTGGCCAGGGCGGAAGCCAGACTGATATGGATCGAGTGCCGAAGTTTCATCCAAGAAAGCTAGGAGCTGGTCAGCCATGGCCCTTTCCACCACCTTGCCCAGGAACGCTAGGTGCGACACTGGGCGGTAGTTGGCAGGGTCCTGCGGGTCCAGCGTTGATTTTTTCAGGAGAGGGCGAACCACTGCCTCCTTCAGCCACTCGGGGAATTCCCCGGAACTCAGGGAAAGGTTGATAATATCCCTGAGTTGTAGTAGCAGACTAGGCTAATGTGGTCTTGAGGCATATCAACAGATGCATAACATCCAAATCACAAGATTTCATAGTCCTGCTGTACACCACACTATGTACAGTTCATTAATTCGTTTGTTTGTTCATTCATTAGATTTTTAGCCTGCTTCTCTCCATAGATTCAAGACACATTACATCAGATATAAAAACCCCATTAAAACCCTCACCCCATAAAACCAAAACATGAACCAAACCTAGCAAGCCAGCCTAATCTTCCTCCTCCAGCATCCATCGACCAGGGGGTTTGCTCAATGGTAGAGCATAGCTGAGGGCATAAATCTTAGAGCCGAGTCTCACCCGAAGACTTGGTGGAAGAGCTCCGTTTTACAGGCCCTGTGGAGCCCTCAGCTCTCCCGGAAGCTCATTCCACCAGGTCGTGGTCAGGACCGAGAAGACCCTGGCCAAGCATATTTCGAGGCCAAGCATATTTCTCTAGGGCCAGGGACCTCTAACAGATTAACACACACCGAGTGAAGCACCCTGAGGGGGGTATAAGGAGACAAGCGGGCACAAGCTGCAAATGGCCTTGAAGGTCAGCATCAAGACCTTGAACTTGATTCGGGCCACAACCAGCAACCAATACAGCTGCCTCTGTACAGGCTGCATACGGGCCCTCCAAGATGTACCATTGAGGACCCTTGCAGCTGCATTCTGCACCAGTTGGAGTTCTGGAGGCTTCATTTTTAAAAGGGAGTGGAAAGAATGGAGTGCGTACAGAGGAGGTCAATGAAGATGATCAGGGGCCTGGAGATTAAACCCCATGAGGAAAGGCTGAGGGACTTGGGAATGTTCAGTTTGGAAAAATTAGAAGTCCAGGGGGAACATGATTGCTGTCTTTAAGTATTTGAAAGCTGAGTAGGGGGGTGTTCCTATTAATAGCAGAGGATAGATCTCACAATAATGTTTTAAAATTATGGGCGGAAAGATACTAGCTAGATGTTACGGTTGTGTTTTTGAGTAGCTCAGCAGTGGAACTGGCTGCCTAGGGAGTTGGTGAACAGTCTTCAAACAGTTGCTGGATGAACACTTGTCAGGGATGCCTTGGACTGATCCTGCATTGAGCAGGGGGCTAGACTTGATGGCCTGTATGGCCCCTTCCAGATCTATGATTCCAGATTCATAAGGGGCAAACTTATTGTTTGTTATTAACCACAATGACTAAATGGAACTTCCACATCACCAAGGGAGGAATTGGACTTAGTGCCTTGTTTACAGGCATTCCAGGGAGCGTCTGTGAGGCCGCTGTGTGAAACTAAATGGGCCACTGGGCCAATCCAGCACAGCGGCTCCTATGTTCTAGACCAGGGGTAGTCAACCTGTGGTCCTCCAGATGTTCATGGACAGACGTGGTCCTCCAGTTGTTCATGGATGTTCGCTGGCAGGGGCTCCTGGGAATTGTAGTCCATGAACATCTGGAGGACCACAGGTTGACTACCCCCTGGTCTAGACCAGAGGGCCAGTGATGAACTATCTACATGGCTAGCACTCAATTGATCTGTATTTTTCTCAACTAACTATCCAACCATTTAATGGATTAAGAATACAGTTAGCCATTATACTGATACGCTGCAAAACGTCAATAGAAATACCATTCCAAAATGTCATGAGATAATTTGAAATTTAATCCAGGCTGCCATTTGCTGTTAAAAAGAAAACTCTAACCTTCCAAAATCAAATTTCCCATGTTTCCTATAACTGCACATTGTGTCAAAGCAGCTTGCCAAAATAAATTCATATCGCTTGAGCATGGGAAGGTCCATGTTTAAAAGACAGCATTTTCTCTTACCAGAGATAAAAGCCAACAACTTCCAGTCACCTGTGCCACAGCCCTGATTCATCACTAATCCCAACCATAGTCGGCCCAAATTGCGATTAGATTTGAACCGGGAAGAACCGGCTTAGTCTCACAATAACTAGGTCCAACAATCGAACCGTTACACCCTCCTGGCTCTTTGCTTTTACAAAGAACAATTGAAATTGTATTGGGGGGGGGGCAGGCTTGCAGAAAGCTTGGTGGGGCCACCCAAATGGTATGTTGGAGGAACCATATCAGGCATTCCCTGTTTTGTTTTGTGAAGTCTATTACTAAGCATGTACGGCCCTGATTCTTGGAACCATGGTATGAGGAGACCATCACCTTTTCCCCAATCTAAAATAGCCTGCTGGGACACTGTTTGCCCCATTATGAAGCCTTACATGTACTGATACAATCCTGACACAGAACTCCCGGTGTATTGTGTCGATGCATATTGTATAGATCCCACTGCTTCCTTCTTGGATTCTGGAATTGACATGAGAAATGTACGGAGTTGTTCTTGACCAAATTCTTATTAGAAGACAAAGAGGCTACTATATCATAAGGTAAAGGTAAAGGTATCCCCTGTGCAAGCACCGAGTCATGTCTGACCCTTGGGGTGACGCCCTCTAGCGTTTTCATGGCAGACTCAATACGGGGTGGTTTGCCAGTGCCTTCCCCAGTCATGACCGTTTACCCCCCAGCAGCAAGCTGGGTACTCATTTTACCGACCTCGGAAGGATGGAAGGCTGAGTCAACCTTGAGCCGGCTGCTGGGATCGAACTCCCAACCTCATGGGCAAAGTTTTCAGGCGGCTGCCTTACCACTCTGCGCCACAAGAGGCTCTGTACTATATCATACGTTGTGGCAAAATTTTATTATCTTGTTATAGGAAATGGAGTATCTTGAGTAAGGAATTAGGCTGATGATTTAAACTTAAGTTTAAATTACTTAAATGTTTACATATAATTATGTCAATAGCTGGTGTTTATATTGTTACTTTAACTGCTTTCTCTTTTAACTCGCATTTAATTGATAGCTGTTGTCTTTAGAAATTGGTTAGTGGGTATTTCATTTCTTGCTGAGTTATTTTGTAAATATCTACAGCTGGTCTAAGGCCGTAACAATAAAAACTGGGAAAACTGGCAGAAAAAATTATACTTGATGTCATTGCTGTGCCTATCCCCTTGTTCTTTTTAAGAATTCTATGATTAGTGGCTTCAAACAGTATAAGCTTTTAACTCAGTTCTTGGACTTTTGCAACAAATGGCCCCATATAAAAGAAAGATGAGTGCGTTCAAACTGGTAAACATTTCAAAACTCCTGTAAATACTCAGAAGATACTTCTGCCAAAAGAGAAAGAAAGAAGGGGGGGTGAACACAGCCTTCTAGCAAAGAAAACTGTATGGGGTTATTGTATGCAAGTTTCATGGCTGAAAGGTAAACAATTTAGGCAAACAAACCTCACTTTTGCTTTGGAATAAGGATAAAGGTATCCCCTGTGCAAGCACCGAGTCATGTCTGACCCTTGGGGTGACGCCCTCTAGCGTTTTCTTGGCAGACTCAATACGGGGTGGTTTGCCAGTGCCTTCCCCAGTCATCACCGTTTACCCCCCAGCAAGCTGGGTACTCATTTTACCGACCTCGGAAGGATGGAAGGCTGAGTCAACCTTGAGCCGGCTGCTGGGATTGAACTCCCAACCTCATGGGCAGACAGATTCAGACAGCATATCGCTGCCTTACCACTCTGCGCCACAAGAGGCTCTGGAATAAGGATAGGAAAAGGTAATTGTTGTTACTAGAGAGTAGTAGGAGGAAATACCCCTATACCTCAAGAGGTAAGTAAAGCATTGGCATGTAATGATGAGCATATTAAATGGATTCAAGCAGTCAAATATTGTCTATGTGTACAGCAGCTGGTGTTTTCCAAATCATTTCAGTGACAATCAAAGGTACCTCATGGGGTCAAAACCACTTCTGCAGATTGAAATGCCTTCTCTCCCTCTCTGCTAGTTGCACAACACAGGTGTTATAATTAATGCAGGTGTGACAGACTGCACTTTTAAAAGCTTAAAAATGCGGTACAAACAACTGAAGGACTGGGAAGTGATAGTTCTTCACAAAGCCAGAGAGCCTTGAGTGACAGGCTGCTCTGATATCTGATTGGTTAACAACAGTTGAGCAGAGGCCTTCAGAGTAAGGTAACCAGATTTTAACATTGGTAAAGCGGGACACCATTGACCGGGGGTGGGGGTGGGAGAGGGGGGGGGTTCTTGATTAAAATTTGGTTTATATGGAGCAACAAAAATTTTCATATAACACAAAAATAATATTGTAATATATATTTTTTTAAATTTCATCATAAGTACAATTTGCCAGGTGCCCCCAGATGTCCCTCCAAAAGTGGGGCAATCTAGTCACCTTACTTTAGAGAGCTGTATGCTGAGGAGAAAGCCAGTTAGATTTCTGCCTTTACTTCCAGTCTGATTTCAGTTTTAACTGAGAGCAGTTTTACACAGATGGAGAACTGGGGGGCAGTTGGCAAGGAAGCTTGGAACGTTAGGCAAAGACTTCTATTCAGGTCAAGGAAAGGGGATCGCTATTCTAGAGAGAAGAAAATTCCCTACCTAGTCTAAACAGTTCTGATAGTGATAGTTCTGAAGAGTGCAAAGATTCCTGGTCTGGTTAGAAACTGCCCTTAGAGACTTTAAGAGTCAGTTTAAGAGTCAGTACTGGTGTTTCAAGAGAAGAGTTTGGGTACTGGAAGGAGCATACAGGCCTTCTGGAAACCAAAAGAGTCAGCGAATAAAGAAAGTGTACTAGGGTGTTTGGGAAAACCCTGGAACAAAAGCCTCAGTGTAAAGATGTATGTAACTGTGAATATCTTAAGAAAGTTTCTTTAGCCTAAATGTTATCAATATTGACTTACCTCAGAAATTTCAACTCCTGATTATACCTGACCTTTTCCCTTTATGTTGAATAAAATTTTGAATTTCAAAATGTCTGAAGTGACATTTTCAATTAAAGTTTAAATTAAAGGGGGGATTCCAACCCTTCCTTCGGGTTTCTGGGCTGAGCAAACAGCCAAAATATTATACTGTGACAGAGTGGGATAGCCACAGTTCTTCAAGAAAAAAGAACATAGATCACTAGGGCAGCTCAGTCACAAAAAGGAAAGAAAAATTGAGGGAAAATCTTGCCTCTGAGGGAGAGAAAGGGAAGGGGTCATCTTATTTCATGGCAGCATAAGGATACACACCTCGGCCTTGAATGGTTTAATGTGTGTCAAAAGGACTCACCAGAGTTCAGCTCTGTAACCTATTCAGAATGCAAGGAACATGTGGATAAGATTGCCTCTGAGCACACACAGAATGCATTTTGATTGATCAGTAGCCCTTCCCACTTCACACATCTAGGAACAGGAACAAAGGTGTGATTCTTTGTCCTGGGCATGGTTCCCAAACTGTCTTAACCACTGTTCATTGAATAAGTTCTCTTAACATACTGATTCATTAATATATAAAAGTTCTATAGCCTATAGGAGCTGATGCTGGAAATTTGTAATTCAGTGATTGGAATTTCAGATGTGTACTTTGCCCAGGGCTGTTGTCTGTTGTCACCCCAACCAGCATACACCTGTCCCTTTCTGGTCCTGTGTGGCCAACTAGCCAGATCCAAACTTTGTTGTTAGGTGCGAAGTCGTGTCCGACCCATTGCGACCCCATGGACAATGATGCAAACTAGGGTTTGGCTTTGACCTGTATGGCAGTAGCACAAATTCAGGAGGGAATTCTAGTCTCTTTTTGTGCCACTGAGCAAGTTAGGGTTCCAACTGTGGCTCAGGAAATTCCTGGAGATTTGGGGGCTGTGCCTGGAGAACATGGAACATGGGGAAAAGAAAAAACTCAGCAAGGATGTGATGCCAGTCAAGTACCTCCCCTTTTTTCACTCTGTGATCTATCACAGAATCCTACCTCAAGAGTTGCCATTCCCCCCAGGTGGATTAATCTCTGTGTTCTGGAGATTAGTTGTAATTCGAAAAGACCCCCATCTTAATAACCACGAAGACATCTGAACCACCACAGGGCCTCAAGCACTCTCTTCATTGTGCTGCACCAAATAGTTGTTTGGATGGGTTGGCCAGAGAACTGGCTCTGAATTTCTCCAGAGAAAGCAGCTGTGGGAAATGTCAACTTGGATCAACATCATGGCACTGGAGAAGGCGGGATGTTAACCAACCTCCAGGCAGGGACTGGAATTCCTGAAAAATTGCAACTTATCTCTATCTTGCAAAGATCAGTTCCAGGGGAGGAAATGGCAGACTCGAAAAGTGAACTCCACAGCATCCTTTTCTCATCCCAAACTCCACCCCCCTTAGGGACTGCTAGGGTTACCAGAATGCAGCTAGTAACCCCTAAGAACATTTGGGATGGGGGTGGGGACAGAGATTAGCATGCTGATATCACTTCCAGAGAAAACCAAAAGTGATGGGGCACTCCAGGATTTACAAAAAACTCTGTGGTAAAGCCATAGATATTTGTGCAAATCCTAGACTGTCCCATGAAGTCATGTCCAATTTTTATTTGTTGGTTTGTTTGAGTTTAAACCATGCATTAGCTACCTTTCTCCCGAGAAGGACTAGAAAAATCAACAGAAACGAAGTTATTAGCTAAATGGCCTGTAAGAAAATATAATATGTAAAAAGCTAAACAAAAAAAAAAAACCTTAGAGCAGCGGTCCCCAACCTTTTGATCACCAGGGACCGGTCAACGCTTGACAATTTTACTGAGGCCCGGGGGGGGGTAGTCTTTTGACGAGGGATGTCGCCGCCGCCTGAGCCCTTGCTCCGCTTGCTTTCCTGCTGTTGCCCCTGACTTCCCGCCGTCTGCTGGGGGGCGCTGCCAGCAGCAGCCGTGCAGTGCCATGCCGAGGGGGAGCCCCAGCCATGGCAGCTGCTGGAGAGCACCAAAGGTGAGCCAGCGGCAGAGTGGCAGGGCAGCCCCAGAGGCAGCAGCCAGGGAGGAGGATGAGGAGGAGCCACGGACCAGTACCGACTGATCCACGGACCAGTACCAGTCCCCGGACCAGGGGTTGGGGACCACTGCCTTAGAGTCTTCATTCTCTTTTCCTGGCTGCTCTGCTGCAACCAGTGAGCTACAGAAGATCTATATAGGGCTACTGTTAGGCCTATCTAGTACAACACATCAGGTAATTCAGAAAGGCCCTCATGCAGGAAATCAAATAGCTCCTACAATCTCAGATGGCCTTGCATAGAAAAATCATTATTTTGTCACCTGCTGGAGAACATTCTTCCCCACCCACCCCACCCCGTTTTCACCAGTGGTTACCCATTCTTCCCCACAGAGCTCCTTCTCTCTCCGATCTCTCCATGCCCTTTTATGAAATATGTCCATTCAACAATTTGCAAAGCTGTCCCTATCAATTAAACGGGCTGGTCAGAGATCTTAGGTTGTTATGGCACTCCACAGAGCTCTAATGGATTATTTATTGCATTAAGCGTTTTGACGTGCTAATACTTCTGTCATTAGGTCACTGTCTACTTTCAAGTGACTAAAAATACTTCCATTGCTAACCCATCCCATCCATTACCAGTTTCGTATCAATACCTTTGCAGGGGGTTAGAAAAGAAAACTAAGCACATGAGAAGTTTTCTTTGTGCTTTTCAGAACGGAAAAGTTACTGAATGCTGTGATTTCTGAGCTGTATGTTTGGAGCGGGGATGACCCATGATTCTATGCACCTAAACCTGTGAAAAATCCTGTGGTTGGTTGGACGCTAAACTCTATTAAGCAACTTTGGACCCCAAGCTGTTTCCCTTTTTTTAATGTGGGTTTCCAATGGACCTGCAGCAACATCAGTTCCAACTGCACAGCACTGTCTCTCAGTTCTGCCCTAGGCAGCATGCTCACCTACTAAGGTTAGATCATCCATTGTGTACTGGGTATTCATCCAACCAGCAAGATTTGCAGCATACTATGGCATGACTTCCTGACGGGGATGTCCCAGGCTAGCCCAATCTTCTCAGGTCTCAATAGCTAATCAACCCTGATTAGTATTTGGATGGGAGACCACTACAGAAATCCACGGTTGCTACATAGAGGCAGGCAATGGCAAACCCCCTCCAAATGTCTCTAGCCTAGAAAACCCTACAGAGTCAGAGTTAGGCTGGCTACAACTTGATGGCATGTCTGCACCTCCAATGCTTCTCTGCAACCTACACAGGAGGGATGCGATCACGGTGATGATGCTGTCAGTACCTGAACATCAGAAGCAGCACGGGCATTAGATTGTACAGCAGCATGCTTTTCTTAAATGTCCACCTGTGTCCTAGGATGGGTCGTTCTGTGACATCACAGCAAAACTACATGCACGCATGAAGCCTCAGCATCGCCTATGACTTCTGCATGGGTACACTCAACGCATGTGCCAGGTTGCTATTTTTTTTATAAAGTGCATGTGTCTGGAAACGCTAGAACCTTCCACCAAGGGGGGTCTTCGTTTCACCTGTCCAGCATGGACTTCTCAAGGATCAGAATGGAATCCATGTCCTTTGGCTGAGCCTCGGCTTCTTGCTCGCATGACACATTCCTCAATGCCCCGTCCTGCACCCAAAGAAACCCCCGGCAGCCGAGGTCTCCTCGCCAGCCTTACCTCCATCCGCATAGGTCTCGGTGCCATAACCGTCCTGAAGCCCGTTATTCCAGGTGCCTTCATACTTGGCTCCGCTGCTGACGTTCTGCCGGATCCCGTACCTCCCCTTGAAGCCGTGGGTCCACTCGCCTTTGTAAAGCCAGCGTCCTTTGGTCTCGATCCCCAAGCCGTGCCTCTTGCCCTGAGACCAGTAGCCTTCGTAGGTGTTCCCGCTGGGCCACGTGTAGACTCCCACCACTTCGAAGCCATAGTTCCAGGAGCCGGAGTATTCGCCCTGGCCCTTGGGGCCGGTGCAGATGCCGTGCCCGTGGGCCTTGCCGCCTTCCCAGCCCCCGCAATACGCCCCTCCGTCGTCAAAGTCAAACCTCCCGCCACTCATGGTACCGGCAAGCCACAAACGTCCCCTCTCCTCTCTCCTTCCTTCCCTCGCCTCCCTATTTTAGCCAGATCGCTTCTCCATTAGGCGAGAGCGGAAAAAGCCGCCGCATAGCCAAGGGACTCCCAGCCTACCTCCAGAGTCAGGTGTAGAGCCCTGGCCAGAGGATGGCACCGGGGAGGTAAGACAGGCCAGGAAGGCCAAGCCGCAGAGGGAGGGCAAGCAACCTGCCTATCACCAGGGCTGAGGGGTCATGGGGAAAGACCCCGCTCTGGCCTTTGGGGGCAGGCTGCTGGCAACGCTGGCGACCTTCCCTCTCAGCTGCAGAAGAGCCACTCCCGCCCACATCCCTGCCTCCAAATCATGCCCCGGGCAAAGCGCTGGGCTGCTCATCTGCAAGGCACCAGCCGCCACATCCCGGCCGCCTCTTCCCACTCCACACTGGGGAGGGGGGCGCAGCCGGCTCCTTCAAGAGCCTATGCAGAAGGAAGGAAGCGAGCAAGCAAGTGCCGGGTGCCTTCCAGCGCCGCCGCCGCCGCCCCCTCCTCAGGTCTCCCCCCGGGCCTTCCAAGAGTGCTGCCGGAGCCCCCCGCCCGCCCCTCCGGCTGTGCCCCCTTCCTTCAGAGTCCCATAAGCGCCGCACGTCTTCGGCTCTGCCTCTGCAGCCCCCTTCCCTCTGGCCTTCCACCACCTCCGGCAGAAAGGTCAGCGGTGCCCTAACAAGGCCATCGGATCCGCGGCGCTGCTCCTAAAATAAACTCCCGGAGCCCGGCCCCTTTTCCAGGGCCCTTTTATGGAGGACTGAGGCAGCCCCCCCCCCCCCAATACGCTTTTGGACTGGGACCAAAAACAGACCGGGCAGAAGGAGAGGGAGGGAGAGAGAGAGGCGGAGGAAGCAAGAGACGGTTTTAAAAATAGCACGCTGGAAAGCGTCCGGCCGCGCGAGCTTCGCCTCTCGCCGAGTTCTGAAAGGCGGCCGGATTCCGCCCCGAAGTTTCCTGCGCCTGAAGAGAAGTTCTGCTCGTGACGACAGAAAGGCGGGCGGGGAGAGAATCAGAGCACGTTCCCTGCAGAGAATAGTCGGCGTGCTGGGGGGGGGGGGGGGGGGGGGTCGATCCTGAAAGTCCAGCTTTCTGAGAAGGTGGGGCAGGTACTTCCCTTGGGAAAGTACCTTTAACCCCTTGAATGGTACGCTCAGCCTGTTTTGAGAAGATTCGAGAAAGCAATGGTAGATCCATTTTATATATATATATATATATATATATATATATATATATATATATTAAATTCTGTATAGGGGCAGTGACTGGAGACAGCGAGCTATCGAGCGAGGGATGCCAGCCTCCAGGTGAGATTTGGGGAGCTCCCGGAATTCTAGCTCATCTCCAGCTGATTGAGATTCCCCTGGAGGAAAGGGGTGCTTTGGAGAGTGGACTCCATTGCATGACTCTCCAAAGCGGTCCCACCCCACCCTAAATCCCACCCAGTTTGAGCTCTACCCCCCCCCAGTCTCCAGGTATTTCCCCAACCCACAGCTGGAAACCCTATATACAGTTCATAGGATAACCTTTGGCCCGTCACTGAGTGTTCACAGGGTTCGGGTGAATCTCTCTGCTGGTCTGAAACAAGCCAGCAATGTTGGGATCCAGTGGCATCTTTAAGGCCAACCAAGTTTAATTCCAGATATACGCATTTGTGTGCAGGTACAGGGGTGTTGTTGAAGGAAGAATCAGGTATGTGACCTGAAAAGTGAGATTATGCCCTAAACCAGTGGTCCTCAACCTGGGGGTCGGGATCCCTTTGGGGGTCGAATGACCCTTTAATAGGGGTTGTGGCAGGGCAATTAGCTTGGGGGGGGGCGCCATACACACAACAGCCTCACGGGGTAGATTGAGATAGAGCGTTTGTCTGGAGCAGTGGAAAACAGCGAGACCGGATGGTGAGACAAAAGGCAGATTGAACTAAGAAACCCTGGGGAAAAAACCAATTTATATACAAACATGAACAATGGATCTTCATCTTAAACTGGTCAGTTTCGGTTTAATTTCTGTGAAAGAACACTTAGAATCATAGAATCACTTGCATAATTTATTGTTGGGGGGGGGGTCACCACAACATGAGATTAAAGTATTAAAGGGTTGCAGCAAATGGCATTCAGGCATGCATTCCCAAGGCAGACCTACCTCCCATCCCTACCCTCAAAAGGCACTAGTAGTACTTTGGAGACTAGTTAGGTTGCAAGCCTTCAGTTCCCCCAAGGTGGCTACTTGAGTGCACAGAACAGGAGCTTTTTTTTTTTTTTTTGCTTTTTTAATTTTGCTATCAAGTCACAGTTGACTTGGGACAACCCTATGGACTCAAGTGTTCAAAACAAGAGACTTGCAGAGGTGGTTTGCCCTTGCCTGCCTCCATGTAATAACCCTGGACTTCTTTAGTAGTCTCCCATCCAAACAGTGACCAGGACTGGCTTATTTCCAAGACTTGATGAGATTCAGCTAAGTCTGTGCTAGCCAAGTCAGGGCACACTCAGGAAGTTACAGGTTTTGTTTTTAACAAGCTTGTGTTCAGGCTGTACTCACTGTAGTGAAGATAGTTAAAAGCAGGTTTCACTTATGGAAAGCTCACACCTTGAATAAATCTTTGTTGGTCTTAAAGGGGCCACTGGACTCTGATTTTGTTTGGTTGTTTCCAGCAAGGTGATGCTTAAAGAGCTGTGACTACAGTTGCCCTGTTAGGAGCAGCCTTGGATGTACACCGCCCCTACTCACAGCTTGGCATCAATAGAAAAGAGCAAGAGTCCAGGGGCACTAACAAAATTTATGACGGCCTATGAACTTTCATGAGTCTTTGCTCACTGCTTCAGTTACAGAGAGCAAATGAGAGCTTACAAAAACTCATTCCCTGCCACCCATGGGTGTCACTGCACTCTTGTTTTTCTAAGCTTGACATCATCATACCCTTTAAAATGGAACTACATGGTGCCAGTAGCATCACTCAGTTTACAAAAACTGCTGTGGAACTGATCTACTGGCTCTTAAGGGGCCCTTTCATCCCCTACTTCCATTTCCTATACAGAACTAGAGCAGCTCCAGGATCCTGAAACATCTAAGGAGTTGGTGAGGGCGGGTGTCAGAAAAACAGGGACAAGCCCAGCTTCCTCATTTAAGCTTGCCTTCCCTTCAGTCACACCTGTCCCTTGTTATGCAGCAAGAGAAGGCAGGAAGGCAAAAGATGTGGTTTCCTGAGCACAGCATTCAAAGGAACAGGTGCACATTATGCAGGAACAAAGACAAACAGGGAGCTAATCTGTGCAACTTCTGACACATTATACAGCCTTTACAAGTCATTAAAGGGCCAGGAATTTTCCAAGTTAACTGGCCCCAATAATTCATGCGTGAATGGGGGGGGGGGGGAAACAACTTTGTCAGTCTTTTTGGAGTGCAAAGCTGTAACACACTTGCAGATACACAAAATAATAAGTGTTCCAAACATTAGGCAATTACTGGTTTAGAACTCTTAATCCATCATCACAATCCCTTTCATGATTAACCTCAAGTCATATCACTTTTCCTCTCACAGACTCGCTATTGAAAAGGCATACCTTGCTGGCAGGGGCTCATGGGAATTGTAGTCCATGAACATCTGGAGAGCCACAGTTTGGCTACCCCTGCCCTAGATTGTCAGGAGGAAGCCAGGTCTTCTCACTGATCCAAAGAGCCTCCACCATGCTGCAAGAAAAGGTTTGTACCATCCTTCTAGCAGAGAAACTGTGCACTTTCCTCTTCTTAGTCTCTGCTCTGGCCAAACTGATCCATGCTTTTTTGTAATATGTGCTCTAACTTGGGCTACAATGGAAGACAAGCTTAAGGTAGCTCAGTATGCCACAGCCCAGCTGCTGTCAGGTGATAACCAGCAGGGACAAGAATTGCCTATCTTAAAACAGCTGAACTGCCTGCCACAGCTTGCTTTCAAATTGAGGTGTTAGTCACCACCCTTAAATATGTGGGTCCCAGGCCATAAAAGGCATTAAAGGACTAATCAAAGTGTGCCAAATACAGTCTTCAAGCTACTGCCTGACTGTACCCCCTCTAAATTCACTACACACACGTCTACCAGAGCCTGTGTCTTCTCAGTTGATGCTCCCACTCTTTGAAACAGGTTTTTTGCTGAGCTGAGTGCTACTGGCCTTTGAAAGTACAAGTGTGTCTTAGGTGGAAGGGGATTATCTCACTGCTTTTAATTAAGAACTTATCAACAGTTTTGGAAAACAGGAAAATTAGAATATAAATATTTTAGTAAGTAGCAAAGAGCTCACTTCCTTACTTCCAAAATTACTGGAAAGAATTCTGAATGGAAATTGTATGAAGAAGAGTCACACAACCCAGCTTCCTTTATGTAGTGCTAAAGGAGCATTTCTCCTTGGAGCATGACTGACACCTAATGGCCACATGAATTACTTCAGCTTCTGGTATAGGTCTCTCTCCTTAGCAAACCCAAAAAATTCAATTTCCTGTTTGTGATTAACTCTGTCCACAGGATTCATTGCCCTACAAAATCTGGTTCAGTCCCATTTTATGATGCATGCTAGCACAGAAGCCCATTTTAAAAACGGGCAGGGGATACCCCCCCCTCCCAGCTCTCAGCACAGGGGAGAGTTCCCTACCCTCCGCCTGCAGCTCCAAGGATAAGGAGAGTGCCAGAGTCACTGTGGAGGATGTGGCGGCCCTCTCCCACCTCCACCTCAGCAGCGAGGCAACTGTGAAGAGTGTGGGCAGACTTCCCCAGAGGTCCAAGGTATGCATTGAGGGCCCTTGTAGCCAGTAGCCTTGTGGCTAGAATGTGTGGTTGAGTGGCGGCTCTCCTACTGAGGGGCAGAGGCCTGGAGTAGTGTGTGGTAGCCCTCTGATTGGCCCTCAGTGGCCAGAGAGGGGAGGGACTTCCAGAGGCCCAAGCACATTGTTGGGTAGCATGGTCATGATTTAATGTGGGAGGATGATGATGATAAAACAATGCCAAGAAGGGAGGGATGGAGGTTTTTGCCTCTAAGGGATGGAAGATTATACTCAAAACAAGGTGACACCTTATTTGATGAACACTAGTGAAGACCCAAACAGGAAGCAAGATCAGCTCAGAAGAAATTGGACTTTCTCAGCTATAATGCATTTCCATAATTTAATAGCCAATAGAGACTTGTACAGAAGCTGTGAACAATCCACAGAAAGTTAACAAAAGCAAGATATGTCCTGCACCTTATAGAGAGGGCTTTGGTTTCTCTCCCTGGACTGCCGGGTCAGTTCCATAAATGCATATTCTGAACAATTTATTTGTTTATCCAAGCTATTCATTCATTAAGCGTGCACTCTATATGCATGTCCTGATCTTGCTTCTTGCTTTTCGCAGTCATCTGGACTGGATTGCTGGCCATTATATTAATTAGTGTGGAAAACCCAAAGGCTGAATGCGATGCGGAGGTGTCTTTATTACGAGCACAGAACACAAAGGCTTCCCAGATGGAACATGACCAAGGGCAGATACCAAAGCCCTTTCTGCATTAAAGCCCACAGTTGTCAGGTGTACATCATTTCTGCCATGTGGGACATTTTCTTAGGGATATACAGGAAATTCTCCATGTACCCTGAAAGGTCTTCGATAGTCACATCATCCACATTAGCCCTGGCTTGCTCGGAACAAGACCTAAGACAGCTGGAGGGAGTTCTTGAAGGTAGAACCTGGCAGTTGTCCTGTACGTGCATTGTTCTTTCAGGTGCTGAGGGAAGAGAGTTTTGTAGGTCAGAAAACGAGTAGACTTTCATGTCCTGCCATCGGTTACACTGGCAGGTCTTGTCGGCGCATGCACAGAGATTGCCTTTACCTTGCTCAGAGAGAGAACGGAAATCAGCAAGATCTGTGGCTTTTAGAAGGGCTGTGGGAAGAGAAATGGCGCCACCTTCAGGTTTGTTCTTCAGCGTTTCTACAGTGGATGCACAAGACAGCTCAGCACTGTTCTGCCTGGGATCAACATCATGGAGAAGATGGCTGGATTGTTCAACCTTTGGAGCAGGCATATCTGTGCCAGAGCTAATTTCAGAGGGGTTGGTGGAATTCTTGGATGTTGGCTGGCTGCAGGAAGGTGTTTGGGGACTGCAATGAATGAACTTTGGAGGATGGAGTATTGGAGATTTTGACCGCCGCCGTCGTGTTCTTGCAGTTCCTTTCAAGGGCTTCCTCAAACAACTAAAAAAGATGAAACAACACTGGTCAATCTGCACAGCTGGCTGTTAATCCACTCTGTACTGTGACTCTGCAACTCTTCTAAGAGTTCAGAAAATATTATTCCTTCCACATACACTGAATAGAATGCTGAAGTGGAAAGATCTGAAACGTGTTAGTTATCTATAGTCTTATCATGATACTTAAATGGAACTAATATATAATCCCTGCATTGTGGTGTATATTTTGGAACTAATACATGCAGTACATTTTTGGCTTTCTAGGACTCTTTGAACTAGTATACTGAGGACCTGTCTCCCCCCTCCCTTTATTTAAAAAGCAAGAAGACCAAACAAATCCAACACAAGGATCTTTAAAGTAAAAAACATATTGTAGCATGGGTACTTTTCAGAGCTGATCTAAAATGGATTTTTTCCCTTTTTCTCCCTACAGACAAGAGTTTCATTCGAAATCAAGCCAGCCAGTCTCAAAGGCAACAGAAATACCATGAAATCCCCCCCTTGAAGCAAGAAATTGCAATAAAGTCCATTATGTGAACAGACATTCAATTTGTGGGCATGGCAGAGGAACTGGAAGGTGAGATAAGCCTTCCACCAGAACACCTGCTTATGTTTATGCAACCTGAACACTGAAAGATTATGGTACAGTGGAAGTCTTCTACAGACATTAGAAGGAACTGAACTTTGCAATGATAGATTGGGGGTGACCGTGGCATGACTCTTAATTCTCCTCCTGGTCCCTCCGTGGTGCGATAGTTTGACAACCTGTGCAAGAAATGACATTTTCTTACAGCAGCCTAAATTTCCCTATGTGCCCCACCCAATCCTAAATGCTGGACATATGCATTAGCATAAGTAGGACGCTGATCCTCCACCACCTTCACACAGGCCTCCATCACAGCACAGCATAGGCCTGTTGCTTCCTCCTACTTGGAAGCATTAAAATGTTGCCGAACAAGCTGTGCCATGCTATGGTGCAAGCAAGATCTACCTCCACTCCCTCAAGCACCACCTTTCTGCCAACAGAAGCATCAGGGCCAACTCTTTATTTTACGGACAGCAGAAGACTACAGATCACTTGGGATGCAAAACAGTGAGAGTTAGCCTTGTCCTGCTTCTCAGGCACACGATCGAGCAGCAGCTGCAATGGTACCAGTCGCTATTTGAGCAGCTGTTGAGAACCAGAGCCTTTGGCAGAACGTTCCACATTTGACATGGTTCCATTAGCCTAGCTCAGGCTCCTATCTTACCAGTGCCAGCTCTCTTTAGATGCACCCACGTTTTTCGGTTTGGTTTCATCTATAGTTCTTACAAGTGGTCTCAGAGATGTTGACTCATTTGCAGGCAGAGTAGCAGTGGATCTAAAATAAGAGTGGGAGAGAGAAATATAGTCATCTGGAGGAAAAACCCACCATAAATACCTGCAGTAGAGTTGTAAGGCCCCAGCTTTCAAAAGCATATTTGATTTGTTAAAATATTTGTATCGTATCTTGGCTTATTCAGTGTCCCACAAAGCAAAACTCCCTTTGCAAGCTTAGCTTTCCTAAAGCGAGTCAACTAACTGCTATAACAGTACTTTAACAGCTATGATTGGTAGTAGGAGGAGAAGGAAGAAGTTCTTATATGCCACTTTTCTCTACCCAAAGGAGTCTCAAAGCGGCTTACAATTGCCTTCCCTTTCGTCTCCCCACAACAGACACCCTGTGAGGGAGGTGAGGCTGAGAGAGCCCTGATATTACTGCTCAGTCAGAACAGCTTTATCAGTGCTGTGGCCAGCCCAAGGTCACCCAGCTGGCTGCATGTGGAGGAGCAGGGAACCAAACCCAGGTCGCTAGATGGATTCTTTGAGAGGCCTATGTATATTTCAATTACTAAACAAAACATTAACTTAAAGATCTTTCACACTAACTTAGTAGAACATATAGACCAGTGAAGGCAGTTTAAAACCCCCACATTAGCATCATTTTCAAAAACACACTAACCCAGAGGTACACAGAAACATCAGGCACAATTCCTTTTGCGTTGCTCTAAAAGATCCCTTCAAATTCCATTATATCCCAGAATCCTGAATTACAGAATGTAGTGAATTTGAATAATTTAGACAAGTATACAAAATTCTCATAGTTACTACAAAAACATACCACAGGTATATACGTCAAATTATTATAAATATAAGCTTAATTCTTCTATTTCAAAATTTTGCATCCCCATACGATATGGAGCCAAAGGCCAGATTATATGTTAAGAAACCTTTTTTGCCAACTAAGGTGTTATGCATGCCTTTTTGGAATAACTTATACTGACCAAATAGTGAGAGGACAACGACTGAGGAAAATTTTGAAAAAACCCGTTTGGGTTGGAACCTTCATAAGAAAAGACAAGAAACAAGACAAGTTTCTTAATTTGTATAGCTTTATTCATTAACATTCATTGGAAAGACATATTTTATAAAAATATTGATATTGTGACTTTATTGTAAGTTTAAGGGACAGGTTTACATCTCTGTTTGTGTCTCAAGAACTGCAATCTTACACTTTTCCTAAAGAGAAAACTGTCAGGGAATTTATCTTATCCCAGCTTTACATTCATCCTTTTGAGTTCTTTGTTTTCTGAACTTGTAACAAATCATTCCTTTTTCTTGCCTGTTTTCTTAATAGCACTGCATGTACTGTGCTGTCAAGTTGCTTCTGACTTGCGGCCCACCTATGAATTAATGACTTCCAAAATGTCCTATTGTTAACAGCCATTCTCAGGTCTTGCAAACTAAAGGCTGTGGCTTCTTTGATTGACTCAATTCATCTCATATTTGGTCTTTTCCTACTGCTTTCAACTTTTCCTAGTATTACTGTCTTTTTCATAGCACCAAGATGGCTGTAAGAAATAAAACATTAAAGATAACAGCTACAGGAACCACATATGAAGCGTGACAGAGCATTATGGAGTAGGAGGACTGAGTCATCATCAGAACCACAAGAATGAGACTGGCCAGGAATTTATGACACGGCCTAGAGTTGCTGTCAAGCAGTTGGAATTTTTTTTTATGCTGCTGTGCGTTTGTGAGGCTTACAAGCTGTGATAGCAGAAACCTTGTGCCTCCGATAGAAGCACACCAGAGGGATCCTCAGTGAGAATGTGGGGGACATGCTTCTTTGTGGTGTAGCTTGTCCAGACTCTGCCCTGCCAGTGCAACTGGAGTTTGTTCTAGTGTATATTCTCAGTTAATGGAGGGCACTGATGAAATTCAGTATGCCTGCTTAGTACTGAGTATAGCAGTGGTTCTCAGCTTTCCTAATGCTGCGACCCTTTAATAGAGTTCCTCATGTTGCGGTGACCCCCAATCATAAAATTATTCAAGTGTTCTTTCACAGAAATTACGCCGAAACTGACGAATGGCGTGAAGATCCATTGTTCATGATTGTATATAAATTGTTTTCCCCCCCGGGGTTTCTCAGTTCAGTTCTGCCCCTTGTCCCACTATGCTGATCTCGCTCTTTTCCACTGCTCCAGGCAGATGAACGCTCTATCTCAATCTACCCCGCAAGGCTGTTGTGTAGATGACGCCCCCCCCCCCGGCCAAGCTGCTTGCCCTGCCGCAGCCCCTGTGAAAGGGTCATTCGACCCCAAAAGGGTCCCAACCCCCAGGTTGAAAACCACTGTCATATAGCCTAACACTTCCATTAGAATATGGAATGGTAGTTTCCTGGCCAACGTTAATTTGGAAAGGTTTCCTTGAACATCACCATAGAACAGCAAGGGGAAAACTCTTCAACAAGTCAATAATGCTTCCTACTTTTGTTTTTTGTTGGCAAATATCACATAGATGCAAGCTGTTTTACTAGTAATTACCAATGCCTGGGCCAAAAACTGGCTCCCACCCCCGTCACCTCCCTTAAAACCTGCTTACCCTTAGAAAATAATCAGTTCTTTAGAGATTAAAGAATGGCTATAATTAATACCAAAACAGGTAGTTAAAGAGCGGCGGCTTCTAAAATGGTAAGCAGAGTTTGATTTCCCGCTTGTCCACATGCAGCCAGCTAGATGACCTTGGGCTAATCACAGTCCTGTTAGAAGCTGTTCTCACAAAGCAGTTTCTCTCACAGCTCTCTCAGTCCCACCTACCTCACAGGGCATCCACTGTGAGGAGAGGAAGGGGAGGCAATTGTTAGCTGCTTTAAGACTCCTTCAGACAGTGAAAAGCAGGGTATAAAAGACAACTATTGTTGTTCTTATTATAAAAGGATGGATGCAAGTGGCTGAAAATTACCACTATCACTGTCATGGGCTACTGCAAACTCTTGAGCAGGGGTAGTCAAACTGCGGCCCTCCAGACGTCCACGGACTACAATTCCCATGAGCCCCTGCCAGCAAATGCAAATGCTGGCAGGGGCTCGTGGGAATTGTAGTCCATGGACACCTGGAGGGCCGCAGTTTGACTACCCCTGCTCTTGAGTACCTGAACTGACCACTGACAGACAGGATACAGAAGAAACCACTGGCTTAATCCAGTCAGGCTGCTGTACTGAAACAGGACCAGAATCAAGACCAAACCTGACTGTGTTCAATAATGACTCATGGCCAATCTGAACCAACAAAGCAGAAGTTCTCCATTCCAACATAACTGGGAAAGTTATGGTTAATGGATAAACAGTATGAACTGAAATTAACTATACAAGCTGAAATAAGGATGCTATCTAGCTGTTTGAAAGACCCGAGTAAGGCTGTTAATGATAGAACATTGTGGAGGTCATTAAATCCTAGCATTGCAGTAAGTCCAAAGCAACTTGATGGCATGTAACTGGCACACACTAGGCAGTTTAGTACCAGAGAGCAGTTTCTGACAGACACCAATATACTCTTCACTCACATGTGAAGAATAAAAGCAACTAACTTGGAGGTATATGAAATACCATGGCTGAGAATTTGGACTTCATTAGCCTCTTAGACATACACATATATTTCTAGATAAAAGAACTCATATATCTGCAGTTATTTCCTCGGCCTTCAATTAATCCACCATGTCAAGCCATAGTTAATTATTTATACACTCAAAATGGTTTAGAGCTGTTTGTCCGCTTTCATTTTCCACACTTAATATAGTTCACAAGTTTATGCCCACCTCCACAATGCAGAAGTTCTATGAGGAAGGCTAAAATTACTCACACCAATCCAGGTTAGTATAAACCACGGTTTCTAGCCTTAAAAATGCACATCTCTTCTAACTCCTAAGCATTAGAAGAATTTGTGTTACGTTAATATTGTTTGCAAGGATGTTAAAAGTCCCCCAAAAGCTTCTGTAGCTTAGTACCTAACAATATACCAGGAAGTCTTCAGTTCAAATTGCACCACTATTATTCCAACCTCACCACTATCTCTGTAATATGGCCTACTTTACAAGAGGGTAGAAAATGCCTAGTGCGTGTGAAACACACTGAACACTCCAGAAATGCTTTAGAAATTAAAAAGCAGGAGCCTTATAGCAGAAAATAAAGACAGAAAGAAGCTATAGTAGTCAAGAGTTTCTCAACTTTTAACAATTATTCATCATACATCCACATATTCTCTTCTTGGCCAAGACAGCTAAAAACTTTAAAATGAACTGAATTACATGCAAAATCAGATCTGTTCTTGGTTCTATACTGTATAGTAAAATATAATAGACATGAGTTATATTTTTTAAAAATTTCATTGCATTGTTGCTTACCCTTCTGCATCAACTCTTAGCTTTTTGAAAGCTGCTTGCAGGTTCTCCTCAATCTCCAACATCGCCAGAGAACAATCCACTGCTCTTTTGCTCTGCAGGCTGAAGAGAGAAAGTAACCACATGAGAATAATATGGAAGCAACTGAATAGGTATGACTCCCTTCTATATTTCACTAATGAAAGTGACCAAAACAGAAAGACTGTCTGGATATGTAACCAAACATTAAGGAGTAAACAGCAATTCTGTGTGGAACTTCAATTAAAATAATAAGTAGTTCCACCTATTTTGGAGACAAGGAAGCCATATAAAGGATTACATGTCTCGAAACAACAGCTAACGGTGTTAAAAGCATCTTTTGCTGCATCCGAGAGAAAGGTACATCTAGGACAAACGTCATAAGGTTGTTTCATTATTACTAAAATGTATTCAGGAAAAGCAAATCTGAATGTAATTTGTTAATTGCACACACGCTAGCCATAAAGTACAATAACCTCATACTATCAGCATAGACTTATCAAGTTTCCCTGATTTAGTGTGCATGCATGTATGTGAAAAAGTAGGAATAAATGATAAAAAGCAATACATTTCTAAGTTCCTTGAAGAAGGCTATAATTCAGAAAGAGACATCAGAGAAGTTCTGCAGCATGAAACATTTTTGCATTAAGCAACCTTTTGCTGCAATTTGAGGGGCTCTGACAATTTATTGCTCACATGAAAGGGTTAAACCACTTCCTAACGTCCAAATTAAAGCCGTAAAATACATAGCCAGAGGGACATTTATGCAAATTTGATAACCCAGGTATCTTGGTGTAGTGGTTAGGAGCGAGGACACCAATCTGGCAAGCCATATTTGATTCCCTAGTCCCCCACATGCAGCCAGCTGGGTGACCTTGGACTAGTCACAGCACCGATAGAGCTATTCTGACCTAGCAGTAATATCAGGGCTTTCTCCATCTTACCTACCTGTTGTGGGGAGAGGAAAGGGAATAGGGTTCTAAGCCACTTTGAGATGCTTTCTGGTAGAGAAAAACAGCATATAGGAACTCACTCTTCTTTTTCTGTAAAGCGAAATGTCTAAGGTTCCAGCTCCCCCAACAATCCAATCCTGTGTTTGCTCTGAATCAAGTCCCACAAAGTTCAATATAACATACTTCAAGTTGAAGAGTAGCTTGCCAGCATTGTTCCCACTTCTGACTGAGTAGGGGGACCCATCATGATTGAATGCTCCTCTATTAAAAATGTACTAAATAAATAGCTCCACCTTCGTACACAGAAAACCAGCATACCAAACAAGGCCTAGAAGGATGATCATTCTGCCATAAACTACACCAAATTCAGTAGGCCTTATTCTTAAGAAAGCATCCATGGTCTCTGTGAATGCAAGCAGACTTACTTCACAGCAAGAACGCATCAGATCACCAAGGAAAACAAGCTATAATACATAAAGTGGCCTAAAATTGCTTTGTCCCAAATTATAGCCACCAGAAGCATCCCTCTACTGCTCTAAGTACACAACAATTACTATTGAAAATAGCCATTAAAATTTTAAGAGTAAAAAATAGCTTGACCTTCCTAAAGAAAAGGGGAGGCTTTAAGAGTTTGTAGGGGTTCAAGTTGACAAGGAAAAGGGGAAATATAAAAGCTTCTAGAAGAGTACTCACTTGGACGCAACTCCCTCCCTGCTCCTCTCAGCTGATGTTTGCTGGCTCTGAAATGATTTAATCCAGTAGGTTTCTTACTTGGCTTGCTCGATGGATGTCATTATGACACATCTTGAAGGATGGATGTGTCACAATGCGCTTGATGTACACGCCACATGTTGAAGCACGCAACAGGAAAACCCAAAAGGAAGCAGCACCTACAACAGCTTCCCATACTGCTCATCTATCAAGCAAATGGAGGAAAACAGGTATAGGAGAATAGCCTATCTATACAGAAAATTAATATTTAATCCACAATGCCAAAACTTAGAGGCAAGGTACTTTATATTTCCATTATGAAAGGAAAGTTAGAGGATCTGTTTACAGAGGACCTGTTTATAACATAACTCAAGAATTAGGAATGGCAGAAATGTGCTATGACAGCATATGGTGCAACAGTCTGCAACTATCTCTTGCCTTAGTGTTGGGTTTATTTGCAGTGCGGGTTGCAGAAAAGGAATTTTTTGAGAGCCAGTTTGGTGTAGTGGTTAGGAGTGTGGACTTCTAATCTGGCGAGCCGGGTTCGATTCTGCGCTCCCCCACATGTAACCAGCTGGGTGACCTTGGGCTCGCCACGGCACTGATAAAACGGCTCTGACTGAGCAGTGATATCAGGGCTCTCTCAGCCTCACCCACCTCACAGGGTGTCTGTTGTGGGGAGAGGAAAGGGAAGGCCAGTTTGAGCCTCTTTCGGGTATAGAAAAGCAGCATATAAGAACCAACTCTTCTTCTTTTTCTTCTTGAAAGACTTCAGAATTCCTTCTTTCATTGCTGTGATTTGGACTATGCCCCAACAATAGTTCAGAATCCAAACTGCAGTATGAACTTTCAAATATACAACAGAGAAACCATTGGGAACACAGGCTACTCATCTGCTCTCATTTATGGTTTTGTTTTTGTTTTGTTTTTTGGGTGGGGGGAGGCTTGAAAATTACTCTGAGCTTGGCTTTCACAGCCCAAGCCTCCTATTCCACTGGCTTACCTTACAGGGCTGTTGTAAAGATTACAGGGTCAATATAAGTGATTTTTTTCAAACTTTATTAAATATGGTCAAAGCATTCAAAAACACAATATATCTGTAAGCATGTATAAGAATCCTCACAAGTGAGAAGTTCCAATCTGGATATGTTTCAAAACAGAATTCTTAGGCTATCATGGGAATTCCTCAAAGCACTTCAGTAGCTTTTTTAGAACAGGCAACTGGTATAAAGGTTATGCTTACTATATTCAACTTCTTTTTGTGATATCAGAGTGTGTGCTTATGGGAGCAAATATATCTTCTGCTGAAGCCAGTGGGTGGAGAAATTTAGTAACATTTCTCCCCATGCCAGATTTGTGAATTTGAAGATCGTTTACGCTTCCTTTTATGAATGCCACCTCTCCTAAATCAGTTCAAAATAACACACATCTTGAATTAGTCTCTGGGAAGGTGGCATATCCATTATCCAACTGAATAAGCCTTGTACTGTCCTTGCAAAATTTCTGTGTGGTTGTAAATTGTTTCTGTTATCCACCTAAGACTGGATGGGCAGCAACCTGAGAAAGGGCCTTCTTGGTCATGGCACCAAAAACTTTGTGAATCTCCCCAGGTAGATTGGTCATCTTTTGTCAACAGATGAAGACGCTGTATTAAGCAAATCCACAATGCCTGTTGTTTGGCCCTCTCCTTGGTTGTGGTTATATATGTTTATATTGAATTTTAAATATATTTTATTTTCTTCTGTAATGAGGCTGCAATGTTTAATAACACTTCACCTATTGTATATGAAGTGTCCATGCACATGTAAGTTTATACCTTGAATAAAATGTTGTCAGTCTTAAAGGTGCCTCGGGATTCAAAACTTTGTTCACAGAATCACAGAGTTGGAAAGGGCCTCCAGGGTCATCTAGTCCAACATTCTCCAAAATGCTTCAAACCAACACATCTACCTACCTGAATCTACCTTCACTCATTGGGTAACTTTATATCCATCTTTTTATATTAGTACTCAAGACAGCTTATGGATAAAAACAAAAATAGATCTAAAAGCTGTAATCTGCAAGCAGCTAGCAGCAGTCAAAATACAACTAAAGCGGCCAGAAAAATGAAAACTAGTTGAAAAAGAGTAGACAACCTAAATAATAAACAAGTAGACAAATAAGACCAGCAATTCAGATTAAAACCTTGGAAATACATTTGCAGTACATCTTAATCAAGCTTCAAGTGGTCTGACAAGCCTTCTGAGACAGGAAATTCTAGACTGGGAGTCAGCTGGAAAAGGCCCCAATCATATCTTCCAGACTCACACCTGATATAAATGAGTCACCACTGAGAAAATAAAAACACAGCCTTGTGATGCACCACATGCCCAGTGCCTGGTTTAAGCCCAGTACTCAGCTATTACGTGAAGTAGACTAGTTTAACCCTGTCTGTAAAAGGAAGCATAGCATAACAGAGTGCCGGGATGCTGCAATGTAATACCCCACACTATACAAGGGGATCATATTCCCCAAACACCCCCTTCCACTTCTATAAGCAGAAACCAGGGAGCAGGCAGAACGTAAACATTTACCTGAACTAGCAAGTTTTGTTTTTAGCTTTTAACTTGTAGGATATTTTACTTTAACACAGCACCAAGGAAACCGTTAAAGTATACATGCAATCTGCATAGGTATTTTCTACTAATTCAACACCTCTTTCTGTCCAATGCTGCACACCATGCTGCACACCATGCTTTATCGGAAGATAAAGAACAGCTGGTTGAAACATGGGAAGGCAGTATATAAGTGCTATAACAATATAAGAAGAAGAGTTGGTTCTTACATGCCACTTTTCTCTACCCGAGGGAGTCTCAAAGCAGCTTACAATTGCCTTCCCTTTCCTCTCCCCACAACAGACACCCTGTGAGGGAGATGAGGCTTAGAGAGCCCTGACATTACTGCTCGGTCAGAACAGCTTTATCAGGGTTGTGAGGAGCACAAGGTCACACAGCTGGATACATGTGGGGGAGCGGGAAATCAAACCCAGCTCGCCAGACCAGAAGTCCGCGCTCCTAACCACTACACCAACCAATACACCCTGCTTTTCACTCCCCGAAGGAGTCTCAAAGCGGCTTACAATCGCCTTCCCTTCCTCTCCCCACAACAGACACCCTGTGAAGTAGATGAGGCTGAGAGTGCCCTGAAAGAACTGTTCTGCGAGCATTAGGAGACCTGCGACTAGCCCAAGGTCACCAAGCTGGCTGCATAGGGGGGAGAAGAGGGGAATCACATCCGTCTCGCCAAGTTGGCTCTTAACCCGGACCCCACGCTGGCTCTTAAAGGGGGCATGAGGCACTTGCGAGATTTCGTCCTCGACAGCGTCATGCTTAACTCGGGCCTGACTTCAGTCACCATCGGCCAACCCAAATCCAGACCCGCCAAGTCCTCCCTGAGCCATATGGAAGGGCGGTATAGAAATCAAATCAAAAATCTCTACCCGTTGAGTCTCCTCCTGTTCAGGAGTCCTGAAAGCAGTGGCCTAACCGCGCTTGCCAGAGACTCAGCAGCCCGGGAAGGCTCCTCTGGACGCGGCGTCTTGGGGAAAACAGGCGCCGCCGGAGCGTCCTCCGGTCTGAGACGAACGAGTAAGAGCCAGCGACAGGTGCCGAAGAGGATCACACTTACGCAAGCCCGCGAAAACCTCGAAACGCGCCGTTCTCACGCCTGGGCGGCGACAGCCGAGTGACCCGGATGTCCAAGCGACCCTCCCAAGGGAGGATTGCCAGAACTTGAGCCCAGACCCAATGAATGACGGGAGGTTGTGCGAAGTGCGCATGCGCTTCTCCTAGGCGCGGGACCCGTCGACTTTTTTTCTCTCCCTCCCGCTCTCTCTGAGAGATCGGGATGCAGGCGCGTGAGAAAGCCTCCCCTGGTGGTGTGCGCATGCGTGGCCGGTGTCGCCACTTCCTGTTGTTTCTTTTGCGTTCACTTCCGGCAGCGACTGTGGAGAGTGTGGGTGAGTGGCGCGTTGCGGGTGGAGGAGGTGGCATCTTCCCCCTCAGGCGGGGGGGAAAGCACTTGCCCTAAGGGGGCTCTTCCGTCGAGGCTCGCTTCAGCGGGGAAGCTTTCTTCGCGATTCTCGCAGCCGCCCGTTCATTTTTGTGCTTCCAGGTAGAAGCTTGTTTGGAAGGGGCTGAGTGCTAACGCTTTCCCCCTCCCCCGCCTTGTGGGGTACCTGCCTTATTAGTCTGCGTGCTTGTGTGAATAGAGCCTCCACGTGACGCCCGAGTCTGCTATCTAGTTCTCAAGATATTTAGCGTTTCTTTTTGGAGCGTGGCGTTCACAATAAACTGCATGTTGGACTTTAAACCAGAGCACGCAGGCAGGTCCTAGCCTAGGTGCAGCTATGAAGCAGAAGGACGACGTTGGAGTCCAGTGGCAAATTTAAGACCAGCCTAGTTTTTTTATTCAAGGTGTCCCCCTAATGGATACTGTCTCCGAAGCTGCCAGGTATCTGAAGAAATGTGCAGGCACCGGAAAGCTTGTACCTGAATAAAGCTTGAAGTCAACCCTTGTTCAATTCCTAGTTTGACATCCTTGTCACTGTAGGTCATGTTTTAGGCTGCATGTTCAAGTGAGGGGTAAGCTCTGTTGGTCTCAGATGCAATTCTATAGGCCAGGATGCTTCTCTTTGCTACTGAAACAGAATGCTTAGCCTCTGGCACTTGCATACAAAGCTGGACTTGTCTCCCTCATCCCCTTGTGATTTTCATGGCTCTGAAATGCCTTAGTTGGAATTTGCCAGCTATCTTTCAGAATCTGTACGTTAATGCACGGGGAGAGTTTGTTAGTGCTTCTCATTTTCTCCTCAGTCAGATGCACTCCTGTGTCTCATTGAAAGTTGTCATAGTTTGGTCTGACATCTTAGTGAAAAAAGCCTCCTGATTTGCTGAGAACTGCAGTAAGTCTACTAGACAATTAAATGTTTCATTTCACTGTAGTGTTACAATATAATTCTAAACCCTTGTGTTAGTCAGACTCATAAAACGTTTTGAAACTGTAGCTTACAGCATAAATGTTAATTAATACTGTATCTCTTTGTGACATAGGATTGAATTATTGGGGGATGGGGTGCTTCATTGTACTCCAGCTGTGGACATTACAGACAGAATGAAATTCTGCATTGCAGTGAGGATAATCATGAGTAGTAAGACAAGTGTCCCCACAATTAAATTGTAGATTGCTAGGAATGACACTGTTGTAAACTTACAAAGGCCATCAATTACCAATCAAAATATTATTATGAATTAAAAATAATCACTAATACAGAGGGAATTTTGGTAGGATTTAGCAAAATGAATTTATTTAATTCATTTGTAGCCCACTTTTCTTCCCAGTGGGAATCCAGAGCATCTTATAGTGTACTCCTTTTCATCCTCACAACAACCCTGTGAGGTAGGTTAAGCTGGCAAAGTATGATTAGCCCAAGATCACCTAGCAAGCTTCCATGACATGGGTAGGGATTTGAACTTGGATCTCCCAGGTACTTGGCTGACACTCTTAACCACTAGTTCTCACTGCTTCTTCTGAAAATGCTCCGAGGATTTGGCTCCTATGGGAACTAATATTAATGACAATATTTTCATTTTGGCCTGATTCTTGTAAATGCCAAGAACTCACTAAAGGCTGCAGGGATTTTCACCTGCCAGTGTGGATTATTGGTCCTATGAACACTTGCGCAAGTAAAAAAATGTTATTTATGTAAATTATTTATGTAACTAACACCAGCTTTTAGCTTTATCCTACAAAATTTTAACAACCATGATTTCTCAGGCATTAGTACTTCTTTGAGTTCTTGCATATATTTTGCGGCCATAAAATACTCTTTTTTTTTAATCCCAAGATGTCAAACTATCACGCTAGGTCAGCATTGTGTACTCTGACTGGCAGCTGTTTTCCAGCATCTAAAGCAGAGGTCTTTTCACATCATGTGCTACCTTATCCTTTTAACTCGAGATTCCAGAGACTGAACTTAGAATCTTTGACATGCATAAGCAGATACTCCACTACTGATCCATGGTCTCTGCCTGTCGGTGATTATATGTTTTGGATTCTTCTAAACTGAGTAGTGATTACTTGCTTCATAGCCACGTTGATAGTTCATCTTGCTATCATTCGTGAAGCATGTGGGCATGTTACTGTGCATGGCTACTTTCAGTATAGTTGTTGGAGTCTATGATCAAGAAAGATGTGTTCTCTTCTACTTTTCATGCCATTAATATGACACAAGCAGTAACTGAATCCCATGATGCCTCTATTGCTAAACAAGTCAGCAGACATTTATTTATTTATTTTGTTTATTTAAAGCTCATCTTTCTTGCAGAGACTCCAGGCAGATTATACGGTGTAAACCACTTCAATCAAATAGCATGAGACATCCAGCTAACAAGGCAATAGGACTAGAATTACAAAAACTAGAGTCAGTGTAAAAAGAAAAGTATCAGACATGGTATGTCATAAACAATGCAAAACAGTGGAATAAAAGAAGTAGGGAAGTATGCAATGAGAACAAAATAATATATAAAGCAAACAATGGAACAGACCAGCCATTTTCAACCTCTTTTGACCATGGCCCTTTTAGGAGCTTTTTCTCAGGTTCCAGGGCTCTCTGCAATAGACTGGCTAAGCAATTAGGCCTACACTACGAGTGAGATGACTGTTCAGATTTCTAGAACAGTCAACCAAGAGAAGCATGTATTAAATCAAACACAGAGGAATGGATTGCAGGATGATTAATATTTATTCGATTTATTAACTGCCCCTTTCTGTAACCAGGCTTGATGCAATGTACAGCATATTTACAACAAGGTTAAAATTAGACTATAAAATTATGCAATAAATAATTAACACCCAGTCTTGATGGCATGCCTGGGTGGCATGGGGGTACAATTTGTCTGTGCGTCTTGGCCTCAACTGGATGCCTGGTGAAATAGCACTGTTTTGCAGGCCCTGCAGAACTTTGATAGCTGTGGCAGGGCCTGGATCTCTGCCAGCAGCATATTCCACCAGACTAGGTGGCTAGTTACACTTTAGGACCTGGGACCACTGGCATATTCACATTTCTTTTTTTTCCCCTTGACAAAATTCAAACTTTCTAGCAATTAATAACATTGTTTCATTGGTTCAATTACCAGGGTCCCCATAAACCCTTTGGGCTCCCTGTCTCACTTTTTTCAGTCTGTACCTCTCCCAAATGTGCCCAAAGGGCTTATGGGTGGGCTTGGTCATAGAACTAATTGACTGGGGGGGGAATAGATAGTTACTGCTAGTAAATACTGTATTGTCTATTGCTTCTAGCTCAGATTTAGTTCTCCAAAGGGCAACTTTCCTTTTAAGTTCAAGACTACTAAGGATTCACGTCATATATTCATATCTTTTTATATTGATGAATGGCAAAACTTTAGAAATAATGCATAAAACACTGTATCTCTCATGACACGGATGTTGGTAGTAATTGAACTTTGGATCCTTTTACCAGATAGCTGCAGCCTGTTTTTGTAAGATGCCTTTTCATATGCAGTGTCAATATGAGTCAAACTGGGCTAAGTATAATACAAGTAATGATGATGCAGCATTTCTGTTGCTGCTACCTTACTGTATTTTATTAAATTTATGTAAAGTTGCGTTGAAGTGTTCTCCAGCTCATCTCAATGTAATTTTTTTTTGTTAGCATTCATTATATGGCAGGTCCAGTAATATCCTAACAGTCTACCAATGGACTCAGAAGCTAAAGAAGGTGATGAGGAAAGTCTGCAAACTGCTTTCAAAAAGCTGAGAGTAGATCCAGCTGGGTAGGTGACTGTGGCTTCTTGAATTCATCTTTTATATATTATTTTTATTTTATTATTATTTAGATTTATTGCCCACTGCTATTGGACAAGCTGTCTCGCGGCAGTGGGTTACATAAAAATGCCCCACAAAAATACATTAAAATCCTTAATCCCCCATTAAAACAAGTATCCTGGTGGAAAAAACTCCCCTCCCACTCAACCTACAATTTCCCCGGTGCCTCAGACGACTTATGGATGCTGACTCCACTACAGATGGTCTAATCTAGAGGGACCCGTCTAATCTAGGGACGCGGGAAATAAATCACAAAATAAATAAAATAAAATAAATGAATCTCCCACACCCTGACCTAAACCAGAGATCTGGCAGAAGAGCTCCGTTCCCAGCTCCCGGTCTTATCTCTTACCAGCTTTTCCTCCTCACCCCAAGTGCGGGGAACTGGAATGGAGGAGGAGGACTAGGGGGGCAGGAAAGGGCCTCTGATTGGCCTCACTATTGGGGGTATGTTCTCTAGTGAGGGCCAATCAGAGGCTTGGCAAGTCATCGGAAGGATGCTCATCTTTTTATGCAGTATGATACACAGACACAAACAATTACTTTACTGTTCTTATTGGTGGTCTTTTTATTGGGATTGTATTCTATTCACATTTTTTTATTAATAAAGAGAACATCTTTATGTGTGGATGAAGAGGATGCAAAAACTGGCCAGGAAAAAGTAGGTGTTAGTGTTGAAATGCAGAAATGCATCCCAAGACATGTCTTTCAATGGGAGGAGCATTCTAGAATGTGAATGTTCAACCGGCTGAAAGCATGCACTGTGGATAAATCATATTTTCCCCTGGATATGCATTTGTATGCATATCCAGTTCTTCAATGAGTTTCTGATCCAAAAGTGATAAATTCACAGAAAAATGCTTGGACACTTAAATATGATGCATTTAACTTATATATCCATGACAGATTTTTTTTTTTGGAAATACACCTATTTGATTTATAATAGGAATAAAATATGTAACCATGATTTCTTTTTCATTTATCAGTATTGTTCAAAAAGTGAAGCATTATACAGCTACCCAAAAATTAAATCACAGAAATCTCATCAGCCTTCACTGAAACTGCTTGAGCATGTTTTCTCCGTTCTCTACCTGTGCTTTGCCTTTTATACCCTGTTGGAGAGGTGTCTTTCATCCTTTCCACTTCCCTGAAATTATATAGTTTTGAAAAGCTTTTTTGGTCTGAATTGTTGGAACTGTATTCCCATTTTCAACCTAGCCATTCCCTAGGTTTGGTGTAGTGGTTAGGAGTGCGGACTTCTAATCTGGTGAGCCGGGTTCAATTTTGCACTCCCCCACATGCAGCCAGCTGGGTGGCCTTGGTCTCACTACAACACTGATAAAGCTGTTCTGACTAAGCAGTAATATCAGGGCTCTCTCAGCCTCACCTACATCACAGGGTGTCTGTTGTGGGGAGAGGAAAGGGAAGGCGACTGTAAGACGCTTTGAGACTCCTTCGGGTAGAGAAAAGCGGCATATAAGAACCAACTCTTCTTATTTTTCTATTCTGGAGAAACAATATTTGTCTAGCGGTTTTACTCTGTTATATAAAAACAACTACCACAGATTTCAAACACTTATATTTACATAAGTTACTTTAGGACTTGAATGCTAGGTAGCTTTCATGTCCTATTGACTGTTTCATCTGTAAATTAATTGTTTGCTTACTTTACTGCAAGTTAGAGCCAAGGTTCTAACCAGAATATTTCTTGCACTGAACATTAGGATTAAGAAAAGAGGAAGCATATGTAGCTGCTTCTATTTTGTATTACTCTTCCTCTTACTGAATGAATTATCCATGGCCATAAATAGCCACCTGGTTATTTTAAATAAAACCAACCGTGCAGCAATATATTTGTGATAATAGCCAGGTACAGCTTATATGACTTTTCAATGAAAAATTAAATGACAGAAAATTTGGTTACCTTTTGAATCGTTTCATCCAGGTCAGGTAAACAGTAATATGACCAGTCAGTAACTGTAAATTGTTTGTATGATGCCTTGTGCTATCATGTAGTGCAGTGGTCCTCAACCTTCCTAATGCCACGACCCTTTAATACAGTTCCTCATGATGTGGTGACCCCCAACCATAAAATTAGGCAAGTGTTCTTTCACAGAAATTAAACCATCACTGACCAAGGGTGTGAAGATCCATTGTTCATGATTGTATATAAATTGGTGGTTGCCTTCAGGAGGAGCGACAACAGTGGTGCCACCCCCACCCCCGGCCAAGCTGCTTACCCTGTCGCGACCCCTGTGAAAGAGTCGCTCACCCCCAAAGGGGTCCCGACCCCCCGGTTGAGAACTACTGATGTAGTGGAATGTACAGGGTAAAGGCAAACTTTTCCCCTACCCAAAATGTTCGTTTAGCTTTTGAGTTCTAAAATTCCAACAGCACAATCTTAGATGTCCAAGCAATAATTTTGTGCCTGTCCTTTTAATTCTAACAATCACACAGTGGCAGTATGGCAGTACTACATCATACATCCTACTCCATTATCCATAAGTAATAAATCGGAAATCTCTTCCAGATGATTGGAGAGATGCTTAGGCATGCCTTGTAACTATGCCTTAAATGTCTTGTAAATCTGCCAGTGAACCCATCATTTTAGAGCAAAGCTTTGATGGTATGATAGTAAAGAAAATGATTGCAGCCTTCTGATCGATCATACAATTATTAGAAATAGACTATAGTTCTGTATATTGGTTTGACTGTTTTTGACCCTTGGTTCTTACCAAGAGCAGTATGTTCCTCTCCAGAATATAGCTTCCTCATGAGTCAGAGAAGGGAATGTTTTGAGCAAGGTCAAGCCAGTCTTGTGTGCCAAGACCAGAAGGCATGAGTAAGCCATTACAATATGTAAACCTTGGGGGCTGGGATTGATGCCCGGCAAAAACCTGGATCCCTGTCAGCAGTTCATTGAAGGCTAGTGTAAGTTCTCGGGAGGTGGAGCTGGAAAGTAGAGACCCCAGGCTGTTGGCTCATCCTGTAAGGAAAGCATATTTAACACTATGTAATACTATTGTTCTCTGCACAGATTTGGGAACTCCATTGTTTCTATTTTTTGCTGCAGTAAATAAATATTAAAAAGGCTTTCCTCTCAGTGTGATCAAATTGGGAGTGTTACACTGGGCTAAAGAACCCTGAGTAGGTCACTTGGCTGTTAGCTTTAACATGCTGTATTAACTTTAACTTAGGTCTACCTCAATAACTGAAGGTACAGGTCTGAGAGCTCCTGTCCGAGCAACTGGGGATGGAGCCAGGCATCAGACCATCTGCTCAAGAGAGACCTGGCATGGGTAAGATTTGCTGCTGCTGGTTTTCTGTTCAAGCCACATTCCCCTTAAAAATTAAATCCATTTTATTGACCTTCCAAATGCAGTTGTTAATACGTGCTTAGCCAGTGCAATCAATTAAAAATCTGCTATTTGATTTCCTCTGCCATCCTTTAATAACTTGTCTCATGGTGAGGGTGGTTTGTAAATGACTGGAATAAATTATATGATTTGTTCATTCGTTTTTGTGTGAAGTAGCACAACAAAATTTGAGTCCCCTGGAACCTTTAAGACCGCCAAAGATTTATTCTTTGTTGGTCTTAAAGGTGCCATTGGTCTTAAAGGTGCCATTTTGTTATATGATTTGTGTTAGCTGCAGTTAACCTAAGGAGGGGCATTGTGAGCTGAGAAAATTGCACTTCACAGGCAGAAACCATTGTACCCATGGGACTCTGCTGTGCGGTCTTCAACCCCATGATCTTTTCAGTCGACTTATGCGTCAGTGGATCTATTCTCACAACTATAGAAAATCTTTTTAGTTAACACTTTAAATATGTTCCAGAATCAGATTCTCAGTAACTCTGCTGTTCTCTATTAAGGTGTGCAAGAAAACCCCTGAGAGGGGCAACGAGGCCACAGCGTCGCAGGCGTTCCAAATCTCCTGTCCTGCATCCCCCCAAGTTTACATACTGCAGTATGAAAGCATCCTCTGCAGGTAACCAGCTGAAGCACAAAAGCCAGGCAGATGTTTCAAAGAGCAAACTCAGTCCAGAGCCTGGCGTTCCAGAAGAGCCATACTTGGGAGGAAAGAGGTGCCCTCTTTTTGACAGCAATAGCTGCAGGAGAGCCAGAGCAGAGCACCAGAGCACTTGCACAAGTGAGCAACCTTCAGAGAATTTGAGAAAAAGCTGTCCTGCTTTCTCCTTGGCCTTTGAGACCAGCCTGGATCCCAGCCATCCTTCAGATTTCCAGTCGTTATCCAAGTTGAGTTACGTGAAACAGTGCTCTTGTCTGGACAAGGAATGCCGATGCAACCCATGGCAAGCGATAGAAGCATATTCGTTCTCTGGCTTGCGGAGCGTCCTGTCAGAATGCGAAAAAGCAGTCCTGGAAGTGCGTTCACAGTCGTTGCCAAACAGGTCACCCTCTGGTACATGTTCGTCAGGCTCTGCCCGGTCGTGTTCTGAGCAAGCTCGTGTCTTTGTGGATGATGTGACTATTGAAGATCTTTCAGGGTACATGGAGTATTATTTGTATATTCCCAAGAAAATGTCCCACATGGCAGAGATGATGTACACTTGACATGAGAATCATGAGTTGGCCATTCAGTGTGGTAGTGAGATGTCCCCTCAGTGCCATAGTTGGAAATGTATCCATTGTTACTGCTGCGTGTTTGATCAAATGTTTATTTGCGCCATACAGTGTAGTTTTTTAAATAAAGTGAAAAAGAGACAATGGCCTCTGTCTGAAAGGTGCATTGCATTCACTGTTTTGAGGATGTAAAATTCCCTTTCTCGATCCATTCTAATGTTCTCACTGTATCACCAAAAGTACTGTATTTTTAAAATCTAAAATGTATCTTTCTTAAAACCCAGCAAGATTTTCTGTCTTAAAAGAGAATTTAATGAATTGAATATGCCTGAGCCAACTTTTCTTGAAGAACGCTGAGATAGTTCCTAGTATGTATTGATGTCATGGTTTTAGTAGAGCTCCAGCAGATATACCCAGAAATGACTTAGCATAAATAGGGAAGTGCAAAGCTCATCTGAAGAAGTTTTCGAGCTTTAATGAAAAACTTTGCCTTCGGCATGCCTTTGTTTTGCCTGCAAAATTCATTTTGAATTTTGTTTGGATCAAATTTAAAATGGCAACTCTCTCAACATAATAAATGTATCTCAAGATTAATCGCCCTCTATTTCTGTTTAGCATTCCACTTCTGGATTTCCTTCCAAACAGATTTTGTATTGTATGGAAGAAGTATAAACCAATAAGTCTGCTGAGAAGTCCTGCACAGTCTTTCTACATCTCTGGAACATTACTCAGCTGAATTTGTAAAGGACACATGTGAACTTAAACACAGCAGAAATACTAGTGTGGATCTTTAAGAGCTTTTTATATAAGCCATCACTGCCTTCCTCCTAGTAATTGTCCAAGTGGATGGATGCTTCAAAAATAACTGGTGCCATGTTACAAGGCCAGCTGTACATGCCACACAAATTCTAGCCTGCTTTATCAGTGGCCTCTTGCAAGCTTTAAGAATTCTGAGCTTGCTGCTTCTTTCACTTCTATCTGTACTTTAGGAAGGAGGCAGTATTGTCAATCCTAACTCTTAAATTAGGAATTTGCATTGTGGTTTTAATCCTGGATTCTATTCCAGTGCTATCTTCAGTGGCAGCATAGTGATTTTCCAAGTAAAATAAATGTATAAGCTCTGGATGTTATCATCTTGTCTCTCAGTTAGCTTGTGAGTTGAAAACTTAATATAGAAAATAGGCCTCCCCTAAATCACAGAAATGACTGAATATACAAATGGAGAAGCAGCTACAGGTAGCTGAGTGCTTCTTCACCTAGTAGCAAGAACAAGCTACAACAGAGCAGAAAAAATTTCTAAGTGGAGAGAAAGTGGCCGATTTTCCTTTTATAGGACTTGGAAATTTAAAATGAGGTATGATAGATCTCACCAATGTTTAGTGGGATTAAAGATTAAACAGTTGAAAAACTAAAATAATCAGTTGTACCATAAAAGTAGGGCAGGTTCTCACATGCATTTGAATGACATTGTCAAGATACCGTGTATTCAGTCCTGCACTTGAATGAAGTCACCCAAATGCGTGGCAATCCATGCTGCATTGAGGGAGCTGGCAATAGTCAACGTCTCAGTGCATTGTGCCCTGGTGATTTGCAGCTGAAGGTATGAAGTTGCTCTATCAGGTGGCCAAACTGTGGCTCTCCAGTACAATTTTTATTCCTTGCACTTGAAGGGTGACAAGTTCCTCCTCACATTTCGTGAAGGATATTAAGATTATCAGACTTAGTTTTGACAAACAGGTTCTCATCCTGTGCTCAAGTGTGTAGAGAAAATGCACTGTTGCGTGACAACAAGGCTGAATTACTGCTTTAAGACCAAGGTTCACTTTGAAACTATGGTAACTGGGCCTATTTTAAGACGCAACAAGGAAATTAGACCGTGCATAAGCGCTTGACCTACCAATCCCATTTCCCAGGAGATGAATGCTTTCTTACTGTGGTTTAATGAAAAGGTTCCCAATATCATTAGTACAGAATGTCTCTGAGTGTAATCTCATATCACAGATTAATTTTCTTCTCCCCATTTTAGGGTACAAGAAAGGCAAGAAAAGTCAGTGCTGGAGCCAAGAGTAGAAGGCAGTAAGATTAACTTTCAATATTTTAGTTAATTAGTCAAATTGAATTTGTCAAATACCTCTTAGTGATGGTTAAATAATCAGCAGAAAGATGCAGCATCTGAGAGAAGTCAGTGGAATTGGTCGTTTCAATCACCATTTATACCGGGCTTGCTGTGTAATAAATAGACCACTAGATGGAGCTTTGGTTCTTGTTCTTTACAGCCTTCTTAGTCTTCAGCACAGAAACTCAAGAAAATCTGAGGCTGTGAATAAATGTTTCCAAATCCATATATTATCCAGTTATTTATTTTCCAAAACTTTAGTTTTCAAATAACTTTGGCAATCAAAACGGGATCCTAGGTATTTCATTCACTCACTTTCCCTTCTTTGGTGAAGAGAGCTTTCCCCACAATTAAATGTATATGATCTCATATTGGCATATCGCTCATCCATTAGAGGTAGTCAAACTGCCCATTAGGGGTAGTCAAACTGCGGCCCTCCAGATGTCCGTGGACTACAATTCCCAGGAGCCCCTGCCAGCAAATGCTGGCAGGGGCTCCTGGGAATTGTAGTCCACGGACATCTGGAGGGCCGCAGTTACTACCCCTGCATTATGGGATCGTTCTCAGACGTGAACTCAAATAAAAGCTATCCCCAGATAGGAGCAATTACTGAAGAAGGGAAAGTGGGTGAATGAAATACCAAGGATCCCATTTCGCTTGCCAGTTATTTGAAAACTAAAGTTTTGGAAAATAAGTAATTGGACAAAAACATGGATTTGGAACCATTTATTCACAGCTTCAGATTTCCTTGAGTTTTTGTGCTGATTTCATGTGAGGAATCTACAGTTCATTAGCCTTCCTAGTCTTAGCAAAAGGATTTTTTTCAGAATGGTGGTGGTTCTCCTTTCTATATTTGGCTAAACCTTCCCAATAGAATTGCCATGTAAGTATGAGATTTCAGTACAGCAATGCCTGAAAAGTCTATCCTCATTTAAACCTTCCAGTGAGTGCAGGCAAGTGAAATCTTAGGTTAAGAGGTGAGAAAATCTTACCAGATTTTCCTGTTGATCCTGGGATGGTGGAGTGGGGGTGTTCATGTTGATTTCATGATCAGCCTGTTTGCTATTCAAATGGAGTTTCTCCTGTATTGTTTGCCAGGGGGAAAGCTGGTAGGATCAAGCCTGATAATCTTCTTACTGTGTGGTCTAGAAACTTTAACAGAAGGATGAAACCACCATAGATTTTCAAAGATGCTAAAAATGTGATTTTATTCATTAAGGCTTGTGGGGGGGAGGTAAACATATAGGACGCAGTTGCAAATAAGTAAAACATTGACCTTAAAATTAATGTTTTGGAGTTGCAAAAGTTACTTTCATATAAAAAACCTAGATTCAAATGAGTAGCTGTGTCAGTCTGAAGTAGCACAATAAAATCAGAGTCCAGTAGCACCTTTAAGACCAACAAAGATTTAATCAAGGCGTGAGCTTTCGAGTGCAAGCACCCTTCGTCAGACTATGATCTTCTTACAAGACAGGGAATATAATGCAAAAATCAGTTCTGTTACATCTATGTCACAACCAGATACAGCCAATGAATCCCCTAGAATATATGTGTAACAGGTACTTTTCTCAGAAGCTAAAAGCTGTACATATATTTACATGGGTATGTGTAGGAACATTTGCACTGAGATCCTCTAAGCTTTAAGCAGGAATTCTTTAGAGTGAAAAATCTGTGATCACTTAACAGTGATCACTTAATTTGCTGTATCTGTATACCCTCTTTCCTTCAAGCACCTCAGCATGGCATGCATGAGAACAATCCCATTTTATCCTCACAGGATCACTGTGTGATAGGATGGGTTGAGATATCATGATTGGCCTAAAGCTAACCACTGATTATCAAGGCTGAGACACAAATTGAACCCAGTTTTCCTGGATCCTGGTATGACACTGTCCTGAGAATTCCCCACACTGTTTGCAAGTGTGTGGCACTGTCCCAGGTATTCCACACTCCATTTGCAAGTGTGTCTGCTTACAGAGCATTCACACATATAGATCACTTGCAAATTGAAAATAGACCACTGCAAATTGAAAACAGGACTGTTGGCTTTTTATCTACCCCACTCCTGTGTTTTTAACACTGAAGGATCTACAAAAATTAAAAGATGCAACTTTTTACTTTGTTAGTATGGCTGTTAAAATCTTACATGTAGAGCTGTTGTTATATAAAGGGATGAAAATACTGCTAGTAAAAGGGGGCACACACAGAAACAATAAAAGCTGAGAGTCTTGTTTCTCTTGGTATCTTCCAGCCAGCTGGAGTATGGAGGTTTTGATTCCAGCAAGGCGCGGAAGCATAGTTCAGTGAACAGGCTTGTTTCATTGAGAAAAATGCTACTGCAAAATAGAATGAGGAGTCAGCTGTCCAGAACTCTTTTCCAGCTGGAATAATGCTGAACCATTATTAATCAGGATGAAACCACTGCAGATTGTAAAACTTCAGGCAAATTGCTTAATAATGAATTATTTAGGATTATTTAGGATGTTTTCTTAGGATTTTTGAAATGGGCTTCTAAACATCCCACCGAGCAACTTATTTCCTGCTGATGCTTGCAGATACAGCCACCCCATGTTGCTGCCTTTTGCAAAGCAACCACATTTCTGTGGTTTGGAGACAGGTGAGGCTCTAGGAACAGCATATAATTTGAATCCTTTCTGTCCCAAGAAGCCATGACTGACATAGGAATCAGCAGCCGACTGGGAAGATGGGCATCATCTTGGCTCAGTTTTAAAAGGGAATGTTGTAGGCTGGATGCGTCACAACCAGCCTAGCTACTCTCCTCCCCCTGAATGTTTGTTTGCTTTTTGTCCATCTTTTCCTGCACAGAACTCTGGATGGCATCTTCTCTGGACTTCCCTGGAAAGTAAGTTCGATTGGGCTGGGCTCTAGTGACTTGCTTGGGGCTGCCTCGTGTCCTCCCTTCCCATCTGTTAGTAACACCAGTGAGCTAACTCCTGGCTTAAGGCAGTGCTAGTCTGGGCATTTCTTGAATAAGTTGTAGGGCAGGAGGTCATTGGGGAGGTACTGCTTTCCCTCTTCCCAATGAGTGTTCAGATGTGACCACTCTGAACATGGTGACCCGCCCCTAACCCTGGGGAAAGCTGGTTGTGCCTGGTCACCTGTGAACTTGATGTTCATGTGGCCATCATAAGGGCAGAAGTATATAGACTCCTTCCCCAGAAGCATGAAAAGCACCAAACATTGTGTTCCAAGAGGCACAGAATATTGAGGGCATTTAAGCATCAGTTAAGAATGGGGGGTGGAATTGCCCCCAGTTTATAGTATCATGCATGCGGAGAGGAATAGGGTTGAGGGCTGTGTGCTGTGAAACTTGCATTCCCCAGCCCTGAACCCTTGCACTGCAGCTGCCTGGGCACTGGACATTAGCACTAGACTGCTGGGGTTGGGGGCCAGATAAGCAAAAAGCTATTCATCTATTCCTGGAGCTCAGCAATGCTGCTCTATTGTATTAGGGAAATAATATTTTTTCTTTTAATCATTCCTCCTCGTGCACCAATTCATTGCGTGCCCCCCAAAACTATTTTTGGTGTTGTGATCCACCACAAACACGTAAGAAATGCTGAGTTTACCATGTGTGCAGACATTACCAATCAAATATCTCCATTTCATAAGAACTTTTGAAAATGTCCAGTACTTCAGAGATTTCAGAAATCCATATAACCAGTTATCTTCCTACATTGTAATTCTTAAAGACTCTGGAGTTGCCTTGAGAACTGGTCAGCCTAAGTGCTTAGAAGCCAGGGGAAAAAGTGAAGCCAAGAGGAAATTCACATAATTTAGCTCACCACTTTCACACCCCAGGTTGGGAGTTGTTTTTATTATTGCGAAATAAAACAGGAGTCCAGCATGGCAAAGACTAACAGAATTTATTCCAGCGGAAGCTTTCGTGAGTCAGTGCTCACTTCATCAGATCCATCTCTTAAAAGTGGAAGTCTGTCTGTCACATATAAACATTAATAGCTTACCACCAAAAATTAATCAGGAATTCAGTAGGTAGTTCTAGGCAAGTCTTCACAGTTTGACACTCCCCTCCACACATACACAAACTCACCCCTAGCACCGCCAGTCCCCGATACCCTGGTTGTACAGCTTATCACCAGGTGACAAAGCTCAGTTCTCCTGGAGAAAATGGCTGCTTTTGACGTGGCCTCCATTGCATTATACTCCACTGAGGTCCCTGCCTGCCCCAAATCCCATCCGGCTCCACCCCCAAGTCTGCAAGTAGTTCCCAACCCAAAGCTGGCAACCCTACTGATCCCTGTTATAGGCGAGGGCAATAATAATGGCCTGCAAAATGATCTATATTTCCCCAAATTAAATTTCTGTGCACCTACCCAGAATGTGATAACTCTGAAGGCAAATATATGCGTTTTATCACTTTAACTACTCAACGATATGGGCCTACTCTGTTCTGACCAGATGTAGTATAGTAACATCGTGGATGGGGGGGGCACTAAGCCCTCAGAGTTTGTTAGAACACGTGTGAGGCTGGCCTCCATTTGTGGTGCGCCAGCTGCCTTGCTATTGGATGGCGGCCCTGTTGCCAAGCCCTAAGTTGCCAAGTCATAACCCTGGCAACCTGAGGCTTGCTGAGAGAATGGCAGTCTGGTTGTCAAGAGCAACAGGGAAAGGACCAGAAGGATCCCTCTGTGTCCCACAAGTGGGAGGGCCTATTAAGCCCTTATTAGGTTGGGCTGAGGAGGAGTCCCCTGTGCTCATTCCCAGCCCACTGGACTGGGAAAGCAAGAGAGCCAGTGGGGAATAACAAGGTATGGAGGAACCTTACTATTTGCTGTTTTTACTTGCTTCATTTATAGTCTGCCTTTCTTACTGAGACTGGCAGCAGATTACACAAGGTAAAAGAATGATGCCATAAAAATGTAATAGAAGCAATGCATAAAAACTGGATTACAAAATGACAAGAGCAACGGGAAAATGACAGCATGATAAAGCCAGTAAACAATGCAACAAGGCTGCATTACAAAATTAGAAAACTGCAAGAAAAATGCTAGTAGGCATACAAAAAATGCAATAAAAAATCATAAATATTCAGAGACTCCAAAACTTTCACCTTAATTGCCATCATGGTGTAGTGATTAAGTGAGCTAGGCTTGATTCCCTATTCCTCCACCTGCAGCCAGCCAGGTGACCTTGGGCTCCTGACAGCCCTAGTAGTATTGTTCTCATTGAGCAGAAATATCAGGGCTCTCTCAGCCTCACCTACCTCACAGGGTGTTGTGCGGAGAGGAAAGGAAGGCGATTGTAAGCTGCTTTGAGACTCCTGATAGAGAAAAGCAGGGTATAAAAACACCTCTTTACAAAAGTGCCTTCCTGGTGCAGTCCCTTCACCTCCATGACCCCTGTCAAACAAGGATACAACATTTGACCAAAAGAAGCATGTGCATTCATTTTTCTTGAATGTATTAATTCCTGCACACACAAAGAAAGGGATTACATGGTTTCTTTTTCTTGCCCTTTATTATGGTCAAACTTTCTAGCAAGTAATGATATACATGACAAAAGGAGTATTATATCAGTTAACTTACCTCTATAAACCCTTTGGGCTTACCTCACATTTTTCAGTCTGTGGCCCCCTTCAAATGTGTTAGAGCCCCCCAAGGGAAGGTATTAAGAATCTTCTGAGATACAACCTACCACTCTGCTCAGTAAAGTTTGAAACTTTCCTCCAGCCTAGGGGGCCTCCCTCCAAGTTAGAAGAGCTGGAGAACATGCCCTGGAGTTGAAAATGAGTCATGGCAACCCCTTCCATGAGATATTTTAGGCAAGAGATTTGCCATTACCTTTCTCTGCACAGTAAGCCCAGTCTAATTTTGGTGGTCTCCCATCCAAGTACAAGCCCTGACTAAGCTGGGTTATTTAAGCTGCTCCTCTAGTGGCACAAAATTAGACTTAGAATCATAGAGTTGGAAGGGACTTCCAGGGTCATCAGCCCCCTGCACATGGTAGGAACTCACAACTACCTGCCTACCCACAGTGACCCCAATTTCATGCCCAAATGATCATCACCACCACAAAAAAATCTCCAGAATCCAGCCTGGCCTGGAGGAAATTCACCTACCATCCCATAGTGGCAATCAGCAATTCGCTGGGTATGCAAGGATGGGCCACAAGAGACAAACACTGGCACATCCCTTCTTGCCTACGCACTCCACTAATCACTAGATGCTAAATTGGAAGAAGGCTCCTTAGAATAGAGCAAGGCTTAAAACTTGGCTGAGTGGATTGGTAGGATACATGCCTCAGGCAAGTCTTGCTCTATTTGCCCTGTTACTTTTTTTTACCCCTGGACTGAATCTTTATCCTCGGCCAGCTCTCTGTTTCTTGCTGCTTTTATTGCTTTTCTAGGCTTCTCCGTACTTTAGTGATGCCTGATTGACTGTTTCCTTGTTTCAGCCTTGTCACTGGTCTCTCCAGCTATGGGCCCAGCGCCATTATTACTTATAAGAAACCTGGCGGGTGGGATGGAGGTATCCATGAGAGAATCTTTCATTTTCCTCACAAGAAAATCAAAATTGCTTTATAACCTACAGACTTCTAGGTGTTTCCAAATTAGGAATAGGTTTGAATGGTTTTCCCCATCACTACTGTAGGTGCTGATATAGCCTTTCTGATGGTAGGTTTCCCCACATTTTCTCTGTCCCATTTCTGCCCCTCCCCTGCCCCCATACACACATGGTAACAATTTCCCCCTCTGCCACTGCAGGAGTTTTTAAATTGGCTGTGGACATGGTATTATAGCTTGGTAAAATTATAAGCTTGGTGTAGTGGTTAAGAGTGCAGACTTCTAATCTGGCGAGCTACGTTTGGTTCCACGCTCCCCCACATGCAGCCAGCTGGGTGACCTTGGGCTCGCCACAGCACTGATAAAGCTGTTCTGACCAGGGCTCTCTCAGCCTCACCCACTTCACAGGTGCCTGTAGTGGGGAGAGGAAAGGGTAGGAGATCGTAAGCCGCTTGGGGACACCTTCTGGTAGAGAAAAGCAGCATATAAGAACCAACTCTTCATCTTCATAACAATCTGCCTACAGCTATTCCAAATTTTAATTTTTTTAAAAAAGCAAGTCCCTAACACCTGTTGTGGAGATATAGGAGGAAAGGTATGCCCACAACAAAAGAGTATCTCAAAACTGAAAGCTGGGGATTCACAGAACCTGATATACAGGCTGTTATAGCGATATAATACTGCCATTGCCTTTTTAAAAGTCCTTTGTGGAGAGCTGCTCCAGGGGGCAGGGGAGGGGAAGTAGCACTGATGTGGATAGAACTGGGAAGATCTGGACTTTTCCATCCACATGCATGCCACCCTGGCCACGTGGTGATCTTTCCCAAAACAAGGCTGCAAGGCAGGCTTGAGAAACGATTGATGGGAAACCCTAGAAGGTTCATGAAAGCTTCACAGTGCTGTGGGGAAGTGGCATGAAAAACTCCTGTTCAATTGCATCTAATCCGGGGCCCCCGTCTGTTCTCTCAAAGCACTGAATCAGCTCCCTCTGCAAAGACCTGGAGGTAGAATTCATTCCCTGCTGTTCTCCCCAGCACTCCAAGGTATATTGCCTCTGAACACGGATGTTGCATTTGTTATAGCCTGGGAGAGGCACACCCTCTATGAAACTGTCTGATATTTCTGTGTAAGTCCTGACTACCACTCTATGGTCACCAGATCTCCACACCTGAAATTAAAAAGGTCAAGGTCAAACACTCTCAGACTTAATAAGATGGCAAATTCACCGATATTTGCATAACAGGGCTTTCTGGATAAGGGAAAAAATATATCAGTATTCTGAATCCTCCTCCCCATAGAAGTGGGACTACCCTTAGGTCAACATCCGTCCCCTTTCTCTGAATACTGGATTGTGTTAATACTTGATGTGTTAATTACTACCCTGCTGGAAGCCATTCCAATCAAAGAAGGCTACACACCTTGTATATATATATGTATATATAATGTTAATAATATGCAAGACCTTCCAGTCCTGTGTGGATGCTGAGGTTTGTCGTCAGGTGGCTCAGACTCTCTGTTGTGTCTGTGATTGGAACAATGCATGAGCAGTGCAGCAGCCAGCCTCAGTTGCAACCCTGCCATGGGTGTAAAGAGGTGGTGATTTAGCACACATGCACACACAGCTACTCCTCGGCTTCTCTTCCCAAACCAGGTGCTGCTTCTGATCCTGCTGACCCCGGGCTCCCTGTGCCAATCCGGAGTGAGTAATGAAATTCAAGCCCTTCGGCTCCGGCAAGGATGCTGTTTCCATGAGCCCATGTGATGCTTCGATAGTACAGCAGCTGCAGCTCTTCCTTTCTCCCGTTCTTCCATAATCTCGGGGCTGTCATGGCGACTCCCAACAATGTGACTCCCACCAACTGCAGCTGGTGGCCTATTTCAGCCCTGGAGAACGATGCAGGCAAATCCATGGAGAATGAGGAAATCCAGGACCCGGCACACCCTGCTTTCCGATCTAAGGACAGGCTGGTTTTGTACCACTGGACCCAGTCATTCAGCTCACAGAAGGTAAAGGCTCCAACTGGATTCAGGAGGGAGGGATGTCAGCCGGTTGTTACTGTGTGCAAAATTCCTTGGATGTGGAGGAGAATGTGAAGCCGGTAAACAAAAGCAGGTTGCTTTTTCCCCTGGGGGATGCCCGGGGGAGCAGCTGGGAGGGCAGGGTGTAGTTGGAACCGAGGTGTGTTTTATGTCTGCATTTCAGCAGCTTCAACAGTATTGAGGTTGGAGGCAGGGGGAGGGGAGCACTGTCTTGTCTTCTTTTTATTTGAGGCGACGGGAGGGGGTGTCAGGTTTTTTGTGTAGCGTTTGGCAAAGCTTTGACGGATGAGTTGAAATCTGAAATGAATAGGGGTAAGTGAAGAGGGGCATAGAAGAATGAACCTTTAAATATTTAGCAGGTGACAATGGTGGAAGTGTGGCAGGGGAACATACAGTGGGGCTTAGATCCTGAATACATATTGTAGAACAGGGCAGCATGAGATTCTCAGAACTGTATTGAACAACCCGTTCACTTCTGAGACTGCAGTATTCAGACCAAAATCCTGTTTCCTGGGTTTTTTTGTCTGCCCACAGGAGCTGCATGTTTAGGTTTTTGTTTTAACCTGAAAACAAATGGTGTCTCTCTCTCCCCACTCCTGATTTCTGAATACTCCACTATAGGATAAGAATTTATACAGGATGAAACGCACCTGGCCTTATTGCAGACCAATGTACCCACCACCAGCTATATCTCTTTGCATTCATTATATATAGGAGTTGAATTATGCATGGGGGAAAGATGAATGGACAGGTTTCTTCAAGGAACAAGGGCCTCTAGTTTCCCTTGGAAGTGGAAGGATCTCTCCTCTGGAAAACTATGTGGGTTGAAGTGTGACTCCCCTTTCCATGCACACAAACATGCACACAAAAAGAAATCCATGGAGCAGGGCTAAAGCAACTTGTTCCACATTCAAAGGGCATGACTCTGCCTGTCAAGCAAAGTGTGCCACCCCTTTTTCTCCCTGTTCCTCTTTCTTCCTCTTTCTTCTCGCATGATAATCTCTCTCCTTTCAGGAGGCTTTCTTGATCTCTTTTTCCCTGCCTTTGCCTGGGAAGGAAACAGTTAACTAGCCACTCATACATGCTGTTCTACAACTAGTCCAGAGCTGGCCCCACCTCTGCCAGAACTGATGGGACTTCATAGGCAGCAGATTGAGCAAGTTAAAGGGGCAGCGCACAAATCTGCCAATGTAAACCAATCTAGTTCGATAAAGAGGGTTTTTTTATTTTTAATTGCTTGCAGAGAAAGGCCTTGAACTGTGTGCATTGCATTGAGTTCTTAAGGAAACTCTGAATTAAAATGCAAAAGCACAGCTCTGGATTCATGCTCCTTTTGGCATGAAACAGGTCTGCTTAGAATTTCCATATGCCATATATTAATCAATATAGCTTCACCCTCCCTGGGTGCAGATACCAAATTCTCCTTGAGGTTGAGTAATCAAATCCTAGCATGCTCAGAACACAACTTGGCATTTCTGGCTAAGAAAATAAGCTGTCATACAGGAAGCCCCTGGTTCAAGTTTTGCTTCTGCGAAATTTTGTCTCACTACTCACAGGCTCACCCACCCCAATCTGTAATAAGGGAACAATACTGGCCTGCCTTAAACGGATGTCATATGGGCTACAACAAATGCATGTGAAGTGCTTTGAATTCTGAAAGAACTGTGCAAATGCTAAGCACTATTACTATTTTAGGATCGGCGGCTTCTTCTAGGATTATTGCATAGGCATTTCATTCCCTGTGGTGTTCATGATGTCCGGTACCTGCAGAAAACAGAGCATACACATTGCTAGGTATACACATACCCCTCCCTCCCCAAAAAATTATTTCAAGATACCACAGTGGTGGACACGAATAACAGTGTCTAGCAGAATGGGCTTCCTTATTTGTTGTGTTAAGTACCACAGCCAGAGCATTCAAGGAGCATGCCAGTGTTCTCCTAAAGCAATTTCCTTTCATAGAGATGACTCTTCCAGGCCAAGGAATCCTCCATTGCTTGCAAGGGATTATGCCAATGGTAAAACTAGTTAGAACAAAGCTTTGATATGTCCTCGTGGGTTCTTCTCAGTGGGCCTGGTATTCTGCACTCAAATGACCAATTTCTGCAACTACGAACACTTGGGAGAGGATCTCAGTTGTTCGTAGAATATTTTGTTTTGGGGAGGTATTGATTTACTTCATTTATAGCGTACCTTTCTCCCCAATGCGGAAAACAAAACAATGTAGATAATTTCCCCCTCCTTCATTTTATCCCTACAACAACCCTGTAAGGCAGATGAGGCTGAGAGCATGGGACTGGCCCAAGGTCACCTAGTAAACTTCCATGGAAGAATAGGGATTTGAACTTGGGCCTCCCAGGTCCTAGTCCAGCACTTTAACCCCTGCACCATGCTAACATTCACTTTTATTTGGAGAGAAGGTTACTGCTTATGACGCCCTCTTTCCTAGATCTCTTTGCCCAGTGTTCCCAGATTCTTGGATTCTAGTTGAGGTTACTTATAGTGAGGGAGATACATTTTGTATATGATCCAAAATGACCCTTTTTAGTAGGGAAATCCATGGCTTGCCAGAAACTGTGAAGTCTGAGGTTAGGACATATCCTGGTGAGCCTTAGAGAACTACCACAGGTAGGTACATGCTTAGGATTCAGAGCCCTCTTCGACACAGAAGGAAATAAGGACGTATAACTTCAGCCCTTACTATCAGCATGAAGCTTCTGAATTGTCAGTGCCTGGCATAAATATGGGGGCATGTGGAATTCTGCCTTTACCTAATAAACAGCAGTAGTTTCTGCCTGCTGTATTTCATGCTTTAACTTTCAGCTTCAGCCATTGACTCTGACAATCCATGGGTGCAGAACACACTACCTAGGTCTAGAGATTCTGGTGCAAGGCCCTAGTAAGTCCCAGCATTTTTTACCATTACCACTTCACATAGTTCAGGAGTGAGTCTTTGAATGGAAAGTGGGCTGTGTTTGCAAGCAAAGCACAAAGTGTGCGACAAAATGTACTTTGCCAAATCAGCTCTGTGTCTGGTGGCCACCTTGCATAATGAATTTTGGACTTCTCTGCGCTGTGTGTATTTCTCCTTGGGTATATTTTTCCTGTTAGCATGTTCCATTTATTTTGAGATCAAGGGAAGAGGGAAGATCCTCACTTCCCATTCTGTGATCTGCCTTCTAACCGCTGGCTGAACTCCTGTGGTGTCACATAAGCCCAGAGAAGTGATATGGAGGCAGGAACTGAGAGAGTGGGTGAGGCTGAAAGGAAGCTCTGGGCTGTACATGTCATGGGTAGGACAAAAGTAGAACAAAAGGAAGAAGTGGAAGGAAGGAACAAATAAAAGTAGGGCTCATGCCACACACTTTGGATAATGTACTTTCAATGCGCTTTTGCAGCTGGATTTTCCTGTGCAGAACAAGATAATCTACTTCGAAAGTGCATTGAAAGTGCATTATCCAATGTGTGCAGATGGGTTGAGTAGTTTCAGGTAGGCCTAAGGAAGGATGTGGCCACTAATAGGATGGAGGGAAAGCAGACTAAAGGGAAGTTGAAACAATCTTAAATGATAAAAAATAGAGCCTCCTTTCCAAGCACTGGCTAAGCTGCTGTGGTACCACAGACTGTTTTAAAGAAAACGTCTCACACCAGGCCCAGTGTCAGAACTGGTTATATGATATTTACAGGAATGGTTGAGGGGAGTCGAGGGCAACTTACCTTCTTCCCTTGCAAACCATTTTCTCTTGTATGAAAAGAAAGGATACAAACCCCTTAGTGAGAAGGAGTGTGGCCGCTTGAAGAGGGCTGACCAGAATAAACTAGCTAAATGCTAGTCCATTTGCAGAGCTCCTGTGATGTCACGGAGTCTTGGGGGATGGCTGGATAGAGAGCAACCAAAAGCAGTGGCTAGGGAAGGGGGGGGGCTGAAAGGGGAATTCAAGGATGTGCCAAAAAAAAGAAGTCCTGAGGGGAAGTAGCTGGCAGGGGGAAATTTACTGCAGCACTATGAAGAGAACAGAGGGAACTCTTTGTGTGTGTTTGTGTGCATACACCTGGATCACGGAAAAGGTCAGGGAACAGGTAGATAGAAATCTACCTGACTGCGAGTCAAACTAGCCCCCACCCCTGTTTCTCTAACTGTTGTCCGAATTTCTAAGGTGCTGCTGGTGAGGTATGGAGGGAGAGGCAATATACCCTCTGGACTCCACTTGCCCTGAAACTACAATTAAGAAATTGTATGACCATAAATTTCATACTGATGAAATTCATTCATCAGACTCAGTAGCTGAGGCAAAACTCTGAGGTTGGCTCATGTGCATGCTCAAAAGTTGATTATTTTGACTTCTATCTTGGACAGTGAAAATCCTGGCTTGCTAAAACTGACTTAATATTGTTGGGAATAATTTCTGATTTTTTGTTTTTGTATTTATTCAGAAAAGAAAGAGACACTACATATTAAAGAGTGTAGAAAAGATAAAGACACTATGTATTCCATTTACAGAATTATAAATATTATAAGCCGACATCTCATAATACATCTTAATTTGTTCCCCTTTGACCTCATCAATACTACTGCAGAGTATACCTATTATTCATTTTATTTATTTATTTATTTATTTATTTATTTATTTATTTATTTATTTATTTATATTTTTATACCGCCCTTCCCTATGGCTCTGGGCAGTTTACATAAAACATTTTTGAACATTCACATAGAACACTATCAAAATCACTATAACAGTATAACAATAACAACAACACATCAACTGGAACAATTAGAATGGCACTTCAACAATAACTTGACAATCCCTCAGTAGGTTCGGTCTCTCAGTCTGGGGGCACCTGTAGGTGTTATGGCTCAGTCGGCCCCACCAAATGCCTGGTGGAAGAGCTCCCCCCCCCGAGCTATTTCCCCCCGAGTTAATATATTTCCATGACATTGTTGGGAATGCCCTAAGCTGTTCTAGATATCTGATGTGCTGGAGCCAACCATCTTCTGGGAAGCCTTCTTCCAGTCCCGGGAAATATCCTTGAATGTAAGGGGCTCTTCCACTTGAGGAAGAAACCACCTGAGATTGGAGGAAGGCTTCAAGTGTTGCTCTGAGGAGTGGCAGGACAGGGAGTAGGATCTGCTCTAAGAACTCCTCCACCATCAGGGGATGATACTAATATGTATGGAAGAAGTGTATGCAGCCAGTCATGGAGAAAGGTGTTATGACACACTATATATACAGAATTATGTTTTAATGGGTTTTAATGGGATTTTATTGTTTTTATGAATCTCTTGTCAACTGCCACGAGACCTTTGAGAGCGGCGGTATATAAATATAAAGATAAATAAATAAAATAAAATAAATAAGAAAGGGGAATGTCACATGGTTGCCCAGGCAACTCCCTCCCAACATGTCCAGGAACAACTATGTGGCAATTTAGGACTCCTGATAAAAGGAATCTGTGCCTGCCTGTCATAATTGGTAACCTGATTGCAATTTCAGCTGCAGAGAATTCACCCACTAATTACTTTTTAAATAGCCTGGTGAATTAGGTTAACTTTGAGGACTGGGTATGTTTCCTTGGTTGTATGATGTTTCAAAGTTCTGTTAGTGTTGTTGCGTTGTTTGTGTTGTGTGAGGCTGAGCTTGGCTGGAGTTTTTTGTTTGGAGAGTCATTTATCAATCCATTTCTGTCCCACTCCTCCATCTCAATGATCCACCTAATCTAATGTCATTAAAGATATCTGTCAAGCATGATCACAAAAATTAAAAGAAGAGTCCCGGAAAATAAGGGAATTAAACAGCAAACTAAATTGTCCCAGCCCAATTCTATAGCAACCAGAAGGAAAATAAAATATAAAGCAGTAGCATCTAGCCAACTTCCATGTTTTCCATCAAAAGCTCTCCTATGCAGAACAGTTTTGACATCTCTAAAGTAGAAGGGTGCTGGTAGTCAGATGGACAAAGGAGAAAATCCTGCCCCTGGAGGAGTTCCTACCTTAATTCTGTCAGATTGTCAACTGCCCCCCGGAGGCACGCCTGGCCTCGACCAGGGGCAGGGCTTTTTTGGTCCTGGCCCAACCAGGTGGAATGAGCTCCTGGAAGACGTGAGGGCCTGACAGAGCTGTCAATGTTCCGCAGGACCTGTAAGATGGAGCTCTTCCACCAGGGATTTGGTTGAGGCCAGGCCAGGAAGATCGGATCCCTCTCTGTATAGGGCCCTGTATAAGCCCTATAGTGGCACTGGCCTCAGTCAGGTGGGCATGGGTGCCTCTCCCGGGGATGATGGTGGACTACTGGGGACCAGTACAGTCTGGTGTCATCGACTGTGGACAGGGTGATGGGGAGGGAAACAAATTAGTTTGTCCACCATGAGGATTGCTGATACAGACCAAGAGAATTGAGCCTCACCTTGGCTCCCAGCTGTGCTTGGGGAAAGGTTGCTGGCTCTTTACCCCATCCCACTTAACAGGTGGATTGACTCAATGTGATAGAGAGGGCAGGACTGAAACAGCTTGGCCAAAGATTTAAGATAATGAAGAATACAAAATTCTGGGGCATTCTCCTGCCCCTTCCCGCTGACAGTGCTGACGGATGTGGGGATGGCAAGGATTTGTGATTTTACAGTGATCTGCTGGCCCTTCCAGGTCGAATAGGTAACAGTTCATCAAGGTGAGCCATTTTCTATTGAGAAAATGACAAGGCAAGGAAGGATTAACTCTCACTGCACTGCAGCCACAATCCAAACCGCCCCCTCCCCATGACTGATTTGTAACATTCAAATAAATGTCACATGACCTGTTCATGGATTTCCCCCATAATATGAAGCTTGACGATCCTCCTCAGAATAAATCCCCCTAATCCTCTCCACCACAGGCTGTCTTTTGACTGGCTCTTCTTCTTCTTTTGCACATACAGCCAGCTTGGTGTGGTGGTTAAGAGCAGCGGCCTCTAATCTGGAGAACCAGGTTTGATTCTCCACTCCTCCTCCACATGCAGCCACCTAGGTGACCTTGAGCCAGTCCCAGAGCTCTCTCAGCTCCATCTACCTCACAGGGTGTCTATTATGGGGAAAGAAAAGGTAGGCAATGGTGAGCCACTCTGAGATTCCTTCAGGTAGTAAAAAGCCGGGCACAAAAAGCCCACATTTCATCTAAGTAGGAAAACACCCAAATTTGACTGCCGCCAAGAATTTCTGTGGCCTGCACGGGTGGCTGGGAGTTCCATTTGGAGCCACCAGTGATGAGGTTGTATGAAAAGTGCTGGGCTAGATTCTTTGCAGGCTCCTGTCTTTCAGATCATTACCTCCAGCTTCACCCTCTCGTGTTCCATGTGCCTAGAGAGCTCCAAGATACGAGCGGCGCCAAACTGCAGCTTCTGCTGCACCGCTCGATGTGAGTGGGCGGAATGAAATGAGGCTTACTGCGTTTTTTAAAAGCCAGCCCCTCCTAATAAAGTGGTTGGCAACAAGATGCGCTGGGGACGCCGCAGAACCTTTACCGCTAGAGATTTTAAACAAAAGGACCCTAAACAATCTGCCAAGGATGCTCTGAGTATGAGATTAATTCCCTCTGACACCTTGGGGTCACTTCAGAATATGTGGGCTGAGAAGAACCGATAGTACATTTGAGCTTAGCCAAAAGGCTGAGAATATGTGGACTTATTTGCGCTGAAACCTCATATCAGTCTTATAGGAGTGTCGCAGGATTACAAGAGTCACTGAAAAAGATGATTGTACTAGGAAAAGCGGAAGGCAGCAGGAAAAGAGGAAGACCCAATGTGAGATGGATGGACACCATCAAGGAAGCCAGGGCCCTTAGGCTGCAAGACCTAAGCAAGGTTATTAATGATAGGATATCCTGGAGGACATTGATTCATAGGGTTTCCATAAGCCAGAAGTGACTTGATGGCACAACACACACAGGGTTATCAACTTCCAAGTGAGCTTGGAGTTCTCCCAAAAATACATCTGTTCCACTGCGGAGATCAGTTCCCCTGAAGACAATGGCCACTTTGAGGGGTGGATCATATGCATCATCCTCACTGAGTTTTTTCTCAGACTCCATTCTCCCCAGGCACAGCCCCAAATCTCTTGGACAGGGATTCCCAACCAGGGTCCACAGACCTCTGGGGGTCCATGGGAACTTCAGAGGGGATCTGCAGCCTTTTCCCCTCCTGCCTTAATGTTCTTGCCCACAAGCTAGGGGACCAGCCACTTCCATTGCTCCTCCTTCCCAAGCATGAGAGAGTTCTCTTGTGGCTTCTGCACCTGGAAGAGGGCAGAGCCTGTACGTCTACTCCCATCTTAAACCACCTCCTGTCTCTATCCCCCTCAGTCCTCCTTAAGCCTGCCTATTCACGTGGGTGGTGATGTCACTTCTGGGAAGGAGCAGGACCTTCACAAAGTGCTATGGCATAGAGTGCAGCCTCCGAAGGTGAAATGATCTCTGTCATCAGGAAATGAGTTGTAATACTGGGAGATCTCCAGGTCCTACCTGGAAGCTGGCAATCCTAGCTGGTTGTAAGCATCAGTGAGATAAATGCCAAGGAAGTGCTTTTGACACCTGGAATTATTTATATAAATTCTAAATATTATTCTTAATACCATCAAAGATGGCATAATCTATCCTGTTTTTATCCTGTCCTTTCTCCAAGGAGTTCAGGTGGCATACGTGGGTGTCTGCTATTCCATTTCATCCTCAGAGCATCTCTTTAAAATTAAATGAGGTGGAGGGACAACCTGATAGGGCAAAGATCATTCAGAAAGGACCAGGGTTAACATTCGTAGGTTGTCGCCTACTTCTAGTACTTTAATAGTGATCCATGCAAGGTTGGTGCCCAGTTTGTTTGTACATTTCAGTTATTCTTGAGATCAAAACACTTCAGTCTGTTTAGAGGAAAACAGCCTTGCAGTTATTTAGTGTTTTCTGCGCCCTGAATCAACACAGCACACAAATTCATCTTCTTATTTATTGCTGGGATAAATTCTGCACATAAATTGTTTGTCATGGCCATGGCACAGGCTGCAGAAGCAACAAGAAATTAAGGTGTTCTAGAATAGCAGAAATGGAGTGGTGATGATCTTCACCTGGGGTGGCCACTTGGTCCTGGACCAGTCCTGGTTGTCATGTGGCTTCCTCTAACTGAGTGCCAAGGAAAAAGAAGAGAAAGAGCTTAACTCCCCAAAAATGAATCAAGGAACCAAAACGGTTAAAAGAATATGAACTTGGAGCCTTGTGTTATACGTGTTTTACAAAAGAAATTAGAATTAGAATGCATGTGAGTTGGCTCCGCAACGTATTTGAGTATTCATGAGCTGGACACTTCAAGGAAGGTACATATAAAGCCACCACCTTACTACCACTGCATCTGACCAGGGCCCACAGTGAGAAATAAAGAGGTCTCTACAATTCCTATCTAGTCCTACATCATAGTGTATATGACTACAGATTCTACTGTGTCCTTTTCATTATTTTATAGAATGTAATACATGTCTAGAACCTATGTATTTCACATTTTATGTATGCTTTTATTTGCCCAACCGCTGAAGAAGGTGGCAGCACCAAAACACCATCTGGTCTAAGCCACTGGGTCCTCAGTTTGCTATTGGTTGAATTGATTTTACATGTGAGCCTATCAAGGTTTCAACCTTCTTTGTAAATAAATGCCTGCATTTCATCTAACCTCATCTAACTGTGGCCATCATGTGGATGTCTATGGAGAAGTGACTTCTATCTGGAAATGTTAGAAGACGTCCTTCCCTGTCATTTCAGCCAAATGGTAGATATTGTACTAATTATTAGAGAAGCATTATATCCATGAGTCAGAAATCCAGAGTTCTGCTTGCCCTTGCTAGTTTCTTTTACCCAGCTACTCTCTCACACACACACTCTCTCTCAGTCTTTCAGCAAGAACAGCAAAGATAGCCAAAGCAGTTGAGTCGTGCTCCCGACCAGCAGAGCTACTGAACAGCGTGGGCGGTGAAAGAATGCACATGATATGTCTTTCCTGTCTCAGCAAATCCTGGCACCTGCCGAAGAAAACTGTGATCTAGCTGAGCTAAACAAAATGCCCCCTCTCACACAGTCCAATACTTAAATAATCTGGCAATGGAATTGTCAATCCAATGACACAGAAGCGTAAAGGATGAAATTCACCCGCATTGGTTATGCCAGCTAAAGCTAGCAAACTGGGACATGCCGCTATTCAGTGCAAACACCAGAAGAAGAAGAAGAAGAAGAAGTAGAATTGGTTCTTCTATGCCACTGTTCTGTACCTGAAAGCATCTCAGTGGCTTACAATCAGCTTCCCTTTCCTCCCCACAAGGGATACCCTATGAGGGAGGTGAGGCTGAGAGAACCCTGATATTACTGCTTGGTCAGAACAGCTTTATCAGTGCTGTGACGAGCCCAAGGTCACACTGCTGGCTGCATGTGAAGGAAGAGCAGGGAATCAAACCCGGCTCACCAGATTAGAAGTCTGCTGCTAACCACTACACCATGCTGGCTACCAAGAACTGACTGGGGCAATCCTTCTGGTGTGACAGTCTGCATTTAAGCAGATTGTATCTGCATCTCAATAGAGTATTTGCTGTTTATAATTCAATTCACAGCACATCTGCAGAAAACTCAGTTCTCAGAGGTAGCCATGAGATCACACTGCATTTGGGGCACAAGCATAAAATTCACGTGAGAATCTTGAGACTCTGCCATTGCAAAATTCAGGGTGATAGATAGCACATATAAATGCTCATTTTCCCCTCCTCCCATTTCCACCCGTGAAAATCTGTATTATACACTTAACTATATGAAATGCTGGAAGTTCTGTAAACATTGACCATGGAATTGGATTTCAATCAACACAAGGCCACCAGGAAAGGGAGGCACACTTCATTTTCAAAGGAGTCCCTAAGCAGCTTAGAAACACCTTTTCTCTCCCCACAACAGACACCCTGGGAGGATGGTGGGCCTAAGAGAACTCTAGCAGACCTGGTCAGTGTGAACGCTCCTAAGAGAACTGTGACTAGTCCAAGGTCACCCTGCTGGATGCATGTGGAGGAGAAGTGGGTAATCAAACCTGGTTTTCCAGATTGGAGACTGCCGCTCTTAACCACCATACCACACTGGCTCTTAGACTCCCCTCATGCTGTTTTTTCTAATTTGAAATGGTCCCAATATGTCACTACTTGTCTCATGGGAGCAAACATAGAAGTGTTTGCATTAGAAGCCCTATGCCTGCTCCAATAGGAGGGCAAATGACTGTTCAGATTAGGGAGGCATGCTGGGAAGGGCTCATGGGAAATGTAGGCCAAGGACATCTGGACATGGAGATCCAATTTGCCAACCCCTCAGGGGTAGTCAAACTGTGGCCCTCCAGATGTCCATGGACTACAATTCCCAGGAGCCCCCTGCCAGCGAATGCTGGCAGGGGGCTCCTGGGAATTGTAGTCCATGGACATCTGGAGGGCCGCAGTTTGACTACCACAGATTGGAAATCTCTTGGGTTTTTTTCATCTCAGTTTCTACTGTTCAATAAAGTCTAGAACTGGGTTCCATTTTCTTCTGAATTCCGATGCTGATTTGTTATGTATTAAGTGTGTCATTTTTGTCATTGTCTCATACTCGATCAATTTAGTTAACCTATCTGTAATATCTGGTCATTCTTAAAACTGATGAACTTTGACGAGGGGAGAGACTTCGATGGGGTATGATGCTATACAGTCCACATTCTAAGTGGCCATTTTTCTCCGAGGGAGCTGATCTCTGTTGCCTTGAGAAGTAATTCCAGGGGATCCCCAGGTCCCACCTAGAGGCTGGCCTCCTTATTACTGGCCTAAACATTAAGTGAGAAAACAAGCCTGTGTGACTAGATTGATTTAAGGAACCATTACACTTACCTAATTATCTGAAACCATGAGGCTGATTAACCATGTTGTTTTACTGATAAACTAAATTCATATTTAAACAAAAACCCCTGTTTACTTTAGAGTAAAATGCCCTTTTACCTCGGAGCTGCCCCACAGGCTGATCATTCTGACATTCTACCATGTGCCATTAAGCCATCCTGTTCTTTGGGTCTAGCTAAGAATTCTAAGGTGCCTTTGGTGGCAGCCAATTAAGAAGACAGCCTAAAACACATCACCTCAGGATACTGCAGACTGATATCTTTACGGAGGTTACACACAAAGGGACCACAGGAAAAAAATCAACAGCGTTACACTTAAAAAGAAGAGCTGTTTTTTTGTACCCCGTTTTTTACTTAAGAAAGGTGTCCCAATCCCTCCATCCTTTTAATTGCCACTTTCTGCTCCTTATCCAATTTCATTATATCATTTTTGAGATATTACAGCCAGAACTGTATTCAGCATAACAAACAGGGCCACTTCATAGTTCTATGCACAGACATTACAACGCTGGCTGATTTTCTAGTAAACTTCAGCACTGAATCTACCTTTCTTCCTTGCCACGCACTGTATAGATGCTCTCAAGATCTCTTTCCTGGTTAGTCACTGTCTGTACATAGTTCATTGGCAGGCCTTCAACATTTATGGTCATTGTACATTATGAAATGTAATTTTTGAGTTTGACAGTGTTAGATGGCAATTCATTAAAGTTTATTAAAATCTGTTCTTAGTTATCTGTCTGTTTCCCTGGGAAAACCAATCCGATCCAGAGAGAACTGGATTTTCAGATAGTTAGGTGGATAGGGAATTGGTTAGAGAACCGCACTCAAAGAGTTGTCAGTGGTGTTTCATCAGACTGGAGGGAGGTGAATAGCGGGGTACCTCAGGGCTCGGTGCTTGGCCCGGTACTTTTTAACATATTTATTAATGATCTAGATGAACTCTATGATCTCTATGAACCTAAAGCCTTATATCAAAGATTTGTGATTCTACCCATTACCTGAAATACAGTTTTACATTGTACATTATTACATTTGAGAGATCATATCTGTTTTAGCAAAGTGGAGCAATTACTTTATGGCTTCAAGTAAGCTGACATTTTTAAACCTCAGTCCAAATCTGAAAAATATGAAAAATAATGACCAGCTTTGAAATATTGCAAGGAATAAAGATTACAGTGCAGTTTATAAATTGGAAGTGCTTTATACAATGACTAGGGGCCAAGCCCATTGCATTCAGGAATAAGATGAGTGCTAGATTAGGGGTGTGGAGTGGAAGAACTCTGCAGACAACCTCCCCCTCCCCCCAGGACCTGGAAAGGCTGGTCTGCAGGCTCCAATCCTCAGAAGGAAGTGGAAGGAGGAGGGGGTGGTCAGGGGTGGGGGACGGAAGGCAGTTGGTTGGCTGCTAGACAGACAGGCAAACTGGTTGGAGGATGAGGCACTCAGGGGCGGGACAGCTGCCCTGAGTGGGTGTTAAGCGCTGTGTGGCACTTAAGCCATGAGACACGCTCCTCCAAGCCCTTACCAGAAATATTAAGTGGAACAGATTATTGATTAAAAATGATTATATGACCTACTAACAAAATGCACAAAGGGTGCACAAATAATCTATATTTACACAAAGGCAAAATGCTATAGAACTGTATGATACCTTGGATCTGCACAGGTGGGAGGGGACTAGCCATTTAACCCCCATGGAGAGCCAGCAGAAATCATAACCAAGTTCAGCAGCTCTGCCAGTGCCCTGGGAGTCAGTTGGCACAGACTCTTCAGGGGCAATAGGGATCGGTATCCATTTCATCTGTAGCCGCCTCCAGCACAACTGCCAGTTTGGTGTAGTGATTAGGAGTGCGGACTTCTAATCTGGCGTGCCAGGTTCGATTCTGCACTCCCCCACATGCAGCCAGCTGGGTGACCTTGGGCTCGCCACAGCACTGATAAAGCTGTTCTGACCGAGCAGGAAAATCAGGGCTCTCTTGGCCTCACCCACCTCTGTGTCTGTTGTGGAAAGGGAAAGGAAAGGCGACTGTAAGCCGCTTTGAGCCTCCTTTGAGTAGAGAAAAGCCGCATATAAGAACCACCTCTTCTTCTTCTTCTTCTTCTTCTTCTTCTTCTTCTTCTTCTTCTTCTTCTTCTGTTTGTGGGAAGAAGCACACCCATTGTTTTGTGCTGTTGGTTAAGTCTGAGCTTAGTTGCCCTGCAGTGGTGACATTGAAAAGTAGGGCTCACTCAGTTTGGCTTGTTTCTGGGCCATTTTCGTTTTCCTGTCCATCCCTGTGCTAGGCTTCCCAGTTGCCCTGACCTGCTGGCAGAGCCTTCTCTATTCTCAGCTACAAGCAGGAAGACAAAAATGGCCTCCATCGTTATATTCTAAGACTTTCCACTAGACTCTATGGACTTTACCAAAGAGATTAGGGAAAATTTCACCCAGAATTTATACCACATCCTTCCCAAACTCCACCTTTTCCAGTCACTACCCCTCCCCCCAAAATATCCCAGCATTTGTCTAGGCAATGTTAGGAACTATGCACAGGTGTAATTTATATAAAGGTAGTATGAACTAAGGTAATCTCAGGGCTGTGTTACAACACTAAGAAGTATCTGATGTGTGCTCACCACCCACATTGTTCAGATGTAGCAATATTGTGCAAAATGGCCACAAGGCTTCCTTGTGCCGTGCAAGTTTTATATGAGGCTGGCGAACAGCACTGCATCATCTCTTCATTTCTTGCTCCAGGTCCGCCTGGTCATCGCAGAAAAAGGGTTACCATGCGAGGAGCGGGATGTTAGCATGCCACTGACTGAGCACAAAGAGCCCTGGTTCATGCGGCTTAATCTTGGGGAAGAGGTACCTGTGATCATCCATGGAGACAACATTATCAGCGACTACAATCAGATCATCGATTACATGGAAAAGACTTTCACAGGAGGTGAGATGAGACATGAGGCAATGGTCAAAGTCAGGGGTCCTAGGGAGGAATCTTCACCCTTGAGTCCCGTATCACTTAGGTCAGGGGTAGTCAACCTGTGGTTCTCCAGATGTTCATGGACTACAATTCCCAGGAGCATCTGCCAGCAAATGCCACAGGTTGACTACCCCTGCCTTAGGTGGTTAGGTAATGAAAGTAGAGAAAAGTTTGTAAGCAGGGCCGCCAATGAATTAAACAAGGAAGTCAAGTAATCAGTTTAAAAAGCAGAAGGTGAATCATTGTAAATAAATTTGCATGGATGATGTCTTTGTAATAGTAGGAAAGGGCAAGAGTCCAATAGCACTGTAAAGACTAACAAGATTTGTGGCAGGGCAGGAGCTTTCTTGAGTCACTGCTCACTTCTTCGGATACACCTGTAATAGCTGTAATCGTGACAGAAGTGTTGGTTGGTCGGTCATATTGAACATTTCCCTTTTTAATTCCCTATTACAATCACTTGCCAGAAGCAAAATAGCTTTGGGCTTATTGTTTAACATACACTTAACTCTCTGTTCTAATGGCTGAAGTGCCCTCACAAATTGATCAGCAAATGCTTTATTGATTTAATTTGCCAGTTAACTCAACAGGGCTGCAAGTTTTCATTACGTTCTTTGGTCAAAAGATGTTGTTTTTGAATAGTCATGTTGAGAAGGGAACATCTGCAGATACAGTTCAGTTCTGGGGATCTCCACTTTCTAGATATGCATTTGTTCTTTTGGTATTGTGTGATCTCTCTGGGTAACTTGTCATAAGCCTTATGGCCTTAACTGTCTTGGAGGCTCAACTACATATTATATTACAGTGAAGCCCAGTGGCAGTTTTCTTACTGCAAGGAATTGTGAGGAAGCAGTTGCAGTTCCAAAGGGGCAATGATGAAAACTTCCTCACCTCCCCCAGATACTCTACTGTTGTCAACCTGAGCAAAGCACCCAACAGTTCACCATACAAAAAAGGTTACAGAAAACGCCCTGGCCCTTAATAGAGGCTTGATGGCCTGTTAGTTACCAAGTGATGCCATTGGCCACCATGCTATGAAGAGCTTCAGCTGCCCATTTCCACATGTGAAGCCTCTATTAAAGTGGCAGGAAAAACTGACGTAGGCAGAGTCTGCACTTACTTTGTTTATTCCATTGTCAATCCTGTTGAATTCAGATAGATTTGAACTCAGGTCTTCCTCTCCCCCCCCCCCCATTGAAACTGAAAAGTGTTCTGCATGTGGTTAGGGTAGTTCAGAAGGTGGGGGGAGCCAAGCCTCTTTCTTTTCTTGAAGGGGGGGGGGAGAGGAGCCAAGCAGGGAGCCTCTTTCTTTTCTTGGAGTGAGGGAGAGAGGATTGAAGAAGGCAGAGAATCCAAGACTGACAGAAGTTGAGAGAAATTAGGGGCTTCTCCTTTAAGGCAAGCTTGTCACATGGCCACTTTTGGCCAATCAGGGTGTCTCTACCACAGAGGTTCAAAAACAGCTTGCTTTCTTAATCCGAATCTTGAAATATTGAGCATTAAAAGCACTCTAAGATATCGTAGAATAAAAGTAGGGTCACTCCAGATCAATCCTTCTTGCTGCAGAAGGAAAATTTAAATCACCCAAAATCAAAATGGAAATCGCATTCTGTGTAGATGGCAGGGACTGAATCGACCTGGGGTTGGAATAAAAGCTCCTTGCAGTTTATACCCTAGTCCACTGCAAAGTGAAGATTGAGGCACTTCTCTATTCTCTCAGTGATCCCTCCTTCCTGCCCTATGTTACAATTACTGTTTTATGTCCTTTCAATAGGTATTGTAGTTTTGGCTTTAGGTGTTTTTATGGTATAATAATTGAATCAAAAGCTTGTCTTGAACCAAGAAAAGCTGCAAAGAGGGTTCCTCATTTTACCATAGTCGGGAGACTGGTCTTTACAAAAGTCAGCTTGTTCAGTTCCCAAAATGTTAGATGAAGAGACCCAAGATGTTAACTTATTATACAGGAAGGTTTATTATATGTTATAAGAAACTTTTAACCGTTAGCCATCTTGGTGGCCCTGATTGGGCAAAAACGTTGCATGCAAATTTTATAAATAAAATAAATACATTTGGGGGGAAAGGGTTAAACACCCTCCTTTCCCCCAGTGCATTTCTATTGCAAGTTTATTGTTGATGCTTTGCACTGGAGCAAGGGCCATCAGAGTGACACATACAGATAAGTAGTTTGACCCAGAGAGACATGGGGTGACCACCTCATAATAAAAGTCGGTTCCCATATCTTGGTGACTTGTTCAGCAGAGAGTGCTTTCATTGCTTCCACCCAAGCTGAGAGTCCTCCCACTGGCAACCCTTATCCCCTTCCACTATTCTGTGTGGTAGCAGAAGGGTGGGTGGGGGGGATGCTTCATATATGCTATGTTATCACTTCCTTGGAAAAGATGTCATGTAGTTCAATGAATAACCCAAAACTCTATGAAGATAGATCAAGATGGGCAGCCATGTTAGTCCGTCTGTAGCAGTAGAAAATAGTAAGAGTCCAGTAGCACCATAGACTAACACAATTGTGGCATAACTGAAGAACTGAGCAGAGACTCATGAAAGCCCATACCCTGCCACAAAGTTTGGTAGACTTTAAGGTGCTACTGTACTGTTTTCTACAAAAACTCTATGGTTTTGCCATAGAGTTTCCAGCAATTCCAAGGGGCTTTCCGCACCGGGATCTTTGTAGCAAATTGGTTGCTGAATGAAAAATCTCCATTTAAAATAGTGGAATTTGTCGTTATGCATACCTGCCTTTGTAGTGGAATCCAGTTGCGTTTTGTAGCGTTTCCCACAGGCTTCCGGTCTCGGCAAAAATTGCTAGAAAGGAAGCGCTATTGCCAAGCTCGTCCCGCCCCTGGCCGTCAAGCAGCCAATGGGCAGCCGTTAGCATGCTCCCAAACAGCCCCTTTCCCTTTAAGAAAGTTTTTTTAAAAAAAAAAACAGACCCATTGCAACGAATCTGTGTTGATTCGTTGCAACGGAGAGACCCATCCAGCTGCCTAGTGTGTTTGAGCTGTCATTTATTCATTGCCACGCTCCCTCTGAGTGAAAAAAAAAAATCCCCCCCCTCTCACGGGCCCGATTTTCGGCTGAAAATCCAATGGGCAGCCGTTAGCATGCTCCCAAACAGCCCCTTTCCCTTTAAGAAAGTTAAAAAAAAAAAAAACAGACCCATTGCAACGAATCTGTGTTGATTCGTTGCAACGGAGAGACCCATCCAGCTGTCTGGTGTGTTTGAGCTGTAATTTCATCGTTGCCACGCTCCCTCCGAGTGAACCCCCCCCTCTCACGGGCCCGATTTTCGGCTGAATGAATGTGTAAAAAATAAAGGGAAAATACATCAGCAAACGGGCTTTTCTGTTGTTTGTGCTTAGTGACTGAAGGGGAGGGACTGAAGCCGGGGAAGCCTCTAAACAGAGAGAGGCTCGCTGGTGCGTTTATCCCCCCTCGCTCGGAGAAAAAAAAATGGCGATCGCTTCGCCGGAAGATCAGAGGAGAGAGCCAGGGGGAGGGACTTTGTAGAAACCGCAACAATGTTAACGCACAGGTCTTTTTCGCTAGTGTTGCAGATTGGTTGCAGGAGTGTATCGCTTTCCGGAGGGTGAATCCACTTTTGGGGATTTCCCTGAAAGCGCTACAAGGAAGCGCTTTTTGCAGATCGTTTTCAGGTGTGTGGCAGATTGTCAATGACGTTGTGCATAACGGCAAATCAGTAGCGTTTTCAATTGGCAACCATTGTGCAATTTTGAAGGCGTGCGAAAAGCCCCCAAGAGTTACCCATCCTCACTTCTAGATTTTACTGGAAGTGATGTCATAGTGCATGCAATGCCATGCCCCCCTTGTCCCTGCCCTCACATTCCCTCCAGTGGTTTTCTGCCAGTATTTTCTGGAATAACCCAACCTTTTCAAGTGACCAAGGAGACTGGAGAGTGGCCACAAACTTAGTGTTCCACCATAGCAATCCTGGATTTAAAAATCTCACGTGGAGGAGTGTGCTCTTGGATAGGGTTATGTTTGCCTTGACCCACCTATGTGGTTGCTTGATGTTGTCAGCTATTGGCAAAATTCCTGGAAATTTGGGGGTGATACCTGTGGGAGGTAGGATTTGGGAAGTGAAGAACTTCAGGTGGCCATTTGACATACAATCTATTCTCCAAAGTAGGCATTTTTTTTTTTAGGAGAGCTGTTCTCTATTGTTTGGAAGTCGATTGTAATTCTGGGAAATCTCCAGGCCACAACTGAAGGTTGGCAACTCTGGCATTGCTTCCCAGAAATTGCCATTTCTGCTAGGAAGCTGCCATGTGGCTCACTTTCCCATCCACAATCACAAAGAAAACTTCCAAATTATATAGGATAGCGGTCCGCAACCTTTTTGAGGTTTCAGCCCGCTGCCAAGGGGTGGGGGGAGAGGGTGACCTGGGCCCCCGCGCATGCATGGCAGCCTTGCGCAAATGTGCATGCGTGGACCTGCTTCGCATGCACGTTTGCGCCCGGTGGGGTGGTGGCTCTGTGCATGCACATATGTGTAAAACCGCCGTGCGTGCACGTTTGCGCCCCCAGAATGCAACCTTCGCCGGCATGCCGGTGGCTGCGCTTCCCTCTCCCCTCCTCCCGCAGCAAGAAGCTTGCCAGGCCACGAGCTAATCGGCTGCTGCGGGGGGGATGGGGGGAGGGAGCCATGGCTCCCTCCCCCCGTCCCCCCCGCAGCGAGAAGCTCACCAGGTCGAGGCTCTCGCAGCCCGGCATCGGGTCGCGGACCGGGGGTTGATGACCCCCGATATAGGACACAAGTGTACAATTGCTTTTCCATGAGAAATTTGGCAACTGAAGTTTCCTTGCAAAGGTCACCAACCAGTTCCCCCTGTTTGAAGCAGAAGGGCCTTATCCCAACCATGATATACTGGAGTCTCACTTTCCATATTGATGCAGCAACCGAGGTTTACATGGGATTTATAAGCCTCCTTTGTGTTGGAATCGTTTCCCTCGCAGTCTTCTTCCCCAGTTCTCGTTCCAAAGGCTGCCAGGCTAAGAAACCTCAGTGGCTCAGGAGGGATGTTTGAATGGGGGCTTTGCAGCCTGTGTCACAGATCCTGTCATCTGTGCAAGTGGCTGCTTGAAGAATGGTCTTAAAATAGACCCAAAGAGAAAAAGGAGCTTTGGCAGCGACTCTGCATCCCTGGTTGCTTAATCTCTCACATTCAAATGAACTCCCCTCTCCCTTCCCCCCTCTTCTCTCCCCCCCTCCACTGCCTCTGACTGCTTTTAGCAGATTTCAGCTGGGTAAGGAGATGTCGCCAGCAGAATATGAGACTTTGGGATAGTTCACTGCACTGGTCTTTGCTGAATCCCCAAAAGATGTAACCTTTCTAAATTTATTTCTCTGATGAAGATAGACATCACACTTTTCAGATGCCAGCTTCCAGGTGGGACCTGGAGATCCCCTGGAATTATAGCTCTTCTCTAGCCAACAAAGATCAGTCCCCCTGGAGAAAATAACTGATTTGGAGGGTGGACTGCATTGCATTATATTCCACTGAAGTCCCTCCATGCCCAAAATCTCACCCACTCCCAGGCCCACACCCAAAGTTCCAGGTATTCCCCAAGCCAAAGCTGGCAACCCTAGAGCACCTCCTCCTTGTCTTTGGTCTAAATATACTGTTGTTCTTCCAGATCAAGCTCCTTAAGGGCATAAAACAATATCAACCAAGGAGCAACTGTGTGCGGCACCAGGAGGCTCTTTGACACCCATGATAACTCCGAAACACCTTTGTCCTCAAGAGTTTCTTTGTTGATTGATAAGGCTATGGACTCAGGTGGTGTAGCAGAGTCCTAGGATCTCGGAGACTCAGATTCAAATTCTTGCTCTGCCCTGCTTCTTGGAGAACTTTAGGGCACCCATTGACTCACAATCAATTTATTTTATGTATTTGATTGATGATTTCTATGTCACCCTCCTGGCAAGCTGGCTCAGGGTGGTGTTAGATTCAGTAGCAGTAATAGGTTTAGGCAAGAAAAACATTTTAAAATCACTTTAAATCAGCATCTGAATCCAGCAAGAACAATCACTATATTATTCTAGCACAGTCCTCATCAGATCTACTTTGCATTGATGTTTGGAGTCGAAGAGCCTATTCGATGTTATGAAAAAGAGTTGGATTTTATACTACCCAAAGGATTCTCAAAGTGGGTTACAATCACCTTCCTTTCCCCTCGACAGACACCCTGTGAAGTTGGTGGGACTGAGAGCTCTGTTCTGTGAGCACAGTTCTAAGAGAACTTTAACTGATCCAAGGTCTGGCTGCATGTGAAGGAAGGGGGAAAATCAAACCTGGCTCTCCAGATTAGAGGCCTGCATTCTTTACCACTACACCAAGAGCTAGATTTGTGTTCATAGCAACCGGTAACCAATGCAGCAGCCTCAGCACAGGCTGGATATGGGCCCTCCAAGATGCACCAGCTGCAATTTCCAGATCAGAGACAAGGGCAGGCCCACATAGAGCAAGTTACAGAAATCCAAGGTGACCACTGGAGGTAACTGTGGCCAAGCAATCCATGGACAGATAGAGCACTAGTAACTTTGCTTGGCGTAGATGGAAAAATGCCATGCAGGCTACTCCCGTTACTTGAGGCAGTGCACACAAGGCCTCTGGGGGCTGGGCTGCTGCCCATGAGTCCTCCAAGGGCCAGGGCACTGGCGACAATACTGGCACAGACCAAGGCAGTGCCCATGAGACCAGAGGAGGTGACAAGAGGCGAGGGAAGGGGAAGGAATCTTTGTTTGTTTCTGTGTGTGTGTGTGTGTCTGGGGGGGGGACCAGGGAGGAGGCCCTGGAAGGAAGAGGGAAGGGGAGGAAGTGGGGGAGCAGGAGTCTGTGTGTGTGTGTGTGTCAGTGTGAGAGAGAGGGATAGAGGGTGAGAAGGAGGGGGAGGGAGCAAGGAGCCCTGGAGCAGGTATGTGTTCCACGTACCTGTGAGAGCCTGGCTGTCACTACTTTTTAAAATTTATTTCACGGACCTATTGATGTGAACTAAATAAATAAATGGCTACGTGGAGCTATTTACTTCCTATTTATCAGTTCCTCGGCAACAGGAAGTTTGGACCGAAGTGAGTAAGTGGGAGGCCTACCAGCAGCATATATAAAAAATACCTTCTCAGCAACCGACGCAGTTTACCCCCTTGCTCAAGGCTAGTACATGGTTCTATGCTGCTGGGGTTAATTCCTGACTCGCTGCAGGTAAAATCCTTGGTCGGGGCCGTTGGGGCATTTTCAGGGGACCATAGGATGGCAATGGATTGTGGAGACCTTCTACTACCCTGGCTACCCCTCCTGTTAGGCACAAGGATATCTGCTTGAGAAACAGATCTATGATAGCCGAAGGATGTTCAAAGTCTTGCATGAAATGATAGGACATAATCTGTTTATTGACTCTGCAATTATACCATTAGGTCGTTTTAAAAGGCACAATGAAATCTCGAGGCAGAGACTTAACTGGCAATTTATTAGCTGCAAAAATAATTTTGGCTCAAAACAGGAAGACTCTATATTCAGTGAATGATATGGGCTGGGGGGGGGGGGGCGGGAGGAGCCATGGAATATCATAGTAGATACAATGTGAACAAGCTGGCCCATTTCATTTGAAACCAAGAAGGAGATATACCATATTTTAAAAAAACAGGGGCCGGGGGGGGGGGGGGAATCACAGAACACTTGTCCCACCTGCATTGTTCCCCTTTAAGCCCTCCATAAGCCAAATGAACTCCCCTCTTCCCTGTGCAGGAGCAGGAAGAGGTGGGGCAACCTGCCCGGGCTCAAAGTCCAACCTGCAGCCCAACGCTGCAGGTGTGCCCCTTCCCCTCTCTTATTCTGATGGGTAGGGCTGCCAGCCTCCAGGTGGGGCTAGAGATCTCCTGAAATCAGAAGAATAGCTGTTCTTGTTTATCCCCTGCTTTTTACTACCTGGAAGAGTCCGGAAAAGGCCTACAAACACCTTTCCCTTCCTCTTCCACAACAGGCACCCCGTGAGGTAGATAGGACTGAGAGAGCTCTAAAAGAACTGCTCTGCAAGAACAGCCCTAAGAGAACTATGACTGGCCCCAGGTCACCCAGCTGGCTGCATGTGGAGGAGTGGGGAATGAACCCCCTTCTCCAGATTAGAATCTGCTGCTCTAAACCACTGCACCAAGATGGCTTTGCTAGAAGTAGCTAGTGTAGTAGCCTGTGTTCCAACAATCAATTACTACTGATCTCCAAACTACACAAATCATTTTTATTTAAAACATTTATTTCCACTGTATCCCACCAAGGTGCTTCCTTCTCCTAAACCCTACTCTCCCAGGCTGCAGCCTGAAATCTCCAGGTATTTCCGAACCCAGAGTTGGCAACCATACTGTGGTGGAATTACATACCGCTAGACAAAATGCACCAGAATTCAAAAACCTCAATTCTTTGACGCTCGGCCTTCCTTATGTCCAACTTTCACCGCCATACATTGCAACTGGGAAGACCATAGCCTTGACTAGACGCACTTTCATTGGCAGGCTTTTGAACTCTGGTGTTGGAGAAGATTCTTGCGAGTCCCTTGGACTGCAAGGCGAACAAACCGGTCAGACCTAGAGGAGATCAGCCCTGACTGCTCCTTAGAAGGCCAGATCCTGAAGATGAAACTCAAATACTTTGGCCACCTCATGAGAAGGAAGGACTCCCTGGAGAAGAACCTAATGCTGGGAGCAATTGAGGGCAGAAGAAGAAGGGGACGACAGAGAATGAGGTGGCTGGACGGAGTCACTGAAGCAGTAGGTGCAAACTTAAATGGACTCCGGGGAATGGTAGAGGACAGGAAGGCCTGGCGGATCATTGTCCATGGGGTCGCGTTGGTTCGGACACGACTTCGCACCTAACAACATAACAACAAGACAGAATGCAGGCCGTTTACTGGCAAGAGATACTGGCTCGTGCTTATGGAATGATTCTCTGAATATTCCTTTGTTTTCAGATCAAGAATGAGATCCAGAATAATGATTATGAACGTTATACAACCAAACACACTGATGACAGGAATATTTCTGAGCCATGTTATCAAATTGACGCCGTGCCCATAAAAAGTGGCCTTTGGGACCGATGAAAATGAATGTTCCTATAAAAGATGGCTCAGAGATTGAGAAGAAATATATGGTTTTCCTTAGTCAAGCATAATCCCTCTGAGTTTTTAGAAATGACTGCGATCAAGAGCTGGACGCCTGCTGTCACCCCAGCGGAATGGGTTAGGAGGAGAAATAAGGTTAACAACATGAAGATGCTTTGATGTTGAAACGGACTGGGTGAATGAGTCTGTAAATAATTCATGCCCAAATCTGAGAAGCAAAAACTTGCCGGTTATGAGCAGGAGGAGCCAAACTCTGGAGGTCTTGGGAGGACAATCAGTGAACTGAGCACTGGATTTGGACATGGGAGCCTGAACCCAGCTAGAGCTGAAAGGAAAATTACCAGATCAAATGAGCAACCATAAACCTTATAATTCATACAGACACTTTAAAGACCTAAATTATAGGTTTTGCGCCCAGGAAACAAGAACTGGGTCACAAAATATGAATGCCTCTTACACGGTCAGATTTCTTTTCTAGGCTTTTTGGTCTTTAAAATCATATATATTACTACACAAACTTGAATGTAGAAAAAAAATCATGAAAACTTGTAATAATCTACAGTCAAATGTTAAACACTCAGACACAACTCCAGGCAGAGCCAGCATGGTGTAGTGGTTAAGAGCAGCAGATAATAATCTGGTGAGCCAGGTTTGATTCCCCATTCCTCCACATGCAACCAGCTGGGTGACCTTAGGCTAGTCACAGTCCTGATAGTACTGTTCTGACCAAGTAGTCCTGTCAGAGGGCGATTCTGCACCAGCGGTGCCATTCCAGGCTGCTGCTAGTACAGCTGCATACACCACAGTGTACAGAGTCCTCACAGGGGACATATTTCAGCATTGGATCATCTCCAGCATGGAAGTATGTGTTGTGGGGGACACATTTCAGCAGGACATCCGGTGTCCTGCTAAAAGGAATTCCCCTGGGAAATGTGATGGTGGCAGGTAGGTTCCATCACGCGGGTATGTGTGTGTGTTTCTGTGTGTAGTGTGCTGGATGGTAGGATTGCTACACAAACTATGCCCTGGGTTGTCCTGCAGTGCCAGGATGTGCCATGAAACCATGCAGGGCATTGTTAGTCCTCTGCAGGCTTCCATAGGGTGGGCAGGAGTGGCTCTTCCTGTCCTCATGGGCCTGCCATGACCCTGACTTTGTCCTCCTCTGGCACCAGGGTTGCCAGCTCAGTTAGGGTTAGGAAATTCCTATGGTGGCAGGGTTTTGGAAGAGGTGGGAACTTGGTGGGGTGCAATGCCAGAATCTACCGTCCAAAGTAGTGGTTTTCTCCAGGGGATCTCTCAAGACTGGAATTGAGTTATAGTTCTGGGAGATCTCCAGACCCCACTGGGAGATTAGCTATCACTCCCAAATTTCCAGGGATTCCCCAAGCCTTTATACTTTGTAAATCTGGTGCAGACCCAAAAAGCAATATCAAGAATGGGGCTAACATCATGATTACATGTTATGAACACACAGGCAGCAGCTGGAGAACCTTTGTCAGCTTGTGTTCCATCATGATTGCTCCAGTTGTCTAGCTCTTTGCAAAATAATCCATCAACACTAAATGAATGCAGTTAGTAGCTCAGATCCCAGGGTATATTTCAGCAGCCAGGCAGAAGGGTTTTCTGTCCTCAGAGCATGGCTTTTTACTCTCCTGCTGAAGCCTTAAATGCCCCTTAAAATACTGCCCCCGGAGGACCCAGCACCTGCCAGAACAGCAAGTGAGTAGGGCTGGTAGTCTACGGCAGGAAGGAAGAATCAAGCAGAAATCCTCCTTCCTGTCCTTGGATAATCTCTGGATTCCATGCACTGTTTATAATTTATTTAGAATGCAGAATGTGTATTACTAAAAAGAACCTAAAAATCATTTCATAATTAAAGGGATCTTTCATTTTAGTTTTTCCCCCTCTTCTTGTTGCATTTCAGAAAACGTTGCCCAGCTAATTCCAGAAGCGGGGAGCCTCCTTCATTCCAGAGTGATGCAGTACAGAGAACTCCTGGACTCCTTGCCCATGGATGCTTACACGCACGGATGCATCCTTCACCCAGAGCTCACCACAGACTCCATGATTCCAAAGTATGCTACAACCGAGATCCGCAGTAAGTGGCCCAGTAAAGCAGGGTTGCCGAGGACTAGGTGGTCACGTGGTCATGTCACAGTCATGGAGGGATTGGGATCTTGCAAGTTTCCCTTCTCCTAAACAAACAGCACAGGGTTGGGAAATGCCTGAAGATTTTGGAGGTAGAGCTGAGAGCTGGAGGGATTTGGGGCAGGAAGAGATGTCAGTTGAGTATAATGCTATGGCGTCCACCCCCCAAATCAGCCATTTTCTCTAGGAGGACTGATCTCTGGAGATAAGATATAATTTCAGGGCATCCCCAAGTCCCACCTGGTATGTAGTGTGTGATCAGTGTGGGAGATGATGCTGCTGGATGGGAAGGAACCAGTTCACTATACCTGGCATTATGTATCTTCCCAGGGGAAGTGATCCTTTTGAACACATTTGAAAGCTGACTGATACTGAATCAGACCTTTGACCCATCAAAGTCAGTATTTACTCTGATTGACAGCAGCTCTCCAAGGTCTCAAAGGCCCAAAGTCTTTCACGATACTATGGAATTGACTGGCGATGCCTGGGGTTGAACACTGGATCTTTTGTATACAAACCAGATAGAACTCATGAATTTGCAAGTCATTCTTGCCATGTTAATCTGTGTATCGTTCCAATTTTAGTATATGTGCTGCCGAAGCGAGCCCGCAAATCAGATGTTCTGCTGCTCCTGTGCTGTGGGGTGCGGGATGGTGTGGGGAGAAGTACTGGCTCTGGGAACAAGGCTCCAGTCTAACTCACTGGAGTTCCTGAGTTCAGGATGTGTGTGACTGTCCTAACTGCTACTATGATAAGCCATTTTAGATATCTCGATACAGAAAAGTACCCCATTCACAAAGCATTGCCTATTAAACTAGTCCCCCCCCCGTAACGTTTTTTTAGGAGGCGGCTTTTAATTATTTAATTTTAATCCCAAACTATATATTGTTTTAACTATGTAAATTGTATTATTTTGTACATTTTATATTGCTACTTACCCTGTGCCTACCGGGAAGGGCAGGCTACAAAATATTATTTTTATTACAATTGCATTTGTCATATGGGTGCCAGTGGTACAATTTCCGACTTTGCACATGTAAAGTCAGGGCACTCAAGTAGATCTCCATGAGTGTTTAAAAACACCAATCTGCAATTCATCGTGTGCGTATTTGATGCCACAACCAGGACAAACATCTCTGGCAAACATGAACTGCTCCAGTATCATATAGTGGTTAAGACTGTAATCTGGAGAACTGGGTTTGATTCTCTGCTCCTTCGCATGCAGCCAGCTGGGTGATCTTGGTCTAGTCACAGTTCCCTTAGACCTGTTCTTGCAGAGCAATTCTCTTAGAACTCTCATAGCCCAACCTACCACACATGGTATCATGGGGAAAGGAAGAGAAAGGTATTTGTAAGTAGCTTTGGGACTCTTGGGTCATGAAAAGTGGGGTATTTAAAAAGGCTCTTCTTCTTACTAATTGACATGTGCACATTGGTGTGCACAAGGAGCAACGATGCCCAGTGCAGAAATAAGCCTTACAGGATATAGCTCTATGCTTTGCCCGGTTTATATTACACCATTTACTCACAATCACAGACATCTAGCCCTTTAAGCTGTATGCTTATGAGTGCCTTTAGTTCTTGGAATTAATTAGAGACAATTACAGCTTGAGGAATCCAGATTCAACATGACCAAAGTGGTAAAACAAAATTGGCAGGAAGTCAGAGAATGGAACCACAGGCCTGGAGGGAGAGCTCAAGAATAATAGCCTGTCTTGCTGTGATGGAATAAAACAAAAGCATGCATATTCCCAGGATCAGCTCACTTTGGGCATAACTAAAAAGTTACAGCTCAGCCGTACCCGAACACAGGAGCCTGCCTTCTCCTGAGCCAGACTACAGATCTATCAACATCACTGTCCTCTGTGCCAACTGGCAGCCATTCTCCTTAGAGCAGGGGTGGTCAAACTGCGGCCCTCCAGATGTCCATGGACTACAATTCCCATGAGCCCCTGCCAGCGTTTGCTGGCAGGGGCTCATTGTAGTCCATGGACATCTGGAGGGCCGCAGTTTGACTACCCCTGCCTTAGAGTTTCAGACTTGGGACGTTCATATTACATATTTCCTGATCCATTTTCACTGGTGTTGGGGGATGGGGGTGTGTCCTTAACTCTCCCAGTGAAATCAATGGCGCTTTAAAAAGTGCTCCACTTTTTGCTGGACCTTCCCCAGTATATACAGGTTAAGGCTGGGGTTTCCGGCCCCTGGCTGCCCTGGATCATCCCTGCTGTAGACAATGCAGATTAGGTTACAGGGACAGGAATGAATTGGCATCTGACTCTGTGCTTGACATACAAGCCTTCGTGAAACACTGACGGTGTCTAAGATAACTCTGCACAAGGGCATCTTCTTGGAATGCAGCTCCCCTCTGGACAGTGACGGTCATAATAGTGTCACAGGGGATTACACTTTAATTTCTTTGCTGGATTCTGGCTGTTCATTTTCCAGCTGCCATCACACACAAAAAAAGAACACTTATCTTTCACACAACGCTGGTTGTGAAAGTCTGATCTAGGGAATAGGGAAAGTCTGATCTAGGGATAAGAACATGTATGCCTATACTCATGCATAAGTATGCTCATATCTGAATTCCATTGCTGCAGAAACCCACCCTTATTGTTGTTACGAAAGGTAAAAAGGTAAAGGTATCCCCTGTGCAAGCACCGAGTCATGTCTGACCCTTGGGGTGACGCCCTCTAGCGTTTTCATGGCAGACTCAATACGGGGTGGTTTGCCAGTGCCTTCCCCAGTCATTACCGTTTACCCCCCAGCAAGCTGCGTACTCATTTTACCAACCTCGGAAGGATGGAAGGCTGAGTCAACCTCGAGCCGGCTGCTGGGATTGAACTCCCAGCCTCATGGTCAGAGCTTCAGACAGCATGTCAGCTGCCTTACCATCCTGCGCCACAAGAGGCTCATTGTTGTCACTACAGCCCTTAAATATATGTGTCCCTATTGATACATACATTAACTAGTCTGCCAACAGGAGGCACTGTTTTAAATGATGCATTTTGTTCCCTGGGTTAATGACACCTATGGCTAGCCTGGGCACTGCTGGCGTTGCTTACACAAAGATTATCATCTGGCTGCCAAACCCAGGTGGGCAGAACCGGGAGAGAGATAGATGGTTCATGCGCCATCAGTTCCACTAAGATTCAGGTGATTTATGTTCAGACTCCAGCACATTACTCTGGTTTCCCCTTTATCTTTCCCTGTGCTTCCTATTTATCTTCCTTAGTCACTTTCAGCTCCTGAGTTAAATGCTGATCAAGGATACACAAGAACTTTATTTTCTAATCCACTGGTATATGTGGTTATATGTGTGAGAGAGAATCCCATAACGGCAATGTAGGTGTGAGTACACTGAAGCAACTGCTTTTGAAACTTTATAAAAGTAATCAATTTGAAGAAGAGGAAGAAGAAGAAGAGTTGGTTCTTATATGCCGCTTTTCTCTACCCGAAGGAGTCTCAAAGCGGCTTACAATCGCATTCCCTTTCCTCTCCCCACAACAGACACCCTGTGAGGTGGGTGAGGCTGAGAGAGCCCTGATATTCCTGTTCGGTCCAAACAGCTTTATCAGGGCTGTGGTGAACCCAAGGTCACCCAGCTGGCTGCATGTGGGGGAGTGCAGAGTCGAACCCGGCATGCCAGATTAGAAGTCCGCACTCCTAACCACTACACCAAACTGGCTTTGCTTTGGTTAAAAGTAAGGAAGGGACTGCCAGCTTTCCAGGTGAGACATCAAATAAATGAATGGAAAATAGATGACTTCCTTATAAGTTGCACTAAAGTACATAAACCTTCTGCAAAGCCCAAATACAGTTCCTAACATTACATTAACAAGTACAATTTTACTGTAATAATGTCAGTGACATTTTTAAACTATTGCCCTGAAATCCCTTTATATGCTACCTTGTTGCTTTGGCACTAAGGCTTCCAACCTCCAGCTGGGGCCTAAAGATCTCCCAGAATTATAATTCAACTCCAAGCTACAGAGTGGTCTTTATGGTATCATACCTTGCTCAGGTCCCTCCCCTCCACCGGATCCACCCCCAAACTGCCAGAAATTTTCCCACCCTATTTAGGCACCTTGCTCTGCTTACAGTCATCATAGCTGAAGGGCAGTATTTTCCTCAGTATCTCTTAAAATCCTGATGTTCCTGTAAGTCAGCCTTTCTCAACTTTTTTACCATTGAGAAACCCATGAAACATTCTTCAGGCTTCAAGGAACCCCAGAAGTGGCACAATCGTGCGGAACATGGTTGAGAGTCCTCCTCTCCCCACCTCCTCCAGGCCCATGATTGGCCATTTTGGGAGGGTGGGTAGGTGGGTTTACATGACCATATATGGTCATATCACGCCATTGTAAATTTAACACATTTTAAAAATATATTGAAAATTGATTAGCTCCCACCCACTCAGGAAACCCTTCCATGGCTATCAAGAAACCACCCTGGTTGAGAAAGCCTTCTGTAAGTGAACTGTGAGCCAGGGAAAACCTTTAGCAGACAGCGCTGAGAGCATTAGAAGGGTGAAGTGTGGGTCATCAGCAGCGTGGGTAGGACGTGAATAGCGTCAGTCACCATAGATGCCCCCTACCCCCTCAAACCAAAAAACAGACTCTGGATTTCTCAGTGGAAGCTCTTATCAGTTCCTGTCCCCCCCCCCTGGTTTTCCCCAGAGCAAATCCGCACTCTAGGATTAGAGGCATTCCAGAACAACCTGTGTGCCACAGCATCCCTTCTGGCCCCTTGGGAAGCCCAGAAATGACATTGTGGTGCATAGGATCTCAGCATTATTTGTGCAGAGTGATGGTAAGCAACGAGGGCCATCCATGGGAGACTTCCAGCCATAGCAGGAGGGCTGGCAGCCCCTAGTGGTGCACCAACTAGTACCACCCTGGTTTTGGCCCCTGCGTATGATATTAACAAAGCCATCCGAAGCACAGAGACCATTGACTTTTGTGGACTTAGAAGGGTGTAGCTCTGTTCCTGATGCTTTTACAAACTGCCCACTGGGCAGTCCCTGCTGAATATTCATTTGCTTGGCCGGCAGGCATGTATTTTTACTAGATAGAATTTGCAATTAATAAAACATGATTTCTCTAATGTCTGTTTTGTATGCATGGCAAATGGGAGGAAAGGCGGGGCGGTCAACAGGGCTCAGTTTTTAGACTATTGATTTGCTGTAGATGAAGTAGCAGCCCGATATGCCATCGGAAGCATTTAGGGCAGGTTTTAAAAGCAGTGCTCTTGAGAGGAGCTTCACTAGGGATCCAAAACAGGAAATGAAGGATGAAGTGTAATTTGCAACCTTCAGGAGTGAGGTGAATGGGGAAGTTACATTCCAACGTGCATTTTGCAGCCTGCATCAAGATTTCGCAACTGCAGAGCATACCCAGGAAGGGAGACGTTGTGCTTTAAAGTTTATTTTAGTTTCCCATAGTCTACCTTGTTATTTCTTTTAAAAAGCGGAATCCCCAATGACATACCCAGGTCTTTTTAGTTTTACAAAGCAAGAGTGAATCCTTAAGTCCTTTTAATGGTTATGTTGTCAGTAATCTGGACGGTTCAGAGCTTGCGTTTATATAAAATAATATATATAAAAAAACAGAACCTCTAGGACAGGGGTAGTCAAACTGCGGCCCTCCAGATGTCCATGGACTACAATTCCCAGGAGCCCCCTGCCCGCAGTTGGCCAGGGGGGATATGACAGCCCTACCAGACACCTTCAGCAGGTTGGCAACCCTAATTTTTTGCTGGAATGAGTTGCCAGCCAAGATTTGGGCTCCGATAGAGCTATCAAAGTTCTCTTCACCAGGCCTATGGTTGAGACAATGGCAGCCTAAAATCCAGTTGAGTCCCCCTCGCCTTTCCTTCTTCCTTTCTCCGTTCCCTCCCCCCCCCGCCGCCTCTCTAAGCTTTCATACAGTTCTCTTTCCTCTTCCTTGGAATACCATCAAGGGACCTGATAGTTGGAGATAAATGGGTAGGGGTGTGGTAGTTATAGTTGTTATGGTTTTATGATGGTTTTATTGACAGATAATGATGTTTATTGATGTTCATTTTATGTTGTGAAATGCCCTGAGTCGATCCATGGGGAGAAGTGGTATACAAACTGAATAAATAAATAAATATCAGATGATCTTCAGTTCAATACCTGGCATTTCCATTGAAGAGGATCAGATAGTAGGGTTGGCAACAGATCTGGAGAAGGATGTCTTCTCACTTTCAGAGCCAGTTTGATGTAGTGGTTAGGAGTGCGGACTTCTAATCTGGCATGCCAGGCTCGATTCTGCATTCCCCCACATGCAACCAGCTGGGTGACCTTGGGCTCGCCACGGCACTGATAAAGCTGTTCTGACCGAGCAGTGATTTCAGGGCTCTCTCAGCCTCACCCACCTCACAGGGTGTCTGTTGTGGGAAAGGAAAGGAAAGGCGACCGTAAGCCACTTTGAACCTCCTTTGGTTAGAGAAAAGCGGCATATAAGAACCAACTCTTCTTCTAATGCATGGAAAATGAGCAGGTGAAGCTTTTTGTGGCACGGAGGTAAATCATAACATCTCATTAAGCCTCCATGAAAGGGATTGGCCCTTTTCTTCTCCTGATAACTGACTACCCTAGTAGACTCAAATGAGTAGCCATGTTGGTCTGAAGTAGCACAATAAAATCAGAGTCCAGTAGCACCTTTAAGACCAACAAAGATTTATTCAAGGTGTGAGCTTTCGAGTGCAAGCACCCTTCGTGAGACTATGATCTTCTTACATGACAAGGGACCCTAGTAGACGTGAAACCTTGGAGAGCTACTGCCAGTTGGAGCAGATAATACTGATCAATGGTAGATCAATGGCCTGATTCAGGGGTTTACAGGGGTTGTAAAATACTGTATTTAAGGACTTTCTTTTGTCTTCTGTGCTTATTTTGAGCCAGCAGACTATATAATGCAATTGCACAGGTATAAGGGCTAATGTACCATTTTCCAAATTATCTTATAGACTCAGCATCAGCCTCGGCGGGGTGAGACTGGAAGCCTAAGGCTAGATTTGTTAAGTGATCAGAACATCTGGTTTCCCACCACAGACTCGAGAGCAGTGCGGCTGCAATGCTTAACCCTCTCTGCCATTCCAGCCGCTCTAACCTTTCCTGCTCCAAAACTGCAGCCTCAGCAAACGGCATGATCGTTTTCCCTTTTCATAAAGCAAATCAGCTCAATGACCTTCTCAGCCACAGAAGAGGCTAGATTGGATAATAATTGTGCCCTCCTGGTCTTAGTCATCCAATAAGTTGACCGTGGAGAGACAGAGAGTGATGGGGTTGTGGAAGGGATCTTAAATCACATTGGTCACGCTGGGAAATAGAGGGCTGCCAAGAGTCTGTTTTGTAAGACCGCCATAGGTTTCGCTGAGCTAATGATGCTGTGATAATTACAAATTATCACTTTGGGGAGGTGCAAAGTCAGGGCAGGAGAAGGATGAACACCAGTTATTACTGCTGAATTAATTCACTGTTTTGCCTGCAGACAAGTCTCTTGTAGTCATGCATATTCCCAGTACTCAATAGAGATGTACAAAACAATGTGCTTGGGTAACCTTTCTGATAGATTACTGCCATTGCTGTCTATATGGGCTTCCATATGGAAGGTTGTTTGGAAATTATATTAAGTGCAAAATACAGTCTAATGAACCCCAACGTTCACCATGATCTATGGGGGAAATGTGTGTCCCATATTTCCATGAGGTTAGATCAGTAGATAATCTAATATTCCTACTGCAGGACCTACTCTCTGTATTGCTGTGCCCTAGAATAGTGATCCCCAACCTGTGGGCTGCGGACCACATGTGGTCCTTCGACTAACTGGAGGTGGGCCCCCAAGGACGCCTTCTCCCCCCAAGCCCTTTACAACACACTTTGGGTGTCATTGTCTCCCATCACTCCCAGATGGGACTATCTCGTTGCAGAGAAACAAGCTCAGGGTTCCCATTGATTTGTCATTGTCATGAGTTAAAATTTCCATGAAAATAAAATGTTCCTTATGTTCATTGTTGTGGCGTGTCTGTATCGTATTTTGAAGGGATGCTTAAACATTACCATAGCGATCGGAGAGCGTTAGGGCAGTGGTTGAGAGTAGAGGAGTAAACTACCCCCCCCCCCACCGGGCCTCAGTAAAAGGCGTTGAGTGGTCCCCGGCAGTGAGTGGTCCCCGGTGATAAAAAGGTTGAGAACCATTGCCCTAGAACAACCTGTGGCTCATGAAGGCATGTAATGCTTACCTGAGAGTTTTTAATTGCTCCTTCAAAGGTTGCACACCTTGACACTTCTTCTCATGCAATCATCTATCTAGGGTTGTTGGGTTCCCCCTGGCCATGGGCTAGGGGGTGGGCAGGCGTAGCGTTGTCAGATCCAGGATGGAAAACTCCTGGAGATTTGAGGATGGGATATGGACAGGATAGAGATCTCAGAAGGGTCCAGTGTTATAAAGTCCACTTTCCACAGCATCATTTGCTCCAGGGAACTGATCTCTGGTGCCTGAAGATGAGTTGTAATTCTAGGGTAGGGGATTCCAAAGGGGGTGGTATTTCCCCCCCCCAGAGGTGGTAGAAGTATCCAGGGGGTGGTAAGGAATTTGGGGGCAGTAGGGGGACACTAAGGGGCATTTCCCACGGCTTAAAAATAGCACAATGGTTGCCGATTGAAAACGCTACTAATTTGCCATAACGCACGACGTCGTCAACAATCTGCAACAATCCTGAAACCGATCAGCAATAAGCGCTTCGTTGTGGCGCTTTCAGGGGAATCCAGAAAACTGGATTCACCCTCCGGATAGCGATACACTCCTGCAACCAATCTGCAACAGTAGCGCTAAAGACCTGTGCGTTACCATTGTAGCTGGTTCTTCAAAGTCCCTCCCCCTGGATCTCTCCTCCAAACTTCCGGCGAAGCGATCGCCATTTTTTTTTCTCGGAGCGAGCGGGGATAAACGCACCGGCGAGCCTCTTTCTGTTTAGAGGCTTCCCTGGCTTCAGTCCTTCACCTTTAGTCACTAAGCACAAACCACATAAAAGCCCGTTTGCTGAAATAAAGTCCCTTTATTTTTTACACATAAATTCAGCCGAAAATCGAGCCCGTGAGAAGGGGGGGGGGGAATTTTTTTTTATCACTCGAGCCAGCGTGCCAACGATCATACAATCAAACGATAGATCACATTAGGCAGCTGGATGGGTCTCTCCAGTGCAAGGAATCTACGTAGATTCGTTGCTATGGGTCTGTTTTTTTTTTTAAAAAAGCTTTCTTAAAGGGAAAGGGGCTGTTTGGGAGCATGCTAACGGCTGCCCATTGGCTGCTTGACGGCCAGGGGCGGGACAAGCTTGGCAATAGCGCTTCCTTTCTAGCGATTTCTGCCGAGACCGGAAGCCTGTGGGAAACGCTAAAAAACGCAACTGATTCCACTACAAAGCCAGGTGTGCAAAACGACGAATTCCACTATTTTAAATGGCGATTTTTCATTCCGCAAACAATTTGCAACAAAGATCGCCGTGGGAAATGGCCCTAAGAAATTTGGGGCCAGTAAGGGGGCAGCAGTCTGACTCTTTTTGCTGCAGCTGCGTTTTCCTTGAGAGAGACTTTCCAAGGTGGTTTGCCATTGCCTACCTTTGGGTAAGAGTGACCCTGGACTTTCCTGGTGGTCTTCCATCCCAGTGCTGCAGCTCGCAGCCAGATCAAGTGGGGTGGGCATGGGCTGGCCAGCTCATTAGCAGGGCCAGGACAGAACTCCTTAGCGGGTAGTCAGCAGGCCGGGAGGCCCTCGTTAGCAGCCCCTGCTTAGCAGGCCAAGAGGACCTCGTTAGCAGGCCCTCCACTATGACCCTTTGCTCAGGGCCCTCTCCCCTTACCTGCTGCTGGCTCCAGACACTGAGGTGCATCTGAGAGCAAAGTGGCTAGAGTCCAGGCATGGAGGGCAGGGCCAATCAGGCTGCAGCTGCTGGCTACACCCTGATTGGCCCTATTCCAATTTGGACAGCCAGACACATTCCATCCCCCGGGCTGTTTCACAAATATATAGAGGAATCATGGATAAGGATTTTCCAGACTAAAACAAGGACACTGCACAAAACAAAAAAAGAAGTGTTGGCAATATAGCATGTTTCGAATTTGCAGTAGAACTAACACTAGGAGGGAGGTGTGTATTCATATATGTGGGGGGGGCACTAAAGATGTGGTCTGGCAACCAAGGCAGGGGCAGCCTGAAAATGTTTAGGAACTACTGTTCTAGGGGATCTCCAGGTCCCGTATGACTTTGCACTTGATTTTGTTTGTTTGTTTTTTGGAGGGGGGGGGGGGCTCAAGCAAATGCAGACCTCTTCTCTTGAAGGCCCAGCCAGCATATTGATTTATGAAACTACTTTTTAAGCAGTTCTTGTGTGGCTAGTTCTTTCTCAGCGTGCTTAATTCAGGTAGGTATGACAGTTTCCTAGAAAGATGAAGTGTTCTTTGACAGTGTGTCAGCTAAAAGTTTATTTAGAGAGAGATGAAATACCAGAAGAACCTGCCATGATTCATTCCCTCTCCATCTTTCACAGGACATCTAGAGAATGCCAGCACGGACCTTCTGAAGTTAGACCATGAAGAGGAGCCACAGTTAACAGAGCCATATCTTTCCAAACAAAAGAAACTCATGGTGAGACCACTGAAGCAGCAACAGGGGTTTTGTTATGGCAGGGGAGGGGACAAGAACATAATACAAAATACATTGGGGTCCCATTTCTATAGAGGATGGGCGTTGTTTATATTTTCAGCTCCAGGCTGATTGATACCCCACCCCTCCCAGCATGCTGGCTGCCAACAATTCATAAAAAAATAAATAATAGAGTCAAGTTTAAATATATTATTAAAACTTTAAAATATTTTAAACAATCATCCATGCTTCTTGGCCAACTGGTTTATTTAGGAGTGTTCAAATCTCAGGGGGGGGATATCCATGTAGAGGGATCCTAGACTATGTTTAGTCGGAGTCTCTGGAGTATAATCCCATAGAGCAGGGGTAGTCAACCTGTGGTCCTCCAGATGTTCATGGACTACAATTCCCATGAGCCCCTGCCAGCGTTTGCTGGCAGGGGCTCATGGGAATTGTAGTCCATGAACATCTGGAGGACCACAGGTTGACTATCCCTGCCATAGAGCTCACCCTCCAACACATGCGTTTTCTCCTGGTGAGCTGATCTCTGTAGCCTGTTGTAATTCTGGACGATCTCTTCCACCTGGAGGCTGGCAACCATAAGGCAAGTGACAGATATTCAGCTGAAGCCAGTTGCTGTTGAGCTGAGACCAGCAGTTTTTCAAAGTACAGATCATATCCACCAGTTACCCCTGCCAGTCCTGTCCATTGCCTTCATAGCTATATGCAGTGCCGATTCCTGCTATTTTGGCTGCCAAATGGTACCCTGAAGATCACTCTCCTTCTTGTCTTTAAAACTCCCCAGATCCAAATAATATTCCTCAGAGTAAGTTTACCGTAGGACATCTGTTCTTGTTGTCTTATAGTACCATCCCAACCATGTTTTCCACGGAGCAAGCCCCACTTAGTAGACCTGAGTAGGATTCTGATAGACCCATTATACAAGGGGGGAATAAAGCACATTCGGAGTGGAATGGCAGTGACTAAAATCACGGATAACGCACAGTGCCGGCTGCAACCAGCCGCAGCTTCAGTGCATGCCGCCAAAAAAGCCGTGTTAGCAAAACGCGGAAGATAGCGCAGCTTCCGGGGCGCAACCAGAAGCGCCGCCCGGATCGCCGCATGCATAATCGGTTACTCTGGGTTTTGCTGCTGTTGCTTCCCGTCCCGTGCATAACCGGTGTGCGTCGCATCTTCCCCCTCCGCGTTTTCCATGTGACCCGAAATCACCGGTTCAGCGGCTGTGCATAATGGGCCCATACTGAGTGGGATCCAATTAGGTTCTCTCTGTTACCTTGTTCCAGCCACATTAAGCTGTTGTAGCAAAAACTGACAAGAGTCCTGTGGCACCCTGAAAGTAAGCATATTTGTATTCTATTATAAGCTTCCATGATTTGCAGCCCACTTTTCCTATATCTGGTCCATAAGAATTTATGCTGTGCTATAGTTTGAAGAGCCTCTTGTGGCGCAGGGTGGTAAGGCAGCCGACATGCTGTCTGAAGCTCTGACCATGAGGCTGGGAGTTCGATCCCAGCAGCCGGCTCAAGGTTGACTCAGCCTTCCATCCAAGGGGCTCAAGATCCACACTTGTTTTATTACCTAGAACTCTTGTTTAAATTCTGTGTAACCCAATTCCCATTTGATACAGTTCCTTGTGGGATTTTGACAGGTGCAGCTTTGCTTCTTGACCTTGAACTGTTTATAACTATACCTACCAAAATCCCCTATTCTACAGGGGTATTGAAGCATTGGTTAACCTATTATCACTTATGTGTAATTCATTTATATTTCTTCTTAATTGCAGTTTCCATGACAAAAGTCATAAACAGTGAGACATCACACTCGAGAAGGGGGGGGAAGCCTAAGATTTGCTACCAGAATTACATGATTTTACTATAGCCATCAAAGGTTTAACCACACACAAAGTTACTTGTTCATAGAATCATAGAGTTGGGAATATAAGAGTTTAGGTCACAGATAAACCAATTAAATAACAAAAGAGTAAGGATACATCCTTTTTTTCACTCCTTTGTTCAATGCAATAGCTCTAGTCAGTTCACCAGATGGACCATATCCTACTTGAGCTGCTGGCTGATCATATAATTGTTAAATCAAAAATAAGAGACACTTATCAATAGATTATTTCTTCAGTTTATCCCATAATCTCTCCCTAGGCACTAAGTCAAAGGCAGCATTAAGATCCATGGTGGCCCCAGCCAATATGCCATCCTTTGAGCTAGATATTTATCTACAATAAAGGCATGGCAGTGGTCAACTGTTTAAATACCTCTGCAGAATCTTGCTTGTGCTCATCCCAGAATAATTTTATCCTCTACGCATAATAATATTTTCCAATTACTTACAAAGCAGAGAAGTCTATAACTTGCCCCCCACTGACAATAAATTTATTGGACAATTACACGGATCTATCGGATCTCCTTCTTTATAAACTGGGACTATTGTTACACACATCATCACGAGGTAGGCATGATACCTGACTCATTAATCTCATTAAAAATAGGTGTCAAAATCTTGGCCCACTAGTTGGCATTGACTTTAAATAACTCCGGAGGCACCAAATTAGGAGGTGGTGCCTTACCTGATTTCATTTGATATTTCATTTCTGGTCCTGCAACTGGAGGCCATTTCTTTATTTCTAGGGAAAACAATGATTCCATTGATTTTACTACTACCAGCAGATGATGTGACAAATGAGTAATGATTTACTGCTATCAGCAGATGATGTGACAAATAGGGCCATAACATTTTCCTCCCATCTGGCAGAAATGTGACAAGAAAGTGGGGATCTAGAATTTAACTCATTTGCAATCGTGTCCCAAATGGTTTTACCACCTTCTAGCATAGAGGCCATTCATCAGAGGCCATACTGTGATTCCTCTTCAGATTGTTTTCATTCGTATTTATTGAGTGGACATGGAATGATTCTGCAGGAATTTCTCTGGTCAATCTCATTCCAAGACAAAATAAATGTCCTCTTTTAATTTTCCACCTGATAAACTGATGCTAGAATAGAATTTCAGTGTGTCCACAAGTGTCCTGTGGTAAAAGATAGAACCATAATCAGCATGTAGATTTGCCAGAGGCTCTCTTGGAGAGCCAAGAATCCAGTTCTCCCAAAAGGCCTTGCTACCATGCCCTGTTGCTATATATGCCGGTTCTCCTACGTTATTGGTTGTGGACTGGCAAGTGGCCAAACAGTACCACTTAAGGAGCAAGAATTCCATCCTCTGATAAGACACAAAGTTTTGTCATCTATTCACCGTATCTTACAGTTTCCAAATGCCTGGGTGAAAAAAAAATTCCCAGATGCTTTAATAGAGGTTTGACTTTATTTTACGTGCTTCATTTATAGCCCACCCTTTTCTCTGAAATGCTAGGCAGATGACAAGATATCAAAGTCAATGCAAGCCAAGCAGCAAAGAAATCCAAAAAACAATGAAGTAAGACTCAGATTACAGAATTGGAAAACAGAGACTAAGGCCGTAACGTAGAAAGTGGGTTACAAAGGCAGGAGACCATACAACTGAAGGAAGGTGATGTATTCAACAAACACTGTAGTAGACTACAATCCTGTTCCCTTATAAAAATTGCTTGCGAATGGGATTTTACCTAAGAGGCAATCTTTTCACTAAAGTATCTAAAATAATGTGCAGATCCCGATGAGTTTTTAATTTATCCTTCCTTTTTTAACAAAATAAAAGACTTCTCATTCTAATAGTGTGAACGTTGATTTGTAAAGAGAATCCTTCTAGGAATATACTGTCTTCTTGCATGATTAGCTTGGGGTGAAGCTTCCATTATTTTTAATTTAGGCCAAAATCCTGGAACATGACAATGTGAACTACTTGAAGAAAATCCTGGGGGAGCTGGGAATGGTGCTAGATCAGATTGAGGCTGAGCTGGAGAAGAGGAAAATCGAATACCAAGGTATGTACAATCTGGCATGGAGTGTAATCCTAAGGAAAGTGATACCCTTCCAAGGGCATTGAAGTCATTTGGCTTAGAAATACAGTTGCCTGCTCTGGCTTGGGAAATAGCTGGATTTTCTTTTCTTTTCTTTCTTTTTTTTTGGGGGGGGGGGGGGAGACCTCAGCAGGGTATAGTGTTGGATATTGAGATCACCTTCCAAAGCCACCATTTTCTCAGTGGGAGCTGACCTTGGTCTTCTGGAGATCAATTGTAATAGCAAGATCAGACCGAGGCTGGCAGGATTATTGCTTAAGATTGTACTGCAGATCCACTAAAATAAATTGTTGAGGAGAATGCTCAGGCCCAGGGATGTGGCTAGCGAATGAAGGTACTGGAAAAGATTTTTTGCAAGCGTAGTTTGATAGATGGGAATATGGAGTATGGATGATAATGCTGAAAGGGAACTACTGGCCTGATTTCTGGGCCTTTCCTCCATCACCATCAGTGGCTTTTGGGGGTAAGGGAGTGGGCAGTTCTGGATGTGGCTGCTGGACATCTGTGGCGCAGGTGGTTTGGTGGTCATTCAGCCCATTTGGGTTTCATGTTCTTGCTTTATAACTTAACTTCCTTGGAAAGAGCATGCGCCATCTTGCCTGTGTGTGGCAATGGGACATGGCATAATTGATTTGTGCACATAAGAGGTGCGTTGGGTCCCAGTCCATGGCCATTGCATGCCGAGCTTTTGATGAAACACCTTACCTTGGCATCAGACCAATATGGATGCGGGTTGAACACCACCCTTTCCCAAATCCTGTCCCCTGTCTCTACTCCCTCCTCTACTGGGAGGCACAGCTGGTACATACTCTTCCCTCAGTCCTTTTAAAGGGTCTTACTATGCTTGGGAGTGGCCTTCCTCTACTCAGAAGCCCCACAAGGGTGTAGCTAAGCCCACAAGCCTTTTGTTCCCCTTTCCTGTTACAAGGAACCATCAAACAGCTGATAGTCAGGCGCCCAGCCACTGAATGGTGCTGAGCAGCAGGCCAGCATCCAGACTTTGAAGATCTTTAGAGTGTTCATCCTCAGCCCTTCTGGTCCTGGTGGATGCTGAGCTTAGCACTGCAAAATGTTCAAAAGGAAGGGAGGTCATCATTGTTGCTCCCCCAACAGTGTAATTCGGAATACCTATAACATTGATATACGCCGCTGTTCTTTTATTTGGCTAAGGTCGCGCATGGAATTTAGTAAAGAGTCACACTTCTAATATCTTATGTTAGAAGTGTGTTACCTGCAGTATCACACTAATCTTTACCACCACCCTGTAAGGGAGATGTTTTAAAGGAGATGTTCTGAGGCTGATAGAAATGGCTTAAGGCCATTTCTTGAGTCTATGGCTAAAAATGAGATTGGAACCTATGACCTCCTACCACAAATAAGTCTTAATGCTGCTGTGCTATACCAGCTCAGAATCCAGCTTTCTCCCTTTGCCCCTGAGCCATCAGTTGTTGGCCAACAAGGTAAACTGTGGTGTCAAAGCATCAGCCGTGGATGTGACAATCAGATCCACTTTACGGTAGCATTCGTCCTTTGATGTCATAGAGGACTGCCCATTCGTAGGGTCAGACTGCTGACTTGCTCTCAGAAGTCCACCGTAATCCAAAAGGAGATCTGCTAAAGCAGTGGTCCCCAACCCCCGGTCCGGAAACCAGTACCAGTTCGTGGATCAGTTGGTATCGGGCCGCAGCTCCTCCTCATCCCCCCCCCCAGCTGCTGCCTCGGGGGCTGGCCTGCCACTCTGCCGCCGGCTCACCTTTGGCGCTGTACAGCGGCCGCCTTGGCTGGGGCTTCCCCTCAGTGTGGCACTGGGCAGCTGCTGCTGGCAGCGCCCCCCATTTGGCAGCAGGAAGTCAGGGGCGCCAGTGGGAAAGCAAGTGGAGCAGGGGCTCAGACAGCGGCGACATCCCTCGGCAAAAGACTACCTCCCCCTATAAAAAGGTTGGGGACCACTGTGCTAAAGGATCAGGAAAGGAAATGCTAATGGAAAGGACAGAGAAAAAGGCAAAAGCCAGGATGTGCTGTCTCAGCAGGAGGGAAGCTCTTGACAGATCTAGAAAGTTATTCCAAAACAAGATTGGAAAATGTGTCTGAAAACCCCCGCAATAATTCTCCTTCAGAAGCCTGGAATCTTAGTGAACTTAGAAACATGCATTATCTAGAGGGAGAGTTAGCTGGCTCACATAGCAGGGAACCCTAGAGACGTCTCTTCCCAACAAAGACAGCAGAGTATTAAAGGTTAGCCTTTCCTCTGCTTAAACATAACGCTTCTAATAAGGGTACCTGTTAATGATTTTGAAGGATGGCCTGTACTGGGCATTTTCAAAGGGCTTTGAACAGCATCAGGGGTCCTGTAACTCAGTGGTCCCCAACCTTTTTATCACCAGGGACTGGTCAACACTTGACAGTTTTACTGAGGTCCAGGGGGGGGGTCTTTTGCCGAGGGATGTTGCCGCCACCTGAGCCCCTGCTCCGCTTGCTTTCCTGCAGTGCCCCTGACTTCGTGCCACCCACTGGGGGCACTGCCAGCAGCAGCTGCGCAGTGCCACACTGAGGGGGAGCCCCAGCCATGGTGGCTGCTGGAGAGCACCAAAGGTGAGCCAGCGGCAGAGTGTTAGGGCAACCCCCAAGGCAGATGAGGAGGAGCCGCAGCCCGGTACCGACTGATCTACAAACCGGTACTGGTCCCCGGACCGGGGGTTGGGGACCACTGCTGTACCTCAAGCCACTAACGTTTTCTTCTCGACAATGTGCTTGGAAATTCCTTAGCTGGTATGGGTGAGCTACTTGCAAAAGTACCAAGGTGATAGACTTCACAGTAAAAGGCAACCTGCAATTAGGAGTGCAAATGCTGTTAAGAGTCATGATTGCAAAGGCTATTTTTGGTTACCTCTTTTTTGCAAGGGCATGCATAACTTTGCAAGGAAACCTACGGTAATGAAACACAGCACAGGATAATAGCTGAGTTACAATATTATAATCTCCAACTCTCACTAGTTAAAATTGAGTTACAGGAACACAGTTTATCTCAGCTGCAGCTAAAACAATTCTAGATTGTTAGGGTTTCAGAAACACGCTTAATGTTAGGTGATGAAATCTCAGAAGCTAAAGGGAGTTTATAATCTAGTCCCTGTAAATTAGAATTGCAGATTTCTAGTGGAAGGATTGGAACATCAAGACCCTGTGTAGCTATTTCCACCAAGAGAAGCAGAATAAATCATGCAAGACTGCAACAATGGTAGAATTAATGATACAAAGTAAGGAATTATGTGCTTGCTTATTTTGCAGTGCTAAATCTGACATCTGCATCAATGAGTAGTACTGACAGAAGTCACCCACAATGCATAATGAAAACATACAGCTTTCAAGACAGATAAGAACATAAGAAGGGCTCTGCTGGATCAGACCAGTGGTCCTTCTAGGTTAGCATCCTGTCTCTCACCATGGCCAATCAGTTCATCTGGAGGGCCAACAACAGGGCATAGAAGCCCCTAATGCTGCCTCTTGCCTGTGCGATTCAGAGGCTTAGTGCCTGTGAACGTGGGCAGTTCCCCTCAGTCACTCTGGCTAGGAGCCATTGATAGATTTATCCTCCATGAGATGGGACTCTGATCCCCATTTACAGATGGGTAAACGGTAATGACTGGGGAAGGCACTGGCAAACCACCCCGTATTGAGTCTGCCATGAAAACGCTAGAGGGCGTCACCCCAAGGGTCAGACATGACCCGGTGCTTGCACAGGGGATACCTTTACCTTTACCTTTTTATGCCTATGGCCATTATTAAATCCTCTGGCTGCAAATTCCACCTTTTAATCACTTTCTGTGTAGAACAGTGCTTCCTTTTGTCCCTCCTGAATCCACTACCCATCACCTTCATTGGATGCCCTAGTATTTTGGGAGAGGGAAGAGGGAGAAAAAAGTTCTCTTTGTCATCTCTCTTCATCCTGTGCATAATTTTATAAACCTCTAATAAAGTGTGGCATTTCCCTTTGATCAACTTTATTTGAGCCCCCCTTCTCCCTTGCCCTTCAGGCAATAATGTTTAGTTGCCACCAGATGATACAGAACTTAGCAAAGTGGTTGATTTCACTGTCTTCAGAGCCTGTTGCTTTATTCCATTCTGCCAGGACCAACAGGGAAAAGGTACTGTATCAGAGACGAAGCCTTGCCAGGTCCTTTTGCTTCTCGTGTTGTGTAAAACAATGGTCAGATCAGGCACTAGAAAATAGTGAAATAATGACTTTAGTTATAGTCTAAAATTTACTCTCCCCATTCATCTGAGATTCAAAGGCTGGCCAATTTCCAGCTCCTTGTTCCAACTTGGATGGGAATGAACCAGAGATTCAGCAGCACCGGGTTGACCCATGCATGTCCCTCCATAGGTGAGAGCAGGGGCGGATGTGCTGTGACCCTGCACTTCCATAGTATCTCTCCTCCTCCTTTTCCCTCTTTAAGGACACTCCGAGTAACACCTCTTTCCACTGTGGGGAGTCCCTCTGCTCCCAGTCTGGCTGCTCCTGCCATAATTTTACTCTGCCAGGGCCTCATGAATCTTTAAGCTGTCTCTTGTTCTGTGGGCCCTGCAAATCCTTAAACCACTCCTGAGCGAAAGCCCCGGTCAAGTGACAACCATAGTCCTATGATTCAGTATATAGCAGTGGAAGATCTAATCAAGCTTGCCGAGCAAAATATTGATCTCGCATCTCCACAGGAACTGTACTGTGCCTTTTGACACTGTCGGTGTTGTGTGTTTTGTTCTTTAGGACAGAAGTGCGAACTCTGGCTTTGTGGATGTGTTTTCACCTTGGCTGATATCTTGCTGGGAGCCACCCTGCACCGCCTCAAGTTTCTAGGACTCTCTAAGAAATACTGGGAAGATGGCAGCAGGCCCAACTTACAGAACTTCTTTGAAAGGATACAAAAACGCTTTGCCTTCAGGAAAGTTTTGGGAGACATACACACCACCCTTCTCTCGGCCGTGGTACCCAATGCATTCAGGCTGGTCAAACGGAAACCCCCATCCTTTTTCGGAGCCTCCTTCCTCATGGGATCTCTAGGGGGGATGGGGTATTTTGCTTATTGGTATCTAAAGAAAAAATACATCTAATGCTGGCCATTCTGGTGTTTAGTTCGGTGTCTTCTGTGCTGTGTTGAAACCATGATGAATCCTCAGTAAATGTAATGAAAAATTTGAAACCAATATGAATAACTATACTGTTAATGTAACATTCCATAGTCTAGAAGTAGAAACTTGTACTGCAAGGAAGTGAGTCAACAAAAACAGTGCGTCAACTTGTTTTTTTTTAGGGGAAAAGAGCCTTTTGATTTAGATTTAACTGTTATAAAAAAAATTGTAAACGGTAGCCGTGTCTAAGGCTTACACAAGCACCGTAGAACAAAACTGCCCTTGAGCACAGTAAAGTGGCATCAGAAGATGTGATAAGCCCCAACAAAACAGTTCAAAAGGGGGTCTCTTCTGTACCCTTACTCCCCCCTCCCCCCCACTGTCTATTGGCGATATAGCACATATTTTCCCACGAGTGCAGGGACTTTTTCTCTCCTCTGAACTGTGGTAATGTAATGTGATGACCAGGGTCCTTTTACAGAAAGAGAATGTGATCAATTAACCACAGTAGTTGATAAAGTTCTGGCTTCCGGTGGAAATGAAATCTCTCTCTCTCTCTCTCTCTCTCTCTCTCTCTCTCTCTCTCTCTCTCTCTCTCTCTCTCTATCTATCTATCTATCTATCTATCTCTCTCTTTCATTCTTTCCATTCAATCAAGTATTTTTATTGACCTGCGCTTAGAATGTATCCACTTTCTACTATTTTTTTAATTTTTTGTATCTACAGCTAACAGCTAGTGGTCTTTCTGATTGTAATCTTGATTTCAAAAGATGAAATTCTGTCTTACCGAGGTGTTTGCCTCCAGCTTCTTTCATGAATTTTGCCAAGCATCGTTCACCAACGGAGCCTTTTCAGGACTCTTAACAACATGACTGTTTTCATTAAGTTTGAAGCCATTTCCAGAGGAGTTCTGTTATTTGGACTTTTGTGTTTTCTCTTCCTTTCGGAGCTTTTCTTGGTTACTGTCTCGCTGTGTATTTTCTTAGAAACACTTTGCACAGAAAAAAAAAATCACGTTTTTCACTTTCTTGTGCCTTTTGCATGTCGGAAAGAATAATAAGCATCACTGCTACTCACGCTTAAAAAGAAAAACAGCTCTGAGATCCTAAATAAACATATGGGAGGAGTAACTGCTTTACATTTCTAAATGTGTGCTGCATCAGTTGACTCATTTCCAAAAGTGTGCAGGTTTGTGTGTGTGTGTGTGTGTGTGCACACGCAGAGGTATGAGAGTACTTCTGCCATTTTTCACTTTCACGTGTTCAGGGATTGGTTTAGACCAGGGGTAGTCAAACTGCGGCCCTCCAGATGTCTATGGACTACAATTCCCAGAAGCCCCTGCCAGCGAATGCTGGCAGGGGCTTCTGGGAATTGTAGTCCATGGACATCTGGAGGGCCGCAGTTTGACTACCCCTGGTTTAGACCCAAGACTAAATCTCAAACCCATGGTTAAGACCTGGAATATGTATATGCCTCTGAATATGTACAGAATGCCTTTCTCTTACCAATATTAATCATAACAAACTGCCAGCTAGATTTAAATGAGTAGCCATGTTGGCCTGAAGTAGCACAATAAAATCAGAGTCCAGTGGTCTTAAAGGTGCTACTGGGCTCTGATTTTATTGGGCCAGCTAGATTTCTAAGCTTAGAGGAGGGGCTTTCTAGGGAGGTTGCCAACCTCTACCTAAAACCTGGAGATGTCCCAGATTTAGAATCAATCTCCAAACAACATCTGTTCTCCCAGAGAAAATGGCTGCTTTGGAATATGGAACCTGTGGCACTATCCCCTGCCAATCATCAGCTGAATGTCCAGGATAGCCTGATCTTGTCAGATCTCAGAAAGCTAAACAGAGTTGGCCCCCTGGTTAGTTTTTGCATGGGAGACCTCCAAGGAAGACAAGCATTGCTATGCAGAGGCAGGCAGTGGCAGGCAATGCCTGTGAACATCTCTTGCCTTGAAAACCCTACAGGGTCACCAGAAGTTGGCTGTAATTTGACATCAAGTGCCATCCTGTCCATCAAGAGCCATTATTAGTGATGGCTAAATGGGGCTTCCATGTTCACTGGGAGAGCTTCTTGGCATGCCAGTTGCTGATGGGGGTGGTGATCGCTGTACCGCTGTTATGGGCCTTTCAGGACAACCGGTTGGCTGCTGTGAGGTACCAGATGCTGGACTAGATAAGCCAGTAGTCTTGTTGCAGTGTACATAGTTCTTCCTTTCCACCATTTTATTGTCACAACAATCTTTTAAGGAAGGTTAAAGGTAAAAGTACCCCCTGTGCAAGCACCGGGTCATGTCTGACCCTTGGGGTGACGCCCTCTAGGGTTTTCATGGCAGACTCAATACGGGATGGGTTGCCAGTGCCTTAAGGAAGGTTAGTCAGAGAGAATATGACTGGCCCAAGTGAGCTTGATGCTGAGTTGCGCTTTGATGGGTGTCCTCAGAAACACTCAGTAGTCTCTACACTGTACTGCAGAAATTGTGAAGGTTAGACTGAGTCTAAAGGTATTCCAAAGACAAAGCAAGGTACCCAACTCAGCCGTCCTGGAAGAAGATGACTAACCCAAGGCCAACTAATGCCCTAACTATGCTGCACCATATGCTGCACCATATCCCCATTCAAACCATTCTTTGGATTTAGGTTTTGTCACAATGTTTATCATTCCAATTTTCTTCTTACATTTATAGCTATGCATTGCACAGGATCAGAAGCTAGATTACAATTATTATCTTTGAATTAAAGGAAAGTGCACACCATTTCGCTAATGGTTGCATGGTGTGCGAGCATAAAATGGAAGTCAAAAGGGGGGAATGGAGGGAGGGATGTCATGTAGTCATTAACAAATGTTGCACCGTGCACGAACAGTGAGATATGAAGGGAGATGTGATAAAGATATAAATTTTGTAAAAGTTCCATTTAACAGGACTTGGGACGTATGTTTACAACAGGATTTGGACTTGAATGTCATTGTCTGCTACAGTCTGCTCTGTATGTACAAAAATCGATTTACCTAGACTAGCCTTTTCCAACCTTTTTACCACGGAGAAATTCCTGACATATTCTTCAGGCTTCGAGGGCCCCTGGAAGTGGTCAGCAGGCCACACCATCCTGCCATACCCTTAAAGTCACATCACTACAAGTGACATCACCCAGACACTCCCACAGGATCATATCAATCAACAATGGTTGGGATTGTCATGTAAGTAGGCATAAGCACAGAGGGCTTCAACATAAGAGTCATTGGAGTGTAGTGGTTAGAGCAGTTTCCCAACCATGATGCCGAGGAAGACTCCTCAGTGACATCACAGCATGTTATTTTTTCCAAAATGGTGGCTAAGGAGAGCCCTCCCACCCTGTGAAAGGTTTTTTAATTTTTAATGATGGGCCTGGAGGGGGGTGGGAAGGGGAGGGACCCTGGCCATTTAAACTTTTGCTGCCCAAGGCTCCTCTCACTTCCAGGGAGTGAAGCCTGAAAAATATTTCAGCAGTGCCTCCATGGTCAAAAGGTTGAAAAAGACTGGATTAGAGTGTTAAGACAGGATCTGGGAGACAGCTTCGAATCCCCACTGTACCATGGGAGCTTGCTGGGTGCCCTTAGTCCAGTCATACCTCTTGGCATAACTCACCTCACAGAGCTGTTGAAGGGATACAATGAAGGAGAACACTGAAAGCTAATTGAGTCCCCATTGGGGTAAGAGGCAGGGTACATTTGAAGGAAAACATGGATATCTTGAGATGTGCTATCAAAACCCTCCTGTTTTCAGAGCTCTCTTAGAGGGAGACAGAAACAAATGTTACAAATCCTGCATTCTGCAGGGGGTTGGACTAGATGACCCTGGAGGTCTCCTCCAACTCGATGATTCTACATATGCAAATCTATTTGCCAACTGCAGCTTCAGAAAGGAGGGGGGGGGACAAAAGCTGTGCAAGTGTGTGTGATTGAGAAGAGTACTGTAATTTACTATGCCGAATAGGGAGCTACAGATTTTTGGCAGAGTGTATGTCTATGCTCAGGTATGCAGGGCCAGCTCATAGCACTTTGCTGCCCTGAACCTTTGTGCCATTCTGGCTGAGTTAAAGGCAAGCCCTAGAAACAGTGCTTCTTCAACTTAACCTGGATGGTGCCAACAACTGCACAAATGTGGAGATCATTGTATTCTTGCCAAACGATAGCTGCCCTGACAAACTATAATCCCCCCAGGACAGTAATAAAAATTCCAAAGGGATTGCAAATACAAGCAATCACCAAAACATAATTAAAGAATTACAGTACAAAGGCACAAAGGTATCATCCAGTTTACATGGCTCCCAGACAAAAGTCACTTTTGCCATTTAAACAGTATTTAGGAGGATGTACTTTTATTAAATGGACTCCGGGGAATGGTGGAGGACAGGAGGGCCTGGAGGATCGTTCTCCATGGGGTTGCGATTGGTCGGACACGACTTCTCACCTAACAACAACAACTTTTATTAATATTGTTATCTCAACCTGTTCCTGGAATTGAGACAACCTCTATTTTCCTGATTTCACATTTCATTTCTTGGTGCGTCATCGACTCCCAAAATCTTATTACTATATTACGATAATGTACAAAATACTATACTGTTTGGAAAGTTGTCAAAAAATACTAGTTCCGTCAATGTGTGGGGATACCCTCCCCCCCCCTCTCCCCAAGCACTTGTTTGACATGTCATAGGAGGCTGCCTTCTCCATCGGGTTGTTTAGAACTGAACCAGGCAGTCTCTAAAGGGAAGTACCTCTGTCTACTCCAGTGGGCAGTCGTTCTGCAGGGCACTTCCAAGATCTTTTTAAAAACAGTGAGTTGCATCTAGGACCAAGTTGCATCTTGCATACCAAGATTATCCTTTTTAGTGGGAATCCAAATGAACTTCATATGCATGAGGTTGGAAGGGCCTTTTTTGACTGTCCACCTCCAGATCCAAACCACCCATAGCACTCAGTTCCATGCTATGTATTACTCATCAGAAAGAAAACCCATTGAATCACATAGGATTTGCTCCCCAGTAACTGGTTTTAGGACTGCAGGCTTAGGAGAGACACACTACCTTGGAGTCAAGTATAGAAAGCAATTCCCAAGAGAAGCAAATTCATTTGGCTTATCTCACAATCCCCCCAGTATGTCACAAAAAAAGGACCTGGCTCTCGAGACACATGAAAGCAACAAAGTCTTGCAGTAAGTGTGCTTTAATAGTAAAAGGCAGTGTTATTCCATTCGATATTGTCATGATCACAGTTGCCTTCTTTGATAATATTCCTTATAATGTTGGCAACAAATGCTCTTTTACAAAATCCCCTTTCAGTTCCAGCACTGAGCCTTGTTGAGAAGGAAGCAAGTCTGGTGTCTGTGTTCTTAAAACAGAATTTGTATTTCTAGGGTATAAATACTGTACAGACTGTTTACTATATAAAGTAACAACACCCTGGGCAGAAAATTCACTGCCCTTGAATTTCAAAAACTGCCCTGAGCCTCATGTTATGATTCAAATGCAATCAAAAGGCACAGGGGGGAGAAAATGCTAACATGGCCCAGTTATTAAACTGAGCATGGAACCTCTGTGTATCAAACTGTTCACCCATTGGATGAACAGCCCCAAACAGCCCTTCCTGTTGAAGAGGAAGCATCTAGTACGAGACCACATCCAGTATTCCTTATACAATAAGTGCCTTCCTCATCATGCCTCCTGCAGGTGTGTCAAAAGACTTCCAGTTATCTCAGTCAGGACATAGGGTGAGATTTTGCTTTAAATCCTTACAATTTGGGGGCACAGCTGCTTGCAGGCAGCTACAAAAACGGCAATAGTTGGCAGGGGACTGTTTTATGGCCTCTGGGTGGCCACACAGCCTCAAGGGAAGTGTCAAATGGCTACCCCTTAAACCAGTTGCTTTCAAGCCTAGGATGTAATCCATGAACATTTGCCTGATGAAGCTGCCACTGCATTGCAGCCTGGCCTCACTGTTCTAGGATGCAGAAAAGGAGGCTACTTTCAATGTAACATTCCTCATAGATGTGGAAGGCTGCTGAACTGACCCTGTAGGCACAGAAGTATTACCCAAATGGGTTTATCCAGGCAACATTCCATGAGTTGGTAGTATTATTTCCAAACAGAGACAGAGGAAGATGCAATTTATCCAGGCATCCATGAGTCATCCTGAGCAACAGCAGACAGGTACTCAGTACTACACTGGAACTGTTCCCAAGTTGTCAGCCTTCAAAAAATGCTTACAAATTTGAAATCTGCATCCCCTACTAAAACCTGTGACCCTCTTCACTGGCAATAGTCGCTTAATTCAATCATCTTACATTTTACTTGCTGGGATGCAAGTCTCAGTGAAATCTGTGCGACTTCCCTCCAAGTAAACTTGTCAGGAGCAAATTGCAATTTACACTCATGATTGTTTGTAAAGATGTGTGCGATTGGTCCAGGCCCCCATGCTTTCTTTGCCTTTTCCTTTAACAAAAGCCAATTGTCAACATCTATCTTTAATCTTTAAACAGCCCGTGGCGCCACGGGCGCCACGGACTAAATAATTCGTTAAGCCCCCTAGAGGTGGGCTTTGTCCGTGATGAGGAAGGGTCCGGGTTGGACCCTTCCTCACGACAATCGGAGGGACCTCCGATTCCCAGGCTGAGCAACTGCGGCTCGCAGTTGCTCCCGGACTGACGCTGCGAGAGGCGCGAAGCGCCTCTCGCCGTGTTAGACCGCCGCCCGAGGGAACCCACAGCAGTCGCGCGAAGCGCGGCTGCTGGGGGTTCCCTCCCTGCCGGACTCACGCGCCTTTCAAAACCCCTTTTTATAAAGGGGCTTTGAAACTAGTATTAAAATATTGTTGTTACAGTTGCAGGAATATTTTGAACACTGCTAAACCGTGTAAAACTAATCAATGTTGTTATAACTGCTTTAGGGACCATGCAGGCCAGTGAGAACTGCACAAGAAGAGATGGCAATCCATGCCCAAGAATATGACTGGCAAAACTATCGCTGATTTTCACAGACCAGACATATGACAGGCTTTAAAAGCCGAATCATCTGCATGCAGCTTCATTCATTCTGCTGAGGGCCTACTGAAGGCAATATAAAAGTTGGGCGTAATGATACAAATGATGCAAGAATACCAGTTTTTTTATATTTACTCTAACTTTATGCATCTGCACTAAAGGACCTGCATTGCCCTGAAGATTGGATATTCTAAATGGAACGGAAGGCCTTTTGCTACACACAGCCTCTGACCCAGGGAAAACTTTGCAGACATCAAATAAAAACAGTTGGAACACAACTGTGAGTCAGGCTGTTGTCAATGGAGAAAGGCACTCCTTTTGAAAATAATAAAATATAACTGGAAAAAAAACTCTGCATGCCCGATTCTTCACTTGGAAGGAAATCCTACCAAAAGTCAAACGGAATGATTGGCAGAAATGGGTGTTCAAGACCAGGTCATGACCATCATACTCCTGGAAACAAAACACAGCATGGCAAATACAGTGCTGAACAATCAAGTCTGCAGGAGGACTGCAAGGCCCAATTTACAGTTCTTAAAAAACTGAACTTAATTTGTTTGTTCTTGGCAAAAACAAAAAAAAAAAAGGACAAAGCAAACCTCAAAAATTAAGCAACAAGCACAATAACTGCAATATACAGAGGACAAATGGGACCCACTTTTTATATACCATTGAAAGGTTTTCCGGTCTCCCAGGATCATCACATCATGAGTGCCCAATCTAAGCCACTCTGCAATATTTAACATATACACTTGAAATAGTAAAAATATATGTGCATAGCTTATGCTGAGGGAAGGGGTGTCAGTGCAATTCTTTTGAACCCACTCAAGGTTTATTAGCACTATAAAATGTAAATGAATAAAAGTTTACTACTAAGTGCCGGTTGGCGAGATACCACTAAACTAAAAGACATAATACTTCGGGCCAGTTCTCTTTTGCCACTTCTTTATCTACAAATGATCTGGAGCCACGAAAGGCCATGTAAACTGGGCAGCGTGCTGGTACAGCCATAGAGGGTTTGGGGGACAGGGTGGCTGGAAAAAGCACTTCCACAACTGTGATGATGTGAAGTGCCACTTTCTGCACCAATGTATAGTCCCAGTTTATGGGCAAATACATAACTAAGGACAACTTTAATCTGTTTTCATGCAAGGGAACAGTGCTGTGTCCACACTGCAGTTTTTACAATTTATGCTTCTCTTAAATTTGGCGCCTTTTCATAAGCCATAATTCCACAGAAATCTATGAGACCAAAAGTCCTCTGCAGGCATTAAATTCTGTTCCCAAACAATGGAATCCAGCCAGCTACATGTATTGGGAACATGATGTACCTGATGCATGATTGTCATCTCGTGCAAAATCAAAAAATTATTATACAATTAGAAAAAATATACAAACATTTTAAATAACAATATACATTCTTTACATAACAGTCTCAAGGACAATATACAATATGAATGATCAAAGGTAACTCCCGTGAATGGTCAAGGAAACTCCCAAAAGAACCCAGGAGCTCAGCCTGTTTCGCAATAGCTTCTGCCAGGAGCAAACAGCTGAATAAGGATTTTCTTTTAATATGAAGTTGGTTACAATTATGTAGCAGAAGAGGAGTAAGCAAACACCTCATTGGCTGTCACTGCCACAAACTAGTATTTCAGGATTTTTGAGGCTAAAGACACACAACATTTTGTCGTAGCCTATGTAGGATTCCCTTTGTCCTTTAATTTAGGCTGCATAGTAAAGCTTTCTAAACACTAGTTAGATCATTCCTATTGTATATTGTCTTTGAGACTTATGTAAAGAATGTATATTGTTATTTAAAATGTTTGTATACTTTTTCTAATTTGATAATAATTTTTGCATTTGAGATTTCTTTGTGGTGCATTTATTCATCTCTTTCTGAATTTTCCACAAGGTTCCCTGTTTTTTGTTTTTTTTTTTTTTTTGTTAATCTCATGCAAACTGTCAACATGGTAATTTCCCATGCAAGTATAGCTTCCATTCACAAAGATCAGAGCCTCATGAATGGTCGTACCTGCATATTGCACTGTTTAGGGATGTGCATGGAAAATTCACACCACCCAATTTACATGAGACAATGGTATGTTTTGAGTGCACCTCACTCTGAAATACACAGCTCACAGGCTCCCAGTTTGCATGAATATAATTGAATGTAACATCTGTACAGATGTAAATACAGACCTGTAATCTATTGAGATGTTCTGTGTTTCTTGTAATGTCAATCTACAATTTCTTTCCCGCAATCTACATTTAAAGTTGGAAGCTGGGGGTCCATTGGATGAAAGGATATGACATGAGCTCATCTCTGGATCCCTTAGAAAGCCATCCCCAGGGAAGTAACTTCTATCACACTGTGCTTATGGGAGTTGTGAAACTGCAGGCATTTGCTTTCAAGTAAATGCATTTAGGATTTAACAGTGCAGTCAGTTAAAGTATAAATAACCTACTTCAAGAAATTTGTGAAATATAAAATCCAAGTACTGAAGTATTCCTATTGATTTTTTTTTAAATTGAAGATGGCAGATTTGGGCTAACCCTCCAATAAACCTGCAGGAGGGTTAGTAACTTGCATGATAGAAGTCTGGAATAGAGATCCTACAAAATTGTGTTTTTACAGACTACACATTCATTAGGAATTTAAATGATCTCCAAAGCAACCAGCCAAGTTAGAAAACTGAAGCAAACAACATGATATAGAATAAATACTATACTTTCTTTTAAAAATATTAGTGTTGTAAAAACAAGTGCAAAGCTCTCAAAGCTACAGATCTAAGATGTCATTTGAAGTGGTTTCATTTCTGGGCCAAAGGCTAGCTATAAGAGACTTCCCATTAAGAACAAAATGACTTTCTTTTTGCTGTCAAATAATAGAAGAAAAAGAGTCGGTTTTTATATGGCACTTTTCTCTAGCAGAAGGAGTCTCAAAGCAGCTTACAATTGCTTTCCCCTTTCCTCTCCCCACAACAGATACTCTGTGAGGCAGGTGAGACTGAAAGAGACCTGATATTACTGCTTGGTCAGAACAGCTTTATCAGTGCTGTGATAAATCTAAGGTCACACAGCTAGCGGCATGTGGGGGAGGAGCAGGGAATCAAACCAAGCTCACCAAATTAGAAGCCCCACTCTTAACACTACACCAAGCTGGCTAGTTAGGATACATAATCAAAAGATGAAACAGAGCTAGTTAGGATACCTAATCAACAGATGAAAATAAAACCAACACCCTGTTTTCAACAAGGCAGCTTTGATTGCCAACACAAGGCATGTTGTAACAGCTAAGCCATGCTGCATTGCCACAGGGACAATCATCAAGTTACTTCAGAGACTCCCACCAACTGGAGAAATCAGCAACACAATCCTAAAAAGAGTTGCAGCATTCTAAGTCCACCAACTCCAATGCAAATAGAAGGTTGTAACTCTGTTCAGAATTGCACTGAAAATCTAGCACCATGGTTGAATCACGCAAGGCATTTTGGACAAAGAAAACATTTGGAAATTAATTTTACAGCTGTTTGATCTCAGACTGAAGTGAGACTGAGAACACTTAACCTGAAGTCTCAGGTTTGGGGCACAAAATGGACACAAAACAATGTTGCAGACTTCTGTTCTATGAATCCATAAATAGTATTAACTACCACTGACTCCGCTAATGGCCATCCATTACCAAAATGCAAAATCTCATTTTAGTAACAAACTCCATCCTTGGCTCCAAGATACCTTGGTGTGGCTGTCAGAGAGCCCGAAACATTAGAGCATCTATGGCAGACTTTCTCAACCAGGGTTTTGTAAAACCCTGGGTTTCTTAATAGCCATGTAAGGTTTTTTCTGAATGGGAGGGATTTAAACTGATTTTTTAATATTTAATATTTGTGTTTATTAACCATTTATTGGGTGACATGCCCATATGTTGACCAGGCCTGGTCATGTTGACTAGGCCTCCCCTTCCAAAATGGCCAGTGATTGGCATGGAGGGTGTGGGGAAGGGAGCGGCCTCATTGAGCATGTGCACAGCTATGCTTCCCAACCATATTCTGTACCATCACGTCTGAGGGTTCTCAAAGCCTGAAGAATGTTTCAGGGGTTTCTCAATGGTAAAAAGGTTGAGAAAGGCTGATTTTTGGCAAGGACTAAGGAGGCGCTCAGCTAAGAGGGAAGAGGGGTCACCTCCCTCTATTCCTTTCCTTACTGTAGCCCCCTTCATGCTATATGGCCATTTGTCCCCATAAGAATTCCAATCCCTACATAGCCTTTTGGGGAGTCAAAATGGGTTGCTGTAAGAAGGGGAAGACGGGGAACAAGCTGCTTCCATCAGTGGAAAGAATCCTATTCAAGGAGTCCCCCTTGGCCATTACCTTCACCTGAACAGCTACATTACAGAAGCAATTTCTATGTATGTTTGGCTTATAAAAGTAGACAGAGAGCCTTTAGCTGACCTTAGTAACTTTCCTCCAAAACATCCTTTTGGAACTCCACAGCCAAAGCAATCCTTAGTGTTTCTATTGAATTAGTTACTTGAAAAGCTTAACTAGCTGCCTTGTAACTAGGATTCCAACAGCAGCACCTTCTCTATCTGGAAGCAGACCACGACCTCTAACAAGGATACAAAATATTTGGTCTTTTGCTCCTTCCTTTAAATACACTTTGCATTAAAAACTTTGTACCAAATAATTAATAATAATCCTTAAACCAAAATCTGACTCACAAGAAACCATTTTTATAGGCGACGTTTGGGCTTTTGAGAGCTCAAACTAACACTTTGGGGAGGAAGTCCAGGAGAAAAAGGAGTCAGGTACCAGACCCTGTATGTTCCATACCAGGCCAAGAGGCCCACCAAGGTGCCAAAAAGCTTTTGGGAGAAGTTATGGAAATATACAGCAGTGGTCACAAACATGAACAACCAGATCACAGTCAAACAACTCAAAGCCAAGAACAGACAATTGAGCACCATGTGCAGCCGGGGGCTCCTGGAGGTATTCAAGTTGTGCATCACAGCCATCTCTTCCACAATCATTAGGGTGCAGTATGAGAGGAGGAAGGAGTGCCCCGAGATGTCAAAACCATGCCAGAAGCCACCAGCCTGATGACACTGCAGTTTGCTGGGATGCTGCCGGTGTAGTACATCAAGGGTTGGGGACTTATAGCAGCTTCCTGTGAGATCCTCAATGTGCAGAAACACTCTAGTGCATGTATACCAGACCGCCGTGCCAACCAGCAGAGTGGCAAGACGTCGCAACACTGCCAGTGCATTCCGGGTGATGTAGTAGTTAGTGATACCGATGAAAGGCAGCAGCAGCCATAACGTCCAGCCCCAGGCAAGTTTGACAAAATAGCTGCCAGAGAGAAATCAAACAGAAATATACTAAGTTCCATTGTAAGCAGGAAAGCCAGTCACAGATAGCAGATATTATTTTATAGTACCATTCACATCCATTTATGTAGACATGTCCAGAGCTTTCGGATGAACCTTGTGCCAGACTCTGTACTTATACACTCTGATTAGAGGCATTACTTAATCTTATCTAAAGCAGAATCTGGTACAAATGTAAGCACCAGTGCATTGCTTAACAGCAGTGAGTACAAAGTTACAACTTGGTGAGCTGAAAACTGCCCAGAATATCTGACCAAGTGAATTTCAAAGGTCTGTAAATATGAGATTAGTTGAAAGGAGCTGGAGGAGGATTAAATTCAGAGGGTAAACTTCTGGGTAGATTAAGAACAGTTTTTTAAAATAATACAGTAGATCATAACAGGGTAGTGCTCTGAAGATAGCATCAATATTTGTTTAAAGTGGATTTTTCATTCAATGCATGTGTGAGATCCATCATTTAGGGAATGGCCAATCCCACGTTACAGCTAGAAAAGACACATACAGCAACCTTGGAGGAGGTACTCCAGTATGAGAAAATTCATATATATCTGAAGAATCTCTCTCTGTCATGTACATATATGTGAGACACAGAGAGCAAGCCTTATTTTCTGGGACAGAAAAAAGACACAACATAAATACAGCCACTAATTTTTTCAATAAGACACTAATTCCTGCCACTTCTTCAAGAGATTACTAGTTTGGGCTTGATTTTTGACAGTTTGGACCGAAGAGGCTATTGCACCTGACCTACGCGCTTTGAAATGATGAGAAACATATTTTCACAAGATGTTAAGGGACAGATCCTTCTTCCCCCATTTGCAGGACAACCCTCACCCCCATTTGCAGGACAACCACTCCAGCCTGTCAAAAGTCCTCCTCACCCCCGAACTGCTCCCCCGCCCACCTTCTGTGCCCCTTCCTCAAAGTCAGCCCTCCCAGCCTCCCCCCCCCAAAGACCCTCCCCTCAGGGCCCCCTCGGTCCCTCACATGTTGAGCAGGTTGCGCTTGTTGCTCAGGTAGGATTCGGGCAGCGGCGCCCAATCCTTCACCAGGGAGCCGCCCAGCACGAGCCCCAGCAGTCCCCAAGGCACGGCTCTCCGCACCGAGCTTCGCACCAGGCAGGTACGGGCGGACCGGGCCCAGCGATCGACGCGATCCATCCTCGGAGGCTGCGACAGCGCCCGGCGGCGGCGGACAAGCCAGTGACCGCGAGCGGCCGAACCCCCGGCCTCCGTATTGCGTCACTCGACCCCGCCTCCTCCCCGGCATACTCGTTAGCGCGACAAGCCGCCCCCCAAGGCGCATGCGCTTTAGCAGGAGCCGTTACCGTTGGCTGAGTCACTTGCGCCGTCTTCTCGGTGCGCATGCGCAGAGCGTTGAGAAGTACCGGCTTTGGCCCTGAGGGGATAGGCGGCGGCTGTCTAGAGCAGGGGTAGTTAAACCGCAGCCCTCCAGATGTCCATGGACTACAATTCCCAGAAGCCCCTGCCAGCGAATTGTGGTCCATGGACATCTGGAGGGCCGCAGTTTGACTACCCCTGCTCTAGACCCTGGAAGGCGGCCCGTGTCTCCTTCAGGAGGTCGAGGGTCGGATTCGGGAAGGGACGCCCCGTTGAGACTCTGGCAGGGGACGTTGTGGTCCTGTTGTGGTCGGCGGTGGTCGGGACGCAGCTTCTTAGCAAGAGGCTCCCAACGCCGCCTTCAAAGCGGGAGCGACGCGAAATGCTGCTTTCGGTGGGGTCGCTGGGTATTTGAACCAGCTACTTGACTGACTTGGTTATGGGTTGACATTATTTATAGCCCACCTTTTTCATCCGGGCCCAAGGCGGACTACAATAAGGCTGGGACGCTCAGTAACAGTAGCAGCAGGTTTTGAGTTGTAGAACCGACCAGGAGTTTAAAACCAGCCCTGAAACAGAGTAAAGATTGAACACGACACATTAAATGATGCAAAGTTGTGTAGTAGATCCTTCCTACAGTAATATGGAGCATAGTCTGTAATAATTTATCCAGGTGACTTTATGGATTCATTTCGTACAGTGTGGGTCTATTGCTTGTGCAAAAAAGCCCTCTTGAATAATTTGGTTTTGCATGATTTGTGGAAGGCCGGAGAGTGGCAGCATTCCTGACCCTCTCAGGCAAGCTATTCTGGAAGGTTGGGACCACAACACATGTTTAGGCTGTTGGTTGACTTTGCCCATAGCACCTGCAGGCTAAATATGGAGTTCAAGTTCCCCATGGAGGATCCTGCCATTTTATTCAAGAGTGCCTCTCACAGAACTCCCCTCTCCGTGTTATATGACCATTAAAGTAAATCAGACTTGGAAGTTACACAGTAAGTTCAGAGGGTTAGTCATGTTTTGTGTAAGCAAAATAAAGCAGGAGCTGAGAGCCTGATTGAAGGCTAACAAAATTTCCTGCATAAGCTTCCCTAACTCAGACCAAACAGGACGATCAATCCGCACAGGGTCTTTTTCTGTGTCAGTGGGCACTTTTGTCATTCTAACACTGGATGGAGGGTATAGGCAAAAAATGGCCACCAAGCATAAAGTATCAGGAAGTGAGGTCATGGATAACTCTAATAAGTGTTCTTCAACATTTAAGGTAGAAGCTCTGTTTAACGTGATGCTTTAAAATGAACATACTCTTTTAAGTATTTTCTTGCATACACACATTTTCCATCATGTAGTGAAGATTCGTGTGTGTGGCAGCCACTGCTGAAGTAACTTCTTGAAAATCTGGAGGAGCAGCCTAAAGCATCCAGAATAAGTGTCTGTCCAGCCGCTGATTGAAGACTGTCAGTGAGTGAGAGCTCACCACACCCTTAGACAGTCAATTCCACTGCTGAACTATTCTGGCTGTGAATTTCCCCCCCTCTTATCTAGCCAATATTGTTCTCCACGTAGTTTAAACTCATTACTGCAGATCCTGTCTTCTGCCAATGGGAACCTTTCCCTACCCTCCTCTAAGTGACATCCTTTCAAATACTTAAAGACAGCGATCACGTTCCCTCTTAACCTCCTCTTCTCCAGACTGAACATTCCCAAATCCCTTAGCTTTTCCTCATAGGGCTTGGTCCCCAGGCACCTTATCATCCTCGTTGCTCTTCTCTGAACCCTCTCAGTTTTGTCCACATCCTTTTTGAAGTGAGGCCTCTAGAACTGCGCACAGTACTCCAGGTGGGATCTGACCAATGGGGTATACAGTGGGACTATGACATCTTGTGGTTTTGATGTGATGCCTCTGTTGATATACTTGCCTTCTTTATGACCGTTTATGCACTGGCAACTTCATTGCCCTGCCCCCCTGTCAGGAGCACAGATCGGGGGTGGATGAGATGCACCAGGCCAAGTACTCCCCCATGTGAGTGCAGGAAGAGGTGGGACAACCTGCCACGACTAAAACTCCAACCTGCAACCCGGCATGAAACCTCCAGTGCATAAACGGTTTATGTTATGTTACATGCTGTTTTTGAGTCATCTTTGTAACTGGACTATTTGTCCAGTTGTAGTTCTCAGGATATGATCCAGTGGAGTGGAGTATTACAATAATGTAATATTGCAGTAATATATATCTGATGGAGGGTTATGTCTCTGCATTATTAGATACTATAACATATCTTCTCAAGTTCTGTATCAGAGAACTAGCATGATATAGTGGTTAGAGTTACTGGGCTGGTGTCTGGGAGTAAAGGTAAAGGTATCCCATGTGCAAGCATTGGGTCATGTCTGACCCTTGGGGTGATGCCCTCTAGCATTTTTATGGCAGATTCAATACGGGGTGGTTTGCCAGTGCCTTCCCCAGTCATTACGGTTTACCCCCCAGCAAGCTGGGTACTCATTTTACCGACCTCGGAAGGATAGAAGGCTGAGTCAACCTTGAGCCAGCTGCTGGGATTGAACTCCCAGCCTCATGGGCAGAGCTTTCAGACTGCATGTCTGCTGCCTTAGCATTCTGTGCCACAAGAGGCGCATCAGTGTCTGGGAGAGCCAGGTTCAAATCACTGCTATGAAAGCCTGCTGGTGACCTTGGACCAGTCATATATTCCTGGCTGAACCTATTTCACAGGGTGGTTATGAGGAGAAAATGGAAGCAATGAAAACAGTGGGAATTGCTTTGGAGCCCCATTGGGGAGAAAGGGTGCAAATCTGTACCACATAGTGACTCTGTATAATTGCAAAGTGCCACTATGGGTGGAGCACTGTCTGGGTGTCCGGACACCACTTCCACTCCATGGGCCAATCCAGGCGCTGGAGGGCATGCCCCCAAAACCTGGCCGTGAGGCGCACACCCAGCCTCGTGAACACACACTCCACACCAGCTGCCGAGCCCTGCTTAGCCAATGGTGGCAGCAGCCAGGCAGTGGCAATAGTGAGGTGGCAGCAGCCAGGATGAGGAGCGCCAGCCCCAAGTCTGCCGCATGCTCGCCCTGCCAGCTTGGAGAGGCGGGTGAGGGGAAGGGAAGCCGCTCCGTGTCTTGCAAGGCCTGGCTCTCCATGCACCCACTGCCTCCCACCCATCCACCCACCTATTGCCCCGCTAGCGCCCGCTGCATTTACGGCTGCAGTGGGCTTTTTGGCTAGTGAATAAATAAAATAATATGAGATATGAACATCTTACCAGTATGAACACTTCAAAGAATTCTACAACGAATACAGCATAATTATTATAATCTGTTCTGTGTTTTAAGCTTGCTTGGAATCTGCACCTCCTGTTTTTAAATATATGAATGCCATGCTAGAACAGTATTTCTCAGAATAAAAATGTTATTCCATGAATATTTTGATATTTGGTGCTTAATATAAGCCTAAAAAGGAATGTAGTTTTGGAATTTAACTGGTTTATATTGACTGTAATCCTATGTACATATATTTGGGCATAAATTTAATTGATCTCAAGGTGACTTCCAACAATTTGATTGCTTGGCAATGGCCTATGAATGAGAAAAACAGGGTTTTTTTAAATTAAGGGAACAGTGGGCCTTGAAGTTCAGTGGACAGTGGACCTTGAAGTTCAAGTGTAATAAGCTCACCAGAAGCAACTACAGTGTTGGCAGGAATATTTGGAATGGGACAAAAATGTCCCAGTACAATTCAAGGGTATTTTAAAATGTACCCAGTTTCACAAAATATTATGGGGTTGAGCTGGAAAAGCTGTAGAGGGAGACTTAACAGAATACAGGAGCTTAGTGAACTGTGTGCATGCATGCTCTTTTCCACCAAGTGGCAGTACATGACTGGAAAAACAAGCTTTTCCCCCTGCATTAGGGCTTTTGCAGGCAGAAGTGTAGCTGTTGGTAAGGGGACTCATTTGTGTGTACAAAGCAAAACAAAATTGTCCCAAAATAAGCTTTTCCACTCAACTCCACCTTATTCTTTTATTCTTAACTAACTCCATATACCCTATGGAGCAGTGTCTCTACAATTAGGTGGTTCTCTTGATTTTTATACTCCTTTAAATTGCATGAGCATTGAGAAACATTTCATAAGACCATGATGGAAAGGCAGCAAGTAAACTATTTTTGTGTACATAATATACCCATTGTTTCCTATTGAGAGCTTGTGCATCTGGAATACCCATATTTCCAAGTAAGCCATGTTGCGGTACAGTTTGCAAGCTCCCGAGTGTACTATCATGGCTTATTAAAAGCAAAGGAAATGAAAACACTTTCAAAATATGCTCCTTGGAGATGGACAGTAAGGATATTCCTATCAAAGGATAAGGCTGCATATCTTCTAAGTATTGTTAATTTGGATTTTAAAAAATACTGAATTTTATAAAATTACTGAAGAAATTCACTTACTTGCACCACACATATAATTGGTCAGTGAAGGCAGGTGAAAGAGAAAGAAAAACAGCTGTTTCCTTCCTCCTCTTCATCCCACTCACTCCCTGTACAGGGAGAAATCATTGTTTATAGAAGGTATCAATAAATCTTGCTACTTCATACATAGGAACAACACTATTCTTAAGACCACCAAGGGTCTAGAGGAGTTGAGTCTTATAAGTACTTTATCATGTGCTGCGCCTGTCCCTATTCCAGCCATTGGAGAGACATGGTGAATACTTTAAATTTTTTAATGTTGACAAATTTGTATTCGTTTCTCTTATATTCTATACCTCCATAACTACCTTTCCAGCTATATAAGAATTTTGGAAAATATGGATGGTCAAGGCTTTTGGGGAGCTTGCAAAGATAAATTGACTGGTCACAAAGCATCATATGGGAGTAAGTGGTCCTTAAGATATGTTGGACCCGTGCTGGATAATGCTTTACGTTTCAATACCAGGACACTTAATTGGCCATGGAAACTAATGGGGAGTCACTGTAGATAACAAAACTGGAGTGATATTGTCCCTATGATCTACAGTACACCAGTCAACATTATAGCTGCAGTATTGGTACCAACTGAAGCTTCTTGACAGTCTACAGGGGCAATCCGATGTACAATTCATTAGTTTATCCAATAGCGATGTATGGCCTCTGTCTACAGAAACTTAAATCTGAGGATTTGAACCACACTGATGCTAAACAGATTTTCTGCAAACTTGAGGGACATACTTGCCTTGCAAAAAAAATCTGAAATGTTTTTAAAAAATACAATGGGAGTTCCAATCCCCCCCGAATGTAAAAACAACAACAACAACAACAAAAGCATATGTGCACAGACAATGTACTTATTTCTAAAACTGGTGATAGATGAGCTGAGAACCACCAATGGTCCAACCATTGTGGCAGAGGATGTCAGGAGTAGTTTGGTGTAGTGGTTAGGAGTGCGGACTTCTAATCTGGCATGCCGGGTTCGATTCTGCACTCCCCCACATGCAACCAGCTGGGTGACCTCGGGCTCGCCACGGCACTGATAAAACTGTTCTGACCAAGCAGTGATATCAGGGCTCTCTCAGCCTCACCCACCTCACAGGGTGTCTGTTGTGGGGAGAGGAAAGGGAAGGCGACTGTAAGCCGCTTTGAGCCTCCTTCGGGTAGGGAAAAGCGGCATATAAGAACCAACTCTTCTTCTTCTTCTAGTTCCTGGCGCAGCAGCTACAGTGGAGGGCTCCAGAAGCTGCTCCAAAATTGGAGCAGCTCCCGGGTTCCAACACTGCTGCTCCTGGGCTCAAAGGTGAGTGGGGGGCCTGGCCCCTTGCCAGCCTCAGTGATGGGGGGGGGAGATGAGACCCCTCTCAAGTCTTGCACCCTCCCTGCTGGTTACATTCTAATCTAAATGTTAGCAGGACATGTACCACAATGGGAAATTCTCTTTGCCCAGGTAAGTCTGAAGCTGGGGAAATTCATCTCTGACCACGACTACCACCTGCCTTAACATAAGGCCTGGGTCTGGCAGCACCTCCAAGCTACAAACCTGCGCCATTTATGACAGTGCAACCCCATTCAGAACAGGAGATGCATTCGTTCTGGAATCAATCCTTCCCTCCAGTAGCACCTTTGTTTTGTCAGTGTTTAGCTGTCATCTGTCTCAAAACTGCCTCCACTTATTGGTTCAATAATTCTACAGCTTCTTTGGGATTTGCAGGAGGTGCAAGATACAGCTGAGTATCATGTGCTTATTGGTGACAACCCAGCCCAAATATCCAAATGAACTCGTCCAGTTTACTAACTTTCACACTTCAGGAGTTTGTGTAGGACAGCGTATGGCAGATTGTATATGTGTATAAGGTGCTATCAAGTTGCAGCTGACTTATGGTGACACCAGCAAGGGATTTTCAAGGCAACTAAGAAGAAGAGGTAGTTTGCTATCACCTTCCTCTGCAGAGTCTTTCTTGGTGGTCTCCCTTCCATGTACTAACCCTGCCTAGTTTTCAAGATCTAATGAGGCTGTACCATGCTGCCTTCGCCAAACAGATTACACTTACTACAGGAGACAACGAAGAACCTTCAGCAATGTGCATGGGGAGAGTGATCTTTGCACGAGTATAGGAGTTTTGCAGACAACTGTCCAAATGGGCATCTTGTGCACAGTTTCTGAAGTGAGGAATGAGAAAGTGTCCTCTGCAGACTACTGAGATGGTGGATTCTTTTGAATAATTTTCGCATCTATAGTCTAAACTTTAAAATTGCTAATAATCTCTCTGCCTTTGAGGAAACCTCTCCACATCAGCTGCATAATATAATTGTATTCAGGGTGATGAACTGAGGCAACATTTGTTCAGTGGTAACAATTGATTTGTTTACCAAAAGATGTTCTCTTAATGTTCTCAGCTGTAAGACAAATCTTTGTGAGTAGAAAGGGGGACCATAATTCAGTTGTAGTAACAATGTCTATGTAGAGAGATTAGGAGTCTTTCTATCTTAGGGACACATTATATATTCCAAGGGCTATTTAAGAACATTTGAATTGGCTTCCTATGTTCTTGCCATCAGATTAAAACACTGTAGACTACCATGGTTTCTTTTTTGTGGTAGCTGGCAGAATAGTGCAGTGCTAAGAATAGTGCAGAATAGTGCAGTTTACAATCAGTTGGAACTAACCCTCCACCAGGGCTGCCTGCAGGTTTAGACCATTCTATTACACACAGGTGCAACCATTAATTTTGGCATATATTCAGCATTGATACAGGAGCTGTGAGATGCTGGAGAGGAGTTCATGGAAGAGGTTATGTAGTGTGATTTTCTATTTCCTCCATGAATTGCAGTCACATTTCCTACAGGGAAATGGAAGATTAACCCAGCATCTCCTGTTGGGAGTAGGCCCACTATCAGGCTGTGAGCTTCTGTAGTCATTCCAGTTCTTGAAGCAGACCAGTTCTGCTTGTCCTCCCCCTTCTTTCTCTCAGTTGCACATGCTGCTCATGAGGAAGCTTCACCACATGTGAAAACAGTATTGGTATATTTTTTTTTGTAAAGTCATAGTAATTTTGAACAGAATACACCGAACTAACCCCTCTCCTACTTTTTTAATGGTCTCTCACTGGACGCATTCTGGATTTCAATGTCCTAGTTTCAGAGGAGATCAGGAAAGAGTGTTGGAGGAAGGATGTATAAGAACAAAGGGGGAAGACATAAAACATCTGTTTTATGTCCTGCTTCCCACCCAGTATTGCGTGTTTTGCTCTTGACCTTCACCCAAAGGTTGCTTGTAGGGGCTTTGACAAGGGGTGGACCAACTCCAGTTCTTCTTGGATAGCTCATCTGCTCTGGACCCTTTTCACTCTGGCTTCAGACCAATCTATGGAACAGATATGGACCTGTTATTGACAATCTCCATCTGAATGTACAAAAAGGCCATGTCTCTTTGTTGCTCCTTCTAGATTTCTCTTCAGCCTTTGATACAGTAGGCTATGCCACCATGTTGAGGAGTTTAGAAGCAAAAGTGGGTATCAAAGTTGTGCATTGGACTGATTCAAGTCATCCTCCCAGTCTGGACTCAAAGGGTGGCTATTGGAAATCTGTTATCAATGTGGAATCTGTTTTTTGAGGTTCCACAGGGGGCAGTCCTATCTTTCATGTTTTTCAACCTCTACATAAAGCCCTTAGGAACCATCATTTGTAGTTTTGGTGTTAGCTGGCATCAATGATGGCACCTTGCTCTAAATCTCATCCAAATATCCTAGTGATGTGGTAGAAGTCCTGTATGTCGTGCTTAAACTAAAGAGTGAACAAATTTAAAATTAAATCCTGACAAGACCAAAGTAATGTTGGTTGGGAAGGTGGCAGTCTTGAAGGGCATTATGCTTCTCACCTTCAGAGGGGTTCAGCTGACGCTTGCTGACTTGGATGAGAGCTGAGGTTATACTAGAACTAATATTATTGCTGGAGAAGCAAGTTAATGCAGCTGCCAAAAATGCTTTCTTCCAACTCAGTATAACTTAGAAGATGGTCTCTTGCCATACTTTGGCTTATGTCAACTATACTACTTTGTATACCAGAATGTGCTAAAGATTTCCAGCACACCACCCAGGCCTGGATGGATCTACCTTATGATCACTCTATTCATAGTGGCATTTTTTCATGCCTGTGAGAGCTGGGTACATCTCCAGAGAAGGCTTTGAACGCTGCTTCAGTGCTGGGGACTAGAATTAGATTTCTGTTTGAACTGAGAGCAATATGCAAATATTTACAAGAGCTTGTTAATCCTTTATGCTGTTTGATCTAAAGTTGGTGAACAGAATTCAACATATTCTATCACTCATTATGCCAATGCATCCATTTTCTTCAGTGATATGACAGATTGCCAGTATCCAGAGCAAAGTTTTTCCATTTTTAAAGTGACCATATGCATTCATGAGCTAGATTAACTGTTTTACTTTGTTTGCTCAGACCTACCAATATTATTAATTTTGTGTGAGTGTGCATGATGAAGGAAGTAAAAAGGGGGACTTAGATCTGCTGTTGTTGACTCCAGCATGAACCCAGTAACCACTGACTTTGGAGGGTTATTTCTGAGTGGCTCAAAAATTATTTAAATGGAGGGCAGGGCTTATCCAACATGTTGTTTCAATCCATAACATAAAATGGAGTATTTTGCCCCAAAGCTTGGATTTAAGTTGCAGAAACTAACAAACAGTGAGAGGTCCATGTTTGGCTTTTAAATCCATCCTCCACAGCTGGAAAAATGTTGACCCAGCTGTGCTGCTTCTCTGTGCGGCAGAATTCTGAAGTGTATCTAAGATGATAGTATGAAGAACTATACCTTGTAGACCTTCCCTTTCCTCCCCCTTTGTTATCTCTTTGACTGCTGATATGAAGACTGTAAACTCTGGGGACCAGAGATTTGTCATTTTCCCTGCTGGAGCTCTATAAATAATACTGATAATCCAGATAAGCAAGTCTTTGCATTAGCTGGTTGATTTTTGTATGTGTGCTAAACCAGCAATAATAAAAGAAGCGAATCTTGCATTTATAGCATGCAAAGACTGCGGTCCAATGCATGTTTACTTGCACTCCAGTGCCCTTTTGAACTGGTAGCCCTAGAAATAAAACCCTGCTACGGTTAGCATGAAAATCAGCCACAAATGTTTTATAAAATTTTTGCAAGAAGGATTTCTTCACGAACCAGCGTTGCTTCTTGAACAGTTAGATTTGAACCCAACACAAGCTTCCGAGGGTCAAAGCTCCCTTCATTTCACTTTCAAAAGCTTCTACTCTGGCACTGTTGATGATCTTGGGGTTTTCATGGACTCAAATCTAATTCTACTTCAGACCAACAAGACTGTCCTCTGAAACTATCTATTGCTTCTTGTTATAACATTTCAGTTGTGCTTGTTTTTAGGTTTCTGAGTTTATACTGTTTTTTTAGTTTGCGTGCCAGTTCAAGGATGAGATGAAGTGGCATATAAACATACACGTGGGGACTGGAGTATGATTACAGGTTAAGAAATAAACTACTGGGGGGGGGGACTATCTGGAAATCCCCCCCCCCCCTTGAACCACATCTCTCCTTGTAGAGGCATAAACAGGTCAATTTTCATTCCTCTCCCCCTCCCCCCTTTATAAAATAGACGCTGAGCTACCTTCAGTATTCCTTAATTCCTAGAAGGCAATAAGTACATTGTATCATCAAGCCAAATTAGTAACAAACACTTTTATGCACACCTGGATAGCTTCCTGGGTTTTCAAAAACCCTGTCTTGTCTGTCGGTAGCCCTGTTTCACGGCCCCACTGGCAGGCATGCAGACATCAATTTTTTGCATTAGAAGAACCCTGGAAGATTCCTGGGGCAGAGGATTAAAAAAGGATGGAAATTCCCGTCCTGTACTTCAGCTGGGTGTGACTTCTGAACTCTGAGGCAGCACAAGTAGCTTTCTAGTCACCTAGCCTGAACCTAGCCTGAACCTAGCCTGAAATGAGCCTCTTGTGGCGCAGAGTGGTAAGGCAGCCGTCTGAAAGCTTTGCCCATGAGGCTGGGAGTTCAATCCCAGCAGCCGGCTCAAGGTTGACTCAGCCTTCCATCCTTCCGAGGTCGGTAAAATGAGTACCCAGCTTGCTGGGGGGTAAACGGTAATGACTGGGGAAGGCACTGGCAAACCACCCCGTATTGAGTCTGCCATGAAAACGCTGGAGGGCGTCACCCCAAGGGTCAGACATGACTCGGTGCTTGCACAGGGGATACCTTTACCTTTACCTTTAGCCTGAACCTTAGCAGTCCAGGTGTATAGCACAGTTATCCTGTCAAGGGTAGGTGAGAAGGAAGATGTTCATTCAACTCTGAATCCGAGCAATATAGCACTGGAAGAGAGGTATTTGAACCCCCCCCCCCCCCATGTTGTACAGGACAGCTTGGGTAGGAAGTTGAGTCTGGGGGAATGAACATATAATTTCACATACTATTTGTTGTTAGAAGTTCTACTGCTTTCACAGCTAACAGCTGAAGGGGTGTATTTAATGAGGACTGGAAGAAGCTTCCTCCAGTTGTAATAAACACCATCTCCTCTTGGCATCCTGGATGGGGAGGGAGGAATTGGGACTTGGTGATGTATGGCTCATGGGCATGCACACTCTAACCCAGTTATAAACTGTTAGGATCATGAGCAGGTTAGTTTTCCCTTTCTTGCTTTTTGCCCTCAATACTTTAAGCCTAATTAAGGGAGATACTATGAATACTAGGAAGGAGTTTTTCCTTTCTCTTTTCTCTCTATGTAGCTGGAGAGGCCTAGCTTGTTTGTGAGGATTCTCATTTCACTGCCCTGGAGAAGAAAGGTCCTCAGTTGGCTGCCAGTGGGAGTGGTGATTCAAAACTGGCCAAGGTCACACTAAGAGGCAAGCATCTGTCTTGCTTCATGAGCTGTTGACTCTTCTTTGTTTGCTCATAAGATTGTGTAACTCACCCCACATATAGCGTGCCAGTGCTTCTGCACTGGAGCTACATTGACAAGTAGGAACAAGCAGTGCGATCCCAGGAGAACGTTCTGAACGTTTATTTGAACATAGTTGCATGAGCACTTAAAAGGCTCCCGCTGTCTTTAAATATCATTAAAACTTCCATGTTCTTTGGAAATTACATTAATTCGTGGAAGACAAATTGCAAATAATAGTGTAGATAAGAAAACCCTCTCCTAGGTTTGTTTCGCATCTCCCATTTGTGGTCAGCATATGCCCTTTCAAAGAAACAGTTTGCTGTAGTGGTTAGGAGTATGGACTTCTAATTATTGTTATTGTTATTATTTAATTTATATCCCACCTCCCCCCAGAGGCTCGAGGTATAATCTGGAATGCCAGGTTTGATTCTGCACTCCCCCACATGCAACCAGCTGGGTGACCTTGGGCTCGCCACAGCACTGATAAAGCCGTTCTGACCGAGCAGTGATATCAGGGCTCTCTCAGCCTCACCCACCTCACAGGGTGTCTGTTGTGGGGAGAGGAAAGGGAAGGCAACTGTAAGCCACTTTGAGACTCCTTCGGGTAGGAAAACGGAGTTTTGGGGCAGGTGTGAAATGACGATGGCTACAAAACATAGCAATGGAATATTCAGTTTTGATTATGGATTTCTACCAGCTGTGCGGAATGGCCCTGTGTTTTCTCAGACTATCTAGGTTGGGATATTCCTTGAGTTTTTTGGGATGGAACATGGGGAGGGGAGGGTTTGGGGAGGGGAGGGATCTCAGCAGGGGATAATGCCATAAGCCCTACCCTCCAGAACAGCCATTTTCTCCAGGGCAATGGTCTTGGTTATCTGGAGATAAACTGTATTAATAGCAGGAGATTTCCAAATGCCACCTAGAGGTTGGCAACCCTATTTGAAAAGGCATTGAAAAAGGACAAAGAGACCACAGAAAAATAGCAAATGGAAAGTCAGGACATTGGGAAACTTGAGGGGGGGGACATAGCTGACCTGTTCCCGATGCAGGAAAAACCCTACATAGTGCCTCGCCTTGTGTCTAGAACAGGTAGTAAGGTTGAGGACTTATATGCCTTGAGAAATTGTTCTTTTGTAAGTATTATTGTTCTCGCGGTATATGTATTTGACTGATTAACCAATTAAAACTCAAGATTTTTTAAAAACAAAGCCCTAATTATTTATATTATTAACAGACTGGCAATTCTGGTAATTCTCCTATTGAAAGGGAGAGGTTGATTATTTCCCGGAGAGGGGCTGGTATTCTTATATTTGTTGTTTTTAGGAGCCATGATAGACATGGATCTAGTGGGCAGGTGGTTGGCCTCGTTGCTACTAGCATCCTGTCCACTTCACTTAGTGAGAATCATCTGAAGTAACTCAATGTGCTCTCCAAAGACAGCCAAGGGGCCTCTAGTTCACTTTCTGTGACCAAAGTTGGAGGAAGGTCATAACGGAGAGTCAAGATTTTGTCTGCAAAATGACTCACAGCTCATGTCCAATTGGCTATCATTTTGGCGCCCTTCATTGAGGGCAGTGAGGGATCGTACTATCCTGAATAATTGTGCTGGGCATGAGTGTGCAGCCGCAATGCAAGTTGAGTAAAAGTTGCATTTCACTGACTTCACCACCATCTCATAGGCTCTTAACTGCATTCTATAAGATATAAGACAGGGGTAGTCAAACTGCGGCCCTCCAGATGTCCATGGACTACAATTCCCAGGAGCCCCTGCCAGCGAATGCTGGCAGGGGCTCCTGGGAATTGTAGTCCATGGACATCTGGAGGGCCGCAGTTGGACTACCCCTTATATAAGATATAAAAGTGGGGAAGGTGTATGAAATGTATGGAGTGGCATGTAATGGATCTGTAAGTTTCACACATATATTTGGGGTGACTAAAATCCAGGCTGCGGCTGGCTTATCTCCCTTCCTCCACCCAAGCATACGTGCACAAAATTTAACAAAAATATTTTTGGAATGATGCATGGGGTGATGGGCTTTAAAAAATTATTTAATGTACCTGTTAAATTCTTCTCTTATTGACGGAGTGCACTGTGATCATAAAACTGGTAGATGCAAAATATTAATCAAGCAGCAAACCAAAAAATAGCAGCTGACTTTTAGGGTGTGTGGTACCTGGCTCTCATCCAGTGGTATAAAATTAATTTCTGATTGCTGTAAAAAGAAATCTTTAAAAGAGTCTCCGACTGCCTGCAAGTATTTGCTTCTTCAGACTGCTGGAAAAAATGTCTCAGCTTTCAAAGTATATTTTGGTATCTTGGCTTCTGTCAAGTCTGACAGGTTCCTTCATACATTTTGTTACAGTTATAAAACCTCCTGGCACAACCCATGTGTGTCTGTGATGCCACAGTGCCTTTTGTTTTCCTCTCACAAAGTCAGAGGAAAATACCTTTTATATTTCTTCTCCTGGCACAGCAGTTCCTTCTTATATTTCAGGACTTATATGTCCTCTCCTGGCACAACAGTTCCTTCTAAACAATATATTTATGCTTATATTCTAATAGTAATATTCTTCCGCCAACCCCATTTCTTATTTGCTCTAAATCTGCAAAAGGCAAGTCTTCAAACCCACCCGAAAGGCTCTTTAAGGAAATTGCTGTTCCCAACTCCTCAGGAGAAAGTAATAGCAAAAAAGTCCTGCCACAGTTTCCACTAGCTGAACCTCTGCTAAATCCGATTCCCTGAGAACTTCTTGGGCTGATCTCAAAAGATCCTGATGTTGGCATTTACTCCTGCTGCCCCTTGATGAAGCACTCCCTGGGAGCAAAATGGGGAGACAGTTGCTTCCACTTTGGATTCTGAAAGTGATGTCACAATGTTGTGCAACACTATAGGAATTTCCCAGATCTCTATGGTAAAAATAATGGAGATTAGGGAAATTCCCAGAGTGTTATTGGTGTCAGGATGTCACTTCTGGATCCAAATCCACAAAGGACACCAATTTTTGAAGTTTCTATTTTGCTCCTAGGGGTTGCCAGCCTGAGGCAACCCTATCTCAAATCTTGGGTTGGCTGATATGGGTAAAGGCAGTTTTTCATGTACTCTAATCCTAAATCTTTTAGGACTGTAAATGCCAAAATTAGCATTTTGTATCAATCCCAGAAACAGCATGAAAAACAGTGTAGATAGTTAAATGCTGGTTTAATACGGTCACTCTAGCAGGTACCTATAAGCTGCTAATACTTTGGACCAAGTGAAATTTCCAAACTGTTTCCAAGGTCAGCCTCCATCTGGATCACAATACAGTAGTTAAGACTGGATTTTAACAAGACCTATGTGACTGTGGCCAGGAGGAAAGTTTACAGGTGATAATCCTGCCTCAGTTGATTAAAAAACATTATTGGCAACTTCTAAAAAAAGTTGAGTGTTTATTGATTTTAAGTATTTGTATTAGATTCAAGGCAGATAACAAAGCAAACAACAGGCTGCAAACATAAAATACAATATATCAGCCAGTCAACAAGAAATCCCCATGAGAGGTCACCATAAACCATTGCAACTCAATGACAATTATTATTCTGTGAGGCCACAATTGGCTAAAGGTAGTAACTGGAACTTTGAACAAGACCCAGAAGCAAATAGATGATTAATACAGTTATTTGGGCTGATCCTGCGTTGAGCAGGGGGTTGGACTAGATGGCCTGTATGGCCCCTTCCAACTCTATGATTCTGTGATTCTGAACACAGGAGTGGCATGTTCTGAATGACAGATCCCAGAGAGGAGTCTTGCTAGGATATTTTTTTACCAGCTGAAGCTTCTGTGGTACCTTCAAAAGCATGACCCATGTATGGAAAGGGTTGTGGAAGTTCAATAATGGATCAACATGACTAGATTGGCAGAGTAGAAATAAGGGACAGACTTATGAACTAGATGTAATTGAAAGCGGGCAGCACCCAACTGTTGACAAGCCTGGTTCAAGATTACCCTTAAACTCTTAACTTGATCTGCCAATGAAAACTTAACCCCATTTAAGAATGGCATAACAATATAAATCAGATACTCTGGCTTCTTAACCAGCATCATCTCTGCCTTTTCTGGATTAGGCTTCAGTGTGTTCACCTTCAGCCACTTAACAGTGTCATACATAGCACACAGATCTCATGTTACCATCCATTGTAGGTTGGTTCTTTATTATATTCCTGCCTTATAATAAGGAGTATTTGACTATACTTTCAGAGCTCAATAAAACAGTTTTCTCTATTAGTCCATACGGAAAGCTTGAACAAACCTTTGTGGGGGAGGGTTGTTATGGTTAAATATTATTTTAAAAATATTTTTAAAAGTAGCATTCCATCAATGGAAGGTATCCGCCATCATCAGAATAGGATCATTGAATCAAAGCCGATGGAAATTAAACTTTAAAAGGAGACGCTGGCAGTAGAGAAGGGACTGTGGATATAAACATTTTACAGAAGCATGTGAAAAGTAATAGTAGAAATTAGATGAATTAAGGAGGGAGTTAGATGAAATCACATTCATGTGGACTGAGCTTTCAGACATGCAGTACTGGCTGGGCGAGTAGCTTAGCTGCCTTGTCCTGTGCCCACAGGATTATACAATTTCCCAGTCCTGGCTCTCCTTTTCAGGAAAAGTCAAGTTGCCAGCAAAGTATTTGGACTAGCAACAAGGAAGAATAATAAAGGTTTGTCAGCAGAAGAAACTGTAGACTTTCCTTCCCAGCAGGTGCAAAGAGCAGACTTAATGAGAATCTCCTCAACAGGATTTGAGTCTAAGACAGAGGTTCTCAGACTGAGGGAGGACAGAGAGCAGCTGCAAGGTGGCACAGTATCTCATGGTCTGCAATGTTAGCTTTGAAAATTCCTGAAGATTAAGGGGTAGTGCATAGGGAGGATAGAGTCTGGGAAGGGGAAAGAGTTCAGCAGGGATGTGATGCCATAGAATCCAATCAGGGGAGGTCATTTCTATAGTATGGGTTCAGCTTTTCAAAGAAGGTGTTCTGGGTCCCACAACAGATGAGGAATGGTGAGTTCTGCTGCTCTTTTGCCATCCTTGTAGCCTCATGACTCTGCTGCTGGCCCTTGGGGGTTGGCTGCTGGCTAGCTCAGCATCTTTGGGCTTCATGATGAGCCAGAGGTTGCTCCTGTGGCATCACATGGGGTGTCTGCAATCCCATAGCTTGAAGGCCTCTGTCTCCTTGGAGGTAAGTGGCCTGTTATGTCCAAGGACAAATAGGGCGCTAGTAGCCTTGCTTGGCATAGATGGAAAAACACTGTGTGGGCTACTCCCATGACCTGGGCCACCACTGAGAGGGAGGCATCCAAGATCACACCCAAATTTCTGGCTGATTGAGATATTGAGTTGTACCCTAGCCAGTGTGGGTAGACACACTTCCTGATCTGCTGCCTTCATGCCCAGTCACAGGACCTCCATCTTGGAGAGGTAGAGTTTCAGGCGACTATGCTCTAACCATCCAGCCATGGTTTCCAAACATCTGGTGAACATATCTGGGTGGAAGTCCTGACTGCTGTCCATCAGGAAATAGAACTGGGTATCATCTGCAAATTGGTGACAACCCATCCCATAGCTCCAGACCAGATGGCCCTGAGGATGCATGAAGGTGTTAAAACAATGAAACTCAGATAGGTATAGGTTGAGCACTGAAGCTTCCTCCAAGAATGTCAGGAGCTGATCCACAGCTGCCCTTTCAACCACCTTGCCCAGAAACGCAAGATGCAAGACTGGGAGATAGTTGGCTGGGTCCCGTGGATCCAACAATTTTTTTTTTTTGGTAAAGGTCGAAGCACTGCCCCCTTCAGCACCTCTGGGAACTCCCCAGTACAGTGGTCCCCAACCTTTATTAGGCTGGGGACCGGCGGGGCATCGGGCCGCACGCCCGGCCCTGATTCCCTCTCCCCGCCCTCCTGCAGTAAGAAGCTTCCCGGCCGCAAGCTTGCGGCCTGGGAAGTTTTTTACTGCAGGGGGGGCGGGGAGAGGGAGCCGCGGCCCGGCGCCATGGCCTTTGCGGCCCGGCACCGGGCCGCCGCCCGCAGGTTGGGGACCACTGCCCCAGTAGACAGGGAGAGGTTGGCAATATCACCCAGAGGGCCTCCTATCCGCTGGTCGCTCATCTTGAGCAACCAAGACAGGCAAGGATCAAGGGGGCAAGTGGTTGCCCTCACTGACCCCAGCAACTTGCCTACTTCGGCTTCTGAGAGCCACCTGAAGCCATCAAACATAACCCCACAAGGTGGCCAAGGGGCCTGCAGTTCCCTTTCTGTCTCAATCATGGCATGGAGGTCACAGTGAAGCAACTAGATTTTATCTGCGAAAATGCTCACTAATGCCTCACAGCCTAATTCCAATTGGTTAACATGTTGGCACCCTTCCTTGAGGATGTTAAGTGACTGAACTACCCTAAACAGTAGTGCCAAGCATGAACTTGCAGATGCAATAGAGGCAGCATAGAACTCACATTTAGCTGCCTTCACTGCGATCTCATTTGCCTTCATAAGCATGCAATAAAATGCACTCGTAGCCCCGTCATGAGACTTCCTCCACGTCTCACTTCCTTCTTCCTCTCTCACAGCTCTGCTGTATACCACAGAGCCAGTTTGAGGCGAGGGCGGAGAGGACATCTGGGCCATGTTGTATCTAAGGGCTCAGAGATCTTCATTCCTAGGGAGCTTTGCATCTCAAAAGCTTCTATACTGGTCACTTTGTTGGTCTTAAAGGTGACGCTGGACTCAAACTTTGTTCTGCTGCTTTAGACCAACATCTGAATTTGTCTTCCTTTGGGTAATTTGTCCAAAATGTAACCAGGCTGTTTTATTATCTGTAGACTCATGCATGACTGTGCAACAAAACGCTCTTCTGTGTACATACATGAAAAAGCAACAATATGAAAAATACACTGCTCCTCAAGTTCATAAATATGTGCTGTCCATGGGCTATATGTCCTTTCTTCATACATGTTCCAACTCCATACTTCCATAACTATCTGACAACCGGGTCTTCACTGGGGCTGGACGGTATACTGTAGCTTGCCTGAGTGGCATGACCATTGTCTGGAATGTGGAATCCCAGATTTGGAATCCCAGATTTCGCTGACTTCTTCATTGAGTTTAAGTTACCTACATATTTGTATGGCCCAGTTATCTTTCTTTCTGTTATAGAAGCAGAAGAGGTGAAATGTGCAATTTTAGGCACTGTGCATGCATACTAGTCCTACCACATTGCAGGGATGCCAGATGTCCCCAAGTATCAGAAACATTGGCTAGAAGGCAACGTTGTCCTGTCTTGATGGTTTAGAAGACACATACCACTAAGAAGATTTAAGATTCAAAATGGAAGGAGGTTGGGGGGGGGGAGATCACATGATAGCAATAAATGAATATTTCCTAAATAACCCAGCAGGATTCAGCAAACAAGCATGAGACATCCTGGCTCTCTTTCGCTGCTAATGTCCTTGTAAAAAACGAATATCACAGTTTTCGGCACAGTCCCTGATTCTTATGGGAAGCAATAACCATCCTGTGAAGGCTCTGTTTTTAATGTAACTATTTGGCTACTGTGCTACCTTCTCTCCAACAACCTCTGCTCCTCAGACACATTTATTTATATGTGCAAATACTGAAAAGTTTCAAGTTTACTGAAGGCGAACCCATAAAAAGCAATCACAGGGAAATATGTTTAAATGAAAATCCAACAAAAAGGAAGACCATACAGTGTGGGAAATGTGAAGAAATGCTGCCAAAGGATTTTGGAGTAGAAAGAAGGTCATATCAACTTTGCTTGCTCATCAAATTATACAAGCTTGTTCTTACACTGGATTGTATCCTATGGATCTATTCCACCAATGACAGAACATTCATCTGGCCCGAGGAAGCTTTCTGCTGATCCAATTAACCTGCGTCAATGGATAGCTCCTTCGTTTGAAGGAAACCACAGCAATTAGCAGAACAGATCTGTGAGATCTACCTCACAGTCCCTTTACAATAACAATTGTTTTACATGACATGTATTGTTCTATTAATGGAGCTCTGAGCCTGGAAGAATGGGGGGTCTCAACATTATTGATACCTTGTTACAAGCATGCAGTCCTGGACAATACATTTGGATTAATTAATCTCCACATTTTCTTCATTAAACTTTTTTTCTAAATTAATTGCAAAGCGAGGCCAGAATTTGTTGTAGAGTAAAATCTGTATGTGTTCAAAACTATATATATTTAGCACAATACTTATGTTCTTATCAAGCTATATTACTGCTCCAGCAACAAAATATGCATCGTATATCACTTAGCATGTACAACTGGACTATTTGGGATAGGTATAAAAGTAAAGGTAAAGGTAAAGGTATCCCCTGTGCAAGCACCGGGTTATGTCTGACCCTTGGGGTGACACCCTCTAGCGTTTTCATGGCAGACTCAATACGGGGTGGTTTGCCAGTGCCTTCCCCAATCATTACCATTTAGGATAGGTATAATGGTTAATAATATAAATGTCTTACAGTACAATCCTATGTTGAATTCTCTAGCAAAAGCAGATTAATTATTGGGCTTAAACTGGAGTAACTGCATAGAATTGCACTGCTATTCTCCAAGAATGTAAATCCAACAAATCCAGTGGGGTGAAGTGGCTACAGAGTAGCTGACTCTAATCTCAACAGCTGGGTTTGATTCCTGACTCCTCTTCCATATGCAGCCAGGGTTACCAGCCTCCAGGTGAGGGCATGGAGACCCTCAGGAAAAACAACTGATTTCCAAGGAAGAAGGAGAACTGATCTGGAAGGAAGGAAAAGGAAAGAGGAAGGAAGGGAAGAGGGAGAAAGATGAAGAGACAAAGAGAAAGAAAGAAAGGTAGAGATAGAGGGAGAAAGGAGGGAAGAAAGGGAAAGGGGATAAAGGAAAGGAAAGGAAGAAAAAAGGAGGAATGGAAGAAAGGAGGAAATGATGAAAGAAAAAAGGAGGAAGGGAGAAAGGACGGATGAGAGAGAGAGAGAGAGAGAAAGAAAGAGAGAGAGAGAAAGAAAGAAAGAAAGAAAGAAAGAAAGAAAGAAAGAAATAAAGAAAGAAAGAAAGAAAGAAAGAAAGAAAGAAAGAAAGAAAGAAAGAAAGAAAGAAAGAAAGAAAGAAAGAAAGAAAGAAAGAGGAGGGCAACTGTTCCTCCCCCCCATACAACAGTATCTACATAGGTCACCACTGTCCCCACCTTCTCCTTGAACCCCACATCTTCCAAAGGGAAGGCCAGGCAGGCTGTAGAGGGGTGGACCGCCAGCTTCCCACCCACCCCATGTTCCAAAGGCTAAGCCAGGCAGGGAAGGATGTGGAGCAGGGCTGCCTCCTTCCTACCCATCCCCCACATCTCCCAAAGGACAGGCTGGGTGAGGAAGGCCATGGGGTAGTTGGATACCTCTTTCCCATCCACCCCTACATATCCCAATGGCCAGGTTGTTTGGGGAAGGCCATGGAGGGTCAGCTGCCTCCTTCCCACCCCCCACAATTGGCCCTCATTGAAAGAGTATTATCTCCCTATTGGTGGCACACCCCCAGGGAGAGCCAATCAGATAGGGAGTGAGTTGTCTGCATGTAATTTGTACTTTGTTATGGTTAAAGATTTTTTTTTATCAAGTCTTGGTATCACAGCTAGTCCAATGGATGTTTTAAAATGGAATAGGATGGAATAGATAGATCTGCCTTCCTGCCTGGTTTGTGAACTTCCCAGAAGCATTTGACAGCAGGCAGCTGCTAGAATCTGGATCCCGAACTAGATGATTTGATTCAGCAGAGCCCTTTTTAATTTCCACATCAGCTCCACAGACCATGTTTTATGTTAGAGGCAAATAGCTTTGCCTGAGTGTTGCATTTTTCAAGCACCATGCAAGAACAATATCGGACTGAAGATTTATGCTCTCTTCCTTTCTTTCTCTCTGCAGTCATTAAAAAGAAAATTTGCTGGGACTTCTGCTGAATCCAGTCAACTTCTATGTGCTTTTTGGCACTAGGCAAGGTCTTCTCTGAAGATACCGTGTGCTTTGGCAGCCAGGACAGTCTGCTCTGCAGGATATTACACCCGACAAGAAACAGAATATACCAATTCTTGGAATTTAGATTGTCTGGGAGAGTGCTAATTAATCAGCTCTTTCAGTCTGCATCCAAGATAAAGCTTTGTCAATTTGTTTTGAGCAGCAAGAAAACACCGCTAGGCCTTTCTGTCTCCAGCAGGTCAAACAGAAACCAAAAACGCGCTTCCCAAATGTACTGTATTTAGAAGGCTAAATAGATGTATGTCATAGTATAAGCATTATACATTTCATTGGAAGCAAGTGATTAGCCATCTTCTCCTAAAAGCCACTATTAAACGTTTCCTAGTCTAAGAAGGACCCAGCAGCCCCTTTAGGAAGCTTAGAAATTGAAAAATGTTCAAATGACTGCTATGGAGGGTGGGCTTGACAGCATTATTATTATGTAATAGTGGCAAAGCCCACTTTAAAAGCAGGCTGAGGGCTGATGCCCCTGGACTCCCACGCCCCTGGACTCCCTGCCTGCTCTCACCACAGGAAGCTATAGAGAGCTGTGAGAGCACAGTGGAGGATGCAGTGGCCTCTCCCCACCCCCACTGGAGGCAAGGAGGTGGAAAACAATGGGGTGGGGGTACTGGCAGGGGAGGTATCCGCCTGTGCTAGCGGGAAGGGGGAGGGAGTCATACATGGTCATGCTCACCTCTGGTGGGGATGGGAAGTCCAGCCACATCCCCTGCAGAGGGCATTGCCCACCTCTTTGCCAGCACTGGGGGCTGGAAAGGCCTGCAAAGGAGGTGGGTGGGCTGGTGGTAAGGAGGTCCTCAGGCCCTCTCTAGAGAAGGCAGCTGGCCTTCCCAGTCCCCACAGGCAGTAATGTGGCAGGGGAGAACAGAGCAGGTTGTGCAGAGGAGGTGGTTGCCCTTCGCAGCTCCTTCTAGTGGCGAGAAGGCTTGCTGGTCAGTTGTGCCAAGCCGCACAGCTTACCTCCTGCTGGGAGGGGGGCAGGGGAGAGCTTCTGATTGGTCCTCAGTAGGGGAGGAACCTCCTAGAGATGGCCAATCAAAGGCTCCCTGGAACTTCCCAATGATGTGCCAGCTCTTCTGAGTGGCCCTCCCCAAAGGACCAATTAGAGGGCCACTATTCCAGACTAGTATTGTTGAATATCTAGAAGAACAAGCCTGGCTGAAGAAGAATCAGCAAGGCTTGTTGGAAAGGGAGTACTACCTTACTTATCTTATAAGATTCTGACAAAGTATGAAGAAGCACCCAGAGGAGCAATCCAATTAGAAGTTACCAAAATTTCTGTCAGTCAAAAAACAAATTCTAAACAGAGTTCTGGATAGGATACATCCCTTCTGTACTTGCCTGCCCTAAGAGCTAAAGGTATCTGAAAGTAAATAAACATCCATGTTGTAGCTGGTGAAGGATATACTCCAAAGGATAAACTCCAAAGGATAAACTCCAAAGGATAAACTCCAAAGGCATATTAACTTTATAGTTTTTGCAGCCTCACCTACTTCATAGCTTGCAACAATCAGAAACTGAGTAGACACAGAGCCATGTGCTATAGGGCCAGAAGAGCACTGGGCAAACTTAAGGACATTCCCCGACAGAAGAGTTAAGATGCAAATTGTGCGTCAGATTCCCATCAAAGGACCGTCAGACTTGGCTACGTTAAATGGGTCTGCCAGATGTGCCCGAGCAGGTTATTTGCAAAGGTCAATCTCTGGATTTACTGCTGCTGCTACAGTGAACATTTCTCAGCTGTTCTTGGCTCAGCTTTTAAGGTATGTAGCCTGGGAAATGTCCTCTCAGTTTCTTTAGAGGATATCTTTCTCTGAGGCTAGAACCCTCTGCTACTGCAGCTAATGAAGGAGCAACCCTGGTAATTTCTTCTTCCCTCTATGAGGAGAAAAGATCTTTCTCCTTCCTATTTTCTCACAAAACCTTTTTAGGAACTTTTTCTTCCTTATTGCAGTAGGATTTCAGTTCCTCCAGAAGATTTGATCAATGGAATGAGTATTTGGGGAAACAGCGGGAAGGCAGCAAAGATACCAGCGGCATGTTAATAATGAGCATTCCTTTGGCAGGTACATATGAACATCTGGAATGATGGGAGAGACTCAAACAGGAGTACTAAAGAAAATACCTCTGTAGATTTCACAGCTGGCCTTAGGAATTTTGCTTATGCAGCTTAGCCAAATTCTTTTGTTTGTAATAAGGTTCTCCTTGGCATACTTTGAATCTCCTGCTCTATCTCAAATGGCATTTTTTTCTGTGCAATGTAAATATATCTATGTCTAGCTAGATATAAATAAATCGGTATAGAGATAACTATCTGGCTTTCTATTGTTTTCTTTTGCAGATACACAAGCCAGAAAAAGAGATTTGCCATATTTATTGTCATTTTTAAACCAAGAAGACTGCCGGTCCTAACATGACTCTCTTGCACATGCATTTGTATCTTCCTGGCTTGGTCTTTTGGGTTCTACAGAAATCAGCCTCCTTTGGGCTTCCTAATACGACTGAGCTCCATTACCAATCTAGCAGCACTGATGCAGGCCTCCCTCCAAGTCTTGGAGGACACAGGACTCGTGGAAAGCGCTACATTTCTCCCAGGGATATGAGTGCACTTTTGGACTACCACAACCAAGTGAGGTCCCAGGTGTCTCCACCAGCTGCCAACATGGAGTATATGGTGAGTTTCCTTTGTTCTTGTCAACGGGGATGGGGAGGATCACTGATTACTGGGGAAATATCAAGTGAAGTAAACATTGTATTTAAATGCTAGAACTCATTGATGAAGCTTCACAAAATCACAGAATCATAGAGTTGGAAGGGGCCATACAGGCCATCTAGTCCAACCCCCTGCTCAACGCAGGATCAGCCGAGAACATCCTAAAGCATCCAAGAAAAGTGTGTATCCAACCTTTGCTTGAAGACTGCCAGTGAGGGGGAGCTCACCACCTCCTTAGGCAGCCTATTCCACTGCTGAGCTACTCTGACTGTGAAAAATTTGCTTGAAGCTTCAACCCTGCAGACCACTTTATTGGTTAGAAATATGTACAAATATGTTAGTGAGACTGTTTCAGACCCTGAGGGTGATCTGCCAACATGCAACACAACTGACAGGGGCCATTGATATGTTTGATATGTTGTTAGCTGCCTCGGGTCCCATTCAGGGGACAGGGAATAGGATATATATTTGATAAAGAAGAAAAGAAATTGCAGGCCAATACCAGTTATTTGCTCCACACATCTGGCTTCTCCAGAACAGATGTGCATGTTCTGTGCGTGCTAGGGGTTTTTTTTGGTCTTTTCGGAAGGCTCCTGGCCCAGGGGGGCTGGACATCTGGCAGAAAACTGGAGGTGAACTGTTTCTCAAGGTTGCCTTTTCCTGTAGAAATTTTTTTTTCCCATTGCCGATCCCTTATTGTCATGCAGCTCTTTAAAAACACATGAGCAATATGTGGCCATTTGAGGGGACCAGCCACACACACAAGCCAATTGCCTTTAAAGGTGGCCCTTCTTCCTTGTCATTCCTTGTTCTGAAAGTCTCCCCTGCAGAGCTGCTGAACAAGTAGGTACCCTGATGTCATGAACAAGCTCCTGCTCCCCTGAGAAGGACTTAGCTCTAGGCCAGGGGTTCCCCAAAGCGGTAACTATAGACACCGTGGTACCCACCAGTACCTTTCCTGGTGCCTGCCATGTGCTTTTAGATCATGGGAGGAGCTAAGTGGGGCCTTTGCTTAGCAGTGCCTTTGATTTACTGTGCAGATTAAAAAGCATGATGTTAAACAGAGCTACTGCTTGAAATGCCAAAGAATCATAGAACCATAAAGTTGGAAGGGAATGTGAAAACCATAGTCCAACTCCCTGCTCAGTGCAAGATCAGCCTAAAGCATCCATGAAAAGTATCTGCCCAGATGCTGCTTGAAGAATGACAGTGAGGGGGAGCTCACCATCTCCCTAGGCAGCTGGTTCCACTGTTGAGCTACTCTTACTGTTAACCCCTCCCCTACACACACACTGCTATCTGGCCAGTATCTTTCGGTGCATAATTTAAACCGATTATTGTGAGTTTGATCCTCTGCTGCCAACACGAACAGCTCCCTGCCCTTCTCACAGCTCCCGGTCCTCCATTGCTTTTGTACTAATATATAACCTTGTTCCATGACACTTTGTGGTTAGCTGTACCTCCTGTGGCAGCTATTTTGTGACTGCACTCACCGCCTGTGTCAGAATTCCAAAGGTGCCCACAGGCTCAAAGAAAGGTTGGGGACCTCTGCTCTAAGCACTGTAGTTCTACCTCAGGATTTTGTCAGTCTTGGGCACTAAGCAGCAGAGCAGATCGTTGGTATTGTTTTTGTCACACAGACTTTTTAAAAACCTAGAATACAAAGGAAATTGTATATTTGTAACTATTGGAACTATGTAACATGCAAATAAACACATTCACCTGATTCTGGGCGTTTCCTCCAAGTAGGATTGCTGGCTGCTGGTTTGGGGTGATAGTGGTAGGATGCTAGATTCAGATTGGGAAACTCCTGGAGATTTGGGGATGGAGACTGGGGAGGGCTGGGACCTCAGTGGTTGACCATGCCATGCAGTCCAAAGCATCCATCTTCTTCAGAAGAACTCATCTCTGTAGTCTAGATATTAGCTGCAATTCTGGAGGATCCCCAGGTCCCACCTGGAGGTTGGCATCCCTTCTGCCAAGCTTTGTTTTTGCTCTAGGGGTTTTTATGAATAAACAAGCAAAAGTGTGTTCTAGCTATATTTCAGCCTTTGTGCAATAAGTTTGCAAGTTCTGTTTTAACATCAATAGAAAAATCATATTCATGTGTGATGGAACAGAGAACTAATATACTGCCCTGTGGCCTATCCTGCCAGTTATAACAGGATCACACGGGCCAGGCAGGAGAATTGTGAGGAGAATCACTACATGATTTCTGATTGGGTAGAATCACCCATGATGCTTATGCAGGAAGAATTTCTCTTCATTCTCAAGTGTTTTCATTTGCTGACAGTGATGTTATCACAAAGCCACATCTGATAGGCAATGAAGCCCTGTGATGCCATCCCATTCACTGGCAGTCTTCAAGCAAAGGTTGGATACACACTTTTCTTGGATGCTTTAGGATGCTTTGGGCTGATCCTGCGTTGAGCAGGGGGTTGGACTAGATGGCCTGTATGGCCCCTTCCAACTCTATGGGGCTTTTCGCACACCTTCAAAATCGCACAATGGTTGCCAATTGAAAACGTTACTGATTTGCCATTATGCACAACGTCGTTGACAATCTGCCACACACCTGAAACCGATCCGCAAAAAGCGCTTCCTTGTAGCGCTTTCAGGGAAATCCCCAAAAGTGGATTCACCCTCCGGAAAGCGCTACACTCCTGCAACCAATCTGCAACACTAGCGGGAAAGTTCTGTGCGTTACCATTGTTGTGGTTTCTACAAAGTCCCTCCCCCTGGCTCTCTCCTCTGATCTTCCGGCGAAGCGATCGCCATTTTTTTTTTCTCTGAGCGAGTGGAGTTCAACCCACCAGCGAGCCTCTGTTTAGAGGCTTCCCCGGCTTCAGTCCCTCCCCAGAGCTGTTTATTCACTAAGCACAAACAACAGAGAAGCCCGTTTGCTGATGTATTTTCCTTTTATTTTTTACACTGTTTTCGGCCGAAAATCGGGCCCGTGAGGGGGGGGGGATTTTTTTTTTCACTCGGGGGGAGCGTGGCAACGATGAAACGACAGCTCAAACACACCTGCCAGCTGGATGGGTCTCTCCGTTGCATCGAATCAACACATATTCGTTGCAGTGGGTGTTTTTTTTTTTTTAAACCTTTCTTAAAGGGAAAGGGGCTGTTTGGGAGCATGCTAACGGCTGCCCATTGGCTGCTTGACGGCCAGGGGCAGGACGAGCTCGGCAATAGCGCTTCCTTTCTAGCGATTTTTGCTGAGACCGGAAGCTTGTGGGAAACGATGGAAACGCAACTGGATTCCACTACAAAGTCAGGTATGCATAACGACGAATTCCACTATTTTAAATGGCGATTTTTCGTTCAGCAAACAATTTGCTACAAGGATCCCGGTGCGGAAAGCCCCTATGATTCTTCTATGATTCTATGATGTAATTCCTGATTGGCTGGGATTGCCTAAATAATAACAGCAACAAAAGCACGGAAGTTGCAACAGATGAGAAAACAACATAGGCTCAAAGAAAGCCAAACATTCCTATAACTAAGGCATTCTTCAGGAACTGTTTCTGGCACCATCAGTGCATTGCTTGGGATTTGTAAACCAAAACTCAGCCTTCCAATATTATGAACATGGCATTTGGCTAACTTTTCCGGGTTTACTGCCCCTATTGATGTCTTCTGAAGGTCCTGGTGTTTTGCTCATCCTTCTTTGCATGCAACATGACTCATTTGCAAGAAGATAAAAGGAGGGAAAAACCAATATTTCTGTTCTGAGTTCACTGGAAGAAGAACAGAATAGATTGGAACATAATCACGCAATGCCCTCTCTTTCCTTCCCTCATTTCCCCATCAAGTGATTTAAGCTGGCCAAGTGGCAACTCAACTAATACTTGGGAACCAAATGAAGTGTGTGTAAACAGCACCATGCCCCTTCAGACTGCAGATGGGGATAAGCAGGTTGCAATGCTTTCACAGGTAAAAAGATCATCTTCTCATGGAAAGATAGTCTGTCAGGTCAGTATTAGACCATAGTATTTCTCTCTGCTGTGCTAGCTTTCCATGTGGTACAAGATTTTCCTGATGGGGTAGCAATAAAATGAACTTCTCAAACTCCAGCCTCAAGTGGTAGAGTTCAGGTATACTGCATGTTATTTCTGAAGTTTTTTGCTTGTAAAAGAAAATGTACAGCGCAAAATCTAAATCAATAAATCAATAAATCAATAAATCAATAAATCAATAAATCAATAAATCAATAAATCAATAAATCAATAAATCAATAAATCAATAAATCAATAAATCAATAAATCAATAAATCAATAAATCAATAAAATATTTACATTTCCAGCTGTTTGCCTGCCCATTAGTCAGCACTGTGGTCAACTCAACTGACTGGTTGTTCAATTTTTCTTTGAGTAGTAGCTCACCATATTTGGGAGGTTGTATTTTTTGTTCTTGTTCTTCTCTTTTTTGGTTAGGTATGGGATGAGAAGCTAGCCAGATCTGCAGAGGCCTGGGCAAAACAGTGTGTATGGGATCACGGGCCTCCACATCTGATGAGATACGTTGGTCAGAACTTGGCCATTCACTCTGGCAGGTAAGCAACTGGTTTGCATCATCTGCCAATACTCCAGCTGCTCATATCACATCAAAGAAGGTTTTCCCCACAGAAATTGCAGGAACTCCTTCACTAAATGCAACACTCAGATGACCCATGTTTTCCCAGCTCTGGACAAGTTTTCAGAATTGTGGTTCAATACCCTCCTCCAAATTATGTTTCTTGAGATTCCCAATACACTTGCGACATTCCACCATGGATGGTAGTCTGATACCTTTTCCTCCTCAAGGGTACAATGGCGAAAGATTTATGGCAAGGAGGAGCATAAAATATGATTAATTATTACAGGTATTATTAGAAGCAGTCATTACCCTGATGCCAGTTACAATTACAAATACTGTCAAATGCCAGACAGTAAACAATGGCCGCAACAATACTGACAAATACACAGAGGAGGAGCTGGAACTCTGGGGTTCTGCCAACCACAACTATGCCTGCAGGCAAGCGGTGATTTTATCTTAATGCAGGCTCAGGTGGGCTGTCCATATCATTTTTAGTGGAGACAGTGGCTCATTCACCTTTAACGTGAACCCAGTCTTGCAACTGGTGATACCAGCATACATTGCAGCAAGCACAACTATGGTTCAGTGAGTTAACTGACTGTGTGCTTTGGTCTCTTGAGGCTGCTTTAATTAAAAAAACAAAAACAAAGCATGTGTTCATTCATCGTATTTAAAAAATGCTTAAACTGTTCCAGAATTGGGATGCTGGAAGTGTGTTGGTGATGTCATGAGCACTACCTAGGTGGTAACTAGCATAGCTATAACACAAGGATTCAGAGGAGGAATTGGTTTTCACCAAGTTCAATTTGAAACCATGCAAAAAAAAAAACCCTAAAGAAAGCCCCTTCCCCCCTTGGGACTTGCTCTATGGATGGGATTGGGGGCGGAGAAATGTATGTGGTTTAGAAAACAAATACTATATACCTCCCACCACATTTGGTTTGGCCCTATAACCGTCCCACTAAATTTGATCCTAGGATTCTTTTAGTCTTCCACCGAGGGGGGGAAAGTTGTTCTTTATTGAAGGAAACTTTTCTATGTTGGTAGAAAACTTGATGGAAGGGAATCATAGACCTATTATGCACAGCTGCTGCCATGCTGGAGCATTGCAGCACAGCATCATGCTCCACCATTTATTCTTCTCACAGGGGATGCATTTCAGCAGTGCAAGCTGGTGCACCATTTTGTGCATCCATGTGGGGGACACATTTTGGTGACAGCCTCGCTCTGCGCCAAGATGCATCCCCCAAGAGAATGCAAGTGCAGTGGAAAGGTTCTATAAATGCCGCAGAGCCAAGTGGGGCATTCTCGGTCCCCTCTCTGCCATTGTAGCACGGGGAGGAGCTGGGCCTAGAAGGCTTGGCTCTCCCTGTGTGCACAGGCCTGGCAAATGGCGGCTGCGGCAAAAGAGGAAACGCTTCTACTTTCACCTTCCCCTCCTCCTGGCCATAGAATTGATGCCAGAGCCTTTAGGTCAGAGTCAGAGGATTCAGTAGAGTTTAGTTAATTAACTGCTATTTATAAATATTTTAATATTTATTTGCGTATGTTTTTATTGTTGTAAACAACTTCAAGCCTGCTGCTAGGAAGGGGGAGGGAAAATGGCCAATAAGTTTAATAAATAACAACAACAACAATAATACCCTGTGCATTATGTGTGCTTCCTTCTCTAGGTACCGTTCAATTGTGGACCTCGTGAAATCATGGTATTATGAGAAGCAGCATTACTCTTTTCCTTACCCCCATGAATGCAAGCCCAGCTGCCCTTCCAAATGCAGTGGTTCGGTCTGCAGCCATTATACCCAGGCAAGTATCTTTCGCTAGACGTGCTAGTGGCTTTAGTTAGCCATTGGAAACCAAAAGACAAAACAAGAACCTTTCACTACTTCTCAGGCTCACTTTATACACACAGTCAGGTGAGCATTGCTTCCTGGTGTTACAGCTCCATGTGGCATTTGCGAGTATTGCAATTATGTGTTTGCCTGGGTTTCCCCACCCAGCTGATATCCCCCCAATGGCCCATTATGCACGGCCGCCGAAACGGTGATTTCGGGTCACATGGAAAACGCGGAGGGGGAAGACGCGACGCACACCAGTTATGCACAGGGCGGGGCGCGGCAGCGGCAAAACCCAGAGTAACCGATTATGCACGCGGCGATCCGGGCGCTGCTTCTGGTTGCGCCCCGGTCACCCGGAAGCTGCGCTTTCTTCCGCGTTTCACTGACGCGGCGTTTTCGGCGGCATGCACCGAAGCTGCGGCCGGTTGCAGCCGGCTCCGTGCGTTATCAGTGGTTTTAGTCGTCGCCATTCCACCCCGAATGTGCGCTAAAACCCCCGTGCATAATGGGTCAGTGCGAAAAACTCACACGAACAGTCTTGCGGAATTTTCACACACTCATTTATTGTTTGTTTGTTTGTTTGTTTGTTTATTATATTTCTATACCGCCCTCCCCGGAAGCTCAGGGCGGTTTACATTAAACTTATAAACAATACATAGAACAGTCTTCATTAATAATCATGCAATAATAACAGTGGTTGTAACAGATTAACAGTATAATAAACAGTATAATAATAATATAACAGTATAACAATGCAACCGTGCAAATGGCACAACAGGTCCAGAGCACATGAAAATCTCCAGCCTTTTGTGCCTGCAGGAACACTTGTGATACAGGTGGGGGGGGGGTACAACTACAAAATGTCTGCCACAGGAGGCATAACTATCCACAAAATGTCAGGGTGTGAGTTCATGCGTATCTCCAATAGTAACTCTTCAGCATTTCAGGTAGAAGATCTGTTTAACAGTATGCATTTTAAAATTAACATATTGTTTAAAATGTTTTCCTGTACATGCACAAAATAAGTATACAGTTTGAGCTAGCTAAGTGACCTCAGTGGAAGATAATCACCCTAATTCAGACTGAAAGATATAAACACAAAGTCATGTGCATATACCTGCCATTACAGTGCTGATCCAGGCTTCTTGAAAAACTGGATTTATTACTGGATGTAAATGAGACTCTGTCTTCATGAACGGCCACTTATTGCATATGCAGTCAAATATGGGTGATAGGCTAGATCAGGACTATTCTCTCTCCTTACTCAATGTCTTTTGGTATAAATAGGGAAGAAAAAAATGAATTTCACTTAGATAATGGAAATATTTAGCACTGAACACTTTTCTGAAGTACTCTAGATCAGTGGTCCCCAACCCCCGGTCCGGGGACCGGGACCGGTCCGTAGATCAGTTGGTACTGGGCTGCAGCTCCTCCTCCTCGTCCTCCCTGGCTGCTGCCTCGGGGGCTGCCTTGCCACTCTGCTGCTGGCTCACATTTGATGCTCTCCGGCAGCCAGCATGGCTGGGGCTCCCCCTCGGCATGGCACTGCACAGCTGCTGCTAGCAACGCTGCCCAGCAGGCGGTGGGAAGTCAGGGGCGCCAGTGGGAAAGCAAGCAGAGCAGGGGCTCAGACGGAGGTGGCAACATCCTTTGGCAAAAGACTACCCCCCCCCAGGCTTCAGTAAAAGTATCAAGCGTTGACCGGTCCCCTGGTGATAAAAAGGTTGGGGACCACTGCTCTAGATGCAACTGTTCAATAATCACCATAGCAGCTCTCAAGGAGACCATCTCCTATCCCCATCACTCCAATGGGCAAACCAGATTCACAGGCAGGATGAAATCTGAACAAGGGACATGCTGGCCCATAGCTCAATCTTCTTCTATGCTCAGCAAGCAGAAATTCAAGAACAAGGACGATGGCAAAGCAAATATTGATGTACAGAGGAAGTTGTCTTTCCTCATGCCCTTTGGATGCATGCACAGAGAGAAAGAGAAGCTTTGACACCTCTGTAGCTAATGACCTACCCTGTCAAATTTCCATGCTAGCAGACTGGACTTCAAAACTCTGCTCTATTCCTAGAAGCACCACCTGCTTTTTTCCACTGGCCTATCCATCAAAAGAGAAGATTCCAGCTGATGTAGTAGGATGGAAGGAAAAAGAGAAAGCAAGATCATCTTTGCTGGAGGACATTTTACAGGCCTAAGCTAAGCTTTGACTCACAAAGATCAGGCTAAAGGAATGCAGGATTGGAGACTTCTGCAAGTAGCTTTCACTGAGAATATTTAGGCAATGTTTCACAACACCATGGCCAGAGATACTGCCCACTGCTGGCTGCTCTACACAGGACTGTATTCAAATACAGCCATTGATGTCCTTGTTTATGAGAAGTTCCAGTCCAGATTGCCAGCAGGAGAATAGGGGGAAAATATCTGGCCTGCTCTTGTGTCCTTGAAAGAATATTTATCTTGCAGAAATCAGCAGCTGTATCTTACCATTGCACAAAGATGCATTAGCACTAAATGCAGACTATCGGTAGGTCACACTAATATTTAAGGCACAGGAGGGGCTGTGGCTCAGTGATAGGACAGAAGGTTGCAGGTTCAGTCCCTAGCATCTCCAGTTAAAGGAGCAAGAATAATTCAAGGAGTTGCCAATTAATTACAGCTGTTTCTGACTGGACAGAATCTCCCATTTCTGAAGGGAGAATCACTACAAGGGTGCAGGAACTTCTGGTCCAGTTAGGAGGGGTAGGTACAGCTGGACATGATTCTGGGCTTTCTTTGTGGCCTGCGGACACATCTTGCCCTGGACAATAAGAGACCAGTCTAGCGGACTCTGGCTGGAGCTGTCCCTCTGCCCAGCCGTGGGGCTCAGCATATGCCCACCCCTGCCAATCCCTGATGCTGAATCAGCAAGCATGTACGTTGGCCTCCCTTCCTGACCCTTATGAATGCAGCACCTCAGATTCACAAGGAAAGGTAAAAGCCCTTTCCTACCTCACTCCTCATGAATCATCTCTGTGGTGACAGGACTTTGCTGAAACGTCTGGCGTCTCGGTGAATACAAGGCCTTCACAGACTCCTCCTGTGCAGGCAGGCAGCCAGCCCAAGGTGGAAAACTTCCCTGACCTACCTGGGCTGTGGTAAAACGCTTCCTAAGCCATAATCAATAGCATCTCACACAGCTCCAGAAGGGAGCCATTTGTATTTGGCCCACTTTAATTCTAGACATACCCAGTCCCATATTTGCATGGGTGTCTGAGTTGTTCATACACACAATTTCCCTCCCCCCCCCCCCCCCAAGTTCAGCTAAGCTGTGTCTCATGTCAAGTGTTGTGTCTGGAAAAATAGAAGCAAAGAGATAGGAGGCAAAATATCAAAATTAAGAGATACGTTCAGCCTCACAGATAAGTCTGGTGGTCAGTTTTTGAGGAATTTTCCTGACAGTGGGAAAGTCTCTAATGAAACATTTTCTGTATAATGGTTTACCCCTTAATCAAGCAATCAAGGACATGTCAGTTTGTATGGTTTGGGGCTGAAAATTGTATCAGAAATGTAATCCGTTAGATTCTGCAACACAGAATGAGTCAGTGGTGGTCTAAATGTGCCGTGGTTTTCTTCTGTCTGTTCTTAGCAGCTGCATGAAGGCAGAGATTCATTAAATGGAGTTTAGGAGTGATAGGAAAAGTATAGCCTAATAAAAATTTTCCCTGCAGCGCAAGTTATTAAGAGTACAGGAGCTCTGCCAGGTTATAAAGGGACATAAGAGCTTTGGGCACATATGATAGCATTGCTCAGTTGCTGTAAATGCACGTATAATGACTGATACTTTCCTGTCTCCCAAACAGATGGTGTGGGCTTCTTCCAGCAGAATTGGCTGTGCCGTCCACACCTGCACCAACATGAATGTATGGGGCAACACCTGGCGGAGAGCAGTCTACTTAGTGTGCAACTATGCCATTAAGTAAGTACCATAAGGGAGGGCATATACCAGTGCTGGTAGCAGCATTAGTGGCAAAGTGAGGAGAAAAAGTTATCAGGTTCTGCAATGGATGTAACATTGCTCAGAGTCCCAGAGGACCACTGGACAATTGCGGATTTGCCATGGGCCAGTTGCCTACTGTCTGCTGCACCTGGTGTGGCCTGGCAAGCACCGGACAGCAAATGAAATGCTGCACTTGGATCTGATAAAGCAAACTACCTCTTATAAGGTCCCTTAACATGGATTCTGTCTTAACAATATCTGCCTGCCCGTCCTTTGGGTTCCTTCTGTTGCTTCTTGGAATGAGTCACTGTTCTGGGCTTCTTTTTTTCCAATCAGGTTAGACCCCCCCCCCCCCCGGTCAGTGACTCATGCACAAACAACTCTTTATCATTACAAAAAATAAAGGTAATATCAATCATTTTGTGTGTAACAGTGAGGTGCGCCTCTAATGTTAATTTCTGGGGAAAGCCTGTTTCTCAGGCACACAGAATGCCTGCCACCCTCCACAACTTCTCTCTCAGGTTCAGGATTATACATAGGTCAGGCAGCCATATTTCATATAATATAAAGAAGTGGAGACCTTAGCCTAGAGGTTCCCAAAGTGGGTGGTATGCCCTCTCTGGGAGCGGTGGATGAATCCAGTGGGGCGGTGAGGAAACTGGTGGCAGTAGGGGTGGTGGTGAGGAATCTGGTGGCAGTACGGGTGGTGGTGAGAATTTTGAGGGCAGTAGGGGGGCAGAGAGGAATTGGGGGGGTAGTAAGGGGGCAGAATGACTCTTCCAGCTACAGCTGCGTTTTCCTAGCCAGAGACATTCCAAAGAGGCTTGCCATTGCCTCCCTCTGGGTCATAGTGCCCTTGGTCTTCCTTGGTGGTTTCCCATCCCAGTGCTGACCAGGGCCCTGCTTAGCTTCCTAAAGGAAATGACACCTTCAGAAGGTGGGCTGGAGCCACAGACTGTCAGTCAAAGAGTTAAACGGTTTGTTTACAGTTGTTGCTAGTGGGGACAGGCAGAGTGGGTCATATGGTTTGTTTAGATATGCAGATTTGTTTATCAGGAGCCATTGCCTCATCCCTGTTTCTCACGTCCACAAGATTAGCAAGGAAGAGAAGGATTCTCCTTCCTCCCTTTGTTTGAGAAAATATCTGCTTTAGGGAGATAGTCAGATCCATCTTGAATATTCACCATGTAACAGTAAAGCTCCTGTGTGGAGTTTAGGAAGCTATATGTTTCTTGTTTTGTCTTCCAGTTTCCCCTGTCCTATTTAGCTGGTAAAATTGTCTTTTTATATACAGTATACCTGCCTTGTCTGGTCTCATCATTTATACAATAACTCTGCTAATTTTTATTACATTAACTCTGCCAGATATATATTTCTTCCAACAATATCTAAATGTTAGGGTTAGGGTTAGCTTAGGCATGGGTCAACTTGGGGAGTTTTTAGGTCTAGTGGGAACCTTAGGCCTGGGGAAGACGTATAAATATTTTTGATATTATTTTACATGTTTAGCTTAAGTATGGTTTGGGTTGGGGAGTTTTTAAGCTTAGTGGGAGCATTAGAACTGGAGAAGACTTAGTGAAAGTAGACCTACCACCAGGAAAGAGGGGTGTGTTCGTAAGTTTGTGTGTTGGGGTACACGGGATGTGGCTTATGAGCCAAGGGGGTGGCAACCCAAAAAAGTTTGGGAAACACTGCTTTAGCCTGTGTGTGTGTTGTGTGTGGGGAGGATTCTTTCTCTGAGACAAACAGCCCAAAGAGTTAAACAAACAAGAAGTTAACTTTTATTTACGGATTGAACATAACACTGAAGAAAGTGAGGAAGTTGTTATCAAAGTTTCTTTTGCATTGAACTTCTGAATAAAGGGATTCTCAGTTCAGCTGTCCAAAGTCTGGGAGAACACCTGCCTAAAATGGGGCTGCTCTTGAAGTCAACCTAGAAATATCCACCTGTCTACAATGTGGTAGCTTGAATGAGAATATATCGCCTTTATTTTAAAACAGCTACATTATTGATAGTTTCTTTCCAAGTTCGGGTCAAGGTGCCAGTTGTCAGGTGTGACCTTTAAAGCCCTTTATCACCTAGGGCCAAAATATCTAAAGGATAGTCTCTCCCCATAGATCTCCACCCACTTAATGGGGGTTCCAAGGCTGCCCCACGTAAGGGAGCCTGCCTGACATCATCAAGAGCGTGCGCCTTTTCCTGTCAAAACTTCCACTCTATGCAACAGGCTCGCAGAGGAGGGGGGGAGGCATGTTAAAAATTTCTGGGAGGTGTTGCCAACTCATTTTATTTGATGGGGTATAAGCTGCAGACATTTTTGTGGGAGTTATTTGGGGTTGTAATGTATTTTGTATGTTTAAAATTTGGATTTGTGGACTGCTTAGAGCCACATAGAAAGGTGAGGTATAAATATAAAAAGCTGTTGTGAACATCCAGGTTTTAAATGCTAAAGAAACCTGCTTCATGCCTCACCTTCCTTTATTTCCAGGGGAAACTGGGTAGGAGAATCGCCTTACAAAGTGGGAAGACCCTGCTCAGCCTGCCCACCAAGTTACGGAAGTACCTGCAGCAATAACATGTGTTATTCTGGACTCAGATCTAACAAAGTAAGCTGGTTCTGAACCTGCTGGATGTTTTCCAAGCTCTGCAATAGCTGGAGAATCTGGATGTCAGACTTGCAGCCGGAAAAGGGAGAAGCATGGAACAGTGTACCATGTATTGTAAAACAAATGGATTATTTATTCTTGCAAAATCCTCAGCTGCTTCTTTTCAGCTTGTTACATTTCCCTGACAATGGTAAAACTCCATGCCTTCTTCTCCCATGACTATAAACTATGTACAGAACAGCCTGCTTTCCCCATGGGTTTTGTTCAAGGAAGAAATACTAAATCTCGTTGCATTGCAGGCCACTCTTCAGGTTTCTGTGTTATTTGTATACTCTTATATTATAGACATAGTCTGTTTAGAAGTTTTAAATTAAATTCTATGCAAAAATTGTATCTCTAGGTATTCCTCAGGTATAAGAACAATCACACTTTTTTTAAGGCAAAAAAAGGATAGTTTCTACCCCAAAACCCATTTGGTTCTCTTACTCAATGTTCTTCATGCATTTTTCCATACCATTTTAAAAGCCAATGTACAATGTGTGGTTCCCATCAACTGAATATATTTTATTATTCATATTTGTCTGAGTAATCTGGGACTGTTCACATTGCTACCATATTGGCTATGTTTGATTATTTTCATTGTTCTTCAAGTCAACGTGTGTTTGATTTCCATTGATTGCTAAGCAAAGCCAGTTGTTTTTTGACAGTTTTATTCAATGACAGAGTGAAAAACTTATATTCAGGCTTTATCCCAGAGTTTGTTACAGTTCACACATCAAAGTAGCTGTGAATTCTTGGGCAAACTATTGTCTATTCCAGCCTACTAACAGAAATCAGCATTTGTGCAAAGCAGATTCTCAGTTGTTCCTTCAAAACTCCTTGACAGAGACCACTCATGATACTGGAGTTCTGTAGCTGGGACTCCAGATGTTTATTTTGGTCCTAAAAATCAGCTGAAGAGGGTAACTTGGATCAGGGCATGGTACTGTCCCCTGTGCCATTTCACTGAAAATGAACTCCCCTCCCCTGGCTGCTTTAAGACTTGTATAAAGGAGACTGGAAGAACATTTCTGATTGAAGATATGGGGGTGGGGATAACTCCTGTACCTCTTTTCTTGCACTGTAGCCTTGATCTCCATTCCCTTTGGCTTTTTAGCAACAAATTACATAAAAACATTCACAGAATGGTTTAATTGACCATGTTACTTCTTTCATTTTTAAATGGTTTCCTACTTATGAGTAGGTGATGCTTTAGGATGCTTAGGGCTGATCCTGCGTTGAGCAGGGGGTTGGACTAGATGGCCACATTGCCCCTTCCAGCTCTATGATTCTATGATTCTAGGTGGGCTAATAGCAATCTACCAGTGCAGTCTCAAGCAATTATACTCTCCTAAATCCATTGACTTCAATGGATTTAGAATAGTATCAATCTTGTTCAGAACTGCACAGTAAATAAGCCTTGTGATTTGAGTCTTAGCTACTGCCAGCAAAAGGAAAATGGATCTTTGTGGTGCTCCACTGTTCTCTTGAAATCTCTTTTGATGGCAAATAGATTCCCAATGTCCAGAGAACCGTGTGGATTACTAGCTATGTGGGTTGGGGAGCTACAGTGGAATGAGGGAAGGGGGCAATTTGCCCTTCTGCACTCTTGCATGAACAGACTTGGGGAAATCAAGGGGAAAAATACTGTATGAATACCCAGTCCTCTGTTCTAAACTGCAGACCATATTTTTTTCACTAATGGGTGTTTTTTTCACACAATCACAATCACAATAAATATCTTGAAAGTCCAAAGATACTTCTGTTGTTTTCCCCTTTGTTACCTGGCTATTTATTTATTTGCACAAGTCTATCTGTAACTGATTGTGGATGAGAAGGTTTCAGATACCCACCACAGAGGGGCTTTTTGCATGAAATGCTTTCCATTTGGAATCTCAGTAGCACCAGGACTCTTTTAGTACTTCATAGAATCATAGAGTTGGAAGGGATTTCCAAGGTAATCTCTAGTCCAACCCCCTGCACAGTGCAGGAACTTACAACTACCTGCCTACTCACAGTGACCCCAATTTCATGCCCATATGATCCCCACTTCATGGACACTATTAGCAGGCATTCCTGGGGTTGTGCCTTGCTTTGATGATGTGTTCGCTATGGCCTCCTCTAGGGAGCAACTTGTGAATTGACTCCAAAAGGTTCTGCTGAAGTTTGACTTTTCATGCATCACAGTGAAGAAAGAGAAATCCCAATATCACATTCCTAGGATACCAGATTGATTCAGCCGATACTCAACCTACACAGGATCAGGGAAAGGTAATACAAAATGCCCCCTAGAGAAAAATGCAAGGAAGATATTTATATTGTTACCCGCCATGTTTTGTTGTATTTATGGGGATTATTGGCAATTATATTATGATGATGTTTTTAGGAACTGGATTATGTTATTTTATGTTTTATTATGAACCAACGTGAGCCAGCTTGCTGGGAGCAGTGGTATACAAATCTAATAAATAAATGAATAAAAATCTTCAGGTATTTCTGAAACTTCTAAATTTTTATCACATTTTCTTAAAAAACTAATACTTTAGCAGAACCCCTTCATCGCATTGCATGTTAGATAAAAGTGCTCAATGGAAGTTGACTCACAAACACAAATAAGGAGGCGGTTTTGCCCTAAAGAAGTTGTTTACTTCTGCCCTCAATCACTGTGATGAACAGATACCTCTGTCTGTTACATGTGATGCCTCATTACTTGAAGTTGGGGCTTTCCTCAGTCACATACTACCAGATGGCACAGAAGCACCAGTCGCTTTATATTCTAGGACAGGAACCTCAAGTGAAAAGAAATATGACTGGAGTTGACTGGAATGGTGAGAAGGGTTGCTTTTATTCCACCATTGGGGGGTAATATTGTTAATTGTTGTGGGTATTTGAATTTGAAATTGTAGGGGTTTTATGGGTGATTTTGTTTTATATTTTAGGCTGTAAGCCAGTGGTCCCCAACCTTTTTATCACTGGGGACCACTCAATGCTGGGGAACACTCACCGGGGACCACTCAATGCCTTTTACTGAGGCCCGGTGGGGGGGGTAGTTTACTCCTCTACTCTCAACCACTGCCCTGATGCTCTCTGATCGCTATGGTAATGTTTAAACATCCCTTCAAAATAAGATACAGACACGCCACAACAATGAACATAAGGAACATTTTATTTTCATGGAAATTTTAACTCATGACAATGACAAATCAATGGGAACCCTGAGCTTGTTTCTCTGCAACACCTGAAGTGTGTTGTAAAGGGCCGGGGGGGGGGGGGTGAAGTAAAGGGCCGGGGGAGGAGAAGGCGTCCTTCGGGGCCCAACTCCAATTAGTCAAAGGACCACATGTGGTCCGTGGTCCATGGGTTGGGGATCGCTACTGTAAGCCACCTCGAGATGACTTTGTCAAGAGAGGCGGGATATAAATAAAAAAATGAATGAATGAATGAATGAATGAATGGATGGATGGATGGATGGATGGATGGATGGATGGATGGATGGATGGATGGATGGATGGATGGATGGATGGATGGATGGATTAATGGATGGATGGATGGATGGATGGATGGATGGATGGATGGATGGATGAATGCTGAGATTGGTGTAATGTTCCAGTTGAGCTCCACCAATATGCTGATTCTTGGTAGTAGCAATCTCTTTATTAAATGGTTAATGAACAGACACATTAAAACTCTTTTGCTGAAACAGGGCTATACGCCCTATATATACCCAGATTAAAGGTGTTCCTGATCCCCTGTCCTCAGCACCCCTTGGCACCAAAACCCAGGTACATTCCCACAGCCTAACAAGGTAGCAAAAGGGAGGCATTTCTATTACTCAAGGTCAAGAAGAAAACCAGAGAGGCCCTGTGGAGACCCATGGAATATAACTGCTAGCCTCCCTCTGGTCACAAAGTTAAAACTGCCCAGAGCTGCAAAGAAATGGGCAGTATAGAAATCTAAATAAATACATAAATAAAATAACAGCATTTACATTACCCAGCTGCCCCTGAAACTCTGGTCAAGCTATACTAGCAGAAGCCATTCTAAACTAGAATAAAATTCCTCACAATAAATGATAGAAGAAAACAGCAATATGGTATAGACAGAATACAGAAATAAAACACTCCAATATCATTGAATGAACAGGTGACAACATTCATGACTATTGGCTATTCTGGCAGGACTTTAAAAATTGTCATAATTATGTATATAGTCATGGTTTTGAAATCCAAACATATCATAGGCCACTTCATGGAAACTTCACCAAAGACAAAACAACACCTCTCATTTTATCTCCCCATACACAGCGTTGGAGTATCGTGGCAATGTAAAAATATCCTAAAAATCAAAAACTACTACGACCAGGCAAATCTCCATCACCCACCCAACCCATCCCAGCCTCTTCAGTCTGGCCCTCAGGAATTACAGCTTCCAAGATCTGACAAGATCAGGCTAGCTTGGGCCATCCAGTTCATGGGTGTATTTTTAGCTCTGGTTACAAACTGGTTTCATGACGAGTGTTTACCATGCTGTTTTAATTGTCATAGCCCTGATCAGACAGAAAGGCAGGGCAGAAAGGTAAATAAATGCACACACAGCACACGGTTCAGTGCCTGTATGGCGAAATGGAGCCATAGAGAGTTACTGCTCCATTCCCTCCACCAGCAATCTGGGTAAGAAGATGCCCCAGAGATCCCTGCAACATGGCTGTAGTTTGATCTGTCTACAAACATGGACACACACTGGCACTAGTGATCAGAAATGCCCATTCACAAACACACCCCCTTGTAGATGTATTTACACTGTCGCCGGTACTAAGTCGCATACAACTGTCTCAGGTTGTTGTTTTTTTTTAAACACAAATAATCATCTCTACACGTAGGTCTACATGCACACCACATCAACTGAGCAGAGTGCAGGGGGCCTCCTGTATGCGCTCCCAGACACAAAGCCTTTGTTCTCTGTGTTTGTTTGGTGAGAGCAATAAAATGTCCCCTGTCTCAGCAGCTGTGAAACTGACCTAGTTCACACCTCTCCTTTGGGAGGCCTCCATGGGCCGGGCTCTGGGCAAATTCCTCTTAGCTCCTGCTTCAGGGGGGAACAGGAGGGAAGGCGACCCCCTGGCTCGGGGGCCACCGTGGGCCTGAAACCAGGTGTCCGTGGAAGCCCCCTTCAGAAAGTCATCCGTAAAAGTCCTGTTTGAATTTCAAGCTTGGGAGCAGTTGCTATAGCTACCGTGGCAGACGGCACCTTGCCGGTTGGTTTCCATACAAGCTTGGTTACTATTTAACATCTCCACCCACATTAGGTCTGATTAAGTGAATCAATAAGATAACAGGCAAGGCAAGGCTCCTCACCCTGACTCCCTGCCTTCTCCGCCCAGCTTCTTTTCTTGTCATTTCACACTTTCCCAGTTTTTCTCTAGATTTATACCGATGAGATATGGTCAATGTCTCTCCACAGCTAAGCCCTAAGATGGAGGCTCCTTATGGTGAGTACGCAAGTTAATCCTTCTCCTTTCTCTTCTGGTGGCTGATAAGGAACTGTGTACAAGACGCGTAGGAACTCTGAGCAGAACTGTACTACTACAGCAAGATCGCTTAGGCCCAGATCTGGAAACGCTTACATCCTGGTCCAAAAATCGGGATTAGGGTGTCCATTTTTCATGATTTCAGCGTAACTTTCTTCCACCCATTGTGTTGAAGAGGCAGGCGCTATTGATGTGGGCTTCATTCAGAGAGATGCCTTCCTAAAAAACGAGTCAGCCCATTTAGGATGCCATGGGAGCAAAGTTTGGGGGAATTTGTGAAGCCAGCCTGGGTATGCATGATAATCAAATGTAGCAAAGGAGATTGTTTGGAAGTTTTTTGTGCACTCGTATGAGTGGGAAAGGTAGCATTTCAAGAGAGAAGTTTTAAATAGTAGCGAATTTAGGGATCCGATGGAGATGCATCCCTCCCAATTCTCTGCAATGAAGCCAAATGTAATAATTCTCAAACGAATTTCAATGGACGTGAATTTATTTCATCCTGGATTAGGTGAACAGGAGGCAAAGCTGAATTTCTGCAGAGATCTGGCCCTATGAGGGGTATTTCTTGTTTATGTAGCTGAAGTGGTATAAGCTGTTCTCAAGGGCCCAGCCCATTTTTACAATTTCAGTAGCATTGTGTGGACATGACTTGGTTATTCCTGTAATTTTGGGGGTGGAATAAGTTTGTTCAGAATGGATTTTAATCAACCACCAAATTCAACTATATACTCAGAATAAGCATAATACATTTTTGCTGTATGCGCAGATAATATCCTCTGTAGCACAGAGGAAGATTCATTTTATCAGCTGGATGGAAATAATTTGAACTACAAGTTCCTCAAAATAGGGTCATCTTTATTTTACTTGAGGTACTCGGTGCCATGCACTCCATTATGTGCACTGGAGATTGATGCTATAACTAATGAATATATGATAATGTAATCTATGGGAGGGAAGGCAACATGGTACAGCCCAATCTTGTCAGATCTCAGAAGCTAAGCTGGGACACTACTTTGGGAGGGAGACCACCAAGGAATAACTGCAGGGAGAGGCAATGGCCAATCCCTTCCTTCCTTCCTTCCTTCCTTCCTTCCTTCCTTCCTTCCTTCCTTCCTTCCTTCCTTCCTCCCTCCCTCCCTCCCTCCCTTCCTTCCATCCTTCCTTCCTTCTAATTGGATTTGTATGACTTCCGCTCCCAGAGCTGCCTCTTCTTCTCACGTGTCTTGAAAGCCCCTGACTGGGGTCACCATAAGCCAGCTGTGACGATGGTGCTTTACACACACACAATGTAATCAATAGTGATTTGGGTTTTGTTTGGAAACGTGTGCTATATTTCACAATAACGATTGCCCTAGAGAATCACAGAGTTAGAAAACCTTCAGTAAGGGAGTGCCAACCAACCCCCTACCACAAGGTAACAGCTTCTATTGTTGAACTGAAGTTCCGGTAGTTGAATCATGGGAGTATTACTATTGTGGTTTTCATATCATCAGACAGTCCTGTATATCATGGGATACTTCCGATGGATGGTAAAGGGCAGAAAATCATGAACTTTCAACTCTTGACTTGTAGTGATGTTGCATTTCTACAAATGTAGTGGGAACAGTAGAACTGATGCTGCTGTCATGTGATAACAATTCTCCCATGTAGTTCTTGTTGCTGCCTTCATAGTTGCTGTGGAGCATCCACACAGGACATGTTCCTGCAGCTTCCTTGACTCTGTGCTGTTCCCCCCAGCAGCCATCACCCACCACCAGTGGAGAACTTGGGATGGAGGCTCTTAAAAAAATGGGAAGTGCTAGATCTTTGTGGTGTCGTATCTTTATAATTATCTATTGCACCAATTCTCTGAATTCCCAGTTGTTTTTTTAAAGATAAGTTTCTAGCCCCTTTCATGGTGGAGACAAGAGTGAGTATCTTTCTTACAGTGTTTTTATGACGAAAAGGTCTAGAGACTTTAAAAAACTGAAAATTTGGAAACCAGAGAAACCTGCAAATTGTGGCAATAGATTGTTATAATGTTATTGCACTCAACCTGTCTTTTTCAAAATTTAAGGCCTGAAAACAGCCCTCGGATGGCATGGGGCAACTGGCAGTCAAAGAAGGTTGAGACAGGGAAAATGACATCCAGGGTATGGGAGACCCACAAAAGCACGAACCTAAGTCATGAAATTATCACCAGAGTGGATGGGTGATTTACGGAGGCCATCTCAGTAAGTTTATTTATTTATACTTTAGGTAAAAATTTAAAGCAGGGGTAGTCAAACTGAGGCCCTCCAGATGTCCATGGACTACAATTCCCATGAGCCGCTGCCAGCATTTGCTGGCAGGGACTCTTGGGAATTGTAGTCCATGGACATCTGGAGGGCCGTAGTTTGACTACCCCTGATCTAAACTATAAATACACTTGCTAAGAATGTAAAGTATAGAGACCAGAGTTCAAACTTGGCAAGCCTCCTTGATAAATAGGACCTTTTGAATTCTGGGCACAACAACAACAACATGACTTCCACAGGAGGCAGGCCCAACCACAGGACCGTGGCTTCCTGGACTGAGTCAATCCATCTCATATGGAGTCCTCCTGCTTTCCTGCTGCCCTCAACTTTTCTTAGCATGATTGCCTTCTCATGATGGGACCAAATTATGATAGTTTAGTAATGTGAACTATTAGGGAGAGTTAGGGCTTGATCTGGTCTAGAACCTATTAATTTGTCTTCTTGGCAGCCCACTGCATCTGTAAAACTCTCCTCCAACACCACTCTTAAAATGTATCAACTTTCTTCCTATCAGCTTTCTTCACTGTCCACCTTTCACACCCATGCAGAGTAAATGGGAGTACCATGGCATGAATTAACTTCATCTTGGGTACCAGTTGACACATCCCTACACCAAAGCCTCTTTTCTAGCTCTTTCTTGGTTGCCCTTGGTCTCCTTCTGATTCCTTGTTTGCAGTCTCCCTTTTGGTTGATGACGGAGCCGAGGAATAGAAAATCTTGAATGATTTCAATTTCTTCATTTTCGACCCTGAAGTTGAACAGTTCGTCAGTAGTCATTACTTTTATCTTCTTGATGTTCAACCGTAATCCTGCTTTGGCACTTCCTGCTTCAACCTCCAGCAGTAGCCATTTCGAGTCTCTTAGCTTCAGTTATAATTTCCCACAGAATTGCAGTGTAAAAGTAACTTGGGATGGTGAGCTTACACCAGAAAAACGGCCCAAGAGCCAAGTAACCCTTCTCTAATTGCACCATCGCCTTCTTTAAATCCCAGCCCCAATAACTGCAACTGGTTAAAAATAATGATCAAGGAAAATAATCACAGAGCGATACACAACGTGCAGTTCTACCCTTTATTGCAGGGGTAGTCAAACTGCGGCCCTCCAGATGTCCATGGACTACAATTCCCAGGAGCCCCCTGCCAGCGTTCGCTGGCAGGGGCTCCTGGGAATTGTAGTCCATGGACATCTGGAGGGCCGCAGTTTGACTACCCCTGCTATATTGGATATGTGATGCAAAGAAAGCCTGTGTGAAACCTTCAGTATGGGTGTGACTCAGCAAATACAATCCTTTTATATCAATTACTACCAAAGGTGATGTAATGGGCAGTGTGCATATGGAGAAGTAGAAGGAAGCTAAATCTATTGCAAGAACACTATTGAGATTTATACAGAAAACATACCACCGTTTTAAAATTCATAATGTAAAAGGGTTCTCTACAGAAATCCAAACTATAATTTCTAAGGAAACCTGCACATTATTAAAGGTTTCTATTTTATTGCCTTCAATAAGCCCTGTTCACATCAGGAAAGCACCAAGGTCTTCATGAAATGCACTGTAACTCCTTCCTTCCACCTCAGTGCTGACCTTGTGCACTGCAGTACACCCATTCCTTACTGGTAAGCCAAAGCTGGGGGCAATTCCTCCCCAATTTGAATTCGTCCATCACCTTGCCACTTCCAGGCCCTCAGTACTCTGGCTACTCATAAGCCTTACATTTCTTCTTCAGCGGCAGTCTTGAGTCTTCCTTTAATGTAGACATTGCAAGAGAAGTAGAACACAAATTTAGTGGTGAACATGCTTTACAGTCAAACCCAGGCTCAGCTGTGTCAATCAGATGTCAGTGAGGTCTATCCTGTTTGGCACCAAGCAGCTCAAATGGCTGCTGGACAGCCCGACCCCCCCCCCCCCGGAAGTGTCAATCAGGTAGGGAGTGATTTGTCTGCATGCAGTTTGAACTGAGTGGCCCTCACTGACATAGTGCAATATGAACTAATTGGCCCTCACTGGCAGAGTGCTCTCTCTCTCTCTCTCTCTCTCTCTCTCTCTCTCTCTCTCTCTGTGGCACCCCCTTCCCAGAGAGAGCCAATCAGATAGGGAGTGAGCTGTCAACTTGAGTTTTATTATGTTTAGTTATTTTTGAATTTCAAAATGCCTTGAGTACCATTTAAGTTGTTTAAGTGAAAGGTATCTCCTGATCCTTCCCTCAGATTCCTAGGCTGAGCCAATAGCTAAAATATTGTACTGTGACAGGGAGGAACAGCTAGAGTTCTTCAGCAAAGAAGAAAACACATTATTATGGTGGGTGAATCAGTAAAAGGAAAGAAAAATGGAGAGAAAATCTTGCCTCTGTAGGAGAGAAGTGGATGCGGGTGTCATGGCATTAAAAATAGTTATCCTCTGTATCACCATAAATGAAGGTCCAGAAGCACATGGCCTCTGAGATCACATACAGTGTGTTGGTTCCCTGTGTAGATTGACTCACATCTGACTAAGTTTTACTCCCATTTGGCAGCCTCTACTGCAAACAACAGAATGATCTGAGAAAGGATTTATGATATGGTCATGGTGTCCAGTTTGGTCTGGCACTAAAGGAAGCAGCTTTCATTAGCCTTTGATACAGAAATTATTTACTGGATCTGAGATACATTTCTGCAACTAGCTTTTGAGTTGGATCACAGCTACAAATGAGCTGGCCAGTGGAGCAGAGAAATTGGCTACCATGAGCTGATTTACATTCTTTTCAGCCAGTGCTGCTTACCTGGACCCTGTTAATTGCATGTACATTTTGGGAACATCTATGGTGGGCTGTTGTCTTAACAGGGCAAAGTAGCCTATTTTCAGCATCCCTACCCTTGGACTATAGCCTCTTGTAGTGCAGAGTGGTAAGGCAGCAGACATGCAATCTGAAAGCTCTGCCCATGAGGCTGGGAGTTCAATCCCAGCAGCCGGCTCAAGGTCTGTATTCCATTCTTCCATCCTTCCAAGGTCTGTAAAATGAGTACCCAGCTTGCTGGGGGGGTAAACGGTAATGACTGGGGAAGGCACTGGCAAACCACCCTGTATTGAGTCTGCCATGAAAACTAGAGGGCGTCACCACAAAGGTCAGACATGACCCGGTGCTTGCACAGCGGATACCTTTACCTTTAACCTTGGACTATGCAATGTCTGGTGTGCAAGAGGAGAAAAAGCTCCTGTAGGAGGCAGTGAGTCAGACAGGAATGTGTGTCTCTAACCTCTATTCCAGGAGTAGTCAAACTGCAGCCCTCCAGATGTCCATGGACTACAATTCCCATGAGCCCCTGCCAGCAAATGCTGTAGCAAACACTGGCAGGGGGTCATGGGAATTGTAGTCCATGGACATCTGGAGGGCCGCAGTTTGACTACCCCTGATCTATTCAGTGGCATTTCCTCACATGTCCCCAGAATGCTCGGCTATATCTGTCTTCTTTTCAGAATTTCCTCTCGTCCTGAAAAAACAGAGTTCCATGTAGCAAATACAGAGGATTCACACGCATGCAACAACATATGTGTGTTGCTCCTACTCACGCAACATCCCAACAACACCCGGCAAGATCGGGGGCTGCATGTGCTCCCAAAATATGGGGTTGGCTGGTTCCTATTTTGCACAAGCATGATATCCAAAAGGTGCAGAATGACTTTAAAAGGCGTTGGAAAGAAATAGGTTTGACAGGTGCAAATTTTTCTCTGGCCGCAATGAGGGAAATGGCTGAAATGATCCCTCCGGCACACCTCTTAAAGGCATCTTCTCTGAATCTGGTGACCCTCAATGGAAACACCTCCTTTTCAGGAGACGGCTGGTATAACTGCTGTGGTGAGACAGAATGCTTTTATCCTGTGGGGCACATCTCCCCCATCTGTTTTAAGCAGTTAAACAAAAGGAGAGCTGTCCCCAGACTCTTCTCGCTTAGATGCCTGCCTTGAGAAAAGCTCGCCCAGTTTAGTTGAGTCTGAAGAGTTGGCGTGAGGGGAAAAACACACAGAGGGGTTGCTCCCAGTCTGAAGGCAGAAGAGCAGCTGAATGTTGGCTGGAGGAGGGCGGACCTTCTAAATAGTTAGGTTAGAAAGTTATCTAAACATCGGATGAAAGGAAGTTGGATGAAAACAGAGCTTGGATTCAAGGAGCCCATAAGGGCTGATGCCAAATGGAATTTGGAAAAGGATTAAGGAGTGTCTGTCCTGCACAAATTAATGTCAGGCTGAGCTCTTTTGAATACTATTTATTTGAAAGGAGAGAGAAGCCGGCAGATTTCTGGACGGTTTTACCATAAGCGGCAATAAATTGATTCAGGATGGGAGACAGCAGCGACAAAGAGCTAGGGGTTTCAGACGATGGCCACCCGAGCTTAAGATGCAAATTTGAGATGCTGCCTGCAAAACCAAACCAAACAAAAAACCCCTGCTGTTCTCACATTCCCTACCCATCTCCATTCTCTTATAGTTAATTCACACAACCAGACTGTTTGTTTATTATAATGGTGTGTATAGTGTGGCCAGGGAATCTGAGGATTGTCTGGCTGCCAGGAAGGGACGTTCAGTCAGCCCTGCTTAGCTTCCGAGATCTGACAAGATCAGGCTTATCCAAGTCATGCACTTTATTTATACCCTGCTTCTCCTATATGAAGTAAATAAATAAAATGGAGAAGTCACTCTTATCAACATTATTCACACATGTGGATTTTTACCCAGCCTTATAGGCTTGTAGCTCCTGCCTGACTTCATTTAATGACCTGACCCAACCATCTAGGATCCAAGGCAGAGCTGATCTCACTTCCTGCACAGATTCAGTAGCCCCCACAAGGCAAGGAAATGAAACCCGGTTACTGCAGAGCTGCAAAGCTGCTCGGCAGACATTCAAGGTGATGAACTGAGAGGCAAATAGCCCATTCATTCATGGGGCTACCAGGCCTCCCACTACAGTGGGCGGTTTCCCACCAGCATCCCAGTTTGCCCACTGCAAGATAATTTTCTTTAAACCTGCAATATTGGCTACATTGGCTAGAAGTGACCTGAGGTAGCTCAAGGTTGGAAACTCTATGGCAAAACGATAGGGCTTCCAATGATTCCTAGAGCTAACCTATATCTCTTTGGGTGATGTTGATATGTAGCTGCTGTTGTTCAACTACCACCACCACCACCACCAGCTAGAGTATGGCAACCCTAGTTGTTCAGCTCACAAGCGACAAACGATACATGTCCAACTATCAAATGTGTTTGCCACAAAATTCACAGCATCTGTAGTTCCTTCTGACAATCTTTCAAAATTGCTATGTGCGGGACTATCCTGGAAGGTTGACTCTTGGACTGGAAGCTAAACAGTGGCCTTTACGGAGTTCCTATAAAACTGTACAAGCATTTGTTTCCTCTTGGGTTCATTGCTGTGCCAGCCGTGTTTCTATATGTCTGGGAGCTATCCTCAATCAGTCCTGCCAAGATAGCACATTTACGTGTTTGCCAGCTGGCCAAGGAACATGAAATAATATTCAGTAGGTTTTTCACATTGTATTTCTGAGTTGGTGCTAGAAGCATGAAAGGAAAACTGTTCAGCAACCCATTGCTGGATGGCTGCGGAATGAAGGTCTTGTACATCCAACCCCTCAGAGATAAGGACATACAAGTTCACTCTCCATCCTCACAAAGGGCTCAGACTGTGACAAGAAGGGGTTGAATCTTCACCCTGGTCTACTTCATCTCCTCAGGACTCTTCCTCCACAATCTTGCTATTCTCTCTGAGCTAGCTCTGGGGAGAGAGGAGCAGCCATGGCTGATTCCTCCATGGTTCTATGCTGGAGGAGCTTGAATTTGTTGTTGTTGTTATGTGCGAAGTCGTGTCTGACCCATCGCGACCCCATGGACAATGATCCTCCAGGCCTTCCTGTCCTCTACCATTCCCCGGAGTCCATTTAAATTTGCACCTACTGCTTCAGTGACTCCATCCAGCCACCTCATTCTCTGTCATCCCCTTCTTCTTTTGCCCTCAATCGCTCCCAGCATTAGGCTCTTCTCCAGGGAGTCCTTCCTTCTCATGAGGTAGCCAAAGTATTTGAGTTTCATCTTCAGGATCTGGCCTTCTAAAGAGCAGTCAGGGTTGATCTCCTCTAGGACTGACCGGTTTGTTCGCCTTGCAGTCCAAGGGACTCGCAAGAGTCTTCTCCAGCACCAGAGTTCAAAAGCCTCAATTCTTTGACGCTCGGCCTTCCTTATGGTCCAACTTTCGCAGCCATACATTGCAACTGGGAATACCATAGCCCTGACTAGACGCACTTTTGTTGGCAGGGTGATGTCTCTGCTTTTTAGGACGCTGTCTAGATTTGCCATAGCTTTCCTCCCCAGGAGCAAGCGTCTTTTAATTTCTTTGCTGCAGTCCCCATCTGCAGTGATCTTGGAGCCCAGGAAAATAAAATCTGTCACTATCTCCATTTCTTCCCCATCTATTTGCCAGGAATTGAGAGGGCCGGATGCCATGATCTTCGTTTTCTTGATGTTGAGTTTCAAGCCAACTTTTGCACTCTCCCCCTTCACCCGCAGCAACAGGCTCTTTAGTTCCTCTTCACTTTCATCTGCATATCTGAGCTTGAATAGCTTCTCACAGTTCCTGCAAGTCTTTCCCCTTCTTTTGATTTGTGTGACAAACATTCAGTCACTTTTTTGAAGTTGTTGATTGGTTGTGCTCTTCTGGGTTTCCAAGACCATCATGGGATGTGTAAAGTATTCAGACGCTTGGATACCACCTGATGATGGACAAAAAGAACGTATCTCTGTACACTCTACCCATAAACAGCAAGGGTCCCAGAAGCAAACAGAGGAAAACTTCAAATGGGAAAGCTTCTCCCCCCAGCAACACAAGGGGACTAGACATGTCCTTCTTGCCTGGCCAAACTGACTACTGAGTAAATGCTGTTAATCCTGCAGGGATTGTCTCCACAGAGGTATAGTGCCTGTTGCAGGTTATCACAACAGGCACTATTAATCTACAGATACATGCACAAATTGCACAGGAAGGATGGACGCTTTACAGCCTTTTGTAATCCACAGAATGTCAAAACAAACGGTGACCTCCAATGGGCTGTGTGCCCCCAAAACAAAGTGTGATGCAACTGTACCTTAGCTGTACAAGTTAATCCATGCAGCCAGAACGCATGCGTCATGCGCATATCTTAGAAGCGCTAATGCTCTTATTGCAGTGCATTGATAGTGTGTGCACAGTGTAAGCATTTCAAAGAGATTGCAGGGATTGCTGAAATTTTAAGGCACGGACATTAAGAGGACTGATGTTCTGCCGCATGCTAATTCTTGTTAGGGCTCTGGATAGGTCAGTTGGTGTGTACTGGAGCTGGTTTGTGGTGGTGTTTTAACAATCTGATCATTTCCACTTTGTAAAACGCTCCAGAGGAGCAACATACACATTTTCTAAATAAATAAATGCACAAGTGGTGCAGTTCTCTCATTGCACCATACCATGTAATATAATCCATAAACTGCTTGTTTCAATGAGCGCTTCTGTCCAATGGTTATAATCCTAATCAAAGTTATACCCTTCTTAAACCCATTGGTATTAATGCAGCTGTCCCCAACCCCCCGGTTCGGGGACCGGTCCGTGAATCAGTTGGTACCGGGCCACGGCTCCTCTTCGTCCTCCTCCCTGGCTGCTGCCTCGGGGGCTGCCCTGCCACTCTGCCGCCAGCTCACCTTTGGTGCTATCCGGCGGCTCCCATGGCTGGGGCTCTCCCTCAGTGTGGTACCGTGCAGCTGCTGCTGTCAGCGCCCCCCAGTGGGCAGCGGGAAATCAGGGGCACCAGTGGGAAAGCACTACAAACCTCTCTGTATAAGGATTTTAGACATGGGGTTATTTTCAAACAAGTGTGACTTCTGAGATTATACAATCACAGGAGATGACTGTACTGTGTACACAGTTTGAGCACTGGGAATATTTAGATATTACAGCTACATAGGGCTGCCAGCTCCAGGCTGGGAAGCTCTTGGAGTTATGGGGGCAAAGTCTACAGAGGGCAGGATTTGGAGAAGGGAGCTGATTCAGTGGAGTTCAGCCCTAGATGCCACCCTATGAAACACCCATTTTCTCCTGGGGAACTGATTGAAGATCAGTTCTAATTCTGGGAGACCTCCAGCCCCCACCTGGAGGTTGGCATGCCTAGAACTACCTTCACGGGTTGCATGAAAAGCTCTACCCATTTTGGATCAGGACCAATCCCTGCTTTGTCTTATTTAAATCCACTTTAACCTCTCAATCCTGGATCTTGCCACACTCCAAGGCATCCGACTTAGGCAGGCTTTCGTTTGACGAGTCATCCCTTCATTAAGCGGATCAATAACCATTTTCCGCTCTGAGGAATAAAGTACCTGAGGTGGCAGCAGAGATCTTCCAAGGGATTAGGAGCACGGAGAAGCAGAGAGCCTTGAGGCCGCCTCACATCCTGCCTCCTGAAGGGCCATTGACACACACCACTTAGCGCAGCCAAAGTCAACAGCAAACCTGAGGGAATAAGACAAAACCAAACAGATTGGCACTCCTCAGAACAAGAGTCATAAAACCTGCACAAACCCGAACAAGTGGCACAACAGCCTTTTTATGCTGTCCAAACCAGCAGCCGGTCTTGCTGGTCATGTTTGCTAACACAGAGACAACACACACACCACGGATTGGCTCAACAAGTTTATGACTCCGAGGCTGGAGGTTCTAATGGAGGGAGCTGGTGGGGCCTAGTTTCCTTTCTGCAAGCCTTGCTCACTCACCAGCCATTATCCTCTGTTTGAGGCCTTTAAGAAACATGACTTCCACAATGGTGGATTTGTAAGCACCAGTCACCTCGTATTCACAGCAAGTATGATACCCCCAGGGGTAGTCAAACTGCGGCCCTCCAGATGTCCATGGACTACAATTCCCAGGAGCCCCTGCCAGCAAACGCTGGCAGGGGCTCCTGGGAATTGTAGTCCATGGACATCTGGAGGGCCGCAGTTTGACTACCCCAATGAAGGTAGGATTTGAAGATGCAGGGCTGGCTAAGATGAGGCCATTAGAGGTTCTTTCTACAAACCTTCCATATCTATCCACTGAATTGCTTTCCAATCACTTTTTTTTTTTTTAAGATTCCTCTGCAAAGCTGAAAGTTTTCAGAGCCTTAAGTCAAAACAGAAAGTGGTCCCATTGTGGCCATTAGATATATGTATACAAACTGACACACAAAGAACTAGCTGACTAGTTGTTTTTTATATCCCACTTTTCACTACAGGGAGTCTCAAAGCAGCACGCAATCACCTTCCCTTCCTGTCCCCACAACAGACCCCCTGGGAGGTAGGTGAGGCTGAGAGAGCTCTGACAGGACTGCTCTGTGAGCTCTATCAGGACTGTGACTAGCCCAGGCTCGCCCAGCTGGTTGCATGTGGAGGAGCGGGAAATCAAACCCGGCTCTCCAGATTAGAGGCTGCCATTCTTAACCACCAAGCTCCCACCTTGATGCCCCTCCAATTTTCTATCACCTAGGGCCTCTTTACAGTTCCTGGCATGACCCACAAAACAACTCCAATCCTCAGGACCAGCTATATCAACATCATTCTATTCCTTCAAAGAAACTGGACCAAAAACATTCTGATATCTTGATCTGTGACAACCTAGGTAGAGCACTTGGCATGCAGATGGTTCCCAGTTCAATTCCTGGCATCTCCAGTTAAAATGATCAGCTAGTAGATGATGTGAAAGACCTTTGCAGCCCAAGACCATGGGAACCACTATCAGACTGAGCAGAAAATACCGACTTTGATGGACCACTGGTCTGATTCAGTATAAGGCACCTCCCTGTGCTCATTTGTGACCATTCTGCGCCATCACACCAGCTGAAGCTTCACTGTCACAAGCGTAGTACAATATGGACTCTCTAGTGCTTTATTATTACAACGATAAATAGGACTTGGGGGCATTTCATAAGACACTTTTGGTACTCACCCATCGGTATCCAAATTCAATATCTCATTTGAAAAGGGCACATGTGTAAAAGTAGCAGCCCTAGTAGTCCAACCTAATCTGATCTCTCCAGAACTTGGAAGCTAAGCAGGATCAGTACTTGGATGGGAGCCCACCAAGAAAGATGGTGGCCGCTATGCAGAAGAAGGCAAAGGCAAGCAACTTCTGCCAATACTTTGCCTTGAACACCCCACGAGGTGGAACTTCATGGGTTTACCATGAGTCAGTTGCTCTGACCTGGAGAGATCAGGCTAGTCTAATCTCAGAAGCAAAGTAGGGGCAGCTCTGATTAGTTTTTGGATGGGAGACCATTAAGGAAGGGTTGCTACATAGAGGCAAGTCATTGCAAAACAACTCCAAATGTCTCTTGCTTTGAAAACCATAAGTAGGCAGTGACTTGATGTTAAAAACAAAACAAATGCACATAAAAATTCCATGCAGTTCCAATGAAAATGATGACTCGCAAGCAAGAATGCACAAGGAGCTTGTTTGCCTGCAGTTTTCTAAGAAACGCTACTGCATTTCCCATATGTTTACATCTTGCACAGATGAGATGCCAAAAACATACAAAAGGTATGATAAAGAAGATCTCCCCCCAAACCCCATCCTGAAATGTATCTTCATGCAAGAGAGGTTATGTGGGTTTAGTTACTTCCCACTAGGGGGCAATGAGAAGTCTTCAAGGAGGAGAGGAAGCCCAATGGGAGCTGTATTCCAGTGGCAAGCTAACTTAAATGTGTTACTGAGAATAGGCATGAGGAATACGTGTGTGCATTTGGAAGGCATCCTGCCTATTAATAGCCTTGAACTGTGTCACTGTAGCTCCAACTAGAATCAGGGTGTGTATCAGATTTAAAATTCCTGTTTCATTGTCTCCTGGACCATTGTTTCTTCTTATTCTAGAACGTTCACCCTAGCCACTTCAAAGTCTCCAGTATCCCAGAAGGGGTCACTCACTACTTTCTGAGCTTTTAAAATGAATCTAAGGAATTGCACACAATTGGGTTTATTTTCAAGGACAGACTTTTAAGAGAAAGAAGAGCCGGGTTTTTTGTATCCTGCTTTTTATTACCTAAAGGAGTCTCAAGCCTACCCTTCCACCTTTAAGGCCATACACAGTCTGGGCCCAGTGTGCCTTTCTGCCCACACCCCTCAAAAAGCTCTACGCTCTGCCACCTCCAACTGGCTGATGCCCCCTGGCCCCAAGGAAGCTCGCTTGACCTCAGCCAGGGCCAGAACTTTCTCAGTCCTGACCCCCACCTGGTGGAATGAGCTCCCAGAGGGAAGTGTCCATGCTTGTATGAACCAGTCAAACATTTCCCATTGTCACAAAATGTTCAGGGATACAAAAACAAGTAATACGCAGAAGAGTTGTAATAGGTGTCTCTGAGCAAGTGAAAGCTTCTGCCTTCTCTTAATGAAAACAGAATCTCTTTCTTTCTGATTTTAAAGCAGCTGGACCATTTTTTAAAAAAAGGAATTATACTGAGGGCCTTTTCGCACAGGGATCTTTGTTGCAAATTGTTTGCGGAATGAAAAATCGCCATTTAAAATAGTGGAATTCGTCGTTTTGCACACCTGCCTTTGTAGTGGAATCAGTTGCGTTTTTTAGCGTTTCCCACAGGCTTCCGGTCTCGGCAGAAATCGCTAGAAAGGAAGCGCTATTGCCAAGCTCGTCCCGCCCCTGGCCGTCAAGCAGCCAATGGGCAGCCGTTAGCATGCTCCCAAACAGCCCCTTTCCCTTTAAGAAAGGTTTTTTAAAAAAAAAAATGACCCATAGCAACGAATCTAGGTAGATTCGTTGCTACGGAGAGACCCATCCAGCTGCCTAATGTGAGCTTTCGTTTGATTGTATGATCGTTTGCACGCTGCCTCGAGTGATAAAAAAAAAATCCCCCCCCCTCTCACGGGCCCGATTTTCGGCTGAATTTATTTGTAAAAAATAAAGGGACTTTATTTCAGCAAACGGGCTTTTCAGTGGTTTGTGCTTAGTGACTAAAGGTGAAGGACTGAAGCCAGGGAAGCCTCTAAACAGAAAGAGGCTCGCCGGTGCGTTTATCCCCGCTCGCTCGGAGAAAAAAAAATGGCGATCGCTTCGCCGGAAGTTTGGAGGAGAGAGCCAGGGGGAGGGACTTTGAAGAACCAGCAACAATGGTAACGCACAGGTCTTTAGCGCTACTGTTGCAGATTGGTTGCAGGAGTGTATCGCTATCCGGAGGGTGAATCCACTTTTCTGGATTCCCCTGAAAGCGCCACAACGAAGCGCTTTTTGCTGATTGGTTTCAGGATTGTTGCAGATTGTCTACGACGTCGTGGGTTATGGCAAATTAGTAGCGTTTCCAAATAGCAACCATTCTGCTACTTTGAAGCCGTGCGAAATGGCCCTAAGGTTTCTTTTCTCTTTGGCATTTTCTGCAGCTGTGATTTGTATTGAACACTTGTTAAGGCTGGGTAGGTTAAAAGGGGCTCTTCTGTTCTCACCTTTTCTGATCATTTTTACAGTGAAGGCTTAACCTGCCTGTGAGGCTCTCCTGTCTGATCCTGTTTGCATCGAAAAGAAAGTTGTAGGTAGGCATTTGTCATGCAAATGAGCGTTCCAGCTTTGATGGTTTTTTAATTTTCACACCACAATTCCTGATTGAAACAAAAGGTTTGATGAACAGTGTCTTTCCATTCCAGACTGCAAGGTGTCCGTGGAGAGCAGGGACAATGTTGAAATGAATGGCAAATATTGGGAGCATTTTCAGTTTGAGACTGATTAGGTTTGCCAGTCCTGTGTTTGGAAATACCTGGCGATCTGAGGCTGGAGACTGGGAGAGTGAGGTTTAGGGAGGGGAGGAACCTTGGGGGGGGGGCATATGATCATTCAGTCCACCTTCCAAAGCAGCCTTTTCTCCAGGAGAAGAAGATGAATTTTTAAAAATAAATAAATAAATAAAAGAAGAGTTGGTTAGAAGAGTAAATAAATAAATAGAAGAAGAGATTCTGTAGAGATAGGTGGGGGCTGAGAAAAATCTGGCAGAACTGTCCTGTGAAAATAGCACTATCAGGTCTGCGACTAGCCCAAGGTTACCCAGCTGGCTGCATTTGAAAGTGTGGGGAATCAAACCTGGCTTGCCAGTTTAGAAGCAGCCATTTTTAACCGCTACAGCAAGCTGATGATTATAAATGATGATTGTCGTTTGGAGATCAGATGTAATTCCATAAGATCTCAGCTACTCCCTGCAGGTTTGCAACCGAGCTGGATTGTATATCTGCCCTCTGAAGTTGCCATTTCCTCTAGGGGAGCCAGCCTCTGTAGGCTGGAGATCACGAGTAAGTTTGGGAGAACTCCAAGCTGGATATTGCTAACGCTCAGCCTGCTTGGGCATTTGTCATTCTGTTTCTTTTAATGTAAATTGTGGTTTATGCAGGAACTGCATTTATAATACGACAATGTAAGTGTTATGCATTACAAACCTGGCAGAAAACAGAACAGCTTTTAAAGCTTCATTTGTAAAAACACAATGCAAGCAGCATGCAAGACGAGCATGGATAAGAACACTCCCACAAGTCCTTTAGCTTTATTTGATTACTTCTCCTGTTAAACACTGGTAATATTTGGCTAGCGTCTATTTGCCGACTCCAATTATCACACTGTTAGTATAATAGTAATGTAGTAGTAGTTGTCGTGAGATATAGTGGCTAAAGTAGCATTTACTAGACCAAAGCTTCCAAGACTGACAGTTTACGAGATGCTCGGTAGAAGGAGTTGCCTGGTTGAACCATCGGCCTTCCAAAGCACATTCTGACCATCCCAATATGTACCTTTCTGGGCCATTAAATTTTCTTTGAATCAAAGGTGAGCTTGCCAACAGCTTGAGCCTTTTCATTCGCCCATAAGTGGTCCATGGCATTCAAACCCAGAAACTTAGAACAAAAGCTGATTCAGCTCCGTACTGCCTTGCCTAGGACGTCTCTCGTTCCCTGGAAGCAACTTAACAACAACAACAACAAAAACCAACTCCACGCTCCATGGTCTCTTCTTTGGCACACATAATTTTGTCCTTGTGCGGAAAGATGTCACCCTCCCACCCATCCACAGACATCCTCTGCCGGGAATAGTTGCATAGCTTACCCTTTTCTCTCTCTCCATCTGGGGCCGGGCCAGGCCAGAGAGACGCTGCCAGGCTGGAATTTGCAATGATGTTTTGGCTCTAGCAAGGCACAGAAAGATCAGCAGAGGACATGGGCCCCTAGCCATCCTCGGAAAGATTGGCATTGGCTTTTTCACACTTGGATCAGCTTTGCTGCTGACTGCTCTAGGTAGCCATCTAGTGGTCAAATTATAGTTAAGGCCAGTCAAAGATTTTCAACCCGCGCAAAAGGGGGGAATGACAACCCATTCACCAGTGAATCAAGGATTCATTGACGGTGGCTTGGCATGGGAATGACCATTAGCGTTATTATAGTTATTAAATTTATATGCTACTTCTCACCGCCAAGAGGCCTCAAGGAGGCTAGCAACAGCTAACGTATTCACAGATATCAACTAAAAACAAAACGAAAAGGCAGCCTACATAAACAGACCCGACTAATGAAAAGCTAAATGGAAGAGCTCTGCTTCACAGACCCTCAAGGCCCATGTGCTGTCTGACAGCTGGTTGCACCAGGATGTGGCCACCAGAACAAAAGCCCTTGTCTTGGTTGATGCCAGGTGAACATCCCAGGGACCAGGCACCGCAAGCCACTTGTGGGTTGAAAAATGCAAATGTCATGGGGGAACATGTCAGAAGGGGTGGCCATCCACTCTTCCTGGTCCAGCCGTTATACATACCAAAATGACCACTGAAAACGAGTTCCCTGTGCACACCCTGAATCACAACATTGACCAGCTTTTCCTGTGTGCACCAAGTTGGTGATGCTGCACCAACATATTAATGATACCCTGCTATCATGAGGGTGCTCACTCCCAGCTGATGCCATGTTAGTGCCATGGCAGGGATGTTTTGTTTGCAGATCGTAATACTGAAACTTTTTGTAGCTTTTTAGAGCAGGGGGCTCCAGACTTGTAGAGTTTGTCGCACTTCTGGGATTTTGAGAAAGAGGGCAGCTCTATAAAATGGGGGCCAAGGGAGGCAAGACCAATCACAAAACAGCAGATGGTTTCAAGCCAACAATCTTCCTCTGATGGAGACAGCTATTGCTGAATGCATCAGGCCCCACGAAGGCCAGGAATACCCCCTGAGTATACTGTAGGCAGGGGTGTCCAAACTGTGGCTCTCCAGATGTCCATGGGCTACAATTCCCATGAGCCCCTGCCAGCTGGACATCTGGAGAGCCACAGTTTGGCCATCCCTGCCAGAGTATTCAAAGTGCTATATCTCAGTAATCCTACAATGTGAATTAGTATTACTTTCTTCATACTGAAAGTGATGGAAAAGGAGCTGAGAAAGGAAGGATTGATCCATCAGAGGTGATATTCAAACTGGGGACATTCCAGGCTACAGTACAGATTGTTAGTCACAGATAATATGCTATACTGCTGTCAGGGTTTCTCAGATGTAATTTTCAAGATCTCTGGGAAGTTTACGCTATACAGTGTGATCAATTCCTCCTACTCCTCCCAAACTAAGATGTGGCCTGGACCGTCAAGGGACATGATGGTATGCATCTCACTTTACACTGGAGAAAGTTCCTCCACCCTGCTTTGTACCCCACTTTTACTTCCCGAAGAGTCCCAAAGTGGTTCACAGTTGCCTACCCTTCCTCTCCCCACGGCAGACACCTTGTGAGGATGGTGGGGCTGAGAGAGCTTTGGGAGAACTGTGACTGGTCCAAGATCACCCAGCTGGCTGCATGTGGAATCAAACCTAGTCCTCCGGATTAGAGCCTGCTTCTCCCATTTAAGTGGCTCTTTTGCTGCTGCTATATCCTTAGAATGGAGGCTGACCTCATGTTCTGCTCAGTGAATTGGGAGGTTAGGTACCGGTAACACCTACGGACCAATGTGGGGCTACCTTACGAAACCTGCTCCAACACTCCGCAAAACTCCTTAAGCCCCGTAACACCAGTGTACAAATGCCCACTTCCCATCAAATCTCATTGTGACTGGCATTAAGGGGATTAGCTTCTGCCTGCAGCCCGCACTTCAGCGTTTGCTTAGTCAGAAAGAACATGGCTCCCAATTTGCAATCCCTCAGCTGCTGGCTGGGCACAAGCCCCTGCCTGGGTGTGAAGCTCCTCTAGCTCCTTCTTGGAGAAGCAGCAGGTCCATCTGGAACATGAATGGCTGTGATTTGCTCCAGGAAACACCAGGTACTGGGTAACAGGACTTTAATGTGAACCAGCTGGGGAGGAAAAGGTATTTTCGAATCAAGCGTCATTGAAGTTTTAATCAGGTGAAGTGAACACATTGCTGGAAATCTTTGGCATTCTTTTTTTTTACTCTGGAAAGTAAAGACTTGGAATTCAGCTTTTTAATCCCTCCCCCCCCCCCCGTGTACCTTGCTTTAACATCATTTCCCACAAGCCCAGTTATGCAGTGCCAAAGAAGGGCAAAAGTAGGTGTGAAAAGGTTCTAGGGATTCTCCTGAATGTTGTGCCCCACACAATGAAAGAATAGGACAGCAACTAGTGTTACGTGGATCTGGAAACACATTCACAACTTTCAAGTTCCTTGAAGAAGAGCCAAACTTGGTGCTGTTTTGTGAGGATAAGCACTTTACGTTTTCTGTTTGATTAGCAGGAAGTTTTCTGTGCTAGTTTATTGTCCGGTAATTTCTGGGCAAACATTCCCTGGGGACAACGTATCTCAATAGTCTGATCTGTGGCCTTCGGGGGTTTTTCCAGATGTTTAAGGTTCCTGGATCTGTGGAGAAGCATTTTGTATCTGTCTCCTACAACCCCTCCTGGAACAGGTCCATATAGAAGCACCCCCATCATTGTCCCTCCAAAGTTATTGATGATATTGCTCCCTAACATGGGAATGACTTGGCTGTTAAAAGATTTTTATTAAGAGTTACAAGAACCAGGACCACATTTGAGCAGAATCACTGTTACATCTTTTGTTAAGCAGCTACTCATACCCTAGTTCAGGATTTAAGCAAGGATTGCTGACAGGAATTGTATGGGAGCCACTTGCAGGGATGGGCACAGATCAGCTCTCAATCTGAAGTTCATGATGAATTTTGGCCAGTTCATGGTTCATGAACTGAAGTCTGTGGCAGATCAACTGGGATGAACTTTCCACAAACTTTCAAGCAGGTCCTGGAGATGTCTGCTCCTTGGTGAATGGATAGATTTCTAGACTGATTGTCTTTCAAATTTACTACACTTCAAAGCAAGGAGGAGGGGGGTAAAATTCTCCAGCCCTGAAAACACTCTTGTCAGTTTCAAGCTAGTTTCAAGAGAGTTTTTCAGTCTTTGTCTCAAGTTCCTTTGTGTTCACTTCCCAGTTTCTTGCACAGAGCTTGCAAAATACCACCCCTCTCGCTTGGATTTTTAACCCAGTGCTTTGAAATCAGTCCTTTTAAGCTTGCAATGCCAGTGGCACTGTTCTGCTGGGCACTCTGTAGAATGTACTTGTTCTGCTGGGCTTGTAAAAATACCCCCTTGCTTGGATTGTGATTGAGCTGGCATTGCTCCATTGACACTGAGTTCTGCTGTGCTTCACCGGCACTCCCAGCTTGGAGTGCGATGCTGTGGGAGACATCAATCCCACAGCTGATCTGACGTTGCCACAATAGCATGGGATTCTGCTGGGGTCTAGTATATTGCACTAGTTCTGCTGGCCTTGCAAAATGCCCCCCTTCAGTTTTTACTGCAGAGAGTCTCTGGTTTGGCCTTAATCTTGTTGGGTTTGCACTGCCACAATGGCACTGGTTTTGTTGGGTTTGCAAAAATGCCTCCCACCAGTTTCTGCAGCAGTGATTCCCTCATACTTTTATTCTGTTCGGCTGGGCCTTGCTTTTTTCTTTTTGGCTGCCTCCCCCCTTAATTGGAAATCATCAAAGTGGAAGTTGCCTTCTTGGGGGGCGGGGGGCATAACTTGGACCCCATAAATCCAATTGGGCTAGCTTGGACTATCAAGCTCAGGAACAGCATAGAATAGAAATTCTTTAGTAGGAAGGGATCCTGGCAAATAGATGGGGAAGAAATGGAGGTAGTCACAGATTTTATTTTCCTGGGCTCCAAGATCACATCAGATAGGGATTCCAGCAAAGACATTAAAAGACGCTTGCTCCTGGGGAGGAAAGCTATGGCAAATCTAGACAGCATCCTAAAAAGCAGACAATCATTGTCCATGGGGTCGCGATGGGTCGGACACGACTTCGCACCTAACAACAACAAGTAGGAAGGGAATATTTCATCATATGCAGTTTTTCATTTTACTTTGGACATTTCTCCTGAATTTGCCTCATCAGGGTCTTTCAGGAACTTACATGTAATGTAATGTTCTGACACTACCAGAGTGGTGAGAGAGCCCATGTTCCCCCACATATCACTACATATCATTAGCAATGCCTGCCCTCATGAAAGGAGTTCATAATTCATCTCTTCCCCATGCCAGTGATACACTACGTTTTAAAGGAATGATGTGGGGTGAGTGGGTGGGGGGAAGGAACTGTGCCACTAAATCCTCCCATATGATTTAGAACTTCTGAAGCCCCTTCAGTTGTACAGGAAGGTGTTATTCTTTGGCAAGAGCTCATACACTATGCAGATAACGCCCAAATGGATACTCAGGGCCATTCCACACAACCGCCAATGAAGCTAAATCTGAGCGCTATTGAAAAGCGCTGCAATTAATAGCGGCAGGTCTCGGTAACACACACAGCCGTTTTTCTCAGAAAAAAGGCTCTCCCACTAGCACTGTTCTAGTAACGCGCAAGTTTCCAGTCTCGCCAGAATCCCGGGAGTAAGCGCGGAAAAATATCAAAGGAGGCGATATTTTTTCACACTTACTCCTGCCCCTTGCCGTCAATCAAAAAGAACAGCCAATGAACTGTTGTGTGTCCCTTTAAAAACTGTTTTTTAAAAACCCGAAAACACCTGTAGCAACGCATATTTGTTCATTCGATGTATCAGAGAGACCTTTTCTGCTGACATGGGAGCTGGCGCTTAATTGTTTACACGCTCTTACAGTTAAAAAAAAATCTTCCCCCGGTGCAATTTCTGGCCAAAATTACGGGCAGCGTTGAACAGGGGGCTGTATTGTGCTCGGAAACTTTACAGACAATTGCTTGTGGAGGGATTTCAGCTGAAGAAGCATCGCTTACTCGTTGCCTTTGCCGGAAGCTCGGGTGCTAGAGCTTAGGGAGGGACATTCTTGCTACTGCTACATTGAGAACACACATGTCTTTTTTGGATGTGTTGCAGGTTGTTCTCAAGAGTCTAGCGGTTTCTTTTACAGATTCCCTGAAAAGCGCTACAAAGAAACGATTTTTGCGGGAGTGTTGCAGATTGTGTACGATGTCGTGCATAATGTTAAAAAAATAGCATTACACAATGGTAAGACTTCAGCAACATTAACGCTGTGCACAATGGCTCTCAAATTATACTAAAGTCCATTTATACAAGATAGGTTGGAAATCTCCAGATACTGAAATTTCCACTTCCTTCTTTCAAAATAAGCTCTTAACTGCCAGGGCTCTTTAAATACCAGCTAAGTTCATGCCCCATCGTCCATTTCCCTCCCCCGTGCAATTAACTTACCCAATATCATCCATCTTCAGCATGATTCTAATGAAACCCTGCTTTGGGGACACTGGCTCTGGGAGTTAATCATTGCATTGTTTATCTTGCTGATGACTGATTTATAAAAGTTCATGACTTCATTGTCCACGTTCCAATTTGTTGAAATGCTTGGTTGACTTAAATAGTACATTTTATGGTTCTAATATAATTTAATTATTTTATGGCAGTACAGGGCGTTAGCTAATGGTGTTTGCTGGGAGAATCGAGTAGTGAAAATAATATCATTATTCTGGTAATGTGATGCTCCATAAAGAGGATCTAGAAAGTTGTTGATTACCTGAAGGTTTTACCATGCAAGTTGTTCAAACAACACATTCTCATTGTAGTGATTAAGAAAGGTAACGATTTGTTGAGATACACTATAAGAAAACTGAAACTCCTGCAAGATTAACAAAAATCACAGAAGGTTCAAGATTTATGTCAGAAGCTAGTGTTTATGTCAGAAGCTAGTGTTGGATAACGACCAGAGTGGCCTGGGTTCAAATCCCCACACTACCATGGAAGCTTGCTATAGGTGACTTTGAGCAAGTCACCTTGAACAAGATGCAATTTAATAAAGATAAGTGTAAAGTTCTGCATCTGGGTCAGAAAAATGAAAAGCATGCCTACTGGATGGGGGATACGCTTCTAGGTAACACTGTGTGTGAACGAGACCTTGGGGTACTTGTGGATTGTAAACTAAACATGTGCAGGCAGTGTGATGCAGCGGTAAAAAAGGCAAATGCCATTTTGGGCTGTATCAACAGAGGCATCACATCAAAATCGCAAGATGTCATAGTCCCATTGTATACGGCACTGGTCAGACCACACCTGGAGTACTGTGTGCAGTTCTGGAGGCCTCACTTCAAGAAGGACGTAGATAAAATTGAAAGGGTACAGAGGAGAGCGACGAAGATGATCTGGGGCCAAGGGACCAAGCCCTATGAGGATAGGTTGAGGGACTTGGGAATGTTCAGCCTGGAGAAAAGAAGAAGAAGAAGAAGAAGAGTTGGTTCTTATATGCCGCTTTCCCCTACCCGAAGGAGGCTCAAAGCGGCTTACAGTCGCCTTCACATTCCTCTCCCCACAACAGACACCCTGTGGGGTGGGTGAGGCTGAGAGAGCCCTGATATCACTGCTCGGTCAGAACAATTTTATCAGTGCCGTGGTGAGCCCAAGGTCACCCAGCTGGTTGCATGTGGGGGAGCGCAGAATCGAACCCGGCTCGCCAGATTAGAAGTCCGCACTCCTAACCACTACACCAAACTGGCTCTCAGTTGAGAAGTTGAGAGGGGGCATGATAGCCCTCTTTAAGTATTTGAAAGGTTGTCATTTGGAGGAGGGCAGGATGCTGTTCCCATTGGCTGCAGAGGAAAGGACATGCAGTAATGGGTTTAAACTACAAGTACAACGATATAGGCTAGATATCAGGAACAAAAATTTCACAGTCGTGAGTAGTTCAGCAGTGGAATAGGCTGCCTAAGGAGGTGGTGAGCTCCCCCTCACTGGCAGTCTTCAAGCAAAGGTTGGATACACACCTTTCTTGGACGCTTTATGATGCTTTGGGCTGATCCTGCATTGAGCAGGGGGTTGGACTATATGGCCCCTTCCAACTCTATGATTCTATGATTCTAACCACTCTCTCTCAGTCTTACTTACCTCATAGGTTGTTGTGTGGATAAAATGGCAGAAGAAAGAACCATGTATATTGCTCTAAGCACCATAGAGTGGGATAAAAATGTACTAGACAGAAGTGAGCAAAATCTTTCACATTCCCTTGGGGGGTAAATGGTCCATCTGTATTCTCCTGACAGCAATCCATGATCTCTTCTTTTGCAATAAATTCCTTGTTTGGGATCTTCAGTCAGAGAAGAGTACTCAGCTTGATGGACCAGTGATCTGATTCAGTTTAGTATGTTCATACCTGTGAAAATAGCTAAACTCCTATTGTGTGATCAGAACCTAAAATGGTAGACCTCTATGTTGTCCTATAATGGTGGTATAGGCTAGGCACCTCCATGCCATTCAAAAAGTCTATATCACATATGTGTAATAGTTTTGCTGTCTTTTCGCTGTCTTTTCCCCCCAACTTCACTCTCACACCCAGGATCATTGAGGGTCTACTTCTGTGTGGAAGGTAAAGATCACTAACAAAATGGCTTGTTGTTGTTAGGGGCAAAGTCATGTCCGAGCCATCACGACCCCATGGACAATGATCCTCCAGGCCTTCCTGTATTCTACTCGCAAGAGTCTTCTCCAGCACCAAAGTTCAACAAAATGGCTAGCACTATCCAAAATACTATTTGCTATGTTTTGGAGGGGGTGGGTAGGGAAAACCTAGAATTGTCAAAGCGCCAGTTATTTCACTGGTTCAACCAAGAATGGTATGTTCTCTGACAGAGCCAGTATGAGGGTGAGGCTGGAAACACATTAAGCCATATATTTTACCCATGATCCCCCCCATAACCTGCCGGATTTAACTCTTGCTCCCATATTGTACCCTGGCTCTGACCTGGTCCTAGAAATGCTACTTTTTCCTTTCATGTTTTACCAGACTTCATCCTGAAGCTCTACCATGGCTTCACCTGTTGTGCTTTCACCATCTGATCTTTTCCAGGATTGGTGGGACAGTATTTTTGAAGACAAGACTTGAGGACACTAGGTGGAAGTCATGGCACTTAAAACAAATTTAAAAATAGCTTAGGTCTGCAAAATAATTGCTGCTCCCTCGAGAAAGATTGCTGAGATTGATGGGGTTGCAGGGAAATGAACACCTCACTCCCTCAGGTAAACAGGAACCTCCTGGAAAGAATCGGTCTAGACAGCCAAGGCTAATTCAACAGAACCTTAACGCTGAAACAAACAACTATGTCACACTATAGTGACCAGTCATATGACATGAAGACAAAAATAGTTCACAAGGAGCCTGTACTCTTTCTTGTATTACTTCCCTAGCCATTGCTGAAACAATTTCCATTTCTTGACCTGAACCTTCCTTACAATACCAAATGCACTTTTTCAAGGCTTACCCCTAGGACAATGTTCTTTCTATGGCACCATCAAATTCAAGGTGAATTTCCTCCAGTCCAGGCTGGATTCTGGAGATTTTTGTTGAGGGGATCACTTGGGCATGAAACTGGGGTCACCATGGGTGGGCAAGTAGTTGTGAGTTCCTGCATTGTACAGGGGGTTGAACTAGATGATCCTGGAGGTCCCTTCCAACTCTATAATTCTGTGATTCTGATCAAAACAGTATTGATTTGTGGGGCAGGGAAAGGCTTGTTTTTAGGTTTCATTTACATCTGCATCCTTGTTGAACTGATTCCGCACATGTGTTTCCACACAGTCATCGCACCCTTCCTTTGTCATTTGATTATTTGAGCTAATCATCTATGCCCCAGGAGGCAGGGAAATATTCACCTGTTGCGCAGATGCCAAGGCAGTTGTCAAGGCTGAAGAAAACGAAACTGAAACTGTACAAAACTGTGCAATTGCAAAGTTGTTTGGCAGCATTTGTGGTGACTCAAGGACATTTGAGACTCAGCTCATAAGGGCCCATGGTTGTCAATCACAGCATGTTTTCCTGCTGAACCTATTCATTGCACAATCCATGGCATCTCGGATCACCCAATCTTCTCTGGCCAATGGGGTGGGGGGTGGGGGTGGGGAGAGGCTGTGGGGTCAGCATTCTTATTTTGTAGTTCCATTACATCTCAGCCCTGATTCAACACAGACTCCCCACTTGCTAGCCTCTCATAATGCTGGTCCCGTTAACCATGACCCTAAACACTTCTGACTTTATGGGAAACAACAGTGGGGTCAGCAAAGTGGGAGTTTCTGTTTGTGTTGTTTCGTGTGCTCCTGATCTGTGATGAACCTTCTCCCTTGTGTACCAAGTTGAGGAGTCCTCTCAAGTCTTCAAGAACCAGTTACTGATCCCTTCATCAGAAGTACTTTTAAAACTTATCCGAAAGATACCTTGCTGGTAGATACCTGCTTATATATGCCAATGGAAGATCAATCCTGAAAGTTAATCATTAGCATTCAAAACCAGCCTGCTTTCCGCTCTCTGACACAGCTTCTGAACCTTTAACGAGGGCAAGACAAGCATGACATTTACTAGGTGAAGCTTTTCCTCATATGCAGAAGTCGTGACGAGGAAAGTTTCCCTTGCAGAATTTCTGCTTGTCACGCAATTTTTGGACTCAGGAGCCTTGGTGGTAACCTTGTAAAAGACAGTCTCAACACTACACAAAAGAATGCATAATTTTGGGGGCTCCTTCATTCTGGACATATCTAGGGAATAGCTTCCAAAGTTCTTGGTCTGATATTTTAGTCTCATTCCATCTGTGCATGAAAAATCCTGGGGGAAGCGGACTTGTCTTTGAAAGTTACATCCTGCCCAACATCTGAGAGCCAGTCATGGAGAACACACAGCCTATGCCAAGCTCCCAGATCAATAGTAGTTGAGGCCACCACATGACCAGTTTGTTTGAGTTTGTATGTACACACAGAACGGTGTGGTCTAGTAGTTAAGTAGGACAGAGAGACCTGAGTTCAAATTCTGTTCCCTGCCACAATGTTTACTGGGCATCTTTGGACCATCTTTCAGTCTAAACCAGGGATTCCCAACCCGGGTTCTGGAGAACCCTGGAGTTATACAAGAGCTCCTCAGGGATTACGTGGTCTTTCCCAGAAGTTCACATGGCTGCTGAAAATTATTAGACATCACTGGAGCCCACTTCCCGTAGTCTACAGGCCTAGTCTCTTTCTCCACAATGGAAACAGTAAATGGGCAATTGATTGATTGGTTGCTTGGCTCCTGCATCTTCAAAGCGGCATATAAGAACCAACTCTTCTTCTTCTTCTACTTCCACACCCACATGTCTGAAGGGACATGTCACCAATTCTGGGATTCCTTGAAGCCTGAAGAATATTTCAGGAGTTCCTTCATGGTCAAAAGGCTGAAAAGAGCTGGTCTAAACTAACTCAGTAGACTCTTATGAGGATAACACAAAGGGTGGGCGGTGGGAGTTGTATGCAACTTTCAGGACCTGACAAGTACGGGATAGAAAAATAAGAACTAAAACACAATCGGTACATATTTTCTTCTGAGCTGCAGTGTAGATCTACCCTTGACAAGTGCCTGCCAATTTTACCAATGAGTGAGTGAACCATAGATTCTTAGATCCCTTTCAGTCTGATTCAGCCGAATTCCTCAGGGGTGCTTATTAACATGGAAAGGGGACTGCTCTGTAATTGTTTAAGAAATGAATCCAGGCAAAAGGCAACTGAGATTTGATAGTGTAGAAAGAAGACTCCTGTTTACTAAAGTCTGACAAAACAGGAGGCTTTGGGTGGCTTTATCTCTTCTCACTCTGGAAACAGCCAAAGAGTAAATATATACTCAGGTCATGGAAAAGGGGCAGGAACTAAATATTGACGGGGAGGGGGGATCATTTCTTCTTTTTAATTTTTTTTTTAACCTCATTGTCCTAGATGAACGATTTTGCAAAAGAACCAAGAGTCTTCCCTGGGCAATTTTCTTGTGTCGTTTCTTGCAGTGGTGAGCAGGTCAGGCAGTAAACTATCCTCTGTTAATTTTTTAATGCCAGATAAACAGGCCAAGAAATGATTAGCACAGAAGTAAGTCTGGCCTGATCTGCAGGGAATTGGAAAAGATGAGGAGAAAAATTCTGCTGGAGTTATCTGTTAACCACATCAAGGGTCTCCACCTGGAGTAGTTCTTTTTCCCTATCTCTTCAACTTTCTGTCCTCTAACCTTTTCACATTGTCTTCCTTTAAAAAAACACAACAACTTAATTCATGGCCCAAAATAATGAGTTCAAACAAAATAGAAGATTTCATCCCTCTCCTTTGTAATACAGGCTAGCAGGACTCACAGGTGACAAGAATCTTCCTACCTGGTTTGTTGCTGGTGATCAGTAGGTATCTTCTTCCCCCATTCTGACTTTGAAGTCACACACAGAAATGCAAAATTGTAAAAATCCATTCTTCTGAGGTGCATGGCTATTCCGGCAAGTGAAGTTGGTTTGCGATCTTCTCAGCTTCAGGCGTTGAATGTCAGCGCCTGAGGAAAAAGCATTACTAGATAGTAGCTGGAAATGGAGTTTGGTCAGTGGTCGGAGATCTATATTCTGAGATAGTTAGGACTTTGTCCACAAACTGGAATTTGAAATTTCAAAGGGGGGGAAAGCAGAAGGGACGGTTTGAGAGATGATTGTGCTGGCATGGTTCCTCTAGGACTTTAGTTCTTGGTATTGTAACCCAGGGCAGTGCCTGAGCGAGGTTTACCTCATGGCCTGCTTTGATGAGTGAAAGATTTATAAGACTTCTGATGGCATTTTCATATATGGACACTACTTTCCTACGTACTTAATGCCACAGCTACAGTATTGTTTACGTTCACCTCCACAAAGGTAAGATAAAGTCCAAACAATTTGAAAAATATAAGGCAGGCCTTCTTCAAGTGAGATGCCCACTTTTGCCAGGGATGATCTTAGCTTTCTCCTCAATGTCTCTCAAGTAGGGACCACACCAGAGAAAGAGTCTGGCTGCGGATCACTATTGACTCTCCTGTCTACACGACAGACCTTCTGTTATTAAAATTAGAGACATGTTTCTTTCTTTTCTGTACTCCGTCTTTGTAAGAGGCTAATCCGGTCTCAGTGGAAGCAGGCCTTGTATGAGAATGGGAAGAAAAATTGGTTCACTTTTGTAGCTGGCAACCTGTGTGCTTGGTAGACCTCCATAAACTGTTCAATCCAGGGCAGAGGTCAAGAGGTCAATTCTATGCCTAGTTGGACAGGAACTAGGAAAAGTCTTAGCTAAGTATTTGTTATATATCTTTTCCTTCAAGTTAAGTTGGCCACCCTGGATTCCCCAGTGTTATTGAAAGGACGGCCACGGTGCTTGGAGGTTGGGCATGGGATCCACCTGCTGCTAAAACTCTCTGAAGTGTTGAGAATGATCCTGAGACCAGAGCAGTTCTTTTCCTTCCATACTGTTGTTTGGACTTAAAGTTGGCAACTCCATGTGGGGAAAGTCCTGGAGATTTAGAGGTGGAACCTGTGAAATGAAGAGCTGGGGAAGGGAAAGAAGCAGGATCACAGCAGTGCATAAGACCATAGACTTCAACCTCCAAAGCAGCCATTTTCTCCGGGGAAACAGATGGTCTAGAGCAGGGGTAGTCAACCTGTGGTCCTCCAGATGTTCATGGACTACAATTCCCATTTGCTGGCAGGGGCTCAGGGGAATTGTAGTCCATGAACATCTGGAGGACCACAGGTTCATGGGCTACAATTCCCATTTGCTGGCAGGGGCTCATGGGAATTGTAGTCCATGAACATCTGGAGGACCACAGGTTGACTACCCCTGCTCTAGAGGTCAGCTTTAATTCTGGGAGATCTCCAGGCCTTACCTGTAGGTTGGCAACCTCTACTTCTCCAGAAGTTGCTTTCCCCTAGTGTGGCTACCATTTTCACCAATGCCTGATTTATGGTTACAGCAGAGACATCGTGGGAAGTCAGTTTATTTCCATTGCAGTTAATATGTGAAAAAAGAACTTGGCTTGCAGATGGTCACTCAGATCCTGTTTGGATTGCTTTGAGAAATGCTGGCTTTATTGCTTTCCCTTTGGTCTTTGCATTCTGGCAGTAGATGAGGACAGTGCTGGACAATGACCCGGGTTTAAGCCAGGATATCTGCATTCATCAAGCACAAGCACAGTTAAGACTAAATATGATTCATAAACCAATTTCAAACAATGGTTTCCAGTCCTGGTCTGACAAGACCTTTAGTGACAATAGTTATTAGCATGATAGCATTCATTCTGCACTGGGAACTTCGTTGCCCCAGCTCCCATGCAGGAACACAAATCCAGGGTGGATGAAGTGCACTGGGCCTGTGTAGGAAAAGGAAGAGGCAGGGCAACCTGCCCCGACTCAAACTCCAGTCTGCAGCCTGGCACAAAGCCTCCAGTGCGGAAACAGACACAAAACAGTTCACTTAAACCATGGTTTTCTGAATGTCTGGACGGAGCTTATTCCTCTTTGCATAAAATGGGGCAAGGTATTGTGTCATGTGTAGCTGTAGAGAGGCAGGGAAAATAGAACAGTATGTACCGTGCTGTCCAAAGTAGACCTAAACCCTTCTAAGCCTTTTGACTTCAATGTACTTACAATGGTGTGTCTCTGCTCCGATAGCCTTGCTTGTTGTTAGGACATCTGAGTCATCACTGCTCAAGATGAAAGGCTTATGATCCCTTGACAATTTCCAGGTATTTAATCCTTCTGTTCCCCTTAAGAAATTCCCCCAATCCTGCAACCCCTTGTGCATACACTTCTTTCGTTTGCTTTTTCTGGCCTCCTTAATCTTTCCGGAGCTAGGCCCTTCAGACCTTATAGCAGGGAAAGAAAGGTGCTCCCACCTTATTTAGCTAGTCTTGTTTTGCTGAACTGTGCAAAACGTGCTGGATGTTTACGGTTTTGCACTAGACACTATGGCAAATCCTGCTCATATTTAACTTGGTGTCTGTACGCATTTATCTAATCACAAGGATCACTTTGTCCGAGCCTGGATTGAGGCTGAAAACCCTTCAATTGGGTTGTTAAGGCTCTTTCTCCGCCTCCCTGACCCTCTCGCACTCCATTGTTTCTTTCTATCAAACAAATGAATGATTGGCTCAGCAGGCTCCAGGCTGAAGGGGAAATACCATGGAAGAATCATTCTGTCTTTAGTGGTCACATGTAGGGTTGCCAGCCTCTGGGCAGGGCCTGGAGTTCTGGGACTGATTGCCCGATTAGGTAGATTAGTTCCCTGGAGAAAATAACAACTTCTGAAAGCAAACTCTATAGTATACCATAGAGTCTAGGTGAAATTCCTCCCCAAATTTGCCCTTCCATATGCAGGCCCCCAAAAGTCTAGGAATTTCCAAGACCAAAAGCCTGCTCCACCTACACAGAAGAGCAGTGGGGAAGAAGAAAACCATTATTTTTCCAATGGTGGCAGTCCTTTTTCAAGCCAGCTGTGACTGGCCATGTGGAGAGACCCCAGGTTAGAGTAGCCAGCTCCAGGCTAGGAAATACTTGGAGATTTTATGGGATAGAGCCTAAGAAGGGCAAGGTTTAGGGAGGAGAGGGACCTCACTGGGGTATAATTCCATACAGTCCATCTTCCAAAGAGGCCATTTGCTCCAGATGAACTGATTTTTGTCACCTGGAGATCCGTTGTAGTGGCAGGAGATCTCCAGTGACCACCTGGAAGTTGGCCATCATACCCCAGGTGGATGTGCGGGTTCATATACACTTGGTATCTGCCTAGTTATGAGCCTGGAGGTAGTCCTTCATACTCCCAGAGCATTTGTATAAGAGGGAAATAACAAAAATCCACTAGTTCCATCAGGATCATGTAACATTGTTTCTTTTCAGAGCAAGTTAAGAGCATGGGAGTGTTCATCGACCTTGCCTTGCTGCTTGAAAATCAGGCTGGCATGGTGCCCAGGAGTGCCTTCTATCAGCTGCACCTGATTTCCCAGCTTTCTTGGACTTAGCTGATGGGGCCATGCTGAACCATGCTTCTTTAACTTCACAGTTGGATTACTGCAACACACTCCACATGGGGCTGCCCTTGAAGTAGGATTGCCAGCTCTGGGTTGGGAAATACCTGGAGATTTTGGGAGCAGGGCCTGCGGAGGGTGGGATTTGGGAAGGGGAGGGACTTCAATGGGATAGAATGCCAGGTTCCACCTTCCAAAGCAGCCATTTCTTCCAGGTGATCTCTTTTGCCTAGAGATCTGTTGTACAACTGGTCCAGAATGCGGCAGTCTGACTGTTGCCAGGGCTAGCTACTGGTACATGTGTTGCCCCCCTTGAAAGAGCTTCGTTAGTTGCCAGTCTGTTTCCAAGTTTGACTCAAGGTGCTGGTTATGACCTTTAAAGCCCTTCACAATCAAGGACCGGTATAGTTGAAGGACCTTCTCCTTCCACAGGTGTCTGTGCCAACTATGGTCAAGAGGCAGCCATCTGTTGGTAGGGTTGCCAGCTCTGTGTGAGGAAATACCTGGAGATTTTGGGGGTGGAGTCGAGGGTGGGTATGGTTTGGGAAAGAGAGGGACATCAGCAGAGTATAATGCCAATAGAGCCCATCCTCTGAAGTTGGCATTTTGTCCAGGACAATTTATCTTGGTTGCCTGGAGATCAATTCTAATAGTGGGAGATCTCCAGTTGGCACCTGGAGTCTGGCAACCCTATCTGTTGGTTATCCCACCACAGAATGACCCATCTGACATCAACCAGAACCTGGATCTTTTCTATCCTGGCTCCAGCTCTGTGGAGTGGGCCCCCAGAAGAAGTGGGAGGGGCCCTCTCCTTGGAGGTTTTTAGGGGGTGCTGCAAGGCCAGCTTTTGAGGGCATCGGGGCGGGGGGTCTAGATGAGGATGTTTTAACTGTTATTGTAAGTTGCCTTAAACCAAGAGGAAAGGTGAGATAGAAATGTTTTAAGAAAAAAATTGACACCTAATGGCTGCTGGCATGCATTGGTTTATTCCAAACAGCCCAATTTCGAGTTGGTATTCTTTTTAGCCTCTCTCTGTAGGGATGCTGAGAGTTGTTTAGTATAGTGACTTCCACAGTCCAAAATGCAACAGCTGCCACCGTGATAGATGTGTGCCATTCTCTTTTGTAAATGTTGTGAGTCTCTTGCGTGTGATTGTCATGCTGTTTGGGTAACTTTTTGGAAAGTATTTTAAACCTACCTCACAGGCTTACTGTGAGAATAAATGGCAGACAGGTGACAGATGGAAGCCACTCTGGGTCCTTATGGGGAGGGAGCAGGTAATTAAGTAAGTATTGTATAGATTGATAGTGCTTAGCTGCTTTACAACATAGGCAATTATGCACACCTTTTAAAAAGTTCGATTCAAGTGGGTAGCTGTGTTGGTCTGAAGTAGCACAAAAATAGAGTCCAAAAGCACCTTTAAGACTAACAAAGATCTATTCAAGGTGTGAGCTTTTGAGTGCATGCACTCTTTTTGTCTTTCCTCCAAGGACCTGGGGGAGATATACAGCCCTCCACTTCATTCTCACACCAACTTTGTGAGGTAAGTTAGGATGGGAGAGGATGATTAGATCGTGGTTACAACTGACTGGGGATTGGAACCTGGATCTCCCAAGGTCTCAGTGAAGCAGACTAACTACTACACTACAGTGCCCTTGGGGGGGGGGACTACTAACTTGCCTCTTTCACTGCAGAAAAGTGCCATCACTTCCAGAACCCATTCTATTGGTGAAATGTCCATTGGTATCAATAGAATTTGCTTCCAATGCTTAAAGGCTGTTTCTTCACTCTTGAAAAATGCTTGCTTCCCTCCCCTCTCCCCACTTGCTGGCCTGTTTGTGTTTCGTCCATACAAAATGATTTTTCTTTTGTTACAAAATTATCTCTGCATGTCAACACAAGAAACAGTTATCACCTTACCATTGCAGATACTAGAATCTAAGAAGCATTCAGCTGGATCAGACCAGAGTTGCCTCAAGTCTGGTACCTCATGTCCCAAAGTGGCTAACCAGAGGCACCTAGAAAAATTACAGGAAGGATACAAACGTCCTGTTGTTTTCCCCAGCAAATCATAGAATCATAGAGTTGGAAGGGAGCTCATGGGTCATCTAGTCCAACCCCCTGCACTATGCAGGACACTCACAATCCTATCGCTCATCCATTGTAACCTGTCACCTCCTTAAGCCCTTAAATGATATGCAGAAGTATACTGCCTCTGCCTCTGAACTTGGAGGTTCCAATTAGCCATCACAGCTAGTAGATATAGGTAGAACTCTCCTGTATTTGCACAGTGGTAGTCGAAAGTGCGGTCAAGCTGCAACCAACTGATAGTAACCCCACAGGGGTTTCAAGGCAAGAGGTGGCTTCCCATGGCCTGCCTCTGCATAGCAACCCTGGGCTTCCTTTGTGGTCTTCCATCCAAGTTGTCTGGTGGCACTGAGTCTGACAACTTAATTATACATTGCATATCATTTTATCTTTCGTCTGTCTTGAATCTACTGTCCATCAGCTGGACTGAGGCGGGTCAGCGCTATTAGTATTACTTGATCTCATGGCAGAGTTTGACACAGTTGACCACAAGCTACTAGCTCGCTGCCTCATCGATGTTGGGATACAAGGGACAGCCCCTCAATGGCTGATCTTTTTTCTCCAGGGTTGTGGCTAGAGAGTAGCAATTGGAGACAATCAACCAAATCACTGTCAACTCTCATGTGGGGTGCCACAATGAGTGGTTCTCTCTTGAATCTTATTATCTTTATGCACCCTCTTGCCCAGTTGATATGGAGGTTCAGGCTGGGATATTATCAATACACTGATGACACCCAGCTCTTCCTCCTGATGGATGGGCCCCTGATTCACCCCCAGACTCATTAGCCAGATGTCTGGAAGCAGTGATGGGATGGCTCAAGTAGAGTTATCTGAAATTCAGTCCTTCAAAGACAGAGGTCCTGTGGTTCGGTAGGGAGGGTCTTGGTGAGGAAGTATGACTGCTCTACCTGGATGGGGTGCAACTACTAGTTGCATACTTAGCCAGGAACCTAGGCATGATCTTTGACACCTCCCTCTCCATGGAGGAACAGTTCACAAGAATAGCATGGCTGGTGTTCTTCTACCTGAAGCAAGCTAAGCTACTAGCGCCCTACCTGCCACAGAACACCTAGCCACAGTGATCCATGCGATGGTCACCTCTAGATTGGATTTCTGCAACTTGCTCTATGTGGGCCTAATCTTATCTCACATTCAGAAGCTACAACTGTTGTAGAACACAGAGACCAGGGTTCTCATGGGAACACCTTAGAGGGCCCATGTCCAGTCCATACTCCAACAGCTGCACTGGTTACCAGTCAAATACTGGATCAGACTTAAGGTTTTGATAATAACCTTTAAGGCCGTATGTGGCGTGGGCCCTGAGTACCTGAGGGACCGCCTCTCTGCCTATGCCTCCCAGAGAGGGCTGCGCTCTACAAATTCCAACAAGCTGGTGATCCCTGGCCCCAGGGAGGATTGTTTGGCCAGGGCTTTTTTTGTCCTGATCCCCACTTGTGGAATGAACTTCCAGGAGAGATCGGGGCCCTGCCAAAGTTCAAATAATTCCACAGTGCCTGCAAAAAATGAAGCTCTTCCACCAAGCTTTTGGATGAGGCCAATGAAACAACCCCACTAACTAGAGCCCCAAAGGCCTCTCCCACCATCAACTCCTGATCTGGCAATACTTTCAGAAAAAAATGAATTACAGTTGTGCAGTTAACAATTATACAGGTGTGAAGTTATAAAGTTATAATGTTCACACTAAACAGTTATACAGATGAGAAACTATAAAGCTATAATATTCTACTATTAGATATATTATTAGATCATAATTACAGTGCTTTCTCTGTATTATGCTACAAATCTTCATTGTAAACCACCTGGAGCCTCAAGGGAGGGTGGCGAATGAATGAATGAATGAATGAATGAATGAATGAATGAATGAATGAATGAAGAACACACAAATAGGGAGCTGTGTAATCTAAATAAATAAATAAATAAATAGTAAAGGTAAAGGTAAAGGTATCCCCTGTGCAAGCACCGAATCATGTCTGACCCTTGGGGTGACGCCCTCCAGCGTTTTCATGGCAGACTCAATACGGGGTGGTTTGCCAGTGCCTTCCCCAGTCATTACCGTTTACCCCCCAGCAAGCTGGGTACTCATTTTACCGACCTCGGAAGGATGGAAGGCTGAGTCAACTTTGAGCCGGCTGCTGGGATTGAACTCCCAGCCTCATGGGCAAAGCTTTCAGACGGCTGCCTTACCACTATGCGCCAGGTTCATTGAAACAAACAAATAAATAAATAAATAAAATGTACATCCCACAAATATATATCACAACATTTATAGCCCACCTTTCTGTCCCCTCAAGGGCTGCCAAGGCTCATAGGAGCTACCACTTCTGCCATTTTCTCATCAGTCCTCTCTCCTGGCCTGTTAGCTTCACCCCTGATAATCAGTGAAATCTGGATTTGTCTCAGCAAATGCTTTCACTGCCCAGGCTACAGCCAGGCATATCTGTCACCAGGGAGTATAGCCGGGCATTGCCAAGGGAAAGGCAAGGATGTCTGCAATCATATCTCACACAAAACCATGGTTAGGATTAAGACCATTTCTGCAGTACAGGAAATCTAAGATGACCAGAGTTGAAGGGCGGTAAGGCGGGATAGCCCCCATTCCCTCCCTCCCTCCCTCCCTCCGACTGGGCTCACCATCGCATCCCGAGTTTCCCATTGGTTTCCCGCCTGCACGGTTGGCACAGGACAGGTGGGGGCCGAGGGCAGGCCTCAGCCTGGCGCAACTGTGCAGGCCAGCCACAGGGCCAGCCAAGGCAGAGTGCTGCTGCCGGCCATCCTGCTGGCCGGGGGGCATGGAGGGAGGGAGGGAGGCAGGGAGGGGGTTGGGCCATGGCGCCGTGGGAAGCGGGACATAAAACGTCCCGTATGGGATACGGGACTATGTCCTGGAAGGCATGAGTGTCTCGTGGGAGTCGGGGCGGATGGGCAGCTTAAGGAAACTGCCACAATGGTGTTCTTAAAGATCCTGACAAAGCCAGAAGTTTTAATAAACCAGATTCAGATTCAGAGTACTTTTATTGGCATTATATTGCAAAGCATAAAATGAAAATTTCAAACAGTTTTAGATGTAAAATCTATCGTAAAAGATTTTCAGATTCAAAGCTGGTTTTGGATTTTGCATGGTTTGGGATTCGGGCTGCATTTCTGTCTTTCAGGATAATTGTTAATGTAGAGTGGTTGAGGGTTGTTTATTTGCTATCTGCCGGTTAAATCACATAGGTTGCACAATGAAACTGGGATGTTTTCATCACATAAGCAGCAGGTCATAATCATTAATTATTACTAGCTTTTCAGTGTCATTCAGCTGATGCTGTTAAATGATAAATTGATTTAAATTTATTGAGTTTTGGTAATTGTATAATAAGCGGATTATAAACTGGAACACTGCCCAGTTTAAGTGACTCTAACCTTTTCTCTATATTGGTATCTCCCAGAACTAGAGAATAAACCAGTATCAGAAGAAAAAAATGTAGGTGTCCTGTATTCTTGCGATTCAGGAATATAATCCCCAAGCCAGTTAATTGTATGAAAAGGCTCCCATTGACTTGTAGTTGCTTGAACTATATAGCAGGGGTAGTCAACCTGTGGTACTCCAGATGTTCATGGACTGCAATTCCCACGAGCCCCTGCCAGCTGGCAGGGGCTCGTGGGAATTGCAGTCCATGGACATCTGGAGGACCACAGGCTGACTACCCCTGCTATATAGGATACTTTGCTTGGTTAGTGGCATGCCCAAACTGGGATTGTAAATGGGTGGGGCTGGGGCTGGGGGAGGGGTTAACAAAAAAAGCAGCAGTGCCTTCAGCCCACTGGCCTCCACCTTCCAAAAAGGAGGGATGGCCACCAGTAGGCCAAGCAACAACAACAACACATTCAAACACAACTCCCAGGCCCTCCGATCACCTATAATCAAACACAAATAGAATTTAAAATTGAAGCAGGGTTTAATACAGGGACACACATATACAAAACTCAGTCTTCGTCAGTGCAACTTAATGCTAGAACCAAAGAGGTGATTAGAGTATGTCACTGCATTTCTGAGGTCTTCTGCAAATCTCTCACACTTAGGGTTGCCAGCCTCCAGATCGTGCCTGGGGATCTCCTGGGATTACGACTGATCTCCAGGTGACAGAGATCCGTTCAACAGGAGAAAAATGGCTGGTTTGGAGGGTGGACTCTATGGCATTCTATCCTTCTGAGGTCCCTCCCCAATTTGAAACTCCGCCTCCTCAGGCTCCACCCCCCCAAACTCTCCAGATATTTCCCAGCCAAGAGCTGGCAATCCTAGTCATCTAGTATATACAATCACAATTAGAGTAAACAGATTATGCCTTAACTGGTCCTTAGGATCAAACTGGTTAAGACTGCATGAAGGATTCTCTGTGCATTTTTTAAAAATTGCTACATGGCAACAAAGAGAGGCCCCAATTTGGATTGGGACTGGCTTGCAGAAAGGGGTTAATTTTCCCCGCCATGTTGTTTTCCTTTGGAGTCCCTATTTTTCCCACTGACAGAAACATTCAGACAATGTACAGGCAGTGAGTCTGTTTCCCCAAATGAGGGGGATTATTTAACAATAAAAAATACTCTTGTGATGAAGTCATTGATCCTTTCACATCTCATCTCATATGAGCCAGAGTCTTAGGATCATCCTAGTCAATGAAAAATGGATTGGGGGGAGAGGATTTTTGATATTTGAATTAATGCACCTTTTTAATCCTCTAAGACAGTGGTCCCCAACCCGCGGGCCGTGGCCCAGTGCCGGGCCGCGAAGGCCTTGGCACCGGGCCGCGGCTCCTTCTTTCCTCCCTCCCTCCCCGAAACAAGAAGCTCGCCAGGCCGCGAGCAAATCGGCTGCCAAAGCGGCCAATTACCTCGCGGCCCGGCAAGCTTCTTGTTTTGGGAGGGGGGGGGAAGAGAAGCTTGCCGAGCTGCAACCTAATCGGCCGCTTTGGCGGCCAATTTGCTGGCGGCCCAGAGGGGCTGGGAGGGGGAGCCGCGGCAGCCGGCATGGCGTGTTTGTGCTGGGGCTGCCGCGCGTGCGCGGGCCCCCAGGCCGCCCTCTCCCCCCACTCCGGAGCAGCGGTCCGCGGCAGCCAAAAGGTTGTGGACCGCTGCTCTAAGAGCCTCTTGTGGCGCAGGGTGGTAAGGCAGCCGACATGCTGTCTGAAGCTCTGCCCATGAGGCTGGGAGTTCGATCCCAGCAGCCGGCTCAAGGCTGACTCCTTTTCTCCAGGCTGAACATTCCCAAGTCCCTCAACCTATCTTCATAGGGCTTGGTCCCTTGGCCCCAGATCATCCTCGTCGCTCTCCTCTGTACCCTTTCAATTTTATCTACATCCTTCTACGTCCTTATCTACGTCCTTCTTGAAGTGAGGCCATCTTACACATTCGTGTATCTTACACATTCATGTATAAGGGACATAGTGTGTTCCCCCTGCTCACGTGGCAACCACGCATACTGAGAAAATTGCTCAATCTCTGTTAATCTATGAATGACCTGCAAAAAGCAAAATGAGGGAAAAGGCTAGGTTTGAGACTGGTATATCAGGCCTGAAATGTGATGTAGTATCAGTTTAAGGAAACATGAGCAGTTGTAAACAGTCTAAATCTCTTCCAGTGGCTCACAAAAGTGTGTGTGAGGAAGTACACCTAATGTACATTATGCCAATTTTACATGTGCGTGCCTAGCCCTGAAAGATCTGCTGTAGGTAAATGCTGTGGAGAGAGAGTTGTTTATAGTGAAGTTAGAGCCTATAAAACATGGTTTTATAGGGAAGTAAAACGAAAGTTCCACATTGTTCCAGTGCAACACGGTGTGTAAATTACAGTTCCAGTTACTCTGACCTTCAACAACTAGGGAGACAGCAGGGTGTGGGAGAAGAAAGAGGATCTGACAGAGTAAACTCTATGAAACGGGGGCACAGTGAGAACAGGGGAAGGAACATTCGTCTGTGGTCCAGATCCGTGGTCTGAGTCTTTCCAGCTTGAACCCCAAAGAAGGCAATTGTAACATCTGGGCCTTGGTTTCGGCAAGTCCCGGGAAGGTCCTTTGCTTGCAGAGCGGTACCGTTTGCTTGCCCCATCGCAACCCTTACACGTGCACCTGTCCCAGAGCTGCAGTTGGCGATGTGCTGCCGACTCGTCCCATAATGAACAGTCAACAAGATTGCTGTTGCTCTCCCAAAAGAGGAGGGGGAAGGAAGAAAGACGAAGCTTTGCTGAGCAGCCTGCCTTAGTGGGTGAGATGATTAAAGATTAACCCCCCTGGCCTCCTGCCTCCACCCCTCTAGGTAGTATAGGCCTTGAAGCTCAGCGGATCTTTTCAGAGGAATATCTGAAATAAAAGCCAACAGATAGGGGGACGCCAGCAAAATCGGTTTGAAGAGGTTGCGGGGCCGATAACCTCTGGCTACAGTGTTTGCTGATGACAATGCGCCTTTCCAAAGCCCTGATAGACATGGAGATGGCAGATTATAGTGCTGCTTTAGACCCAGCTTACACGACTCTGGAGTTTGAGAACATGCAAGTCCTGACAATAGGCAACGGTAAGTCGCCAAGCAAAGCTTATTCTTCTCTGTTGACACTGGAAGGGCAAAGCAGCCGGAATTCAGAGAAGCATTTGTTAGCGGGAGCCAGACTGGGCAACAGATCCATCCTTTCTCTTACGGATTCCTTGTGACAAGAGGAAAACTGTAAGGCCCACAGCAGTGGAGGTTCTCCAGACAAATCCCTTTTGCCCATTTACATCAAACGGGTTTTGTTTTGTTTTGCTTTGTTTGACTAGTGCTCCACTTGGCATGCCCCTACTAACATTTCCAGGGATGGGTGCGGTATAGAAATATTATAGGTCTTCTCTCACCCTGCATAACTGGCTGTGAAGGCAAAGAAACGAGCCTGGAACGTGGAATGGATGGTGAGTTCCAAAGGGAAAAGGAAATATTTAGAGGATGACTGCTGTTGAATGGGTTTAGGAAGGGTCAGATGGGAAATTTGGCTTCGTCTGAAGATCTGAAGAGAGATATTCAGTTCAAAGCGAATATAGAGACTAGTTGTCCATTGACAGTGGAGTAGAAATCCATTTGGCATTTCTAGGATCATACACCATGGGAAATTGCAATTTAAATTAATTTTGTGTGAGATTGTAAGATCATCATTTTAAAGTATGCTGCTCATATACATATGAGAGTCTCATATGTATGTCTGGTGTGTGTGTGTGTGCGTATGCGTGCACTTTCAAAAAGCATATATATGCTTTTTGAAAGCCCATTAGGTTTGTAACTCCTACAACAACTCTGTACGGTAGTCCTGTGTTATTCCTGTATGGTTGGTAGAGGGCAACGCTAAAGGATTGCAGCTTGCCTAAATGTACTTAGTGAATTTGAACCACGAACTTGCATTACAGTTCATAGATAGAACATTATGTTGGGTTCACGGATAATCTTGCCACATTTGTGTACAACACATTGAAGAATTTTGAGTGGTCACTTTCATGGCCTACCTTTAGTTTAACATGATTCAAAGGAAGAGCAGAGAATTAGCCCAAAAGTAAGCCTACTTTTTAATACCATTGTGTTTTATGGACATGATGAAGGTATTTTTTGGAGAAACGCAGTACATTGGCAGTTCTGCCCACCTCGAATGTATCACTCATCTGAAGCCCTGAACCTTTCGGGGATTCAGTTTTGTGCACAAAGCCAAAGAACATTCTTTGGAGTGTTTATTTCAAGTTTTATAAATAGCAGATGGATCATAATGTTAATTCTTAGCACTACCTTGTGGTCAAATGCTTACAAACATCTCCTGGTCTTCCCTAAAGGCTCTGATATATAGAAAGCTAATCACAGGAGATTTGTATACTTCAGCTGTAACTGTTTGGTAATTCTGTACCCATTTTCCAAACTTGAGTACAGTACACTTGTATATTGTACATGGGATTTTCTAGCTGATTACGGTGTCTGCTTGTTTTGTTCAGCGCACTGCTTAACTTTGGGATTACTTATTCTTATCTATTTAATTATTTACTTCATTTATATCATGCATTTCTCTCCTGTGGGGACTCAAGTCTAGAGAAGAGGAGACTAAGAGGGGACATGATTGCTGTCTTTATTTGAAAGGTTGTCAGAGGAGGGCAGGGAAAGGTTCCTGTTGGCAACAGAGGAGAGGACCCAGAGTAATGGGTTTTAAACTACATGGAGAACAATATTGGGTAGATATCAGCAAAACAATTTCACAATCAGAGTAGTTCAGCTGCGGAATAGGCTGCCTAAGGGGGTCATGAACTCCCCTTCACTGACAGGTTTCAAGCAGTGGCTGGACAGATACATATCCTGGATGCTTTAGGCTGATCCTGCATTGAGCAAGAGGTTGGATGGCCTGTATGGCCCCTTCCAACTCTAGGATTCTATGATACTGTGAAGCGGCTTACATGGTTCTCCGCTCCTCCATTTTATCATGACACCAACCCTGTGAGGTCAGTTAGGCTAAGACACTGGTTCAGTGTCACCCAACAAACTTCCACAGCAGAGTGGAGATTCAGACCTGCGTGTCCCAGACTCTAGTACAGCATTACAGCCACCATATCACAGTGGTATGTCTAATCTGCCTGCCAACTGATACTAAAATTGTAAACATTTCACTATTTGAGAAATCAAGTGTTTGGGGACAAGAATAGCTCATGTATTTATGCTGAATGTGCATTATAGGGAAACATGATTTGAAAAACCTCATGATCGGTAATGCTACCAGACCTTATAAAAATATTAGCTGCTTTGCCCACTGTCTCAGTGGGAACACGTCTACATTTGAAAAATAAAACCATTTTAAGCCTGATTCAGCAGCTAAACACTGGAGCCTGGGAACTGTAGTTTTATGGGGAAAGAAATCTCAGCACTTGGAAAAGGTGCAATTCATAGAGTTCGTTGGAGAGTAGCTGCCAAAGGTTTAGTAGTTTCAAACTAGCCTAATTTTAGAATGTGGATGTACATTACAAAGCCCTTGATCACTGTATAAACCCATCCCAGACTTTTATGCCAAATAATGGAATTTCTATTATTTTCTTTGGCGGTTATGAGTGTGTACTTCTTCCCCTTTAGGAAGATTTGGGTTCATCAGGGATCAGGAGTAGATTTTTCCCATTACAAACAGTTCATGAATTCCATCACTATTTGTATTTACTTTATGTATAAGACATCCTTCTTTCCAAAGGGAGCCAAATATGGCTTATGCCCTTCTCCTCCATCTTATCCCCAGAACAGCCCTGCATCTCAGGGCTTTGGGGAGGTTATGTTATGGAGTTTGGAGATAAAATAATGAGGATGGTGTTTGCCATATTTAGCAGCAAATGTCAGCTCACCTAGTAATATCATACAAGGCTGTTTTCCTCAGTGGCTGGAACTGTTGATTCTTCTCTTGGGTATCCACAGGGCTCATAGGTCTTTCAATGGTGTCATAGCACTAGACCACTCTGTTACATGGGGCCACCTCTGCCTCAACTATTACATGGTATTTATTTGTTCTGAGTCATTCCAAGTCTATATCATCATCATCATCATCATCATCATCATCATCATCATCATTCATTCATTCATTCATTCATTCATTCAAGTTTTTAGGCGTTTGCTCCCAGTCCTGCGGCTTGTGGCGGCTAAAATCAGAAACAAATGTATAGAAACAGTACCCTAAAAATCTCTGCCCCTCCCACTCCAGTCAAACCCTCCCCTCCCCCAAAGTTGTACAATGATGGTAGCTCCAGATAGATGTAATCATGTGCTGTGGATGCTGGAGAAGGGGCAGATCTTCACAATCTGCCTGGCCTCAACCAAGGCCTGTCAGAAGAACTCTGTTTTGAGGGCCCTGAGAAAAATGACCTAACTCCAACAGGGCCCTCAGGTTTTTTGGCAGCTCATTTCACCAGGCTGGGGACATGGCCAAGAAGGCCCTGGCCCTGTTTGAGGCCAGGCAAATTTCACAGGGGCTGGGGATCTCTATCAGCTGTTGCAGAACACAATGTCCTGCATGGGGCCTAGGGAATCAAACAGTCCCTCAGGTACATGGGGCCCCAGATCACTTAAGGTCTTAAAGGTCAATACTAAAACCTTGAGCCTGACCTGGTATACAACTGGCAACCAATGCAGCTGTGTCAGTGTAGGCTGGATATAGGTTCTCCAAGATGTCCTAGTGAGAACCCAAGCAGCTTCATTCTGCACCAGCTACAATTTTTGGGTCAGGGAGAAGGGTAGGCCCATGTAGAGCAAGTTACAGAGGTCTAGCATGGAGATGACCATCACCTGGATCAGAGTGGCAATAAACATTTATTGACAGAGTCTTCCAGTTTTCATTGATTCAGTCAACCTGAAAACCAGCATGTTTGAAGGCACTGCATATTAAAGTCTTCCAAATACCACCTTGAGCAATTGCTTTTCTAGCTTTTCTCTATAACATTACTAACTTTGCACCTAACGCTACTGTAAAGACTGCAAAAGGTTTTTAAATTCTTGTCCCAAAAAGTTATTATTGCAAGGGAAAACTGCTGCCCTACTGTTTTTATATTTCCTTATATCTATTCTGCTGTTTTCCTGACATTGCTTTTGATTTAATATTCTGCGCCGTTAGTCATTGCATAACAAAAGGGACGAGTAAAAGAAAGTGAGTTAAAGCCATTGGCAGGCAACAGCATTTCAGAGAACTCGGGACAGAGTTGTACATATTTCCTCTTCCGTTTTCTGTACATTCACCTGGGCATCGTCTCCACTACTGAAAGGCGTGAGTAGATTAAGGTGTGGCTGTCGAGATAACTGCTGGGAAATGCCCATGATGAGAAACAGGTTCTTCCCTTAACTACATCCCGTGGACTTCTGGAAGTATTTAACTGATTATGAGACCAGTCCTGCTAAGGTCTGGTCAATGGGGCTTACTCTCAGGAAAGAGGGTTTTTTTGATTGAACTGTAGAACTGCAATCCAAACTATACTTACTAGGGAGAAAATCCATTGAACTCAGTGGGTGTTACTTCTCAGTATGCAAGCTTAGGGTTGCATTGTAAAACTGTGATTGCTAAAGGATTAGCAGCGCAATCCTGTGTAGAAAGCAAGGGGTTTAGAATCACATAACTGTGCATAAGATTATATTACAGAGCTGTTAAATTGTTTTTAACATGAAAGGAAAGCAGGGCTGCTAGGTTCCGGGGGGGGGGGGGGCAGGGGATTCCCTGCCCGAACTCTTGCTTCCGCCACCACTTCTATGGCAGTGGGAGAAAAATAATGGGAGGAAATCCCCTCATTGATGGCAATCCTCTCTAGGAATCACAAGAAACTCTATAGAGGTTCATGTTATTCCTAGAGATGTGTGATGCCACTAGAAGTGACACAGCTCTACCACCAACACAGTCCCCATCTCCCCCATGGATTCCTGGCAACCTTAAAGGAAAGTGTTTTAGCTTTATGAATTATTATGATTTATGAAAGAGCATATTCTAAGGGACCCCTACATGGTTCCTGTGGGTACTATAGTGCCGATTAATACATATCCTAGTGTCCACCAAGTGATTTTAGAAAATGGGAAAGGCCAGGTGGGGCTTTTGGATACCGGTGATTTGATAGGCTGCGCAAAATTTTTAAAAAACATTGCTTTTCTCACTGTGTGACTAAGAGTCAGCTCTGGCAGCCATTTTGTGGCTGGTTCTACCTCCTGCACCTGCCATCTTGTGACAGGCATCATTTTGTGGCTGTACCCACCATACTGTGTCCGATTCCCAAAGGTCTTCAAAAGGTGGGGATCCCTGGCATAAGCATTCCCTACCAGGCAACCATCACATCTGAGAGAGCCAGTTTACACTGAGAAAAGGGTATGAGTTTGGAGAGTTACTCCCCCTCCCCCCAGCATATGATTTCGATCAAAGCTTATAGAAGTTTACAGGGATGGGAAATCTAATCACAGACCTTTGACTCATCTAGTAAGACTCATAGTGGTTAATTTTGCTTGAAGTGTGCCAATACTGTTTTTTCTGTACCAGTGCTACATTTGTTTTGTCAATTTTTTTATGGCAACCCAAGAATAGGCCGGTCACACTGAATCTATAGAATTCCCTCCCTAGGGAGAGTCATGGTCTTCCGACAGTGGATAATAGGTAATAGGGTTGGGAAATTCCTGGAAATTTGGGAATATAGCTCCAGAAGGGTGCGTTTGGGAAGGGGAGGAACCTCAACAGAGCATGTTGCCACAGAGTAACTGTTAGTTCTGGGGAAACATCTCTGTAGTCTGGAGCAGGGGTAGTCAACCTGTGGTCCTCCAGATGTCCATGGACTACAATTCCCATGAGCCCCTGCCAGCATTTGCCAGCATGGAATTGTAGTCCATGGACATCTGGAGGACCATAGGTTGACTACCTCTGGTCTAGAGATCATTTTCAATTCCAGAAGATCACCAGGTCTCACCTGTAGAGGTGCCCCTGTTGGGTGAGGGAGGCCCAATGTCTCTATAGCAGTCACTGGAAATGCTATGGTTTTGCCATTCACGTCTTGAAGCATCTAGAATTAGCAATTGCCCCCATATCCCACCCTCTCAAATTCCTGCCAGCTGCCAGGTTATGCTTGAGATTCCTTCGTAGCAGGTGAAAGTTTTTCTATTTTGTTTGGTGTTCCCTCAGTGACACTCATTGGCCTTCCTTTTCATGTTTGTGTTTATGTGTGTGTGTGGCTTGTCAAATTGTTTCATTGTTGGATTCATCTGTATTTTAAAATGGGTTTAAATGTCTGACTGTTGCCTTGGGAGGTTTCGCTTCGTGGGAGGTTATTTACCACATGATATTTGCTTCCATGCCATAAAAAGAGTCAACTGCCCATTTCTATACTTAAAACCTTGTTTAAAAGGCAGGGCATCCCCCCCCCCTCACCCCCAGTTCTTCCAGCAGTTCCTGGTAGCTGGGGGAAAGGGAGCGGATGGACCTCAACAAAATATAAAGCCATAGATCCCACCCTCCAAAGAAGCCATTGTCTCCGGGGGGGGGGATCTCTGTAATCAACAGTAATTCATGTTTTAATGTTTTGATGTATCTGAGGCCAAGAAAAATATCATAAGTACTGTGGCTTAGCACATCTCACAGTACAACGTGTACCAAATGATTTATATGATGCCTTATGTTGGCTTTCTAAGGACAAGGTGCTGTTAGGCAAGAGACACTTGTGCAGTAAATCAGATCTTCATCTCTTCCCACCAACATCTGTCAGATAAAAATAAATTGCCGTGTGGTGTTATATATAAAAAGGACTTGTGGCTTGGTGGTAAAGCAAATGTTTTACGCAACACCAATCCAAGGTTCATGAGCCTCTTGTGGCGCAGAGTGGTAAGGCAGCTGTCTGAAAGCTTTGCCCATGAGGCTGGGAGTTCAATCCCAGCAGCCGGCTCAAGGTTGACTCAGCCTTCCATCCTTCCGAGGTTGGTAAAATGAGTACCCAGCTTGCTGGGGGGTAAACGGTAATGACTGGGGAAGGCACTGGCAAACCACCCCGTATTGAGTCTGCCATGAAAACGCTAGAGGGCGTCACCCCAAGGGTCAGACATGACTCGGTGCTTGCACAGGGGATACCTTTACCTTTACCTTAATCCAAGGTTCAATCAAAAGCACCTACACTATGATCTTAGGTGGCAAATACTGGGAAAGGGGTTTCCAAAGAGCCAATGCCAGTTTGCATAGACAATACCAAACTAGAAGAAGAAGAAGAGTTGGTTCTTATATGCCGCTTTTCCCTATCCGAAGGAGGCTCAAAGCGGCTTACAGTTGCCTTCCCATTCCTCTCCCCACAACAGACACCCTGTGGGGTGGGTGAGGCTGAGAGTGCCCTGATATCACTGCTTGGTCAGAACAGCTTTATCAGTGCCGTGGCGAGCCCAAGGTCACCCAGCTGGTTGCATGTGGGGGAGCGCAGAATCGAACCTGGCATGCCAGATTAGAAGTCCGCACTCCTAGCCACTACACCAAACTAGATGGACCAGTGGTCTCACTTGATATCACACAGCTTCATACATTCCCAATCACATGACAGATCATTTCTTCACAGCGTCAAAGAATGTGCATGATTATTCAGAAGTAGGTGCTGCTTTGCTCAATGGCACTTACCTCCAAAAAGGCAAACTCTATATTGAGGATTCTTAGAAAGAGGATTGAAAATAAAATGGCCAATATTGTGACACTGCAATGTGGGTGACTGATGGTGAGGCATTGGTTGGAATGCTATGGGCAGTTCTGGATGCTGAAAAGTAGAGAAGAAGGCAACAAAGATGATTAAGGGATTGGAACACCTTTTCTGTGAGAAAAGCCTATAGTGTTTGTTGGGAGTGTCTTAGTTTAAAATAGAAAAGACAACTAAGAAGGGGACATGATAAAGGGTAATAAACTTATGCACAGGGTAGAGAAAGCAGAGAGAGAACATTTTGTCCCTTTCCCATAACACTAGAATTCAGGGGCACCCAATGTATCTTACAGACAGCACATTCAGGATGGAGAAAGGAAGTACTTCTTCAGTCAATGAGCAATTAAATTGTGGAATTCACTACAAATGAGTATAGTGATGGCCAAGTGCATAGATAGTGTTAAAGAGAGCCAGCTTGGTGTAGTGTTTAGGAGAATGGACTTCTAATCTGGTGAGCCGAATTTGATTCCGCACTGTTCTGCATGCAGCCAGCTGGGTGACTTTGGGCTTGCCACAGCACTGATAAAGGTGTTCTGACTGAGCAGTGATACCAGGGTAAAGTGGTATATATAAGAACCAACTCTTCTTCTTCAGTAATATCAGGGCTCTCTCAGCCTCACCTACCTCACAGGATGTCTGTTGTGGGGAGAGGAAGGGGAAGGCGATTGTAAGCCGCTTTGCAACTCCTTCGGGGAGAGAAAAGCGGCATATAAGAACCAACTCTTCTTCTTAAGGAGAGTAGGCAGGTTTGTGGGTAGATCCATCAGTGGCTACTAGCCATGGTGACCATTTGTTGACCTTCTAGGGCTACTGGTTGGCCATTGTGTGAAGATGCTAGACTAACTGGACCACTGGTCTAACCCATCAGAGCTCCTCATATGTTCTTAACGAGCAAACCTGAATTCCAACCACAATGAGACATTTTGAGCATATGTCTATCATTGTTGCTGTGATTGTAATTTTTAGTGCTTATAAATTACCAGGTGTGCCACAGCAATTTATATGCATAGGGAGGGAACAGTTAACCACCACCACCCCCTATACCTCTTTAAAAGATACCATTGGAAGGTGAACTGAAGTGTTGGGACCATCAGAACACACAGTCTCCTAAAGGCACAATGTACTGAAGTGTTGATCTCATCAGGGAGGGGCCTGATATCTTCTGCTGGAGAATAATACAGCATGTGATTCATGACTCTTTATCTTTCCCCTTGCACCAGTTTTCCAGGAGTGATTGAAGCAATTAATTGCGCAACTGCCAGATTATTGTAGATATAAAAGAAAGTCCTTATTTAATGAAGTTGGCAGTCAGCATTTCTTGTTTGCTACCACCAAGCCTTTCCACCTTGCTTCATTCCCTGCCACCTGCATGGGCAGCTTTATACTTATTTCTTTCCCTGTTGGACAGAGGAGAGGGGACATGATGGCTCTCTTTAAGTATCTGAAAGGTTGTCACTTGGAAGGGGGCAGGGAGTAAGCAAAAGATAGGACCTGCACTAATAGGTATAAACTACATGTAGAACAGTACTGGTTAGATATTGGGAAGGGGAGGGGATTCACAATCAGAGTAGGTCAGCAGTGGAATCGGCTGCCTAGGGAGATGGTGAGCTCCCCCTCCCTGGTGGTCTTTTAGCAGCAGCTGGACAGATCCTTATCCTGGATGCTTTAGGTTGATCCTGCGTTGAGCAGGGGGTTGGACTAGATGGCCTGTATGGCCCCTTCCAACTCTATGGTTCTATGATTCTAAGTTTGTTCGGAGCCAATGAGAAGGCCTAGTCCTTTTTCATGCCCCTCCATGCTGGGGGAGGGAGGTGTATAATGCTTTCTCTTGCCCAGTTCTGCTTTCCCAATAAAAATTCCACCTCATTTCCAAATTTTAATAAACCCTTCAAGGAGGAAAATGCAAACATGCAACACATGCAAAATATACAGTAAGCACGGCCACAAAATAAAGGGACATGGCACTGGAGGGAAAGCTGAAGACACTCTCTGTGAATGCCACTCATTTGATCAAAATCAGAGTCCCCTGCAATTACGTTTAAGATGGAAAAGGCACTCAGGCGATCCAGCCACAGATTTCCAAGGCCATGAAATTTTCACATTACCATTCTCAACCAGATGTTATTTGTTGTTGGTCTGATTTTGAGTAAAGTGATCCAGGGATGGGGGTTTCATACAGTGAATTATCTTTCATTACTGAGTTGTCTCTGAAGCACTATGGTCCTTTTCAATAGTGCCATTCCCCCCGCCCTATCCTTTCCCCCAGGTGATCTTTCACAAAGCTTTTTCTTTTTTTGAACATTCAAAGTTGAACACTACAGCACTAAACCAATATAGCTTCAGTGCTATAGCAGCACTATAGAGATGCCTTGACTCTGTTGACTCAATGGACTCAGTGGAGTCCAGTGGTGTTGCTATGACAATGAAGAGCTATATTGGTTTAGCGCTATAACACGCAACTTACAATGTTCCCTCCAAAAGACTATGGAAGGTTGTGTGGTGAAAAAGGGTGTTTGTGTGTGTGTGTGTGGGGGGGTGGCATTGTAGGAAGTGCTATGGGCATTTTAAACAGGACACCACAGCAATTCAGAAGTACAATGAAAGGGTAAAAAACAGAAGAAAGCAGTTTCCCTCAAATGTGGCTCAACCATGCTTTGCTAACCTGACACAAGTGGGTTTGTATGAACAGGTAAATAAATTCTACTAGCAGCTGGTTACTAAAATAGGTCTGTCTGAAATGTCAGAAATATTCCATTACTAAGATGGAATCAAAGGTAATTTGAAAATAGTCCACGACTGTGGTATTCCTGAGGGAATGCAGCTAATTCCACACAGATATTTCTTCCCCTCTTGGCTTCCAAGCTGCAGCAGTTCATTTTGGAGCATCCACATCAAGCTGTTCTCCAGCCACCCACTTTCTTGGCTTTCCCTCTCCTTGGCATATTCTATCTCAAACATGGTTTAGTATAATATTTCTGGAAAGCATACAAATTGTCGGGATGGGAGGTGATCATTTTCAGCCACCTTGCCCACATCAGCTGCTGATTCTACTGCTGGAAGAACTTTATTGAGAGACTTTACTAGTTCCCCTGAATTCTCAGCTTCCATTTGGGAAAAAATAAATACATCTCTAGCCATTTTCACTGTGGAAATATAAAGGTTCCCCTCATATCCCCACAACAAGGGGGCTTGAGATGTCCTTTTTAAAATTAATGAAAACCGGGAATTCAAAGGAACTAGGCAAACCTGGCCATAGATCACCTTGACATTATTGCACTGTGGCACAATAGCAATTACTGATTTTTTTAAAAGGCCTTTAAAAGACCTCTGGTGATACCGGTGGGGAAGGATTCAGGAGAAATGGTGGCTGGCAAAGGAAAGGAGGCAACATCTCTGCCCTCTAGAGATGCTGGACTAGATGGGCCACTGTTCTGATCCAGCAGGACTCCTTTTGCATTCTTAAAGTGTGCACAACCCCCCCCCCATGTGGATGCCAGTGCCTGTGTCTCTGCATTCATGGCACAGGGACATCAAGAATGCTTTCTGCATGGGTGCAGCACAAGCTGTAGGTAGACGGGCAGTTAACACCTGACCTTTGCCTCAAATACTGTAATTCATCTGAGGCAAGGCGCTCCTCAGCCCTCCCTTCCTCGCAATCTGGGGATAACAACACTTTATTTCCCTGAGAATGTAGACAAGGCATTTGAACACTCTATAAAAATGCTACAGATTATTCTTGGCAATTAAGATTGGCAGGTCCCCCCCCCCCCGGGTCACCGGCAAAGGATGGGGGGTAGGGTTGCCGGACCCAGGATGGGAAACGCCTTGAGATTTGAGTTTGGCGCCAGGGCACGACAGGGACCTCCGTGGGGTCTAGTGCCATAGAACCTGCCTTCCAAAGCATCGATTTTCTTCAGGGGGACTGACCTCTGTAGTCTGAAGATGAGCTGTAATTCCCAGGGAGCCCCAGGTCCCCCCTGGAAAGTGGCCTCCTTTCAGCCCAGACGAAGGCACTCGAAGCAATTTACAGCGTAAAAGTCTAAAAAGCCTAAAATGCCAAAATACCAATATGAAATCGCTTCTCAAAGGAGCAGCATAGAAGATCACCGTCACAGGAGGTGCTCCTTCAGGGTTTCATCAGAGTTTAAACTCGCAAAAATCCTTTTAAAAATAAACGGGTCAGAGTTTAAAATCGCAACATGCTTTAAAAAATAAATGCGTCCGCTGGCAGGCCTGATTAGTGTTACTCCCACGAGGGTGTGCGGTGCCTCCTACTTGAGTTTGTGTCCCCTTTTCTCACTGTTGCCCCCTGTGTCTCCCTTGCTGAACAGATACGTCCCCCTCAGAAGCAACAAGCCTCAACGCCTCCAACAGCATTGGGGCCAGCGTCTTGTGTGCCATCTGCGGGGACCGTGCAACTGGGAAACACTACGGGGCCTCCAGCTGCGATGGCTGCAAAGGGTTTTTCAGGCGAAGCGTCAGAAAGAACCACATGTACTCGTGCAGGTAAAGCCGGGGAAGGGCCACCTGGGAGATCCTTAAAGGGGAGCAGTCGTACTTGGGAAACAAAGGAGGGTCTTTCCAACCAGCGGAGGTAGGCTGTCTAAATGGAATTCCATTGGGAAATCCCACTGGTAATTTTTTTTTTAATTTATTCCACGGGATCCCTCTGGGAAAAGACAACAGAGAGAAGAAATTCAAGGGAAAAGATCTTTTCTTAGCTATTGTTTTCAACACTTTTACTGCACAGCAAGACCATTGGAGTCAGCAGAGCTCCTTTTGGAGTAATTTTGTTGGTGCCTGCAATGCTTCCTAATGGGACTGCCTTTGCATGTCTAGAAATCCCACTTTATTTATTGGGATTCTGATTTTCTTCCCAGTAGTCATTCAAAATTGTTTACAAATCAGTTGCCTCTCCTCACAACAGTGGAAGGAAACTTGTTAAGCTCCCATGGCAGAGGGGGGAATGGAACTTGGGTCCCTCTTGCAGGAACTGCTGTTTTGGCATTTCATCAGAGTTTATTTTCAAGGAGGCTTTTTTTTCTTTTGCAGATATGAATTTGTCTGCCAAGATTGCTTTAACTGGGGGAAGGGAGGGGATTCACAAGGAGAGAGAGAAATTATAATGCTTTCCTCCCCTCCAATTGCTTTTTCTTCTGCGGCAGAAAACTTAACATCATTCATTCATTCATTCATTCATTCATTCATTCATTCGAAGCTCAGGGCTGCTTATAAAGTTTAAAACCTCTGGGGTCTGAGATTCAGAGGCTGACTGGGGGGGGGGTCTCTTTAGTCACCATGGCTAGTAGCTATTGATAGACCTCCCCTCCATTAACCTATCCAATCCCCTTTAAAGGCTGTCTTTGCCCATGGCCATCACCTCAACCTCTGGCAGAGAATCCTACATTTCAATCACCCTCTGTGTGAGTCACTGCCTTCTTTTCTCTTTATTATGTACTGACTCGTTTATATTCTGCCTTTCTCCCCAGCGAGGACCCAAAGCAGTTACATTGACCACCGGCTTATGTGTCATTTGGACCCTCAAGTCAGTGGATCTTCTCTAGAGCAGCTACCTCTGGATGCTGCCTGCATTAGCTAAAGCTTCTGAGTTGTGAAGGGGCAGGGGCTGCCCTGAGAGAAACACCCTGTCCCTTTAATAGAGGCTTAATGGGTGGAAGTGGGTGGCTGAAGTTTCCATGGCTTGCAGGTAAACAGCATCACTAGGGGAATGTCACATTAAATGGCTGTTAAAGGGACAGAAATCTTTTCCCTTTCCAGGCTAGCTGGCAGTTCTGCTTGCTAGTGCAAGAAAAGGTGAGCAGGACAGAAGGGGAAGCAAGAAAGGGCAGAAGTATGGCCTCAGCATATCTTCTTTTTCAGTACTTTGAAGATAAAGGTGCATTCTCTCAGTTGTAGCACGACAAATCTAGGGCTCGTGCTCCTTCTTTTGTATTCATTTTCCTTCTTGTTAGCCATTCTTATCCTTTGGAGGTCCCATCGTATTCTCAGCATCTCTGAAATCCACACTGCAAAGAGATACATAGGAATAACTGCTATCTGCCTTCCTTACAACAAAAAGATAATTCCTGGTCTAATCAGTTCATGCCTGGAGAGACACACGCGCAAAAATCTACTAGGCTTATTCCATCAGAATTAAAATGCATCAGACCAGAAGCAGCAGATCCAGCCAGCTCCTTAAAACGGTGGACTGGATGCTTAACTGCATTTGGACTTACTCTCTAGCTCAGGGGTAGTCTAACTATCGCCCTCCAGATGTCCATGGACAACAATTCCCATGAGCCCCTGCCAGCAAATGCTGCCATGAGCCCCTGCAAATGCTGGCAGGAGCTCATGGGACTTGTAGTCCATGGACATCTGGAGGGCCGCAGTTTGCAACCAGCTCATGGAGGGGATTATTCACGATGCTACTACACTATGCCCAACCACACAGTACATTGTAGGGGGTAGGGAATAATATCTTTTGAAAGAGGCAGTCGCTTTTCTGTTTCAAAACCTGGGAATGGGTCAGAACATAACTTCAGCTATCTCCGGTACTTCAAACACAATCATACCTCTTGTTCTTAAAGTGCGGCCAAAACAAAGCAGCCCAGAACACAATAAAAGAGTGGCCCTGCCCACCGGATGACAACCTAATAGGAAATATCATGGTAAATATAGCTGGAAACACCCTAAGAGTAATATTTTTGCCCCATCTTCAAGCCTTAAAATGGCTATCATCATGTGAAGGGTTTTGAATTATTCCTTCCTCAAGGTGCTGATAGGAATCAGGGATGTACTTTAGCCTGGACTGCTAGAGCTCCCAACATAATGATTCTTCTAAATTAATTTTTTCAAAACCTCATGAGTGACAGACAGAATACCTTTATTGGTATAGTTCAGTTTTTGAAATAACTCATGCGTGTTTCTCCCCCCTCCATCCCAGGTTTAACAGGCAGTGTGTTGTGGACAAGGACAAAAGAAACCAGTGTCGATACTGCAGGCTAAAGAAATGCTTTCGAGCAGGAATGAAGAAAGAAGGTGAGGCCATTCGTTTTCTTGCCTAATGGACTGGAGTATTTGCCTCTTTGTACCGTTTTCACGCCAGAGCCTCTTGTGGCGCAGAGTGGTAAGGCAGCCGCCTGAAAGCTTTGCCCATGAGGCTGGGAGTTCGATCCCAGCAGCCGGCTCAAGGTTGACTCAGCCTTCCATCCTTCCGAGGTCGGTAAAATGAGTACCCAGCTTGCTGGGGGGTAAACGGTAATGACTGGGGAAGGCACTGGCAAACCACCCTGTATTGAGTCTGCCATGAAAACGCTGGAGGGCGTCACCCCAAGGGTCAGACATGACTCGGTGCTTGCACAAGGGATACCTTTACCTTTTACCTTTACCCTTTTCACACAGTAACCATGCTGTCAAGCAGGACTGAAGCCAAGCACATTGTTCATAAGATTGTATCATGCATGTCTCTTCAATTCATGACAACATGAGGGGCCGGGACTTACAGGACATGGGCAGATGCACATGTACCAAGTCCTTGTGGTCTCCCATGTGTTCCTTCCAAAGAGATCCTTACTTCGATAGCCCAGGCAAGCCGGATCCTGTCAGATCTTGGAAGCTAAGTAGGGCCAACCCTGGCTTGTGTTTGGATGGGAGTCCTCCAAGGATTTGGGTGGCAGTTCCCCTAAGGAACACTAGGGGGCATGACATAGAGGCAGGCAATAGCAGACCACTTCTGCACATCCCTTGCCTGGCTGCCAGACAATCCCTGGATCTCCTGGCTGCATTACACGTGACATACAATAAATAATTAAGTAGAGATGAGATGGAAGTTCTGTGGGTCTAACTTGAGTCTCAGGGACATACAGGCCCCATTTGGATCAGGACATTGGAAACAACTAAAGAGGATGTATTTTTCCCGACTGGAGAAACTTATGTGTAGCAACTTATGTGTGGTTATCAGTAAATGTGAATCTCCCCAGTGGCTCCTTGGGGCTGTGCTGGATAAGGAAACAGTGCAGGGAAGAAGCTAAACGGGGCCTGTGTGTGCTTGTGCATTAAGTCCTGAGCATGGAACTTCCAGTGCTGATCAATGAAACTTGGGGCTTTTCCATGTGGGGTTTATATCATTAGTTCTGGCCCCATACTACTATGGTTTATCCCCTGATTCCCATGTGAATTTCTGTGCATTTAGTTTCCTCTTTTTAAAAATTCCCCCCTGGGTTTTCCCAGCACTCTCTCTTGAAGAAGTGTAGTTTTTTATATCCCGCTTTTCACTACCTGAAGGAATCTCAAAGCAACTTACAGTAGTCTTGCCTTCCTCTTATCCACAAAAGACACGCATCCTGTAAGGCAGGTGGGACTGAGAGAGCTCTGACAGGACTGCCCTGCGAGAACAGCTCTTTCAGGACTGTGACTAGCCCACCCAGCTGGCTGCATGTGAAGGAGGAGTGGGGAATCAAACCTGGCTCACCAGGTTAGAACCAAGCTGGCTCTTGAGACCACTTTTACCCCCAATGTTTTTCTGGTAGTTGATTTTGAGTCAGCTTTTTCCTCTGACATGTTTCTATTTGTTTTCTTCGTGCCATCCACCTCCAGCCCACTTTTCAGTTATTGGGCTATCATCATCCTTAAATCACTCCCTCCCCCGCACCCCCAACACGTGATTTCAGATTTTTTAAAATGGTGTGATTAAAAATTTTTAAAGTTATTCCATGGTTGCTATTTTTTAAAAGCTCTAAAACGGGTAGTCAAACTGCGGCCCTCCAGATGTCCATGGACTACAATTCCCAGGAGCCCCTGCCAGCATTTGCTGGCAGGGGGCTCCTGGGAATTGTAGTCCATGGACATCTGGAGGGCCGCAGTTTGACTACCCCTGCACTATCAATATACTGTGATAAGGTTGTACGGACAACTCAAACAGGTTCCCTGAATTCCCAGCTTTCATTTTTTTAAAGTAAGCCCTTTCCGTATGCTGTGATCCTGAGGCAAAGTAGGCCCCTGCAGACTTTCAAAATGCCGTTCCTTGAAGCTCCACGGAGGTGTAGAGAAAAAGAGTTTGGTTCGTGGAATCTAGACCTGACTAGTTCATTATCATAAGTACACGATGATCCCGAGTGCACTCAGAGCCAACACGGGTCCAACCCGTGGCTGCCAAAACCATTTCAGAGAAGAATCTGATCATTTCAAAATGCCACTGTGGGGCAACAGGACAAGGTGATCTTGTTCTCCCCACCCCCCAATGTGCCTTTTCAGGTGCCAAAATGGGCCTGAACTAGAACTCTTGTCCCCTGCAACTGCTAGGGGGAATTTCTTCTCTCCCTACCTCACCAAAGTTTCCGGTGTTGCTGCAGTTCTTTTCAAATAGGACTGTGCCACAGGTGCAATTCCTTTCCAGTCCCTTCAGTCTCCTCCTTGAAGGCTCAGACCCTGTCTAAAAAGAGCTAAGTATGTGACATGTTTTCTTTCTTTCCCTCTTCTGTTTGGCTCCTTCAGCCATCCATGGATTCTAATTGACTGTTCTCCACTCAGCACAAAAACTAAATACAGGGGATGGGAGATTGTCGGAAAGAGGCAGGTCCTTGGCCCATCTGTCACAGCGACCTTGGAGCAGCCCCCCTCTGTCAACCTTATCTACCTTCAAGGATTATTTTCACGTTGATAGTCGTGTTGCAGCAGAACAGATTTGGAGTCTGACAGTACCTTTAAGACCAACAAAGTTTTATTCAAGGTATGAGCTTTTGCGTGCACACACAATTTCTCAGATACACATATGAAAGATCATACCTTGAACAAAACTTTCATTCATCCATTAATTTGTTCGTTCGTTCATTCACTCACTCCTTTTCGGCTCAGGGCGGTTTACATTATAACTCTCATATGTAGTACAGTACAGTGAATATTCAATATAAAACTTGTTTAACACTGAAACTTGTACAAAACAGTGTAATATAACAACAGTACTCGATAACAAACAACAGTTTGGTCTGTCTGCACTGTGGTCCAGTTTTCTATTAGTGCAGATTATGGGGCTTCTTGGATGGTGGTTATCGGTTTGTTCACTTGTCTTGCCCGAACGCCTGGTGGAAGAGCTCCTTTTTTGCAGGCACTGCAGGATTGTTTTAGGTCCAGCAGGGCCCTGATGTCATCTGGGAGCTCGTTCCATCAGGTGAGGGCCAAGTAACTGAGAAAGCTCTGGCTCTAGTCATTGACAGATGAGCTTCCCTGGGGCCAGAGATTGCCAATTTATTGGTGTTGGAGGAGTGTAAAGCTCTTTGGGGTTCATAAGTGGAGAAGTGGTTTCTCAGATACTCAGGGCCCAGACCACGTGTGGCCCTGAAGGTAATTACCAGAACCGTAAGCCTGATCCGGTAGTCAACTGGTAGCCAGAGCAGCTTTTGGAGTGCGGCTGAATACGGGCCCTCCCGTAAGAACCCTGGCTGCCGCATTCTGCACCAGTTGGAGTTTCCAGGTAGGCCTGTGTAGAGCGAGTTGCAGAATGACTGCTTAGGTGGACTCGTATAGCATTCATAGCATTCTATTGCAGAAATCCAGCCTAGTGGTGACCATTGCCTGAATCACTGTAGATAGATGTTCTGGGGCCAGGTAGGTCATGAGTAGTGCCACTGGACTCAACATTTTTTCTTCAGGGGGTCTTGTGAGGATAAATGGGGAAGAGAGTACCATGTAAGATGCTGTGAGCTTCTTGGAGGAAGGGTGGGAGAAAAATGTATTACATAAATGAGGAGTACCTTTATTTTTCCCCAACTGGGACTAATAGCAGCACAAGTCAGCTGATTCCTCTCGGGGAAATTACCCTGGTGGTAACGGTGGGGAGACTGAGGCCCAACACCACAGTCCTAATCCTAATTGCCATGCACAAGCTGCTGCTGCTCGTTGAATTTAAATCTCTGGAAGATCCAAGTGAAGTTCCCTAGTAGTATATGCTCTGGTCTGGTTTAGAATGCCCCATCAGCTAGAGTCGCCAGCTCTGGGTTGGGAAATACCTGGGGACTTTGGAGGTAGAGCTGGGAGTGGATGGGATTTGGGGGAGGAAGGAACCTCAGTGAAATAGAATGCTATGGAGTCCACCCAAGCAGTCATTTTCTCCAGGGGAATTGTCACCTGGAGCAACAGTCCCCAACCCTGGGCCGGAGACCGGTACCAGTGCGTAGATCAGTCGGTACCGGGCCACAGCTCCTCCTTGTCTTCCTCCCTGGCTGCTGCCCTGCCACCTTTGGTGCTCTCCAGCGGCTGCCATGGCTGGGGCTCCCCCTTGGCATGGTACTGCGCAGCTGCTGCTGGCAGTGCCCCCCAGCGGATGGTGGGAAGTCAGGGGAGTGGGTGGGAAAGCAAGTGGAGCAGGGGCTCAGGTGATGACATCCCTCGGCAAAAGACTAGCCCCCCCCCCCCCCGGGCCTCAGTAAAATTGTCAAGTGTTGACCGGTCCCCAGTGATAAAAAGGTTGGGGACCACTGACCTGGAGGATGAGCTGTAAAACAAGGAGATCCCCAAGTCCCACCGGGGGACTGGCATCCCTATCAGCTGTAACTTCATGGGTGACTTAAGACAAGCCATATTATTACCTCAACCCCTAATCTGTACCCCTAGCCTGGTTTATTAGGATTGATAACACAATGTTGGTGAAACTTAGATCTTTCTACATAAATACAAAGTCTTATTAGTGATTCCAACCTGATCCGAAGTTCAGATGAATTCTGAACTCTATTCTGTTTCAGTTGCAACCAATAAACATAACCTATATTCTGCAGATTCATCTCTTGGGATTCATGTCATTCGCTTAGATGGCTGTAGAATGGATTACACATATGCATGGAAATGGGCAAAAGAAGCTTTACATGACATGGAGGTAGATTATGTCCCCTGAGATGATAATATCTCGTGGACATCTAGTAAAGGGACTGGACATTTGGCAACCCAAATTTGGCCATACTGCAAAATGGCTGCTGTGAGCATTGGGACCAAGCATCACTAGGTAGTAAGCAAACTACCCTCTTATGATTGAGGTAGATACTTCCAGGTACTTCCTGTAGACACCAAGATGATGCCTCCTAGGCTCTTCTGGAGGACTTCTTACTTCAGTGGGGTGGAAGAAAGTCAGGACTGGATCATTCCTTTGGGGGGGGGGGGAGAAGTGGGCACCAGGAAACACAGTGGTGGATACCATGACACTTACAAGATTCATGTTTGGGATCATTGTCATAGATAACTGGTCTGTTTCAAGAAGGCTGTTCTTATGATCCAGTCCAAATATTGATCATTCTCATTAGCACAGATATTTTTAAAGACTTAGCTTAGGTTTGCCTGAAGGATACAGGAATCCTCTCCTCTTCCTGAGCCCATTTTCTATTTGCCTGTTAATATTCAATAGAAGTTACATTAGGGCCATGACCGGCTAAATACTGAGTAAACATTTAGAAAACATCATGCCGTGACTGAGCAGAGGGAGGGGGGGAAGGATCCTGATAACAAATTGTATAACCTTGAGCACTCCTATTAACAGCTGCTGACTAGATGGTTTTAATTTCTGTACAGCCTCATTATAGCCCTTTTATCAAGCTGAATGATACGACTGGAAAATAAATCTGGAGAGCTACAGGTATAATAAGAACAATCAGATATTGTCTCACACAGATATTCCTGTGATTAGCCGTAACGAGGATTGGTAGGTCTCAAGTGATAGGCAGTGAATGCGTGACTTGGCAACCTGTTGTGTCTTTCGGGACCTTAATGGTGGCCATGAACAGACCACGTGTCCTCTCAGGAGATACCGGAGTAGAACTCCTAAACCTTCCAGCTACAGCCAGTATCACCATTTATAATGACCTGTTCACGGAGATAAGTCAAAAAAAACAAAAACAAAACACAGTTGGGATGTTATGAGTTGAGATCCCAGTCTCCAAGTGGGACCTGAGGACATTACGGATCACCTTAAGACTACAGACATCAGTTTGCTTGGAGAAAATGGATGCTTTGAAGAGTGGACTCTATGGCCTTGTACCCCACTGAAGTCCCTGTCCTCCCCAGGCCCCGTCCCCAAATCTCTTGGAGTTTCTCAACCTGGATCTGGCAGCCCTATCCTCCCAACCTCTGCCAGTGGCCAGGGGGAACCTGATAATCCAAATTATGAGGCCTACTAAACACAGGCTGATAACGTAATACCAAAAGGCTTCCTGTCACCTCTCAGCCAACAGTTCTGCCATATTTCTCATTTCACAATCCTCTCATTGTGATATATCACTAGACAGCCTATCCTGTCCGTTGTGACCCAACACAATCCTCATGACAAAGTTCTAGATCAGGGGTAGTCAAACTGCGGCCCTCCAGATGTCCATGGACTATAATTCCCAGGAGCCCCTGCCAGCGAATGCTGGCAGGGGCTTCTGGGAATTGTAGTCCATGGACATCTGGAGGGCCGCAGTTTGACTACCCCTGATCTAGATTAACCATTTGAAGACTGACTTGTATTCCCTGGGTCCTCAGCATTCTGTGCAGACATGGAAATCCGATACTTGGGAAAACTTGGCTTTAAAAAAGTCAGAAATCTTTGTGGTTTCAAAAAACAGCATGAAAACTTGTGGGTCGTTTCCCCACAGAAAGTTGTGTGAACCTTTAAAGAGAACAGAATTAAAGCAGCTTATACATTTTGCAGGGCTGTGGTTCCCTATTCACAAATAACCAAAAGCTTCACTGAGCATGAAATAATTACTATCTAAAGAAAAAACACCGGAGCAGAATTATTAGGAAGCAGTTGCTTTATACAATGTGGTCGCTATTTCATATTGTTACAGCCTTTATAGTTTGTACTTCCTTATCATTAATTTACATGTATATTGAAAGACCTATGTGTACATTTCTGTCTCTTATCTTATATTGATTATACTTGCCTTGCTTGCAGTGCTATGATTCTTGCATTGTTAATTTAATAATTTTCTTGTTTGTTCAGTGAAGCTTTGGCTTATTTTGTTCCCCTTTCACTTTTGTTATAAATTCTCTCCCAGTCCCTTTTGAGTTCCTGAAATTATTTGATTTTATTCAGATTAAATCAGGCAAATAAATCCATGCAAATTTGCTTAATTCCCCTAATTTGGATGGGACCTCATTGAAATGGGACCTCGTTGAAAAAAACTGAACCACCCTGAGCCACAGGTGAGGGCGGTATATAACTATAAGAAATAAAAATAAAATAAATAAAATAATAAATAAATAAAAATAAAATTGTTGGCACTGTTTAAATATGCAAAGGATCTGAGCACCAGGTTGCTTAAAGAAAAAAATAGTTTTATTTAGAAGAGAAACAACTTTGTATATATAGAGAGAGACTCCTGTGTAATTGCTCTGTTGTTTTCATTTGGTCTGTTCAACTGCTGTTCTGGGGGCAAGCTGGACAGTGTGCCAATCAGGACAAGGGAGGAAACTGAAAAATAACAGGCAGTTCCTGTTCTAACTATGCTAAATACACATCTCCTTTGATGTCCCCTGATTTTTTTCTCCCTCTCCCCAAATGCTAGAACTCGAAAGCATCCAATGAAGGTGACAGGCAGTAGATTCTGGATGGACATAAGGAATTACTTCTTTATACAGAGAGTGGTTAAAATGTGGGATTTGCTGCCAGATGATTTAATGATGGCCACAGCTTTAAAAGGAGTTTAGAAAGTTTCAGGAGATCAGTGACTAATAGTCAAGGTGACTGAGGGGAACCTCCACATTCAGAGGCACTCAACCTCTGAATCTCTGATGCAACCTCAGGGAGATGTCTGTAGCTCTATTCCCTGCTATTGGCCCTCCAGAGAAACAATGAGTCAGGATGCTGGCCTAAATGAACCACTGGCCTTTTCTGCTTTCGATGTTGCAAGCCAGCTTTGACCTGGATGACCCAGGCTTGGCCAGTTTATGGTACGACCCCAATGCTTACAGGCAGGAATCTATGAGCAAAAGCCTATGTGGTATCGATTGAGTATGAAGATTAAGAAGAAGAGTTGGTTCTTATATGCTGCTTTTCTCTACCCGAAGGAGTCTCAAAGTGGCTTACAGTCGCCCTCCCTTTCAGCGCCGTGGTGAGCCCAAGGTCACCCAGCTGGCTGCATGTTGAGGAGAGTGGAATCGAACCTGGCTTGCCAGATTAGAAGTCCGCCCCCCTAACGACTACACCAAACTGGCAATCATGGATGAAGTTGTAGGAAAATGGGCAGAATACTTGGGATACTTGATTGTTGATCACATAAAAATAGAACTCCTGGGTCTCTGTCAATTAAAATTGTGAAATCATACCAAACAAATGAATAAATATTTTAGAAAATTTATTTAGCCTATATTTCCTTTTGGTTTGGGTTCATTACTTGGAGGAATCGAGGGTTCGGCTACCAGGCTTGGCCAATGTCATCAGGGCCTGGAAGCTTAGCAAGGGGATCTCTAGTTACTATTTGGATGGGAGACTGCCAAGGAAGACCAGGGTCACTAGGCAAAGGCAGGCAGGCAGCAGCAATCCACCTCTGAGCCTTTCTTGCCTCAGAAACTCTGCGGGATTTGTTATACGAGACAGTTCTTCCCACCCCAGTGCAAGAGAAGACACCTTACTGCTTGCTTCTTCTGGATGTTGTTGGGGGTGGGAAATACTGAGCCAAAGACTCAAAACGTGCTTTGAATGGAACACATTTACAGGTGACCAATAAAATTCAGCAAAGATGAAGTGTAACTTTAAATCCATGGTTTATGCGTGGCTCTTTATACAATTTTTAAACTGTGTTATATAATCTTATATAATTTTTAGACTATATTTCTGCAAATGCCAAAGATGTATTTCAACATAAGGTCTTTTTTGTTGAGGTTTTTTTTTTTTTAAGAGAAGTCAAAAATGATTGTATGTTTTCATTTTGTTTTTTGTAGCTGTGCAGAATGAACGTGATCGAATCAGTACTCGTCGATCCAGCTATGAAGACAGCAGTTTGCCCTCCATTAATGTTTTACTGCAAGCAGAAGTCCTTTCACAACAGGTACTTTTTTCCCCAGTGTGAAAGAAGCAGCAGCACTGAATTTGCATCTTAGTGCTTTCTTTCTGCCCCACCCACTTCTCAGTAGATACCTGTAAACTGAAAGCTAAATTCACAAGCCCTTCTCTATCTATTTCTTAGTATCTAGAAGACCGTTTATGCACTGGAGGGTTCATGCCAGGCTGGAGGCTGGAGTTTTAGTCATGGCAGGTTGCCCCACCTCTTCCTGCACCCACACGGGGGAGCATTTGGAATGGCGCACCTCAGCCGCCCTCTATTTGAGCTCCTGCATGGGAGTTGGGGCAGTGAAGTTCTCAGTCCATAAACGGTCAAACAGCCACTTTCAGTTTCACTGGATCTGTTTCTTGTCACTGGTGATGACAGCAAGGGTATGTCCAAATGGGGATGTATCTCTGGAAAAATTCCTGGCAACTGGCATTTGCCTCTTCCGCGATTACTTCTTTCACCTGATCTCAAATCATGCCATGCCTTGGTGTAGTGGTTAAGAGCAGCAGCCTCTAATCTGGAGAACTGGGTTTGACTCCCCACTCCTCCACATGCAGCCAGCTGTCACAGTTCTGTCAGACCTCTCTCAGCCTCACCTATCTCACAGGGTGTCTGTTGAGGGGAGAGGAAGGGTAGGCGATTGTAAGCTGCTTTGAGAGTCCTTTATGTAGTAAAAAGCAGAATACAAAAAACTTCTTTTAAACTATATTATGACCGTTTACGCACTGGAGGTTTCATGCTGGGCTGCAGGCTGGAGTTTTAGTCGTGGCAGGTTGCCCCACCTCTTCCTGCACCCACACAGGGGAGCATTTGGCCTGGTGCAGCTCATCCATCCCCGATCTGTGCTCCTGCATGGGATCTGGGGCAGTGAAGTTCCCAGTGCATAAACGGTCCAAGTGTCATTTCTGAGCCAAAGAATAATGCCCACTTTGGAGAAACAGACTACTGCGGAAACCTGTAAAAGCTCTTCTAGACCACAAAATAAGAGCAGATCTAGCTGAGGAATTTCTCTGTGATCCAGGGTCAGTCACCTAGAGATCAGTATGTGCTAATCCTTCCGGGTTCCTCCATTAAGCAACAACACAGTAAGGTGTGTGTGTTTTTACAATGTTATTTATTCAGTTACACTTTTGGATTTGGCAAGATTTCAGCAAATAAAGCCTGTTGGCTCGGGGGGAGGGGGGGGGAATCTGTCGCAGATGTCCACATTTCCTTGCTTAGCAAACAAATAAGTCTGGATCTAGGGATAAAGTGCTGGGAGGACCAGAGCAAGAATGTTACAGTAAAAAGAGAAAGAAAGAAGAAGCAGTGAACTGGCCAGTACATCACAGAGAGATGAAGACTGATTACTGAGGAAGATTTCCAACAAGTTGAGTGTATAGAATTAAAAAGTTGGAAGAAGCCTAAAAGCACAGAGGGTCATAGAATCATAGAATCATAGAATCATAGAGTTGGAAGGGGCCATACAGGCCATCTAGTCCAACCCCCTGCTCAACGCAGGATTAGCCCTAAGCATCCTAAAGCATCCAAGAAAAGTGCGTATCCAACCTTTGCTTGAAGACTTCCAGTGAGGGGGAGCTCACCACCTCCTTAGGCAGCCTATTCCACTGCTGAACTACTCTGACTGTGAAAAACATTTTCCTGATATCTAGCCTAAATCGTTGTACTTGAAGTTTAAACCCATTACTGCGTGTCCTCTCCTCTGCAGCCAGCAGAAACAGCATCCTGCCCTCCTCCAAGTGACAACCTTTCAAATACTTAAAGAGGGCTATCATGTCCCCTCTCAACCTCCTTTTCTCCAGGCTGAACATTCCCAAGTCCCTCAACCTATCTTCATAGGGCTTGGTCCCTTGGCCCCAGATCATCTTCGTTGTAGTTTACAGGATGACTTGTAACCACAGAGGATGACTTGAAATATACCAGGCAACTATGTTCTTTTATTTATTTACGCTTAAAATATTTATTTGCCACCTTTACTCCACACAGAACCTAGGCATCTTACAATATTTTAATTAATTGTCCAGTATCCACTTAAGCACCCCAATGGCAGCATAACAGCAGTTGCAAAGCAGACATATGCATCCCATACCTCTTTTGCAAAGATATTCTAATAGCGATGTGGAAGAATGTTTTATGGCAAAAGGCACTGAGGCCCTTGATGATTTATTTATTTCAACATTTATACCTTGCTTTTTTCACACTTCAAGGCAGCTGACAGTATGGCCTTGTTATCTCTGCATGCTTTCTGGCAAAGCCACACCTGCCCATCGCTATTTCCAGAGATTACCTGGGCCTATTTTGCACATACTAGATAATACACTTTCAGTGCACTTTAGAAGTAGATTATCCTGTTCTGCTAAAAAAATCCAGCTGCAAAATACATTGAAACTGTGCAGAACGGGCCCAGCTCCTGTACAGTTCCTTTGTCTTGGTCATTTTCCTTCACGGGCCAGATTTTACTTGAATTATCTTTACCTAGGATCAAGGCACATCAGGTGGGAATGCAGAGGTCAGGAGGACCCAAACTGGGAGACAGGATAACATCTGTCTCAGATTTTCTAGTACCTTCAGATGTGCTCACTTTCCTTACCTTGTCAAGTGATGTTATACGAAGAGGTTCTCTCCCTCTTGCAGATGTCATCGCCGATTTCCGTGATCACAGGTGATATCAGAGGGAAAAAGATTGCCAATATCGCTGACGTCTGTGAGTCCATGAAGCAGCAGCTGCTCGTGCTGGTGGAGTGGGCCAAGTACATCCCAGCTTTCTGCGAGCTTCCTCTGGACGATCAGGTGGGCTTTGTTTCCCATTCTTTGGTCCTCTCTTCAGTTTTAGTCTGAAAGTAGACTGGGATTTTTCAGAGAAAATATGCACACATCATTCCTGTTGTAAGACTTTCTCAAGCACTTTGTGATACCCCACTGGCATGTGTCTCATCGCTACTCATTTCCACTTTGGTAAATGGAGAAACAATAATAATAAGGGCATGACCTAGAGCAAATTAGGTTTGTATAAGCATAAAGCCAATGGGACTTTCAGCATGTGGGCAGGATAAAGAGATTCAATAAGGCAAAATTTACGAAGAATCACGAGGAAGTGGAGATCCTGCTTCCCTTCCCACTTTGTCCCTGGTTCCATCTTCCTTCCTTTCCCCCTTCCCACCACTGTTTCTCCTTCCCTGTGCTGCTAGCTCTTTCCCTCCCTTCCCAGGCTATCCTGATGGCATCCAGTTTCTGAAGCTAAGCAGGGTCAGCCCTGCTTGTTACTCAGACAACCAGGGAAGTCTACAGAAGTCCAGGGTTGCTATGAAGAAGCAGGCAATAGCAAACTGTCTCTTGACTTGAAAACCCAATCGGGTCCCCGTAAGTCAGCATGTGCCAGATAGCACACATCTCTGTAAGCCTTTGAACGAATTCTTGCGGTTCTGTTTTGCATCCAAGTCATGTAGGTATGGTAGAGGGCTTTTAACCCCCCTGCCCCCATATGGCCATTCACTTCGAAACCTGATACATGGCACATGACATTATTAACAGTGTACAAAAGAATACAGATGCCCATATTCACCCTGTCTTTTTTCCCCTTTAAAATAGTTGGTGGGGAGTGATGGTTTTAATGGGTAAAACCGCATGAAGGGTCAAAAGGCTCAAGCCACTCCCCTCAACCCATGCAACTCTGATCAAAATCAGAGTCCAGTTACTGTCAGTGGGAAGATCCATTTGTGGATTTACTAGGGCCTTCTGCTTTGCCCCTTGGTGGAGTTAGGTTTAGAAGCAACAAGAGGGGCAGGCAGTTCTTGAGGCAACAAACAATGAGGTGCAACAGTTGCTTTGGGGCAGAATTCCTGGAGACATGTGGGATCTATGAACATACGAACCTGCCTTACGCTGAAGGAGACCATTGCTCCATCAAGATGAGTACTGTCTACTTGGACTGGCAAGCTGTTCTCTGGGCAGAGGCCTCTCATGCCACCCACTACTTGATCCTTTTAACTGGGGATGCCCGGGGGTTGAACCAGGGGCCTCCTGCATTCCACTGGACCACCCCACCCTCCCCACTGCTGGGCTCAGTAGATTCCTGGTCCAATGCAGCAGGGGATCTTACATTGTTCCAGTATTTTGCTCATAGGAATGGCTGTGCATCAAAGCTAATATTGCGCATGTCCAGATCATTAGTGGCTGGTGAAGACAGTTCATCATGGACAGTTTTTCTCAGAATAATTTCCCTGCCGTGGGGAGTGCCTGCGTGTCCCAGTGCAAGCTCCAGATTTTTGTAAAACATTTTTTGAACAATGTCTTTATTTGAGTGCTCTTTTGAAGCATCTGTCCTATTCTCATCACCCTCAGAGTTTTGTTCTGTCAAATCCATCTCCCCTTCTTTGGCTTGAGACAGAGCTAACCGTGGAGAAACGCGTCTGACTCTGTAGCTCTTTCTTTTGCGAGACATTTCGCCTTCTCTGTTTGTTCAGCACATACAGATTGGCCCATCCCCTTAAAGAAATCCTTTCCCCAAATCCTTCTGTTAATGTTTAGTGTTTGTTTGCCACATAGCTCGGTCCCGGTCGGACATTAAGAAGCCTCTGTGTCATGCTGAATCTTTGCGTTAACCTTTGTTTCTACAGAGCATTTTGAAGAGAAGTAGGACAGGAGATTTGGAACATTCTTGAGAGTCGCTGAAGGGTATAAAGTGACAATGCAATCATTAACAACGTGGCAGGCAGAGGATATTAAAAAAACAAACAAAAACCCTTATGTCCTTTTTCACAACAAAATACCCACCAGAGACGTCAGTGACACAAGGGCTGGGATACTCATCTTGGGGATGAGGTCTCACTGTTTGACCATTCTTGTTATCTACTAGGGCCCTCAGAGAGGCCTAATGTTACAGACCTTCTCTGACGGAATATGAAGGCCAATGTCTCCACCCCACCGCTATTGTCTCTCTCTCCTAGAGTCCCAACCCTCCTGTTATCCCTGCTCCAGAGAGCTTAATCTGATAACGTACCAGTACTGAGAAAAATATTTGTTAGTAACAAGGACTAGGTGCTGTATAAAAAGTATATTTCTAACTTGCCAGCTTACAATATAAAGAGACAACTTGAGGAAAGGGGAAAAGGTTGCCAAGTGCAAACAGTAACTGCCTTTGAGCCAATGTGGACTAGTGGTTAGAGTTCTGGACTAGGTTCAAATCTTCACTTACCATAAAATATACTGGCTGTCTTTGAGCCAGCAACCCTCTCTCACCCTAACCTACCTCACAGAGTAGTTGTGAACATAAAATCAAGGATGGGCAATCCACCTTGAACTTTTTGAAGAAAGAATGTGATAAAAATGTACTAAATAAACAAATTAATGAAATATGTAAGCCTGTAATAGTCAGGAGCAGAAGCTCAGACAGAGTCACCAAGCCATTAATGAGCTTCTCTTCTAGCCTACTTAACAGCCAGCTGACAGGGGGAACGGAACTCCAAATACAGGAATATGTAAATTACATACTATGATGAGAACTGCACATGGCTGGGAAATGCATTTAGGAACGATGTAAGGCATTTTGAAAGAAACAGGATTGCTTTGATGTTCAGCATGATCGCATAACTATCCGGGCCCATAACCTGTTGGACAATGCCTTTCTAGAACCAACATTTACTTCCAATTGCCTAGTCTTTCCAGAAGGTAGTAGGATGAGGTGCTTTGTCTACATTCTTTTCTAAGGGTTTATCACATAGTTTTGCCCTGACTTTCCTATGATTCAGAGTACCTTTATTGGCATAAAATTGCAAAGCATAAAACAAAAATTTCAAATAGTTCCAGATGTAAAATCTATCATAAAAGATTTTCATTTAAAATTGCCAGTAAAAACTTTGCTACTTTTATAATAGTTGCTGAGTCTCTCACATTTAGTATCATTTTAATTCAGTGTTTCTCATTAACGCAACTGAATTTCAGTTTCTTCAGATAATTAGCTAATGGGCGATGATATACTTCAAACTTAGGACACACCAGAAATATATGATACAACGTGTCAGGGACACGACATCCATGTAAACAGTATCTCTCCTGAGGAGGGATCCTCAAAAATCTACCTTGGGTGACATTTGTTTAAGCGAGCTACTAGAAATGCTCTTCTTAACTGGTGTGTTTCCAAAATTTGGAGACAAAATTTCTTCTTCCTATGTAATTCAAATAATAAAATGCCTTTGTTTCACTCAGGTGGCTTTGCTACGGGCACACGCAGGGGAACACCTCTTACTGGGAGCAGCCAAGCGGTCCATGATCTTCAAAGACATCTTATTACTAGGTAAGGTGTGCCTTTGCCAATATCTCAGGAGGCTTCCGTGAATCTGGACATTTTAAAAAAATGGCATTTGCACAAGGTGAACCCTTTATCAGTCAGAATACTTGATAGGAAAGATATTATATCACAAATGAAGAAGAGAATGTGAACACATTTAGGCTCCAATCTGCAAACAGTTGTCTGCTACATATTCTGGAAGTCATTAGAGGACGTCATTAGAGGACCTTCTGCATACCAAGAAGATGCTTTACCCCTGAACTAGGATCCTCTCATACATAAAGGTTTTTCAGTGGGATCAACAATGCTTCCCCATGGCCATTTTAGTTGGGAACACAACATGGGAGGGGAAAGCATGTGCACACTGATCCATGTCAGGTTCTGTGCACCTGGAGAGTGTGTTCCCAGTAGGGAACTCACAAGTAGACATCTGATTGATAAACCAGAATCACTTATACCCTCAGGTAGTAGGTGTGAGACCCTAGAGAGCTACTGCTGTCAGATAAGACAATCTTAATCTAGACGTATAATAACACCACAACACCCAGTACCAAAAGAGAACAGTCAATAATCAGGTTTGGTATACAATATGATGTCATCAGTTGAAGCATTGGGGTGGAGGTGGGAGAGCTGGAATCGTCATCATCATTTCTAAAATTTAAAAAGTTGTACCGTAAGAAAAATGGGAATGCCTGAAAGCCTCATCAATGTTCTCTTGCTGCTAGTTTATATGTGGGAAGAGGGGTCAAATAATAGCACAGTTGCACCTGCAGTGTGTACAGAAGAGTCACAGCATCCCATTTGGCCTTTAAAGCGTATCACTTTTGTCTGTAGGAAATGATCACATAATCCCCAGGAACTGTCCGGAATTGATGGAGGTCAGCCGAGTGGCCGTGCGGATCCTGGATGAACTCGTGTTGCCTTTCCAAGAACTGCAGATTGATGATAACGAATATGCATGTTTGAAAGCCATCATCTTCTTTGATCCAGGTAGAAGGGGGGTGGTTGCAGTAACTGGGAAATAATCAGTTAAAAATAGGTAGAATCGTTGACAACCTGCCACGAGTAAAACTCCAGCCTGCAGCCCAGCATGAAACCTCCAGTGCGTAAATGGTCATTGACTTGCAGCCAGTATTTAGGATATAAGATACCTAGCTTTAGGTATGCCCCTGGTCCTGAGATCTGGCTATGCTTTTGCTGTGTGTGTGCAGTGCTCTTAGGGCCAGCTGATTGAAGCTTAGCCTACATCTGCTTTGATTACTCTGATGGGTTGCTCTGACTCAGGGTCAGAACTGAATTTATTCCAAATTCTACCCAGGATTTTTTCTTCTGCCTAGGAATACACTCTTTTCTCTGGAATCTCTTGTGGCTACATTTCTTTGGACATTCAGCTCACGCCCCTCAAGCTGTGCAAAAGGATTTCCCTAGACAAATGATTAGGGATTGTGCTCCATACTACTGTGCATCATTTACTGTAAGCAGGAACCTGGTATGTAATTTTGTACAGTTTGAGGGGCATGAGCTGAATGTTCAAAGAAATGTAGCTACGAAATATTCCAGAGAAAATAATGTATTCCTAGGCAGAAGAAAAAATCCTGAGTAGAATTTAGAATAAATTCAGTCCTGACCCTGGAGGTATTTTGCACAGAGCCAAATATAACAGTTTAAAAAACAACCAGTTTAGACCACTGTATTATACTACAATCGTTGTTCTGCATTGAATATAGTCTGTTGAAAAACTACACTGCAATGCTTTCCGCATGGAACAATTCATAGCCCTGCCCCCTGTAGCTTTGCCAATGACATGCTTTGTTCTCTAATGCAGTCGCTAATCTGCATAACCAGGCTTCTCTGCATGACTAATAGTGCGTCTGAAACAGGCAGGAGAGAAATGAATCCGTGAAAAGCATCTTTCAGAAACAACCCTTAAAAGACGCTTAAAGCACCAAAGAGGCAGTTCACCATGCAGAGCAAAATCAGTTTTGCAGAGTAAATTAACTCTTCTGTGCAGAGATCAGAAAAACCACAATGTATTTAGTGAGTTTTCATCAGCTTTTCCATCATGCAGAAGGGGCCCTGGAGTCTGTTGACTAGTGCAGCACACAAAGGGGTATGAATCAGTCCACAAGCCACACTTGGCTGTCTCACCCAGCCTTTAGCAATGGCATCGCCTTGAATGTCTTGTGGTTTTCTCCAGATGCTAAAGGTCTCAGCGACCCCACCAAGATCAAAAGGATGCGGTATCAAGTCCAGGTCAGCCTGGAGGACTACATCAACGACCGACAGTACGACTCCCGGGGACGCTTTGGAGAGCTGCTCCTTCTGCTGCCGACCCTCCAGAGCATCACCTGGCAGATGATAGAGCAGATCCAGTTTGTCAAGCTCTTCGGCATGGCCAAGATCGACAACTTGCTGCAGGAGATGCTGCTGGGGGGTGAGTGCTGGGGCCGAGGGTATTGCTACCATTGGCCTTCGGGGCTTTACGGGTTATGGCTTTATGGCAGGGATAGTCAACCTGTGGTCCTCCAGATGTTCATGGACTACAATTCCCATGAGCCCCTGCCAGCGTTTGTAATCCTTGAACATCTGGAGGACCACAGGTTGACTACCCCTGCTTTACAGGTTATGCCGGAGAGAGCATCAGCCCCACTTCACATGGAAGGAGGACACAGTTGGAGCCATAGAAGAGCCTCTGGCTCAGAATTCCCTGCTTGAGGAAGATTTGGGTTAGTTCTCCCAGTGTGATTGGCGTACAGCAAAGAAGTTAGGGCTGATCCTGCGTTGAGCAGGGGGTTGGACTAGATGGCCTGTATGGCCCCTTCCAACTCTATGATTCTATGATTCTACGATTCTAAGTTGATTCAAGTGGGTAGCTGTGTTGGTCTGAAGTGGCACCTTTAAAACCAACAAAGATTTATTCAAGGCATGAGCTTTCGAGTGTATGCACTCTTCCTCAGACTATGAACTACCATCACAGACAGTTTTATTTCTCCTGTGTTTTTGTGAATTCAACTGAATTACAGGGGATTGATTGGCTGTGTTAGCAAAGAATTATCATATGGCTGAATTTGGATGTTGTGACAGTTTGCTAATTTAACTGAATTAACTTTTTGCTTTATATTCCCACTGTCATGATGGTAATTCATAGTCAGAGGAAGAGTGCCTGCACTCGAAAGCTCACGCCTTGAATAAATCTTTGTTGGTCTTAAAGGTGCTACTGGACTCTGATTTTGTTGAGCAAACAAGTTGATCATTGAAATAATGCTATTGGCTTTTCTTTCGCCACCAGCCTGTGAAAGGAGGCAATACACAACCTGAGACAGGGTTTTTCTTCTCCTTTAAATTTCTACCAGTAGATTGAGAGAGCCAAGTTAAAACCCCTCTCTGTCTCCTGAAGAAAAGGAAAACTAAGGCCCCATAAGACTGTTTGTGCGTTCTATGACTGCTGACTCCAAAGTCCATTGCACACCCCCAAATGACGCTTCAGCAATGTGTTTTTGATAATGCAAATAATTGCAGGGTCGTCGAGTGATGCGCCTCATGCTCACCATCATGCCTTACACCCACACCTTATCCAGGAGAATCTAGGGACAAACGTCATTGTGGCCAACACGATGCCTGCTCAGATCCACAACGGGCAGCTGTGTGAGTATCCGTGCACAATAGGTTTGTCTATCTAAGAGTGCTCGACTTTGCACTGGATCATGGTACTCAGAGTGAGTTAGGCTGTGTGCAGATAATATTCTTTGGCTAATGACACTGACAGAGGTAATGTGCTCCACAGTGGAGGTTGTCTAGCTGTAATGCATGGACAGCTGCAATTTTTCTCCTTGCACCTTGTTTACCTGACCCAGCAGCTGTTTGCTGCATTTGAGGAAGCATATAATAATATGCAGGGAACTTGTTTGTTTCTATCAATAAGCAACTGGAGAGCCCATTTAAAGTCAGGCACAAAGGAAAAGGATAACGCGGCCTTTGAATGCCTTAGCTCCAATCTGAATCTATTGTACCTCGTGTGTTGGGAGAGGAAACTACGCGCTACCCTTGAGACACATGCAGTTGCCATTATGTGTGAATAATTACGCAGAATGTTAAGTTTTCATGTGCAAAGTCAGAAACTCAGGAGGTTTGTTGTGGGCTGAAGCCTGAAAATATTTACATCGCCCTGTTCATACAAAAGGGCCACCGTGCATATCTGCTGGATTTCTTCCAGTATGCAGAACAGAGGTAGGAGAAATATGATGACTGGACAGGGCTAATTTTAGAAAGTGCTGCAGATCTGTCTTCCATCATCTTATCTTCTTGGTCCACGGCTTCAGCCTCGTGCATTAAAACGCTTTTGCTTCACTTGTGTGCTTTGTCTGCACAACTGCTTATTTCGTAACATAGTTTTCTCGTCCCCTGCAGCCACTCCTGAAACTCCTCAACCTTCCCCACCGTCTGGCTCAGGAGCCGAACAATACAAACTGCTTCCTGGGGCCATTGCGGCTGTAGCCAAACAGCCCAGCTCCATCCCTCAACCCACCATCACAAAGCAAGAGGTCATCTAGCATCCAACCGAATGAATCCAGCCATTGTCACAAAGGCCCTGCAAGGCGACTGGGGCACAGACTCTTCCTGTTCTCATCTTGATCATCCTAGGCATGGAATATTCACGGAGAAAGCCCAGGGCATCGAGGCACTGATTCATTCATCAGCATCCGCATGTAAATGGCATTTCGGCACTCAACTGTTAGAACGTTGGTGACCGAGCGTTGCAGAATCGGTGCATCAATCTTAATGGATGCCTTATTTGTAGAGTTGGATCCCATACTTCACACTGGATGGTGGACTGTTCAAAAGATTGCACTGACCTGCCTATTTCTTCACTGCCACTGAATTGTTCATGTTTTTATTTCTCTGCCGGTCTATTTGGAGGAAAACAGCGTTGTGCTGGGGTGGGGAGGGGGGCAACACGTCAACACTGGGGCATCTCTACATAGCTCCGAGCTCCTCTGAGGACATGCTGGAATTACACATTACCTGATGAGTCTGGTCCCCAAGAAGGAAAATGAAAACGTCTGAATTGCAGCGACTGACCCAGAAGCCTTTGGGTTGCTTCTTCCATGGCATCACTGCCAGCTTCTGGATAAAACAAATTGAGTGCCTGGCTTTGATGCTTCCTGTGATCCTCAAAGACAAACAAAACTCAGAGGCCTGAGATCATTCTCCTAAACTTCAGATCGTCTGTTGACACTCTTCTAGCTACTAGTTGGTGACTAAATTGAGGAACCCCGGCGGGCTGTTAGAACAAACAACTACCTTGCTGTTTCAGACCATCACCTGTCCTTCTAACTGGCATGTCACATAGATGAGATGGCCTCCGTTACTTGGTTTAACCCTGAAATTTGGCTCTCGTGTACTACTTGTGGACATGGAGGTTCCATGTAGCTAACCAGTTGGATGGGCTCTGATATACCTCTCTTCTCGGTGAATGTGTCTAATCCTAATTTGTTTTTCTGAAGCAAGTCAGTTTCCTTTGGGGTGGAGGGGGATTCATCTGTGTTGAAGTTCAGTTGGGTTTGGTGCCCTTGTTCCCTTTCTGCATCCAAAGTAGAATTGTTTGGCTGCATGGAATGGAAATATGTTGGAAATGGGTGTTTGAGTGAACATCCTAATCCAGTTAGGCAAGTGCAGCACTATGTAACTTCCTTACACTGAATCAGAACTTTGGTCTAATAAAGACACTTTTGAATACCCTGACTGGCAGCAGCTCTCCAGAGCTGTGGCATAGAGCATCTGCTTTGCCAGCAGAAGGTCCCAGGTACAATCTTTGGCATCTCCAGTTAGAAAGACCAGGCAGTAGGTGATGTGAAAGATCTCTGCCTGAGACCTGGGCTGAATCTGCACTGGGCTTTGATCCCAAGTTACCCTGAATTTAAAAAAAGTAATCTACATGTTATTCAATTTCCATTTTGATATTTAGCACTTTAGATTTTCCCTCTGCAACATCTGTGATTGATCCGCGGTGTCACTACCTTTCCTTCACGATATCCAGGAGTGGATATAAGTCGCTACATTTGAGAAAACCACTCCCAAAGCCCCAGGATTAAGGGTAGACCTCTGCTGTTTGCCAGATTAACTTCCTCCCCTGCAACTCCAATGCTGATGTAGCGAAGCAGTCTGTCACTGATTGGTCAGGGCATCAGTTCAAAGACTGCCTGGTTCCCAGTTGCCATTTGCTCCTAAGATTTATTTTTTCCCTCATTTTAAAGTGACTGTGCTCCGAGTCCACACTTCTATGTACCAAGATTTGCCTTTTGGATTGTCTTTCCTCCTTTCATTCTCTCCCCCCCCCCCACCTCGGTCACTCAGGAAAAGAAAAATAAACAAGCTGCCTTGTTCCATTCCCCCAACCCACCCGGTTGTTTTGGCTGTAGAGTCAGGAGACGAATGACAGGGAATAAATCCCTCTCCAGCCTTGTGATCCTTCATTGCCAGCTGGAGCTTCGTGACCACCGCTTCCCTCCCCCCTCTAAGCTTCCCCAACTAAGTGGGAGGGAAAGAGCAGCCACTACAATTAAGTGTAGAACGCAATCTGTTTCAATTTGGGGAAAACAAAGGTGGAAGACCTGGGGTCAAATCAATCTGAATTCAGCAGGATCAACAACAAGAAAAAAACCCTAAGTGCAGAACCAGCCCTGGAAAACTGACGCTGGTCTGAGTGGACAGTACTGATTTTAATGGACCAGTGATACAATCCGGTTTCATGTGTGTCTTTCACCTCACCTATTACATGATGCTTTTAACTGGCAAAGGCAGGAGTTAAACCTGGGACTTCAGGCATGTCAAGCTGATGCTATACCACAGAGTCAGGGCCATGTGTTTGTAGATGATGGAAGTCTTTTTTTTATTTTTATGGTCTGCTTTGAAGTCACAGCTGACGTTTGGCATCTCCATCGGGGTTGAAGGCAAGAGACATTCAGTGGTGGTTTGCCATTGTCTGCCTTTAGGTAGCCTGCCTTTAGGTGGGCTCCTATATAGGAATTAACCAGGGCTGACCCTGCTTAGTTTATGAGATGGGTCAAGACTGGGCTAGCCAGGTCATGGCAAGGAAGTCTGCAGATAATGGTTTACAGTGAATTCACATACATCCTGCACGTACATGTGTCCTTCTGCTTGTAAGAAAGAGCCAGCATGGATTCACTTTGCAGTTGAAATAAGGGACCAGAACCTGGATAAATGGGGGGGGGGGTCGTCTGTATTACACTTGAGCTCTACATGCATTGAGCGTAACTTGAGAATTACCCAATGCACTTTTTTAAAAAATCAAGTGTACACACTACATGGATTGCACTGTAACTTTTGAATAGATCTCCCTGTTTTGAGGTCTTTAGGTCTACTGTATGTATCTCCTGAGAGAGGGCGGAATAAGAGTTTAAAAAATAAATTATATTTTCAAAGCTACCTCTCTAACTATGAGGATTAGAAACCTGGAGAGAAGTTAGCAACCCAAAATCCTAAGGCTGCATGAAAATGGCTCTGCTTGTGATGCCATATGTTGATCATTGCAAAATTAAGCAGAAGTTAATAAGAAAGCATACCTGAAGGATGCCTTAATGGTCACTTGGCATGCTGATGTATCTGTTAACCTTTTTTAGCAAGCCGATCTCACTTCAAGCTCTCATTTATTTAACATAGTGAAGGACTACATCAAAAGATAAAAGAAAACCAAATGTCGTTTGCTAGGTCAATGACCTTCAAGTGCCTTTCTTTTATTCCAAGACACTGCACGAAAATAGTAAATGAATGAAGTTCCTAGTTTCTTTCTAGATTTTTTTTTTTTGCCATCAAGTCACAACCAACGTATGGCAATCCTGTAGGGTTTTCAAGGCAAGAGATGTTCAGAGACAGTTTGTCATTGCCCACCTCTGTGTAGTGACTCTGGTATTCCTTGATGTCCTCCCATCCATGCTTAGGTTCTGAGATCTAACTAGATTAGGCTATCATGGACTATCAATGAAAAGTTGCTCTAAGGTGACTTTTGGTGGCTTTGGCTCAGCATTTATGTGGTAGAATTATACTGTGAGAAGTCTCTACTTGAAGGGAGATTGCAAGCTACCACATTTTTAAAGAAGCTAATTTCTAATGTTTTCTAGCATGCGGTAACTGGCGAGATCATCGGCACAATGCATCTATGGAAGGGAAAAGGACACCTTGGGGTGATGCTTCCTCCTTAAAAAGGGTGGTGGGAATAGACCTTACCAAGGAGAGGACTAGGAGTGACCCATGATGGTCAGCAAAGGAAGATGGTTGAAACACTGAATCTTTATTTACATCAAGGGTATATGTTGTCACTGGTCCCTCTAGTTCAAAGTTCTCTAATCTGACTGGCAACAGCTCTCCAGAGTCTCAGGGATCTGAGCCACAGCTGTTCCACATGGAAGGAACCTCGCCTACTCATAAAGAATGTCCGAAAGAGGTTCTAAGCTTCTCTGACTGCCGAAAGGACAAATAAGTGGGCTCTAGATCAAATCAAGCTTGAACTCTCCCTAGAAGCTAAAATGACTAAACTGAGGCTATTGTACTTCGGTCACGTCATGAGAAGACAATTGCTGGAAAAGACAATAATGCTGGAAAAAGCGGATGGCATCAGGAAAAGAGGACGAGCCAAGATGAGATGGATTGACAGAATCAAGGAAGCCATAGCCCCCAGTTTGCAGGACCTGAGCAGAGCTGCTGAGGACAGGACAGTTTGTAGGCTGCCAATTCATAACGTCACCGTAAATCAAAAGTGACTTGACAGCACTTAACATACAGAGTCCATATTTAATATCCTTCTACACACAACCCTCCCCCGCCCACCTGCAAACATACATTGCTATGGAAGTGCAGCACTGACGGCCAAGTGTCTTCCAGAGAATATACGGGTGTGCCTGGTAGGAAAGACCTGATTGTGAGGTCTTTCTCTGGCCTTTAAGCCAGAAACCAAATCTGGGAATTTATGCATCAAGCTGTCTCCCTACATTGGGACTTTCTGCTCTACTTCTGAACACTGTCCTATTTTGCTATTTCTGGCCTTTCCATTCAGAAACCCATGCCATAACAGACCTTAGGAGGGTGTGTGACTCAGCTCCTTCCTTCTTGCATTTAAAAACTGGAGTTATTCACTGGGGAAAGGCTAGGTGGAGGTGACCACAAACCTCCCTAGACTGTAAAGGACAGCTGAAGTTGTAACTGCCAAAAACGACACATCAGACTCTGAACTGTTGATATGAATGGAGCTCATCTCATTGGCGCTAGCCTGGGGTCTTTGCCCTTCGCTTCAGATGCAAGAAATACACGCAGCTTGCCAGCAGGCGGAGGGTGTCGAAGTATTGTAATATTTGCCAGCCAGGACTGTGTTATGCAGTGTAATTTATTACCACAATGGACCTAATCACTTGTCCCTGTAAATTATTTTGTAAATTGTATTGATTATTTATAATTGCAAAATTGAACATGAATAACATTAATTACAGTAACGGTTGCCTCAACGGCACCAGCAGTTTCTGTATGTAGGAATAGTTTGAGGGAGGTGTTTGTGCCGCAGCATTCCCTCACGCCAAAAAGTCTAGTGCGGCGCGTTAATTTTTGTCAAGTACTGGCTTCCAACGGAAACAGAGCTGTATTTCTTTATTAGTATTTTTAAAAATACAAAAAAATGTTTTCTAATCTTTCTCAGCCGAGTGTCTTATTTTTCCGAAGAAAAAGCAAGCCGTATTAAAGTTTGGAATGTACCTAGCTAGGTTTGTTGGCAGTAGGGAAATACGTGGAAATTTTAGGGCAGGAGCCTGGAGAGGGCGGGGCTTAGAGAGGGGAGGGGACTCAGCAGGGTACCATGCTATAAGGTCCGCCTTCCAAAGCAGCCATTTTCTCCAGGGGAACTGATCTCTGTCACCTGGAGATTATCTGAAAACCCGGGGACAGGATCTAGATTGAGATATTCCAAGAGAGGAGAGGGCGAAGTTGGGGAAGGACCTCAACAGGGTAAAATACCATACAGTCCACTCTCCAAAGCAGCCATTTTCTCCAGGATCTGTTGTCTGGAGATCAATTGTAATAATGAGAGGTGGTTGGCAAGTTATATCTTTCACTCCCCAGTAGGGTGCCTTGGACCAGTAGCCGAGGTCTCCATGCACCAGAAGGCACCCTCAAAAGCAGCATTAAATCATGAGCCATCCAGCTGTCTCCCTGCATTGGGACTTTCTGTCACTTTCAGACCTATAGGACTGAAGCTACTTCACACATCCATAATCATTATGAGTGAGAAGGAGTCAGACCTAGATTAATGCACTTTTATCGATCATCAACCTAACTGTAATGTAATGGAGGGTATTCCCAGTCAGGAAAAATTCACCAGGTATTTCTTACATTTTTATTTTATCCTTTTGACAAAAAGTTCAAGATGGCATTCATGGTTCTCTTTTCCACTCACAAACCCTCATCCAAACTTTGTGGAGTTGTTTAAACAATGAGAGGATGACTGGTCCAAGATCCTCAAGTGAGATTCATGGCTTGGCAGGTATTTGAACAACACAGATCTGTCCAGTTATTGTCCAGAACTCTCCCCATAACACCAGCTCCAGGTTAGGAAATATCTGGTGGTTTCAAGGGTGAAGCATGAAGAAGGCAGAGTTTGCAGAGGGAAGGAACTTCAATGAGGAATAGTCAGGAGATTTCCAGGCAGCACCTGGAGGTTGGCAATCCCAGACAGGGGGGTCAACCCTCCATTTATGTTTTGGGGAAAGCCAAGGATTCTTATTGCCCACCATGGATTTACAATTTGTTTTGTTAAAGACCAATGCAACTCAGGATTCTTCTTTGAAAGAAGGAAGCCTAAAGGGAGGGAGAGAAAGAGGAGCAGGATGAGAGCGAAGGAACAAACTTTTATTGGAGGGCAGGTTTGTTGATAGCCAGAGGCTGCTGGAAGAAATATAACTATTAGTATTCAAAGAATCCAACTAAGGGGCCTCCTGGCCTCCCGTTTCCTGTTGCCACTCAAGAGGATGATGGAGAAAAAGGGTGTGTGCAGTTCCTCTGGTGAATCCAGGTGATGTTATCACATCAGAGTAACACATTGGCTTCCCCCAGACTCTATAGACTTCACTGTAACCTATGAACAGGGCTTCCGGTTCATAATTCTTAGCTTCCACTCTACAACAGCCCTAGTGTGTCGCAGCATACTGATTTCCCCACAAAGTGTTTTGCTTGCATGAAAATTGGTATCCTGAAAAGAATGGAAGGGTACTCCCCATGTTCCACCTTGCTAAATCCCAGTGCAGAACTGGAAAGTGTGTGGTGCAATGTTCGTGTGAGGGTAAGCAGATTTGGGTCTGATCCGTGCCTGGATGAAGGAGTCACAGAAATATCACATGCACTGCACTGTGTATCTCAGAAGAAATGTCAACAGTAATATTCTTCTCCAGCTACACAGCAGGGCCAGAATATGTTCCTTGGCAATGCTGACACAAGTCAACAAGGAAATGCAGGAAATGCAGGTGGCAGCTACGAGCACAGACAGCTTCAGGAGGGGACTGGAAACACATATGGAGCAGTGGTCCATCAGTGGCTGTGAGCCACAAGGTGCAGGTGGAACACTATGAGCCATTCCGCATCCATGTAGCAAATTGTTTGCTGAACGAAAAATCGCCATTTTAAATAGTGGAATTCGGCGTAACGCATACCTGCCTTTGTAGTGGAATCCAGTTGCGTTTCTATCGTTTCCCACAGGGTTCCGGTCTCTGCAAAAATCGCTAGCCAGGAAGCGCTATTGCTAAGCTGTGTCCCGCCCCTGGCCGTCAAGCAGCCAATGGGCAGCCGTTATCATGCTCCCAAACAGCCCCTTTCCCTTTAAGGAAGGTTTAAAAAAAAAAAAAAACACCCGTTGCAACGAATATGCATTGATTCGTTGCAAGGGAGAGGCCCATCCAGCTAGCAGGTGGTGTTTGAGCTGCCGTTTCATCGTTGCCACGCTCCTTCCAAGTGAAAAAAAAAATCCCCCCCCCCTCACGGGCGCGATTTTCGGCCGAAAACAGTGTGAAAAATAAAGTGAAAATAAACCAGCAAACGGGCCTCTGCGATGCTTGTGCTTGGTCACTTTAAACAGAGGGGCTGCAGCCAGGGAAGCCTCGCTGGATAAACGAAGGCTCGCTGGTGCGTTAATCTCCGCTCGCTCGGAGAAAACAAAATGGCGATCGCTTCACCGGAAGATCAGAGGAGAGAGCCAGGGGGAGGGACTTTGCAGAAATCACAACAATGGTAATGCACAGAACTTTCCCGCTAGTGTTGCAGATTGGTTGCAGGAGTGTATCGCTTTCCGGAAGGTGAATCCACTTTTTGGGATTTCCCTGAAAGCGCTACAACGAAGCGCTTTTTGCAGATCGGTTTCAGGAGTGTTGCAGATTGTCAACGAAGTTGTGCATAATGGCAAAACTGTAGCGATTTCAATTAGTAACCATTGTGCTATTTTGGACGAATGCGGAATGGCCCTATGTCTTGGGCAAGGATATCTCTGTATTCTTGGTTCTTGGGGGCAACAGGGGGAGGGCTTCTGGTCCTCCTGATGGCTCCTGGGTTTGGGCCACTGTGGGGCACAGAGCATGTCGGACTGGATGGGCCATTGGCCTTAATCCAACATGGCTTCTTTTAGGTTCTTGCAGTCACTAGAGTTGGGTCGCTGGGTGTGCCACTCTGCCCGGAGCACCAGTTTGCCCATCCTGGAAACGGAGCAGCCCCACCAACAAAGAGAGGCCGGCTCCAGGCTTGCAAACCGAAGGCATTTTCCCTCTGTGGGAATCTGATCAGCAAAGTGGGTGAAGCCAGAGGCAGGCTAGGGCTACCGATGCACAAAACAAAGATAAAGTGAAAGTTAATTTGTTACTGGTTGTAAAAGTGAAGAAAGACGTGGAAGATTAGGAAAGACCATAAACCGTTCCACCCACCCCCACACAGACTGATCACAAGACCCTTGCGGCAGTCGGGCATGTCCAAACATGTGAATCAGAAGGGTGCGGATATAGGACAGGATTCAGGGTGCGTTTGCACCAGCCCATTCTCACTCTGCCGCTGGCCCTGAAGCTCCCACCATATCGACTTAGCACAGGAGTGACTACCAATAATTTGGTTCTGTATTTCTGCCGAAAGAGCCTGTCATAGGCTTTTTGATGTTATATTTTTCATTCTGCTCTTCCTCTCAAGACCTCTGGGCAGTTTACAAGGGTCTCTCCGCAGAACAACTCAGTGAGGTTGGTCAGGATGAAGTAAAGCGGCTGGCCCCAGCAAGAATCTGAACCCAGATCTCCCAGTCTCTATCACTCTAAGCACAACATCACCCTGTGTATATTTAACTGGTGTTTCCTTGGGGATGCTTGTAAGGGAGAATGGGGTAGGATTTTGGAGCTTCAGGTTCCCCTGGGCCTAACTTCTTGTTCCTTCCTTTGGAAACACAAGGATGTCATTATTCTCAGCAGGACACAAAGGATAAGTATGTCAATCCACCATGAAAGCACATTTGAACACAGGATCCAATCCTGTAATCCGGGGGTAGTCAACCTGTGGTCCTCCAGATGTCCATGGACTACAGTTCCCATGAGCCCCTGCCGGCAAATGCTAGCAGGGTCTCATGGGAATTGTAGTCCATGGACATCTGGAGGACCACAGGTTGACTACCCCTGCTGTAATTGATCAAGGAGTAAACAGATCTGAAGAAGCGAGTGGTGACTCACAAAAGCTCATACCCTGCCACAAATTGTGTTACTCTTTAAGGTGCTGATGGATTCTTGCTTTTTTCTATTACAACCCAATAAATATTAAACACCTAAAAAGAAACCCTTTTTTTTTTTTTTTTTTTGGAAGACAGAAATCTCAGAGTCTTAAAAATGCTTTATTTCCCCTGGTTTGTGCCTCTGGTGTTCCAGGGACACACCTTACTGTAGCACGCATAGTATTTAATTTTTCTATGTAAACCTTCAAGAGAGCCAAAATGTTTTCAGAACTTCTCCCCCACCCCACCCCACCCCACCGGAATGCTGATATCTCCCATGGAAAATGATACCATTGAGTGCGTTTTATAGTCCTGTATATTATACTTGACAAAAGCAGCTATTATACTGCTATAAAACACACACACTTATCCCAAGGCCTGATAGCCATAAAAGAGAGAAGCCGTGGGGACCAACTGGGGACATAGCTGTGCTGAGACGGGCGTTTCTGTGCGGCAGCCTGATTGGTTCCTTCCAGGTTGAACGCCTTTCCTTTTTGGAGAACTCACCTTGGAGATACGCATGTGCCCGTCTCATATAAAAGAAGGTCTCGTCCCCACTGAACAACAACAGAAGAAGTCAGGCAATGCACGTAACTTTACAGGCTCCTCCGTTTTTAAATGGGAGAGTGCAACCCCTTCAACAGTGACCATGCCTACTAGAAATGAAAATGGCAACTCAGGCCAATAAAACCACAGCTCAGGATTCCCAGTCTTGACCACGGTACAATGACACAATGCCGGCACCTTCATGCCTAGGTCGTTCAACTCGCAAAGTAAACCTCTACCCACCCTTCAGGCTTGAAATGGATTTAGGCGAGACATAAAAACCTGCTCTTCTTCCCTTTCTGTGTTAAAAAGATACGTGTATGTCAGTTGCTAGATTGTGGAATATGGCAGTGGGGTGGAGCCAAAATGTGACTGAATACACCAATGGAAGAAATGAGATGCGGGAGAGGAAGGACCAAGAGGACACTGAGGTTTGTTGCGAAGTCTTAATCCTGAGGACATGTTTGTGGTGGGGGGATTCATTCTTGTGAAGTTTAGGTTAGGAGGCCATGCCTGCAAGCAAAGTAATGCCTGCAACAAGGCTTGAGAGAAATTTAGGGCTGCCAATCCCAGATGGGGGAATTCCTGGAGATTTGGAGGTGGAGCCTGGGGAAGGCAGGGTTGGAGGAGGGACAGGAACTCAGTGGGATGTAATACAATAGCGTCCACTTTCTAAAGGACCTGCTTCCTCCAGGGGAACCCATCTCTGCAGTCTGGAGTTCAGCTGGTCATTTCAGGAGATCTCCAAGCCCAGCCTCGAGGCCAGCAATCATTCTTACCTAGGATCCTTGCCAGTCATTGATGACATGATGGGTTGCTTTTTCTGTGACAACCAGTGATGCTCTTATTTCCTTCGGGCCTGTCTTGTCGTGGGCTATTTCTGGGTACCATTCTGGTTTTGTCCACCTTCTCTTTTCTCCCATTAGATGGAGACTGTAATCTCCAAGAATGCCTGGTATAAATCCTTCGTGTGAAATTCCCAGTAGAACTAATTCAGTTGTAATGTATGATTAGAGGAACTGGTTTTTGTACCCCACTTTTAACTAGCCAAAGGAGTCTCAAAGCAGCTTAGGACACCCTGTGAGGTAGGTGGGGCTGAGAGAGCTCTGAAAGAGCTGGCCCAAGGTCACCCAGCTGGCTGCATCTGGAGGAGGAGTGGGCAATCAAACCCAATTCCCCAGATTTGAGGTTGCCGCTCTTAACCACCATCCCAAGTGGGCTCAAGTTATGGATTGTTTGGTAGATTTAGACTAGTAACTAAAAGCATGGAAGGAAGCATGTGGCTCAATGGATGCAGATCAGAAGGTTTCTGGTAAGTGATAGAGTTTATGTGTGTAGTGGATTGCGGTGTCCAGAAAAGGTATCTGTTGCATGGGCTCCTAGACTGTGTCCATATAGAGTTGTTCCTGAATATCTGTGGGTAGTTCTTTAACAATCCTTTCTAAAACTTGTTAATAATCCTTGCAAACAGTCTCACAGTCTTTGTGAACAGAAATAATTTTGGATAGTTCCAATTGTGGCCAGGAACGCCAAGCTTAACAGGGACATCCTAAACAGAGTTACACCTTTCTATATTTCCAGAAGTCAATGGGTTTAGGAAAGTCCAACTCTGTTTACAATGACAGTGCTAGACATCCAGGGTGGTGGTGGTGGTGGTGGGAATAAACCATGGATGAATGAACGTCAAGCACACCAAGTCTAGAAGGAATCCTCTTCTGCCCAAACCGAGGGATCGGAATCTTACCTGGGCCCCTTCAGCCTGTACAATCCATGCCAATTATCTTTATGGCTTGACTGTTCTGTTTGTTCAGTGTAACGATCAAATATCGTCTCCAAGCTTTTGCCACTCCTTGAATGATGAAGTTGTGTCCTGTTTTCTGCCCAATTCAAGTCAACTACTTTTCCTGGGACTGTAAAAATTTTTTTATCGCTAATGAGAGCCTTTAATGGTTTAAAACACACATGGCATTCCCAGGCTGAGAATCTGAGAGAAGTTAGACCATTAAATGGATGCTATTAAGTATTAACCGACTCCAACTGCCTTTCATTCATAACACAATTCATCCATAAGGGCCATAACCAAAAATTTGAGGCACAAGAAAGCTCACGCCTTGACTAAATCTTGGTTGGTTTTAAAGATGCCATTGGACTCAAATTTCGTAGAACCAAAAACCGTGAGCAATTTTTTATACTGGCCCAAAAGAAGAACAGGAATGGGGAAGCTTTTAGAATGTACATCCTTCAGAGTTAGATCTGTCATGGTGTTTTAATACGCCTTTCCGTCGAAATAAACAACATTTGCCCTATTGTGAATCTGAGTTTGAACTTGAAGTAATGTTAGCTGCTGTCTTTGGCTGTGCATGGCAAACAGAGACCTGTTTTTCTTGCCCATAACCTGTAACAGCAGCACAGTTGGAGCCATAGAAGAGCCTCTGGCTCAGAATTTCCTGCTTGAGGAAGATTTGGGTTAGTTCTCCCAGTGTGATTGGCGTACAGCAAAAAAGTTAGGGCTGATCCTGCGTTGAGCAGGGGGTTGGACTAGATGGCCTGTATGGCCCCTTCCAACTCTATGATTCTATGATTCTTTATAAAGAAAGTCGAGAACTGCAGGTGGAAACAAGCACAGTTGAAACCTTTCATCGTGACATCCAATTTTCTTCTTTAAAAGCTGCAAGTACTTTTTATTTAAGAGTGCATATAAATTGCCACTGCCTCAACACTATCCCACCTTATTCACGTATTGGTCAGGTGAGAGTTGGGCATGTGCTGTGAACTGAAGTTGGGATCACAGACGCAGTGGTGGCCCCTCCCCCGGAGAGTGATGTTTTTGGCCAGCCACCTTGAACAAACCCCATCCACAAGCCTTTGGGCAAGGCAGTCCCGGTTTATAGATCTGACCTTTTATGGCCTACTGCTGGAGCATCGCGGACCAAAATCCAGAGCGTGCAAAAACCTCTGGCAAAGCAATCCACAATTGCAGACAGGGCTAAACCATTCTGCAGTCAAAATAGCTGCAAACACACACATCTTAAATGCTTCTCCTCGTTCTGCCAATCTCTCTCTCTCTCACACAATGAGATATTTGCATTACTGTTTGCATTCTTCTCAGAGCGGTCAGCATTTGTCTGTTTGCTTACTTTCTTTCTGCAGAAGCTGGGCCAGGCCTATGGGAAGGGATCTACAGAGGGCATTTCATGGTGACATGTGATGATTTTGTCGATTTTTACCAAAGCTTTCTTGATGTTTGTAAACCTCCACCACTGGAAAGACAGTAGAGGGGATTTCCTTTTAACAAAATAGTTCAATCAAGCAGAAGAAATTGAAGAATTTGACATTTCCCCAGCAGTTCATAGCGAGGGTTAGATTATAGGTTTGGCAACATACTGTGAAGCAGAGGATTTTAAACTGTAATGAGACACAAAATGGATGCATTTTTGGCGCTTCGCGTTAGCATCAACATGTGTATTTGTGCATGTGGGGTGTGTGGGTGCATGGGTCATGATGTCACTTTCCCGAAACTGCTTGCTGAAGCTTCGATGTTCGTTTTGGCAAATACTGCCTGGCCTCAAATATTTAGTGTCAAATAAGCAACATTTTAGAGGACACATAAACCTTTCTTCACAAAGTATGTCATCTTTAAATTACGCATCAGACTCAGCACCTCCGTCGTAAGGACTAATGAAGCTTTCAGATGGAACTGAAAACTACCCAAAGGCCCTAGTTACCTGGGCTCTCACTTTTGAAAAGAGGGGATGTTAATATAGTAGGACTTATTAGGTAGGATCCAGCCAGGTTTTTTTGATCGGCCTCACCCAATTCCCCTCCTTCCTACAGCCGCCATACTATATGGGGGTCCCAGGGCTCCCAGCATAGTTTTTTGGTAGTTAAAGGGTACAGGGCTGGCAGCCCTAAACGTGAGGCTGTACATTACACAGAACCTTCATGAATGGGTTGTAGGTGTGTTCCTCACAGACCAGGGGCATCCGCCTGCTCTTGGGAGAGGCGTGTCCTACAGCTACCCTCCACCAATGGGAATGGTTTCCATTGGACAAGGATTGTTATTCAGGCACACAAGCCTCTAATGTCAGAAGAGAGGTCTTTGTGCTAGTAGAAAGCACCCCTGACAATGGAAGGGATTTGTGAGATCTAGCCTGTAAGGGACAGCCCTATAATCCTGGTGTGGTTTGAAGGTGACAGCGGGTATACTAATCTGTAACTTGGACAAAGCCTCTTTCCCAAGTCAGTGTACAAGTTTCCAAGCCCGGTTCATTTCAGTGGGGTTTGAGCCTCCTTGAACACAAGGACACACATGTAAAGTGGCCTTATACTGAAACAGAACTTTAGACTCTCAAGATCAGTATTGCTTACTTGGACTGACAGCAGCTCTCTCCTGGAGAACAAATCCTAGAATCCACAAGTTCAAAACAATGGCCACCCCCCCCCCCCCACCACCACCAAAGGCTGAATAGGGACATAAGATTCATGTCTCCCTGAGGCTGCTAATTTTCTGCCCCCAAGTATTTCCAGTTTGCTCTAATCAAGCTGAGCACAACGTGCATTGTATCCCAACATCCTGAGTTCCTTCTTTGCAAATACCTCTCCCACCTTCTGATTGGGTTATAACAGGGGTAGTCAACCTGTGATCCTCCAGGTGTCCATGGACTACCATTCCCATGAGCCCCTGCAAGTGTTTGCTGGCAGGGGCTCATGGGAATGGTAGTCCATGGACATCTGGAGGACCACAGGTTGACTACCCCTGGGTTATAAGCACTCAGATCTCCATTCTGACTTGCTTCTGACGCAGGAAGCATCGACTCTTGAAAGCTCACACCCCACAAATCTCATTGGTCTCTGAAGGGCTAATGGATTCGATCTAACTGTTCTTCTGTAGACCAACATGGCTCCCCTCTAAACCCCAAAATGCAGTTTGCTTGAATTACTTCCAAAAATGTTCTTGGAGCTTTTGAAAGACCTCTTTACCGATGGGATAAGATGCAATCGCTATGTGAACAACCGAAGAGTGTTCGAACATGTTTACAAAAGTATTTTGAGAAATTATAAAAACCTGAGCTGGGCTATAAAATGGGCCATTTTTTTCTCCCACCCTCTGAAGATGTCCAAAGCATCTGTCTGAGTCTGAAGGTGGTTAAAGAGAACCCAGCCAAACCCAATTCTAGCGTCTGTTTATTTAAAAGGCGGTGGCGCAGCTGCTACAAAGTCAGTGCCTGACTCTACCCTGGCGCTTTTGATTACTTTCTGCGGTCAGTCAATGAGCCTGGAACTGGAAAATGCTGCTGTCATGTTTTGGAAAAGTTTGGAATCCTTCCTGGTTTCCAGGACAGCGTCACAGGAGCACAAGGACACCGTCTCCTGCACCAATTGAAACAATATCATGACAGAGAAGGGTAGCCTGTCAATAGGCAATTAGCAAGAGGCCATCCCTTGTATGAGAAGCTGAAGGAAGTCTTCCAAAATGTCCTCCCCCCCCCCTTACTGTTCTCTTGTCACAGAGAAACATAAATGTGAAAATAAGATAGGGTTGGAGGAATCTGTACAGGGAAGGAGGCAACCAGTGAAAATGGCCTTCTGTCTTCTGTTGGCAGAAGTGCCATTTGGCTTACTTAAGGGATGGGTTAGATCCAAGCCCCTAAGGCTGCCTTCCTATATCCAAAATCTAGAGTTGCAGATTTTGACACTGGAAATTCCTGGAGATTTGGAGGTATCTCAGCAGGGATGTGATACCACTCTAGGAATTCTGCTTCCCTTACGCTCTATTGTATACCATAGAATTCACACACACACTTCCTCCAAGGAAACTGGTGTCTGTGGTCTGGAGAGATGTAGTCATTCTGGGAGAATTTCCCAGATCCCGCTGCAAGTTGAGCACCCATACTGTAATCAATTGTCTTTAGTCTGTATTTTATTTTTACAATGGCTAAGGTGGACAAACCCCATTCATAGGGGTCCGCCATATTTACAGGGAGCTGCCCTTGACAACCGTTTAGAAGTTTCGGGGAATACAGAAGGCTGCTTGGTGAAAACAGGCATTTTAGATCCTGGTGGCTGACAGGTTGTGAGTGCATGAGGCTCCCTCTGCTGACTGCAAGCTTGAACTGCACTTTTTACCATCTCATCTTTTTTCTTCCTAAGCAGCTTGCCTAGGAGGACTATTTTTAAAGCTATTGTCACAAACAAACAAACAGATTAGACCATTGCAAGTATTTGTGTTTGACTCCAGATAGGAAATCAGGACCCCCCCCCCACCCCCTGGGGGTAGTGTAGCCAGGAGAGCCTACAATTGTGGGGCGGTCTGGCAGCCAGGCAAGAGATGCTCTGAGGTGGTTTGTAATTGCCTTTCTCTGCATCAGGACCCTAGTTTTCCTTGGAGGTCTCCCATCTAAATACTAACCAAGACTGACCTTGCTTAACTTCTGAGATGAGATCAGGTGTGCCTGGGCTATCCACACTCTCATATCTGGTTATGCAGCTGGAAGTGGAAATGCAACATAGTGCAATACAATTTCACAAGCTCTCCTCTCCCCAGTGTCTGCCCAATTGCTAGCATTGGGCTGGCAAACCTACTTGTTTCCCAGCAGGATTCGTTACCTGAAATGTTGAGAATATACATTGAATGGACAAGCAAAGACCACCTTTCCAACCCAGGTGTCCCCCACATCTGATGCCGAACCATTAACAAGCGCCCTTTGGGTGTGATCTGTCAACCAGTTCTTGATCCACCTAAGAGTAATAGGATCTATACCGCATTTTACCAACTTTGCAATAAGAATATAATGTGGAACCTTATCAAATGCTTTGCTGAAATCAAGGTAAACTATGTCCGCAGCACTCCCCTGATCTAGCAAGGTAGTAACTTTCTAAAAAAAAAAAAAAAAGTGCCATATGATAATAATGACCAGATGTGAAGTGTCACTGCATTGTGTGACCCTCTAGGAGTTTCCCCAAAACTCTGTGGTAAAAATCCTTATCAATTGTTCCTCTTAATATTTCTGAAACAGCCCTGGAGGTGGAGAGTGTCCTGGCTGTCCGAGATAGAATAGGGCCAATCAGGGTGTGGCCAGCAAAGCTGGCTGCACCCTGATTGGCTCTCCCTCTCCAGCTCCTGCCCTCCTTCTCTGGACACTAGCCACCTTACTCTCAAATGCCTGAGAGAGAGACACAGAGACACAGAGAGCCCTGCCAAATTGCAAATGACCCCTGATTACCTGCTATGGCTCCTGCTGAGAGAGAGAGAGAGAGAGAGAGATCTGTGCCTGCTGGTGTCCCCTGGGTCCTAGTGCCCATTTTATTCCTGGTTGCAATGGGCTTTCTTGCTAGTATTAGGATAAGGGAAATCCCTAGAGAATCAGGTTCTGAAACAGAGGTGGTGTCATTTCTCAGTCCCCATTACCTCTGCTTCATTGAATACTGGCAGGTAGATGGGAGTGCTGCTTTGAGCTTCCCCATTGGCACATTGGCAACCCTAGGAACACGCTCTTGGGAGTTAAGTCAAGTAGATCAGAGCATTATTGCTGGCTCCCAGTTGCAGTCCATAGAACACCTTGCCATGTGTCGTTCATGGAAGCCTGCTCTCTCATTGGCTGCTGGAACAGAATTTTGGAGTTATTTGTTTTTCAAAAGGAAAAGAGGTAGTTGGACAGTTGGAAGAAAGAAAACAGCACAAAGGTTAAGAGGTACTTGTTTAGTTTGGTTTGTTTTAAGATATAATGTCAAAAAGGAAAATTAAAATGGGATTAACAGGGCAATCTTGTGCTAAATTGATTGATTAAAAAAAAAAAAAAGATTAGACTGGAGTAACTAAATGAGATCTGAGTAGTTTCAGGGGGCAAATGTCATCCAGGAATTCAATAGGTGGATCTGGCATGAAAGGTTTTTAAAAACTAAGTTTTCTCCTCCTTGACCAGCTTCTGTGTTTATCTGGTTAGACGGCATGAATACTTCAAAACACTGCAATCAGTAGCAGCCTCTTCCTTTGTTTGACTGTATTGGAGTTGTAAATCTTATTCTGGATAATTCACATGTTAACAATGTCAGTCTGTAGCGGAAGAATAATTCTGCTGGTATGATTTAATTTTCAAGGTGCCAATGGACTCATGTTTTGATATTCTGTGTGGCCTCTCAGCCTCATTTCCCCTTCTACAATAGATTTTAAAAAAAAAGACATTTCTCACTGAGTCTCAAGGCAGATGACAGACTGTAAATCAATGCGATCAATAGATTAGGATATCTAATAACCATGGAATCAAGCTAGAAATACAAAATACACTCACCTGTCAGACTTATGGCTGAGACCATGGCAGACCAAAATTAGACAGAACTCCCTCCTGAACCCCCCCCCCCTTCTCTCCCATTTCCAGTCTGGGTTGCTAGCAAAGGTTAGGTGGGTGAAGGAGACACATTATTGTTGTTTTAGGTTCATTTTTCTATAGTACGACGACTTTTCTATCTTAAGATTTTCAAATTGGTTTTAAACGAGGTTTTATTATTGTATTTTGTTACTGTAAACTAAACTGCCTTGAACCTGTTCACGAGGAGGAGTGTTATAAAAATCTAATAAATACATCATTTTGCCCCACACATCTTATTTTAGGCACAGACCGCCATGAAGACTCAAATTTCGTAGAACCAAAAACCGTGAGCAATTTTTTATACTGCCCCCCCCCCCCCCTTATGAAGCGTCAAAATCCCCTTCCTCGGCTGTTTCGGGTTTTCACAGAAAAAAGCCACATTGTGACCGGACGAAATGCGCATGCGCGCGAAAAGTTACCCCTAGACTTAAATTTCGTCGGCCTCAATAGTCCCACGGGACTCAAACAAACTCTGCTCTGCTGCCCCCCCCCCCCCCCATGAAGAACTCAACGCACTGCGATTGGGAACCGGAATCCTAAATTAGCTAGGCAGCCATTTCCACAGACCTCTATCCCTACGTCGTGCGCATGCTCATTTGGCTACAGACGGAAAGCAACAACCTCCCTCTCCTGCGCGCGCTCTCTGACTCTCTAGGCGCTCCATGTCTATGGTTTGAATCCAGACAGGCGCCTTATTTCACCCGAGTGTTTCCGGATCACGGTGGGTTTCCTTCCTGGAAGTGGCGGTTTCTGCCTTGACACTTGGGGACGGGGAGGGAGCGGCATTCGCTTCACCGCAGGCACGTTGGGGAAAGAAGACGGAGGCTGCGGGCGGCTTTCCGCGGCGCATCCAGACGACACCTGGAAGAAGCCCGAGCTGGTACATCTCGTGTGACTCCGATCGCACCCACTTTGGTCTCTCTCCCGCCCGCAATTCTTGGGGCTTTTGTAAAGCTCACTTCAGAGGGGCTTTTACTTTGTGTTAGGGGTGATCTGCGTGGCCGAAAGCTCTTCTCTCCCCCCTCCCCTCTTCTTTGCTTTGAGGGACTCTGCTTTACTTTGAAGTGTCTGTATGCCTTTGGGAATATTTGCGCTGTAAAACGGTTTAATGCAGTGGTGGCCAAACTGTGGCTCTCCAGGCGTCTATAGACTACTATTCCCATGAGTCCCTGCTAGGGGCTGATGGGAATGGTAGTCTATGGATGCCTGGAGAGCCACAGTTTGGCCACCCCTGGTGTAATGTATTTTTACCCTGGCAGCACACTTGACATTTGAAATTCACCCAGTGCAGCCGCTGTAAGTCAGGCCATTGGCCTCTTGGTCAGTATTGTTTGTTCTAATGGGCCATGGCTTTCCAAAGTCTCAGGCTGAGGACGCCCACATCATCTAACTCGTTCAACTAGAAACAGGGCATTGTTCTGTTAAGGCTGGTACTTTGACTGGCAGCTATTGTCAAGGCTGTCAGGTAGAGATCTTTTAAGGGAAGATGTTGAGCATTGAACCAGGGGCTTCTCACACAGTGGGTTCTCAGCCACTGAGCTGTGATCCTGCCCTCTTTGCAGAAATGCAGGCAGAAGTATGTCGGAGAGAGAGGGAGGAGAAGGGGAGGATTTGCCTGCCTCAGAAAGGAATCTTACATGTGCATTGTAAATTACTTGAGATTGTGTCATAATGAGTGAAGTAATTATGTTGGAATAAATTGGTGGCTCTTGTGTATAGAACATGACTTCATTTTGACTCATTGCTGATTAATGGATCTTCCTTTAAAGTGGTTGTTATGTCCAAATTGAACTACTTATTATGTGCGGTGTGCTTTTTGAACTTGCGAAACTTCTCTGTAAGACTCTGTGGGCGTTTGTTCTTCTGGTTCTAGATACTAAGCATTGCTGGTTGTTTGCAGCATTGTTTATGTGTACATATATAATTGTTCTGTCTTGCTTTTCAGACTTCCCCGCTAACCAATGTCCGGAAATGGTGACAGCACAATTACAAGTCCCTCAGAGGGATCTATGCCTACTGTTGAAGTTCTGCCCGAGCAGCCGAATTATGTGTGTACACTGTCCACTGAGCTTATTGCCAAGGCACGTGAAGAACTGCAGGAAAAACCAGAGTGGCGACTTCGAGATGTGCAAGCTCTCAGAGACATGGTGTGCAAAGATTATCCTAACCTTGGGACACGTCTAGATGATGCTTTTTTGCTACGGTTCCTTAGAGCCAGGAAATTTGATTATGATCGAGCGCTTCAGCTTCTTGTGAACTACCATTGCTGTAGGCGCAGCTGGCCTGAAGTCTTTACTAACCTGAGACCGTCTGCTATAAAGCCTGTGTTAGAATCTGGGTTTGTCACTGTGCTTCCTCACTTAGACTCTGAAGGACGTCATGTAGTCTGCATTCGCCCAGGTATTTTTTTGTGACACTGGTTAATTATTTAGGAGAATGGCAGTCATTGATCGTTTGTTTGCTTGTTACCAAAGTCTGCTTCTGTCCTCTAGCTTGCACTCTTGAAGTGAGTGTTTTTTGTTTCATTTTCCTTTGTACAGTACTAAAAATTCTGCTGTTCGAGTAAACAGTCATTTGGGATCATGATAGCAATAATCTAGAGATAATATTGATTTTTTTTAAATTTCAATTTAGAAGGAGCCAGTCCAGAAAAAAAAATTGTATCAATGTTACGTTCCCCTTAACTAGGTGGAACACCTGTTTTTATTATTCTTATTGCCATGTTTTCTGAAAACTTTTTTTGCAGAAAAATACATTGGGTATTGAAAATACTTCAAGATATGTGTTATATGTTGCCATATGCTATAAGAATTGCACACATGTGTGCAAGCACACTTGAGCAGGATCACAGGAACCAGCTTGGTATAGTGATGAGGAGTGCTGACGTCTAATCTGGCGAGCCAGGTTTGACTCCCCGCTTCCCCACATGCAGCCAGCTGGGTGACCTTGCCACAGCATTGATAAAGCAGTAATATCAATGCTCTCTCAGCCTCACCTACCTCACAGAGTGCCTATTGTGGGGAGAGGAAAGGGAAGCTGCTTTGAGAGTCCTCCTGGTAGAGAAAAGCAGCATATAAGAATCAATTCTTCTTCTTGATCCCTGGCCCCAAGGAGATTAAACTGGCCTCAGCCAGGTCCAGGGCTTTTTCAGCCTTCACCCCAGCATGATGGAACACTCTGCTGAATTAGATCAGAGCCTTGTAAAACCTTAATTGGTTCCGCAGAGCTGTTCCACCCAGCCGATGGTTGATACCTGAAATAACATCTGAACCAGCTGGACTCCCTGCTGGATATCCAACAAACGATACTCCAACTAAAGACCTTCCCCCTACCTTTTCCCATGTGATGGAGAGAATGGACAAATCTAGTATCTAACTTCTTGTTTCTAATGTTTTAATAGTTTATTTTTTTAAAAAACATTTGTATTTTATTTTTACTAAATTAATTTTATCCTGTTGTAATCCACCCTGAGTCCATGGATAGAGGGCAGAAAACAAATGCAAATATAAATAAATATATATTTATATATGGACTCTGGGGAATAGACAGGAAGGCCTGGAGGATCATTGTCCATGGGGTCGTGATGGGTCGGACACGACTTTGCACCTAACAACAACAACAACATATTTATATTATCTGGCTAAAACTGAGATAATTTTAAATGAACCAAATTATGTATTGAGCTAAGATTGCGATCCAGAGGACTGCGAGACAGGATGCTGGACTAGATGGACCACTGGTGTGATCCAGCATGGCTGTTTTTAAGTTCTTAAACGGGCAAAGAGGTACCTGTCTTCAGGGATGGGATGTAAAATGGACCATAAAGGGTGAAGGAAAGGGGCTGTTTGGCTTTTATACAGAAAGTATTATACAAAAAAGATTCATTATTTTTTTATAGCCCATCATGGATCTCAAACAGCATAAAATAGAGTTTGCGGGAGATCTCGCATCTGAGCACTGACTAGACCTGATCCAAACATGATTAATTCAGCAGTGTTGCTTTACCTTATGCCTTGTGTCCACATCCTGGCACTTTACAGTGTCCAAGTTTAGAAGAGCTTGAAATTGCCTCCCATCCACCCCACCCAGTCAATGTATGACTTTTGTTTGGCTCTGAAAGATTAGGCAAAGGCAGTTATGGAAGCATAAATTAATGAATAAGCTGCCCCCCAGCTCAGGATCTTCTTCCTTTTTCCACCTGTGGCTTGCTTACAGAGGTGTAGGGTGCTTCAGTGCTCAAGTGTGGAATTTAATGAACCGCTACTGGGTGAGCTGTGTTCTTGGATGTAATCTTTCCCATCTTTCACCATCCATCATAGCATGTGGTACTCCCACTATCCTGAGCTCGGTGGTGATACTCTGCCCTCCTCCATTAAAAACCAGCACGGAAGGTGGCTTAAGTATGGGTCTGAAGTGAGAGGAGAATCAAGACATTATATTTGCCTTATCAGTAATTCCTTTGTCCACATGAATTCAATTTTATACCTTTTAAAGAAGATTGAACCGAATAATAATAAACCAGCACATTCATATACACCCTCTTAGATAATGCAGGCTAGCCTGATCTTGGAAGCTAAGCAACTATTTGGATGGGTGACCTCTAAGGAATATCAGGGTTGGGATGTGGAGACAGGCCAACGTCCTCTGAACCTCTCTTGCCTTGAAAACTCTACGAGATTACCATCAGCCACCACAGGTGTATGTCTATAAGCTTTGATCTTCACATTAAATGATAATCTTCAGTACAAATGAGGAACGTATCTTCCCTGAATTAACAGGCATTTCTCTTAAGCAAGAACTATGGTGAGGAAGGGCTGGTAGTTATAAAGAAAAACTAAGAATTGTAAGGCAAGTGGAACATGCTGTTGGTTCTCTCATTAGCCTGGCAACTTACTGTCCTTGTCTTATGTCCATAGACAGATGGACACCAAGTAACTACCCAATTACTGAGAATATTCGTGCCATTTACTTAACTCTGGAAAAGCTCATTCAGTCCGAAGAGACTCAGGTGAATGGAATTGTGATCCTTGCAGACTACAAAGGAGTCAGTTTATCTAAGGCCTCCCATTTTGGTCCCTTCATAGCCAAAAAGGTGATTGGAATTCTTCAGGTAAGGCCTGAAACAATATGCATGGGGGGAAGGGGGATGCAGTGGAAACTAAATTTGTCAGTTAAGGTGCTATAGATAAAGTGATGTAAAACCAGTCCTTTCCTAAAAAAAAAGCTAGTAGAACATTGCTCTGTGGGAGAGGGGCTTCATCTATTAGTGAAGGGCAGATCATTTCAAATATGTTTGGAGAAGCTGTCAGATGTTTAGACCGAGGGCATCTAAGACGAGGATGGTATGGGCAGGGGCACTCTTGATCGGCTGCATTTTGAACATGCTGGATGAGAGCAGTCACAGGGGCAAAGGGAGAACAAGCCGCCAGTTAGGGGATTACTCCCTCCCCTCCAAGTTTATTAGAAACTGGTCAAAACCTACACTGATCATATTGGAATAAAAGTCACAGAATAAAAGGGGGAAATGGCCAAACTGCAAAAATGACTCAGTATGCAATTAGCTGTCTGATATTTCTTGTCTCCAAAGTTAAGCTGGTCATTAGGGTACAGGTATTATGAACCCAAAATAACATTTTTACCTGTACAAAATTGACTTATTTGTGTACTGTGAGATAGAGGTTCTAGAGAGAGGGATGTGATTGTGTCCGTTGCCAAATAGATCAGGGGGGGGGGGGGATCTCTCATCTTGTTCTCAATGATTTCCAACAAAACAAGTTTCTAGACCTTACTCTTAAACATACAACTGATAATGTTAAAATAGGAACCTCATGCTCAAAGCATGGGATATTATTCTGTTTATTATATTTGGACTGCTGTGGTTTTCTTTTTGTCTGGTTGTATATAAAGAAAGATTATTTCACTTTATTTTTTTTTAAGTATAATTGCAGTTTGCATGGACAAGGGTAAGGATAAATATTAGGGCTTCCTTGGTTTTCCTAAGACGCTCTGAAAAATAAAAATCATTGCATACAACTTTTGAGAAATACCTTGCAGTTTTGGTAATGAGCTTCCAGCATGGCATGTTTAACTAAAGGAAATAAATTAAATGAGTCTTAATCTGAAGCTAAAGCTTTGTGCTGGTTGACACCAGTAATGTGCAGACTTTGCTTTTGTGATGGGCTTGAACCCGATTTATTGTGTGTGGGGGGGTGCTTCATCATGAGGAATGTGTGTACACATTTAATTTTATCCTTTGCCACCTCTTCATTAATGGAGAGCTGCCACCATGGGGCAGGAAGACCATATGTTAGTATCTGTTGGTATTTGTGAATATAGCTATTGGCCACAAAGAACTTTTCTTTGTTTCAGTTCTGACCAACTGTATGTTCATGTAGGCTTAGAAAATTAGGCTTCTTATGATGTAATGAGTTTGTCTTCTATCAGTTTCTTCAGTATCCTTTTTCATCAACTGACCATTCTTCACACATATGACTTGCATTTTTTCCCTTTAGGATGGCTTTCCCATTAGAATAAAAGCTGTCAACATAATAAATGAACCTCGCATATTCAAGGGCATTTTTGCGATCATCAAACCTTTCCTGAAAGAGAAAATAGCAAATCGGGTAAGTGGCAGAGAAATGACAAGCCTGGAGACTCTATTTGTATTTAACTCAAACTGAAGATCATGTACCTGATTTCACTTATTCTTGGACTCGTTTCCATTCTAAACCTCCTCAACAAAGAGCTGATTTTTATAACAGCTACAGCCAGTAGTGATAGGGAGGACTGTCTATGATACCTCTTTTCCTCAAGAGGCTCATTCTGCATATGTTGGATAATGCACTTCTGATGCACTTTAGCAGTAGATATTCCTGTTTTGCTCATCTGCAAAATCACATTGAAAGCGCATTATCCAACATACGTAAAATGAGCCATAGGTTGTTTTTTCCTCAAAAGCAGATTGCAGGAGAGTGTAGTTGGGTTGCAGCTTATGCCCATGAGCCAGTTTTACCTGCCCCCAGCCCCTGAAGCTGAACTCCAGGCAAGTCCCTCTCCAAAGGCACAGAGTGGCTGATAGATCAGATCTCCTTTGCACAGCAGCAGTCTCTCTTCTGTCCCAGACCCGATGTTGTGTAGCAGGAGACTTATTTGGGAGACTTATTTGGCAAGCGAGAGCATGGCGTCCCCGTTGAATTCAGCACCGCTTTGCATCATGCGGCCCGTCCACCACCAAAACGTGTAGGAGTCCTTCCGTGTGTCGATGACACTTTTGCCTGCAGAAGGGCACCTTTGGTGATCCTTCCCATTTGCAGTGCAATGCTTTTAAAACCGAATGGCTCAAACTGCCACAAAGGTTTCAAGTCGTTTTGCAAAGCCTCGGAATGAATTCCTCATTCCCGAATGGTTCGGGGGATGTCTGCCTGGCTGCTGCTGTCCCCACTGCCCTGTTGGTTTCATGGGCAGGGGTTGGCAACTTCAACCTGACCTCTGTAAAGCTGCCCCCAGTTGTAGTTACAGGAATTGCTAGCAAATGTCATGTTTGAACGGGTGTGCGATTGACGTGTCTGGGTTTTCTCCTTCAGTTTTTTCTCCACGGGTCAGACATGAGCTCTCTCCATCAGAACCTTCCGCCCGGCATCCTCCCTGAAGAATACGGGGGCACTGCAGGGAGCCTGGATGTCTCCACCTGGAACGACCTGCTGCTGGCCTCAGAGGGTGACTTCCTGTATGATGTCTCCCAGCTGGCGCCCTCCAGTGACCCTTCACCCGATGCCCCGTTAATGAGCGCAGAGGTTGACGAGAAGCCATGCGACGACTCCTTGCGAAGCCTGAAAACACAGCTCTATTACTGCTATTGAAGGGGGCAGGGAATGCTTCTCAAAGGTGCCCCCCCCCCTTCTTGGTCACAAAGAGGTGACGAACTCTGCCTTGTTCCTAAAACCAGAGCCTTGTGGAGGCAATTTACGTTGGAACCAAAGCAAATTAAAAAAGGGGGAGTAAATGGAACAAGGTAGAGTTCCGTGGGACTCTAGTAAGATGGGCTACCGGTTGAACCTCCTTGGAATCTGTGGTTCAGTGACCCTGTTTTGTTAAAGAACTGAGGTTGTTAACATCAGGGTCCTAAATGCTGTTTATATGAAAGGAAGTTGCATCAAAATGATAGGTTTGGGGTTGGACTCCAAGATTAGCAGCACAGTGTTGGGTTTGCCACTGGGGACGTATTACGGATGATCATCAGTCGGTGGAACTGCAGCCAGCAGCGAGGTTCATGCGCAGGCCTCTGGATGTTGGTTTAAGTGAGGACAAATGGCAGATCAACTCCCAGGAGGCTCCTCTTGGCTGCCGTGTTCATATTCTCACCCCGCAGTGGCTTTCCTGTGTAAATGGAATGAGTTTCGTCACTTGGGGCAACAACTTGAATGGCACTTTGCAGCCGTGGCTCAGAAAATGCCAGTTGTTATTCTAAAGCAGAGGCATTGGCATTAGCTAACCCTGCTAACCTTTGGGCATTTCCTTGCAAGTTTATTTTATGCCCATGTTTGAATGTGTGCAACAACCAGCACCCATTGGGGGCGGGGAGAGAATGTTGTTGCACAGTTGTTCAGCTGCCAGTCAATGCCCTGTCGTAGTTACAGAAGAGCCCCTTTCAAGGCAGGTTTTCCTGGGCGGGGTGCGAATGCAAAAAACAAACAAACAAAAAACCTTAATAGCAGTAAAGGTAGGAGGAGATGCTTGTTCGGTTATTTTATTTTGGGGAGATTGGATTTTTGAGCTAGCCTTTGTAAAGCCCAATGTAGACAGGGTATTCTATAAGCACAACTACCAGGTTTGCAAACATAATTCCCCTCCCACCATGTGCAGTCTGTGGTGTTTGCCACTTCGACCTCAGTGCTGCATTGGCCCAGACTTCCTTGGTGAAGGCGACTTCTAATCTTGCTCCCAGGGCCCTGTCCTGCCGTGCAGAAGGGCTTTGGCACCTTCTGTGTGGTTGAAGTTTGACTCTGCAGACCCTCCCATACCCTTCCTGTGAAGGATCTCCCATGAAACTAGATTCCGATTCAAAGAACCGAGTCGTAGACCTGCAATTCCCACAACACGTTAAAAGTGCAGGTTGAAATCTTAATAGGGACTGGGCTCCAGCATGCACTGCTGCTGTTCTCTCTGGTCTTAGGGCAACGGGTCGAGATTGTTTTTACCACCTCATATTTACAGCACTTTTAAATGCTTGGGGAAGGGGGGGCATTTCCTTAGTGCCAACGAGGCCAGAAACTGGTGCTTATTTTGTAAATATAAAACAAGGTCTTCAGAAGTGGGGCCATTTTATTGTGTGTGTGCCAAATTGTATTTGCCTTCTTTTGTTTATGGATCCTAGATTACCAAGAGGGAGGCAACTTGCCTGTGATACACTGCTTGAACTAAGACTCGTCTCCTTTCCACCCCCCCCAAAAAAAAAAAACCCTTGGCTTCCATGTATAGTATTGTTTTAACTGTAAGACTATTTACTGGAACTCTTTGGAGGTTGCGGGCCAGTCACACTTCCTTCTTCTAGCTGCTCCCCCTTCCCAACAAGACTCCTAAGCACAGCTGTTATTCTGTGGGGAGAAGGCGATGGACATCATCACAAAAAAAGCTGTATTTAACTAGCAGGAGAGGGGGCTGAATGTCTTTTCTCTGGAAGCAATAGCCAAGTATGAGTAATCTGAAGTAGTGCTGATTTTTATACTTGAGCCTCCAGTGCAGGGGTAGTCAAACTGCGGCCCTCCAGATGTCCATGGACTACAATTCCCAGGAGCCCCCTGCCAGCGTTCGCTGGCAGGGGGCTCCTGGGAATTGTAGTCCATGGACATCTGGAGGGCCGCAGTTTGACTACCCCTGCTCCAGTGAATAGGCCTCACAAGTACTGAGAACGTAACGGGAGAAAAGTAACTTTTGGTGTTAAGAAACATCACTAATCTAACACTGTAGAAATCATAAGGCCTCTTTAGAGTATCTTTGTAATAGTAAAAGGACTGGCCTACAATCGTCTCCTTAGAGCGGAGTTTAAACTCATGTCTGAAAACGGGAGTTGTTGGCGGTAGAGACAACTGAAAAGGATTTCTTGCTTCTTCACACCCAGCTCTGCAAGGCCTGCTTTCAGCATGCAGCTGGAAAGCTAGGACTTGCCCTGTGGCTGTATACGTGCCCAGTGTCTCATTTTAAGGGGAGCATTTCATGTGCAATATCAGCCCAGCAGCAGACCTGTGGATTCATAACACTGCCGAGTCAGCTGCTGTGCATAGGCAGCAGCCTACCCTCAGTGAGATGCTAGGTTCATGCAGATCCCAAGTTCTCGCTCTCTGATTCATGTTTAAATCCGGCCTTAGATGGCATAACGTCTCAGTGGTATTCCCTGCTCAGAAGAGAAATGGCAAGCTCCACATTTCCTTCCTCAAGGAAGTTTTAACATCTTTTTTACACTGCAAACTGTCCATCCAAGGGAGGATCTCAGAGTTCTTGAAATTTTTCTAGCTCCCGAAGGTTTGTACGTTTTGATGACTGAGAACAATCTTGACAGATGTTAGAGGCTAGATCCTTCTCTTGCACTTTACAGGTGCTACACCTCTCCCTCCCTCAGGTTCTTGGCATAAATAGGCTCGTAAAGGTTGTATTTACCCGTATCTGGTTACTTTTATAGGTGTGTTATTATTGGAGCCTACTCTGAACTACCTTCCATCCATGGCTCTTCAGACGTCACAGTTGTGTTTCCTACGACTCCTGTCAGTTCAGTTGTAGCTGCCCCTGAGGTACCGCCAAGGAACAGTCAGCAACCTACAGCGTTTCAGAGCAACCATGTTATCACTGAGGAGTTAGTATAGCGATAACAGAGTTAAAGCTTAAGGCGCTGGATTTTTTTCAGGCGGCGAAGAAAGCCTACCTGCTGTCCCCACCAGGACTTTGGCTTCCAAGGTCCTTTTGCAGTATTGAATTTTCCAAATATCCAAATCCAAGCAGACCAGTTGTTTTCCAGTCATACCAGAGTTACCATATTGCCTTTAAGACTACTAGCAAAGGAAGTAAGGTAACTTGTTTCTGCAAGTTTAAGTACTTGAATTTTTACTGTGTCTAAACAGGCGCCTTACAAAGCCTGAGGATTTTCCATAGGGTGGTTGAGGTGCTTTGTTTGTACTCTTCTGTCAGTCCACTTTTTGGCATTTTACTCAGTAATGGGTTTCAAACTTGTTTTGCCTTTTGCTGTATGTAGAATGCAGGTGTTTGATGATAGTACACACCTTCGGAGAATTTATTTTTATATTGCATTTTATAAAATGAGTGGTAAAAGTGTAAATCTATGCATGACTGGATAGTAAAACAATCCTACTTTAAAACACTCCTGTGTTGTTTGTTTTCATTTTTAAGTTGGTAGTGCAATTAAAGACCCCGTTGAGAACACAGAAAATACCATTGGTGTGGTTAGTCAGCCTGCAAGCTTTGCAATTTTAGGATATGGTATCGTCTGGCTTTATTCTGAGTGGCAGCTGATGAATACACTGAGACCCCAGAGCTTTCCCGCATTCCCATTTGTCAACTATACATTCTGTTGCCTCAGTTTTCTTCTCTTTTCCACCCGTGTTTTGTTCCCTTTAATGGTTGCTTTTGGTACTACACTGTTTTATCTCCAGCATTTTGCCCTACACTTTAGAACTACAGGGAAATATGCTGGCGATAGTGGTTTAATATCCAATCACCCATTAAAGCAGGGGTAGTCAAACTGCGGCCCTCCAGATGTCCATGGACTACAATTCCCAGGAGCCCCTGCCAGCATTTGCTGGCAGGGGCTCATGGGAATTGTAGTCCATGGACATCTGGAGGGCCGCAGTTTGACTACCCCTGCATTAAAGAAATCAAAACACATGCAGAAAAGCCCTGAAGCAATATGCACACACACACACAATGCAAATGAGATTGTGGAAGGGCTCCTAGATTTGCCGAAGAGCTGGCTGCAGCGCAAGGGGTCTGATCCTAGGTAATGAATGCTGCAGTGTGAAACATGCCCAGGCTCTTCATACCACCCCACCCCTGCAGAAGTTTCCTATAGAACTTCCAGCCTGTTCAAGCACCCATAGGGAGAAAGCTAGAAAAAAGGACACTGAACTGCTAATTTTAATCAAACAGGTTTATAGTGCAAATATTAAGTGCCAAGATTGACAACAATACACTGGAATTTATAAGAATTGTTCATATTAGAAAACAGCCCTGGAGCAAGTCTTCATTTTAATGTGACTCGGTTAAAGCTTATTTAGAATACAAGTTGAAATTTACTGGGAAACACGTGATTTCTATACCTTTCTTCCTTACGCTGATAATCTAAATAGTTGCTATTTTTAACAAGTTAACTGACTACATTATGCTAGCAAGCTATTCTGTTAACCGGTTTTCCTGAAGTGGAATGTAAAGCTTGCAGCATGTATTTCACTTCCATACACTGAAGCATGAAGAGTACTTTAAAATATATTATTTTCTGTCCCATTAAACCTTCAAACATTGTGTGCAGGTTTACACAACAGGCATTTCCCCCAAAAAACTTCAACAGCACAGCTGTAGTAAATTAATAGTAAAGCTAGCTAACTTGGAATTTGAATACAGCAAAACAGACATGGTTTAGATCAGGGGTAGACAAACTGCGGCCCTCCAGATGTCCATGGACTACAATTCCCAGGAGCCCCCTGCCAGCATTCGCTGGCAGGGGGCTCCTGGGAATTGTAGTCCATGGACATCTGGAGGGCCACAGTTTGACTACCCCTGGTTTAGATCTTGCATCAAGCATTAGGCAAGGCGGCAGCTTTCTACCCACGGCATGTTGCCGGAGCGAGAGTTTTAGCTGTAACTCCAAGAAGCGATACAAAACATTTGGCTTTCAGCAGAGAGGAGCTGCATTCTCATCCTGCCTTTCAATCGAAGTCCCGGTTGGTAAGTACAAGAGGAGCTACTAAGGTCCAGACATAAAGGGCAAGGCAGACCCAGCTTGAGGAGATCTTCACCCAGACAGCTGGCCACTTGCTTGTCATAGTTTTGAAGTCGGCGTCAGGGCTGTGCAATGAATAGAAGAGGTCAAATTAAGCCATACTGCAAGCTTCAATTAGGTTAGACAAATTAAATTCCTAGCTCTGGTTTTTGTACCACTCAAGCAGAAAAGCAGTGATAGGGCAAGTTACTGGCTGGACTGAACTGTATGAGAATGGAAGGTGAGTATGCAAATCCTGGCTCTCCCCAGTTCTTGGGAGGAGTCGTCTCCCCTCCTGGAGCAACATTTCAGGGGGCATTTTGGGATGGGGAGAGATCCCAGTCCATGAGGGCCCAACAACTATTTATACTCTACTGCCCTAATACAACTGCAAGAGGAAGAGAACATCTGCAAGCAGAAACAATATCCTAAAAGACTTTTCCTTGCACTGATGTTTAAAAGGCCCAGGAGCTGTTTATTAAGAACCACCAAAATACATTAATTTACCTGGTCTCAGAGGAAACTGGGGGAACTTCACAACCCCCCAACAGGAAGGGCCAACAGTCTTAACTAGAAGTAAAGCCCGGTGCAGTCAGGAATGCACTGAGTGCTAGGTAGGGGCTTGGGGGGGAAGGATGTAAAGGAAGCGGTGTAGAGAGGCATCTCTCTGCACCTGGCAGGGTGGTTAAAGATCCAGGCAGGATCTAGCACCATTGGGAAAAGGGTTGGCTGGCTCCCTGGCCTCCCCACTGCCCTCTTTAAGTGTCCCACCCCCACAGGGTGCAGAGGAATTTCTCTCTGCCACAGCGGGGGCAGGGCACTTGGAAAGCCCGGCAGCGTCTCTCCCCATTGGGAGAGGGGCTGCCCAGCTCTATGTGTTGCCCCTGCAGAGTGGGAAGGGGGGGGGGTTGCTCCTTTGGAGGCTCCTGTCCTTGAGCTAGAGCCTTCAAAGGCTGCTGGATCCCTCCTTTGCCTTGCAGCTGGTTGTAATACAAAGGGGAGGACTCTTTTCAAGGCTCTGTCCTTGGGTAGGAGCCTTCAAAGGCTACTGGATCCCTCTCCTTTGTATTTCAGCTGGCTGTAATACGAAGGGGGGGATGCCTCCTTTGAAGGCTCTGTCCTTGGGCCAGATCCCTCCTTTGCATTGCAGCCTTTGAAGGCTCCCAGGCAGTTACGGAGCTGGGCAGCCTCTATCCGTATCACAAAAGGCATCACCCCTCACATCACCCCTCCACCGTGGGGGGGGGGGACTTCTCCTGGCACTCTGAATGTTCGGAAGGCTCCCGGCGAGCGGGGCTTGCTCTGGAGCCTTTTGAACATTCAGCACATTGTCAGAAGTAGCAATCAGTCTTTATGTATATGAGATCAGGCACAGCTCAGCTATATGGGTAATCTATGAATAAGGCCCAAAGTAACAAAAATTTCCTCCCTCCCTCCCTCCCAAGAGGAAAAAAGTAATGCCTGTGAATAGGCAGGGATCTAGCCAGTTATAAATATATTAAAACAGTTTGGAGGAAATCCAGCTAAGAGAGACACGGAGAATCACCATAAACATACAAGTTTCAGCCTAAGCTGGCTTTGCCACAGAATTTGCATTACTAGCTCCAAGACCCTGATTTAAATCATCAGCTCAAGCTGTGAACTCTGGCTACTCCTTCACTTCTCTCAATCTTTGCTCCCCACAAGGTTTTTGTTGCAGGACTGTTGCAAAGATTACTGAGAATGTGAGAAACGGTTTGAAGCCATTAGAGGTACAGAATAAGAACCTTATCTCAGGTGCTGCTTTACAGACACTTTCACTCCTTGAGCTGATGAAACCCATGTTCAAAAGAATGGCAAAGATGCAAGGATCTTCAAATTAACACTCCCCCCTTCCATATACCTACCTATACCAATTGGTAAGAGTCATCATGATATACAAGGAGGCAAGAAACAGCATGAAGTGGAAGAAGGCATAGCTGTACTGGACACCATCCTTTTCATTGTCTGTGACGCGCCGAACTTCTCCGTCTTCGACATCACCAGCGGTCCCTGCAGCATCGTCCAGGATGACCGTGTCACTTGCAGAGAGGGTCAGCTTGTTCACCTGGCTGTTGCTAGAAGATCGAATGCTACCAAACCATTCAAGGGAGAAAGATGCAAAATTTTCAACCTGTGAATTGCAGAGCTGCAACTAATCACAGGCCCTTCTTAGAAGCATTCAAGAGCTCCTTGAGGTCTACCCGCCTCCCCTTATATGTAGCAAAGACTGATACATGATGCAATTCCACTGCTGATAAGTAAGTCTGGCTTGGTAAGCTGCCTGGAAGGGAACCATGCCAGCAAAAAAATTAGTTGCAAATTTAACGAACTGTCAAGCTGACAAAGGCTGCAGAATATCAATAATAGATTATCTAGCCATCCAGAAACAGCTGCACCTGTAAAATTAGCTGGGAAACAGTGCTGGGGAAGGGGGGATTTAAAATATATGCAAGTCTCAGTTTGCAGACTATTTTGAGCACTGTTTACAACATATTTCACCAACATTCCATGAATCTCGGACTGTAAGAAAGCAGCCTCCTGTTCTCTTAAATTAAGAAACTGAAGACAAGATGGTGTCTTTGTTCAATACGAGATGCCATTTTTGAAGCTAGGAAAGCTTCCATGGTCTTGCCAGACTTCCACAAACACACAATGCTACAAAAAGGCTTTGCTGACTTGCAGTCGGGCAAGCTGGCCTCTCAGACCTCACCTGGAGTACAAGAGACAAAGCACAAAGATACTAAGTCCCACGATGCTTTGTGCATCCCACCATTGCACGGACAGTTTTGGTGCAGGTGTTGGAGAGGCCGGAACAGTCGTGGCATTTGCTGGTCCCGTGGTTGGGGAGGCTATTTGGCTGATGATGTTCAAAAGGCTTGGGTTACAGCTGTGATCTGAAAGATAATCCCAGAGTTAAAGAACAAAACCCAAACTGACTCTCAGCATTCTTAACAGCAGGCCTTGGAAACGGTCACTGTCAATGTAGGTGGCCTATAACTGGTGCTACCCTGGAGATGTGTGTTTCTACTGGAAACCATCTGTGAAGAGGTACTTCTGAGGTTAGATCAAATTCCACCCAACAAGTTACATGATCACAGGAAACCCACATAGGCCAAGTAGATTGAAAGTGCAACTAGGGTTGCCAACCACTAGGTGGTGCCTGGAGATCTTCCAGGATGTCATCTCATCTTTAAGTGACAGATCTGCTGACCAACAGAAAACGGCTGCTGTGGAAGGTGGGACTCTATCAACACTGTATCCCATAGAACAGGGGTAGTCAAACTGCGGCCCTCCAGATGTCCATGGACTACAATTCCCAGAAGCCCCTGCCAGCATTTGCTGGCAGGGGCTTCTGGGAATTGTAGTCCATGGACATCTGGAGGGCCGCAGTTTGACTACCCCTGCCATAGAAGTTCCCCTCCCCAAGCTCCATACCCAAAACCTCTGGCCATTTCCCATTCCAGAACTGGCAACACTAAGTGTAACAGATCTATGTCTACAGTTCCTTGTTACATATCATTCAGTGTTTGTGTTGAAGCTCCCACTGTTCCCATTCCCCGATGCCTCCCAAATTTCAACCATGTCTTCCTTCTTCAGCAGCTCCTTCCACTGAAGCAGACACAACCAGCAGCACACCTGACCACTTACTAGGTTCATTGGACATGGCAGACCAAGTGAGGAACATCGTGTAGAGCGTAATGATGGAGGACTGGAGGAGGCCCGAACGAGGCTGGTGCTCCTGTTGAAACACACAGAGGTTTGTCAGAAGCACTCTCTAGTAGTTTGCCAGTGGCACGTGAACTATGGCATGAACACATACGCAGCTGCTACATACTGAATCATATCTATGGCCCAACAGACTTGCTTGCCGTTTTATTTCAAAGCCCTGACACACACACACACACACACACTCTCTCTCACTCTCTCTCTCTTGCTCTCTCATTTGCAGTAGACCAAACACCGGAAAGAGGCGTGTGTTCATCTGGGGATGTGGCCTGGGAGGCAAGGGGGTGGCAGTCTGAAAAAGTTTGGGAACCGCTGTCCTAAAAGCACCGATATCTAACACAGTTAACAACATGAGAGCATCTACATTTTAAAAGAGCACTGAAGGGGAGCCCTATGGCAAATACAGCCTACCTGGACCTTGGGAAGGATTGAGATGATGGAGACGGCAATGCACAGGATCATATTGAAGCTGACAAAAAGCTTGTTTTCGAGGCAGCCATCAGACTTGGTGTAGAAGACATAGAAGAGCACCACAGCAGTGAAAGACAGGATGTAGTTTAAGCCTGTACACACCAGCAGAGCTGCAGAGAAAGCACACCCAAACGGCAACATGAAAATGTGAACTGACAGAAAGCACACGGGTTAAATTTCAGTACGTCTCCTAGGAAATCTGGCTAATTTCAGGTTAGCCCCTCTCCTCTATGCAAAACTGAGCAATGCTGCTTCACTTGATACAGTAATAAACAAGCCCCAAGTGAAATCATGACGAATATCTTCAAAGCATGTCCTCAAATGGCAGAGTTACACCCTACTCAGCCCATTCACCCCAACAGACTTCGGTGCGTATAACTGTGCTTAGGCCATCGCTGCAAGTCTTCCAAGTACTTTTCAGGCACATAAGCACCTTAAAACACTGTCTTCATAACCAAAGAGGGCGCTTAGTGACAAACAAACTGTACTAAATACTCAAGCATTGGAAAATATCTGACGGCATGTTAGTGGTCACAAGCCCCTCCTCTCTCAAAGGAGCAGTTTATAACTTATAGAGGCAGAAACATCTCTCCATGAATCATCCCAGTATCTTAGTGCAAGGCACTGCTTGGACCACAATGGATGCCAGCCAGGCAGTAGCCTGGGAGAACAGCTTTAAAATGTAAGCCAAATTGGCTGGCTGGCTGGTTACTACCTCCTCTGCGCCCTGAAAAGATGCATGACTTTAGCACAATGGGTCACCCAGGACCTCTGGATTCACTCAGCACAATCTCATCGCCCCAGCCTCATTTCCCCTCACCCATTTCCCCTCCATTAAGCAGCAATAAATCAATGCTTAAATCTATTAACCACACCCACTGCCCTTCCCATCTGGTATTTATGGAGACACCAAACCTTTCATTCCTTTCTGTCTCCCTCTGGTTAAATGGCTGTTTTCTGGCAAACATGTCACCCCCCACCTGACAGTACATTTTGCCCTACAACCCAGCGCTATGCGTGTGCTTTGGATCCCTCCTCCCACCCCCGCTTTTGTGTGGGCTCTTTTCTCTCACATCCCAAAATGCTGGTCACGACTTCGCACCTAACAACAACAACAAAGTTAACTTCTGGCTATATGTTACTTACCAGCATACCAGCATCTAGCATTTCCGTCCTCCATTTTTTCAACCCAGGATTCATTCCAGGAATGAGCAAAATCGACAAGCAGTATTAGCTGGATGAGAATGAAGCAGAAGGCACCAGCAGTGCCAATGGCGAACCAAGCTGAAAAAGATGAACAGTTCTTGGTCAATTACTTGACACCTGACAGCCCTGAAAGCCACCCTCTCTTCCCTTGGCATGCAGCTGTTTCATGCATCCATCTAAATTTTCCTCCAACCATTGAAAAAAATCCCCTTTATTATTATTATTGAATTTATTACCCGCCTCTCCCTTGCGGCTCGTGGCGGGTTACAACAGTATAAAACCCCATAAAATACATTAAAAAACCAATTAACATATCAATAGTTAATGACTACCTGGCAAGAGCGGCTAATCAACTACCCATTCCCCACCTAGCAAGTGGAGAGGGGATACTGGTGGTACCCGTCTCTAATCCCAATCCTCAGGTCCCGGGGGGGCATAGATGTTAAGCCTGGTCTCAACCGTAAACCTGGCGGAAGAGCTCCGTCTTGCAGGCCCTGCGGAACGATGGAAGGTCCCGCAGGGCCCGCAGCTCTCCCTTCTAACTCCTACAAACACAGGGAGATATGGAGCAAGAGCAGCCAGTTTTCTTTTCATCTGCTTTTGCCATTTGGGTGGGAAGAAAGGCAAGAGCTCCTGTGAAGACACCTTCTGAACTAACTCTGGGGGAAAATAAGAGAGGCACAAAGACCAGGTGAGAATTTAAAATCTGTTTGGGTGCCAAGAACAGGGAAACCCTGCTTCAGATTCTCGGACGTTAAAACCTCAACGAGCAACTCAGAACTGGACTCTGAAAAGCACCCTCAAAGACAGAAGAAACAACAGGGATGCTGATTCTAAATCAGACCCCTTCATGCACCTGAACCTTTGGAGTGTGACACATTTGGAGTGTGACACCCTTCCCTTCAACGGCAGCCATTTCTCCTGGCATCTACTCCTGCAAGGGCACCACACTGTGAGCGGCATGCTGGACTAGGATCCAGCAAACCCAAATCCCTCCTCTGCCACATGACTTTAGCACAATACTCAGGCTAAACTCTCACATCGAGTTGTTACTACAGTAAGGATAAACAAGAGAATCTGCTTTAGGTCTCCATGAGAGAGAAAAGGAAAGTGATTTATTTATTTATAGTCCACCTTTGTCGCATGGGTTTATGGCGGACTGGATTACACATAGAAATGTCTAGATGAATGTACACCTTCTGCTAGAAGGTTTTTGAACATCCACGGCAAAAATCTTTCATTGCTGCTACAAAGATATACAAGGCAAATTGAGAGAGACATTCCAAATGCCATGCTTTCAGTTGTAGCCCACAAAAGATTTCTATTCGAGCTCATAGTGCTTTTCAAAGACCTTGAGCTGGACTGATGTCCAGAAGAAGCCTATGCGACAGAACAGCAAGGCAGGACTTTCACCTAATGAGACCCCAAAGCAACTTACACTGTTCTCCTCGCCACCATTTTATCCTCACAATTACCATGTAAGGTCGCACAATAAAGTCAAAGTCCAGTAGCACCTTTAAGACCAACAAAGATTTATTCAAGGCGTGAGCTTTCGAGTGCAAGCACTCTTCCTCAGACTATGAACTCCTTTTCCACCACTGTGCCTCTGAAAAGCGGTGGAAAGGGAGTCTTAGTCTAAGGAAGAGTGCTTGCACTTGAAAGCTCATGCCTTGAATAAATTGAATGGAAGGCTGAGTCAACCTTGAGTCGGCTGCTGGGATCGAACTCCCAGCCTCCTGGTCAGAGCTTTCAGACTGCATGTCTGCTGCCTTACCACTCTGCGCCACAAGAGGCCCTAAAATGCCCCAAATATAGTTATTTTTTTAAATGTTTATTCCTTTAGCCACATGTCCATACCTCTTGTGAAAGATCCCTCTGGAATGTAGAATGCGCCAACCATGATGCCAACAACTGCAGCTATCTTGAAGAACCAAAACCTATTTAAAAAGAGTAGATTTATTTTTCTCCCTGCAGAAAACTATTTTATGCCCACAAAATATTTAATTAATAAAAATTCTCAGCACACATGCATACATGTTTGCTCCTGATCCTGTTTGCCAGCAGAGAGTCTCCTCCTGATCCAGGTCTGAGTGACCTTCAGGCTCAGAGAGGACAACTCTCAGTACCGGTCCACTTGTTTGGTCTCCAGAAGCCACCACATCCCCAATTTACGTCACCTCAATGCAATACTAATAGGGTACATCTTAGAACACATATTTCTTAAGGAGGTTTATGAGAGCCAGTGTGGTGTAATGGTTAGAAGCAGCAGCTTCTAATCTGGCAAACCACGTTTGATTCCCCACTCCTCCCCCACATGCAGCCAGCTGGGTGACCTTGGGCTCGCCACAGCACTGATCAAACTGTTCTGACCGAGCAGTGATATCAGGGCTCTCTCAGCCTCACCCACCTCGCAGGGTGTCTGTTGTGGGGAGAGGAAAGGGAAGGGGATTGTAAGCTGCTTTGAGACTCCCCTGGGTAGTGAAAAGCAGAGTATAAAAACCAACTCTACTTCCTGAAAGTGTTTGGGTGGAAGTGACTTTGCATGAGATGATCTTAAACCATTCAGTAAAGCATTATAAAAACATATACACACAATTGTACATAAATAACCTTGGAACAAAATATACTAGACAGCTGTTATTTAGAGTTAACAGATTTCAAGTCACAGGTAGGGATCAACAAGTGATTTCAACAAAATAATCATAGTGTTAATGAGAAAAAGGACGGCAGTAAGAAACACTTTTATATACTTTAGAACAGGGGTAGTCAAACTGCGGCCCTCCAGATGTCCATGGACTACAATTCCCAGAAGCCCCTGCCAGCAAATGCTGGCAGGGGCTTCTGGGAATTGTAGTCCATGGACATCTGGAGGGCCGCAGTTTGACTACCCCTGCTTTAGAACATAGAAAACAATGGCAAGAACTCCAATATGGGCTCATGCAGCTGGCCACACACAAGCATCACATACAGCCGCTAGCACTGCCAGTCCTTGAGAAACGTGTTTTGTTACTTGTGGAATAAATGGGTAACTGAAGTTACTCATGACATAGATGCAAATAACAACACAAGTCCAGCTCTAAAGGGCAGGGCATTTTTTTTCCTCCAGATAACCTCAATCAAACAGAAAGCATAAACCCAGGTTGCTGCTGGGCTAAAGGGCACACATTGCTTCTCCCCACTATCTCCTCACACAGAAAACTAAACAGTTCTCTCCATGGGGGGGGGGGGGGAGGGTCAAGAAGAAGAGTTGGTTCTTATATGCCGCTTTTCTCTACCCGAAGGAGTCTCAAAGTGGTTTACAGTCGCCTTGCCTTCCCTTTCCTCTCCCCAAAGGACTGATAAAGCTGTTCTAACTGAGCAGTGATATCAGGGCTCTCTCAGCCTCACCCACCTCACAGGGTGTCTGTTGTGGGGAGAGGAAAGGGAAGGCGACTGTAAGCCGCTTTGAGCCTCCTTCGGGTAGAGAAAAATCAGCATATATGAACCAACTCTTCTTCCTCTTCTTCTTCTTCAAGGATAGAATCTTTGTTTTTAAAAAGCGAATGGTCAATCCATTCTTAGGCCTATGCCACCCATTTTCTATGCCTAGACACAGTTCATGTTTTGGGCATTTGAAGCAAAGGGGAGACTAGGAGGCCAATCCTGAATTCCAACATACCCATTATGCAGAGCAGCTCTCGGATCCTTACTCGTTTTCACTTGTATCATAATCAGGGAGAAGAGGAAGAAAAATACTGCCATGGCAAAACTGACGCGGTAGACTGCCCGGTATCCAACCAAAGCCTCACAGTGAAAATGGCCCTTAATGTTCAGCACTTGAGTGTCATCGCAAAATCCAGGCACCTGAAAGAACACACCAATAACCGACAGGACTTTGTCAAGAGGTGAATTACATAAAAGACAGATCTCTGCAAATTCCACTGTCCCAGGCACAAAAGCTCCCGTCCACAGCCCATTTCCTCTACAGAACTGCTCCAGGATAAATAAGATGATGATAACTTTCTAAAATCACTTAGCACATTTCGAAAGTTATGCCTACACCTATGGGTTGAGTATAGGACGGAATAGAATAGTCCTGTTATATATATATTCATATTTCAACCAACATGGTGTGTGATTGAAGCACAGAACAGATACTTAGTTTAACACAGAATAACATGGGACTCTGGTGCCAGCTTGGTGTAATGGTTACGAATGTGGACTTCTAATCTGGGGAGCTGGGTTTGATTCCCCGCTCCCCCACATACAGCCAGCTGGCTGACCTTGGGCACGCCACAACACTGATAAAGCTGTTCTGACCAAGCGGGAATATCAGGGCTCTCTCAGCCTCACCCACCCCACAGGGTGTCTGTTGTGGGGAAAGGGAAGGTGAATGTAAACCACTTTTAGACACCTTCGGGTAGAGAAAAATGGCATATAATAACCAACTCTTCTTCCCCTCCTCGCATGCTGGTTTGTTCAGGAACATTTCTCCCCAGCCCTCTTACTCTTATGTTGAAATTAGGCTGTTAGTTGTCTTTAATATTTAGAGAATATATGTAAATTTAGATGCTGGGGGGGTGGGGGGGGTTTCCCTTGAGGTTTTCTTGGTGGGGAATGGACGTTTGAGGGGAATGAAATCTGGAGTCCATACTTTCCTATAAAACTGAAACTTATTTTACTGATTAAACAGAATTAGAGATACTATTTATAATAGGCAGCACATAAAATTGTACTGTTTAGCATATTTGTGGAATTTAAACAAATACATCTTATCTTAATTCTATATAAGAAAAAAATATATACCCATACTTGCTGTTATACCCTATGCCAGATGGAGTTGAGAGAGCCCTGAGAGAGCTGTGACTGGCCCAAGGTAACCCAGCTGGCTGCATAAAGAGGAATGGGGAATCAAACCCAGAGCCAAACCAAGAGGGGGCTTGTCTTTTGTCTCTTACCAGCTACAGGGGTAACAAAATACCACCTCCCTTCTTTTGCCTTTATTGCATGCCATACATTAAGCACAAAGTGAGAACCTCGTGGTTCTGAAGGGGCATACAATTCAAATCAATGGGGAAAAAAAGAAAAATAAATAAGAACATCTGTAAGTGAATGAGAACTACACAACTGATCATTACCTTTTTCAGCTGCTCTTCCATGCCTGGTGCCAGCATGATGCAAGCAACAACAGTGCTCAGGAGAAGCAGAAAGGCATATATAAGACGTGTCACGGTAGAATTCTTGCTGTTCGGACAACAGCTACACAGCAGACATGATGCACCACTGCACAAACATGGAATCTGTAAACAAGGAGAAGTGAGTAAGGAGATTTCATCGTAAGTGGTAGCATTTGCATACAGAGGACGTGTTAAATAAGGAATCCCCATGCATCCACTGCTTCTTTGGGAAGAAATTTCAGCTCATTTAAGAAGCTGCTGGCTTCACAGGTGCAGAAGACTCACAAACATGCAGAACATTTTCACTTTACTTACCGGGATATTTATACCCTGCTTTCCTCCCCAATGGAGTCCAAAGCATCTTACAACATCGTTCTGCCCTCCCCTTAGAATCTTCAGCCACCATTAGGCCGAGAGACTACTAAGAGCCCAAGGTCATCCAGTACCTTACTAACCACCCTAAATTCTTTTCACAAAGGATTATATGATTTGTTTGTTCCTAGCTGTACAACATCTAAGTTAAAGGTCTACTAACTTAGATTACCCAAGTTGCTTTAACAAACACACGCTCATATGGCCTACAATTACATTACAATCGAAAGCTATTCAAACAGGGGATTTTCCTTTAGAAGAGCTGTTTTTTCTTCACCAGTTTTCTCTGCTTTAAGGCGTCTCAAAGTGGCTTGCACTTTATTTCATTCCTCTTCCCATGACAGGCCCCTTGTGGGTAGGTGGGTCCAAATGAGTTCTGAGAGAACTGTGACTGGCCCAAGGTCACCCATCAGAGTGGGAAATCAAACCTGGTTCTCTGGATTACAGTCCACCATTCTTCACTACACAAGCTGGCTTTACAGTTATTACAGTGTGGCTATAAGCATTTTTTCACATTATCTGAAATCTGTCTTGGGGGAGGGGGGAAGACATGGGATTTACCTTCCCTTCCAAAAGTGTATTTATAACTCTTTTTATGAGTAATTTGAAGGCAGCCTTGGCTGGAACCTACCACTGATTCATTATGATCAAACACAAGTTCTTTTGTATAAAAAAAACGTATGTTTAACAATTGTGAGTTTTAGGTGGGTCTCACTGTATGTAATTAGATCAGCAGCCTGATTTGCATGACTTGTATAAAATATTAGTGCCAACACAATTGAAATGCTTTATTAAAAATTGTAAATAAATTACTATACAGGTTTATTTTTGAAAATTCATGCAGAGGATAACAATGCTATCAGTTGAATATTTAGTATGAACAAGCATGTTGTTGCAGAAAGGGCCCTGGGAAAAGCTAAATTTATCCCATCAAGAGGGATGTATTAGAAAACATATGGGGCATGAAACAGCAGTGTATGGCTTTAATATACAGAATCACCTACAAAGTGGAACTTTCTTACTTCCCTTTTCTTACTGCCACCCCAAACAGTCCCTGAAATGCTATTCTTGCCTGCAGCGAATCCAAACCCTGGAAACACTTCCCAGAACGGCCCTAAATTACACCAGTAAAACTGACAATCTGGCATGAAGGCAGCAAAGGAGGCAAATGCTCCCCCCCCCCCCCCGGTAGCCAGAATACTAACTACAAGCCCCAAAATAGCTTAGGATACCTACAACGTTGGATATATCTCTCCCCTATATCCATCACAGCCCTCACCTACACCTCATAAACCTTAGTCAGAAAGCCCCATAGCTCAGTTGACAGGGTGGGTGGCACATTTCCCATCGCCAGGGTGAAACTCACTGGAGACCTCAGAGACAACAAGGGCACATAATACCACAAAAGGCACACTTGGCATTTACGCACAAAAGGGAGAGCAAATCTGCTTGCTGCGTAACTAAAATGTCTCCCTTCAGGACCCTATCCCTGTCTCTGGAGATGCACACCAAAGGAGTAACTGCACACAGATGATTGATGGATGAGCAAAGGTGGGAATCCAGCAGGCCCAGCCCAGGGATCTGCATCCCCACACAGGCACTCCTGCAGTGCCACCTTGACAGTGCAAACTCCTACAGCTAAGGCTAGTGGTGTGCACCTATGGGGCGGCTGGAGACCCATATCATGTGATGGGGAAAACTCTCCAAAAAGTGTACCAAGGAATGCCAGCGATGACGCAGGGGGACCCAGATGCTAGCAGCACTGTACTGGGCTACAGGCACAGCCCCTCACCATGGTGCTCTCTCTCCTCCAAGTGGAGGGCAGAGCACAATTAAAGTTCAGTAGGGGAACGGGTAGCTGCCCCACTGTGCTCTGTGGAACTGCTGGCCAAGCCCTGTGGCACCTGCTGCCCTGCAGGTTCACAGCCTATGCAGAAGCAGATGGAAGAGACCACAAAGGGCACTCCACATTCCTGGGGACTTAAAGATCACACGCTCCTGACAGGTGCTCATGCAATCGCCTAAAAACATCCAATTAAAGAGACTCCACCACCCTCAGAGGCAACACTTTTCATCTGTGAACAGCTCTCACCCTCAGAAAATGCTTCCCAATCTTTAAGTAGAACCTCTTGTCCTGTAATTTGAATCCACCGCTCCTAGTCCTCGTCTCTAAAGCTGCAGTAAAGTTCAACATGTCTGCCAGTTTGGTGTAGTGGTTAGGAGCGCGGACTTCTAATCTGGCATGCTGGATGCGAATTTGCACTCCCCCACATGCAGCCAGCTGGGTGACCTTGGGCACTGATAAAGCTGTTCTGACCGAGCAGTGATATCAGGGCTCTCTCAGCCTCACCCACCTCAGAGGGTGTCTGTTGTGGGGAGAGGAAAGGGAAGGCGACTATAAGCCACTTTGAGCCTCACTTGGGTAGAGAAAAGCGGCATATAAGAACCAACTCTTCTTCTACTTCTACCTTTTATATAGTTAAACACAATTATCATATCACACCTTGCTCTCCCCTTCTCCAAGCTACTACAGATGCAGATGATGCAAGCCACACAGCAGGTGAGAAACGATTGCTTGGATAACTATGACATGTGGCCCTGGGGAGGAGGGGGGAGATCTTGACAAATGGAGCCCCCTGCCAATGAAGAGGGGAGCCTTACACCCTGCTGGCACCCCACTGGCATGGCTGCAGTCATCAGGACTGCTGTGCTGTTGGTCATCATTTCAAGCATGTCTGATAGGCATCTGTGCAGGCAGTAATTCAACATCATGGAGTCCTGGATGATGGCATTTCTTGTACCCTATAAGGGTGACTGTAATGGATAGTCTGGATCCTGCCTCTTGTTTGCCATCTCAGTGGTCCCAGTTCAACATCCAAACTCAGGCAGTCATCCAACCAGCAAGTTCACCCTGCTCACAGGATGCACCTTATCTCCCCATGGCTTCCTGGAACAGCCGGCAGAGGTACAGGGGTCCTATGGATACCTCATTACTATTTCCCCTCTGCTGCTGAACAAAATATGAAAACAACTCTTCCCCTGTCTATTCATCACCAAGTAGATGAGCCTTGCTGTCTGTTCCCCACCCCCTTCACACCAAACCCCCATTACATTAACTCATCTTCTTCCCTTCTTTGATTCCTCCATATGGCTTCCCAGAAGGATCTTCCTTTTGCTAATCAGAGGAATAAGCTCTAACTCAAGGAAGCTCACACCGATTAACATTGATTGCTCAAGGTGGACAGGGCATAAGGGCACTGCATGGAGGGATCGTGAAAGGTGTCTCAGCCAAAATGATTGCTGTTTGGGGAAACCCATTGACTGAGCCATCCTGTTACACCTTTGACAGTTAGCAGGGGAGAAATGTCCGCTCCAAAATTTTTGCTTGTCTCTAGTCTCTCCCAATATTGGGACCAAACCAGGACCCTGGCCATGGCTTTCCATTGAGTCATGCCTGTCTTCAAAGCATTCTCTGCCCAGCCCCATAAGGCTAGTAGTGACTAAAAGGCTGCAGGAGGCCTAGTGCCTGATGGCGTGCTCCTTCGCATCTGCCTTCTTGGCCCAGTGGTTAAGGTGCCAATCTTGGGTATGGGAGGTGTGGGTTTGAACATGACCTTGGATCCTTTTTCCCCCTATTAAGAGGAGAATGAAATATGGCTTGGAGCAGAGTTGGTTGCCTATTGGTAGTCAGTTCCTTGCAATGGGAACAAACCTGCATCCTGTATATGCCACATGGCACCCTTCCCCTGTGGGATATGGGGGAGGATGGAGGCTCAGGTCACATGCCTCTGTTTGGTCTGCAGTCACTAGGCCTTTCCTCCCTGTTCATTGGTTATCTGTGAAACTGTGGAGCAGTGCTGAAGGGCAATGGCTACATCAGCCAGCTATTGTGGGCTGCATCTATGTCTGCCACTCACAGGTCCATCACTCAGCACTGCAACCAGATTGGTGGGTGGTGTGAGGGCTGCTAGGGTGACTTGTGTTATTGCTATGCAGTCTGAGCCTTGAAGCAGTGTATGTTTTCCCCCCTCCTGCAGAATCTTCACGACTACAATCAGCAGTGAATCTTAATGCCTAGCAAAGGTATCATAATGCAAATGTTTGTATGTTTGAGCCCATTTTTTGAGATGCATGAATTCCAGTTGGCAAGGTTTTTACATACCAACAAGAAAAATAAATTATCAACAAGGGGTTAGGAGGCCTAATCTATCATAGTCCTTTGCAAATGCTTTCAGTTTTGCAGCAGAAAGTCACCATGACCAACTAAGCCTCTCATGCATATGGATAAAGATAACTTTGGGTTTAGATTTGTTTTTTTTACTGCAAACAGGGTGCCTAGCCAATATTTCATGTTTCAACTACATTCATGGGATACACTTAATGTAATATTTAAAATGAAATCTGAACTTTATGCAACTAATCTCTTAAAACTGAATTTATGACCCTTATGAAAGGCTGCTTTCTTTGTAAAAAAAAATCTGAGGGCTAAACTGCTTTGTTATCAGGCACTGCAACTGTTTGAATGTTTATTATTGCTTGATCCTGGGCAGTCACAGGCTGGCACCCACTGATCCAGCCCCGTGTGTCCTTTGATTTCTACTTTCAGTGCTTTCACTATAAACATTTCAAACACTGTAAGCAGCTAACTTTTATCTCAAAGAACTCACTCACGCACCCAGCAGCTAACTAACAGCCCATGCTTCTGGTTTAGTTATTTACTTTGTGGGGTGGAGTAAAGCATGGAAATTACATGACAAAGGCAATATAGACAGACTTTAGGGATTATTTGCAGGTGTCAAAGAATAAGTGGACTGAACCCCAGGTGACAGAACGGACCACAAATAGAAAAGTTACACAAGATGGTCTTTCCAAAAGGTGATCTTAATGATCCTTCTTTCACTCACAGTCAAGGTGCCACTTTCACATCTCATTTCCCAGCCAGCATGCATCTGTTGATATTAGAAGGGCTGTCATATAGATTGAGCAGTGTTGTTTTCTGTTGCCCCAGACCAGAACCAATGGGTTGAAATTAATTCAAAATAATTTTTGGCTAAACATCCAGAAGAAGTTCCTGACAGTTAGAACGGTTCTTCAGTGGAATAAGCTTCCTTGGGAGGTGGTGGGTTCTCCTTTGTAAGTTTTTAAACAAAGGTTAGATGTCATCTGACAGAAATGCAGATTTTATGAACTTAGGCAGATGGTGAGTGGGTGTGCAGGAAGGGATCTGCCAGTGTTTGTCTCTTGTGGCCCTTCCTTGCATACCCAGGGAATTCTGGTTGCCACTGTGGGATGATAGGTGAATTTCCTCCAGACCAGGCTGGATTCTAGAGATTTTTGGTGTGAGGGTTAGGGAATCACACATTATTACCCAGATGATTATTCCCCAGCCAGTATGTATGCATAACATTTTTACTACCCAGATACAAAACTTCAATTTGTCTGTATTAAACTGCATCTTGCTCACACCTACCCATTTTTCCAATTTATGTCTCTGACTGCATTTTATCTGTCTTCCAGAGTGTTCACCATCCCACCTAATTGGATATCATCTGCACATTTAATAAGTAGTCTCTTCACAACCTCACCTAGATTGTTGATAAAAATACTAAAAAGCACTGGGATCAAAATTGAGCTCTCCCCCCACAGGCCAAGAGTTGGGGGTTGGGGGGAGATTATAACTTTGAAATTGCCCAGTGTGACTGATACTGTAGCTATTCCTTTTAGGAACAAAAACAAATACATGGTTAGAAATGGAAACAAATTCCCCTGAAAACTGTATAGCACTTTGGATAAATTTTCTAGGCCAAAACAGCAATTTAAATTGAGACTACAATACCATTCCCTAACATCAAAACCCTGATGTTCCCACACATTCCAAATATGTGTCCACTCACAGTTCAGGGCTGTTCTAAAGCGGGGAACCACTCAGACACACAACATTGTGCTGGAGTACCATGGGGATTACAGGAGCCTTTAACTACACTCATTTCTCATGGTCTATTACAGGTGTAGTCAACCTGTAGTCCTCCAGATGTGCATGGACTACAATTCCCATGAGCCCTTGCCAGCAAACTCTGGCAAGGGCTCATGGGAATTGTAGTCCATGCAAATCTGGAGGACCACAGGTTGACTACCCCTGGTCTATTAGGAGTCCCATTACCCAGAGTAGCGTCTGGAAGGTGCTCAAGCCTTCACTGTATTACTCATTCGCACAAGCTTTCAAAACTCAGATTCCATGCTTATCGACCTCAGCTGCAGTAAAAACACACTCCAGGTACACATGCAGGGATCCAAGGGAGCACAAGACCTTCTGTGTGCACACCCAAGATAGTGACTATCTTCAAATAACTGAAGAAGAAGGACAGCATCAGCTTTAAAGAAACAAAGCAAGTGGAACAGACATTTGTAAATGACTCTGAGACAATAATTTAAGAAAAATAGCAGAGTGATGACATTGGGCAAGTATCTTCCTACAGCTGCTGCCAAGGGACCTGCTTTCTAAACTACCACATAATTTTGCTGGTGGTTCAGAGGATGTTTGCTAAATGTGAATGAGCTTTTCTCTTTCAATAATAAAAGGCGTACTTCAGTTTGGAAACATTGAGTAAGATCCTTAGCGCCACCCAAAAGCCCTCAAGAGGGTACACTCATAAAACCTGAAGTGAATGCCCAAACAGGAGAAATATGAAAGCATTCTTTGTTCCCACTAATGATGGGGGCTCACTTTTAAATGCAGAAAAATTTACTCTTCTTTATCATCTTTACCAACTTGATATAAAGTAAATCTATTCAAATAACCTAACAGAATTAGAGAAAGGGGCACAACAGAAGACCGGCAAGACTGAGATCTGTAGGACTAGCTCTACAGATCATGAACTGTCAAGATTATAACCCTAATCATCCAATGTGCTGGTGAGCTAGCTATGACTCAGCTGTCACTTCCTGGATAGGGATCAACATCATTCCTGGAATGGAACTAACCATTAAGCGAGAAAGCAGAGAGAATCAGTCTAGAGGAAATGCCTCCCAACATAAATGGAACAAAAAAGGGCAAAAGAGGAAGTGAAGTCACAGGCAGTCCAATACCTTTTAAAAGAAAGAGAAAAGCAAAGGAAATGTATTCTATTACAGACATCCATCCCAAAAACAGTGATGCTTTGCGGCCGCTTCAATCCCCTCTATCTCCAGTTAGAGATCAGGCTGCAGGTGATGTAAATCAGGGGTAGTCTACCTGTGGCCCTCCAGATGTTCATGGACTACAATTCCCATGAGCACCTGCCGGCCTTTGCTGGTACCGCAACCAAGATTTTCAGCTGACGCGGCTTTGATGTAGCATTGTTTTTAGATGCTTCAGGTACTTAAGTTATTATCTTGTTCTCAACGATGTAAATCGCCCCAAGCCGGTAAACACCGGGAGAGGCGGTACAGAAAGTTGTTTTTAAGCAAAATGAAAAGCCACAAACAGGTCCTAGAGGCCTCCCCCCCCCCAGCAAAGCATATAAACACTCGACCCTCTCAAGGAGTTCCTTCCCGATATCAGGAGGTAGCCTGCCCCTGAACATTATTTATTTAGATTTATTTAGATAACATGGAGGCTCCACGCGCGGTGGAAAAGCCAATTCCCCAAGAAAGGAATATCCCCCCCGGAAGTGGACCACGGGATCCTCACGAGACACCCCCCCACCCAGCCACCCACTTCCCCGGAAACGTCGTGCCCCCACCCGGAAGGCGCGGCTCACTCACTCACCCAGCTGGCCAGAGAACAGACCCCCAGCACGGCCCCCATGGCGGTCGCGGGCCCCCTCGGCTCACAGGCGCGCCGTCGCGGCTACCGGGATGGTTGTGGTTGTTGTCGCCTCCGTTGCCACCCACGGGCACCGCGCTCTCCCACGGCCCAGGCCGATCATGAGGGACAGGAATAGGGGGCGGAACCTACTGCGCCGGCCAATGAGGCGGCGCGGCCAGCTATGCGGCGAGGCGGGATCGAGCCGAGGGGAGGCGAGGCGGCAAGGACCTTGGGTCGTGACGTCATCGAGGCGGGACTGTGCTGATTGGGCAGGGAGGTTTCTAACTATTACCATAATACGCTGCCTTAAACGTTTACGAGGCAGTTTCGGGTTCTTGAGGAGAGTTTCCGGCCCTCCCGGGCCAAGGCGGCGCCGGCGCCTTTGGGAGCGGTTGCCGCGGCAACGGCCTTGTCGCCATTCCAGTGGTGGCGCGGTCTGCTTTGTGTCGTCACTTGACAGCTGCGTCTTCATTTGCATAAACATGCGCTCTCCCCCCCCCCATCTTTTTCTGAGTTCATTAACCTGCATTTTTTTTCTTTTGAGGAACCTTTTAAGTAAGCGTAATTGTAGTATGAAGATGTGTATGGTTATTATTGAGTTCAGTGTCTAGTGCAGGGGTAGTCAAACTGGCTCTCCAGATGTCCATGGACTACAATTCCCAGAAGTCCCTGCCAGCGAATGCTGGCAGGGGCTTCTGGGAATTGTAGTCCATGGACATCTGGAGGGCCGCAGTTTGACTACCCCTGGTCTAGTGAATAGTTTTATCATCTGGGTGGCTGGAGAGGCAAAAATTAATGATTTTAAGATTGTTCTTTGTTTTCTCTTTTTTTGGGGGGGGTCTTTTTAATTTTTGGATGTTGGGAAACGCTGGGCACAAAGTGGCCCTCTTCATGTTCCAGGGCCATGATGAAGTTTTTTTATTTGAATTATTTATACTTTATAGACCACCTCTCCCCAATGATGGGCTTGGGGCAGTTTCAACAATTGTGCACATTTAAAACTATAAAATTCTAAAAAAAACATTTTAAAATAGAATTTGTTCTGTAGCCACCATAGTATAGCTGGCCTGTTTTCAAGTTAAGCTGCTTTTTAAAAATGCTTTTTGTTGCTGCAGTTCCAATATGAGCATAGAGCTAGGTTCTGAGCTGTTGGTCACTGTAAATACCAAACAAAGAAATGGCAAGTTTCTAGAATGAGTCTAAACATAAAGAAATTAAATGGCCACAGACTGAAAACAAGTAATATAATAGATTGGATGGTATGGTAATTATTTATGCATATTCGGTTTATAAGTCCTACTGAGACTGATTTTTTAAAAATCTCTGTGACTTCCCAATTCCCCCTGAAAACCAGCTGTTTTCTTCTAATTTTTTTTAACGGACTGGCATCATAGGAAGACAAAGATTAGCTTTAAATATTTGTGGAATTTCAGCAATATAAGCAACCAACCCCTGGCCTTGTAGCCCAGTCTCATGTATGTCTCTTCAAAAGTGAGTACAAAGCTCACATTCAGCTCAGCAAAATCAGAGTTGTAGCACCTTTAAGACCAACAAAGATTTATTCAAGGTGTGAGCTTTCGAGTGCAAGCACTCTTCGTCAGACTATGAACTGACCATCATAACAGTAGGAATATATAAGCAAAAGTTAATCCTGTTACATTAGGAAACTGTGTCACAGCATCCAAACACAGCCACATGATAACTCCTCTTCCTCAGCGTCTTCCCTTGGCTGCATCCCATTGTGTGTGAATATTATTTTGTAAGACTCTTGGGGAAGGGGCCTGTCTTATTCCTTTTTCAAATATTAAAGGTTGTAAAACACCATGTGTACTTCGGGTGCTGTATTAAAATCTTAATTTTGGGAACAAGTCTAGAGTACTGATTTGAGTAAGAATGGGGAGAGTTGTGGTCAAATCCCTTTTGTATCATAAAGTTGAGTGAAATCAGTCAGTCTGTTACACTGTAGCCTTACATGACTTAGTTATTGGGAGGATAACATGGGGAACCATGACTATGGTCTTCATCTCCTTCAATAAAAGTGCAATAAAAGTGCAATAATCCATAACGTTTATCTGTGTTCATCTGAATTTATCATAACTATGTCTAGGAGTGCAATTCCAGAGACACGTGACACCCCAGTACCATGCGATAGTGCTATTATTACTTGGACAATTGGGAAACATTATCAGTATGTCTACGTTATTATTGCATAGTCAACATGACTTCCCTGTGACATCATGTTCTGAATATTTTCCTGCCATTTAGAAGGTCATTTGAAAGAATGCTACGTTCTGCTATGAATAGCACTATAAACAATGGGAACATATCTATCATATTTTGTGGGTCCTCAACAGGATTTTTTCTTGCCTAAATACATGAGTGCAAAATTCAATTTTGTGGCATGTTTCCTTAGGTACTCTTTAGAATAGAATATTGCTTCATTGACATAATTTATTCAGTCTGAGTTCTATCTGAACTCTGAAAACACATCCTATACAGAATTGGGCCATACTGCAGTCTACAATTAACAATGGATGGAACAAGACCTGGAACACAGTAACAAATATCTTTCCCCAGTGTTTTGATTACTGTATAAATGATAGTAATGCAGGGGTAAAAAAATAAAAATAAAAATAATATTGGCTTATTAGAATCAACCCAATGGGACAAAATATTTTAGTTGGCCGTTATCCAATGTAGTACCGGACTTTCGTTTTGGATTTTATTTTGGACAAGCGTGGTTGCCTGCAATTTCTATTTGGAAATGTCCTCAAGTTTTATAGATGTCATGGTATGATGTCAAGTAGGTGAAATTTTGTCCAACGCACCCGAACTGCCAAATCTGACTCTAAACCAATTAAACTAGAGTATTGTACTGTGAGGTTCAGTCCTTTTAGTTGCATTCCAATATGTAATTTTGCATATTAATGTCTTGTGAATTTTGTTGCAGTTACTTCACTGGGACTAAATTAGATGGTATTTGATTTTCTTTGTGGCATTTAGGCTTGTGTCTATTTATTACAAGCATGGCCAAACTGTGGTTCTCTTGGAGTCTGTGGACTATAATTACCATGAGCCTCTGTCATGGTGGGAAACCTATAATAAGATTTTATATACTGACAAAGGCTTGTGGTAATTGTAGTCCATGGTCATCTGGAAATCCACCCCTGGTTTATAACACGTATAGAACTGATGGACACTAACTGGTGTTATAGCCCTGAGGCCTACCATTTCTCTTAAATGCTGATGGTCTTTCAGTTACTTTTCAGTTTACCCAGTCTTTGCATGTGCAACTTATTGAAGAATGTAATGGTTTCTTTTCCAAGTAATGTAATTAAGTTCAGCCTTCTTTGACATTGCAACTGACTTTTTTAGATTCCAGATGTTTATTGGAATTCTAGGAAGTGCTTAACATGTCATGGTTCTTTATGCTGCTTATGTGTTTTGGCAAAAGAGTGCCCCTGGTTGAAGAGGGGGCTTCTTCTCAGCAGAAATCATTTTCACATGGTTCTCTTGTGAACAGATCACTTTCTGTGTCTTCTAATTTGCTAAGCTGAACAAGGACTTTTCCTAATCTCTTGTTCCTTTTATTTAACAGTTTAAATAGATTAAAAATCTAAACCTTTAAAGGTCTTAAGAAGGATCAAGCAGCCAAACATTCCTGACCACAACATCAACATGAGCCATTTTCCCTTGAGTTTATTTATTCAAAACTGGCTGAATCCCAAGGCACAAGTTCCAGAAATGCTTCAGAGATCAGAAGTGTCAGAAGAGAAGTTCCTCTTTAACGTTTAGTTTTTCAACATCTGCCTCTCTTTAGGTCAGTAGGAACCAAAGGTTTGTATCCTATTTTGTGTCATTTTGATTGGCCCTAACTGTCAGAATCCCCAGGTTTACTGCCATGATTTTAATTCTGTTTCAAAGAATTGATCTATTGCCTGTTTGACCTGTCTTGCCCTGATGTAACACAGATGCTTTGGTTTGACACCCCAAGGTCATTTCCTGCCACTAAGTTTTACAACTATCCTCCCCGCACATTCCTTCCCCTCCCTTTGGTTAGTATTCCCTAGTTCCCAGACCTGTAGTTATAATGGCCAAATGGTTATCTCAGTTTTGACTTCTTTGCTTGGTTCCAATTCCCATGGGAGGGGAGACAAACGGTTATATTGCTTGTTGTATGCTTCACGCTTCAGTCCTGACTTTGTCTTCATTGTAGATGCTTTCATTTTTCTTTAAATAAATAAACTTTCATTTCTATGAGGTTACTGATTTAAAAATTGAAGTTCTCACACTAATAAAAAGTTATTACGTGGATTTTTTGTAGGCAAATGAGTCTGTTTACATTTTTTTTTCACATCTTGCCAGTTTGCAGGTGTCGTTCAATCCCTTTAGTGAAGGTTTTCCATGATGCATGATTGTGTAAAGATGGCCATATTTCTAAAAATTGGGTGTCTGTTAAATAATCTGGACAGTTCATCTGTAGTAATAAAACAATGTTTCCATCCACCTATTTTTCCATGGCAAGTGTAAGATCGTAGGAATTGCAGTGCTAAAGATAAAGAGAGTTGGAACATAATTGCCTAGATTACTTCCAGAGTCTCTGTGATATTTACAGTGGGGAAGTGAGTTTTACTCAAAAGACACCTGAAATTTGGAGGCAAGAAATCGGAGGTTGTTATGAGGCTAAAATGACAGACAGGATAAGATCATGTTATGAGATTAAAATGGAAGCCAGGAGAATAACATGAGCCACTATGGGGTCTATGTTGTGTAGAATGGCAGCACATGCACAGAGGGCAGAAAGTACCTCCTGTAAAAAACAAAGGGAGTTTAGCCACTTCCCTGAACCCTCAGGGCCACGTAGTGTACTGATTAGAATGGTGGACCAGGAGCAAGAAAACCCCGGATCAAATCCTGAATCTGCCATGGAAGGTTGCTGAGTGACCTTGGGCCGGTCACTCTTTTAGCCAGGCCTACCTCAAAGGGATGATGCAGAGATAAAATGGAGAAGACGAGAATGATGAGCCCCTTTGAGTCTACATAGGAATTGTAGTCCATGGACATCTGGAGGGCCGCAGTTTGACTACCCCTGATCTAGGATTTGAATCTCTGCTGTGGAATCTTCGTGATTCTTTGGCGGGTCACACTCTCAACCTAAACGACTATACAGAGTAGTGGTTGTGCAGATAAAATAGAAGACAAGATAACTCTGCAGCCTGCTTTGGGGACTACTTTGAAGAGAAAATCAGCAGAGACAAGCAGAGTAGGAAACGCCCCCTCCTTTACAAAGCAGAGGCAGCTTAACAATTCCTTGACCTTTAAGAGAGTCTGTGTGAAGTAGAGGTCATTGTGTCAGACTTGGATCAAGGAGACTGCAGGTTCAAATTACCACTCTGCCATGGAAGCTTGCTGAGTGACAGGATGAAATGGAAGATAGGAGAACTGTGTAAGTCGCTTTGGGTGTCTGTTATTATAAACCTCATGTTGGCTACAGTTCACAAAGAGGACATCGTTCATTTGTGCTGTTGCTTGGTCAGGCTTTGCTGCGACTCTCGAAAGCCGGCAGAACTGCTAGTTCACGGCTGTTCAATATTGCAAGCCCAGCAAGTAGGGGTAGGTCCCTAGTAAAAAGAACAAGGAGATCATTTGGGGACAGTGCTTGCATCTATACTCAGATACTGTTGTGGTGGCTTTGCTATGGCCTATTATGCACAGCCGACGAAACGGCAATCTCGGGCAACATGGAAAACGCGGAGGGGGAAGACGCGAAGCAAACCGCTTATGCACGGGACGCAATGGCAGCAAAACCCAGAGTAACCAATTATGCACGTGGTGACCCCAGCACCGCTTCTGGTTGCGCCCTGGTCACCCGGAAGCTGCGCTTTCTTCCGCGTTTCGCTAACGCGGCTTTTTCGGCGGCCTGCACCGAATCTGCGGCCGGTTGTAGCTGGCACCATGTGTTATCGGTGATTTTAGGTGACGCCATTCCACCCCGAATGCGGACCTTCCCCTCCATGCATAATGGGCCTATCTGACACCTATGAATACGCTTGGTCGAAAGCAGTGTCCCAGACTTGTGGGTCACGGCAGGTCGTACATTAGTCGGTAGACTTTCTTCATTGCATATCCGTGTTGATCAAGGAAAAAGACAGCTGTGCTGATATCTTGAAGTAAAAGAACAACAACAGAATAATTCAACAAATGGAAATCCTGGGGCACCTTCTGGACTCACAATTTTTCAATCTACCTTAAACATTTGTGAACTAGAGCTGCTTAGGTCTCTCTGTCACATTTTCTTCCTGTCCAGTGAAACTGGTCTAAAAATGCCATGTCAGAAGCAAGAAGTTCCCCTTGTCCAAAACTGTGGGGAAGTTCCATCTTTTCAAGCAATAGTCGGCGACTAGTGGTTCTTTCTTTTCAGAGTGGTGGCAAAGTGAGGGATGTTGCCGAAACAAAAATGACGGCTGCGAGTGGTGACATCTAAAAAGGTTCCACTTGCTCTAATGCAATTATAAGTAAAACCCAAAGACCTGTGTTGTGGAAGGGGAAGCTGAATTACCATCTTACCCCTGGAGACTTCCTAGTGTCTTATCAGAATACAACAGCAGATCTATTACTACTGTACTAGCAGACTATCTCCTATGTCACGCTAGCACATGGCAGCTTCCTTATCAGTTCACTTAAATTTCCCAAGTGCTAAGTCTGTCTTGCTATAAGCATTCTTTATCAGAACTTCTAAGCATTATCAGCATGTACTGGCACTACAAACCCACTTAAAGGAGATGGGAAAAATCCCGTATCTGCAAACAAAGACATCTTTCTTTATCCCCCTCTCAATCCACAAACATCTTGATTTACAAGAAAAGAGGCCTATTTATACCCACAGGACATCAGCCAAACTCTGGAAGAAATCCTTTGATGTAACATGAACTCGCTGCCTTATATTAAATCACACCATTGGTCCAGCGTGGTCAGTCTTGTCCACTGAGAGTGGTCGTGGTTCTCAGGCGGAGGTCTTCCACATCACCTACTGCCTGGTCCTTTTAACTGGAGTTGCCAGGGACCTTCTGCATGCCAAGCAGATGCTCAACCACTGATCCATGGCCTTTCCCGTACTATGTTATAAGATGCAGCTATAGCCCTCTATAGACATTTATTCTGTTCACACATTATAGGACCTTAGCAGTCACACATGTAGCACATAGGTTCCTGCAAAGCACATGATGCATGCAATCCCATGACGTCAATTCGGTAACAGATGGATTTTTCATGAACGTACGTCTTCCATTCATGCAAAAAATAATTCTGGTTTTCTCCGGTAAGCGATTCACAGGAATGGAAACTACCCACAAGAAACAACCATGTTGCCCAGTTCACATGTTGCAGCCTTGGTGGGCTCCTTCACTATGGGGACAGAGCTTTCCACGGAGGTTCTTAATTGAACAGATATTGGAATTTATATTTCTACTGAATTTTTAAGATGTAGTATACTGCCCTGAACCTATCTAGGGAGGGGTGGTTTATAAGTTGAATTAATAATAAATGTCATACATTTCCAGTAATCTCTCCATGCAAATATGGAAATATTGACCCTCGTTTCTGGAATTTTCTACTGCTTAGGAATGTAAATGAACAAACTCGAGGCGCACAACATAGCAAAAGCCAACAGGGTGTGTAGGAGTGAGAAATAGAGAAGGAGCCAGTGCAAGCATCCCGTAATACCCTGTGTGAAGTATCAGGAACAACAGGACATTTCAGGTTTGCCTCAACTTAAGAAAATATTTTTATTTAGCTCTCTGACCCATTCTCTTTCTGGCAGGGCTTGCTTTTAGTCAGCCTCTCAATCAGCTTGCCCAGCAACTTACATATAGCAGCCCTATAGGGCCCTACCTAAAGCCAACTGCAAAGCAGAAATTTACCCCTCGAGGCTGTTTGCATTACATTACAACATTCTGCACCTCTTAAGGATGCCTGCCCACTTCCCATCTTCATTACTTGGGTTCTAGTGAGCTTTTCTTGTCAAACAATTGCTGGTTAATCACACTGCACAAAGAAGATACCACAGGTATGAAGAGTAGACTAATGGGATTTATGTCAGGAAGAGATGTCAGAAAGCCATCAAATGCAATGGACTCTGGACAAAAGAATACAGGAAACCCCCTCACCCTGGAGGAAAGCATTTGTATTAATGGAATAAGTGCACAAGATCCAGCTCAAAGGACTTACTAGAGTAATCTCTCTTTTTTTCTCTCAAGGATATTTCTCTGCTGCTTCTCCAGAGCCCTGCTGCTCAAGGCCATTGACAATTTGCTGTTCAAGGCCATAAACAGCAATATAAAAGCAAACTGTTCAAACAAGCCATTGTTAAACAGTTAAAAAGAAGCAGAACAGTTAGAAAGCTGGCAAAATGAAACCTTGACTTAAAAGCTGGGGTAAAAAGATGCATCTTGGCCTGGTGATGATAAGAAAGAAAAGGTACCAGGTGAGCCTCAAAGGGGAGGGCATTCCAGAGTGAAGTGCCAGGACAGAAAATATCCTCTCTCCAATTGTCACAGAGAGGCTGACTAGACAGTCATCTATTAACCCAGCCTTTCTCAACCTTTTTGTCACTGAGATACCCATGACATTCTTCAGGCTGCAAGAAACCCTGGAAGTGACATCAACAGACCACACCTCCCTGCCACACCCCTGGAAGTCATGTATCGCCAGAAGTGAGGTCACCCAGACACTCCCACCAGATGTGACATCATACTCCATTGTCCCTGCCCCCCCATTCCAGAAATGGCCTAGTAACCTACTCTGCAGGGCCAGGAACAGAGCTGGGGCAGGCATCTGCTGCTCCATCGTCCCTGGCCCACCCCAAACAGTCAAGCTAAAATGAGAGTATTTTTCTCTCTGGACTCCAGTTGCTACCACATGCAACAAGTCTCAGTCAGCAAGGATTTCAAATTTATTTGCGGTCTTAGACCAAAGGTAAGATATTTTAAGAATAGGGTTAGCATACAAAACATTTACAAATAAAATGTTGTCAGAGTCAAAATAAAAGTTGTGATATATAGAAATTGAACTAAAGTAAGTCATTACATTTAAAAGATCACAGATCCTTATCAGTTGACTAGCCCTGGAGTCAAAGAAAGGGGCAAAGAGAACGACCTCCTCTGCTTCAGATCGGACAGTATCTCGGTCTGACTGTCCCCTCCATTTCTGGTTTCTTGTCCTTGCATCTCTTGCCCATCTCCTGCAGCTCTAGAACAAAGGTTCTGTTCATCCAGGCCAAACAGAAAACAAGCAAAAAATCATTCTGGTTTTCTCCGGTGAGCGATTCACAGGAATGGAATGAGAATGCCCCCCAGAAACATCTGCTCTTCAAAAACAGCAGCAGAATGTGGGTATATCATGGAGATGTCTTCTGATCACAATGATTTTTATGAGGGGCCACTCATCTTTCCATCCCCTCCAGGCCCATCATTGACCATGGGGGGGGGGGTAGAAGAAGAAGAAGAAGAAGAGTTGGTTCTTATATGCCGCTTTTCCCTACCTGAAGGAGGCTCAAAGCGGCTTACAGTCACCTTCCCATTCCTCTCCCCACAACAGACACCCTGTGGGGTGGGTGAGCCTGAGAGAGCCCTGATATCACTGCCCGGTCAGAACAGTTTTATCAGTGCCGTGGCGAGCCAAAGGTCACCCAGCTGGTTGCATGTGGGGGAGCGCAGAATCGAACCTGGCATGTCAGATTAGAAGTCCGCACTCCTAACCACTACACCAAACTGGCTCACCAAACTGGGTAGACATAACCATATATGGTCCTATCATTTAAAAAATATGTTAAAAATTACTTAACTCTCCGCAGTCGGGAATACCCTTCTGGACTCATTGAGAAACCCAGGTTTCATGAAACCCCTGTGGAGAAGGCCTGTCTTAACGAGTGGGATGGATAGCATGGGAGGAGACAGTCCTTCAGATATTCTATCCCCAAGCTGCTTAGAAGAACATTAAAGGTAAGATCCAGCACTTTGAATTGTGCCCAGAAACAAATGGGAATCCAGTGCAGATCTTTCAGCACAGATACAGAAAAATCCCTGTATCCCGGCCCTGACAATAGCCCAACGATTGCATTTTGGACCAACTAAAGTTTCCGGGGAATGGTAGAGGACAGGAAGGCCTGGAGGATCATTGTCCATGGGTTCGCAATTGGTCGGACACGGTTTCACACCTAACAACAACAACAAATACAGAATTGGGCCATACTGCAGTCTACAATTAACAATGGATGGAACAAGACCTGGACACAGTAACAAATATGTTTTGATTACTGTATAAATTATAGTAATGCAGAGTTCAAAAATAAAAAAATATAATATTGTCTGGACTATTTTCAAAGGCAGCCCACCATAGAACACATTACAGGACTCTAACCTGGATGTGATTAAAGCATGGATTGTCATGGCCAGATAATGCATGAACCAGCTGGAGCTGATAAAAGGTTCTACATTCCATGGAAGAGACCGGGGCTTCTAACAGCAGGCCAGAATTCAGTAGCTCCCCCCAAGCTACAAAGCTGCTTCTTCAGAGAGAGTGCAACCTCCTCCAGGACAGGCTGACTCCACAGTCCCCAAGCATGTTCTCCATTCATCAACAGCACCTCAGTCTTGCCTGGAAAAGGTCAACAGTCCTGCACCTGCATAGAACTGCATTCTTGTGTGAGGATGCCTGGGTTTGCAGGCATTCAGTAAGATCATTAAAAATGTGGATAAATATGAACATATTCTAATAGCCCAACATGTTAACAGAGTTTTGTGCATGAAAGGGGCTACAGGGATCATTATAGGAGAAGCTTTTTAAAACTGAAAGCCCTTCAAGGTGGCAGTAGGGATGAGGTGCATTGGGAAAATTAAGAAGACTTTCCCCAGTCCTTGCGGCTTTCATCTGACAGAGAAGGTGTTGGTGAAATCGACCAGGCTTTCTTTCAGGTTATCAGTTCTGCCAGAAACGTGGAGTGGAAGAGGGGGCAATGAAAGAAAGGGAGTGGGTGGGCAGATAAAGGGTCTAGTAGTTGCACGATGTCTTTCCATCATCAACCCTGCCCTGATAGGGGTGGATCTATGTTTAGTCGCAGGGTAGCTCAGGCGAATGTTTGGAGTAAGTAATTGGTGAGAGATTTCCCCTGCCACATAGAAGAAAGATTTTAAACATGCAAATAAAAAAAAACATTACCTGCCACCCCCCCTGTGGCGGAAACTTTCCACCCTGGCTGTATCGTGGGGGTGCAGAAATCTGGGGTGGACAGGGTCTGGCACCGAAATCAGTCCCCCAGAGGGCCCCAGGAAGCAGTGAAGAATTCTGCTCTGCTGCAACACACAGCTGACAGCCCAGAGTGGCACCACCAGTGCAGAATCGGTATGAGTGACCTTGGGCCAGTTACTCTGTCTCAGCCTAACCTACCTCACAGCATTGTGGTTGGGAAGATAAAATGGAAGAGGAGACTGATGATGAAGAAGAGTTGGTTCTTATATGCCGCTTTTCTCTACCCAAAGGAGTCTCAAAGCGGCTTCCCTTTCCTCTCCCCACAACAGACACCCTGTGAGGTGGGTGAGGGCTGAGAGAGCCCTGATATTCCTGCTCACTCAGAACAGCTTTATCAGGGCTGTGGTGAGCCCAAGGTCACCCAGCTGGCTGCATGTGGGGGAGCGCAGAATCAAACCTGGCTCACCAGATTAGAAATACACACTCCTAACCACTACACCAAGCTGTTAAAGATGCTTTAGGTTCCCATTGGGGTGAAAAGTAGATTATAAACATCTAAATGCCCTGATTTGGATTATCTTGGCTAGCCCAGTTTCATCAGTTTTCAGTAGCTAAATAGGGTCGGGCCTGGCTAGGATTTGGATGGGCGTCCATCAAGAAAGCCCGGTGTTGCTATGCAGAGGAAGGCAATGGCAAACCACCTCTGAACGTATCTTTCTTTGAAAGCCCAAGAGGTCACCATAGGTTGGCTGCAACTTGACGGCACTTTACATGCACAAACAAAAATCTAAATATATGAAATCACATTTCTTATTCACAGGCTGGATTACAGATTATGTTGTAATGTGGGCTAATAGATTTAGCCTAGGCCAGTCTTTCTGAACTTTTTTACTGCTGAGAAACCCCTGAAACATTCTTCAGGCTTTGAGAAACTCCAGAAGTTGTGTGATCATGTAGAATATGGTTGGCAAGCAGAGCTGTGGACACGCCACACCCAAGACCCTTCCCCTTCCAACCTCATAGAATCATAGAGTTGGAAGGGGCCATACAGGCCATCTAGTCCAACCCCCTGCTCAACGCAGGATCAGCCCTAAGCATCCTAAAGCATCCAAGAAAAGTGTGTATCCAACCTTTGCTTGAAGACTGCCAGTGAGGGGGCAGTGCTCATTAGGCAGCCTATTCCACTGCTGAACTACTCTGACTGTGAAAATTTTTTTCCTAATATCTAGCCTATATCGTTGTACTTGAAGTTTAAACCCATTACTGCATGTCCTCTCCTCTGCAGCCAACAGAAATAGCATCCTGCCCTCCTCCAAGTGACAACCTTTCAAATACATAAAGAGGGCTATCATGTCCCCTCTCAACCTCCTTTTCTCCAGGCTGAACATTCCCAAGCCCCTCAACCTATCTTCATAGGGCTTGGTCCCTTGGCCCCAGATAATCTTCGTCGCTCTCCTCTGTACCCTTTCAATTTTATCTACGTCCGTCTTGAAGTGAGGCCTCCAGAACTGCACACAGTACTCCAGGTGTGGACTTCCTTTAGGTCCATCATTGGATTTTTTGGGGGGAAGGGGGAGAGTCAAGATGACCATATCTTGGTCATCTGTTTGACCATATCTTGACCATATCTGTTTGACCATATCTGGTCAAATGTTTAACACATTTAAAAACTATATTAAAAATAATTAATTCCCACCCATTCAGAAAACCCTTCCAGCCCATCAAGAAACACCAGGGCATGAAACCTTGGTTGAGAAAGCCTGATCTAGAAAGTTCAGTTTATATGAATGGTCCGAATTTAGATAAAATCGTAAAGTAATGTTGTCCACCAATAGCCAAAAAAAGGGAGGGGGCAGCCACATTAGAGAAAATAACCCAGAGGTACAGTGGGAAGTTTAATATGAGGTTTTTGACTTATTTTGAAATAGTTCCTCCGGGAAATTTCTAACACAAACGTAAACAGCTTTTGCTTGTGATGAAAGAGAGAACAGCTCTTCTTTCGTCAGAAAAAGTTATGAATCTGGTTTTTTTGCTTTAAAAAAAATCCCCTCTGAGGAACTATTTCCCAATGCCACAAGAATGTCACCTGTGGGGCCTTTCCTTTGATGAAGTCACCCATCAACTTCAACCAAGCCACTTCCAGTTTGCTTAATGACACTAGCAGAAAAGTCAAAGTAGTGGCAATGCTGGGAGATCCATGACTGCATCCTCCCAGCCTTTCAAAAACATCCCAACAGCAGCTGCAAAGGATCAGGGGGTGTGTAGAAGAAGGAGCTTAACCCATCCCCTCTCCATTGTGGATTCACCAGCAAAGATCTGTGGATATCAGGATAAAGGTCTTCTCCTTTGGAGCATAAATAACAAAGCACATGTATAAATCTGCTAAAATCTTTTACACATATCAGAAAAAGTCTTGTTAACTATCTTGTTTTATTATTAGAAACTTCCATACTGTCCACTAGGGGCCACTGTATTTTTCTAGATTTATCAGCAGATAGTTCAGGGCTTCAGAGAAAGCAAAAATGCTGAAGCGAACATGCCATTTCCTGAATTTGATTTTAACATAAGTGTCTTTTAGGATCTACACATTATCACAGATCATTACTGAGATTTTCCTGCAATACCTCTTCCAGCAACTGTGCCAACATTTGGATTTTTTATATTTGTTGCCTTTACAACTGTTCCAGTGGGGTCATTCAGCTTTGGGACATTCGGGTCCTTACTTTCTCTCAGATTCCTACGTTTGGCCCCTAGCCTGTTTACCCTTAACCTGTAAAACTCCAGGAGGCATATCAGTCTGTTGCTGTAAAAAGAAAATACAAGATGTCTGAACAAGGAACAGATTTATTGTGGTATATTCATAGTTTAAGAAACACTTCCTGTATCTGAGTATCTGTATCTGTAGAAATCAGCTGTCACCCCAGGCCTAGTCTGCACACAATAGATAATGCACATTCAATGCACTTTAGAAGTAGATTATCCTGCTCTGCACAGGGAAATCCAGCTGCCAAAGCACATTGAAAGCGCATTATCCTATGTGTGCGGAACGGACCTTCTATATTACTATCTGATTACATAGAAACTATTTTTGTATAGAATGTTCAGCATTTAAGAACAGCTTTATAGTCATACAGCTCATTTAGGCAAACAATCATAACAGTTGTATGTTCACACTATCACTAATACACACACAACACAACCTACGGATGTGGAAGCTGGACCTTGAAGAAGCAAGACAGGAGGATGGTGTTGGAGACGAATGCTGTGAATACCATGGACAGCCAAAGTTACCAACAAGATCGTTTTAGAGAGGAGCCAACCAACTATGTCATTAGAAGGTAAGGTATTATGGCTAAGGCTCACTTACTTTGGACACATCATGCAATCAAACTCGCTAGAAAAAATCATTAATGCTCGGCATGGTCAGCAGCAAAAGGAAACGTGGTCGCCAAAGGATCCGCTGGCTCGACACAATCAAAGCAGATACAGGGATGACCATGAACCAATTAAAAAAAGCAGTCAGGGAAAGGGACAAAGGTTGGATATACACTTTTCTTGGATGCTTTAGGATGCTTTGGGCTGATCCTGCTTAGAGCAGGTGGTGGACTAGATGGCCTGTGTGGCCCCTTCCAACTCTATGATTCTATGATTCTAGGGACGCATGGCAAAGACTTTTCTATAGAATCGCCGCAGGTCAGGCACAACTGAATGGATAGTACCATCATAATCATCATGCATATTTAATTCTGTAGTAGTCAACCAGCAGCAATCTTCAGTGTGGGTAGACTGGCAAGCTCCTGGTTTGGAACTACCTGGGGATGGAGCCTGGGAAGGGCAGGGTTTGGGAAGGGGGGGGACCTCAGCATGGTGTAACGCCACAGAATCTACCCTTCAAAGCAGCCATTTTCACCCGGGGAACTGACTTCTGTCGTCTGGGGTTCAGTTGTAATTCTGGGAGATCCCCAGGCCTCCCTGGAGGCTGGCAGTCCTATCTGCAAGTGCCATGGCATGTACCACTGTCTTTTGGGGCCCACTTCTTTCTTCCCCACCAGTTCTACCTGTGCAGGAGATGCTTATGAAGAGCCCAGGAGGCATCATCTTTGGGTCTGACACTGGCAATATTTAGCCACAAAATTCACTAAGTGCTCATAAGTGCTATACATTTTTCAAACTTTAACTAAATACTTCCATTTTCTCTGGAATGCACATAACTTCCTCGTATTCAGTAATATATATATACTTGACAGGAGGTTCCTGGGTGAAGATACGGCTCAGAGGGCTAACTATATCCTAAGCCAAGTATTGATAGTGTCGTGAACCAAAACACTGCTCCCTGCCAAGATTTAATTTATCTTATGCTGAGGGCATGTGTTTGGACACTAGCCCGGAACTTCTATCACTTCATCTTTCTAGGTCTCTATGACACTAAACCTAAAATCTTTTGTACACGGTATTCCTGTTCTAAGATTCATGCTGAGCTGCAACTGTTGGGGTGAATAGGGCAGTGGGGAAAAGGAAAAGCAAGCCAATCTACGTTTTATTGTATAATATCCCTGAGTTTTCTGCCATAGCAACACGGGCAACAAGTGAACCACAGACAAGAGTTGGTTGGCAAAGAGATGCACTTTACGAGACATAGTCATTGTCATATTTGCCCGTGACAACAATACAATAGATAACATAGAATTTTTTTTAGGAACCCATTTGACTCAGAATTCAAAACATTAAAAAGACAATACTTTGAAATCTGGCTATACAGGAAACTTTATGGGACAAGCCATAAGCACAAATTAATTTCCAAATGTTCATATCTGGACATCCTATTTCAAAACGTCTTTGGCTTTTTGGTTTCCAGGCTATTCTTTACTTGAAGCAGCTCCAGTAATGCTGTGTCTTCTTAAAATGTGTCTTTTTTTTGGGGAGGGGGGGGGAGAGAGAGAGAGAGAGAGAGAGAGAGAGAGAGAGAGAGAGAGAGAGAGAGAGCCCTGCTGTGTTAGACCGATGGTCCATCTAGTCCAGCATCTTGTTTCACACAGTGGCCAACCGGTTCCTCTGGGGGGCTAATGACGGGGCATAGTGGCCAAGGCCTTCCCCTGATGCTGTCTCCTAGCTCTGGGATTCAATGGTTGACTACCTCTGAATGTGTTTCCCTTTAGTTACTAAAGGCTTGTAGACCCACTGGTAGACCTATCCTCCATGAATTGTTCTAATCTCCTTTTAAAGCTTTCTATATCTGTGTCTGTGCCTGAGAGAGACCGTTTACGCACTGGGAACTTCATTGCCCCAGCTCCAGTGCAGGAGCACAAATCAGGGGCGGATGAGGTGCACCAGGCCAAATGCTCCCCCATGTGGGTGCAGGAAGAGGTGGGGCAACCTGCCACAACTAAAACTCCAGCCTGCAGCTCAGCATGAAACCTCCAGTGCGTAAATGGTCAGAGAGAGATAGGGAGAAAGAGTCAGAAGAAGGGGGGAAAGAAGAAAGTGGGACTGAAGAAATAAAACTTCTGGCCCATTCCCTTAAAAAAAAAACCTAATCATTTTTGACTGAGAATTCAAAAGTCCAACATATTCCATAAACCAGAACTAGGACTAATCAGTAGCTTAGAAGAAGAAAGGTCTTTTTCCACCAGAGGAAATTTAGCAGAAGGAAGTCCTTGGATTCAACCCACGGATTCATTATCATCTGCTATTTGTCTTTTCTCCTTTTTTGCCTAATTAGCTTTGTGAAGTCTTTCATTTCAAAGTGCTATGCCGAAAGCATGTGGAACAATACACTGTCATTTACTGTGAGTCACACTTTCAGAAATGAATGATAATCAGTGACATTTGAAAAGTTCACTTTCTTTTTTTTTTTGCAGCAAAATGGTTCCCGCTGTAAAGTGTTTCAAACGGTAGTCCCTTAGCAAAACAAGTGGGGCCAGCATTTTGAAACCAGCCGCAGTGGCAGAAGAGAAGTTCTCTGGACGTAGCTAGGAAACAGCCATGGAATGAGATCCTCCAGAGACAGCAAAAGCAGTACTTGCATGCTGGTCCCCAAAAGCTTTATCGTCTGTGTGCAGATTACTAGAGCCAGAAATAGCTCTTTAAGAGTAAACATTTGGGGGCAGCTCTTTGTCATGCCATTCAGCGGCTTCTTTCAGTTTGCATGTCAACACCTCCCCAGTGACAACAGCAGCAGACCCAATGATTGATACGATATAGTTGTCATTTTTGTAGCGTTCAGGAGCCCTTTCAGGCAATCCTACAGCCTGTTTGGTTAGCAACCAATCAGGTGTGTCCCCATCATGCCTGTTTCAGAAGAGCCAAGGGCAAACCCCTTTTTATCCATCACCCCCCATCAAGTCACAGCTCACTTAAAAATGAAGCAAAGGAATCTCTTTGTGCAATGGGGAGTTGGTAAGCATCCCCCTTCCTGGCAGTCTCTAAGCCAGGGGTAGTCAAACTGCGGCCCTCCAGATGTCCATGGACTACAATTCCCAGAAGCCCCTGCCAGCATTCGCTGGCAGGGTCTCCTGGGAATTGTAGTCCATGGACATCTGGAGGGCCGCAGTTTGACTACCCCTGCTCTAAGCAGTGGCTGGATGAACACTCATTAGGTCAGAGAGAGATAGGGAGAGAAAGGCATTAGGTAGGGGATGGCATTAGATGGCCTGCATGGTCCCTCCCAACTCTATGATTCAACAGACTAAAAGTTGCAAAAGCTTCATGTGCCAAATTTTGGCAGGAACTTTTGAGAGGTGGAAAAAAGGTGGTCAGAAGTGGGAGAAAATCCCATTCAAGCACACAATCAGCTTATTCCTCCCATTTCTCTTGTGCCAAAGCGGCAGTGAATGTGCTCGGAGAGCTTGGGGGCAGAAAGTGCCGTAAAGTCACAGCGGCATATTTGTTGTGTATGTGCACAAGCTGATGTAGAGAATTTGGCACAAAGGACTGGGATCCTGGACCCTTGACGGGAATTCGCTGGATCCCCGTTCCTAACCATTCAGTGGACAATTTAATGGATGTTGTCCCGGGGCTCCATTAAGGACCAATCGCATCTCTTGGCTGGAGCCTCAGACATGTATATAAGTTCCCTGATTTGCTTGTTGTTGTTCAGTGTTCTTGTAAAGAATTGGCTTTTTGGAGCTGAAGTGTCTGTGTCTTTGTTGAACCCATGTATGTAATAATATTTAAGAGTTGGGACTTATGTGCCACTTTTTCTCTACCAGGAGGAGTCTCAAAGCCGCTTACAATCGCCTTCCCTTTCCTCTCCCCACCACAGACACCCTGTGGGGTGGGTGAGGCTGAGAGAGCCCTGATATCACTGCCCGGTCTGAACAGTTTTATCAGTGCCGTGGCGAGCCCAAGGTCACCCAGCTGGCTGCATGTCAGGGAGTGCAGAATCAAACCCGGCTCGCCAGATTAGAAGTCTGCATTCCTAACCACTACACCAAACTGGTTCAGTGGTGACTTGCCATTACCTGACTCTGCACAGAGACCCTGGGCTTCCTTGTTGGTGTTGGCAGAGTTTAAATATGCAAGTATGTAAAGGAGTTGCACACTGGCTGCTTAAAGGATAAATAGCTTTATTCAGAAGAGAAACAACTATGAGAGAAAGAGCCCTAACTGTTCTTCTGGAAGCAATCAGGGAGGAAGTGTGCTCAAAGGAGCAGGAAGTCTCCAATTGAGCCAATCAAGACACAGGAGCAGATTATTTGACAAATACCAGGGAAGTTCTTTTCTAACTATGCCAAATACACATCCCCTCCGATGCCTCCTATAGGATATCTTCATATGTTGTTCAGTCGTGCACACTACAGATCTTGCATATTCCAGCAGCTGGTCTCCCATGCAAATACTAACCAGACCTCATCCTGCTTAGTTTCCAACATCTAATGAGATCAGGCTAGCCTGGGCTGTCCAAGTCAAGGCTCACATAGTTTAGACATCTGCAGATTCTTCACTTGGGCTGCACCTTGCCTTGCACTCTCACACCTGGAATAGGAGCAAAGAAGACAAGCCTCATCTCCACCACCCACAAACCTGCCCCCAGCCTGTTCTAAATATATTACCTTTGCAGATAGGAATTAAGCATCCACTTTCATCTCAAGTAATAATTTTCCAGTAGGATAGCTTGAGAGGGATGCAGTCCATGGGTATTGCGTTGGGGAAAGGGACTCCTTTTGTAGAGAAACAAAGGTTGCTGGTGGCTTTTTTGTTTTGTTCTTTGTTTTGTTGTGGTAATTTGTGGTTTTTACTTATTTCAGTTTGTCATCATAGGGCTGCCAGCTTGCCCTGATAGGGTTATCTGGAGAATTTGGGGATGGAGCTGGGAGTGGATGGGATTGGAGGCGGGGAGGGACCTCAGTGGATTATAACGCTTTGGAGTCCATCTTCCAAAGCAGCTATTTTCTCCAGGGGACATGATTTCTTTAGCCTGGAGATATAATTTCAGGGGATTCCCAGGTCCCACCTGAGGACTGGCATCCCTATGCCCTGATGATCTCTTTCATAAACAGGAGGCTGGGATGGAAATTATTTTGAACTAGCAAGAGCTAGGAATTGCCTATACCGGGCCAGGGCAAAGGTCCATCTTGCCTAGTATTCCGTCTGTAACAGGGAGCTGTGATCCATGTGCTTGGAGCAGTATGATTTCAGGCAGGCAGTGGCAGAACAGGGGAGGGATTTGTACCTATTGCTGCTTTCCAGATTATTGCATTGCTGTCAGGGTTGACACATCAGTTTTCGCAGCTGGGGCTCACCTTCTTCCAAGTTGCTGGCAGCATGGAAGGAGATGAGACGGCAGGTAAAGAGAATACCTGCATTGCCTCCTCTGCTTGAGCCACCTAAGAGGGAGTGAACTCCAGAAAAACAGGCTGAAGTTCTGGGCTTTCCATTTGTTCCAGCTGGCATCGGTGTGGCAGGGCAGGCTATGCCCAGTGCCCCCTCCCACACCCCACAGTCTTCCTTGGGGCAGCAAACTGCCCTGAGCCAGCCCAAACAACCGTGATCTGGCACAGGTCCCTGGGAAGGTCCCAAGCCGAGCAAAATGAAAATAGGTTTTATGACCTCTATATAAAGCAACATTATCCTGAAAGTTATGGGTGGGTTCTGCTTGAAATTTGTTGACACAGGGAGCCTTCTAAAGTCAGCAACAAAAGGAAGCCTGTGGATAGGTCCCCGCACCTCATTCAAAGAGCTCCCGGCATGCAAAGTTTTGTTTAAACACTGCAGATTTCCCCACTCTTTTTAACCAGCACAACAATTTGATGAAATGGACTTTGTGTTCCACATTCTGTGATTGGTTGTAAGTGTAAACATGCTGGAAGGACTAAAAAAGCCCCTAAAATCCCATGTGTAGATGGAGTGACTATAAATTTATCTGCATTAGTCCTTGTACAGAATTCATTATACTTAGTAGTTTTCTCCATACCAGGGCTCACGTTTGGGAAGGACAGGCTGTACTAAGAGGGAGGAAATGGCCCACTCTGCAACGTTGCTGTGTTCATGGCAAAATTCCTGGGGCATTTCCATACCCGTTAAATATAGTGAAATGCTTACCTTATGTAGTTATTATATTCTGGCCCATCAGAATATGACGTTGCCAACATCCAGCGTCTGGGCAGTAACTGGCTGGCTACATCCGCCATTTTAAAGTGCTAGCCAGGGAATCACATAAAGTGGATTCCCCAAGCTATTTAGTGTGAGCTTCAGGAGAGCAGCCAGCAGGCAACCAGCAGAAGGAAGGTACGGAGGCTAAAACATGCTCAAGGTGCTTGTCTTGTCCCACCCTCACACCCACCTCCCTCTCCTTTGTTCCTGGGGACAGGAATGTCTTTTTAAAAATAGCTAACATCCTGGAGCAACGAATAGGCGGACCAGCGTGCAGGCGATGCCCCCCAAAATTTCCCTCCAAAGTTGTAACACAAAGCATGCCTCTCTAATGCCCCCCCCCCAAAAAAAATCAGGAACAAGAAGGCGGCAGACTAGAGCAAGACAGGAAAACTGTGAGTAGGGTCTGGGAGGCACAATCATGTTTAGCACTATCCCATGCAGCTAGCGTAACGCTATGTGCGGAAATGCTGCTGGTATTCCTGGTAGCCAATGGCATCTCTGAGGGGACAGGATCTGTGAATGGGCAAATGGAATTGGAGGGAAGGTTAACTCCTTTCTTGCATGGGTGTCCCATTCCCAATTGCTCCTCTTTTGATGACTGCTTAAAAACAGAGATAACAGCAGATCTTATGAGTCACATCTGGTTTATCACAGAGATGGTGACAACGAATGGCACTTTTCATACACACATTAACTCAATATATAATTCTTACAAGTTTGTAAGATCACCAACATATTTCTTCCAATAATACAGATAGAAAGCAAAAAGAAGGTACCTTGCCTAAGATTGCCGAATGAGCTCATGGTTTAAGGGAGATTTGAATGGCTTACATCCTTAACCACTACACTCCTCCAGCTTAGAATCGAAAGCTGAAAGCAATCCATTGTAAGAATATCCAGTGGCCTGCTGCCTTCACATCTCCCTTGTGATTTATCTCAGTTATGCAATTGGAGAATGCATCCAGCTCTAAACACCATGGGTGATGCATCAGGAAGCATTTCAAATTAATGGCCTGGACCCTATGGACCTGATCCGTGAGTGGTGGTGCTTTCTTCCATTGTAAGAAACCTTCTCATGATTCAAAATGCTTATTAAAATATTTTTGCCTCATTTTCTCCCCAGTGGGAAAAAGTGGCTTACATCATTAACCTCACCTCCATTTTACAAACATCACAACAACCCTGTCAGGTAGCTTCCATGGCAGAGTGGGGATTTTAACCTGGGTATCTCAGAACCTAGCATGGCACTCTAAACATCCCAGGAAGATTCCTAGTGATGGAGGAAAGCACCATTGCTTAGGAGGAGGAGGAAGAAGAAGAAGAGATGGTTTTGTACCCCATGTTTTGATACCCAAAGGAGTCTCAAAGCAGCTTACACTCAACTACCCTTCCTCTCCCCTCAACAGACTGTGAGGTAGGTGAGGCTGAGAGAGCTCTGGGAGAACAGTGACTGGCCCAAGGTCACCCAGCTGGCTGCAGGTGGCGGAGTGGGGAATCAAGTCTGGTTCTCCAGATTATTATTATTATTATTATTATTATTATTATTATTATTATTATTATTATTATTATTATTATTATTTCGATTAGAGGACACTGCTCTTAATACCAAACTAGTTCACCATCACAGGGGCTGCAGCTCGGTGGCAGAGCATCCTCTTGGCCTGCAGAAGGTCTCACGCTCAATCCCTGATATCTCCAGTTAAAGTGATCCGGGAGAAAGTGGTATGAATGACCTCAGGGAGCTGCAACCAGACAATACTGACTTTGACGAACCAGGGTTGTGATTCAGTATAAGGCAGCGTCAAATGGATCTATGAGGATTCAACCCAAAATAAGTCATTTAAGCCAAGCCTGTTGACTTCAGGGAAGCCCCTCTGCTTTGTGACAATGGGAGTGTAGTGGCCACAGGGCAAGAGAGTCGTTCAGGTGTTTTTTCATATGATACCTGGCTCACCATATTTGTCAGGCTTGCTGCCTCACAAGCAGTGTGGGAACCATCCTCCATTCTTTTCAGCTGTTGCCTGTGAGGGAATTGCCCAGTGGAGGCGTTTTGTGTGCAACCAGCACACCGTCCAGTGCTTGTGTGGCAACCTGCCCACCCAGTTTTCGAGCGTTTTTGGCCCAAGGCAGGCCACATCTGCCCCTCAACAACAGGTGGGCGTTAAAGTCGGTCGGAAGCTCCTTCTTGACAAACAGAAAATTGGAGGAAGGATGTTTCAGTGCTCACGGCCGCTGGGAGACGAGATTACAATGCGGAGCTAAACAAAGCAAAGGAAACAGATCCCTCCTGCGCGGGGTGTGCTGGAAGCCAAGCAAGTAGCTGTTTGACATCAGCAGGGCTGAGCATTGGATTACAGCAAGCAGGGACTGACTTGGCAAGGGAGCAGGGAAACGCCTCCCAGAAGTACAACTTCATTTCGCTGCTATGCCTGTAAGGAAACAGCCGGTCCGAAACGGACTGTGACTCAAGGCTGGCTTCTCTGGCCGCTTGCCATTCCAGGCACACAACGCTGGGGAGATGCGTGGCTCAGCTGTATGTGAGCCCCGAGCAACTTTGAATGGTCGCGATCTCTAACTTGTTACTCAGAGAGCTGCCGAAGCCATCTTCTGTAAGTACAGTTTTATGTGCTGAATGGTGCCGCGAAGCCACTGTGGGAAGAAAAATTTAGGCAACAAAATGTATGCATGCGCCCACCTCAAAGGCTCTTTGGAGCGGCTGCAGGGGAACCTGAGAATACATTTATTGTAAGGGTGTGCTTGTTTGTTTTACACCCACCATTGTGTGTGTGACAGAATCTTGCCAGGCATGAACTGCATATGGGACACAGCAGAAGAGAAATGAAGTGGATGCCAGGGTTGTTGTTTTCCTAGGCAATCAGAATCCAGATGCTGCGGACAACACTTTTTGTTTCATTGTTGTGTGCGTGGGTGTCAGAGAGAATGATTGGCTGGATTTGTAGGGTATTACATTTAACTTGGTACACTTTATCAGATTCTGTCAATGTGGGTAGACAGAAGGCATTTCAATTCATGAATAAGAATAAGAATGCAGCATTTTTATTTGTGTGCTTGGCTTTGGCGATCAATTGTGAACTTTTAAAAAGGACCCTTTGATTCACTGAGTGCAAACAGGACATTTTAGTAGTAACCTCATGGCTAGAAATAACAAATACCATTCTGGAACTGGTTTGTCAAAGCTGATTTGAAAGACATTGTGCCCCACTCAAGGGGCTTGGGGAGAGACAGGGAAGAAGCTGCTGGGCAAAACCCCATTTTGGAACACATAATACATAGCTCATTGGTGGCAAAGGTCTCCCGCTTGTGTGCGTCAGCTGTGACTTGTGTCCAGTGCTCATATAGTTGCATTTTTTGGCAGTTTTCCTTCTACTCTACGCCAAGCATCTTAAAATAGAGAAAAATAACCAGTGTTTCGATGTTGATCTTAGGCCACCTCAAGAAGGTCTCTTTAGGGGAGAGGCTAAAGCTCAGTGGTAAAGTATCTGTGTCACCTGCAGAAGGTCCTGGAATTGCAGAGTCTCTAGCATCTCCACAGTTAAAAGGATCATGGAGTAGGTGATGTGAGAGGCCTTTGCATAAGAATTGGTAGGTAGGTAATACTGACTTTGATAGACCAGTTCTGACTCAACAGAAGACTGTGTCATTTATGTCCATGTGTGTTCATGATGGATGATCACTAATTGCAGTGCAAGGGGATAATAGCCTATATTATTTCATTGCGTTACCGATGTATAATAAAATCTTAGACTTGGAAGGGTTCTTTTAGACCATTTAGTACAACTTCCTGTTCAACTTCCCACCTCACAGGGTGTCTGTTGTGGGGAGAGGAAAGGGAAGGCGACTGTAAGCCGCTTTGAGACTCCTTCAGGTAGAGAAAAGCGGCATATAAGAACCAACTCTTCTTCTATAAGAATTCTAAAGACAGAGCACCCTGACAAATGGCTGTCCAGTTTCTACTTGGAAATGTAAATCTAGGGAGATCCCAACCCTGCTAGAGTTGCCAACTTCCAGATGGGGTCTGGAGATCTCCCAGCAATTGATTTACAGGTGACAGAGAGCAGTACCCCTGGAGAAAATGGCTGCTCTGAGGGTGAACTTTATGGCATTGTACCCTGCCAATGTTCCTCCCCTTCCCAAAACCCATCCTTCCCAAACTCCACCACTTGAAATCTCTAAGAATTTTCCATTGTGGAGTTGGCAACCCTCCCCTTCCTCCATAGGTAATCAGTTTCATTGTCGGATTGAATTTTGTCTCATTGGTCTATGGTACCCATGTGGTCCCCACGTGCTAAAGAAACAGACTAGTCATGCCTAGTTCACAAAGGTTTGGAAGAACTAATACTGTATGGCCAGATGTTCCGTAATATGACAGGATTTTTAGCATCTTTTAGACATTTTTATGCTACAAATGCACTCTTAAGCTGTCTTGGCTTCCCATCCTTCCCTCCAAAAGTTCTGGTAACTGTGTGCTGGTAGGAGTGTTTTGTGGAGTTGCCAAACTCCAGGTTGTACCTGGAACTCTCCCACTGTTTCAGCTGATCTCTAGACCAGCCTTTCCCAACCTTTTTATCATTGAGAAACCCCTGAAACATTCTTCAGGCTTTGAAAAATCTCAAAAGTGGTGCCCTTATGCAGAATATGGTTGGGAAACATAGTTGTGTACATGTCCACATGGGGCCCCTCCCCTTTCCACCCTCCTCCAGGCCCATCATTGGCCATTTTGGGAAATGGGGGTTGAATCGACATTACTCTATATGGTCATCCTGCGTTGAGCAGGGGGTTGGACTAGATGGCCTGTATGGCCCCTTCCAACTCTATGATTCTATGATTCATATCACCCCATAAAAATATTTCCCAATGCAGAACTGGCAGTCTTAGTTTTGAGAATTAGCTACAAGAAATCCCTGGCCTCTTACAACCATACCAAGGGTTTCCTGTGAAAGAAGCTACCAAAGAAAGCCATTGATGGTGGCTAGACTCTTCCCTGCTGTTCAGTGTATTACTTGTGATAGCAGAAATGGATAGTGCTCTAGATTAAGTGTAGGGTCTGCCTGAATTGTTCCCAAACTCATGTCTTCTCTCTTGTTTCTATAATAAATCCCAAGAACATAAGAAGAGCCTTTTTGCTTTGGTGGTCCATCTATGACCCAGCCTGTCTCACACAGAGGCCAAAATGTTATTCTGGAGGGTCAACAACCGGTTCTAGACCATCTCCTAATGTTTCCTCCTAGCAGTGTTATTCAGAGGTTTACTGCCTCTGAACATGGAGGCTGTTTGTAGTCCCCATGGCTAGTAGCCAAGAAATCTGATGTCTTTTGAACCACCTAGTGAGAAGGGGTTTTATAGGTCACTTATAGAGATGTCAGGATGATTTTCAAATTTGTACTTGTTTTCATGTACAGCCATTAATTACCAAGAATACTCTTTGGAACAAAAATCAAGTTACAGCTATTGTTGAGCAGGTGCACTTTTGACCACTTGCACTAAGGTCAATAAATGAGTTACAGAACTGCACATAACCCTTACATCTCCCAGTGCAATTGGCTTACTGCTAGTTTTATGACAAGATTTTTTTTTTAGGGAGTACCTGTTACAATCTGCTGCTTTAAAACACACTGCTTCATGAGGACAACTTTCTTAGGTTCTGAAAAGATTGGTATGGGGGTTAGGTATGACAAGATGTGAGCCAGCTACAAAGCGAGAGGTAGGGAATGGCTCTAGATCACAAGGGAGTAATGCATTAATCTGGTGCCAATATTTATATATTTATTTAATTTATAGCCCACCACTCCCAGTAATTATGTACATTACATTATGTAATGTAATGTAATAAGTAATGAATTGCTTGATAATCAGCAGAGAACCTGTTTCTACACCATTCTGCACACAATAGATATTGCACTTTCAATGCATTTTAGAAGTAGATTTTCCTGTTCTGCACAGGAAAATCCAGCTTCCAAAGCACATTGAAAGTGCGTTATCCTATGTGTGCAGAATGGGCCTCTGAGATGAAATTTTTTCTGTAAAGACTCTGACGTGGCAACCTTGCTGGAACAGCTAACAATTCCTGATCTTCAGATCTCCGGCAGCTGTCAGAGGAAATGTATTGACTGAATGTTAGGAACAAACAGATAATGTTATTCAGCTGCAGAAAATGGCAAAAAGACTCAGAAATGCAAGAGAAGCATCCAAACCTGGATGTAGTCCAAAATCGTTAAAACCAATGGGAATTTTGCCATTGGTTTTCCTGGACAGTGAATTACAACTAACGTATCAAAGACATTTCCTGGTCTCAGTTCATCTAGCAGAGAAACTTCAGGGCTTAAAGTGAAAACTCAGTTGGAAGCAGATTTATTGGCGCATAGTTTGTAAGCAATTCAGTGGGATGGAAAAGTCAAGTCCACTGTGTGCCTGCAGTAAAAACTGAGAGAGTACAGAAGAGTTTTCCTGTGCTGTTTCTTCATATTGGGCTTTCTATAGGATTAGAAAAACAGGTTTCCCAAAGCACTATAGCATATGTGCAACACAAACTAACAGCCATTCTCTGGCAACTGCATTTGGGGCCAGGGAGACATAACATCGCAGTATCTCACCAAGCTACAACTCCCAAGATGATACAGTGATCAATCCATGCATTTGGATAAATCACACAGTCTCGATTCCAGTAGCCCTGATTTTGTAACATTAGTACAACCCCCCAGCTTCACACAATGAATGAGAGGCAGGAATGTAAGGAGAGCACTGCTGGATCAGACCAGTGGTCCATCTCGTCCTGGATCCTGTCTCAAACAGAGGCCACCCGGTTCCTCTCAAAGGCCAATGACACAACAGGGAGACTGGGGCCTTTCCCTGATATTTCCTCCTGGAACTGTGATTCAAAATTTGACTGCCTCTGAATATGGAGGTTCCCCTTACTCACCCTTGCTATAGGGATACCTATTCTCCATTAATCTATCAAATCCCCCTTTAAAGCTGTCTATTAACATTGCATATCCTTGTTTCTTGTTATTTAAAAAATCATGGAGTTGTTTATTTGTGCACTGTAGAGGAGAAGTGTATATTTGTAGAAATAGAAAAAGGAATGGGTTTAAAAAATTGCAAAATGACATATGTTTTAAAAATTACAAAATGGTATGGTACTAGCGCTTATGAAACGTGGTTCATTCTCACATTTTCCCCCTTAAAGGGCAGGGGAAATACTCCAGCCCTTGAATGAAACAATCTTCACAAAAGGCAATCATTGTAGGGGCAGATGTGTCATGAGTTATTAATGATGCCATGTACATTGTCTAACTGGGTGCAGTGTGGAATGGGATTTTGAGAATGACACCCTCAAAATCCCATTCCACATAGCATACATGTTTAGATATCTCATTTATTTGCTCTACACCCCCAGAAGTTCAGGGGGGCAAAGGTAGCATTGTGGTGGTGGTGCTAGGGTGATTGCTTTTTTATACAGCCAGTGTGATATAGACTGATTATGCGCGGGATGGGTGCGCTGGGCCAGTGCTCATACGTCAATGGGCAAATACTCACAGATGCATAACGTTGCTTAAGCTTGCCCACCCACCCCCCCTGCCAGCCCCGGCCCGCATTAGGGCCTCCAATTTTTTCAGCATTCCTTTTTTTAAAGGGGGCACCATCAGCGCCCATGCCAGGCCAGGTCCGTGTGTACGGGGAAGACGCGGGCCATTTAGGCTCAGCTCCTCCCCCACATACAGTGTCCCCAAAGGAACACAAAAAGCCCTGTTAGGGCATCGACCCCCATAATGGTGGAATATCTTTGCCATACTATGTCACCTTCATGCAGGGACACCTCCTGCTGTGCGGCGTGGGAGAATCTGTCTGCCCCAGAGTTATGCATGTGCACACACAACTCTGGGGCGGACTGTGTGCACCAGGGGATTTTGTCCCCCATGCGTACATGGGAAGTGGAGGGGCATGCTGCCGCGCTGCATGGAACCGGCACCACTGTGCATAATTGGTCACAGTGGCTTAGAGTGGTGGACTCTAATCTGGAGATCCAGGTGTGATTCCCCACTCTTCTGCACTTCTGGGTGACTTTGGGCCAGTAACGGTTCTCTCAGAGCTCTCTCAGCCCCACCTACCTGTCAAGGTGTCTATTGTGAGGAGGGGAAGGGAAGGCACCTTAGGGTAGAGAAAAGTGAGACATAAAACCCAACTCTTCTAGCTACAAAAACATTGTTATTCAGTTGGTCTTTTGTGTGCCCACTTACTTCTTTAAATACACAACATATCTAAAGAAGCTTGCATGCAAACAAAAGATTATTCCTTGAATACAACTTTGCTGTTCTGGATTTGAACTTTGAACTGTTGCAGTTTAGCACATTCATGGCACTGGCTCAGTAAAGTTTATTCTATAATAAATTCATTAACCTTTAAGATGCCCCAATCATCTTTGTTTTCTGGAAAAGTATGGGATCCTCACAACAGATGCATGACATTATGGCTGGCTAGATTCAGGTGGCCGTCTGGGTTGGTCTGAAGCAGCAGAACAAATTTTGAGTCCAGTGGTGCCATTAAGACCCATAAAAGTTTTATTCAAGGCACAAGCTTTTGTGTGCATGCCTGACAAAGATGCCTGATGAAGTGTGCATATAAATGAAAGTTTATACCTTAAATAAAACGTTTTTTGTCTTAAAGATGCCAGTGGACTCAAACTTTGTTCTACATTTATTTTATGAAAATAAAATGAAGTATTTTATTACTATTATCATCATCATTACCATTACCATTACCATTACCATTATCATTAAGATTTTTATTTCCCACCACTCCTGAAGCCGGGTCGTGGCGGGTTATTTATTTATATATATATTTATTTATTTAGATTTCTATACCACCCATTTCTTTGCAGCTCTGGGCGGTTTACATTGAACATTATATAATACAACTTACATAGACTGTAACTTATATAGACTGTAACATCAACTTTCAAATAAGGCATCAAAACATTGCAAAACCACATTATAATATAAATTATAATATAGATCTCCATGTCCCTCCTTGAGGTTGGCAACCCTAAATTCCATCTTGATTCACCTTCATGCTAGTCATTACAAGGGATTAAGGGAGCCCCAGAGTTGGGACTTGCTGATTGATAAGAGACCAATTAATTCTATTATATTTATGCTTCTCTTCCTTTCCCCCCCCCTCAGAAACCTTTGGCATCTTCTGGTGGGTGGAGTGAAACATCTGAGAGCTGTCCTGTACTGAGAGGAGATGAATTAGATCAGGTAGGTCTTATGTTAATACTCTGAAAAATATCTTGGATTTTGTTCAGAATTCACATGTTATATAGAATCATAGAAACATACAGTTGGAAGGGATCTCCATGGTCATCTAGTCCAACCCTCCACACAATGCAGGAACTTACAACTACCTGCCCACTCACAGTGATCCCAATTTCATGCCCAAGTGAAAACAATTCTGCCCCACCAAAAATCTCCAGAATCCAGCCTAGCCTGGAGGGAATTCACCTACTGCCCCCAGTGATGATTAGCAATTCCCTGGATATGCAAGGACATACCACAAGAGACAAACACTGACACATCCTTTCTTGTCCACCCACTCACCATCTCCCTAAGTTCATAAAATTAGCATTTCTGTCAGATGACTATCTAGCCTCTGTTTAAAAACTTCCAGAGAAGGAGAACCCACCACCTTCCGAGGAAGTCTGTTCTACTATGGAACCACTCTAACTCTCAGGAACTTCTTCTGGATGTTTAGCTGAAAATTGTTTTGAATTAATTTCAACCCATTGGTTCTAGTCTGACCTTCTGGGGCAACAAAAAACAACTCTGCTCCATCTTCTATATGACAACCCTTCAAGTATTTGAAGATGGTTATCCTATCCCCTCTTAGTCATCTTCTATCCAGGCTAAGGTTGAGGTTGACCAAGTTCCCTCAACCTTTCCTCATACAATTTTGTCTCCAAGCCCTTCACCATCTTCGTAGCCCTCCTCTGGACATGCTCCAGTTTTGTCTACATCATTCTTCAATTGTGGTGCCCAAAACAACACAGTAATCCAAGTAAGGTGTTACCAGAGCAGAGTATTCTTTGGTATTTGTATAGGAGGGACTGTGGTTCAGTTGTAGAACATCTGTTTGTCACGCAGAAGGTCCCCAGATCAATTCCTAGCATCTCCAGCTAAAAGGAGCAGGCAGAAGGTGATGTGAAAGACTTCTGCCTGAGTCGCTGCCATTCTGAATAGACAATAGTGAACCTTTAAGACCAATAAAGTTTTATTCAAGTTATTAGTCAGGCATCCTTGTCAGTCGTGCATATGAATAAACTTTATTGGTCCAAGGTACCACTGGACCAAGCTTTCTGAACCAGGGTTTTATGAAACCCTGGGGTTTCTTGACAGCCCTGGAAGGGTTTCCCATATGGGTGGGAGTTGATTAATTATTAATATATTTTTAATATGTGTTAAACATTCATCAGGTGATATGACCATATATGGTCATGTTGATCTGTTTTTTCCCCCTCCCAAAATGGCCGGTGATGGGCCTGAAGGAAATGGGGCCTCAGGTGTGAGTGTTCAGAACTGTGTTTCCCAACCATATTCTACAGATTGCACCACTTCTGGGGGTTCTCAAAGCCTGAAGAATGTTTCACGGGTTTCTTAATGGTAAAAATTTGAGAAAGGCTGAGCTAGAGTGTCCAGCTAGGATCTGGGAGACCAAAATTCAAATCCCAACTCTGCCATGGAAGTCTGCTCTGTGACCTTGGGCCAGGAACACACTCTTAAGCCTAACCGACCTCACAGGGATGTTGTGAAATAACCTGGAGGACAGAATGAGTATCCTGTGGGGTGAAGGCGGGGTATAAATTAAGTAAATACCTAGAGACCCCTTTGAATTTTGCAATTTGCACTTTCCAAGAACTGGATTTGAACAACCAAGACGCTTCATGCACAGCACACTGAAATGCCATGTGCTCCTGCACATTACTATGGAATTCATGTTCCACAGCCCCTGTATTGTTAACGAGCTGTTGCGTAACTTGAGTATGATCTGGCGAGAAAGAAAATGGGTGGGAAAGCATGCAAATCCTGTTCCCTCTTATGTTGCATCGCATCGTCCTTGCCAAGGCAAATCTGTCCCATTGAGTGTGAAGCTGCATTGAGAATTGATCTAAATATAGTCTGGGATCCTCTTCCTTATGAATAGTCGATTGTGTGGTATGACAGGACTGGAAATAATATACTCGAACCCCATCTTTGCTTGAATGGAATCCGATTTGCAGCTTTTGCTATGCAGAGATACCTCATTGCTGGGGAGACCTTGTGTGGGGGGGTCTAATTCTACGGTTTGAGTATCCTGGGAGAAAACCCCCACAGATCATTTGCAGCTCCTACAAAGGCAAACAGTAGGAAGATTTTTAACAAGAAGATAGAGGAATACAAGCCATAGTGTCTTGGGAGTGAAAAGATCTCCCCGTTGCCACTTAACAACGCTCCATTCCATAGTGACACTCTCCTGGGTCCTGTTTTATTTCTGTTTATATGAGAGTCAGTTAACAGAGAAAATCCCAGAGCTGGAAGGAGTCTGTAGCCTTCAAAAGTCGTTTGTCGTGACTGATTTCCAGCTCACTTCCTATGCAAGAAAATTATTCTGTTGGAAAGCAGTAAATGACTTTCACAGAATTTTGGAAATCTGTAAAGGAAAGAGCTCACCAAAATACACCTGCAGTGATCAAAAAGGCAAGTTGCAGGTTGGCCCTAAGAGTGACCAGTGAGTAATGCTGAAATGTTTTTAGAGCATCGATCGGTTGTGGATTTGACATTCCTGCCTTCCTTCCAAATGTCTCTTCCCTCTACAAGGTTGGGCTCTGAAAAAGCATTTCTGGTATTTTGAAGCAGAGGCTGGTTATGCACAATGCTGATTGGATGCTCCCGTTGTCAGAGAGAGTGAGAGAATCATAAGAAGCTTTCTCCACAGTATGGGAGCAATTTTGCCATTCTTTTTTTTAAAAGGAATACTTTGACAAAGATGTGAATGCATGATAATTCTAGAGATTCAACCGTGTAAGTCTGTTGCAGGCAGATGAAACAGAGCCTATCAACAACTTATTTATTCATTGTCATCTGCTGATTTATGGCAATCCCCTGGGATTTTAAAGGGAAGAGACCTTCAAAGGTGGTTTGCCATTGCTTTGCATTAATGACTCTGGATTTCCATGGTGGTCTCCCACCCAAATGCTTACCAGGGTGGAGTGTGCATGGAGCTTTTATTCCAGTCCCAGGTCGATTCAATCCCTGCCGTCTCCAGTGAATGCGATTTCCATTTTGATTTTGTCCAACTTAAATTTTTCCTCTGCAACAAGCATGATTGATCCGGAGTGACCCTACCTTTATCCTGCAATATCTTAGAGTGCTTTTAACCCTCAGTATTTGAAGAATCGGATTGAGAAAGCATGAGAAAGAATGCAGAACCAGTGCCTGCTTCGCATTTGTTACTGAGGTCCGTGGTAGAGATGTCTTGATTGGCCAGGGCTGACTCTGTGGTAGAGAAGCCTTGATTGGCCAAGGCTGTAAGCTTTTCTTAAAGAAGAAGCCTTAATTTTCTCTCAGCAGAAGCTGCAGAAGCCCTAACTTCTGTCGGTAGAGGTTTGCTTCATGGTTTTCTCCCCTTCCTCTGCTGTCTCCAATCCTCCCCCCCCCCCAAGAAAAGAAAAGAAAGAGGCTTCTGCTGCGCTTGGCTCCCCCTCCCCTTCTAAGCCTCCCTAAGCACATGCAGAACACTTTTCTGTTTCAATGGGGAAGGGGGGGGGGGGAGTTAGAGGAAGACCTGAGTTCAAATTGATCTGGATTCAGCAGGATCCACAATGGACTGTGAACTGATTCTGCTTAGCTTGAGAGATCAGGCAAGATCAAGCTGGTCTGTCCCAGCCATGTTAAGGTAGCAGTCCAACAAAACCAGTATTTACAGGACTAGGCCTTGTTTTTATTTACAGACTAGGCCTCCATGAACATCCATGGAGCACTTTTACAAATCAAAAAGTGAGTGTATTGTGTGATGGACAAGGCTGATGATTTTATTCGTTAAGTCTCCATGCCAGACATTTCACTTGAGAAGCTGGGAAGAAGACAGGCTCACCAAAAGCTGTTGGGTATACTGTTCTCCCAGGAATAGCATCTCTTTTTAAAGAATGCATTTTGTTTCAAAGTGTGCCATTTTATACATGCAATCAAGGCATAATGCGTATACTTCTAAGCAGATGTGCACTGCTTCACAATATTAAAAAGCAAGGCAGATAGTCTGCCTGAAGGATAGAACGAGGGACGAATGATTGCTCTCCCAATGTTCATTGTGTTGTTGTGGATGTGGGCAAGGTAAATTGCAGGTGCTGTGATGAAATGCTATGCCTTTCACCTTCAGCCCCTTCTTCATATACTAATACTAATACTAAAAAGCTGGCAAGTCACAACTAACTCATGGCAACCCCTGATAGGGTTTTCAAGGCAAGAGACAAACACGGGTGGCTTCCTGTTGCTTGTCACTAAAACCACACTGATGCCACTGAAACAAGTTTGTGCCAGTAAAAGAAGCCACAGTCAGGGATCATAACTATTACTGAGGAAGTGCTGTAAATCAGGATTTGCTGGCAGGAGCTCATGGGAATTGTAATCCATGAACATCTGGAGGACTACAGGTTGACTACCCCTGCTGTAAATGATAAAAGCTTAGCAATATTATTGCACCACAGCTTCTTGGTGCTGCTCCATGCAATCAAAAATATCTTCTTGAATTCAACACGCACATCCCAGCCAAGGTAGAATGCATGCCACAAGGTGCACAGTCCATCCAAAGACTTGCTCTTCTATTTAATTCTCAGTAGCTAATATGGACATGATTGTGCTCCTTGCCTGTACAAATTGTGTGGCGAACGTGCAGCGCATCCTCCTCTAACTGGGAGTTGATGTACTAAAGGCCCAGAGAAACCACTTTAATCATATGAAGGACAGAGGCATGCAGAGAGGCCACCTTGGCAGCAGTCCCAGAAGTACAGAACTCCCATTCCATGGAGATGCTTCAAAACTGAAGAATCTCTCAGAGGCCTTCTGAGACCTGTTTAGGCAGAGTTAGTGCCCTTTTCTCTAATTGGGATCAGGCACAATACCTACAGATTTCTGCTCTCATTTTAAAATCCTTAATGAGGAATTAAACCCCACATTTTCCTGCAGACTTTTCCTCTGTCCCTTACCTATTGCAATGAGAAGGACTTCAGGGGTGTCATATACCACAAGAGCCAAAACAGACGCAGCAAAGATCATGACTCTATCAATCTGGCAATATTAAATTGTATTTGGATTCAGAAATGATCTGGATGAGGGCTGCATGGGAAGGAGATTCAGTCCTTCATTCCCCGCTTGGTTTTGCTAACTACGGTCCCCACCACAACCACCTTTTCTGGTGCACCTATCAAGTGGTTCTAGAACATAGTCATGGCCAGGTGAGGCTTTTCCCCAGCAAGGCTGTGCACATTTTAAAAATTGCTTTGGCAGCAGCTCCTGCCACGGCACATGGATCTTCACTGGTGTGGCTGAAAGTTGTGACAGCCCCTTCATGGCTGCACACACTACACACTGTGTCAGAATGCCAAAGGTGCCTGCAGATACAAAAAGTTCAGTGAACCCAATTTTAAAGGGGAGAAGAGAGGGTTGGGGTTTTTCTTTTTAAGGACAGGTCTTTTGTCTTTTTCTTCTAATATTATGAATGACAGCAAGGCAGGTCAGTTTCAGTTACAAAATGAGATGGGGCTTGGTTAAATCCTCTATGCCAGGGGTAGTCAACCCGTGGTCCTCCAGATTTCAATGGACTACAATTCCCATGAGCCCCTGCCAGCAAATGTGTTTGCTGGCAGGGGCTCATGGGAATTGTAGTCCACGAACATCTGGAGGATCACGGGTTGACTACCCCTGCTCTACGCCCTATCTGTGGTGCTGCACACCAGATGACAGTTATGTGCACACACAATTTCTCATTTACATTGGCTGCCCATTTTGATTTGGTACTTGATTTGATACTTATACACAGGCCTTTGGGGCCAGCTGGCCAGGCAGAGGTGCCACAGTCCAACATACTGTTTATCTGCCACAGTGACCTCCCGCCATGATTCCAACATGGACATCAAGGCAGCATAGGTGGTTCTACCTGGAGGCCTCCGAACTACGCCACGGTTAGCGTTAATGCAGTAGCTGCAGCCGAATCCTGGCCCCCTACAAAGTGGTCTTCAATAGCAGAGTGTGATGCCGCTGTTAGTAAACAAACAAACAAACAAACAAACAAAAAACACCCTTTTTGAAAATGCTTTCAGTAGACATCTAATCAATAAAAAAAGAGAGATGAAAGGAACGGAGCCATACGTGGGACAGAGGTGAACTGAAGGGGAAACAGTTTACCGGGTAAATGTCTGTACTTTTTATATGCACATTTTTCTTTGTTTTGAACTCAAAAGTCTTTGAGAGGAGACGTGCTCGAATTCCTAATATCTGCATGACCTTGTCTAAGGCATTGAAAGGTTTCCCAAAGAAGCCTGGTGTGCATGTGGAATTCCTGCTGTTCTAAGACAACCCGTTGGCTAAATTGGACAGATTTGAACAGAAGGCAAGTGTGGGGTAGGACTGAAAATGAGGTTTCTCTCCTTCACCCTCTTTGCTGGTGGGAAATACCAGGAGCCTTTGGCAGTGGAGCTGGGAATGGGTGGGATTTAGGGCAGGGCTGCAGGGAGGGACCTCAGTGGAGTATAATGCTATGGAGTACACTCTCCAAAGCAGCCATTTACTCCATGGGGAACTGATTTATTTTGCCTGGAGATATAATTCCAGCAGATCCCCAGGTGGGATCTTAGACTGAGCTATGTAGCTGGGGGGGGGGGGGGGACTTTCACAGTAACCATAATGGGAAAACCAGAGCTTTAGGTAGTTCCTACCTGTGCCAGACAACAATTCCTAAGAAGTAAATAATCTCTAAGCTCTTAAATATTTTAACAGCTCTCAGGGAACAGCTTTCTCTTGCTGAGGCTGTCAGTCCAATAGTTCTAATAATAGCCTGAACATTGTTGTTGGAAAGGGCAAAAGTGTTTGGGAGGGTTTTTGTTTTTCTTGGGGTTTTTCCCCGCAAAATTCTCTTCAAACCTCTGTGTCCTTTGCTATTTACTTGAGTGAGGCTTCGGCCTATGCTATGTCACTGAACCCACATGATTAGGTAATATATGGAGTCTGATTGCAGGGTACCTTCCCAGGCACTGTTTGTTTCTTCTTGACATCTGAGAGCCTTCCATTCTGACTGAAACCTGCCTTGATAACAAAACCAGTCTAGCACCTGATCCATGGCAATAATTAAACAGTGGCTTACAGAGATTTAGCACTGATTGAGACATTGTTCTATCCACTGGAGTTGCCCAAGGGTCCAAAGATCAGGGAAGGTGTGTTGCACTAAGGCCTTATCTGCACTGCAGACTTATATAGAGGTATTAGATACACTGGCTTTTTATCTTGCCTGGTACTTCCTGGCCATTGGCAGGGGCTGGGAGGGCAGAGTTGCCAGATCAAACTTGGAAACTCTTGGAGATTTGGGGATGGACTCTGTGGAGGAGAGGGACCTCAGGGGGGCACCATGCCACGGAGTCCATCTTCCAAAGCAGCCATTTTCTCCAGAGAAACTGATCTCTGTAGTCTGGAAATAAGGTTGCCAGGTCCATGGGTGTTGTTTTTGTGTGTTTGTGGGTGTGAGAGATCAAGTCTCAATGTGAACATCAGAACAGGGCAATCTCAATGTAAATTGTGCTGATCAGAATAATTCTCCCTCTCTCTGAAGCCAAAAGCCAAAATAGTACTCCTTTGAGGCCTTTTTGAAGCAGGGCAATAAGGTCCTCTCCCCCTTGTACCACAGATCTCCTCTGCACCTTCTAGGAAGCGAGTGCTCAGTGGGGAACTAACAAATACCAATCTAATAGTCTTTATGGTGGATCTGGACCTAATCCAAGAATGGGTGTGTAGTAGTTTTTGGTTACGAGTCTTGCCCCTCAGAATTACAGTGACCAAGATTCTGTGGGAAGAGAGAATGACAGCTGAGCTAGACTGTGGTGCAGATAAAGCCTAGAAATAGGCATGTCTTGTGCTGGACAAGCCAAGGAAAACAGCGGTCAGGAGGTACTAGTACAAGACACACATTCACTTGACTGCTGGAGAAATTAGTTCCAGTATATACCACTAATGAATAGCAAGCCTTGGAAAATGTACTGCAGAAAATCTCATTGTATCCCAATGATTTTAGCTTCATTGTCAAAACACAGATCCAGAACTGGAAGGACAAAAGAGGCCGTACAGGGACCTGGTTTGAACAGGGAAGGGGAGAGAGGTTTTTTAGCTCTTGTTCCTTATGTGGCTTCAAGAACAGAAACAGACTCACATCCAAATGTCATGATAATTTCTCTGTTAAAAAAAGGCAGGCCAAAGGTGAACTTTGTATTTCCCCCTAGAGCTGTCTGGTCCCCCTGGCCACTACTGGGACATGCGAGGAAGTATTGCTAGGTCCAGATTTATAAACTCCTGGAAGTTTGGGTATGTAGCCTGGGGGGGAGAGGGACCTCAGTGGGGTACAATGTTATTGAGCCCATCCTCTTTGGCATCCATTTTTTCCAGGAGGAGTGATCTCTGTAGTCTGGAGAGGAGCTGTAATTCCAGTTGAGTCCCCAGGTCCCACCTGCAGCCCGGCATCTCCCCACCCTTTGAGGGCTAGCAAAAGCGAATAAGCGATTTTCTAATTGAACGTGGTTCCATTTGACTTCTGTTAACATTTTTAATATAATTAGTGGATCTGATCATTGATCTCTTTTTGTCTTGCGTGGTATAGATGGGGTAACATTTATTATTTATTTAAATAAGGCTAGCCAATGGGACCTAGTGATCCCCCAGAATCACAACTCATTCCCAGACTAATGTTATGAGTCCCCCCGGAGAAAATGCCTGCTTTGGTGGGTGTACTATTTTAACTCATGACAATGACAAATCAATGGGAACTCTGAGCTTGTTTCTCTGCAACGAGATAGTCCCATCTGGGAGTGATGGGAGACAATGACACCCGAAGTGTGTTGTAAAGGGCTGGGGGGGATAAAGTAAAGGGCTGGGGGGGGGGAGAGGGAAGGCGTCCTTCGGGGCCCACCTCCAATTAGTCGAAGGACCATATGTGGTCCGCGGCCCACAGGTTGGGGATCGCTACTCTATGGCATTATATCCTACTGATGATGATGTCCTTGTCTGACCCAGGCTCCATCCCCAAATCTTCAGCAGTTTCCCAACCTGGATCTGGCAACCCTCCCCCTCCCCCCGGGTAACCATGAGGAACCTGCAACCCCTAATTTTAAAAGTCTCCCATCAATTTGTATTGGGGAGTGTAAATCAGCATATTTTTGTTTTATCCTTTTTGTTTGTCCTCTTTTTTGGTCTGTCAATCCATAGATGGCCATCCTACTCTAGGACTGCAGCCTCGTTTTGGAGGGAGCAATGGCTGCACAGTCAGCCGGAATAGCCTTTACCTGTGGCGAGATTTCCTCTCTCCCTGGTACTTCATAACCTCCCTTTCAGCCCTCCGTGTTGGAGGGGGGACAAAGAGGCCCACCTGAATCGTATCACTCTGCATTTCCCCCCTCGGACTCAGGGCTCTGATGAAATGCAGGCCAAGGATTCCATTCAGAACTTTCAGAAGGGCCGGAATAACACGTGTTATTATCACAGTTGGGTCTGTTGGGTCCTAACTGCCGTTTTAAAGAGGGAGTCTGTTATAGGGGCAACCAAAAGTGTGGTGGCAAAAGATTACCGTTCTTTGGCTATAATACAAAAACTGGAGGTATGTATGAAACTAGAGGGAGGCACTTCATGCCTTCACTCCCCACAAATTGAAAAGGAAGCCTTAGGCCCAAGAGCTGGCAATGGCTGGCACAACATGTCTTTTTTTCTGAATTAGAATATCACCCCTATGGCTGGTACACAGGGTTGCCAAACTCCAGGTGGGGCCTGAAGATCTCTCAGAATTACAACTGGTGTCTAGACTGCAGCTCCCTGGGAGAAAATGCCTGTTTAGGATTGGATGGCATTATATCCTACGGATTATATCTCCCACCAAATTTCCAGGATTTCCCCCATACTGGAGTTGGCAACCCTGCACCATGCCACTTGGAAACTGAAGGGAGGGGAGGCAGGAGGAGGGTGATGCCAGTCAGAGTAAAAACTGACTTGGTTTAAATCAAATAATAGAGCGTGATACATTTTTTAATGTTCCCTAGCCATGTCTCTTGCAAATGGTCTCACTCTTTTTTGATGCTTTCATTTGCTTGCATGTATTATCTCTCCCTCCACACACACCTCCCGTTATAATGGAAGATTCCCAGGCTACTGCTTAGGAAGCCTAGCATCGGTAGGGCTGCCAGTAACCAGGAGTGGCCTGGAGATCTCTTGGAATTTCAACTGAACTCCAGGGTACAGAGATCTATTTCCCTGGAGAAAAATGGCTCCATTGGAGGATGGACCCTCTGATAGACCCTGCTGAGGTCCCTCTCCTTCCTAAACCTTGCCCTCCCCTGGTTCCATCTCCAGATCTCCAGGAAGCCCCCAATCTGGAGCTGGCAACCCTAGCTGAGTAAATATCTATGGCAGGGGTGGCCAAACTGTGACTCTCCAGATGTCCATGGACAACAATTCCCATGAGCCCCTGCCAGTACATGCTGATCTAGGGGCTGTCAAGGGGATGTCAGAGGACTTATGCCCTCTTAGTGTTGGATTTCAGTTAGGGTTGGGCGCATCTGCGCCTGAAGCGCCCGGTCTCTCCTGGCGCAGTCAGCACTGCACTGCACCGCGAGGGGGGGGGAGGCATGGGCGTCAGCACACCAGCGGGCGCACACACGCAGGCACAGAGAGACCGGCTGCTTCGGGCACCAAAGCGCCCAACCCTATTTTCAGTTCCTGATAGGGATGCCAGCCTCCAGATGAGACCTGGGTCTTTCCCCAGAATCATAGCTCATCTCCAGACTGCCGAGATCTGTTCCCCTGGAGAATATGGATGCTTTGGAGGGTGGGCTCTATGGCCTTGTGCCCCACCGAGGTCCCTGTCCTCCCCAGGCTTCATCCCCAGTTCATAGGAGTTTCCCAACTGGAATCTGGCAACCCTCCATCCCCTGCTGGTGGGGGACCTGGCCATCCTAGTTCCTGATCAGAAAGAGCAAATCATGTAGCTGATGAAAGTACAGACCTGCTCGCAGACTTCTTAGGTGTTAATCCGTGTCTAAATTCCCCCCAACGTGACAGCAAGTCCAGGAGTGCTGCGCCGGACAGTTTAACATTTAGAATGTCCAAGGGAACCTTTGTCAAACAGTGCCAGAAATGCGAAGTGGAAATGAATGGAGACATGTTAGATGCGCAGGGTGTGTGTCTTCGCTGCAAAAGCAAGGAAAGAGAGGAGCAACAAAAAAGCCAGAAAGGCAAGAGGTAAGGGAAGGGGCTGGACCACTGACTGGATCGATTCAGGAAAATGACTGAACTGAGATGGATTATTTTAAAATATCACACAAAATATATTACTCACTGGCCGTTTTCCGTAACAATAATGCGCAAACTCCATGTGCAGAAGCCGAATAGCTGGAGAGTACTGGTGATAAATAACATTGGGGAGGGCTTTGCCTTCATAACCTGCTTTTATGTTTTCCTTGAGGCATTTAACTGACTGCTGTTGGAAACTGAACTAGATGGATCTGAACCAGCAGATCTCTTCTTAAGAAAAAAATCAGAGTAAGATTTACTGGCAGGAAACAGAAGGGAGTATTTGGCTACCTGAACCTTCTGCCATGTAGCTAAGCAGCATGAAAAAAAAGGGGGAGGTGTCCTGGGAAGTAATATGTATTCATGTCCTTACCTTTCTTCCCAAATACGGCTCCAAAGTAGCTTATATTGTTCTCTTCTCCATTTTTCCTTCACAACAGCCCTGTGAGGTAGGCCTGACAGAAGGTATCATTAGCCCAAGGTCACCCAACAAGCATCCATGGCAAAATGGGGGTTCCAGTCTGGTCTGTCCTGCTCCTAGTCCACCTATCTAACTATACCAGTATCTGGGTTCTGCTGAAGAGCTAACCTCAGTTTTGATCCAAACTGATCTTTGGAGACCAACGTCATTTGGCAGACCCTGTGCGGGATGGCTTTTCCCCCACATTTGCTCTGCTCACCATGCATGCCCTGCCTAGGCCATAGCTTTTGCGTCTTTGTAGGGCCATAAACATGAGGACCAAGGACGTATTATCTTCCTGTACCAATATTTTGCAGCCTCACTCTTGGCCTTCCATAAAGAAGAGATTTCCTGTGGGAATCTGTTTGTGTGAATGAGCTTCCCACGCAGTTCAGCCAGTGTCAGCTATGCTGCTTGTGAAGAGTGACCAATGTGCTGCCTGCTATGGAATGTGTGAAGGGGAATGCAGTCAAGGAAACTAAATGTTTTTACTGGAGCGGTTAAAAAACAACTCAAGTTCTCCATCTACTGGTCAATCATGTATTGAATCCTGAAAAGGCTCCAACACCATTCCAACTGAACACAAATATAGTTTCAGGTGGGTAGCTGTGTTGGTCTGAAGAAGCACAACAAAATTTGAGTCCAGTAGCACCTTTAAGACCAACAAAGATTTATTCAAAGCATGAGCTTTCGAGTGCAGGCACTCTTCCTCAGACAAAATGAAACACAGATCATAAGAGTACAGATATAAGGCACAAGTAAATTAGTGGCAAATTAGTAAACTATCATAATATCCAAATTATGTAGTATGACAATTCTTTGCTAAAACAGCTAATCAGTACTTTTGAGTTCTGTTGTAGTTCACAATGAATGAATATTACAAAACAGGTTCCAGTCCACAAAAACTGATGGTGCAAGAAATGTGTCAGACCTTAAAGGGAAGCAAAGACAAGAACTTGTGTCTTTGCTAGGCCCTAAGGGGCAACAGCACTTTCCCTTATTTTTGTAGCAAAGCACACCAGGTCACATTTATTTTATCCACAAATTCTGCTTTTTAAAATTTAAATTAAGGCAATATACAAAAGTAACACATTCATTGCATATAAAACGCTTTGTTTGTTTGTTCAGCATATATACCACCCCTCATTGTGAGGTCTTGGGGAGGTGTACATAAAACAGAGAAACAAGAAAATAGATTAAACATTTGCATTTAAAACCCTAACAACAGAGAAACTAATTACAGATGCCACCTAATTTAAAAAACCCTTTGTAGATTAACTGAATTGATTTAGTTGACAAATTAATTTAGTTGACAAACCAATTAATTGATCAAATGTGCAAGTATAAGAATCAGGAGAAAAAATTTTTTTTCTTTATATAAAACATTTTTATGCCGCCTTTACACCTGATCAGTGTCCCTAATGTGGTGAACATAAAAACATTAAAACACTTCAACAATTTAAAAAGAACACTTAAAAGTGCAAAGTAATTCAATATGAAACACAACATTTTAGATGATAATAGACACACATACCATCGGAGGGCCAACTGAACATTATGTGCGACCCCTGTTGGGTCAGAGGTCCCTTGATACAACTCGCAATACTTGTAGCACCAGGAAATTCATGTACCCAAATGTTCATGAGTGCAGTGTGGCATGGTGTGCGGATAGGCTGACAGTCACCAGATGGAATCTGAAGGGCTCCTGGAATTACAACTGATATCCAGACCACCAAGATAATTTCCCCTGGAAAAAAATGGCTACTTCGGAGGGTAGACTTTCTGGCATTATACCATGCTGAGGTCCCACCTCAAGCGTCAACCCAAAATTCCCAGGAACTTCCCAACCCGGAGTTGGCAACCCTAGGTGAGGAGAGGCTCAGCCTCCCCTTTGTGTGCTGTTTTCTTGAGGCGGAATGGCTAGGGGAGTGGAGCCTATTTGTCCTGCCCTGGGGCACTATTTATCACAATCAGCACACATAGAATAGAAAATGCCCTTTCTAAAATGGTGCTTGTTGTCTATAGCTTTTATGAGCATGTATATCTATTTGTATCTATAACACAAAAGGACTTACAGAGAAGGAAAGTCTGATTTTCCCCTCTAAGGTTGCCAACTCTAGGTTGGGAAATTCCTGGAGATTTGGGGGTCAGAACCTGGCGAAGGCGAGGTTTGAGGAGGGGCAGGACCTCAGTGGGGCATAATACCATAGAGTCCGCCTTCCAAAGCAGCTGTTTTCTCCAGAGAAAGTGATCTCTGTAACTCGGAGGCCAGTTATAATTCCAGGGGATCTCCAGCCACTATCAGAAGTTTGGCAACCCTAGCCCCCTCCAGCCCATTTTTGTTTTTCTTGCTCCACTTTCCATACTTCTCTCACTCTTGGCTGCATCTGCTTCTGAGGTCACTCCCTCCTGGCCATGCATTAGAGTTGCTATGACAGCCTATGGTGCCATCCAAACTCCAGCCAGGATATTCTCCTCCACTGTAAGAAAATATTTTAACTCCTGCTCCCACTTCCCATTGTGCGTGGGTGTGCATAGATTTTTCTGCAAACCTAGGGTCTAGTGGGACTTTTGACCAGCAGGATTGCCAGTTGGCTGCTGGGTATCTGATTGGCTGTCCAGATTAGCCCACAGCATGATTGAAAGTAAGCCGTGCATATGTATGAAAATACTTTAAAACATTATGTTCATTTTAAAAGACATCCTGTTAAACAGAACTTCATCCCAGAATGTTGAAGAGTTACTGTAAGAGTGATGCATAATCTCACTCCTTAATATGTTGTGGATGTCTCTACCTCTTTTGGCATCCATTTTGTGATTGGCTTGGCCTCTTGTGGCAGCCATTTTTGTGGTTGTGCCCGTCACCTTGGGTCAGAACTGAGAAGGTGCCTACAGGCTCAAATCAACTGGGGATCGCTCTACATATTAGCTGTGGCAGGACTTGTTATATGGATTTAATTATTCACATAGGGTGGGGGCTGTTGGCTCAAAGGATATCTAAATAGAGATAGATACATAACTATGCTTATATATAAATTAATTGTCTAATGAATCAGGGAAAGCTGTGTAGAGGATCAAAATATTTTAATTACTTCATTTAAACAATGAAGTTGTAAAAATAATGCACAAAACCAGAAAGCCAGTCAGGAAAAGGCCAGCCAAAATGGAAGTCTTTGCTTGCTTCCAGAAAGCTGTTCTGTTATGGTAGTTCTGTTATGGTTACAGGGCCTGTTTGAGACCAGTTGGAACTGAAAATGGGCCAAAGGAGAGCAAGGTGTTTGCAGAATGGAGGCTGGAGCAGGCTTTCTCAGCCAGGGTTTTGTGAAACCCTGGGTTATTCTTGACAGTCCTGGAAGGGTTTCCCAAATGGGTGGGAGTTAATATGTATTTTTAATGTGTTACTTTTATTGGGTGATACAACCATATTTGGTCAATGTTGACCCCCCTCCCAAAATGGCCCTGGAGGAGGAGGGGAGGGGTCTCAGGTGGGCATGTACACAGCTATGCTTCCCAACCATATTTTGCATGGTGGCACCAATTCTGGGGTTTTTCAAAGCCTGAAGAATGTTTCAGGGGTTTCTCAATGGTAAAAATGTTGAGAAAGGCTGGGCTAAAGGAATGGCTAGACTCACCACCAAAGCAAGCCCATAAAGTGAGCAGGTGAGGCAGCAGATTAGAGTCCTTGCCTTTTATAACTGTGCTAAATCAAAAAGCATCTAAGAGTCAGCTTGCTGTGTCTTAATGCTGCATTGGTCTACATCCCCTGTTCTACACAATTGTTCACCGTCCTGTTGATCTTGTTCTTGATTTCGTGAGACAACAAATGGCTTATGACCCATTTACTTTGACATTTCTTGAATCATTCTGGGAGGCAGTGGTTCTTGAGAGCCACTTCCATGTGTCTAGCTGTTAATGTGAATTCAGTGCCAACACCTCTTACAAGAAGGACTGCATGTCAGTAGAACACCTTGTTAATTAACTCAGTACAGGGTGTGGAGTGGACAGGTTGCTTCGGACAATAGCTCTGAAAAGCCTCCAGGTTCTGGTTCGGAAAAAGAGAACGGATCACAAACAGTCCCAGGCAAGAGTAGACAGAGAAGATCCCATTGACTTCATGGATGCAGCCACTTCACTCTGGCCAGCAGGCTGAGGCCAGCAGGCAGTTTGCCCAGGTTGGAGAAGGGGGTATATTTGCCATACTGAAGGTGATTGGTTTTTTAGCTCTGTGACCTTTTGATATCTCATCTGTAATGGACCTTGCAGCTGAGTTTTTTTCTTTGTAGACTTCTTACATGCAGAAAAGTGGCAGTAGGGTTGCCAGCCTCCGGGTGAGGCCTGGAGTACATCCAGAATTACAACTTAACTCCGGACAACAGAGACGAGTTTATTTCCCCTTCCTGAAATGGCAGCTTTGGAGAGTGGCTTGTATGGTGTCTTATACCTGTTGAACTCTCCCCTCCTCCAACACTATCCTGCCCAGGCACCCCACCCGCCATAAATTGTTAGGAATTTCCCAATCCAGAGTTAGCAACCCTAAGTGGAAGAGAACGTGCTGTCACTGTCAAAGACATTCTACCTTGGCAGAAGGGTGCAAAATTTGTTCTGCATATGAAGGTTAATCTCAGTCTCAGTTGCAGGGCAATTTCGCAGGTTAAGAAATAAAGTCATCGCTACAATATGACCTTCGCTATATGATACCTGCTCTTTGGAAAAATAAGTAACTCAGCCTATCTGTGGATCTGAAAGCATTCAGCACATCTGTGGCCAGGGGATTGAACTGCTCTCTTATTTATGCACAAGAGCATGAACCCTGAGAAGCCAAACACTCAGTACATAATCTATAAATAAATGCACATATAATCTATAAATAAATTATAAATAAATGTACACCTCCCTGAGACGTCACAGTGACAGGCGGTATACAAACTAAATGAAGAAATAAACGTATCTCATGGTATCTTACATTTTGTCCCACTCTCTCAGGATGCTATGAAAAAGTGGTCTTCAGGTGTGCACTTAGAGACCTCCACATGCAGCCAGCTGCGTGACCTTGGGCTCGCCACAGCACTGATAGAGCTGTACTGACTGAGCAGTAATATCAGAGCTCTCTCAGCCTCACCTCCCTCACAGGGTGTCTGTTGTGGGGAGGGGAAGGAAAGACAATTGTAAGCTTCTTTGAAACTCCTGGTAGAGAAACAAATTCTTCTTCATTGGCTACAATATGGGGTGCTCTCTTTGGAGGTGCTATTCTGCTCAACAGCTGAAACCGGTCATACATACTATTTTAACTGGTTAACATAGCTTTGAGGATACATATTTTTATTTTTTTGCATACACATACATATCATACTGATTTACAGTTCTTAGCGTGCAGATATAGTCTTAGAAATAAATCCAGCATGCAGATTGGGCACCAAAGCCACACAATGGTTTGCATAGCCAATTAAATCCAGTGTTTTCCAAGGCTGAACAAATCAGGTGGTGGGAAACAGGCGATGTTCTTGGGGTCCCATTTGTCCCACGGTGTCCTAGCTTACATTTCCTTGATCCAAGAAGAACTGCAAGCAATAATTACAGCCAATATTTCCCCAGCCTGCATTTGATCTTGAGGATTCACTGCCATAGAAGGTATGCGGGCAAATGTCACGAAATGCATTTTTGTCTCCTGTGACCCAGTTTAGCTGATCACAGCTCTGAACTAGATGTGAAAGGTCAAACTATATGTAGTGGGTTGTGCTGTGATTCTTATCAATGATGGGTTGATTCCCATGACTCTTTCCTGCTAGGCTTCCTCTGATGAATAAAAGTCATTCTTTGTTGAAGGAACGCCGCTCGTCATTGAAGCAAGACTTGGTGGAGTCACAGGGTCCAGCCTTTGAGTTCCAGAGGCTCTTAAAAATCAACCACAGAGTAGAAGCCAGCTTTGATGAGTCAAAACTCACTTTGTCAAGATTTTTTTTGTGGGGGTGGATATTTGATGAAGTGAACTTTGACTCAAGAAAGCTTACATCCTGAACATTTTGTTGGTTTTTAAGATGTCACTGGACTTGCATTTCGTTCTACTGCTACAGACTAACATGGCAGCCTGTGTGACAGGATCCAACGTGTTGTATGTTTAAGTAGTCAGCAGCAGTTGAAATTAGAAGCAGGAGAGGCGATGCTTAATGTTTCCACTTCTTGCCATTTATTTGTCTGCTTTAAGTAGTGGGCTGCTGGAGGGGGGGGAGGGAGAGATTTTTTAGGACTTGGCTGGAAAAGAAAGGGTCAAAATAATTTTGCACATGGCGCCTTCTGCTCTAACAGCCTCCTGTAGCTCCTTGTCTTAAAAATAACAACAGCTACTACTACTAATACCACCACCACCACCACCACCACATGGAGGAAGAATTCCTGGAACTTCCCATTACATATGTGTTGGATGTAATACCTGCAGTGGATACAGCTCAATCTAGCAATATGTGAAGCTGTCCATTTCCCATCAAATATCTGTCAATCCCTGCTCGTAGAAAGTTAGGTTGAACAATAGGGTCTGACCAAGTAGGCTTGCTTGTTTCAGTGAATGTGACCAGCAAATTTTGACCTACAGCAAGAGTTTGAAAAATGTAGGTCTGAAAATGGCTTTTTCCCTTCATGCTGCTTAAATATGTGTTCTGATGCTGGGTGGATTTTCATAAGAATGTACCCTGGGCATCTTCTCAGCCATCTTTATGTCTATTCCACAGAGATTCTGAAGCATACAATGAAAAGGAGGTGATGGATAATGAGCCGGCCTACTCTGACTTCATCACCTCTGACCGCAGCGGGCGAAGAAATGCGATCCCTGATCTCCAGGGAGATGCCTCCCTTAACCTGCAGAAACTGGCAGGCAACATGAGTGAGATTGCTATTTCAGAGGGAGGTGAGTTGTCCTTTTTTACTTAAGTCTCTCCAAATCTTCCCAAACAGCCATTCTGATTCATAAAGCCCAGCTCTGTGTATGATCTGTACAAATCACTTTGGGCTTCTCTGGAAAATCCCGCAAGTGGTGTCCCACTCCTCCTCCCCTTGGGTGAAAGAGGCCAGGTTTCCAGCCACGTAAGGGCCCATCTGAGCAATGCTTTGCTACAGAAGAGAAGCTGGCTATCTGTGGCTGAAAGATATGTTTTTGCTGGATGAGCTCCCTGCTCCTTTTGTCCAGAGTTGTCTCCAATATCAAGTCCATGAGCAGAAGCCAACTTCTGTTACAAATACTGGGTTTTCTTGGTTGAAGTACAGGTGTGCAATCCAATGTTTCAGAAAAATAACTATTTTAAAAAAATGGAAATAATAGCATTTCACTTGAAAAAAAATTATGCACGAATCTGAAACACACAGCATCAGACCTTCCCCATGAATTGTCTGATCAGGGCACACCTCCCCACAGTGGTAGCTTTGAGTGAAGGGTTCTAAAAGGCAGCTGTCTCAGGACACATAAGCGCACAAGTGCCTCAAATGAAATCTTTTTTCCACTCTAGGCATGGCCAGCTAAGCATTAAGCTAGAGTCAATTTTGCTCCTGCCAGAGAATCATAGCCACTGCTCAAACAGCATTTACGCCACAGAGAAGTGGCTTTTCCTGGGCTCCAAGACACCACCACCACCAACAGAAAGATTTAGGATGCTTAGGGCTGATCCTGCGTTGAGCAGGGGGTTGGACTAGATGGCCTGTATGGCCCCTTCCAACTCTATGATTCTATTTCATTTTTCAGTGACCCATTTAATATTTCATTTCCACAGAAACTGAAGCAGAGGCTGATTCTACTGATAAGGAACCTGGAACAAAACCAAAGAACCAAGATGACAGCCCCACCGTGTGAGATCTATGTGTTTTAGGTCATGGAAGGGGTAGGTGAGATGGATGGTAGCAACTGGGATCCTTTGCTCTGCTAAGAAGTCCACCTGCAACAGGGAGTCCTCATCACTTGAAGGCCTTTGCCATGGACATCCGGGTCTCACCGTCATCTTCTGGGGACATTGACACCTCCCAAGGACTCTCTTCTATAAAACTACAAAGTGGAATAGGTTGCATTGTCTTGAGCCACTCCAAGAGCCTTAGCCACTGTTTTCCCATGTAGGAAAGCACCATTTTAGCAATAATATCCACTTCAGACTTTATTGTACGAGGTACATTTTGCCCTCACGGTAAATATATTTATTCCCATGTTCCCTGTAGATCATTAAGTGTCATGTTGTATCACTCACTTTGCACCCACACTGCACCTCAGGTTCATCTGACATTTGGGAAACACAAAGGTCATATAATCTGGCAGGAACTTAACAACTCCTGTTGAAATCAATGACAGTTGTGTAAAGAGCCCCCTTCTTTTTTCTTTTTTTGGTGTAACTTGTATTCACTTCCATGGGGAGTATCAGAGTTATTCCCAAGAGTTCTGACCCACTTTGTACTGCTGGACAGTCACCACCACTCCTATGCCACCCACTTGGTGCTTTCAAGTAGACATGGAAGCCCACTTCTTGCAGGCACAGTTCGGCATCAGTGGGTGGTTTAGTACTGCAAAAGACAGATATCAGGTGTTCTAGAATGCTTTCCCGGTGGTTTAGAAAATGGCAAGAGACTTCTTCAGGCTCACAGGAAGTTCTGTGTCATTCAGGCAGCTAGCTCTATTCAAGTTGTGCACCCCCTATGAGTACAAACACCTTGTTTTGAGATTTGCACGCAAATTTATAGACCTGTTAATTCTCAGCTATTAAAGTTAAATGGCTTTTTTGTCACACGTCTGGCTCTTTCCCATCACATTCATCCCGAAGGCACACAAAATTCTCAGCTGGTGTTATGATCTGATCTTACACAGAAGTGTGCCAGCAAGTGATTGCCTTGGAATGATTTCAAAAGTAACGTCACTGGATCCAGAGGTGCCCAAACATCCTAACTGGACTTCAAGAAAACTTCTCTCCATGAAGTATGGCGTCATTCCTAAACCAGGCAGAATGATTGTGCTGGTGGCTTAAAAACACTGAAGTATGAGAGTGCCTGTAGTAGATGGGAGGGGGGGGGGATTTCACTTGGCTTCCCTCTTAGGGTACTGTGATCTTAGCTGCTTTTTTCTGCCCTAACGAGTGTTTTTAGAACTGCTGGACACTCATTGGCTACATTACCTAGTGCATGCAAGATCTAAATATTCTATAGGGCAGCCATGGCAGTCCACCTATGAAACATCCCTTGCTTTGAAAACCCTGCAGGGTCACCATAAGTCAGCTGCAACTTGGTTGCACTTTCCACCAAAACCCCTAGAAGGAACTTGGGAGAAACAGAGGGCATTTTCGCACAGTGAAAAAAATAGTGTTATGCCAACGTGGTAGCACTAAAAATTACTGCGCCACCGGCCATTCCTCAACTTTTGGCTCTCTTGCTTTTGCCTGCCACCTTCTCACACTTCTTACACTCTGCAAGCACTGATTGAAATGGTGGAAGAAAGCAACTCTCTTCTGCCCGTCAATCAAGTCAGGCAGCCTATCCCTTTTCACAGTTTTTAAAAGGGCCCACGTTTCCTGCTGATTTTTTTTAAAGTAAAACTTCTCCATTGAAATACCTATGCATCTAATTATAGATGCATAGTGCTTTTTATGCCATCCCTTATGAACTCACGAGTCTGGAAGCTTTAAAAAATTAGTATCATTCCTGATTTTAGGGGGGGGGGAGAGACTTTAGAGAAGCATGCTTCGTGTGACAACTTTGGCTGCACGGTTGAACCCATATTCATTGCTCCAGACAGTTTGCTCTAAAAAAAACAAAAACCCATCCGCGGAAGAAGGGAGATGGGTGTGAGAGTGGGACATTAGAAGTGGAGATAGTCCTTCTTCGCCTCCATATATTTCTTTAGCGTGTGGCTTGCTGGTTGCTCTCCTGTAGCTCATGCCACATAGGTTGGGGAACCCACTTTATGCAATTCCCTAACTACTACTTTAAAATGGCGGATGTTACTTGGGGTTTGCTGGATAGACACGAGAGGTTGGTGACGTCGTGCAAAACGTCAAAATTATGGCTTCTTCGTAAGGTAAGCATTTCACTATATTTATCAGGTGCGGAATGGCCTAGAGGATTTCCAGGTTTGTGGGGTTTTCAGAGGTTTTGTTTCTGTTTTATTTTTTAAAAAGCATACTGGTTCCGTAGAAGGAAGATATATATGTACCAGCATTTCTGGATTGTTTTGTAAGATAGAGCCCAAATTATCTGAATTACATATATAGAGTAAAAAATGCAAGTATTATTAATGTGCCATAATCAACTATGGCAGCTCATTCAAGTAATAACCTTGTCTCATGTTCTACTTGGAAGGCCTTTTCATCTGTGTAGGAGGTGAGCTGATTCTTCACAGGGTCATGGATGAATGGATCAGGAAATTTTATGTTATTGGGTGGGGGAGAATCAATGCCTCCCATAAGACTTCTGTAAGAATGCACATATGCAAAATAATGTCAACAGCATGGGCTTAAATGGACGTTAAACAGTCTGCTTAAACAAATGCAGCATTTACAATAGCTGGTTGGCTGATTTTGCTGATTTATATAATTGGCTGCCAAGCGGCATGCAGATCGAGAGATAGTTTCCTCTGTGGGGAAACTATTATCAAGCTGTGCAACAACACACATGCAAGAAACAATGTCTATGGTGCTGTTTAAATATAGTTGGGTTTTATACTGCACTTTTCTCTATGCGGAGGAGTCTCAAAGTGGCTCATGATCGTCTTTCCCTTCCAACAAGCACTTTGCGAGGTAAGTAAGGCTGAGAAAGTTCTGAGAGAACTGTGACTGGTATAAGACCATGCTACAGGCTTCATGTATGCCCAGCATACTATTCCAAGCACACACATCTTTACACCGCACCACGGGAGCGATATAAATAAAAGAGTAAAGGGTGTAGGGGAGGGCTTGGTCTGGGATGGGGAAGGGAGGCCATTTGCCCCTTGCCCCCAGACTGACGAATCAGGAGGCGCAAAGCGCCTCGAGACCCGCCCACCCCCCAAGCAGGGCCTCCTTTGCCCGACAGCCACCATTATGCGGCTATCCGATGACATGGAAGGTTGGTGGCTGCCCAGCCTACCCTACCCTGCGACCTTCGCCTGGGGGGGCCCTTTGGACCGGCCCAACGGACCTGGGCCCAGCGTGAAACCCCCAGGTGACCTGGGGGCCGGGCAGGGGAGGCCTTCGCCCAGAGACAGCAGGGAGGCTGGGGAGGGAAAACACGGCTTTGCGGTCGGGGATGGAGCTGGGCCGGCGCATCACACTTGCGCCTGCCTAGCTCCTTCCCCAGCCGTAAAGCAGGGAGGCTGGGACGAGTGGGGGGGAGAAAAGCCCTTCGCAGCCAGCGAAAGACTTGGGCCAGTGTCGCAGACGTGGCCACCCAGCTCCTTCCTCAGCCGCCAAGCTGGGAGGCTGGGGCGGGAGGGGGGGGAACAGGGCTTCGTCACAGACGAGGCCCCCCTGCCACAGCCCCTCCATCCCGCTCCTAGCGCCCATTGCATTTAAAAGTGCAATGAGCTTTATTTCTAGTCCAATAATATTTAGGATATCATTAGAAATGCAACTGAGTCAATTTAATGCAGCAAAATTAAATCCCACTAACCTATTTATTGTATTTACTTTTGGGCCCGCTATCAGAAGTGTAAAGCAAACCCATAGAAACCAAAAGAGCCAGAGGTAGCACGTGAAGCGAACACATGAGGCCTTCGAGCTGCAGGGTACCATTGCACTGTATTATAAGATCATCTAGCCCCGTATCACTAAATTGGGGTGAACTGTGGCTTATTTCAACCATGGAAGAGGTTTCTGAAACATACCTTACAGCAATTTTCCTATTCCTTAAAGGAGAATTTGTGATCTAGTCCCACATATGCAGCCAAAACAGGAAAGAGGGACAGTAAGATCTTCACTGGTAACTCAGATGCCACAGGAGACAAGCTAAACTTAGTCCTGTTAAGAATGCCTGGGTTATGGATTATATTTAGCCAAATCCTTAAGGAGAAGGTTGTAAACTACACTTAGGCCAGTGTCAATTTTCACTGGTGACATAACAGATCAAGAACAATCTCACAAAGGCAGTTAAAAAGGTCTTTATCTAATGCAGCATCGTTTTCAAGGGCACCTGGGAAACTGACAGCTACTGAACGAACTGGAAGCTTTTCTTGTTTCTAGGTTAGAACCCAGTTATGATTCACTAAGTCTGGACATATAAATGGAAATATAAAATTTAAATTTCTGATATTGCTGGCATTACTGTGGACTAAACTATCATCTACATTTTAAATACAAGAGCCAGTTTGGTGTAGTGGTTAGGAGTGCAGGCTTCTAATCTGGCATGCCAGGTTCGATTCTGCACTCCCCCACATGTAGCCAGCTGGGTGACCTTGGGCTCACCATAGCCCCGATAAAGCTGTTCTGACCGAGCATTGATATCAGGGCTCTCTCAGCCTCACCTCCCTCACAGGGTGTCTGTTGTGGGGAGAGGAAAGGGGAGGTGACTGTAAGCCACTTTGAGCCTCCTTCTGGTAGAGAAAAGCTGCATATAAGAACCGGTTGCAGATCAAGAGAAGAAAAAAAGCAGCCAGGGCAGGGGATTGCTTAACATCCCTTCTTGATTTTGGTTTGCTTCTCCCAACTGCTTTTTCCAGCAGTGGACAAACTTACAGGGAAAGCAGAAATCTTTTGCAGGGGGAGGGGAGGGATTTTGAACAGACAAATGGAAAGAAAGGGTCAAATAAATCCTTCCCCACTGAAATTCTCCAATACTAGAACAGCTTCATGTTTAAAAAAGGGGGGGGGCGGGGGGAACCAGGCTAGTTGGGAAGCAGGGATAACCAGAACCACAAGTTGTTTTTCTTTCTGCATTATACAACACCCATCGAGCCGGTCCAACTCTGTGCTCTGCCATTTCAGTTCCTTTTGTAGATGCCTCTAGCAAGCCCAGCTGTAGCACTGCTCCCGGCCCTCCCTTCAGTTCTGCGTGTCACTTGTCTCAAAAGATCATGAATTTCCACTGAAGCTCAGTCTTCGGACTGAATCGCAGCTTGTACTCCAGGGCTTGGCCGTTTTCCTGCCATGGTCGAGGGAAGTCAGAACACATGCAAAGCAAAATGGAAATTTATTTATTTAAGCCAAAGGATACATCGGGCTTTGTTCTTCAGATGTGAACAATTTCCTCAAAAGGATATTCCAAAGGAATTACAAAACCAAACAAAACAAGATATATGACAACGTTAGGAACGTTTATAGGCAGGGTAACTTTTTCACTGGTTAAAAAAAATAACATAATTCATATATATATATTTGCTGTATACATATACTTGGATATATATATTTAAAAAAATAACATTTTCCTATCAGTAATGTAAGCCATTACTCACTGGCTGAGTAATTTATTTCTGAGATATGTTATTATAATGCCATCATAACTCATCTTACATAAGACAATGTCAGAGACACTAATCAGAGGCAGACTTTGGTGTCTGGAGTGTTGTAAGACCAGCCTTTCTAAGCCCTCTGAGTCACAACAGCACCAGCTTCTGGAGCTGCTTTAACTTTATGTACAAACGTTACAAAAAAACATTGATATACTGTAAACTTAAACTACATATCTCTAAATACGAATAAAATGTAAAATGTCTGAGTATTGTGATGTGCAGGGCTTGGGCAACAGATGCCTTTTGTCCACAGAGGAGTTGTTCAGAAACACTTCTTGAAGTGCGTGTAAAACGCTCCCAGATATGAAAGTCAAAGAGTTCTGCTATGCTGGTGGGGGAGATTGTGGATATTTTAAGACTCTCCTCCAACAAGCATTTTTAAAAGTGCAAAATAAAATAATTAAAAGCCACATTCCCACGCGTTTCTCCATGTGCTGTTGCACAATTATTATTTTTTGTACTATTCCTTATCAGCACAACAAAAAGTAAGCCCAGCTGTGACTGGACTGTCTCCTACACTGTGTTTACTACACACGTGAAATAATAAACTGCTATTGGAGTTTCATTACAACTCCGCCAATGGCTCAGTTAAGCCCAAACATTTGCATTTAAGCTCATTTAGGGCCCATAGACAAGGAACAGAGCTGAATCTGGTTAAGCCATAGTACTTCAAGCTACCTACAGCTGTGAATTGGACTGCTGAACACATAATACATTTAATAGTGCCATCATAAGCAGAGTTATACCATTCTAAGCCTATGGGTTTGGAAGGCTGTAGCTCTGCTTATGATGGCACTGTCAGAAACCCAATAACTTCATGTTCTCCACAGAAACATGCAGCAAGCTAGGATGTTTTGAAGCCCTGAATATTATTTGGATTCTTGGAGGGCTTTCCCACCAAGGCGCCCAAAGGAAGATGTGAGAACCTTGGCGTTCTCATGGTATTGCACAGGCTTCATTAGATCTGATATTTCCAAAGAGATAATAGCTAGAGCCAAAATTGCAGAGACTCCTGATGGTCTGACATGTTCGAGGCAGGACAGAGAACAGAAGAGAGCGAGTAAGTCACAATAAGAGCCTCCTAGAATGTTCCTCTACATGGTCTGGGGGGGGCCAGTCTATATGCAGGGTTGCATAGGAAACAGGAGGGAAGTTATGCTGTATCATGTTAACTCTTCCTGCACAAACAGCATCAGTTTTATGTCATGCTCTTTAAGGTACTACTGGCTTACTGCTCAAGCTGTTAAACCAGTGAAACTAGTAAGAAGTATTTGCATGTAAGGCAAAATTAGTCCCACTGACTAATTCAACAGAACTAAATCTGGGGACAATCTAGTGCTTCAACTTAACTGGATTGTGTACTGGGCTGAAAAGCACCTGTGATACTTAAGACATCTAGCACCATTACAGAAAGTCAGTTGGCCACCAAATGGCAGGCCAGAAAATAACAAACGTAACTTGGGCAAATCTGCTGTTAAACAGGAAGGTTTCTGTAACACAGGTAAGGGATGAGACACCTCCAGCGTATAACAATTAAAAGGGTTTCTTCTTTGGTCAATGCAGGTGATTTTGAAACAAAGTGTTGTCCTGTTCTTTTGTTTTGTTCTGTTCTTCAAGGTGCATTTGTAGTCCCTTTCTCAGGTTGCTAGTTACGCAAAGCTATCTTTGGATGAAAGTTGCCACAATCAGATTGCAGCACTACCAAATTTAGTGATTTTTATAAAAGTGTTGGGCGGCATTAAGGCTGAGAACAATCAGACTTAGAATTACATCAATTATATAATGACTGAGGGTGGCATGACATTCATTTTCATCAGAATTTGTTTTTTTATAAAATCACCAACAGATGACAAATCTCTATTTAAAAATCAGTGGTAGACATTCCTGACTTTCACATATAGGGGCACACAGACCAGTTAGAAATTTCTCTCTAAGGCTAGGGAAAGGAAATTGTTCTTAAGGTAGATGTTTGTTTCCCAAAAATATACAAACACCTTTGTCCCTCTGTCACCTCAGGTTAAAAGAGGTCAACGAATCAAAACTGGAAAAAGGAAATTGTAAAAACCTCTTTACCAAAGTGGAAATTGAGATGAAGTACGTACCACAAGCCACAGGTCCTCTTTTGAAAGCTCCCAGAAAAATTAGATTCTCCCCAATCTAAAAATGAACACTCCTATAGATCAGTCAAAAGATAGTGGCTAGTGGTCTAGACAGCAGCCGTCCAGGCTGTGAGATTTGGGTCCTGTAGGTAGATATGATACAAACAACATGGGAATACTGTTCTGCGTACATACAGCATGTACCACTTTGTGCATACTGATAGTAAACAAGATTGTAATACTAAGTTTGTGCGTTTCCCCCCCCCCCCCCAAGAAGCAGGGAGATGTCTCCAGCTAGCACAAGAGCTGTGGTAACATCATGAGAGGCTGCCACAGAAAGGATTAGAACGCTGTGCTTTTCACCATCCCGTAGGCACAATACAGCTTACAGAGAAGCTCCTTCTTCTCCTGCTCCGGCAAGAAACTAGACTTGGCTGAATTTATGTTCTGCAAAAAGAAAAACAGAAGGTGACTTTATTCCAGACAGTTCAATTTCCACTAGTATTTCTGCAGTTTGAAGCACACAAACAGAGCTGAAATAATATATAGCTGTGCTGTTTCTAAGTCTATATTTTCACCCCTTGGTTGTTTTTAAAAGTTATTGCTTTCCTTTAAAACAGAATATTAAGGTATGAAAAAAACGGCGCATTAGGTCATGGTGCAGTGTTCTTTAAGAGAAAAATGGAATTCTTCAGCCTCCAAAACTTGCATGGCATTAAACCTGTAACACTTATTAGTGGAAGGGCATCACAACACTAAAAAAAAAATCATCTGAACAAAGTCTGAGTCCAGTGGCACCGTTTAAGACAATCAAAGTTTTATATATCTGAGGAACCGCCTGTCACCCTATGGCCCCCACAGGGCTTGACGCTCTGTGGGTAGTAACTTGCTGGTGGTTCTGGGCCCCCGGGAAGTTCATTTGGCATTGACCAGGGCCAGGGCATTTTCGGTTCTGGCCCTGACCTAGTGGAATGAGCTCCCGGAAGAGCTGAGGGCTTTGTGGGAGCTTCTGGTGTTTCACAGGGCCTGAATTCCCTGGGCGCAAAGAGAAAGGGAAGGCAGAAAGACCACAAACCCTCAGTGCCTTAAACTAATGGATTCTAGTTTGAATTGTATTGTTTTAAAAAATGTTATTTTGTCACTTACTTTAGGTCTCTACAACAAAGAAGAGGTATAAATAAATGCCTTCACCATCAACCCCCAAATGTAAGTGTATCGCTCCTTTCAATTGAGGTAAGCGCGCATGTGCCATGCGTGGACAAAATCGCGCATGCGCGGCACTTTCGCGCATGCGCAAAAGTGCCACGCATGCTCGATTTCGGTCGCACATGGCGCATGCATGCATGCGCAGCCTGGCCATGCATGCGCAGTGTGCGGGCGCGGCCCTGATTCCCTCTCCCCGCCCTCCCGCAGTAAGAAGCTTCCCGGGCCACAAGCCTGGGAAGTTTTTTACTGCCGGGGGGGGGGGTGGGGAGAGGTAGCTGCGGCCCGGCGCAATGGCCTTCGCGGCCCGGCACCGGGCCGCGGCCCGCAGGTTGGGGACCACTGGTCTACACCACCTGCAGCATAAGTCTATGCCTTCAGATGCCGGGTAGCTCTCAATAAGGGAGTAGATTACAGCCTATGGTGTAGCCGAATGCCTGTCATGATAAGTTTCTACAGAATCATCCCTGCCCTAAAAATGCAATGTTTTGAGAAGTAAAACACTGGCTTCAGTTCTAGCACATTTCCTTGGATGGACGTTCCAAGCAAATAATTTGGAAATTGACTGCACTGTAATTTTTACAATGCTGTTAGCTATCCCGGGACCCAAGTGAGGGTCTGAATAATAAATTTAATAATAAAAGAATAAATGAAAGGAGAAAAGCCCAGACACAATACATTTCCAAGGAGAATGAGCACAAGTCTACATACCACCCTCTTGAATTCCTGCTCAGTGAAACCCATTGAATCCATTGCTATCTTATAGTCTGTGTGAATCGTCGAGTTAAAAATGAGTGGGTCATCTGTGTTCAAGGAATAATTTGCACCATCCTTCATAAACCTGGGAAATCAGAAATGAAACTGGGACAGTTTGAAAGCAGACTTATGCCCTGTATTTTTCCTCAAAATAAAAATGTACAAACAATCCAAAATGTTTTTATATACTTACAGAATTCCTACCAAGCTAGGGTCAGAAGTGAACATCTGTATGTTCCTTTTCTTTATTATAAAACTAGATAGATAAAACTGCAAGGATTGTTTCAAAGCAAAATCAGGAGCAAGACTAGTGATGGGCGATTCAGTTTGGGTAAGCCAGAAAGCACCAGAATCTATTCTTTTTGGGGTACTTTTTCAAGTTCATCCAAGCTGAACTGCCCATTCCCTGCACTCAAACAGCCTCAATCAAGGTGGCCAAATTGTGATTCTGCCACAATTTGGCCTATTTAAATGCATCCCTCCTGCTTTCTCAACGGATGATAATTACAGGGGGGAGGGATTAAAAGGAAACAGGTGGAGCGCCTGTCATTATCAGCTGTTTGGCAGGTGGTCTCAGCTGAATCCAAAAAGGTGAATCTTAGCTGTATTACTTAAAAATTCATTCCAACAGTCAAGGAAAAATACTAAGATATAGTGAAATGACTGTGCAGACTTTGCTTCATCTTATTGAACACTTATGCAGATAATAGAACATCAATGTAACTGGCCTCCCTACACATACATGGACATAGAAATAACATCTAGTTGTCACCAATTTATATTGGTATAGCACTTTATTCCCTCTCTACCCACTAAAGAAAAGGTGGGAGCTCCTGGGGTTTTAAATAACCATATTCTTAACACAAAGTGGTTTTAACTATATTAAATGTTTTACCTAAATGCATTATGCTGTAAACCAGTGGTCCCCAACCTTTTTGAGGCTGGGGACCGGCAGGGCAACTGCCCAACCGCGCATGCCGCACATGCGCGGCCACGCCCGTGCATCGCGCATGCGCGGCCGGGCCGTGGCCGAAATCGCGCATGTGCGGCACGAAAGTGCTGTGCATGTGCGATTTCGGCGTGCATGGTGCATGTGCGCATGTGTGGCCCAGCCGCGCATGCGCAATGCACGGGCGCGGCCCTGATTCCCTCTCCGCCCCTCCCGCAGTAAGAAGCTTCCCGGGCCGCAAGCTTGGGGCCTGGGAAGTTTTTTACTGCGGGGGGGGGGGGTCGGGGAGAGGGAGCCGCGGCCTGGCACCGGGCTGCGACCCGCGGGTTGGGGACCACTGCTGTAAACCACCCTGAGCCCTCAGGGAAGGACAATATAGAAATTCAACAACCAAATAAATAAATTGAGTGTATGATGTTTTATTGTAGATATCTAAACCCTGCTTCTCTCCCCAGTGGGAGCCAAAAGCAGCTGACAATATCATCCTCCTCTTCTCCACTTTATCCTCAAAACAGCCCTGCGTGGTAGATTAGGCTGAGAGTCAGTGACCCAAGGTCACTTAGTAAGCTTCCAAGATAGGTGGGCCATTTGAACCTGAGACTCCCTAGATTCTAGACACTAACCATTGCACAATGCTGGCACGATATCAAAAATATAAAGAATTCAACTTACCTTACTACAGGATGATTAGCAAAGTTGGGGCTACATGCTCCAGTGAGATAACTTGACCAAGGACATACCTGTATGTTGGCCATGTGAAAAAAAAAATCAAAGTCCACTTTGAGAACAAGACTTTCTTATAAAGCTCATAACTTAGCAGAAAACAATTCTCTCCTTTATCACTCCTAAGATTCATCCTTTTGAAATATACCCACCTCTCTTCCTTACCCATGGAAAAGTACATTTGTCAAGGCACCACAATATATAAAATTGTGAGCATTGGGATCACAGTCATTCCAACACAGCTCTGAAAACAGAACTAGGCTGTACATGCACAATTGGCTCCCCCTGGCTTGCTAAACTGGATTAACTATACCAATTCAAGAATGCTTGGGGGGAGAAAGAACACCACACCAAACCACTCTTGCAGCAGCATAGACTATGCAGTCAAGTGTGAGATAACTGTGCCACAAAAAAGAAGATCACACATCAGGATACAGCCTTCATGTAACTGCCCCAATGGTTTACAAAGTTTACCTAGAACTTTTCAGGTGGAAAGGGGAAGAAGGAGAACAACAAATGGTACTTCCTGTCTCAATAAAGGGTTTAAGGCTTAATCTTGCTTAGCAATGCCCCTTGCTCCCAAGTAAATGCACAGAGATTTCTACACTATCTGCTTTTCTTTATTCAAAGGCATGTTGATCCTTCATATTTAGGACAATATAGCAATGCATATTTTAGGAAAATGAGGCATCAGATCAGTACTGTACATATCATCTTGCATAGCTGATATGTAGCTGGAATGAAATACCAAGGAGTTTGTCTTCAAATAAAATCAGAATTTCTGTAAATTATTTGCTACTTTAGCCTAAAAGTTGATAGTGTCTCAGCAATACAGAGCAACACCTCCTCCGCCATCAGAAAGATCTATGATAATCTATTTATCTAGGGCAGGCTTATATAATATATGGTCATGTTGACCCACCTTACCCTCTCCAAATGGCCAGTTTTGGGCCTGGAGGGGGTGGGGAGGGTAGGGACCTTGGGTGGGCATGTATACAGCTATGCGTCCCAAGCATATTCTATACGATCATACCAGTTCTGGTGTTTCTTAAAGCCTGGATAAAATTTCAGGCGTTTCTCAATGGTAAAAAAGTTGACAAAGGTACATACAGTCTACCTACAGAGATGCCACCCTGCAAGATATTACCTCAAAATGCATGTTTCGTTTCAACAGATGCTTATATAGACATTCATCTTCCAAGACATGGTAGCCATGGCCTATACGCTCTGCTTTTAGAGTGCAGATTGCCTACAAGACACAAAACAAACAAACCAGGTGCTTATTGATTCGATCCCTCTGAGCAGGCAGTGTGCCTCACTTCCCTCTGAGAGAATGAGTCGCTTTTAGGACTCATTTTGCCACAAGACGTTTTTAAAAACTACATTCATGAAGTCAAAACGGTTCACTTAAATTGCTTTGGAATTCCAACTCAAACTGTTTAATATTTACAAAAATCATTTTGCTCTATTAGTACAGTACAGGCATGGGCATCTTTAAAGTAGAACATATCATAAGGAAAGAGAGATTAGGTTTAGAGTAAGGCAGAGCAAAAACTGGTAGAAAGAGATATGCAGAAGACACCACATTACTGGCAGAAAATAGTGAACACCTGAAATGACTACTGCTGAAGGTTAAAGCAGAAAGCTCTAAAGCAGGATTACTCTGAACATCAAGACTACTGAGGAATTACACAACTTTTTCAAAGCTAACAATGAAGAAATTGAAATTATTAAAGATTTTATATTCTTTGGTTCAATCATCAACCAAAAGGGAGACAACAACCAAGGACTCAGAAGGAGACTGCAATTGGGAAAGTCAACCATTAAGGAACTAGAAAAGATCCTTAAGTGAAAGGATGTGTCACTGGCAACCAAGATCATCTATATCATAGTATTCCTCAATACTATATATGAGGGTGAAAACTGGAAATGAAGAAAGCTGATGGGAAGAAAGGAGAGTTTAACAGATACCATGGACAGCCAAAAAGACAAATAAATGGGTTTTTCATTAATTCAATCCTGAACACTCCCTAGAAACTACAATGAATAAACTGAGGTTATCTCGGGTCATGAGAAGACAAGACTCACAAGAAAAGACAAATGCAGGCAACGGCAAACCACCTCTGAACATCTTTTGCGATGGAAACCCTACAAGATAGCCATAAGTCAGCTGTGACTTGCCAACAACAACAAAAGCCTTGGGGCAGGGTACTTGAGGGACTGCCCCTTCCATACTCTTCAGCCTTCTAATTAAGATCCTCCTCCCAAGCCCTGCTCACTGTGTGTAAGTTCAATAGTGATCAGAGAGAGGGCTTTTCCCATGGTGACACCTTGCCCTAGAAATGACCTCCCCTTTGAGGCTCACCTGGCACCTACTTTTACAACTATTATTTGTTGTTGTTGCCATCAAGTCACAACTGGCAACTCTGTGGGGTTTTCAACGCAATATATGGTCAGAGGCTGTTTACCATTGCCTGCCTCCACATCAGGCCTGTGGTATTCCTTGGAGATCTCTTATCCAAATACTAGTCAGGGCCAACCTTGCTTAGCTTCTGATATCTCGAGATCTGATGCGATCGGGCTAGGCTGGGGTATTAAGGCCAGCATGTCCTTTAGATACCAGTTGAAAACATTTCCTTTGACTCAGATGTTTAACTGTATAGTTCCCATCTTTAAAACCGTTTTAATGGGCTACTCCCAGCATTAGAACAGTTTTATGAATATCATTTTAGGTTGCCGGATGTTTTTATGCCCCTGGCTTTTTTCTTAGTAATAATTTCTTACAGTGGAGTTTCCATTTTATTTTTTAATACTTTCAACTGTCTCAAGCAGGCCTCCATGGAGATGGCATATAAAATTTCAAACTAAACAAACTAAATACAATGCATGTTGAGACTGATTTTGCAAGGACAACTGTTTAGTACAAAATTTCCATCAAATTCATCTTGGATAAGAGCTCTGGATGTAGATCTATTTTCAGTGCTTTGTGGTACAGTTTTTACCTCTTTGACAACCTGGGGTGGGCCAGCTTCACCAGCATGAACAGTTCGATGAATGCCACATCTTTCAGCTTCCTGGATAAAACAAAAATAGAAGACCACTCCATCAGAGAAATGTAAATGGCAGCAAGCAGCCAATGTCAGAGGGACAGTATTTGCTATCTTAACTACTTGGCTACAGACTTAGAATAACTGTCTATAAACACAGCACCATTCTATCTAGGGATGCTTTCCCTCCCAAAGAGTAAAATAAACTGCATTATAAAAATATAGCACAAAGTTATAGATGCCAATTTCTTTGCGATTTTCTTTTCTTTTTCACCCCCTTTATTTATTTATTTATTTACCAATTTCTTGCGATTTTCAACAGGGCTGGAGAGGAGGGGTAAAGTGTCCAAAAACAATTGCTAACTTATTCACAAGAAGCCACTTTGAGGAAATTTAAGAAACTGCTTGGAACAGGAACATCTTTCAGATGAGGGATTCATTAATCTTCAGTTGGTCAGTCATCCCACATCCAAAAGACACGCATGATTCTGATATCATATATACCACTGGATGTATGTATATCGATACGAATGATCTGCCAAGTGCCAGGAATAAGCTACTTCATCAATTGATACCATCTGTATATCTAGAAGCTGACAAATGTCAATGAACAAAACTCTAATTAAGGAATTACTTTGATAAGGAGCTATAGTACGAGGCTAATATGCAAGACTAATATGAAACAACCTAAACAGTCACAGAAATTCACATTGGATGTATAATAGTGAGTAGCAATGAGATCTGGAGTCTCCATTATGCCTGGTTGAGAAACCCTAATCTATACCTTCTGACAAATAGCCACTGATGGACCTTTGCTCCATATGTTTATCCAATCCCCGGCTGCACAACTTCCCTCCCAAGACTTAATCCCCTCAAGAAGCTGTCTATGCTTGCAGTGGTGACCACTTTCTGCAACAATTAATTCCATGTGTCATTTACTCTTTGGGTGAAGAAGTACTATGTTTGATCTGTTCTAAGCCTACTGCACATTAATTACATTATGTCCTTGAGTTCTTATATTGTGAGAAAGACAAATGTACTTTCTCTAACTTCTCTATTCCATGCATAATTTTGTTAATCTCTATTATGTCACCCCTCAATTATTTCTCCATGCTAAAGAGTCCTAGCCTCTTTTAGCCTTTCTTCATGGAGGTGTTTCATCCCCTTAATTATTTTAATTGCCCTTTTCTGCATCTTTTCCAGTGCTATAATATCTTTTTGATGTGCAGTGGTCAGAGTTATATGTAGTGTTTCAAATGAGGCCGCATCTTACAGGGGCCGATCTGTTTTCAGACCCTTTCCTAATACCCCTCCAAGACGGAGGTCCTGTGGCTGGGACGCAGGGGGCAGGATCAGGAAGCGCGCTTGCCCACCCTGGGAGGGGCGCATCTTACCATCGCGTCCCAGGCCAGGAATTTGGGCGTGATCATTGATGCCTCCCTAACTTTGGAGGCACAGATCAAAAGAGTAGCAGGCCAGGCATTCTTCCAACTTCGCCAGGCCCGACTACTAGCGCCCTACCTGTCCCCCGAACACCTGGCCACGGTGATCCATGCAACGGTCACCTCCAGAATAGATTTCTGTAACTCGCTCTACGCGGGCCTTCCCTTGTCCTTGATCCGGAAACTTCAGCTAGTGCAGAACGCAGCTGCCAGGGTCCTCACTGGTACACCTTGGAGGGCCCATATCCAGCCAGTGCTGAGGCAGCTGCACTGGTTGCCAATTGCTGCCCGGATCCGGTTCAAGGTTTTGGTTTTAACCTTCAAGGCTCTACGCGAGTTGGGACCCACATACCTGAGGGACCGCTTATCGCCCTATGCCCCCCGTAGAGCTTTACGTTCTGCGGGAGAAAATCTATTGGTCGTCCCCGGCCCTAGGGAAGCACGCCTGGCCTCGACCAGGGCCAGGGCCTTCTCGGTCCTGGCCCCTGCCTGGTGGAATGAGCTCCCGGGAGAACTGCGGGCCCTGCGGGACCTTCCATCGTTCCGCAGGGCCTGCAAGACGGAGCTCTTCCGCCAGGTTTACGGTTGAGACCAGGCTTAACACCTACGCCCCCCCGGGACCTGAGGATTGGGATTAGACATGAGTACCATCAGTATCCCCTCTCCACTTGCTAAGGGGGAATGGGTAGTTGATTAGCCGCTCTTGCCAGGTAGTCATTAATATTGACATGTTATTTGGTTTTAATGTATTTTATGGGGTTTATACTGTTGTAACCCGCCACGAGCCGCAAGGGAGTGGCGGGAAATAAATTCAATAATAATAATAATAATAATAATAATAATAATAATCCCCAGCATATCAATTGTCTTGTTTATTGTCTTGTTTATTGTAGTCTCACACTGAGTCAATATTGAGTTATCTGCCACAACCCCAAGAACCTACCAATGTATATAGTTATGGCATAGAGCCATTCTAATCTTTGAGAAGATATGCTCTGCAGACATTTTGACACTTTTTTTCAATGTTCATTTTTTATAGAATGCTACCATAGGCTTTAAAACTGTGACAGACCCAAATCCAATAGTTTAGTGAAATGATTAATGAGGAACGAGTACCTAATACTAACAAGAAACATTTAATTTGACTGCAATCCTGAATCCACTTCTATCTGTGGCTTTGAATATGCCTCACTGCCTTTAGTGACACTGAAACTTTTCTATCAATACAGGAAACATCACACTAGAGTTGCAATACTGTAAAGACTTGAACTGAACAAAATTTTGAAAATATGAAGAAGGGTTCAAGTCTGGAGAGATTTCCAAATAAGCCTTGATTATATGAGAGCAAAAACAAAGGGAAAAGCATTTCCTTCAACTTTAATGCCTGACAATATTCTGGCATAATTTACTTCATCAGCAGACAAAGCAGTGAGGGTGGGTAATTCCATGGGTTCATTGGCCAAAAAGACCTATGTGAAACTATTTCATACTATTTTGCTTATCCTTGTATTCAGGAATGAGAGGTAAATCTGCAGAATCCAAGATCAAATCTGCATTTTGCTTTTTATCCTCTCCCAGCCTGAATAAACCTCTCCCCTCTACACTGTATTCGATTTCCATTTTGATTTGGGCGCTTTAGATTTCCCCTCTGCAGTATGCATGATTGATCTGCAGTGACCCTACCTTCCCCAGCGATATCCAGGAGTGGATATAAGTCGCTATATTTGAGAAACCCGCTTTTGAAAGCCCTCAGTATAAGTGTAGATCTGATTTTTGCCGGATTAACTTCCGGCCCGATGCCTGCAACGCTGATCATAGAATCATAGAATTGGAAGGGGCCATACAGGCCGTCAACCCCCTGCTCAACGCAGGATCAGCCCAAAGCATCCTAAAGCATCCAAGAAAAGTGTGTATCCAACCTTTGCTTGAAGACTGCCAGTGAGGGGGAGCTCACCACCTCCTTAGGCAGCCTATTCCACTGCTGAACTACTCTGACTGTGAAAAATTTTTTCCTGATATCTAGCCTATATCGTTGTAGTTTAAACCCATTACTGTGTGTCCTCTCCTCTGCAGCCAACGGAAACAGCATCCTGCCCTCCTCCAAGTGACCTTTCAAATACTTAAAGAGGGTCATCAAGTCCCCTCTCAACCTCCTTTTCTCAACCTATCTTCATAGGGCTTGGTCCCTTGGCCCCAGATCATCTTCGTTGCTCTCCTCTGTACCCTTTAAATTTTATCCACGTCCTTCTTGAAGTGAAGTCTCCAGAACTGCACACAGTACTCCAGGTGTGGTCTGACCAGTGCTGTATACAATGGGACTATGACATCTTGTGATTTAGATGTGATGTCCCTGTTGATACAGCCCAAAGTGGCATTCGCCTTTTTTACCACTGCATCACACTGCCTGCTCATGTTTAGTTTACAATCCACAAGTACCCCAAGGTCTTGTTCACACACAGTGTTACCTAGAAGCGTATCCCCCATCCAGTAGGCATGCTTTTCATTTTTCTGACCCAGATGCAGATGATGTAGAGAAGTAGTCTGTCCCTGATTGGCTGGGCATCAGTTCAAAGACTTCCTGGTTCCCGGTTGCACGGCTTCCCTCCCAAGACTTAATTTTGCCCTCCTTTTGGAATCTGTTATAAAGTGACTGCCCTCCAGAAGCCCATACTTCTGAACAGAGATTTGCCTCGTTCTCTAAATCTGCTAATGGCTCCCCTCCCCTCCAGGAAAAGCAGCAAGCAGCCTCGTGCTGCACTTGGCTGGCTCGGCAGTCAAAAGACAAGAAATAAAGCACTGTTACGCAAAATCTTCCTGTAATAATTTGTTACCCCTAACAGATCCCTCTCCTCATCTCCACTTACACAGATTGTTCGTTAAAAATAGCAGCACTCTGTTTTAACTTTGGAGGAAGCAATGTATGCAACAGCACACAGCTTGGAACACCCCAGTGCAACACTACCTGTCACAATTAACAGTAATGAGCAGAACTCAGAACTAGCTATTCTAGCACATTGGCTTGAATCCTATGAAAGAATTCTGTGTAATCTGTTTTGTGAAATGTGCATCTTTTGCTGCTAAAATTCAGTTTGTGCAAGGGCCCATTAAAAACCACTAATCTTGTAGATATGGAAAATTTAGCTGGCAGCATGATCCACAGCAGAGACTATCTAGTACATACAAAATTCATTCACAGGGTCTAAGCATAAGTCAGTTCTTTTATTGGTTCTAAGTAAGCTACTATCTTCATTACTGAGATGAAGCAATCTGGACTTTGATACACAGGAGAAGAAGGGTGAATGTTTCCCTATCCTGTTCCTTCATCAACATAACAATCACCAGTGTTGACTCATGTGAAACCAACTGACAACCCATCCTGTTTCAGGGCAAGAGAGTCATCACATCTGAATCGATAAGAACTATAATAGGTGATTATTAAATGCACCTAGGAAAGAAAACAAATGGGAAGCTGCATATTACAAAGAAACATTCTGGACATTTATACTTTAAAGAAATACTGAATACTATGAATTGTGGAAACCAGAGCAAAATAGATGAATCAATGAGCCTTACTACCGAGTAAGCATTTTTAGAACTGCAGCAAAAAGTTGTTGTCACTCTAAATTGTTCTCAGACTCTTCCCCAGAAGAGCCATCCCCTTTGACGATATTCTGGTGGAGCTTTGATGTTATCTGAACAAACCTCATAAGCTCTCCGATGTTCTGGGCAGGTCTCCGCATTTATTGACTCATCCCCAGCCAAATCTATAGCAACTACAGTATCATTCTTGTATTTTTTACAGAGTTCTACCACTTCTGGTGACCAGCCTGAAAAGAAAAGCAACAAATGTTAGTAAGAAGGCATCTTTTTTTGCACTATCTTAAACCTTGCTTAAATATGTTTTTTATGCAAAGGAAATATGTCATTCCAAAACATTTCATTTTTCAAAATGTTTCCATCTGTTAAGGCCCTCCCAGGAAAAAAAAACATCCAGATGTTGGAGACTGTCCACCAGTCTTTTCAACAGTGCATTTTTTTTTCTGGGCACTGTCACTGCAGTAGCGGTTAGTAAAATCTCCAATAGCATTCTTATAAAGTTAAGCCATTTTGAAATGAAGCGATATCTGTTGATGGGTGGCCTTCCATATTCACCCCCGGATACTTTGGCCACATGTCTGAAAGCTGTGGTGGACTGGCTCAAATGGAGTGAGCTAAAGTTGAATACAGCTAAGACAGAGGTCCTCTGTGCCCCAGAAGAGTCAGTGCTATTCCTGGCTCTTGGCAGGGATCAACTAACAACTCCAGTGACGGTCAAGAGTCTGGGTGTGATCATGAATGCCTCATTATCCATGGAGGCCCAGTTCACAAATTCTGTGTATCAGGCATTTTATCATCTTCGTCAGGTGCTGCAATTAGCACTTTACCTGTTGGATCATGACAGTGATCCATGCAACAGTCACCTCTCGGCTATATGACTGTAACTCGCTCTATGCAGGGCTACCCTTGAGCCGGCTCTGAAAACTTCAATTTTCTGCACTCCAAAATGCAGCAGCATGGATCCTGCAACAGCACACAGCTTGGAATGGGAAGGAATGGGAAGGCAACTGTAAACCGCTTTGAGCCTCCTTCGGGTAGGGAAAAGCGGCATATAAGAACCAACTCTTCTTCTTCTTCTAACCGGGACCCAAGGGAGAGCACATATATAACCAATGCTCTTCTAGCTGCATTGAAGACTGGATCATTGAAAGCTTCAGATTAAAACTGGATCAGGTTCAAGGTTCTGGTTATTACCTTTAAAGCCCTAAACAGTCTGGGGCCCTCATATCTGTGGGACTGCCTCTCCCTTTATGCCCCCCGAGAGCATTATGGTCAAGTGACAAAACTTTATTAAGGATCCCAGCCCTAAAGGAATAAAACCAGCCTCAACTAGGGCTAGGGTTTTGTTTGCCTTGGCCCTAGCCTGGTGGAACACTCTGCCTAATGAGATCACCATCCTGCAGGACTTTAAAAGTGTTCTGCAGGGCTTGAAAGACAGAGATGTTCCACCAGGCCTATGGCTGAAGCCTGAAGACTACCATTAACATCTGCTGGCGTCCCTGAATGAACCCAACCATTAACATCTACTGCAGACTCATTTTATATCTCACCCTTCCCCATTCCATAGAAATAGGAGATGTTTTAGACTGAATTGGCACCATTATTTTAAATCATTGTAATTTCTTTTAAATTCTATATTATTTATATTACATTGTATGTATTTTAATCTCATGACCTGCCCTGAGCTGTTAAGAGAAGGGTAGCACACATATGCAATAAACAAACAAACAAATAATACTTTATGGTCCCTACACAAACCTCATATTACAGTGCACTGCACTGGCTATATAGTGTGAAAGGATCACCTCACATCAAGACTGCACTTTCCCAACCAGTGCAAAGTTAGACTGCAAGGTTCAAGAGAAATATCAGAAAAGGAAATGGGTTGAAAGAGCAAAGACATCTCATCATAGTTGCACATAAAGCTGCATTCCAGGGGGGAAAGCAAAAACTTAAAACTATGACTAAAAATCCTGCAGGAGCATCTCACAAGGAGAAATACAAGAAGAAAGGGAATATATCCATCCTTAGTTTGTGTATCTCTATTCCCCATTCCCATCTTTTCAGTTTCATGAATTACTAAGTTTATCAAATTTATATCCCACTCCCTCTCCCCTGAAAGGGAGTCAGAGTGGCTAACAACATATAAAAAAATCAATACAATGATACAATAAATAATCTTTAAAGTACAAAGCTGTTAAAAATTTATCCCCATTAAAATTTGTCCTAATCACGTGCTCCTCCAATTTCATGCTTCCTCTTTATTAAATGTTTATATTATACATTATACTTTATCCGCACCCTATGAGAGTCTGAAATCACTTCTTGGCCTTTTGGCTAAGATCAAGTGTAGTATGATAATCAGAAACCTTTGACCAATCTCATCATCCATTAAGGGCAAGAACCACATCGATCCCAATCTCTTATGCAGATAATTACACCTAAAAGGTTTACAGAGGGATTCACACCAGGCCCATCTCTCTGCCCCAATTCCTCTTCCTTCTCCTTCTGTAATATTCCTTCTAAGAATCTGTAAAATGTACCAAAAGTGAGCTGTGATTCATGACTACTCATGCTGAAATAAACATTATTAGTCTTTGATATGCTACTAGACTTCTGGTTTGCTACTCTGGAATCTCCGTTTCATAGCCATTTATCAACAATTCCACTGACAAACTTGAGTTTGTTCATGACTAGCATGAACCTAATTAGGCCTGTCATTCTTTCCTTCCTCTCATCCTTAGAGAACAAAAAAGATCTTCCCTCTAATTCCAGTTATTTGTTATATTTGAATTCAGGCATCCTGAGTTTTGTTTCTAAGAACTGAGATTTTTATCTGAAGTTTAAGGCACCTTTAGTGTCAACGTGCCACACAAGAGGAAATAACTTGAACCTGCAAATGACCGGGTTTCTGCTTGTTCATCTGATCCCTGGCCAGGATTAGGGAAGGACAGAAGAAGAGCTCAGCTGGATCAGACCATTACTAGGTTGCATCTGAACACTCCTTCTCAAGGATGAATTGTAATTCCACATAGATTACAGAAAACTCAATTTGAACTACAATGGGCTGCCTGCAATCTAGACTAACATGCTGCAGTATACTCAAATGAGCAATTCTACAACAAGCACACCAGTATCAGCCCAGAAAGGAGAGAAAAAAGCTGCAAGTTGAATGTTCAAGGGTTCTGTGAATTGTCTTAATGCATGATCTAGAGGGTGTGTTCAAACGGTTCACCATGCATTCAGACCCAATATTTTAATGCACACAGTTCTGGCACAATCATTCTTTCACCAGTCATTAGCACAAGCAAAATAACATTTGCTTTTATTGCAACACCAGGGCCTAAATACACAATGATGCAATCATGGCTTCACAATAATGTGCTTAGATTTGGGCCACATTTCAGCATCCCATTAAGCAGATATAAATCATCAGATTGCATAAATGGTGTGCTTGCTGGAAGAACAGTGTATTCTAATGGAACAACATCTTCAGATCCAAGGCTTCTCCTCACAAAATTTTTGGAAAAAGGATTTTTTTTACTCCTCCCAACTCAAGGCATTGCCATCCATTGAAACATGCTAGGAAACAGAAGATAAGCTTACTGCTTGAAGAATATTTGCCCCATAGCTTGCTTTAAGTAGGAACCACTTCACAAGGTCAACAGAACAATCTAGAATCACCAAGATTTAGAATTACCAAGCACATCCCAGACTGTAAAATTAGAAAATATTTTAACAGCAGCTACAAGTGGAACTGTTTTGCTTTAGAAAACTCACAATGACTTGTTCTTAGAAGGAAAAAGTCTACAAATGAGGAGTTCAGAAAACTCCAGGCACCATTAGAGGTGAAACTGAGAATCCCATCTTGAGAAGAACTGTGCTGATAGACTTGGCCACAGAAAGGTCTTAGAAACCTGCAGGCATAACACCAAAGTATTCACTGAAAGTTGGCACTAGCATGATAAAAGTCTGGCAGGAGTTTTAACTATAGAACCTGACTACCTCGCATTTTTTACTATTCTGGACAACTGATAAAGAGTGTACAGTTGAGTCATCTCCCATAAATCAGGGGCTTTCTTCCATTATAGATTCCTTAAAGGTAAAGGTATTCCCGTGTTCAAGAACTGGGTCATGTCTGACCCTTGGGGTGACGCCCTCTAACGTTTTCATGGCAGACTAAATACGGGGTGGTTTGCCAGTGCCTTCCCCAATAGATTCCTTATTGAGGCTTTATTTGTATGATGCATTCTGAAAAGGATGTGATGGAAACTTAAATGCTCTGTCAGACTGGGGGGGGAAGAAATCACTAAATCCTATGCCATTATTTGCCACACTATTCCTAGTTTTGGAGCAGGTTGCAGCTAGCACAGATGTTCTTAAATTCTGCCATAATTAGGAAAAGGGGAGGGGGGAAGAGAAAGTGTCCTTATACAATAAAGCCAAGTGATTTAGCCAAAAGGGTCCATGGTTGCCTAGGCAATAAGATAGCCCTAGATAAGCAAAATAAGAAATAAGCTGGATTCAGACCACCAGTATACCAGCACAGTTCATTAAAGATATTAACAAATGTAGCTACTGCCAGGCTTCTGAGCCTAGCTCTTCCTCCTTTCCCCTTTTCTTTTTGTGTGAAGAATGATAAAGGTACTGTGGTTTAAGATTAACCCTGATTACCCATGACATACAAATAAAGGTGCCTAACTTAAGTGGAATTCATTTCCCAAGATCTCAGGCATAAGCCCTGGTTAAGAGTCCCAGTGTGTGTGTGTAAACTAACTCCGCTTGTCAAACCAGCATAAATTAACAGTTCCAGGATAACAGACTCCCCCAATAGGGAAACAGGATTCTTATCTCATCACAGATGCTAATTTTCTGAACTTCCCACCCCCTACACGTATCGCCTAGTATTCATGATGTTGCATTATACCTCTGCATCATGACTCCAACTGGCCCTTTTCTGCAATATACAACCTACCTTTTGACCTGGATACAAGGGCTGATGGAATTTCATTCTGTTTGTATCTGACAAAGTGAGCTTTGACTCAAGAAAGCATATATCCTGGAAAAAAACTGTTGATACTGGACTTAACTTCTGTTCTACTGCTGCAGACTAATATGGCTTACCCACCTGAAACTAATGCCACTCAAGCTGCACATCAGCATTTTTGAACCATGATGTGGAGTTAGCTTTTGGCCACCATTCTGTCTTTATGTACAAGCAAGAAAGGGGGAGGTTGGACAGGAGTGAGACACATGAGTCCAGCATCAGTCATGTCCATGCATATTTTCATTGACTGTACTTAACTGGATGACTGAACCTAGCCAGAGATCTGTCTACTGTACACTCTGCCTCCTAGCCCAACAAAGACACTCACGAGCAAGAGTTGGGAAGACAATCAGGCCTATCATTTGGGCAACTGTCCGTACCTGTCCAGAGATGTTTCATTCTTTAAAACTCAGTGACCTGGCCCACACCTACAGTTTCTCCTCCATAAGTCATGGGCAGCTTCCCAATTCCAGTATAAGTTCTTCAGATAATTCCTCATATGCCGTTTTCTTTGTTTGTCCCACCAGAATTGATACAGCCTGCCTCAGTTTCTTCAGTCTCCTGTGTACTGTGGTGATCACCAAGTCTACTGATATAGGCCACTGTGAGTTGGCAGCTGTATTTTTCATAAGCTAAAAAACCTGCAGCTGCCACAAGTTTGATGAATTAGGCAAATAGGTCACGACTACTTGGCAAGAGACAATAATGAGACTTTGACAGGGCAAAATGTTTTCTCAGTGAAGCCATAATTCAGTTCCTGGCTGGTTCCAACTTGTTCTTCCCCAGGGACTATTTTTAATTGGGCAAGTAGAGTCCTACTAACTTGTTTGTTCAATAAAGAACTCTGAAAATAAATTCCAGGATATTTCTTAATATCACAGAAGGAGGTTACCTGGTACAGGACATTCCTTAGCTCCTTGAAACTAAAATATGTTAGAATAAGTTGCCAACTGTCAATTTGGACCCGCCTTCATCTGAGAGATTTATTCCCTTGTCTCTGACGGGAGACCATGGAACAAGCCCTCTTACCCTGGGTTTGGTCTGACAACTCAAAGCAACACACCTTAGAATAAAATAGAATTGCATTAAGGAAGCTAAAGAAAAATTTTAAAAGCAATATAGCTGTAGTGGCAGTTCCAAGAACAATAAAAATAAACATTTCTCTATATACTTTTACTAGCAGCATAAGCCTTAACTTCTTACAACTTTAGCAAACTCAGTTCCTAGCAAGCAGCATAACTCCACATTGGTGTAGCATAAGTTAACACGGATAGGAGTGGGCAGATGGACTAGACTAGAGGTAAAGACTGTAGCCTACCAACATAGACTATATTTTGTAGAAATATGGGCCATGGTCCTTCTGACCCTCTTCAACCAACCACTGGGCTGTCTGAGGGACATTCTGGATAAGAGCAAGCTCTCTCACCTTCCCAAATGCATCTTGCTAAAATGAGTGAAACAATTATCAAGGCTTGGGAAACATCTTTGAACAGCTAACTGTCTAGCTGAGGTGTGTTTGTGTGAATGGATGACACCTGTTGCTAACAAATCAAGGGGGATTAATCAGTGGAATTTTGCGCTGAAGTTGGCTTTTCTCTTGACACCAACCTCAAAATGGGGCCTGGAATTATAACTGACCTGCAGTTGGCAGTTTTAGAGGGCAGACTCTGTGGTATCATATCCCTGCTAAATTTCTTCCCCTGGCACTATCCTAAATTCTCCATGATTTTCCCAAGCTGGGAAACTCTAGTTGTAAAAGGGTTATGATGACATAGGGAAATCCTCTGGTTCTGTGCTCCAAGGTCTTTGGATTTTTACTGAAACGGTTCCTAAAATCCGTATCATTCACAAATTATATTTTTGAATCATTAAATCTTATTTGGCCTTTATTATGAGATCTCCCATTTTATGGTGATGTTTATTGTGCAGATGCCAACATGTGATTGTTGCTAGAGACCCATTGGCATGGTCTGGAACAGTTGATGCCCTCAGGAAGACATTTTCAGGAGAAATCTTTAATTATTTAATATATGCACATTTCACCATGCTATTCCACTGCTGACTGCATTAACACTTATGGGTCAATGATAGTTCTGAATAAACTTAGGGGTTAGCACCATTTTTATTTTGTATCCACTGACCCAAAGGAGCACACCTTCAAAAGGCACAGAAGGCTGTGAGTGGGTGGGATGCAAGGTAGCTGCCTTCCTTCAGAGTGACTCCACCTCGTACTGCTTAGGATCCAACCCAAGATCAGGTTATACAAGGATTCTGCACTATTGTACCTTCCTTGAAACTCAGTCCCATTCTATGCAGAACTAGAGGAGCCAAAGGTAGCTGAAATTAATGGTCCCAGACACACCTGTTGCTGTTTAATATCGGGTTGTATAGGTGCCACTCTAAACCACAGATATTGATTATCAGATTGACTCCCTGAAATATGTAATGGCTGCAAAAGTGTTCCTGCATGGGCAAAGTTTCATTTACACTATTATTTCACAGAACTCAAGAGACAGAGAATTATTATTAGCAATCTGTCACTGAGATAGAATGTTGATGACCCTAGCAAAGGAAACCAACATTGTACTTCAACTCAGCAGAAAGCAAAAAACAAAGATAAGATACCAAGTTAACAATTAACACACCCTTGGAGTGCTTATTTATACATAAATCCCATGTATGATTAAAAATACATTTAGCGGTCTTTAGTTTCAGATTCTCATTTCCTCCAAAACACTGAAGGTATCAAGTATCCAATCCCAAAAGCATTTTAGAAAATTTTCACAATCTTGTAAAAAAAAAAAAATCACCCATAATTAACTTAATCAAAGAAGACTTGTTTTTATACCCTGCTTTTCAATACCTGAATGAGTCTTAATGACCAATTATGCACAGGGTGGAATACCCGGGCTAGCAGCAACAGGACTTCGGGGCAAATCCCTGATTATGCGTGATGTCGCCAACGTCCTGAACGCTACCCAGCCGTGGCCCGACCCAAGCCCTCAGTAAGGAAAAGCGGATTCTTCCACGTTCCCGGAGCTGCTGCTGGCACCAGTGAGAGCTAAGTCAGGCCAGCCTTATGCATAATAGGAGGACCTCTTCCCCTGACCTACATTGTCCCTGCAGGGATGTCTCTCACCCATCAGCTCCGCAATGCCACTCCCCTGCCATAGCGGGGTGGGGTTCCCCTGCTGTTGCTGATGCTGCGAAGCATACCCGGCACTTCCAGCTCCGCATTGTGCCTGCGTGGCCATTATGGCAGGGCAGACCGCATACACCAGGGGGAGCCCCTCCCCTGTGTGTACGCGAGGAAAAGTAGGGCATCCCACCCCGCTGCAACGGCACGGCAGCAACCCAGTGTGGCTGCTGCTGTGCATAATCAATCAAAGTGGTTTACAGTTGCCTTCCCTTCATCTAACCACAACCGACATCCTCCGAGGTAGGTGGGGTTGATAGAGCTCTGAGAGTGCTCTGACTGACCAGTTGGCTTCATATGGACTCCACTACTCTTTAACCATGACACTAGTCATTCCCAGTTTTTTTTTTTACTAAGAAGTAACCCCTGAAATATTCTTCAGGCTTCAAGTAACCCTGGAAGTGATGCCAGCTGGCCACACTTCCCTGCCATATCCCTGGAAGTCACATGTTTACATGGTGCATGGCATTATAAAATAAAATGATTGTTAAATAAGTTAATTTTTTTGTGTACACTATCTTGCCTGAGCAAAATAAGGAAGCAGTCATCTCAGCTGTCACCAAGCAAAGCAGAAATTCTCCTCAGGTGAAATGATCTGTGTGATTTAGAGGTCCTTGTAACTTTGGGACATCTCCAGGCACCACCAGGAGGTTGGCAAACCTAGCAAGACCCAGCATCAAAAATGGCTGCCAAGGTAAGAGGAAACTTGGTAAGATCCTTGCACTGGATCCAAGTGTAATAGCTCTCAGACAGAGATGTCAGCTTCCAGGTGGGATCTTGGGATCCCCTGGAATTACAGCTCATTTCCAGACTACAAATATCAGTTTCCCTGGAGAAAATGGCTGCTTTAGAGGGCAGACTCTGTGGTATTGTACACAGTCCTCTCCTGACTGAATATCTGAATCCCTTTGCTTGCAACAGCCTTCCTCCAGCCATTTTCTGCCAGCAGGGCTCTAAAAAGAATTTCAGAGAGGGGAAAATGGGAGGAGTTAATGGAGAGAGTTCAGCAGATTCAGCTCTTCCTTTCCATTCCTTTTTATACTCTGCTTTTCACTACCTGAAGGAGCTGCAAAAGCAGCTTACAATCGCCTTCCCTTCCTCTCCCCATAATAGACACCTCCCCCTTGAGGTAGGTAGGGCTGAGCGAACTCTGTGAGAATTTTCTGACAGCACTGTGACTAGCCCAAGGTCACACAGCTGACTCCATGTGGAGGAGCAGGGAATCAAATCTGGCTTGCCAGATTAGAAGCTGTCACTCTTAACCACTACCAAGGTAGTAGAGAACTGAAGGTAGAAGAAGGTGGAATTAGACTGCTTAGATAAAGAGAAGCTGAGTGAGGGTGAACAGTAATACATTACTTGGCATGTGGCGCATGCAGCATAGAATAGACCTGGCTTTGATGTTGAAAGCCTCCTCTCCAGCTTTTAATCCCTGATTAACAAGGTTAACCACTTCATCCGGAGTGAGGTCTCCCCTGCATAAAACAAATACAGAGAGATCAGTTAGCACATTGTCACTGCCCAACAATGATAGAAGAAGCAGTGGAAGATTACTCAGTCAAGCTGGTTGAATCCCAGAGTCCGTTTTGGACTTTAGGTAGCAGAAGTGTTTACTGAGCATCTCTCCATGAACACCAAAGGCAGAACAGTGTATTAAACTATGAAGGCAGAAGATACACACATCTGGGGCTGCAGAGATTGTGATTTTGCATACAGTGGCAGGGAAAAACAGTAAACAGAGAGAAAAGGTCTTATTTATTTATTATTTTGATTTATATACCGCCGCATTTCCTAGGAACCTGCGGCGGTTCATGGAATAAAACATTAAAAACTCCACAAAACCCCAACTTACAATAAAACAAGCAAGTGGTCAAAACACAAATAATCTATCCCATCCCACCTTGTTAAGTGCCACTTTTCATGGCCCTGCTTTCCAGAGGTAATATCTGGATTACTTCTCCCTAAAAGGAGGCTCCATCAAGATAATTGTAACATGCAATGTATATTTTTGTCCTAAAATGAAAAGGAAGGATGTTTTTGTGATCACTTTATAGAGGATGTCATCGAATACTTATTTACACATGACAAAAGTCTGCCTCAAAAGTATGATCTAGCTTTCAGGATTAAAGCAAATTTGTTTGTTTCCAAATACTCCATAAACACCATCAGCATAACAGAAGAAAAAGAGCTTCATTTCAATCTATCCTATTTAAATAAAAATACAGTTTAATGAAGGACACTACTCTGTTTTTGCTACTGCAAGAGGGAGCAAACTAACTTCTTCAGAAGGCCATCACCTTGCAAAATTGAATGGCTTGCCTTGTTAACAGTGTGGCCTAATACCTAATACTAGAATTGGTTGCCCCTAGGTCTTCACAAGGAAATAGATTTTTTCCAGTTGGTGACAGCACTCTTCCCTATCCTCAAGCCCCACTCTAGTCCAAGAGCTTTTTAACATGCACAACCTCAGGCTATCCTGGCAAAAATTAAACCACCAGTGCCAAAACTCCCTTCCTGCCTTTTTCTCACTAATTCCTTAGAGCAGCTTCTTACAAAGCTGTTTTGCAGTAGCACAGCATCGTCAAACAACGTTGATTTCTTCTAAACAAATTAGGACCTGTAAAGATCCTCTGTAGGTTCACTGTCAACGGCTACAACAGTCAAATCTGCTACAGGCCCTCCCCACTCCCAGGGGAGACAGGGGGGAGAAAAAGCCATTTTTAACTCTGTTTTTTCTTTAGAAAGAAGTACAACAAAGTACCACAAATACCCTCCCCTTTACAGCTGGTTTAAACATCGAAGAAGTGTTCAAGGCTGAGGTCCTATTAAAACTGAGGTCCTACTGAAACTTTGCAAAGAATGGGCTAGTGCATGGACAGGGGGAATCAGGTAGTTATTCCATAATGGGACATAGGTTTAGTGATTTAAAGAACCACAGTACCAAGAGTACATCTGCAAACAGAAATAAATGCATTTCATAGTCTACCATTTATACTAGGATTGTTTTCTTAACAACATAGGAGCGCAAGACAAGCCTCAATAATTCAAAGTTAACTTTTTTGTGCCAGCAATTATATGAGCATCATAAAAGTTATTTTATTTATTTGACATTTTCAGACCAGCAGCCAAAGTTAAGTACTTTGAAATTCCACTGATTTCAATGAGAGAGTTAAGCTGTGCCCTCCCGCTGATAGCAACACAATTTTAGCAGTATTGTGGCTCACCTAATACAAGAATTCGTGAAGGTTCCTCAGTCAGCAGTGAATAAGCAAAAAAAGTACACTTGTGACAAAAAATGGGAGCGTGAATCAATGATTGCACAGACTATGGATATCTTCATCAAGAAAAGCCCTCGCATCCAATCAAAGAAAACAATAGGCCTTGATGATCTTAAAATATTTTCTTTTATTTTAATATATATAGATTCCACCAAATCAAGCCAATAACAATTAATACATCTCCTTTTCCAAGCAGATAATAAATGATATGTTTCAACAATATTTATAAAGGTAAGAAGATTCTAAATATAATATATATACCACTAAATCAGGCTTTCTCAACCAGGGTTTTGTGAAACCCTGGGGTTTCTTGATGGCCCTGGAAGGGTTTCCCAAATTGGTGGAGTTAAGTTTTATATATTTTTAAAAGTTTGTTAAACATTTATCAGGTGATATGACCATGTTGATCCAATTCACCCCTCCCAAAATGACCAATGATAGGCCTGGAGAGGGTAGGAAAGGGAGGGACCTGGGTGGGTATGTACACAACTATGTTTCCCAACCTTATTCTGCATGACTGTGCCACTTCTGGGATTTCTCAAAGCCCAAAGAATGTTTCAAGGATTTCTCAATATTAAAAAAAAGTTCAGAAAGGCTTGCTAAATTATTGTAATACTGGATGCTTTCATCCACTGCCATCTCACATTCTATGTTTGGATTCAATTAAACATTATTCTACAGGAAATTAGCACAACTATAAATTCTTTTTTTCCAGCTTTCTGAAACACATGATGGGTTAGCCTGACATGCTTAGTCTGACTAGGTCTGCTAGTTTATACAGACTGCTGGATGACTTGCTGTTATCCAGACATGGTTAATTTTTGCCTAGTTAATTTCTGTTGTTTTATATGTGAAAATATGGCTTTAGATGGATTTAATATTAAAATTTTCTGCTTCCCCCCCAATTCTGTGGGAAATTCTTGCTGCAGTAATAAGATCAAGAAGGATCCTTTTATGAATTTTCCAAATATACAATGTTCATTTGGAATTATTTACTGTTCTTTGACAAATTTCACTCAGAATATTTCTCCAAAATTTATCAACTATTTGGTACTTACAGAACATATGCTTGAAACCTGTTTTTTTGTGGATACCAGTATACATATTTGTCAATATGAAATATCCAATTTAATTTTTGAGAAGTTAATACCACCAAAACGTTGTTTTATATAAATTTGGGCTGATCCTGCATTGAGCAGGGGGTTGGACTAGATGGCCTGTATGGCCCCATCCAACTCTAATGATTCTATGATTCTAAATTCTCCTTCATCTTAACATTAAGCAGAAGCAGTGCAAAAGTCACTTGCCAATAATTCTCAGGTGTGTTTTTGCATTATATTTTGCATCTGGGAATTTATGAGCCTATTCAAAAATTCCAGGCCAACACAGGTAGCCTCTGAAACCAACTGCAACGAGCAACATATGCTCTTTTTGTGGGAACAATGAGAGAGACAGAGACAAAAAGAGATTGACAGAGATGCCAGTTAGGACTTAATACTGAACTAGAAGAATGAGAAAAATATGGCAACTGTCCTTTAAAGAAGGAAATATGTCTTCCCTGTTCAGGCAGGAGAAAGCTGGTCCTGCACACCAATAATCAGTGCTCATTTTAGAAAGACTCCTCTTATGAATGCTAAATGAGGTAAGGTTATACTAGACATGAAGATGTGCCCTTTAATAATCAAACTGCACACTAACAGCCAATAATAGTTAACTGATAACTGTCCTCCCCAGGAAGATATTTTTTTGGAATGCATACTGAAAATATTTAAAGAGGTACTTACTCTTCCTGGCCCCAAGGGATAGGGTGCACTTTGCAATTGGCAAGAAGGTGAGGACTGTACCTTACTTCAACATAGATGACTCCCTCCTTTGCTTTCATTTCCACAAATTCATAAGCTATTCTTTTCACAGCATCACGGTCTCCCCTGCACATATAAAGTTTGAATTTATTTTTACAATCACTATAGTCAAACAATCACCAAGCATCTGTAAACATATGCACTGTGCTATGAATGTGAAATGTATGGAAAATATTTGTATTACACCTTTCCACAATGCCCAAGATGGCTCCACAGCAGACTATATCTAAGCTTCAACTACATGCAGCTCAAATACTTTGTGTACCCACAAATCTGAAATTGACACAACTAAACAACATTTGGTCCGCTGATATTCCATTTCCATCCTCCCCACCAAAAAATAAAAAAACAAGCAAAAAAGCTTCAGGAGTTTTATAATAATCCCATTTTTTAAAGTGAAATATGATCTAATCCAGTTCCAAACCCATATGCAATTGCTAAATTATGCTTGCCATAAACAATGTAGGGAACACGTTTCCTATTTGAAATTCAGTCATGCAATCCATGTTTCCTATTTGAAATTCAGTCATGCAATTAATGAGGAAAACGAGGATGATTAGCTACAGAGTAGAATTTTTATACTTTTTAAATTCTATGAGGAAAGACAATTTTATTTAATTAACCAGACAGATTTGAAGCTAGTTTAGTACTGAACTTCACTTTCCCCCAAGTAAAGTTCTACTCATTTAGGCCCCATTGATCTTAGAAAAGTATAACTCTGCTTAGTATCGTACTATTTGTCTCTTTTCAGAATTTCACACAGCTCCCTTGATTTTGCCAAGCAAAGCTCCTTGGAAAATGTAGCATAAACACTGCATTGTGAATAAATATGGGGCCTGCACTGCCTGTAATTGCCAGGGTTTCCCTATGATTCATTGTAAACTATTATTTTGGTGCAAAATGCACTGGGAAAGACTGGTTTGTCAATGACAAACCCCTACATGCATTGCTTTGTTTGAATTAAACAGAACCTCTATAATCAGTGGAAGTATACCTCTGAACACCAGGTGCTGAGGGGTAACAAGGAGGAAAGCTATTGACTGCATGTCCTTCTTCTGAGCTTCATGGCAGTATCAGGTTAGGTACCATGATAAACAGGATGCTGAAGGAGATGGGTCTTTGGTTTGACCTAACAGATCTCTTAATACATTTTATCACAATGCCCTATCCATCTGCACAGTGGCTCAAGTGATCATTCTTCCTTCTCGATTCTATAAATGACTAGATTTCAGGAATACAACATTAAACCTGGTACTTCTTCCTGAAAATAAAACCGAAGGATGCAGCATGTTGTGCTAGATCCCTAATGCAACACAGAATATACATTGAGCTGTATGCCAGAACTCTAAATCATATTTTGTTCAAAGGGAAGATTGCAGAGCTATTAGTCTTTGCTGGAAAGTGCTTCTTCCTATGTCTTCCAGCCTGTAGGAAAGGTCAGCCATAAAGAACATCAAAAGACAAACGTGTAAGCTCTGGGGGTTTGAATCTATTGGCGGTCCATGGTCCCCAGGAGGCGTGACTGGCCTTGAACAGGGCCAGGGCCTTTTTGGTCCTGGCCCCGACCTGGTGGAATGAACTCCTGGAAGAGCTGAAGACCCTGACAGAACTATCACAGTTCCGCAAGGCCTGTAAGACAGAGCTCTTCCGCCAGGTATTTGGTTGAGGCCAGACTAGGAAAATCAGGTCCCTCCCTTGGAGGCCCTATATGCTGGTCATCTGGGCAGGAGTTATGTACCGAGATGGTGGTTAGGGGCTGTGGGAGACTGTGGTTGGGTGCACAAGAAAGGGAGGGGAGGATTAGACTAGTTTTTATTGTCAGTTGTATGGGATTATATATTTGCATCTGTTTTATGTAGTTTTATCATTTCATTGTAAACTGCCACAAGCCGGTAAGGCCCAGGAGTGGCAATAAATAAAATGTTAAAATTAAGCAGACGGCCTATCTCAAGCAGGGTACAAGGGAGGGAGCAGATTCCTGAATCAGAATTCAATAAGCTGATTGGGTTATTTATTTATTTTATTTATTTATATTCATAGTTGTTGACTGCCACTCCCGGACCCAGCCGGCTCGGGAGGGACCTGAAGAAAAAAAGGTAAGCTTGAGCAACAGGAGGAAAACAAGCCCCATTTTCAGTGTACCAAGCCCTATTTTTCGTTGAGCCATTAGGAATATAAACAACCTATGCCTCACTCAAATCTTTACTTAATGATTAGTAATTCTTGGCAAGCACGCTTTAATGTACCAATATGATTTTAGTCATATTGGAAAGGATAGCACCCCTTTCCTCAGCAAGGTGCCTTTAAGCTTAAATGTTTTTTACTGTGGAAGAAGTGCCACCTGAGGAGGAGGAAGGGGTGGAGGTAGGTTTCAGACTTTGCTGAACTGCAGGGTATTATATCACATTGGAGCAGAGTACAGAACTGACCCAGATGCCATAGAAGTCACTGGCTGAGCCACCCTTCTTAGTCTTGGTCTCCCAACACTGCAAACAATCCGTTGTATAATTTAAAACTGACCATTCTGCAAATTAATTCCAAGAATCAGAATTCTATGGCATGGAAATGATTTCTCCAGCAAGACTTTATTAGCTACAGAACAGGAGGCGCTGATGTTAGTTACAAGATCTGCACCAGTCTGGAAGTCAGCATGTTAGTCTTACAACTATTTTTTAACTTTTTCTTTTCTACTTCTTAGTCCACGTGTCCCTGACGGCTCATGGTGGGTTACAACAAGTAAAAAATATATACTTCTCTAAAATGCTTACATATGGAATCTTACATAAATTCCAAAAAATTAAATTACAAAATATAAATTTTACAACAATGCAAACCCTATTTTTTGTCACAGCTAGAACTGCCTCCCCCCCCCATCCTTTGGAAAGGATAGTCCTTAGAAACTGCTTTGCTCACTTCACCACAGGCAAAGGGTCACCGTGCACCAGCAAGTCACACAGACTGGGCAGCCATTAATCTTATTTCCACATCAAAGCCTGCACTTTTTTGTTCAAAGCTTAGAGAGGAAAGCTTAGAGAGGAAAGCATGTCACTGTTTACCAAAATCAGGGTGAAACAAAGCTAGGTCCAGATCACAGGTTCCTATGCTGGTAATATCAATCCACAGTAGAGATAAAGACACTGAGGAGGTTCTGACAGTGGTGAAGAGGAAAGTTACTTTACTTACGCAATTGCTGGCATGTAGAAGGAAAACTTTTCTAAGAATTTTGTGAGAGAAAGTGGTTTGTCATAGCTAACACGTTGTAGGAGGCCTTCCACAGTATCAGCAACAAGATTAATTTTTCTTTTCCTGTAAGTTAAACAACAACATACATCTGTGATGTGACTATACAATGCTGTCAAAAGTTGCAGCTGACTTACAGCAACACCAGCAAAGGGTTAGAAGCAGAGGTGGTTGCTTTTTCTCTACATATCTACTGAAGACTTATTTTGATTTATTCTGATTAGTATCGCGCAAAAAAGGCAATGTGGAAATATCTGCGTTCCCTTACCACAGGACAATGGAGGGCCTAAATTGGGCCAGGTTTGGGCCTGGGCCAGCATTGATGTCATCGGAAAATGGGGATTAGCCTTGCAACTAGACCAGCATTGGCCTGATCCTAGTTCTCCATGCGGAAATGGTAAAAGTTAGAGTTTTCTATTCAAACTAGCAATAATGCAACATGCTCATATGCTGAGGTCTTTCATACCACCTACTATCTGATCCTCACTGGAGATGTCAGAGATTGAACCTGGGATCTTCTGTGTATAGAACAGATGTTCTACCACTGAGCCATGGCCCCTGCCCTGAGCACCTTCTGATTGTTCAGCTAAGGACAGAGTCTGAGACAAGGATGAGAGAGAAGATGGAAAACCCGTCACCAATGTAACTTTGCGGCTTAGTTTCACTTGCTAGTTCTGTAATCATTGGTGATGGTGGAAAATGTTGTCAAGTCACAACTGATTGATGGAAACCCTGTAGATTTTTCAAGGAAAGAGGTGTTCAGAGGTAATTTGCCACTGCCTGCCTCATGACTTTGGAGCTGACCTTTCTTAGTTCCCAAGAACTGATGAGATTGGACTATCCAGGGAGACTTAAATAACATTTTTTAAAGCAACACAATCTAAACCACAAAAAGGCAAGACCAAAGCTTGACATTTCATTTGCTTATTCTCAAACTATTACTGTCAGAGGCCATTTTACATTTTTTTTAATGGAGAAACATAAGCAACCGAGCCCCACTCACTTGCCAGTTTGTAAAATAGTTTCAGGTTTAATGGCTCCATCCAGATGAACATGAAGTTCTACCTGCAAAGAGTTAAAGGAATAGAAAAACAATTAGATATTAAAGTCTTTGTAATGCAGATGTGGAAAAGCACATTAACAGAGAGGTCATCTGCATGGGTTTTTCATGAGTGAGAAAAACTTCTATCAGCCTACCAGTTCTGCTGGCATGACAAGGGTTATTTTTAGATAGAGATAAGACTTTTGTGGTTCCCCCAACCCAACCACCTGCCCCTTGCTGCTATAGCACACCAGTAACAGGGTTTCCATATGACAGGCTTCCTTGCATTTTTACTTTTAGTCTCCTTGCACCTGCCATCCCCTTCCCTATACCACACTAGTTCTCTATGGCTCTAATGAACAATTACACAACCTTAGTACTAGTCCAAAAACATAAATGCATTATTATGATACTATTGTTGATACTGGAAAACAGATCTTGTTTATAAACTAGTGCTGAACCATAGACTAATAACTTGCATGCTACACACAAAAATAGCAGGGAATGGGAAGCTCTGAGCATGAAAGTCCTGCTGTGAATACTGACTGTAAATTAAAATGTCTAGCTGATGTCACTCAGTCAACTTAGGCAATATCAGGAGAAAACAGATGCTTCCTTCTCAGTTTGTGATGTCAACTGGACTAACAATAATCAAGCAAGGCACAAGAGAACTTGATAATGTAGGGCCTGTGCATTTGTCTAATTGCATATATCTTTTCCTGTCCAAGTAGGAAAGCAATTTAGAAGAGTGCATTTATTCTCAATCTCTTTAATCAAAATTGATTCATAGCATCCTTTGAACTCTAGATAAATTCTTACAATGTTCTTTTACAACAGAGAAAAAATGAAATCCTTTTCTCCACACAAACATTTTTGTACGTTCACATTCTCATGGTATTATATGCAACTAAATAACCTTTAAGGTTATTTAAGGTTAACCTTCCAAAGGTTGACTCAGCCTTCCATCCTTCCGAGGTTGGTAAAATGAGTACCCAGCTTGCTGGGGGGTAAACGGTAATGACTGGGGAAGGCACTGGCAAACCACCCCGTATTGAGTCTGCCATGAAAACGCTAGAGGGCGTCACCCCAAGGGCCAGACATGACTCGGTGCTTGCACAGGGGATACCTTTACCTTTACCTTAAATAACCTTTGGATGTCCCATACATTACACCAGCACAAAAAGGCCCATCTTTCTTTCAATATTTTTATTGGCCCTTTGTTGCTTTTCTAAAAAACTAAATGAATTATCAAATTTTGGAACATCTCTATTAGAGACATTTCTAAGAAATTGCAGGCTTTTAAGAGCCATCTTAGTGTAGTGGTTAAGAGTGTGGGTGGATTCTAATCTGGGAAACCAGGTTTGATTCCATATTCCTCCACCTGCAGCCAGCTGATTGACTTTGGGCTAGTCACAGATCTCAGAGCTCTCACAGCCCCATCTACCTCACAGGATGTCAGTTGTGGGAAGAGGAAGGAAAGACAATTTGAGGCTCCTTTGGAAAGTGAAAAGTGGGGTATAAAATAAACTTTTCTTCTGGCAGGGGTTCAAAATAGAATAGCCTTAAAATTACGTTTGATCATGGTTTTTATACTGAACCTCTTTGGGGGGAAAGTACTTCCTCTTATTTCTTCAAAGCCTACTGTTCATTAATTTCACTGAGTGCCCACGAGTTCTTGTATTTTAAGAAAGGGAGAAAATTACCTATTTCTCTACCTTCCGTATCCCATGTATAATTTTGTAAGCCTCTATCATGTTACCCCTAAATTGTTTCTCCAACTAAAAAGTCCTAAACTCATTTGTACACAATTGTACACATTCATATTCCAAATGAGTCTACACCATAGACTCATATAGGGGCAATTTGATATTGATTGATTTGTTTTCAATCCCTTTCCTAGTACTCCCAGCATAGCATTGCCTTTTTTATTGCAGTCACACAATGAGTTGATATTTGTAGTGAGTTATCTTCAAAATCTCTCTCCTGGTCCATCACTGCTAGTTCAGACCCCATCAATGTATATTTCTAGGTAGGATTTTTGGCTCCAATGTGCATTAGTTTGTCCTTGCCAGTGTTGAATCTCATTTACCACATTGACGCCCAAGTGCCCAACTACTGTAGCACCTCACAGTCCTCCTACGTTTCCACCACCCTAAACAACCAGCTTAATATGTGCAGGTACAAACATATGAACTAAGTTAGACTAATTCTCCTTAAGGAGACCATATATATTGGTTAACTACAGGGAGATTGTAAATTCCATGTAAGTCTTGTTTCCAAATGAATATTTTCCTACTTGCTTGTATAATCCATGTACGTAAGTTTATTTCCAATTGAGGATTTTCCTATTTGCTACTCATGGTCATATCATGAGGATAAATACCTACCAGATCTATGGAAGAATGCCAAACATTGTTCTACTTTCAAAAGCCACTCTTAAAATTTGTCATCGTAGCATCAAGATAGCTTGAAGAGTCATTGATTCAATACCAACTGGGTATTCAATGTGCTTACCATAATGTTGTGAGTGGTACTGTATAGATCTAGCATTCTTTGATTTTAAATAAGCAGCTGATTTACATACAACTTAACCCTCGTGAACTACTGTATGCTGCCACAGACAACATCAAATACTAATTATTCTCAGCAACATCTAATATCTAGTATGTAATTGATCAGGCTGCTAGCGCCACCTCTGTGGAGGAGTTCAGCAACATATGACACAGAGAACAGATTTATGCAGACTTTTAAGATCCTGTGCAGTCATAAAACTAACTTTTAACCTTACTGCATTCCTCATTCTTGCAAGTCAGCATTATGTAGCTAACTTTCCTGTATCTTTTAGAAACTCAGACCAACAGGATGTATGGTCATTAGAATTGGGATGAACTGGTTTCATTTTCTCCGGCTGCTTCCTCAAGTTTTGCAGGAAATTAAACAAGCTCATTCTGAATTGTCAGCTTCACTAGTGCAGAAGGGATTTCATTTATATATCAGACAAAGAAAGCCACATGTTCAGCATGCTCCAACTGCTACATGCAAAGGTCTACTTGAAATGAATGTGTGCAGCAGGGTCCGCTAAAACACACACAAGGGAGTTCTGACGTTGTAACATACCCTACCCTTATTACAAAAGATGACTGTGCAGTCATCTCACATAAACAACCACACGGGTGAAGGTCCTATGAATGGTGGAGCATTCGTTCAGTTCATATCCCTGACCAAAAGTTCAGATGGCCTCAAAACCTAGCTCCGACACACCTGTCTGGCCTGGAATTGGTTTGCATTCAACAAATGATTTAGAAGATCAGAATCTAGATTTTTTTAAAAAAAGATATTGACAGGATGATTTTTATAACACTTTTTGGTGTGGCAAGTATCTCATCAGGCTGTTGTGAGGAAAAAATGGAGGAAGGTATAACAATATTGTAAGCTGCTTGGGTCTCCGCTGGGGAGAAAAACAGAGTATACCTACCAACATAAATAATACAGCAGTTTCTTAGGACAGGGCTACTAGGTGCTGTTTAACTATGGGCAACCATATAACAGTTATCTTAATTAACTATTCCATTAACAAAGTCAGCATTATAAGTGCCCAGAGGAGGTTACTTACATAAAAGATGTTCTTGCATGCATAACACTGGCAGGCACGCCATAAGAAAAAAAATTCTAGAAAGGTTGGGTAGGATATAATAAACAACTGAGAGCCACTTCACATATCACCAAACTTTTTTTGTGATAGGCACACCTGTGTGCACAGAATGCAGTGACATTTCTCTGGGATTTACTCATGTTAAGAAACCACAAATGGCATGCCCCTTCCAAGGTGATGCACACCCAAGACCACCACAAACTAAACCTATAAACCACGAGCGCAGTCTACACATGCCATTTTCTGTACAGGAATGCTAGAACATGGGAAGACGGGGAAACGGGCAGCCGCTGGGAAGGAAGGGGTTAGAAGAAATGCCAAGATGGGGGAAGGCGAAAGGACAGCCAGCCCAGGAAAGCAGAAATGCAAGAAGCAGTTGCAAGAGTCTGCAAGCCTCCCAAAGCAACACGGGCACCCGTCTGAGTCGCCTGAAGGATGCTGAGGCGAGGGAAGCTGGCAAGAACCGAGAGGAAAGGGCGCGGGGATGATGGCAGGGGGGAAAGGAACAGGGGGAAGGGGGGGGGGGGAAGCTCTCGCAGGCGCCCAGCAGGGGCAGGGGCAGTCCGACTATTGCCCTGGCCGAGGAGAATGGAGAGCTCGTGGTTGCAGCAAAAGGGGAGCAGCGAGCGGGCCACGCTCTTTGACCAACAGGTGTCTGTGGGTGCGCGGGCTGGGTGGGTGTCTGGGGGTGACATGTGGGTTCCCGGTCTCAGGGACCAGAAGCCTTTCCCTCCTGGCCAGGGGAGAGGCTGCGGAGACGCCAAGCGGGAAGGGTCGCGGGCAGGGCAGGGCAAAGGTAGAGGCGTTCCCCTGACAGGAAGGGTCGGGCTTGCGCGGGGCCGGAGGAGAGCGCGCAGTGTTGCCCCGCTGTCGCCGTCCGCCAGGGGCTCTCGGGAGGGCAAGCGCGGCAGACGGCAGACAGGTCCTCCCCGGCGCCTCAGGACGGGAGTCCGCGGCTGGCTGGCTGGCTGGCTGGCTGGCTGGCTCACCTTGGGCTTGTCGAAAACGGGCGGGCCGTTCTCCATGCTGCCTCGCCGCGGTCTCTGGGCGGCTCTCGCAGGCCGGTCGGCCAGGAGGACTTTTAGTGGCCTCGGGAGAGGCCCGCCCCCTCCCGGCTCTCCCGCAGGGCTGGCTCCGCCCACCTTCTGCTCGGGACGGTTGAGGCGGCAACCGCCTCCCTCCGCCCACCCCCCGCCGACGGCCCCGGCGCGCGCTTCTGCTTTTCCGCCGAGGGCCACGGAGACGGCGCCCTTCTCGGCCTCCTTCTTCTGCGGCCGGCAGCGGAATTCGAGCCGGGGCCCGCCTGCGTTGGAGGCCAGCAGAGAGCGCCTCTGGGAGTGTGCAGAGTTTCCGTGAGCAGAGCCTGGCTTTTGTGGGCTCGGGGAGAGAACGAGCAGAGCAGGGTTTCTTTATACCCCGCTTTTCACTGTACGAAAGCGGCTTTCGGTCGCCTTCCCTTCCTGTCCCCGCGGCGATAATTGAACCCAAAGGACCGACTTGCTTTTCTAGCCAAGAATGATCATACTGTATATTTTGGACGTTGTGATGCCGTTTCCTGATTTGCTGCTTATTTACTTTATTTACTGAGAGCTGCACTCTTATGATCCCTGTTCCGTTGTACAAGGAAGTGTGCAGGCACCCGAAAGCTCACGCCTTAAATAAAACTTTGTGGTTTTAAAAGGTGCCATTGGACTCAAATTTTGCTCTCCTCACAACAGACACCATGTGAGGTAGGTGGGGTTGAGAGCTCTGAGAGAACTGTTACAGGCCCCAGGTCACTCACTGGGCTGCATGTAGAGGAGGAGTGGGGAATCAAACCCAGCTTGCTAGTTGCTACTCTTAACCACTGGCTCATAGCCATGGGTTGTGGTGGCTGAGTCTCTCCTCACTTGACTTACGTACGTGATTTTCAAGCTTTGAGCCATGTACTTTGGGCAAGTGCTGGAGTTGGCTTGGAAGATTTGGTCCGGCTCCCTGTAGTAAGGGCACATTACAGCCAACCTACTGGTCTTCTCATTGTGTGCCACCACCCTAAAGAACTCCTGCCTCATGCTCTTGGTCTTCATGTGGCACTCAGTGGCTGAGCGTCTGTAGCCAAGAACATGCATCTGTCTGGCGATGTCCTCAAAGACATTGATGTTCTGGTGGGGGCCATTTAGCATCTCCTGGACCCCCTCCTCACACCAGAGGGCCAGCAAGGCTCAGATCTCGTGGTCCTTCCCAGAGGGCCCCCTCATTCCTGAGGTGGATGCCCCTACCAGAGGGCCCCCTCATTCCTGAGGTGGATGCCCCTACCAAAGTGCCCAAGGTCAAAACCATTCTCTTCTGCTCTGTAACTTGCAACTACCTGCCTTCAACTCTAAACTCAAAATGTCCACACTACTAACTGACCATGTTTTCAGCTTCTGGGGTTGCTGTACTCCATCCACACAGATCTAAGTTTGTGATTGGTGGAGGGCACCACTGACATTTGCAGTTTTGTTTCTCGGCCACCAACATGATAATGTGTCTCCTCACAAGAAGCATGTGGCAGCGACCAATATTGATTATCTCAAACTCTACACAATGCAACTCCATGATAAGGCTGTAATCATGTTACTGTGTTACGACGTCATTTCACACATCATGTATGAAATGAGTGGAGGTTGTAAAGACCCCCTCTTCCTGAAACTGTGGGCAAAAACTGAACTAAAATTTAATATAGACACAGGAAAAGACTGGTGTAAAAACCCCTTTTTCACAGATTCTGTCCCTGTATTTGTGGCCAGTTAGAAACAAGTGAACATATTTTGCTACATTGTCCCATCCATCCATCCATGTTTCCTCTATATATTTGTGAAACAGCCTGGGGGGGTGGAACATGTCTGGCTGTCCAAGTTGGAATAGGTCCAATCAGGGTTGGCCCTGACCCTGCAGCTCCCACCCTCTGTCCCTGGACTCTAGCCTCTTTGCTCTCAGACGCACCTCAGTGCCTGGAGCCAGCAGCAGTTAAGGGGAGAGGGCCCAGGGCAAAGGGTCGTGGTGGAGGGCCTGCTCACAAGGGCCTCCTGGCCTGCTGACTGCCTGCTAAGGAGCTCTGTCCCGGCCCTGCTAACGAGCTGCCCAGCTCCTGCCCACCCCACTTGATCCGGCTGCAAGCTGCAGCCCAAAGCCACCTTAAGCTGCCTGGCTAGGAGCTAGGGGAAGGGAACCTTTCAAGGCCTGTCCTTAGGAACGGGCTTTGAAGCTAGTAACTTAATCCAGCCAATTTTAAACCAATATCAAAGTCCCCCTTCAAAGGATTTAGTTAAGAAACTTCTCATTGATGAAAACCATCCGATAACAATCACTACACTAAAATTTCCTATGGAAAACACTGCCGATTCGTCCAACCCTCAGGGACGTCAGTATGTTATAGTTGATTTGATGTTCTCACCATCGTTCTACTGTTATATTGTTCTTTTGTTATCACTGCATTGTTATTGTTCAACTACTGAATTATCTGTATTGTTTGCCTGTTTTATGTAAACCAACCTGAGCCTCAGGGGAGGGCGGTATATAAATGCAACAAACAAACAAAGATGTTCATGTGAAAGGCGTGGTTACTTAAGCATGCAGACTGTCCCTGTTTTCAGTAAAACCAATCATGATGTAGAATTTTGAAGAAAGAAGGAAAGGTGCCAAGCAAACATGGCAGCTGTGCGGGTGGGGGGGGTGTTACTATTTTGTTCTTTTAGAATTAAGTTGTAACACAATCAGCCATGTTTTGATTTTTTTTAAGGTCAGGGGAAGGTTGTGAGGGTCAATGATGGAAGTGATTCCTGGGGGTGGGGGGTGGGAGTGCAAGGACGGTGAAAGCAGTATTGGGGCCCAGTCCCATTATACACCTCATTGTATCCCGCGACAAAAAATGGAATGCAGGCCATGTGAGGGCGCAAATCAGAACAGCCTCGGATTGTCAAATAGGTTCTAGCTTTGCATGATTTGAAGTTTGCCTCTGAAATAAGTATTTAAATAAGTCTCAAACTACCTCACTGTGCCACTGCTCTTTTTGTGGATTTGTGCATGTCGGTTAGGCTATGGATTCCTACTTCTGCTTGTATTGCAGCTCATTTGTGTGCTAGCCTAGAAGACAGTAAGCCTTTAAAACAAAATTTGAGACCAGTGGCACCATTAAGACCAACAAAGTTTAATCCTGGCTTCAGATGTTATCTGTAGAACTGTGCATGCACACAAAAGCTTATTGTTGTTAGTTGCGAAGTCGTGTCCGACCCATCGCGACCCCATGGACAATGATCCTCCAAGCCTTCCTGTCCTCTACCATTCCCTGGAGTCCATTTAAGTTTGCACCGACTGCTTCAGTGACTCCATCCAGCCACCTCATTCTCTGACGTCCCCTTCTTCTTTTGCCCTCAATCGCTCCCAGCATTAGGCTCTTCTCCAGGGAGTCCTTCCTTCTCATGAGGTGGCCAAAGTATTTGATTTTCATCTTCAGGATCTGGCCTTCTAAAGAGCAGTCAGGGTTGATACCCAGTATTACAAAAGCTTCTACCCAGTATTAAACTTTGTTGTTTTAAAAGGTGCCACTTTGCACTGTTGCTTCATGGCTGCCCACGTGAATGTATTGTCATAGAAATAAGCCTTTAACTCTGTCTTGGCCCTGGCAAATATCTACCCCAGCACACTAGTGATTCTGAGTATCCTGCAGCATAACCCTGCATAACACCACAGGGGATGCAGCACTTCTGCTTCAAAGCAGTATAGGACCTGTTAAGAGTTAAATAATTACATTTAATTTGCCACAAGATTGGGGGGTGGGTTGGCTGCACAAGAATAACACATCCATTCTTCTGTAGTTCTGTTGAAATTACTCTCATTCTCCATAAAAGAAGAGGTAAGGTTGAATGGGTTTTGCACCTAATGTGAGAGTAAAGTAACCTGGCTCTGAATTTGGTCTGTGGTGTAGCAGTATCGTACGCACACAACACTGAAGCCACACTCCTTCATGCATTACACATTTTGTACACAAAAAAGACTTCCATGTAGAGGTGTATGATGACATTATCAAGACCCAGTTTAACGTCTGGAATGACAAGGCAGAAAGCTGTGTTTTCAGTGTTGCACAGGCTCACTGTCTCTGATAAACAGTGCTGCCATGTACAGCCCGTACAACGTAGCCTCGTGTCAGTTTGCATGTCGGCAAGGCAGTTTCAAGGGTTACAGATCTCGAGGGTGCAAACTAAACAAGCATAGTTCCTTTTTTACAGATAGCAGCCCAGTTTGTCTCCTTAGCAGCACATTTTTAAATAGGCCCTGTTCCTGAGTGATATGAGGGTGTCATCATTTTTCTGTCTGGGTTCCTGTGTATGCCGGCCATGTGACAGGAACCTCCTCCTCATGGTATCTGTTCAGGATTAACTCTGAATTTCTAAAAATTAAAGGATGGCAGTGTTGTTTAATGGTTAGACTAGATAACTGGGAGGATTGAATTGTCACTCTGCTATAGGAACTCCCTAGAGTGACCCTGGGCCAATCAAACTCTCTCAACCTAAGATACCTCCGTGTTGGGAAGAAAACTGGATTTAGGCAGGTCGGTGTTGCTGCTCTTATTAGATCTGACAACAGCGTTGGACACAGTCGATCACAAACTACCAACCCACTGCCTGGCCTCTATAAGAATTAAAGACACAGCCACGAAATGGCTGGAGTCCTTTCTTCAAAATTGGGGACAAAGGATGACAGGAGGGGAAAGTATGTCCCAACACAGCGCCCTAAATTGTGGGGTTCCACAGGGAGCCATTCTTTCCCCAATGCCATACAATATCTACATGCACCCACTCACCCAGCTGCATTGGTTCAACACTGGAGACTGAATCATACTCAATGTGCTGGTGTTAACCTTTAAAGTCCTAAGCGGTCTTGGACTAGAGTGTCTGCGGAACAGTCTTTTCCCTTATAATCCTCCAAGAGTGTTAAGATCTTTAGGTCAACATCTACTCAGGTTCACCGAACTGAAGGAGGTGAAATCGGCCCTGGCCCCAAACTGATGGAATGCACTCCTGGGAGAGATCAGGGCCCTGTGGGACTTAAATCAGTTCTGCAGGGCCTATAAGACAGACCTCTTACACCAGGCTTATTTATGGTCAAGGCCCAAAATAATACCCACCAACAAAGCTGGCCTCACCGCTGGTAGAGGAGGAGAATCAGAAGATCAGCTCCTTTGTCAAAAATCCTTGTCTGGAAATTTTTATTGGGGTATCAGGAGGTGTATATGTTTTAACATTTAATCTTTCATGTTCAGGGTAGGTTTTAATGTTACCTAGCCTGAGCAATATAAAAGAGCGGGATTTTTTTAAATTATTTATTTAATTTATATCTCACCCCTCACTTAAAGTCTCGGGGCGGCTAACAAGGTGAAATACAACATGATTAAAACCTCATAAAACATTACAAAGAATATAAAATAATTATTAAAATTTATTCATTCATTTTAAATTTTTATTTTTTTAATATTTAAAATAAATTTAAATCCATACACAAGGATTAGGCCTCTGCCCATTAATTGGCCATCCACTAATGAAGCGATTGTTTTAATAAAACAGTGAAAAAAGGGGGAGCGTTTGTAGGGGGAGGCCCATTATTAACTGATTATATTACTTGATTATAATTAAGACAAAAATGGAAGGAGCAGAGAAAGATGTTGTGAGCTTTTTTGGGACCTTGTTGGGGAGAAGCTGGGTATAAATATCTAAATAAATAACAAGAAAATTAAAAAATGAACTCTTTAATTCTTGAGATCTGTAGGTTGCTGACGTAGTTTCCATATTTAGTTTTTCAGTTCTGTAATTGTAAGTAAATGTATATAACTCGTCTACATGTCATAAAATTTTATGAGAAGAAAGACTGGATGGCGTGAATAGCACTGCAAACATATAATCTGTCATTACTAGCTAAACTGGTTTTCCCTATACAAGCAACACAGTGTGTATTTGTGTACAGTGCGTTGACTACACACAAAAAGTAGTAGCAGTAGTGAAGGCGCCAGCCAACAATGGAAAATTCATTTAACCCCAGCAACTAATACCCACACTAACTTATCTCTGCCTTTTAAAGGGCAGGGATAAAACAATCAATACGCTGAGCAAACATTGTAAAAAATCTTTTGTAAACTGTTGATTTCCCACCTTATCTGTTCTATAATTAGAAAGAAGAATTAAGGTGAGCTTCTTTTTTGCTGCTAATGTTTAGAGCTAGGATTTTCAGTTTGGAGTTTGTGGCACAGGTACACAATAAGATTTCACATTAAACATTTTTGCATTTAGGAATGGCATATTTTAGCTTCCATGCTAGAGCAATACAACTGAAAGGTGTTCCTGCCCAACTAGAAACATTTTGGCTCCATTACTCCATCAGCCCTCACTCTCTCATCATATCATAAACTTTACCGGGATGGGGTGAGTTTCTGGGGAAGATTCAGTTCATATGGGAAGCTAATCACTTTGGGAACATACTGCTTCCACTGTGGTGGGTTCCCATATATAAGTTGAGGGCCAACCTACTCTTGAAACTGGAGATCCATGAAATGCTACCCCAATATGCAATATAGCCTCAAGAAAGCAGTGTGGGTCAAACCACGGCATTTTGTATGATAAATAAATTTTTATCAGCAGTCAGACCCCTGCTCCTTCTGAGGGGCAGTTTGTAGCCTAAAGAAGCAGACACACCCTTATATACATCACCTCAGCGCCCTAAGTGCAGGACACTTCTTGGGCCAAAAAGAACCAAGATGGATGCTACTGCAGTCAAAAGAACAACCAGTCCATTAACCACAACAATAAAGCATTCCAAAAAGCCTGCTGTATGTCATCTCTTAATCTTTAACATTGATTGAATTTTGATCTATTCACTGAGTGTCTCTTGACTATTTCATATTTAGTGCCGATCAAGTGTAAACAAAACTTAGCTTAACCAGAAACCCGTCTACCTGTCTCTGCCACATCAATCAACAATTGCAGGCTTTTTGGAATTCTTTATTATTGTGGTTAACTGGCTGATCGTTCTTTTGCTTAACTGACTGCAGTGTTCTTTTTCCATGACTCCTTTTATTTGTTCTTTCTCCAAGATGGATGCCAGGCAGGCTGAGACCTGGAAAAGCAGCTTCAAGACATGAGTCAGAGCGGCTAGAGAAGCATGACTGGATCACCTAGGACCTATTGATTCACTCAGAACAATCCCTTCAGCACCCTGACTTCCCTTTCGCCCATTACACTTGATTAAGCAGTCATTTATCAATGTTTTAAGTCTATTCACCCACCCAATTACACTTCCTGCCTGATGTTTGTAGTGCCATCAAACCTCTCCTAACTCTTTGTCTACATCAGGTAAGACCATCAGCTAATTGTCCCCTGGCAGTGAGTCAAGCTGCCTTAGGATATGTTTTGTCCTAAATACCTCGCACTGCTACCCCAGCAGTGTGTGTATGTGTTCTTGGATCCCTCTCACACCCCCACTTGTGTGTGAGTCTCCTCTCGCTTCTGGAAGCACTGGCCGTTTTCCTCTGACTTGTTGCTTCCACAGACCTCTTCAAGACAGGCAATTATCACCCATCCTTACAACATTCTCCCCTTTTCCTTCCTAGTTCGCTCTTGTGTTTGCTGTATACATCCTTGTTTATTCTGTTTTCATTTTGTTCCAGTAAAAACCACCTTTCCCATAAATAACAGCCTTGTAATTTTTAAGAGTGCACATAGGTGGAGATCTCAGTTACCTGCCTCTCACTTCGTCTCCACGCTAGTTCTCACAAAATAGGCAAAGACTGCCTACCTTGGGTAACAGTAGGATACAAGGTTTAACTATTCTCCCTCATACATATTACTTTCCCAACTGAACCTGTTTCCCTGGGCATCTTTTAATCCAAATAAAGAGGGGAAAGACAGGCACAGTATTGACATAGCTGTCTTTTTCTTTCTTATTAGGCCTAATAAAAATAGTGCAGAATAAGTTTCAATAAGAAAAACAATGTGGGTGGAGGAAGAAAAACCTCTTCCTCCAATGCCACCATCTTCCTTCAATGCCACCATCTTTCACTTTGGTGTAGTGGTTAGGAGTGTGGACTTCTAATCTGGCGAGCCTGGTTCGATTCTGCACTCCCCCACATGCAGCCAGCTGGGTGACATTGGGCTCACCACTGTGCTGATAAAACTGTTCTGACCGAGCAGGAATATCAGGGCTCTCTCAGCCTCACTTCTCTCACAGGGTGTCTGTTGTGGGGAAAGGAAAGGGAAGGCAACTGTAAGCCTCTTTGAGACTCCTTCGGGTAGAGAAAAGTGGCATATAAGAACCAACTCTTCTTCTTCTCAGTGGCTCTGTGCTGGCTACTTTTTTGGTGGGAAAATTATGCATCTAGTTATCTGGGCATGGATCTTTATGGTCACCTGCAGAGATTGCATATTTCATAGTGCGACCATATTTGAAGCAAAATGATTTGATGATTAGCTTTACTAGTTCAGATATAAGTCATTGCAATGACTGAGGCAGCATGCATGTGTTTTAAAATGCATTGGATGTACTGAGAGGGCAATGAGAAACACTGTATTAAAATTATATTAAATGTGAGGGACAGAGCAACTATTATAAAAGTAGCAAAGTTTTTACTGGCAATTTTAAATGAAAATCTTTTACGATAGATTTTACATCTGAAACTGTTTGAAAATTTTCGTTTTATGCTTTGCAATTTTATGCCAATAAAGGTATTCTAATTCTGATTCTGATTCTTCTACTGAGAGGGCAATAATGGATGCATATTTCTGTTTCAGCAATTTCACAATTGTCTTTGGTACAGTGTTGACTGCAGTTCTCACCACTCTTTTTGTTTTGTATTCTAGTATCTCCTGTTTCAGATCTGGGGTCACTAAGCGTCACTGAATGCACAATAGCTTTTTTGGCTACCAAGTAGACACATTACTAAGCTAAAAATATTCCAGTTACTTCAACAGCGAATCATGACATTACATGACATTAACACAGCTGGCCAAAGCATAAGGAAAAAAAACCCAACCCAAAGAAACAACAAAGGGTGGGTAAGAGAAAATTATGAGAAATTAGTGCCTGATTTTTTAAAGGTGAGTTTTAGTTCCCTTTGTAATAAATACAGTAGGCAGAAACATGGCATCTTGGACAACGGATCTCATTTCACTCTGCCTGGATACAGGCAAATGAGAGCTGCTATATGCCTCGTATAACTGTGCCATCTCAAATTTCACTGAAGTATATCTTGGCATTGCATTTTTCAAAGTTTATCTACTTGAAAAGTACATGAAACATAATGCTACACATTTTTGCACCAAAGAGATTACTCTTCTGCCATGGACATGTTAGATACAACACTTGGAGGAAATTTATACACATGTGAAATCTAAGGTAGTACAGCTACAGAAGAAAACTCTACTGTCTTGGTGTCTACACAATATAATATAAATAGCCCTAATTTATGTCTCTAGGCTATTTTCTTGAACTAAAATAAGCATAGGTCGGTTTTGCACATTATGCGGAAGCCAGGTGTGTGCTTGAACATTAACAGCCTTTATGCTGCATACAGAGATCCATGGACTGGGTTACTAACCCAAGAAGAACAGAACATGACAACTATGATGCTCTTTTAAAATCAGTCACAGTGAAATACCTCAAAGCAGTACATTCGGAGCTACCTTCTTCCCAAATCTATTTGGGACTATGGGTGGGGAGGGTGCAGAGGTCAGAGAAGGTCTTCCAAGGGGTTGGGAGGGGAGGGAAGACCAGAGAAGGTCTTCCAGGGAGAATTCAGTTCACCTAGCTCTTGTCTGATAGCTCTTGCAGCACTAGAGGTGGGGATGATTCAGATCAAGACAATGCAAAGGTGAAACACCCTGTTTTTTTCACAGTCAGAGTAGTTCAGCAGTGGAATAGGCTGCCTAAGGAGGTGGTGAGCTCCCCCTCACTGGCAGTCTTCAAAGGTTGGATACACACTTTTCTTGGATGCTTTAGGATGCTTTGGGCTGATCCTGCGTTGAGCAGGGGGTTGGACTAGATGGCCTGTATGGCCCCTTCCAACTCTATGATTCTGTGATTCTGCTTTCCCATGACTAATTTTCTAAGCAAATATACTCAGAGACCCCCCCACACACCAATGGTTGCTTTAACATAAAATCATAATGCTGAATTTGCAAATGGTGTAGTTTGGCCTTGTATACTGCTTTGGGTTGCCAATCCTAATTCTGATGAGTATGAGGAGAAAAATGTTTATGCAAGTAATTCACAGTCCAGAAATCCCTAATGACTTGGCATGGAAATAAGACAGCAGGGAGTCATAGAGAACAATGTTTTCAACTATCTTTTCTGAGAAATCCTAAATTAGCACTAAAAGCGCCATAAGGAAGTTTTCAAGATCTTCAACATTATCAGGTCAAAGAATTCATAAGTATATTTTTTGGTCTGTTCTGGCTATACTATTGGGGCATGCTCTTTTGGATCCAGATGATTTTTCATCAGCAAAATGGAATTTTCCTTCCCCTCCCATGGGAACCCACTGACCTCCACAAAATGCTACTCCTGGGAGACGGAAACAGAGACTGAGGAATGATTGTGTGTGTGTGCGTGTGTGTGTCATGCAGCAAACTAGGGAATCCCTGGCAATTGCCAATTTAGTCCAAACCCAACCCTGGATACAAACATTAAATAATACGTTGTCATTGCATGCAATTTTATATCTCCTTTATTCTACACCTCTCAATAGGAAAAATTACTCTTCTTTTTTGCTCTAAGTTTGTCATTCTCAGGGCCATTCCGCACCAGGATCAATGTGGCAAATTGGTTTCGGGAAGAAAAAACGCAATTTTAAATAGTGGAATTCGTCGTTATGCATACCTGCCTTTGTAGTGGAATCCAGTCGCGTTTCTATAATTTCCCACAGGTTTCCAGTCTCAGCAAAAATCGCTAGGAAGGAAGCAATATTTGCCGTGCTTTGTCCTGCCCCTGGCCGTCAATCAAACAAGCAGCCAATGGGCGGTTGTTACCATGCTCCGAAAAAGCCCCTTTGCCTTTAAGAACAGGTTTTAAAAAAAAAACATGTTGCAACGAATCTGCATTGATTCGTTGCAATGGAGAGATCCATCTAGCTGGCAGGTGGTGTATGAGCTGCCACGCTCCCCCGAGTCAAAAAGAACCCCCCCCCCGTGCACAGGTACAATTTTCTGCCGAAGATAAAGGGAACTAGCAAATGGGGCTTGTGTTGTGCTTGGTGACTTGAGGCGAGCTTTAAAGCAGCTCTGTGTAGGGACTGCAGCCGGAGAAGCCTCGCTGGGTGAAGAAGGCTCGCCGGTTCGTTGCTCTCCGCTCGCTCCGAATAAAAAAATGGCAATCGCTTCGCCGGAAGTTCAGGGGAGAGAGCCAGGGGGAGGGACTTTGCTGAAACCGCAACAATGGGAACACACAGGTCTTTTTCGGAACTGTTTTGGATTGCTTGCAAGAGTGTAGCACTTTTAACTGCAAATTAGTAGCAATTACAATTTGCCACACTCCTGCTACTTTAAACTTGTGCAGAATGGCCCTCAGGATATTCAGTACTAAAAACAAAAACAAAAACAAAACAGGTCACTGAATTGTTTTAAAGGATTTAATTCTGTTGTATTAAAATTTTAATAATGATTCACTGCATTTCGGTGCTTTAACTCAGGGGTAGTCAACCTGTGGTCCTCCAGATGTCCATGGACTACAATTGCCATGAGCCCCTGCCACAAATGCTAGCAAGTGCTCATGGGAATTGTAGTCCATGGACATCTGGAGGACCACAGGTTGACTACCCCTGCTTTAACTCCCTCCCCTCTCTACATCCAAGGATTGTATTTGTCATCCTTGGGATACTGCTTACCAACTTCAGACCAAGAAAAGCAAACATCCCTGTGTTAGTCTTAAAATTGGCAGTTAAAATTCTTACCTGCAGAGCCAGCACTGGAGTTTGTCTCACAATTTAAGAAAGTATGTTGTGGTCCCTAATACAGCACCATCAGGCACCATGCTTAGGAGAAATACGGCGCTATCTCAATACTGGTATGAAAGTAAGATGCAATTTACAGAACCAGCCCCACATTCCTCTGCCTGAACTTGGACATGAATCCTAGTCCAGCACTTTCACATAGGATTCTCCCTTTGTCGGGTCCCCCTCCTCCACCGACCCCCAAAATTAAAGGACACAATTATCATATCAAACACTGAAGAATCCAAAATATTTAAATCTTCAAGGACATTATGTTGTGTATCTAAAGGTTACTGTTCTCTTAATAGCTTCAAACAGATAATCCAACACAAACGCTGAATTTCTTTAAATATTATGTTTGCCTTTCTCATTGAGCGTCAAGATGGATTAACGCAGTGTAGAAATGATCATTAGGGCTGGGACATCTAATAATGCAGATATGGACTTCAGAAATTTGAAAAATGTATCATGGGAAAATACTTACAACAACACATAGTACACTGGGAGTTCCTATTCAAAGCATCTTTCTAAACCATTTGATCACAGTAGTCACCTATTACTTGTGTACAAAAGTACTTCTGACTAATTCAGTGTTGCATAGTTTATGGAAAGAAAGCCAGGAGGATGAGAGCCTTCTCCTCACTTTATCAGGCAGGCTATTCCATGAGAGCAACAACTGAGTGCCGCGTGTGCAGGCAATTGTTGATTTTGCCCATTTGCAGAATGGAGTATATATATAGAGAGAGAGAGCATTTCTTTTTGGGCTTAACACCCAGAGATCCTCCCCACTGGAGCAGGTGCACCTCCTCTCAGACTACCCCCCCCCCCGTCTCCTCCCGACATGATCTATGCACAGTGGCTAGCAGTGTGCATGAGTGGGAAGGGGATGGGGACAGCAGAGGGGTGTCCAGGTCAGTCTGTTGCAGCAGTCTGCAATATATTCAAAGGGATGAGCTGCAGTGCATGGAAGCACATAGTGACCTTGTGATCAGTCCGTAAGGGGCCGGATGACCGGTGTTTTATTTCTCAGCTATAGAAAACACAGGTCCAGTAATACTCTGAAAACCAACTATATTGTGTCATGGATATGGCCTGAAATATAGGGAAACAGTTGTTGGACTTGACCAGAACCCAGCCCATGGTGAGATTTAAAATTGGCTGCAAGCTATTTCACCCATTGGTTTCACTTCCTTCTGCTTCCAAGCAGGGGGATGTGAAACCAACTGGTGAAATGGCTCACAACCATTCTGGCCTAATGGTTAATGCGTGTATCCACCCTGCTGTTAGACCAAAATGGCTGCCAGCCATTAAGCATGTCCCTTTGCCCTCCCTCTCCAAGCTGGAGGAAGCCAAATGGATGGGTGAAATGGCCAGCTGTTTAAACTGTGCAGGGTCTTGCACTGGCCATGGCTCATTTTAAGATTACAGCAGTTATGTTCTGGTCAGGATGTGAATTTCTCTGCTCAGTGAGGGAGGGGATTAGAGTGAACATTAGTTTGGGGCTGCCATGAACTGGAATATTTAGGTCCATCCCTTGTCATGTAGTTGTTCTTGTTTAATTACCTATGTAATAATGATGGATGGATATGGATGGATGGATGGATGGATGGTGTAGTGTTGATTTGGTTTGTGTTAATGAAACAAGCTATATAGTATTTACTTGCATACTATAACCCAGAATAAATTATAGTGTTACTGAGGTGTATTGTTGGCTATGATCTGGTTTAAGAAAGCTAAGTAGGCACCCAAGGTTTCTTAAGTACATGTCTATACCTGAATTAGGCCTGACAGATCCATCCAGAAATGATCCCAGCCTGACTGCTCCTGAATCTATGCCCCCTTGAATGTGTGAAAGGGAGATCATTCTGGGAGGCCCTACAGGGGTATGGAGGAGTTGGGGTAGAGACTGCAGGCAGCCCAGATTGCACCAGAAATGTCATCCTCCCTACTTGTTGAATCAGCATCTGCACGGACCAACAAGCAGACATATGTAATGATGATGAACCATGCGGTGGTCGAGACGGCTACAGCCTTGCCCGTAGGGCACTCAGTAGGGCTGGTGGTTCCCTACTTCCATGGAAGAGGCTGCATTTGTCAGGGTCCCTCCACTTGAAGCAGACTCAGATTCAGAAAACCTTTATTGGCCTAAAATTCCATGTGCATAGACAACAAAAGGTAAAATTTCCAGTCAGAGACATATGAAAAGCAATGAAAGTGCCTTATAAGACAACCGGTCTAACAGTAGAGAGAGGTTTCTCCTTAAAATAATCAGCAGAATTTTTGCCATGTCCATAATCATTAAAGACTCCTTCTTGCTCACCAGATGTTTCTCTTCAACACACAGATATTTCAATTTTTCTATATAGTCCTCCTCTCGAGGGATATTATTATTATTATTATTATTATTATTATTATTATTATTATTATTATTATTAAATTTATTACCTGCCACTCCCAGATGGTTCATGGCCATCTGAATGTCTGAATAACGCCCCCCCCATAAAATCCCAATTAAAACCCCAGACATCCCTGCCTCAGCCCCCATCCCAGCATCATAGCCAGCACTCTTAGGTAGGTGCTTCTGGGAGTATATGCCATTGCATGACACGGGGCATACTGCTGGGTGCAGCTGTGTCTGGTTGCACCTATACATCTACATTGCTAACCTTGGCTCTAATAGCCTGCACCATCAAGACAGCACCCAGGGTGAATCTATCTATCTATCTATCTATCTATCTATCTATCTATCTATCTATCTATCTATCTATCTATCTATCTATCTATCTATCTATCTATCTATCTATCTATCTATCTATCTATCTATCTATCTATCTATCTATCTATCTATCTATCTATCTATCTATCTATCTATCTATCTATTATATATACTTCCCTCCCTGATGGCTCAGGGCGGTTAACATGAAACAGAAATGATACAGATAACTTAGTTTAATGATAAGAAAATGATCTATTGTATTGGTGCCACCCTCTTCTGAATATTATTCTCCCCACCAGACTGAACTTGGGGGGAAGTCGGGTAACTAAGATCAGAGTTGTGACCACCGCCGCTTATATGTTATAGGTAACTTGTTGTTGATGTCAATTGGGGTTTTTATGGGGATTTTATTGTGTTTTAACTGTTTATGTTGTAAACCGCCCTGAGACCTATTTGGAGAAGGGCGGTCTAAGAATTAAATAATAATAATAATAAGAAGAAGAAGAACAAGCAACATAGAACAATAGAAAATTTGGAGAGCATTGAATTAACGCATACTGAATAGTAGTGGGTGCCATAGGAGGGAGGCTCAGGGGGAGGGCCTGTGGGAAGTGGTGGTTCAGGTCAACCTTAAACCAATGCCTGGTGGAGGAGCTCCCTTTTGCTGGGCCTGCAGAACTGTTCAAGTGCAAGGGGGATGGGGGAGAAAGGGGTGGACCCCCAGGAGGAGCCGCCTGGATCCCCACCCCTCCTCACCTGCCCATGCATGCTAGATGCTTTGGTGTGTGTCTCCGGAACTGGGGGACCTGTATAGGTTCTGAACTGATATATGTCAGTCACAGAACTGAGGAATTTGTTCTCCCCCTTGAGTGGAATTGCTAAGTGCTCCTCTGTGGCGCTGAATGCCCGCTCTGTTTGCAATTCCTCATAGTGGAGTGCTGTGTGCAACCCTCCATATCACCTGAGTTACGGGGCTTCCTGGCTCAGGTTTATGCAGTACAGGTTGGGCAGGGGAGTGACTGAGTGCAGGGAAGGGAGTTCGGCGACCGCTAAGAAAGGGTGTGACTAGCAGTAGCCATAACATTGTGGATGGGATTACGCCTTTTTGTTGTATGAGCACCTACAGATTATTATGCTGTGGATTTTGATGGTGTAACATTGTGCCAGTTAGGAAGCCAACTGTCTACTGCATCAAATGAGAAAGATCTTTCCACATCATATTGTAAAGATTTCACAATTGGGCAGGGCACAAAAGGGCATGCCAACGATGATCCGATAGATTTTGCCCAACATATGTACAGACAGAGAGATCTTTCACAATTCAGGATTTTCTGTGGTTTGAGAGTTTCCCCCACACGTTTTTCTCGGAATCTCCTCATGATATAATTTCTCCTGTGGTTTCCTTGTTATTTCTCAAACCATCTTTGATTTGATTTGAAAAGCTCAGCTAAAAACAAAGACAATACGGCAGCACATCAAATGCCAAGTTGAAAGGAGGCACAGAAAAACTGCTGGATGCCATTGGAAAATGTCTGTGTGAAAAGACCCAAGATGATAGAATCTAAACGAAACTCTTCTGAAATTACAGGAGGTTCCTCGAATTCTAAATGCGAGTCTTTTTGCTGAGGGTCAAACCAGAACCAATGGGGTGAAATTAACTCAAAAGTAGTTTTGGCTTAACATCCAGAAGAAGTTCCTGACAGTTAGAGCAGTTGGAGCGGTTTCTCAGTGGAACAGGCTTCCTCAGGAGGTGTTGGGTTCTCCATCTTGGGAAGTTTTTAAACAGTGGCTAGATAGCCATCTGATGGAGAGGCTGATTCTGTGAACTTAGGCGGATTGTAAATGGGTGGGTAGAAGGAATTGTGTCAGTGCTTGGCTCTTGTGGCCCTTTCTTGCATGCCCGAGGAAATGCCTACTGCCACTTTGGGGTAGGGAGGCAAACTTCCTCTAGGCCAGACTGGCCAGGGATTCTGTTTTTTTTTGGGCGGTGGGCATCATCTGAATTTGGAATTGGGGTCACTGTGGGTGGGCAGGTAGTTATGAATTCCCTGCATTCTGCAGGGGGGTTGGACTTGATGATCCTGGACACCCCTTCCAGATCTATGATTCTATGTATTCTGCCCATGTCACTTTCCAAGTTCTTCTGAGGAATGCCTATCCAGTCCCAGCCAATGTAGTTGAGTTAGGTGCTGCCCTGTTTTCCTCTGCACTTCCTGCCTTTTATCTTCTACTGCCAGAAGTTTTGCATTGCCTTAATCTGAGTTTCATGTACATGATATGTGTGTGTGTGTGGGGGAGGGGGGAGCAGTGCTAAACACTAAAATGTAGGAGGGTGGGGGTAACAAATGCAAGAATAAAAGGCAGCTAAAGATTTTCTAAGATTATCAACCAATGTTTCAGGAGTTTCTCAAAAGTAAAAAAGTTGAGAAAGGTTGCTCTATACTGAAACGGTAAAGTCCTATCTGGGCTGTATCCTTTGAGACTGCAGGCAATAGTAACAAGTGCAATACAATGTTTATTTTTATTTTGTGGTGTCAAGTGGTGAGTTGACCTCTAGAATTTTCAGTTCAGGAGATGTTCAGAGCTGGTTTGCCATTACCTGTATCTGCAGCGCAACCCACATATTCCTCGGTGGTCTACCATCAAAATACTAGCCAGGGCTGACCCTGTTTAGTTTCTGATTTCTGATGAGATCAGGGTTGAGTCTGCGCTTACTTTGTTTATTCCGTTGTGGATCCTGATGAATTCAGATCGATTTGAGCTCAGGTCTTCCTCTGACCCCACCCCCCAATTGTAACAGAAAGTGTTCTGCACTCGATCAGGGGAGCTCAGAGCGGGGAGGGGAGCCAAGTGCAGCAGGAGTCTCTTTCCTTTCTTGAATGGTGGTGGTGGTGGGGGAGCAGATTGGAGATAGCGGGGGGGGGGTATAAATCCAAGAGGCAAATCCCTACTGAGAGAAGTTAGGGTTTCTGGAGCACAGTCACTTTAAGGTAAGCCTTGCAACCGGGAACCAGGAAGTCTTTGAACTGATATCCTGGCCAGTCAGGGAAGATTGCTTTGCTACAGCATTGGAGGCAGGAGGCAGGAATTCACATTTACAGATGCTTTTTTTTGAAATAATGTGGCTTATATCCACTTCTGGGTATTGCAGGGGAAAGGCAGGGTCACTTCAGATCAATCATGTTGCACAGGGAAAATTTAAAGCGCCCAAAATCAAAGTGGAAATCAAATTCAGTGTACATGGCAGAGATTTATTCAAGCTGGCAGTGGGTAAAAAGTCCCGTGCAGACTACAGCCAAGTTAGCAATAGTTTGCTATTGCTAACAATAGCAATAATAATAAAAGCTGCTAACTATTTTCCCATCTGGAAAAATTTGTGTTCTTTTAACATCTGCGTAACTGAGAATAAACAGCAAATGAAGGTTTCCCCTAGGGAAAAAATCTTGCTGATTCATACATGTTCTGTAGCAATCAAAGTTCATGCTAGGAATCTGGCTGTCTTGGTCCCAAACTGTCTATGAAATAAATCTCCCTATATTTTGTACTATCTTCCTTGAGTGGAAAAGTCCCCATTCATGCATGCATAAAGCACAACATCATTTGAAGATGCATCAATATATTAAAATGATGACACTGGATAACAGAAAGAAGGTGAGCTACAGCAGATGTTGTTGGGAGAAATGGAAATTTAAGTGGAAGGCCTTAAGCATAACTTTGGTTTTCTGTTTGGATAGATGTGTATATGCCTGTGTGTAGGCAATATTTTAATCAGGAGAAGCATGACAAAAGCTGAGCATAGGTAAGCAAATACAGCTGAATTGATGAGTAGGGTTGGATTACAGGTTAAGAATCCTGCTGTTACTCAGAATTACTATGGCTTATTTATTGAAATTTGTTCATACTTGCTTTACTCTCCAATGGGGACCCAAGCAGGCTTACTATTAGGATATTTGGTTAATATTGCAGAATTTTGCCCTGATACTGAGTGCAGTAAATAAGTCTCTGAAGAAGTACATTGCAAAAGGTAGAAGCTAACATTTATTCCAGTCCACATTCCGGTTGAAGTCAAAAGGCAAGCAAGAAGCCTCATCTAAAGAGTAGTTCTCTGCTCACAAATGGCTAGCTTGTCCGCCATCTTGTATCCGGGAGTATGATGCATTGTATCTACAGGGAAGACCTGTAGAGATACGTGTCTCCATGGAAGGCCATGTAAGGAGAGTGAGAGGACAAAGGAAGAGAGGATGGGTCAGAAGACAACTCCCAGTTGAAGACAAAGGCAGGTCTCCTATTCAAAGAGAGAACATCTGCACAGGATGACGGAGCACTTACTATTGAAATATTTGGTTAATATGGCAGAATTTTGCCCAGTCAAAAAGTGTGATAGTGAGTACTGAGTCTGAGCATGCCAAGTGGCTCACTCCAATACGTCATTTCAATTCTATATGTATTTAGAGTTACCAGGAGGCCTGGGGCTATTTAATAGAGGCTTAATGCATGGAAATGAGCAGCTGAAGCTTTTAACAGCATAGAGGTAAATAATAACATCCTGTTAAGCCTCTCCTGTAGGGCATTTTCTTTTCTTCAGTCTGTTGGCAATCATAACTGAACCAAGGCATTGGAGCATGAAGTTTAAAATTTATTTCTGCTGAGCCCACACAGCATGTCTTTCCCAAGGAATGTAAACATGGGTGCAATTGTTTATAGCCCACACAATCCCTCTGTGCAGAGCTTTGCAGATAGGGTCGGGGTGATCTTAATTAGCCTGACCTTGATCCAGTGAATCTATTTTTATCTTTGCTTAATCACACGTTGCTATGGCTTCCCATTTTCTTAAGCAAAGGGCTTCCTCGTTTGAATCCTGTCTTTATTATCAAAGACAGAAGCAACTGTCAACACAGGTTGACAAAGAGCATTCAAAACACTGTATACAGATACACTGTATACAGAATGGTTAAGGAGGATATCTGCATATCAGAATAATTACAGTTAGAATATCGGGAAAACAACAGCCTTTTGCAAAAATAAAATATGTTTCAGGGCATGAGGAAGAAGCTCCTTGCCTGCAGCTGCAGAGTCTTAAAATGGAATAAAGATATTTGTTGCAGAGGTAATTGGATGCCCTTTTTTTTTTGGTACTGAACATCCTGATTAAAAGTCCAACAGGACTTGAAATTTTGCTATTTTGTGATATTTTGGTTGGTCATTACGAAAAGGTGTTGCATGACTTTTGTTTGGGTTTCTTTGGACCAGCAAAACCACTACTTTTAGTCACTAAGTCCAGCTATTCTTACTCTTGGGGTCATCTGCAAATCTGAGGGGCACTCAGGGTTTTTGGGGACAAATTATATATATTCAAAATTTTAGTAAGCCAGCTTTCCCCACTGGCAATGATTTTTGCCACCCCATGGCAGAGAGCTGTTTTAAACTACTCACTACATCCTGAAGATAAAATCTCCACTTTTTCACCCTTTCAGGCTGTTACAAAAGTAGAACACAGCCAACAGAACTCAAACAAATCTTTACAGCCATGGCTGGTAGTCATTATGCTCAAGGATCTCATTAAATATTTGCCTGAGATCTCTGCAGACTCACCCATCCCACTGGGCCATCAGTACACATTGACTTATTGTCCTCCCCAGTGTTATCATTCCATAATGTTGTTTATTGTTATTATTGTATTATTATAAACAGATTTATTTATATTGTTTCTGTTTGATGTGAACTGTCCTGAGACTTCGGGGAAGTGGTATATAAATAAATAAAACATATATCTTATATACAGTTGCATTATTTATTATTTATTAGCTACCTTTTATCCTTACAGAGCTCAAGGTTGCATATAACACAGACAACACAAAATAAAATATATTAAAAACATCAAACAACAATTTAAAATCAGAATTCAGGATTACTAATAACTTAACCCAACCTTTCTCAACTTTTTTTTACCATTTAGAAATCCCTGGAACATTCTTCAGCCTACAAGAAACCCCAGAAGTGGCGTGATCATGCAGAATATGGTTGGGAAGCATAGCTGTGTATACGCCCACCTGAGACCCCTACCCCCCCCCCAGGCCTGTCATTGGCCATTTTGGGAAGGGAGAGCAGATCAACATGACAATATGGTCATATCACCCCATAAATGTTTAACAAATTAAAAAAATATATAAAAAATAATTAACTGCACCCCATTCTGGAAACCCTCCCTGGGCCATCAAGAAACCTCAGGGTTTCACGACAACCTGGTTGAGAAAGCCTGACCTAACTAAATAAAACTGTCACAAACTGTCTCCTAAATATCAAAAGCGAGAGAGCAAGGTACACCACCCTGGGAAGGTTTTTCATAATCATGGGGCTGCCACTGAAAAGACCCTTTGTCACACACTCATCAAACAAGCATCATTGATAGATGGGACACTCAGGAGGGCCTAGAATCTTAAATCCTGGGCAGCAATATATGGGAGATCATGGGCCTTTAGATACCCCAGTCCCAAATCATGTAGGGCTTTCAGGGTCAAAACATACCCCTTGAATTGGGCTCAGGAGTGGATCAGAAGCCAGTTTAATTTGCTGTTTACTGGCAGGGGCTCATGGGAATTGTAGTCCATGTACATCTGGAGAAGCACAGATTGACTACCCCTGCCATAGACATCTATTGTAGTGTCATATTTGGCCAGGCAATGTAGTGATATGATATGAAGGGTGTTCATGGTTTGCTGTCTGTAAACTACCCCTCAATGAGGGCAGGGGTCTGAGTGCTAACAGGGAAATGGGGGGACTGTCACAGAGGAATTGTGATGTCATTTACAGGCTGAACCTGGTAGTCACATCAAGCCATTCTAGGATTCAGTGCAAGCTCTCTGGTAAAATTATAGTTACTTCTGAAGCCTAGAGAAGCACGATGTCAGAACCGAATTCAACCTGGAAAGAATTTCATGATATTGCTGCAACAACAATTTAATTTAAAAAAAATTTTTTTTTTTGCTCCTGCTGGTTTATCGAGCAGTGGCAGGATTTGTCAGCTTGTAGTGGGAGACCGGGAAGACTACCTTGCGGTTAGTACTGGGCTGCCTGTTTGTTCTCCTTTCACAAGTGATGACTGAGAGTTAATATTTAGATGACATCTTGTCCTTACCCCCTGAAGAGAAAAGAAATGGACAATTTGACCTTGGAAGGTTCTGTGGTTTTCTCATTTATCTTGTCAGATTATGGCTGCAAGTCTATGCTCACATATTTCCATTGAACTCAGTCCCAGATACGTGGACATGCACATAGTTGGGTCCATTTGCTATAAATGGTCACCACGTCAGAGAGCTAGACAGGAAGTAGCCCCTCCCTCTTTGGGCCAAATTCCAAATAGTGTACATTTGACACTAAAGTTCTGGGATTAATTCATTGGCCTTAGAAAACAGCAGTGAAGGCATCTCAATTGGCGATACGATGGTAAGGAAGAAGGGTTAATTTTGTTCTGTCATCACTGCCCTAGTTAGAAATAGCACCCCAGAGTTGCTTTAAATCTCAGCAAGGAAAAAGGACAGAAACCTCTATTCAGCTTTTTTCCTGACACAGATGTAATGCACTCTCTATGCAGAATAAGACAATAGCTGAGAGTGGTGGTCCTCAACATTATATATCTTAGAAGGTGGGTTCAAAAAAGAAACACCATAGAAGTATTTGTTGGGGCGACACTAAACAGATTTCCCTTGACCACCCAGCTAAACTTCAGAATTGGTTCTAGATAGGAGTGCATTTAATAATAATATTGACCACTGAGGAAGACCCATGAGGGTCAAAACGCATTTGGTCTGTTCATGTGCAGTTAAATCTGTATAGTTTTTACTTTGTTTCTAACATTATACTGGTTTTAGATCAGTCAGTGCTAGTAACAGTCTCTAAGGGAGTCACTCCGGTTAGTGACTGTGTTCAGAATGGCCTTTAGAGGGCGCTGTGCACTCACTGAACTGTTAGTGGCGCAAGCCCACAGGCGCATCAGTGGCTTCTGCAGCAACACTGTAATTGTAACATGTTGTGTGTGGCTCTGTGGGTTTCTCTTCACTTAATGCCCTTAGCCGTGCAGGAAACATGCCTACAGATGTGAAACGACTTATTTCCCCAATCGTTTTCCAATTGGAAAATTAGAACATTTTGTGAGCACTGGGGGGGGGGGGATTGTTATGAAATACTTTCTCTTTCAGACTGAATGGAATGCTTTTTTTAAAAGACAAGGTTTTACAACCTCATAATCTGTAACTTGAAGATTTAAATGTAACACAATCTGCGGCCTTAGAGAATGACAAGCAGGAGACCCACAAGGACTGGTCGGGGTGGTGGGGTGCTCTATTTATTTGCTTGCTTGCTTGTTTGCTTACTTACTATTTACTTTCTTACTTACTCATTTATTTATATTCCCCCCCCCCCTTTATTTGCATCTCGGGGAGACTAACAACATTGTTAAAAATAAAATCAGAGTCCAGTAGCACCTTTAAGACCAACAAAGATTTATTCAAGGCGTGAGCTTTCGAGTGCAAGCACTCTTCCTCAGACTAAGAACTGACCATCATAACAGTAGGAATATAATAGTCGGTTCTTAGTCTGACGAAGAGTGCTTGCACTCGAAAGCTCACGCCTTGAATACATCTTTGTTGGTCTTAAAGGTGCTACTGGACTCTGATTTTATTGTGCCACTTCAGACCAACACTGCTACTCATTGGAATCTATTGTTAAAAATACAACACAATACAAATAACAATAAAACACAATTAACATTAAAATAGTAACATCCAACAAACTAAATAAAAACTACCAGGCTCCCAACTTCATTGGTCCTGAGTGAAGGTGCTTCCAGGTGACCTGGGAGCACTTGACAGTGTTACGATGGAGAGGTGGTGTGTGTCTGTGTGTGTGTGTGTGTGTGGGGTTCTCCTGCACAACTATTTCCTCTTTACCTTTCCTGAAGCCCCTGCCTGCCTCTTCCTTTACTGGATTCCTTCTCCCCTTCCCACTTACCTGCCAGCCTATCCTTATCTAACTCCTGGTCTTCAGATTTCCTATCCTCCCCCAGGCCTACTGTTATGGGGTGAAGTTTCCTGTTCTCTTTCCCCACTGCTGTGTGTGTGTGTGGAGGGGGGGGGGGAAAGTGATGTCACTGGCTTCTTTACATGACTTCTGTGTTTTCACCAGAAGTGACTTAGTGGCATTGCCAGTGTCACATGCTCCCCGCAATGTCCCCACCTTCACCCCTCCTATCAGTTGCTAGGCCTCTGCTTTTTCCTTGCAACCTGTGGAAAATTGTGGCCCAGTTGTGTGGTGCTGGCTGTTGGATCAGGCTCAGTTGCACAGTGTGGAACCCACAAGGACTTGCAGGAGGCACCTAATTGTCTATAGAGCCCCTCCCACACAATATTTCTTCTTTCCCTCCTCTTGGCTACCTCCATATCCTGATCTTTTCTGTTTCCTCCTTCTCTTCTTTCCACTCAACAACCAACATACCTTTCATCTGCAGCCCATCAACAAGATTTATTGTTTTATTTATATCTCCCTCCATTTTATCATCACAACAACCCTGTGAGGTAGGTGAGGCTGAGAGAGAGAAAGCAATTGGTACAATTGGTACATTGATCATCTATATCTATAACAGAGTGGGGATTCAAACCTGGGTCTTCCCAGATCCTGTTCTAAACCTCTAGATTTTGTAGGGTGGCTGCATCTGAGTGAGTCATACAGTTCAGACCAGCCTTTCTCAGCTATTTTACAATTGAGGGCCATTCCGCACCGGGATCCATGTAGGAAATTGTTTGCTGAACGAAAAATCGCCATTTTAAATAGTGGAATTCATCGTTATGCATACCTGCCTTTGTAGTGGAATCCAGTTGTGTTTCTATCGTTTCCCACAGGCTTCCGATCTCGGCAAAAATCGCTAGAAAGGAAGCGCTATTGCTGAGCTGTGTCCCGCCCCTGGCCATCAAGCAGCCAATGGGTGGCCGTTAGCATGCTCCCAAACAGCCCCTTTCCCTTTAAGGAAGGTTTAAAAAAAAAAAAACACCCGTTGCAATGAATCTGCGTTGATTCGTTGCAATGGAGAGACCCATCCAGCTAGCAGGTGGTGTTTGAGGTGCCGTTTCATCGTTGCCACGCTCCCCCCGAGTGAACCCCCCCCCCTCACGGGCACGATTTTCAGCCGAAAACAGTGTGAAAAATAAAGTGAAATTAAACCAGCAAATGGGCCTCTATGATGCTTGTGCTTGGTGACTTTAAACAGAGGGACTGCAGCCGGGGAAGCCTCACTGGGTAAACAAAGGCTTGCCGGTGTGTTAATCTCCGCTCGCTCGGAGAAAAAAAAAGGCGATCGCTTCACCGGAAGATCAGAGGAGAGAGCCAGGGGGAGGGACTTTGCAGAAACCTCAACAATGGTAACGCACAGAACTTTCCCGCTAGTGTTGCAGATTGGTTGCAGGAGTGTAGCGCTTTCCGGAGGGTGAATCCACTTTTTGGGATTTCCCTGGAAGCGCTACAACAAAGCGCTTTTTACGGATCGGTTTCAGGAGTGTTGCAGATTGTCAACGACGTTGTGCATAATGGCACAACTGTAGCGATTTCGATTAGTAACCATTGTGCTATTTTGGACGAATGCGGAACGGCCCCTGAGAAATCCCTGAAACATTCTTCAGACTTTGAGAAACCCCAGAAGTGGTGTGATCATGCAGAATATGCTTGGGAAGCATAGCTGTGTATGCGCCCACCCAGGACCCTTCCCTTCCCACCCCCTCCAGACCCATCACTGGCCATTTTGAGAGGAGTGGGTGGGTTGACATGACCAAATGTGGTCACATCACCCAATAAATGTTTAACAATATTTTTTAATATATAGAAAATAATTAACTCCCACCTATCCCTAGTGGAATAGACTTCCTCGGAGGTGGTGGGTTCTCCTTCTTTGGAAGTTTTTAAGCAGAGGCTAGATAGTCATCAGAGCCTCTTGTGGCGCAGAGTGGTAAGGCAGCAGACATGCAGTCTGAAAGCTCTGCCCACGAGGCTGGGAGTTCGATCCCAGCAGCCGGCTCAAGGTTGACTCAGCCTTCCATCCTTCTGAGGTTGGCTTGGGGGGTAAATGGTAATGATTGGGGAAGGCACTGGCAAACCACCCCATACTGAGTCTGCCATGAAAACACTAGAGGGCATCACTCCAAGGGTCAGACATGACCCAGTGCTTGCACAGGGGATACGTTTACCTTTTTTAGATAGTCATCAGACAGAAATGCTGATTTTATGAACTTAGGCAGATTGTGAATGAGTGGGCAGGAAGGGATGTGCCAGTGATTGTCTCTAGTGGCCCTTCCTTGTATACCCAGGGGTGGGGGAGAGGTTTAGCATCCTTTGCATCTAGGGTTGTCAACTTGCAAGTGGAGCCTTGAGATCTCTCAGGATTACAACTGTTCTCCAGACTACAGAGATCAGTTTCCCTGGCGGGCCAGGCAGCTGTAGAAGGTGGACAGTATGGTATTCTACACAGCTGAAGTCCTACCCCTCTCCAAACTCCTCCCAGGCTCTACCTCCAAATCTCCAGAAATTTCTCAGGCCAGAGTTGGAAACCCAACTTGAACCGGGGGCCCACTTGGAATCAGGCCCATGGCCATAGGAAAATTAAGATTTCAAGATGTTTTCTGTACAGAATTCCCACAATGGTAGGTAGATTTCCCTTAGGCTTCTGCTGACTGGGGGTGGGGGTTTGAGTGCCCTGTTCTTGGTGTTTCTCTCCATGATAGAAAAAAATTATGCAGAGGTAGAAGCTCTGCATGCGTTATGCAACACAGAATGCAGGTGTGCTCAATTTGATAATGTATACAGATTGCAGAATCCAGCTTTCCTTGGTGCAGAATTTGGATTGCTTGGTTGGTTCCAGAGCTTATCTTTAATTTTTTAATCAGCAAGTACATGTAAACCTGTGCATAACTCCATCATCATAACAACCATCATTTTCACAACGTGTTTCAGATATTTCTCCTGTCTGCCATTGCAGCTCTGGGATTAGGAGCGGGCTGCTGGCTGCCTTGATGTATTATAGGGAAAAAAATAAAATGCTATTTTTTTTTTACTAGACATGCTGCAGGAACTTACTTTGGCTGGCTTAACATGGGCAGTATTAGTAGTAGCTGTAGCAATTGCTATGCTTGGAGGCTTGTGACTAAACGTTGCCCAGTAAAACAGTTCTCCATGCCTGAAGCCAGTTCAGTCTAAGTGGAGCTCACTGGAAAGGGCCTCCAAGTCTGCATGGCTCGTATCCCTGGTCGGCTCTTAAGATGTTTTCACGGAACTCCGGAGGTCTTTTAAGAAGGGAAAACAACACAGCACATAAATGACATGTTTCAAAGAACTTCATATAATTCACCTTGCAAAATCCCTGTAAAGTTATGCATAGAACGCCATCAAATTGCAGCTGATATATGACAACACTAGCAAAGGGCTTTCAAAGCAGGTGAGCAGAGATGGTCTGACATTGTCTTCTTCAGCTAGATATCAAGAGGGGAAAAAATCACAGTAGTTCTGCTGCTTAAGGAGGTGGCGAGCTCCCCCTCACTGGTGGCCTTTAAGCAGCGGTAGGGGAGATACTTTAGGCTGCCTTAGGGTGATCTTGCATTGAGCTGGGGGTTGGACTAAATGGTCTGTATGGCCCCTTCCAATTCTCAGATTCTTCTTCAGAGTCTTCCTTGGTGGTCTATCCAAGAACAGACCGTGCCTGGCTTCCGAGATCTCATAAGCTTGAGCTGTACCCTGCTGCCTCCTTTCCCTTTAAGGTTAGCTCACATTATTCTAAACATACTAAGTGACCTTCCAGCAAGTTAGACTATTGGTCCAGCTAGTGGGGAGCAGTCAGTAAGAGATCTTTTCCAACTCTTGTTACCTCTCTTTAACTAGGACCATTTGTATGCAAAGCCAGTGCTCTATTCTCCAGCCAGCATCACAGAAAGTGGGATTGCTAATGCTGGGAGAATATTGACACCCAGGGTAATTCTCAAGGTAAAATTGGACCAATAATCCCTTGCCTCCCAGCTCTCCCTGCAACCAGCTCAAAACAGCTAATGCCTTTCTGCTTTGAAAGGCACAATATCAGGTTGTTACAACTGGGGATTTCAAGAGACCCTCCCGCCTTGAGTTTTGGAGTGTTCTGTGCAGAAACTCAAAACAGTTTTGTTCTGTGTGGATTTTGGCAGGGGCAAATTATAAAGAAAGTGGAAACAGACAACGGGGAGTAAAGGGCTTCGGCCTGCAGACGACTTGTCTCTTGTGAAGTTGGCTCCCCTTCCAACCATTCCTCACTTATGATGCAAGTCTAGGCTAAAATAAGTTGTTCTCAAGAGGCAGTGAGAAAGCCTGGATTCGAAGAAAAGGTAAGAAGCCCGAGAATAGCTCCTCACCAGCGCCAGTGTTCCTTTTGCCTTTGGAAATGGATCCACTGGGATCGTGTTTGCCCTTCGAGAACAACGCATCGTTTTCACTGGCAAAGGCATCAAGAGTTAAGGGAACTTTAACATGTGGAAAGACAACTTTAAATTTGCATTTCAAACCAGTCCTTCTGGAGCTGAAAGTGGGATTTGGCTGCCAGGGGAAGAACATTGCTAGGATCAGAGCGACTTTTTCCAAACCCACACAAAGCTGTCGGGAGCGCTCATGTCTCAGGGCTGCTTCACAACTTTTATGTGGCGGCCTGCCTGTCTTTGTGGCTGTGGCCAACTGCAGCTATTCTTCAGCAACCATACCTGTGACATGCTTGTGTTTGCAAAGATGGGCCTCCCCCGCCATAATTGTACATGGTCTTCTTACATGCACAGACAAAACCCTGAGAATGTGTGACACGTGCCCTGGTTCCTCACATGAAGGGGAACCCCAGAAGCGGCTCAGGGCAGGGGGGGATGAAAGAATATTGGAAGGCGAACAGCACAGTTCTACCAAGCAGAGTTATACCATTCCAAGCCCATTGAAGTCACTTGATTTCAAATAGTGCAACTTTTCTCAGGACTGTATTGTCAGTCTTCCGAACTCTGTTTAGAATAGCACTGCAATAGTTCCTTTCGTGTCTGCTGTTACTGGTTCAGTCATGTCAGTTCAGTATCCCTGCTGCTTGGAGGGGGGTGGGTGGGATTTTCTGTTTCTTTAACAAAGAGGTGATAGGATATTGTTTCCCTGGTGATGCCATGCCATAATAAACGTTAGCTACCTGTTTTTTGTCAGGCCAACTCTAAAGGAAACATAGCCTGACACCATTATTCCCATCATTCTGAGCAGTGAGAAATTTCAGGGCGATAAACAAACAAACAAACAAACAAACAATATTTTAAAGCATCATTTAAATTTAGTTTCTTTTGTCTAAGAAAGCTCTGGAGACAAGGCATTTTGGAAATATTTACTTTGGAACTATCCAGGTTCTGCAGGGCCTGTAAGATGGAGCACTTCCACCAGGCATACGGTTGAGGCCGGAAGGGGTGGGAAATGACGGGGATTAAGATGAGTGGGTGCCTCCTTATGCTGCCCTACATCAAACCAGTGGGTTTATATTGGTGGTACACCATGAAGCCAGGCTGGAACAGCTGAGTTGGGCCGTTAAAGTTACACTGCTATCGGGATATTGCGCACATCACTGAATTTTGGTACTGATATTGTATTTTTAGGGATTTTAATGTTTTAATGGGCTTTATGGGGACTTGTGATCGTGTTTTATATTGTAAGCTGCCACGAGGCGACATTGTCGTGAGCGGCAGGGTATGTATGAATGAATGAATGAATGAATGAATGATATACAAGTGGGGCATAGGTTGAGGCTCAAAGCTGTCTATTAGGTAGCAGAGTACTTGCTAGCAGAAAGCCAGATTCACAGTTCAGGAGTACTCTTGACATAGCAGTCTCTTTAGAAAACCAGCTGGCTGCAGTGGTTCAAAACAGGCTTACTCAGTCAATTGCCAACCAATGAGAGCTGTGGTGGGGAGGCACTCCTTGTAGTTTCTACCAATGGCTTTCCGTTTGCAGTTTGCTTACCGAACAAACGCCATCCTTTTTGTGCCTGAATTGGCTGGTGCCAGCTGTCAGTTCCCCTCATCAGCAGCACATAATATAGAAGCTTTGTTTTGGGGGTTTTATTTTGGCATTTGCTGCCTTTGCATCCTGCCTTTCCAGAGTGGGCTCCTGGGTGCACATGCTGGGAGTAAGCATGCAGGCTGTGCCCCTTCCCAAGCACAGAAACCACGAGAGAACTCACTCATGCTTGGGAGGGGGGGTAATGGAAGTGGCTGGTTCCTTAGCTTGTGGCCAAGTCCATTAAGGCAGGAGGGGAAAGGCCACGGACCCCCTCCGGAGGTCCCGCAAACCCCCAGGGGTCCACATACCCCTGGCTGGGAATCCCTGGACTAGATAATCAATTGCTGTCAGCAGTAAGGGCAAGCTCTCACCCGCTTCTGTTACCACTTGGTTATCTAGTTGGCTCATTATTCTCTTAATGTAGACATATTTATTGTTTGCCATGCAATTCAATCTCAAGTGAATACAACCAAATCCAAATGGCTGCTTTTTCCTGTCTCTGGAATCTGTCAATCATTGTGCTGTATGTTAATTCAGTCTCACTCTTTGCCCATAAATACGAACTGCTTACTTCTATTTCATGATATCGTATCTTTGGAAGTGTACACACACACAGAAGCTTATACCTTGAATAAAACCTTGTTGATCTTAAAGGTGTTCAGCTGCAAAGGAAGAGCGTGCACACATACACATTCACCAGAGTTGCCCTGTCCATGCTGGGAAATTCTGGGATATTTGGGGGATGGAGCATGGGGAAGAGGGGAAAAGATGTTATTTGGATATAATCCTGTGAAGTAGCAATTTTCTTTAGGGAAAGAGATCCCTGTAGGCTGGAGATCAACCTCATAATTCCAGGAGATTTCCAGACCCCACCTTGAGGTTGGCAACCACATTGCATTCCAGCCTAAGTGCCTTAAAGCTATCCTTTGGTCTTCAAATCACATGTTATGTAGAGTCAAACCATAGTAGGGCTTTGGGCTTCTGGGGAGGGTTTTTTTTAGTTCAATGGAAAAATATACTGTGACTCAAAGAAGACACCCATCCAAAAATTACAGACTTTTCTGGATGATCACAGTCTCATTTCATGCTAAGGAGGTGGTGAGCTCCCCCTCACTGGCAGTCTTCAAGCAAAGGTTGGATACACACTTTTCTTGGATGCTTTAGGATGCTTTGGGCTGATCCTGCGTTGAGCAGGGGGTTGGACTAGATGGCCTGTGTGGCCCCTTCCAACTCTATGATTCTGTGATTCTGTGCTTAGAGGAAGAAACAGAGCTGTTCTTGCAGAGCAGTTCTCTTAGAGCTTTCTCAACCACACCAACCTCACAGGATGTCTGTTGTGGAAAGAGGAGAAAGGTGTTTGTAAGCTACTTTGAGGGCCTTTTCGCACAGGGATCTTTGTTGCAAATTGTTTGCGGAATGAAAAATCGCCATTTAAAATAGTGGAATTCGTCGTTATGCATACCTGCCTTTGTAGTGGAATCAGTTGCGTTTTTTAGCATTTCCCACAGGCTTCCGGTCTCGGCAGAAATTGCTAGAAAGGAAGCGCTATTGCCAAGCTCGTCCCGCCCCTGGCCGTCAAGCAGCCAATGGGCAGCCGTTAGCATGCTCCCAAACAGCCCCTTTCCCTTTAAGAAAGGTTAAAAAAAAAAAAAACGACCCATAGCAACGAATCTAGGTAGATTTGTTGCTACGGAGAGACCCATCCAGCTGCCTAATGTGAGCTGTCGCTTGATTGTATGATCGTTTGCACGCTGCCTCGAGTGATAAAAAAAAAATCCCCCCCCCCTCTCACGGGCCCGATTTTTGGCTGAATTTATTTGTAAAAAATAAAGGGACTTTATTTCAGCAAACGGGCTTTTCAGTGGTTTGTGCTTAGTGACTAAAGGTGAAGGACTGAAGCCAGGGAAGCCTCTAAACAGAAAGAGGCTCGCCGGTGCGTTTATCCCCGCTCGCTCGGAGAAAAAAAAATGGCGATCGCTTCGCCGGAAGTTTGGAGGAGAGAGCCAGGGGGAGGGACTTTGAAGAACCAGCAACAATGGTAACGCACAGGTCTTTAGCGCTACTGTTGCAGATTGGTTGCAGGAGTGTATCGCTATCCGGAGGGTGAATCCACTTTTCTGGATTCCCCTGAAAGCGCCACAACGAAGCGCTTTTTGCTGATTGGTTTCAGGATTGTTGCAGATTGTCTACGACGTCGTGGGTTATGGCAAATTAGTAGCGTTTCCAAATAGCAACCATTGTGCTACTTTGAAGCCGTGCGAAATGGCCCTGAGATTCCTTTGAGTAGTGAAAAGAGGGGTATAAAACAGTTCTCCTCCTCCTCCCTCTAAGAGGGATAATTCCTAGACTGCAGAGCAGCCAAAGTCGCAAACCACAAAGAGACTTAAACATGGTCAAGCTTTAACACGCAGTGCCATGACTCAATTCAAAGTTTGGGTTTGGTACTTATTACAGCCCACTAATGATCTCTGTGGTATTTGACCATGTAAACACTCCAGACAGAGAATTAATTACTTCATATAGGACTGTTTGGACAAGGATAGATAATGTGTTGCTTTATGCTTGATTTATGTATTTACAGTTGGGTCCACAGTATATTATGGAGATGAACAGCCACACCTTTAAAAAGTAAACAAGACCAGACATGAAAAGTGGGTTGGAACATATCTTTCTCTCTCCTCTTCTTACATTTTTGTCACATTTTACGTGAAACAGGCACTCCGAGGATTCAGTGTATCAGGTAACCAAGAGATGATGGGGGGGGGGGTGCTATAACCACGGGCATTGGGCCACCTTGTGCCCCTTGATTATGAAACATGGGAAGCAGATAATTAGTTGATTGTACTCTTTATAGCTTTTAGTTTATTATGTATTTTGGAAATATATGTGCTGCCTTCCCAGAGACCTGTTCAAGGCAGCTCACGAAGTAAAAACGAGACAATAAATTCATAAAAACAACAATGTAATAATGATCAATAATGGAACAAGCAATTAAATAAGCATCCAACAACTTAATATCCATAAACCAGTCCTTGGGCTGGAAACATACCATCAATAACTAAACCTCTTATTATTCTGGATAGTGATGTTCAGTGGTGTGACTAAGGTATGGCGACCAGAGTGCATGCCCTAGGTGCCACTTGATGGAGGGTCACCACGCAGTCCTCCAGTGAGCCTCCTCATCTGCCCCACTGATGAATGGGAGGTGCTGTTGCTTTCAGAGGCTTCAAGCTGTAGGGGCTGGGGCACTAGCACCCACCCTGTTCAGGGTAGCCATGGCTGACTTTCTGGGCGTGGAACTGGCCCAGCTCCCCGCTCTCCAAAGGTCTGCAGAAGGTTAGTCCAGGCTGTGGGAAGGCCAGCAAGAACTTGGGGTTGGGGCTTGGAACACAACAACTGTGTATGTATGAGGAACAACCAGGCAAGTCTAGGCCACTCCTGAGGTAGACAGAGACATGTCCATCAATTTGCTTGTCAGAAAACTGGAGGCCACTGCTGCCACCTGGGTGAACTTGTTGGGGCTGTGTGACTGAGTGACTGGAAGAGTTGCCTGGTGCCCTTATGGGCTACCAGTAAGGAATGAGGGATTGCTAACTTTAGGTAGGGAACTCACCTTGAAGTTGGCATCTTCACATCAAAATCACAAGATGGCATAGTATCACATCAAAATCACAAGATGTCATAGTCCAATTGTATATGGCACTGGTCAGACCACACCTGGAGTACTGTGTGCAGTTCTGGAGGCCTCACTTCGAGAAGGACGTAGATAAAATTGAAAGGGTACAGAGGAGAGCGACGAGGATGATCTGGGGGCAAGGGACCAAGCCCTATGAAGATAGGTTGAGGGACTTGGGAATGTTCAGCCTGGAGAAAAGGAGGTTGAGAGGGGACATGATAGCCCTCTTTAAGTATTTGAAAGGTTGTCACTTGGAGGAGGGCAGGATGCTGTTTCTGTTGGCTGCAGAGGAGAGAGGACATGCAGTAATGGGTTTAAACTACAAGTACAACGATATAGGCTAGATATCAGGAAAAAGTTTTTCACAGTCAGAGTAGTTTAGCAGTGGAATAGGCTACCTAAGGAGGTGGTGAGCTCCCCCTCACTGGCAGTCTTCAAGCAAAGGTTGGATACACACTTTTCTTGGATGCTTTAGGATGCTTTGGGCTGATCCTGGGTTGGACTAGATGGCCTGTGTGGCCCCTTCCAACTCTATGATTCTATGATTCTATCTCTGTCTACCTACTCACCCACCTACCCACCTATCCTGGATGCCAAATAGGCTAGATACACCACTGATGGTGCTCATCCAACTATACATGTATAATCTTCCACACAATTGAAGGTTGCACGAATCACCTTTTTAGCAGGAAGTGCTATAGAGGTCCGGGTTAACTCCAGCATCTCACTTCTTGTCCCTAACAGTTTGTCAGCACTACCGCTGATTTGCTAAAAGGGCTAATATGAAGAGGAACTGACTGTGGTTGCTGGCTCAAAATTTAAGCCACCTGTCACGAATCTTTTGAAGCATAGAATATACTTTGCCTTGAGCACAGGGAGACACCGGATCAGACATTCTCCTGCCCAGTGGCTTGGATTATGGTTCAGGTCTGGTTGTGTTTGCCTTGCGTGCTGAAGTTTATTTCTTATAGCTGCAAGGAGTGCAAAGATTGGTAAGAAAAAATATGGAAGGTGGAAGCAAACAGGAACTAGGCAGGTTCTCTTCGTGTCTATTTTTAAAGGCTCCGCACAACTTCACTTGGACTAAATTTAGAAAAGAAAACTAAAGGCTTCCTGCTTTTCCTTTCAGCACTTTCTCCAGCTATTTCCCGGCATGTGTTTTTATGGTCGAATGCTTGGAAGGAACAAGCTGGGCAAATGGGCAAAGGAATGCACTCCCTTGGCAATCGATGCCCAGCCCTAGTCCTGTCATTCAGGTGAGTGAGAAGGCCATGCTGGAGCAGATGTTTGCCACACTCCAGGCCATTCTTCACCAGAAGTGCATCAGAAGTGAGTGCAGAGATATCTGGAGGCAACATAAGATTGCCAGCTGACCAGAAAATATACCTTGTCACTTTATATACAGTTGATGATGCCTTTCATGTCATAATCTCACCTGATAATTGCAGCAGATCAAACTGCAGGGAAGGAAAAGACAGAAGGCCCAGTTTTAGGAATGAGCAACAGCAAAGAAAAAAACTGTGCCCTGTGAAACAGGACAATTTTAAGATGCAACGAACAAGCTTGCTTGCCGTCTTGTTCTTAATTTTGTTTTGCTTGTAGTGACACATAAAACGAAGTCTGACGAAGGGTGCTTGCACTCAAAAGCTCACGCCTTGAATAAATCTTTGTTGGTCTTAAAGGTGCTTCTGGACTCTGATTTTATTGTGCTACTTCAGACCAACACGGCTACCCATTTGAACATAAAATGATCGTTTTTGCTAAACAGCTTTCATCAGTTGTGGTCTGAGCAAAAAAAAAAATGACAATATTTAACCAGTAACAAAAGGCTTATAAATAACAATTCTAATATAAAAATTACAGTGTATAAAGCATTCACGATAATAAAGAAGACTTAGTATGAATCAATAAATACTAAGTACATTCATTTTTTACAAAACAAAAATAATAATTTATATCAACTTCTCTTCATACCATAAAACTCAAAAAATGAGCTAACAAATTCTAACACCATTACTTGTAAGTAAATGAACTTTTTAAGATACTCAAATTCTAAGAGTACTATGTTCTCAATTAGGGGCAAAGCCCGTTGTATCCAGGAATACAAAAGGTGCTGGTCCACACACAGGCCAGCCAGCAGGGGTGGGAAATAGTCTTGCTGAAATTCCCAAGAGCTTATGTTATCCTGGACCGGAGAGTTAGGGTGGAGGGAATCTCCATGAATTTCTCCTCCCTCTTTGTGATTAAATTGAAGCCTCAAAGTCACGGGACCTGTTTGACAATTGGCACTCTGCGGCCTTCCACCCAATGCCTCTCTGTTGCCATTTGTTGATTAACATTAGTTGAAACAACTCCAGGATATTTCCAAAAGACAACCAGCCGAAGAAAAACAAATCACCGTTATGTCCCGTTTAGCCGTAGTTTCTCTCTGAAGTAGTGGCAGCTTTCCAGGGGCAACCTTGAAGTATGAAGGCCGCACAGGCCACAGCAGGGTTATTTGGGTAGGGGGGAAACTGTGGGTAGGCAGTCTGTTCCCCCCCCCGCCACCCTCAAAAGGTCCACTAAGGGCAATGCAGGATGTGGTGTGGCTTTTGGGATAGAGGGAAGTGCCGGCAGGCAGTCCGGTCCTCCCCTTGTTGACCCAGCAACACCACCAAGGCCTGGCCAGGCCACGGCTGGAGCTGCTCGGGGCAGCAGGCATGGAAGAAGTTGGAGGGGGACACAACCAGAGACAGGAGTTCCTTCCTGATTGGCCGTGCATTGGACAGATGGCCAATCAGAAATAAGACAGCTGGGACAGGCAACCAGATTAGTGGTTAGACGGTGAGGCCAAACTCCTCCTACCACCCCTTACCAGCTTTATTAATGGTACAGATATCAGAATAAAGAGGCTTTGGAGGGTAGACTCCATGTCCTCCCCAAGCTCCACCCCCAAAACTCCTGGAGTTTCCCAACAATCTGGCAACCCTACCCCCCTATCCCCCTCCATTGGCCTGGGAGGACCTGGCAACTCTACCTTAAAAAATAAAAACTTGTTAGCTCTAAGGCTGCAGGTAGCTTCTTGCCCACCTCCTTCCCCCATTACACTAACAGAAGGAAGTCATTTTTGCAGACTGTAGAAGCCAATACAATTTAGTGGGTCAGCTTACTGTCCATGGGACAGGAGATCCGTATGTCAAGTCCTGGCATGTGAAATTCAAGAACTGGAAGAGTGCATGCAAGGTCTGAATCAGGCGCTATTTGTATTTGTCCATGCTTTAGGTCTGAAAGTCTAGTCCACACTTCTCTCATTCCAAGAAAGAGCAAGGTATCGGGTCTCAAAAAAAGATATTGGAGAGCTGGAAAAGGTACAGAAGAGGGCAACTGAAATAATTAAGGCATTAGAGCAGCGTCCTATGAGGAAAGGCTGAAGAGTATTGGGGGCAAAGAGAGCTGAGGGGGGTCATGATACAGGTTTATAAGATTAGACATGGGGTAGAGAAAGTGGCTAGAAAGAGCTTACTCTCCCTCTCCCCTAATATTAGAACTTCGGGCAACCAGAGAAGTTGACAGGCAGTAGTTTCTGACAAAATGATACCTTAACAAGTGATTAAATTATGGCATGCACCACCTGTGGATGTCATGATTACCATGTCCATAGATAGCTTTAAATGGGGAAATGGACATATTTAAGGAGGACAGATCCTTCAGTGGCTACTAGCCGTGGTGACTTGAGGGAACTTCCCTATGCAGAGTCAGCCAGCCTTGGAATACTAGTACCAGGAGGCAGCACCTGTGGAAGGCCTTGGCCTCTGCATCCTGTTTTTGCTGGCCCTTCAGGACAACATGTTGGCTCAAGAGTGAAAGGGTATGTTGGAACAAGTGGGCCACTAGCCTGATCCAGCAAGATCTTCTTATCAGGCTAGAAAGAGCTCAATTCTACATTGTCCGAGAAGATTTCCTCTCTGATTCTGTTCTAGGGTTGACAGCTCTGGGTTGGGGAATACCTGGAGACTGTGGGAGTGGAGCTGGAAGTGGGCAGGATTTGGGGCAGGGAGGGACTTCCGTGTTGTATAATGCTATGGAATGCAACTTCTCAAACAGCCATTTCTCCAGGGGAACTGATCTCTGGAAATCTCTCTGATGTCTGGAGATGAACTATAATTCGGAGGGGATCTTCACTGTTTGTGCATTGAAGTGATTGGTGGAGGGGGGGACTGGTAAAAAAAACCTGGCAAGGTAGAACATGCAGCTTTCTGAGCAATTGTGATGGAATGGCAAAAGCCATTCAGGTTTGTGTGTGGCTTGGCATGCATTCTGCCAGCTTTGCTCACAACAACACAGCTGGAAGGCCTAACTAATCACTGTGGCTGTTGGAGGCTCAAAACATCAGATGCCTTGCAAAATTTTCCAGGCCGACTGCGAAATTTGTATTCAGACCTCCCCACCCTGCTGCAGGCTCTCCTCATGCATACTACTCTAAGATGTTGGAAGAGGATTGAGATATAAACCATAGCAAGTACCTAAAGAGATGTGGCGTAACAGAACCAGAAGGCATGCATATGTGATGTGGGGTTGCCAGGTATTGTCTGGCCACTGGCAGGGGATGGGGATGGGAGGGTTTCCAGATCCAGACTGGAAATTCCTGGAGATCTGGGAATGCAGCCTGGGGAGTCAGGGATTTCAGTGGGACACAATGCCATTAGAATCCACCTTCCATGTCCTCCAGGGAAACTGATCTCTGTAGTTTGCAGAGGAGCTGTATTCCTGGGGGGATCCCTAGCTGACACCTGGAGGCTAGTATCAGAGGAAGAGGAAGAGGAAGAGTTGGTTCTTTTTCTGCTTTTCTCTACCCGAAGGAGTCTCAAAGCGGCTGACATTCGCCTTCCCTTTCCTCTCCTCACAACAGACACCCTGTGAGGTGGGTGAGGCTGAGAGAGCCCTGATATTACTGCTCAATCAGAACAGCTTTATCAGTGCTGTGGCGAGCCTAAGGTCACTCTGCTGAATGCATATGGGGGAGCAGGGAATCAAACCCGGCTCTCCAGATTAGAAGTCCATGCTCATAACCACTACACCAAGCTGGCATCCTTAGTGTGATGTGATACGCTGCATGTACTGTACAGATCAGAGTCTGAGCAAATCCCGGGTCAGCTCCCTCTCTTGCTACTTCACCTGAGCCCCAAAATTAAATCTAAGCCTCATGACCACACAGACAGGACATTTACAGGCCTCCACATTTGTTTTGGCCTCCTTGCTCAGTTCCCATTGACCCCCCTCCTTCCGGGTCCCCGCATCTGCGTTTTCAGGCCTGCTGAATCCTACGGGCATTCATACTTTTTGCTTTCCACAGTATTGATGTTTGCTTGGTGTTGAGCTTTCTTGCCACCTCCTATTTGGAGATCCATGTAGTGGAAACTTCAGCTGCCCCATCCCATTCGGAAATTCCTCCAATTCCACAGTGTCCCTAAGGCCCTCCTTTGACTATTTCACGTTGTATTTCTACCATCTGGAAGCCTAGCTACCAGAGGAAGAGAGAACTGAAAGAGAATTCCGTACTTGAATATTATACTGTCAAGGAGGGGGAAGAGTTTGGGACCAATTCCAGGTTCCTATTAATTATGTAGTTAGGCATGCCATCCTTCAGGTGGGACCTGGGGATCCCCTGGAATTACACCTCCTTTCCAGGCAACAGAGATCAGTTTCCATGGAGAAAATCGATGCTTTGGAAGGCACACTCTATGGCACTTTACGCCACTGAGGCCCTTGTGCTCCCCACACTGTACCCCCAAATCTTCAGGAATTTCTCGACATAGAACTGTCAACCCTATCCCCACATCCCCTATATCGAGTTGGAAGAATGTATGCAAATAAGACTCCTTTGCATAATTTGGAGAGATGGGCTTTGTTTTGATGATTTCATACATGGGTTTTATTTACAGTGGCTATTTTATTTATTTTTACATTTATATCCCATCCTTCCCCGGAGGCTCAGGGTGGCTTACAAAATGTGTAAAAATACTACAGTTATGCAGCCTCAGGGTTCAGACTTCATAGGACTGGGCGTTCCTAGGGCTGCCAGCTCCAGACTGGCAAATTCCTAGAGATTTGAGGCTGGAGCCCGAGGGAGCATGGGGCAGGTTGGGATTCCACCCTCCAAAGCAGCTTTTTTTTTTTTAGAGGAACTAATCTCTGTGGCCCGGAGTTCATTTTTTAATTCCAGGGGATCTTAAGGTCCCACCTGGAGGCTGGCATCCCTAGGTGTTCCTCTGTAATGCAAACACGGCCTGCTCATTGCACGGAGAACCTAGTTGCCCTTTTAAAAACCTGTTCATGAGATGTTCTCAACAACCACCAGTACCAGAGCTGCACATGTTTTGATTTATTTACTGTCAGGAAATTGTAACTCGGCCCGTGCTGGGATTAGGAGGATACAAATCTGCATAAAAGCACAGGGCAAATATGAGTGGGGGGCCCCACATGGTTCCACCATGCCCTCCAGATCTCTGCTCCCCTGGAGCAGAGCACTGGCTGGCATCTTTTAGCCGACTCATAACATCCAGCCACACACTCCCCCCCCCCCTCCCTCAGCTCCCTTTTAAAAACTCCACCCTGTAATCACATCAGCCCAGGGCCAGTAGACTCATGGCAGCAAGGGCTCAAAGGAAAGTGGGACGCTCCCTTGAAGGGAGCCCTTACTAATGGGGAAATCCCCGTCCCTCTCCCAGGGCAAGGTGACTCAGCTGACTCCCTCAGAGATTATTATGCCTCCTGATTCTCTCTCCTCATCATCTGGGTGGGAGCAGCTACTGGGGCTGCAGTCCATGTCAGGTTTTCTATGCTCATCCCACAATCCACACTCTCTTGAGGAGCTCCTGACACGGACCTGTTCTTTGGCCCTCAACTGCGATTCGCTAGAACGTTTCAAGCAGCCAATCAGCGAAATGTGTTTAGTAACCCATCGTAAGCGTGCATCAGCAACCTACAAGGTGTCACGGGGGCGTGGCCTGAAGCAGTTGGATTATGTATATAAAGCCTGTTCTCTTCACGTTGGAGCTGAAGGGTATGTGACTGAACCCATAGATCTAATAGTAGGCCAGGCCCAATATGGTCATCATATGCGTGAATGAGCCTGGGGGCGGCTTTCTTAAGGCACCCTAAGACAGTCTTGCCTCTGAGAGGAGTTTTGAGTCACCGCCCTCTCAAATCAGAGCCAGGACTGAAGCCACTCTGCCTCACTACCTCTATATACCAGTCTGGATGCAGTATGGATCTCAGTGTAGATACAACACAGCTTAGAGTCCCTTGTGTGTGTTTTGATGAGCCAGAGGGCCCTAGTTCGGAGCAGAGGAATTGTCCTCGTGACTAGAAGCCGGGTCATCCCGCCTTACATGGCAAACACAACAACAGCCTTCCCATCTCAGCCAAACACCTTTTACAAATTACTCAGCATACTTCGCATTCTCAGCCGCTTTGCAGGCATCTTAGCCGGCTGGAGCCGCTGTAATTGTGCATTATCACAAATGATTCCCACTGAGGTCAAATCCCTATCTAAGCAGCCATCCTCCTGTTCCCATACAGTCCCCCCCCCCCCCGCGCCCGAATACAGGATGTTCCTTTGGCCTTACATAGTTTCCAGACGACATCGTTGCTTGCATAAACCAGAGCAAATCCAAAGTTTATTTTTTCTCTGCTGAATCATACAAACACATCACACAGAGGCGTGCGTGCATGCACACACATACATATGCACACACACACATACACACATACACACTTTCTCAGGCAGGTTTGCAGCTGCATCGTTGTTTGTTTGGCTCTGGATGCTCAGCAAAGGAGCCCCTTATTAGACTGATTTATATAAATTGTGTATGGATGAGAGGCCTCCTGACATCTTCAAGGTGGAAGGCAGTGGAACGATGTGATAACCGCAGCATCTCCAGCAGGAAAACCCAAGTTCCCCTGTTTGTCCTTTTGGAATGGCCAAAGCACAGGGAGTTTCCATGGAGAGGTTAGGAAGAATTGCTTATTTACACCAAGATATAAGGAGTGTCCTCAGGCAACTTTGATATCTGTTACCTTAACATCCCGCTTGTATATATCCCATTATGGTACCCCCAGCAACTGCAGGCAGGTAGGTAGGGTTCTCAGGGGCCAGCAGAGCTTCAACAAAGATTGGGAGCTTTTGCAGATGGTACCTGGGAAGGGTAGAGTTTGTAGAGGGTATGGCATCATGCCTCAGAAGACTTTCCTAATCTCTGCGGTGAAGACCACAGAGGTATGGGGGGGAAACCATTTCCTAGTCATTTTGCCTCCTGTTTCTCAATTTCTTGGCAATTATACAACAGCTTCTACAGCTCATGAGAGCAGCAAGGATTCTGAGGATTTATATGTAAGCCAGTTTGAGACCCAGTTTAAAGCCTTGCTTTTAGACATTCAATTTTGTACAGAGCAAGAAATCAATACAAGTTGTGGTATAAAGAGCAGGCCGCTGCGAATCCAGAGAATCCATCATCCCCTCCCACATGGAAGCCAGTATGGGGGCAGGGGTCAGAAAACTGGAGTAGGGTTCAAGATAGCCAGGTCTGCCATGGAAGCTTGCTGAGTGACCTTGGGCAGTCACAGCCTCTCAGCCTAAACCTACCTCACAGGGTTGATTTGAGAACAAAACAGAGAAGGGGAGACTGTTGTAAGCCACTCTAGGTCTCTGAAGAGGATAACAATTGAGTATCAATGAAATAAAATAAATTAAATGTGTTCTGTCATTGGTAGATGTGATGCTTAACAGTATTTTCTGAAGTAATAGAATGGGTACTTATTGCCTTTTAATATTTTACATTCCCTACCATTTTTCCTGCCATCACCCTTTTCAGTGACGCAAAAAGCTGCTTGTACAGAATTCCTCCTGAACAAATACCATTTGGGGTTTTGTTTGTTTGTTAACATTTTAATAATATTAATAATATTTCCACTAGATGGCAGACTATGCCGGGAACTAGAATAATACATTTTAAATATAAAGAATGCCTTTGTATCTGATATCTTTCTGATTCATTAGAGTTGGTGGATTTAAGAGCTAAAACATCCTCTACAGTTAGTCCAAAGAACATGAATGGGGGCTAATGCAGTATGCTGTGAATCAGGATCTTTTTGGTCTATATCACAGAACCTGATGCTATAGCAGCCCTTAAGAACAGATCTGTACTCTTATCACCCACCTCTGTGTTTGAACTGTTTATTTCCATTCCATGACATTGCGTCTGAAGAAATGCGCATGCACTCCAAAACTCATACCTTGAATAAAACTTAATTGGTCTTAAAAGTGCCACTGGACTCTAAATTTGTTCATTAAGAACTGGATTATCTTGTCTGCACAGCCTTCGGGGAGGGCAGCATACGAATGAATGAATGAATGAATGAATGAATGAATGAATGAATGAATGAATGAATGAATGAATGTCCAGTTGCAGATCGCTGCCACAGTACAACAGTTGTGTGACATACAGAGAAGGATCATGCAGTCTCAGTCCAAACCTTGTACAGCCATGAGTTTGCTACTTGGGGTTAAAAAGGTGTAGCTGTTTTTTTTTTTAATTAAGTTATGTATTTGTGCTAGGGTTGGTCAGTGGAAAGACCATGGTGGTTGGATGCGATCAGGATGGATACCGGCCAGAACATTGCATGGCTGAGGGAGGTGGTGCAGGATCAAAGATCATGGCGACCCCGGTACCATGGGATCGCCAGGAATCAGACACGACTGAATGGTTAACAACAACAACAGTTTTATTTTTTGCCTTGACTTTGAAGACCAGGCTAACCCAGTCTCATCAGATCTTGGAAGCTAAGCAGGATCAGCCCTAGTTAGTTTTGGATGGGAGACCACCATGGAAATCTGGGATTGTTATGCAGAGGCAGGCACCGCTGTTCATGTCTTACTTTGAAAATCCCAGGAGGAGTTGCCAAAAATTGTCTACGACTTGACAGTGCATTGCACACACATCTTTTCAATTTTACCTTTCTGCTAAAATAAGCAGGTGTTTTGAGTAGGGTTGCTAGCCCCCAGGTGCTGTGTAAAGTATAATAAAAAGCAAGACAAATAATGGTTGACTAAGTATTTTTCTGTGTCAATGAAGTTTTTTTTTTCAAGTTGAAATTGCTTATAGAATATAGTGACAAACCTTTCCGGGAAGATAAACCTCCTTCAGATCAAATCAAGCAATTCAATAAAGAACCATAAGAAGACAAATTCTCATATTGAAAAAGTTTACAGTTCTTCTTTGCGTGGCAGCATTCTTCATTCCAAATGGCTATAGTTGATGCTTTTTAGCTCCCTTCATTATTTTATTCTGCTCTGGTTCGGCCTCACTTGGAGTACTGTGTTTAGTTTTGGGCACCTCAGTTGAAGAGGGATGTAGACAAACTGGAGCATGTTCAGAGGAGGGCAACAAAGATGGTGAGGAAAGGTATGAAGAAAGGTTGGGGGAGCCTGGTCTGTTTAGCCTGGAGAGGAGATGACTGAGAGGGGATCTGATGACCATCTTCAAGTATTTAAAAGGGTGCCATGTAGAGCAGTGATCCCCACCCCTGGTCCGGGGACCAGTACTGGGCCGTGGATCAGTCGGTTCCGGGCCACAGCTCTGTCTAAGAAGTTAGGTGCTTCAGCCCACCAACCTCGACCCAACTTTGCAGAAGTCCAGGTCACAAAGCTCCCCTTCTCCATTCCTGCTCTGACTAGGACTCCCTCATCTCAGCCCACACAACTCCGCGGCAACAAGGTTCCTGCCCACTGCCTTCAGCGACCATGGCAAAAGATACAGAGGCCAGCTTGCTCCCCCATCGTTCTTGTCCGTTTGCCCAATCAGAGGAGCCGTAGCAGCTGCCAGCAAAGACCCGCCCCTCCAGCGCCATCCAATGACGGGTCCTCTAGTAGACTACTCCCCCCCCCCCCGGGCCTCAGTAAAATTGTCAAGCATTGACCAGTCCCCGGTGATAAAAAGTTTGGGGATCACTGAACAGAAGATGGAGCAGAGTTGTTCTCTCTTGCCCCGGAGGGATGGATCCGAACCAATGGGATGAAATGAATTCAAAAGAAATTCCACCTAAACATCACGAAGAAGTTCGTGACAGAGTGGTTTCTCAGTGAAACAGGCTTCCTTGGGAGGTGGTTCTCCATCTTTGGAAATTTTTAAACAGAGGCTGGATAGGCATCTGACGGAGAGGCTGAATCTGTGAAGGTTCAAGGGGGTGGCAGGTTTCAGTGGATGAGCGATAGGGTTGTGAGTGTCCAGCATTGTACAGGGGGTTGGACTAGATGACCCATGAGGTCCCTTCCAGCTCTATGATTCTATGAACTCAATGCCCTTTGGGAGATATATAGGAAGAAGCGGTCTCTGGGCCACAGTAGGTAGAGACTCTGTGTTTTCCAAGGCATTTGGATGGCCACTATTGGAGGTGGTGTGGGGGTTTCTGGACCCAAGGGAACAGTAGGGGCTTTTCTTAACTTCCACTATAGACCCAAATTCTTTGATGATCCAGTTCGTCCAAAACTTCTTCATAAACCGAGCACTTGAAAAACGTTTCCTTGGCTGTGATGAGCACAGGAGTTTTAACTACAGCCAGCATTCATGATACAGCCTTGCCATAAATAATTTGCAAGAGGAACCAGATTGAATCATTGTTCCGAAAACAAGCTTTTCCGGGCAGACAGAACCACGCTATGATTAGCGCACACTCCACAATTCTGCAGTTCCTCAAAACCCTGTGGGATCACAACAATCCGTATTGTTTGGTCTCTGGAATTATGAGAAAAAGACAAAACGTTTATACCCGAGGGGCAGCATGCATTTAATGTTTTGCAGAACAGCCCCCCCTCCTGCCCCCTAGTTGTGCTAGAATGATGTTTATCGGATGCCAAGGATCATTATATTCTGGGCTTTGGATGACTATGTAGTGTAGCAAAATCTGATAGGCCAATTGCTACCCAGGATCTGAGCAAGCTGTTAAAAAGCACGCTTCACGATGAATGATGAGCAGATGGATATACTGATACCACAATAATCATTCCTCTGGGCTTGGATTATGAATTCTTTCCTGCCTTTGGCTGGCTTATTATTTATTGTTGGCTTCCTTGCTAGCAACATGGAATTTATTCTTCTCTCTCTTTTTAAACCCCTCATTCCTTTCTGGCTGTCCATAAACAAAGAAACCAGTGCATTATTATAGCAAATGTATTCTATCTGTCATGCGTGTTTGTTTGTCTTTTTTAAATCGTGTCTTTCCTTTTTGGAGTTGGGAACAAGGCTCTGTCATCCTGATGTTTGTAAGGTAGGTATGGTTGAGAGCGTTAAACCAGCCCAAGTCAACCAGTTAGCTCCGGGGCAGAGTCGGGATACTATGGCTCCATTCCACCTGACTGCATTTACATGCCATGAGATTAGCATATAGATCATATGGCAGGAAGTACACAATAAGTCTTTCCTTAAGGCAGGCTTTATCAGCCAAGATTATGTCAAAACCCTGGCATCTGACAGCTCTGGAAGGTTTTCCCTAATGGGTGGAAATTAATTATATATAAATATATTAAATTTGTTAAACATTTATTGGGTGATATGGCCATATATGACCCCCCTCCTGCAAATGGCCAATGATGGGCCTGGAGGGGGGGGGAAAGGGGAGGAGCCCCATTGGCCATGTCCACAGCTATGCTTCCCAACCATATTCTGCATGATTGTGGCACTTCTGGCTATGGGCCCTGACGGAGCACCGGACGCGGGAGGCGGGAGGCGGTGTTTTGCAAGGCGGCCACCCAGGGCTGGGCGGCCAAGGTAGGCATATTCCCGGGGCAGCGGCAGCACGCAGCGAAGTTCTGTGGGGGGTGGGGGCCGGATGACGGTGGGGACTGGAACGGTGGGGCCGCGGAGGGGGTGGGGGCTTGGCGACAGTTGGGGGTGGGTGGGTAGAAGTGTGCAGTGGGTGGTAGGCTTTGCGGGCGGTTGGAGGGTAGGGTGGGGGGAAAGAGTGGCGGAGTGGCGGCGTGTGGGGGGGTCCGTGTGGTAAGGGTCAGGGGGTCGGAAGAGTGGTGTGGGTGGGGGGGTGGGTTTGGGGGGCTCTTGGTGGGCAGGCGCTTACCTGGGGCGGCCAGGCGTGGTAACAGTGGTGAGGGCCAGGCTTACGTCGTGGGAGGCTCGGGAAGCCTCCCCCGCACTTCGGGCAAGTCAGGCGGCTGGGCAGGAGGAAAGAAGCTCCTTTCCTGCCGGCGAAGGCTTCGATGGGGCGGGAGCGCAGAGGCGAGGACATGTGCCTCACCGGAGCGCTCGTCTGAGTAGCCAATGGGGAGGGTGGGCCAAGTTCCCATTGGCGACTTGGCCCCTGAGTGACACTCAGAGGGGGGAATCAGGAGCCGCTTTGCGGCTCCTGATTTGCCCCTCCGAGTTTTTATCACGGACGGCGCCTGCCCATTTCTCCTCCCAACTTACCCTTAGGGCTTTATTTATACTGCAGAGCGGTTACAGACTAGGGGCAAAGCCCCTTGTACCCAGGAATACACCGGGCACACACATGCCTGCCCTGTTGCTTTCCTGGGTGCTGACCCTCCCCATCCCCCCATTCCCTGTTGTATCTTGAGATCCAGTGTGTTGGAAGTGATTAAATAGTAGGAGACTCTAATCACAGGAGCCCAGATTGATCCTCCACTCCTCTTCCATGTGCAGTCAGCCGGGTTGCCAACCTCTAGGTGGGGACTTGGAGATCTTCAGGAATAACAACTGATCTCCAGGCACCAGTTCTTCTGGAGAAGATAGGTGGGAGGGAAGGAGAGCAGAGGCCACACTCAGTCCCATGGGGCTGGTGGGCAGCCTTTACTCCTTCTCCCTCCGACCCCCCAGACTCATGAGGCCCCTCCTACAAACATTCCTAATCTGACTGTGACAGTTCCTAACCATCATCATCTTCTTGAAGTCCTGAGTTCAAGTTTCTATTCTGTAGTGAAGCTCACCCAGTATCACCACTTCACAGTTATTGTAAAAATAAAATGGGGAAGGGAGGCCATATATGCTGCCCTCAGCTCCTTGGATGAAGGGTGGAATAAAAATATACTAGATAGGTAGTCATTTCTTCTTCTGCAGGGAGTACATTAAGGGAAATAAGGAGAAACAAATCTCACAATCTCTGAAAGTCAGAGCAAGAAAAGTGGTAGGATTTCTTTTTTTACCCATTGTCCTCTCTGAAGATCCAGGGCCTTATACAATAGTGTTTTATTTCAGAAGCTTGTATGGTTTCCCTTTCCTTAAAGAATATGCCTCAAATGTGTTCTATATCTTGTGTACAATTCCAATCCCCCCCCTTAATTAAATCCTGATGTTGCATTTTCCATGGTATTCAACTGTTGGACTTTCTTCCTGTGGCCAGTTGTGTAAGAGAATAATTGACACATAGACTGGAATGAAATTCCTTTGCATTTGGAATTGGCAGGTTGGTCTGCGTTTCTATAGAAATTGAGAAATCAAGACAACTTAATTGGATTTTGTAGCCAGTCTGTCAAGACCCTGCCTCTGGGCGTGACGCTAATTACATCTCAGCTATGATAGACAATATACCAATTTTTCCCCACACTGAAAATCAATACAATTGCTTTATATTAAGAGAGCAGAGTTGCTTCACATTATGGAAACAGTACAAGAAACAACTGTGTAACTGCCATGTCCTTCCAAATAATTGGGAAACCTGACTTCAGAACATCTATTCCCCACAGACAAGACAAATATTATTCTGTTAGACTTTCAAAAATATGATGTTACCCTATCAAGGTTGTTGGCTCAGACACCATAACCAAAACAAGAAAGCTATTGTTCTTAACACCTAGGTTTAGCACTACAGAGACTTTGGACAGTGGATATGGACAGTGTTGGGGCCAAGCCAAGCCGTACTTTAATCCAGACACGAAAGGTGTGATCTTCACCTCGGGGCCATTTGGTTGAGCTTGAGAACCTGGAAGGGGAAGGACAGAAAGCAGAAGGTACTGCTGTCTTGACCTGCAAACGCACAAGGCTAGACTTCTCACATGTATATAAGGCCTGGCCAATTCGTGTGCCTGCCAGTTGCTGGGCCTGACGTTTCACAACCTGTTTGTTATGGAAAAAGGCTTTAAGGCCTGAGCACTCACAGTACCATGTAGCTCTTTAGGGGTAGTTCCAGGTCATGCATTCCTGCTTCAGGCCAGAGCCAAATGACATACAATTCTTGTCTTTCCCCCCTATATTTAAAGTATTCCATTTCCAGTCAAGTTTAGGGCTGTCTTCACTCCTCCCCTTCCCTCTATATAAGGAAAAACAGCAGGGATTGGCTGTAGGGACAGGGTGAGCTTCTCTAGGCCGCTAGTCTCTGTCCATCAGGGTCAAACTAGATGGGATGGCACCCAAAGGTCCAAAAGGGCCATGGCTCCCTTCCTTGCTGCTGTTTCAACACTCAGTGGTGGGGGGAGGGGGCAAGAGAGTCTCTGCATGGTGGATACAATCAGGTTCTTGTGGCATTTTAAATAGCAACAGTGTCTATGGGCCTCAGCTGCTGAGAAGGTGAACCAGGTGAGGTAGGGTTACCAGAACCCCTGGTGGAGACAGGGGTCCCCTGCAAACAGGTCCTGCTCTCCAGCCATCGATCATCTGGGTGGCAGGGAACTTGTCTGAAGAAAGAGAAAGGCCCAGGCCCTGTTGCCAGTGCTGCACAGGAAGTGACATCATCAGGCCAGTGATATCCAGGAAACACTCTACTATTTGGGAAAAACTCTAAGGTAGAAGCCTGTTTTACCATGGAGTTTTTGCCCAAATACCAGAGCATCACCTGGACATCACTGATGTGGTGACCTTTCTTGTGCGGTGCTACTGACAAGGCCTGAACCTCTCTTTCTCTTGGTAAGCCCATCCCCCTAGTCCCTAATAGCTGCCTGTAGGGATCTGATCTCCAGATGACAGAGATCAGTTCTTATGGAAGAAATGGCATCTTTAGATACCAGACTGCATGCTGTCACGTTTCTGATGAGCTCCTTCCCACTCCCAAACTCTTAGATTATCCTTGAAAATCCCCAGAAATTCCCCAAATCACAATTGGCAACTCTGCCCCAGAAGGCCCTGAATCTGATTTTGATAGACATTCTTGGAGAAGGCAGTTGTCAGTACAGATGTCATAAAATTTGCTCTGTTTTTGGTTTTAAGGTCTTGATTTTGTTTCTTGCTTGGGTACTGTTGGAAACGGTTGTAGGGCTGCAAACTTGTATATATATAATTGTTCTAGTTAATCAATAAACAAATGAGGAAGGAGGTGACACCTATGTAGCTGCACCTTTGTTTAATGATGGCTGAGTTCTGCCAAGAGTTTTTGTTTGGAGTTGGCACATCTGACCCCACACTTACCCCTAGAGAACTGAAAGCCCACCAAAGGCATGCTGCATCAGCACTGGAGAATTAGTCTTCCAGGTTGCAGCAGGGCTCTCCTCAGTATGCTCAGCAATAGAAACCCGTCTGGCCAAGTATCCACCGCAGTGGACCCAGGCACTAAAACCCAGGACAGCTCGGTCAGGGGGCCAGGGACAGCAAACACTACTGACCTTTTTATAGGAAGTTGGGAGGAGCAGTCGGCTCTTTAATGAAGTTCAGGGGGAAGGGCCAGTGAGATCACCAATTCCAAGCAAGTATCTATTTATTGGCCCAGGCCAGGGCCTGTCACAATCCAGGTTGGGGAGAGATAATTGGCTCAGCCCAGGTTTGGCCCGCTTTGGGGAAGCATTTAAAAGGTGAGCCCAGGAGGAGGAGGTACAGTCATTACCTAGCAGGTAGGGATAAGTACCTGGTAGAGCACTGTGGGGAAACTGGGTGAAAAGAAACCCCCTCCATTCATTCTATTCTGGGGCACTTGTCCAACTAAAAGCAACCCTAGGGAGTAAGATGGCTTTGGACTTAGACCCAGTTCCAGCAGCTCCTGACAAGTTTGGCATAGTCATGTTTGATAGATGTTTTCTCGAAGACGTGGGCCAGACAGTAGAGATGGGCTGAATCATGAACTGATATGAACCAGAGGGCTGTTTGCAAACAAAACCTGGGTTGTATGGGTTCATGACTCCTGCTTTCTGTTCCTTGCCACTTTTTTCAGGGAGCAGGGGATTAAATGGCTCAGAGCCATTTACACCTCAGATTTCTGCTCCTCACCACTTTTCATGAGGAACAGAAAGCAGGGGTTTGATTTCTGCTCCTCTACACTCAGCTGTTTTGTGTGTGTGTGTGTGTGAAGAGCAGAGGTTTAACTGACATGAATCACCATGAACTGCCTTAAAATTTGTGAAAGTTTGTGAATCATTCTTCATGCGAACCACTGACAGCCCAAAATTCATCATGAACTTTGTTCATAAGCTGATTCGTGCTCATCCCTACCAGACAGGTGGTGTTGACGTAGTTTTTGCTCTCCCTGTATTTCATGGTGAAAATAAGGCATTGATATTGTTTGGTTATGTTGTTAGCATTTTTTGTGCATGTGCAAATAAAAATAAAATTGAAAGATAATTTTAAAATGAAGGGAGATGAGGACAGATGCCACCTCAGACCCGGCTGTTATGGGTCTTCATGGATGTTGATCATGGGAATGTGTTATGCTGACCCCAGTTTATTGATCTGCAGTTCATCCATGGAATCAATTTGGCTAGTCCTCATATTTGGCTCCAGCAAAATGTGCTAATCCAGCAGCTCTGGTCCTGCCCAGAGAGAGGAATCTTCAGCAGAGACACTGCCTGGTTCCCAGGCCACTTTCCCTGGAGCTACAATGAAATCTAAGGAGGCTGGAGCCAATCCCTCGAGGGGACACTTTAGTGAGTGAACAGGCCTGATAAAATCTTAGGTATGGGCCATTGGCTGTTCTCTCGGTTGTGGTTTTGGCTTCCCTCCTCTCTCGCTATTTTTCACAAAATTGCAGCAGTTTCCTTTCACTTCCTGAGCTCGGCAGGGAGCTCAGTGGCACTAACTGCTGTGGAATTTATACTGATTTCAGACTTGGCTTTTTGGTATTTACTGAAAGCTATGTCAACCTTGCTCCACGTCTACCATGGGGGGAGGGGTCTCCCTCAAAAGGGGGGAAAGCGAAAGCATCCTCCCATCAACAAGCTATAGAATAAAACAGATTAAAAAACATTAAACCCTGTACTTTCAAAACCCTTAGATTCCATTGTGCCTTCCTGATAAGAGTAATGTTCCATTTAATGCACTCCAGAAAAATTCCATTTGAACCATCTATGCTACATCACAGACTCCAGTTCTCCAGGTACCGTTTCCAATCTCTCTGAAAAGCCCTATCAGTAACAGTTTGCATTTCTTTGACAGGGTTGGCAGTGAAGGCAGGCCAGGTTTAAGGATTCATGGGGCTCATAGCACCAGAGCCAGTTTAACAATCTGAGGGGCCTTAGCAGAGCAGTGACTGTGGGCTGCCTTAGCAGTAAATTAGCATTAATGGGCTGCCTCCCCTCCTCTCAGGAATAGTTGGAACTTTGAAAGCAATTGACATCTTCACTTAGCTGAAAACATTTCTCAAATCTTAGTGGGATGCACAAGCACAATGCTCCAATATCTGAAGCGGACTTTTACACTTGTGCAGCTTGTGGTATGCTCAATGAGCATGCTCAGGTATTAATACAGCATGCATGTCACCCTTTTTTTGTTCTTGCCGCATAAGTATGAAGACCCTCTAATAGCACTGCAGGGGCCCTACATGTGCTACTAGGAGAAACAGTTTCTGAATGAAGGCACCATCCTTAGGTCGTTTGGCAGACTATTCCATAACAGGCCTGGGGTCAGGCAGTGGAGAACCATATACTCAAGGGGTGGGGGAGAGAATCAGTAACCAACAGCATATTAGAGGAATGTAGTAGGCATATGGGTTGATTCAGGGAGAGATGGATCCTTTGTTTCTTGCTAACAAAATAGCCAACCCTATGACAGTTGGGTAGAGCCTCTTGTGGCGCAGAGTGGTAAGGCAGCCGTCTGAAAGCTTTGCCCATGAGGCTGGGAGTTCAATCCCAGCAGCCGGCTCAAGGTTGACTCAGCCTTCCATCCTTCCGAGGTCGGTAAAATGAGTACCCAGCTTGCTGGGGGGTAAACGGTAATGACTGGGGAAGGCACTGGCAAACCACCCCGTATTGAGTCTGCCATGAAAACGCTAGAGGGAGTCACCCCCAAGGGTCAGACATGACTCGGTGCTTGCACAGGGGATACCTTTACCTTTACCTTTATGACAGTTGGGCAGTAGTACAGAGTCACGTGATACACAGCAAAGATCCCTGGACATCTTTGGACAATGTGACTTCTTTGTACTTGCCACAGCAATACTAGGAATTATGGAGCACTGGTGCCAGAAGGGCCAATGGGTGTTCTTTACCACAGTCCATATTTTGTCTAGGGAAGGTGACCTGCCCATAGCTTGATGTGGAATTGGTTTACTGAGCTTTCTTGGAATAAGTTGGGAATAAGTTTGTCTGTTGCCCAAGAGATGGCTCATAATATTGGGTGCCTGTATGGAATTCATGTGCCTGTGTTTTTGCCCCCTGGGAACCGTAGTTCCTAACACCATCCACAGAGGAGAGCGACTTGGAAATTCAAGCCACCCACTCACCATCAACACCAACGCTCTGGGGACCAAAAGCAGAAGTTAGATTCTGGCAGAGGAGAAACATGAGGACTGATTCAGACAGAGGAGACAGGGAGCAAAGAACTGCTCGGTGAAATGAGCTGTTTTTGTAATTCCCCAGTGGTCAGTGAGAGTTTAATTGAGAGATAGAGGTTAAATTTGCATCATTTCTGCACATGAGCCTACCATGTTTTATAATTCAGACAGATTCATGGCAATCAAGCGATTCAGCGAGAGTTTTATCAAGCATAAGGGACCTCTTAAGAAAATGACGCTTGATTCATAATACATCAGAAGATTATGAGCGGGAGAAATTCATCTTCTGAACAAGGTAATTAGGAACATTGGCAGCATCATTACATTTAAGCAGTGGTGCACAACCCATTATTAAATCATGGCTGCAACATCCATAGTAGATTCAGGAAAGAGCAACGAAACGGTACCAACATTCTAGAGCTGCCTTTAACATCTTCTGTCCTCTTAGGCAAAATTAATTGGGCACAGTGTTATTTTCCAAGGAAATCTCTCACTTATTTATCGGACAGGAATAGGGGGCTATCTCTCCGTTTCTTCCAGTGTGAAAGCAAAGACAATAGCAGCTGGCTTCTGAAATGTGAGTGTGATACAGGATTGACTATGCAATCTTAGGCAGAGTTACACCCTTTTGTGGGCCTACAAAGGTATATCTCTGTTTAGGGTGTTATTGGAAAGACTGACCTTTGAAAATATAGGAGCAAACATAGCCTCAGGCTACAAGGAAGAGACATGGCTTGTTGTTGTTGTTAGGTGCGAAGTCATGTCTGACCCATCGCGACCCCATGGACAATGATCCTCCAGGCCTTCCTGTCCTCTACCATTCCCCACAGTCCATTTAAGTTCACACCGACTGCTTCAGTGACTCCATCCAGCCACCTCATTCTCTGTCGTCCCCTTCTTCTTTTGCCCTCGATCGCTCCCAGCATCAGACTCTTCTCCAGGGAGTCCTTCCTTCTCATGAGGTGGCCAAAGCATTTGAGTTTCATCTTCAGGATGTGGCCTTCTAAAGAACAGGGGCAGCTCTCACACAGCAGGAATCTGCAGCCTCCAAGCCTCAGAGAGAAGTGGAAGGAGGAAGGGGTGCTGAGCTCCTTCCGCTCCTCAGACTCTTTCCTTTCCAGGCTCCACCCCAGATCTCCAGGAATTTCTTCACCCAGGGTTGGCAACCCTTCCCACAAAGTTTTCATCTTTGGGGAGGCTGGAAAAGCCTTCTCTTGCTTGCTCCTGGCCACGGGATCTTCCATTGATTGACTCTCCCACCACCCATGAGACCCCGAAGTGGCTTTTACAAATGATTTTTAGAAATAACTTATACATTTTTTTCCAGGCTAAAATATGGCTGCTGCACAGCAGCCAAGAAAGAAGTGTAGGCAATACAGTGTGTTTTGAATTCGTAGTAGGCCTAGGAAAGAGGTGTATTTATATGGGGGAATGGGCACCAGGGATATGGCCTGGTAGCCAAGGAGGTGACAGTCCAAAAAAGTTTGGCAACCACTGGTTTATGTGAGATCTGAGAGTTAGAGAGACTGATGGTTATATCAAGAGTTCTGTTTGTTCATGAACCAGGATCAAACGCTGTGTGAAGAGCATCCTGTTACCTTTCTTAAAATATTGTCAGCCTTCACCTTAACAAAATAAATGAATCTTTATGCAAATAATCAGGAAGCCGAATGGCTGTGGCACATTTTAGGATGCAGCAGGGATTGTTTTCCTTTTTTTCCTTCCAACGTCTGTGCCAGATCACAAACACACACACACATAATCCAGTCTTTGCAAGATCTTGTGATATTTACTGGAGACAACCAGCCAAGCCAATTTCCAAACAATCATCTGTTTCTCTTGTGAGAACTCTCCGTTTTGGTGGCATCTGTTCTGCAATGAAAAAAATTAAACAACCCCTCGGTTCTCTCCCAACTTTCTCATGGGGTGGCCTGAGACTTGGAGAGAACATCCTGGTGAAATGGGTTATATACAGTTGCATTGAAATCTATGGGACCTCATACAAACTCTAAGTTTGGAACTAATAGGTATGAAGCAAGTTAGGTCACAGACCAGCTGGATCATAGATTCATAGAGCTGGAAGGAGCTATGCAAGCCATCTAGTCCAACCCCCTGCTCAACGCAGGACCAGCCTCAAGCATCCCTGGCAGTTTTTCATCCAGCTGAAACTGGAAGACCGCCAGGGAAGACACATTGTCACAGGATGCCTGCAGCAGCAAGTGGTGGCTTGCACGTGTGAAGGGGCCATCCCAAATCTTGGAGCGGGTTCCATGCTTTCCAGCAACCTCAGCGCAGGGTCTTTGCAGAGAACCATTGTTCTGAGTACCAAGCAGCGCTGTGTAAACCTGTGTAAGCCAGGGCAGGCAGCTGTGAGCAGCTGTTGCCATGCAGCAAGTGACAGCAGGAGGGAGACTGTGCAATTTTAGCAGCGGGGACAAGTGTGTGCCTGACACATGGTTATCAGCAGCTAGCGCCAGCTGATGCTGTTTTGTGGCTCCTGTCCTTGCTGAGCACGGCCGGCCGTTTGACAACTGTGCACCTGTGCAGCTTCAGTAGCCTCCATCTCTTATGCTGGCAAGTGACGGTCTTCCACCAGGTGTGGTGAACCCCTCCTCCCCCGGCTTCCTTCCATTCCCCCACTCCATAAGCAGCACTGGGTATGCATCAGCTCCGAGCGTCATGGTACCCCTAAAACAGTGGTTCTCAACCTTCCTAATCCCGTGACCCTTTAATACAGTTCCTCATGTTGTGGTGACCCCCAACCATACAATTATGCAAGTGTTCTTTCACAGAAATCAAACCCAAACTGACCAATGGCGTGAAGATCCATTGTTCATGATTGTATATAAATTGGTTTTTTCCTGGGATTTCTCAGTTCAGTTCTGCCTCTTGTCCCACCATGCCGATCTCGCTCTTTTCCGCTGCTCCAGACAGACGAGTACAACGATAAACTACAAGTTTAAACCACAAGTACAACAATATAGGCAAGGTATCAGGGGAAAAAAATTCACAGTCAGAGTAGTTCAGCAGTGGAATAGGCTGCCTAAGGAGGTGGTGAGCTCCCCCTCACTGGCAGTCTTCAAGCAAAGGTTGGATACACACTTTTCTTGGATGCTTTAGGATGCTTTGGGCTGATCCTGGATAGAGCAGGGGGTTGGACTAGATGGCCTGTGTGGCCCCTTCCAACTCTATGATTCTATGATTCTGTGATTCTATGATCTACCCCACAAGGCTGCTGTGTAGATGGAGCCCCTCCCAGCCAAGCTGCTTGCCCTGCCGTGACCCCCCAAAGGAGTCCTGAGAACCACTGCCCTAAAACCTCTCCCTGCCTCAGAGCCCAGTGTCTTTTGAAGGCAGACAATGATGCCTCTGTGATCTTGAAAAGATGCACCTGATCAGTCTGATGTCTTTACTAGCTTCTTCTGGGTTCTGCTTCTGTGCATTGCACAAAGCAAAGCCTCCCTTCTGTGCTCTGTCAATTGGGTTGTACGTTCTCACCTTGAGATGAATGGAAATGTTAACTGGAATGTGGGGGGGGGGGGAGAGGGGGGGAAAGGAAAAGAGAAACAACTTGATGCTTGTCCAAACCTACTCGTGTTTATACTGGAGCCTGGGAGTGACATCAGAGCAGGGAAGAGTATAAACACTTGCAGGACTTTACTCGCAGACTTTAAAAACTGCAGACACGCTGCTGTCTCCAAACTGCCTGGGGAGGGATGTGCTGAAGTGTCAGAATGAAACTCCAGCTTCTCTTGATCTCCTTCCTCTGTCTCCTTTCCAAGGTAAGGAAGCTGGGAAGCGTTTGCTTTGACTGGCAGGCTCTCCCCCTCCCTTCTTCCACTTGCAAAGCAATTTAGAATCAAGCAAGGCCAGTTGGGCAAGGATGATATTTTAAGGGTCTCTTGAACGCTAGCGTTCTGTCGTGCATGGCTGCTTAGCCTAGTATCACATGTCATGGAGAATGGGTGGTTTGAGAGCAAATGTGCAAAAGGACGGCTTTTAAAAGCCATTGCCCCAAAATACACTGTCCTGTAGCACCAGTGGTCCACGATTTTGGCAACCTCTTTTATCTGGTTCTCCTGCATGTGCTTTTGTTCGCCGAGGATCCTGCATAACAATCAATTAAATAGTTTCTTCTGCACACTTAGTTCTCTGGGTTACAACCTCCAAAGGCAGGCGGCCAAGCAGCTGGCATTATTTTTTTGAGATTGCTCAAGCGTTGTCCAACTTTCCCTCCAGAAGTCCTGAGAAGCACATGGACAGCGGATGCCTCCTGCAGGCCTCTGCTGGACGAACAACGCTGGTCATTTAAAACAGACACACACTTGCACGCGCGCACACACACACACACACACATCCCACAAACAATTTGAACGCTTGAATTTTCCTACAGTTTTTGGACTGCTTCTGAAATTCCAAATTTTGTACGCACGGGAATTGCTGAGATCATTGTTATTGCATGCTTGCATGAATGAGACCAGAGAGGCAGTGTTACCTCAGGATACAGCAATCTGGAATCAATGAGAGGAAGACAAAATGAATCGCAACTAAGGTTGCCAGCTTGAGTTTGGGAAATAGCTGGAGATTTTGGAGCCCAGGGACAGCAGTATGTGGGGTGGGAGGGATCTCAGCAGTGCATAATGTCATAGAGTCCCTCCTTCAATGCTGTGATTTCCTCCAGGGATACCGAGCTGGGTTGTCCGGAAATCAAATATAATAGCGGAAGATTGCCAGGCACCACCTGGTGGTTGGCAATGCCATTCAAATCATACCAGTCTTCAGCATATTTGTATATGATTGTAAGAAGAGAATGTAGTAAAATAAATCTAATCTTTTATGATAATTCTATTCTGATAACTAGACTTAGACCTGGGTTGAGTCTGCATGGTTTTTTTAATGCACTCCCAGCCCAAATAAATCCCTCCCGTCTACGCCAAATTCGATTTTCATTTTGATTTTGGGTGCTTTAAATTTTCCCTCTGCAACATGCATAATTGATCCACAATGACTCTACCTTTCCTCTGAGATATCCAGGAGTGGATATAAGATGTGATATTTAAAAAACCACCATCAGTAAGTGTGTTGATTTCTACTTTTTGCAAATTAACTTTGTATGCCAAAACAGTATTCCCTGATTGGCCAGGGCATCAGTTCAAAGACTTTCTGGTTCCTGGTTGCAAGGCTTCCCTCCCTGTTTTAAAGTGACTGCGCTCCAGAAGCCCACACTTCTCTCAGCAGATATTTCTCTCATTCTCTGAGAGGCTGCTGTTGGCTCTGAAGTCAAAAGAGAAGAAATAAAACACTAGTGCTGGCTGGACAGAACGCTGTTTTACTTTTCAGGGGACTTAACGCATACTCAAACGTGTATTTTTTAAAAAAATTGTCAATGTTTTCCTGCAAACTTAGAGAGTCCCCTAAGTTTGCTGAAAAATCTGTTTAGTCTTGTGTGGCCCCAATCTGTGGATTTAGCTATCTACAGATGGGAGCCACATGAGGCTAATAGGATCTGGATTGTATCAAGTCACCAATATGCAGTTGTCCATCCCCAGATGAAGTGTGGGAGCTGCTTCCACGAGCTTGAACACAGGGCTTGAATAAGGGCTTGAATAAGGCTTAGAAGTAGAAGGACACAGCTTGTATGCCCCATAATGGATGCTATTGAGAAGCAGTTATTATCCTGAACACCATTGTGGGATGGGAAATCCGTGTGGTCAGGAAAGTACAATTTTTCATGATCCGCCTATACTAGCACCATCTTTACCAACCAAAAATGATAATCAAAGTACTTTTTAACAAAGGGTAATTGACAATATGTTGGGCACTCTCTCTATCATAGCAATGAGTGAGCAGGAGAACTAGTAGAAACAAACCTAATAAAAGAATGGCCAGTGTCCCTTGTGAAAGTATTTGTAAACATAGTTTGGCAATTGCTACCATTAACATCTCCCTCAGCAGTCTGAAATGTTGTGTTTGATCTTATGACAATGACTTAAATCATTTCATCTTGACAAAAATAGAAGTGGCTGCAACCCCCCTCCCCCAAGAGCACACCTGAGATTCTTCACAATGCATTATTCAACCAGCCCCAGCTGCCACTGCTAGCGTTGCTATAAATAATATTTATAAATATTTATACTAATAGTTCTAAAGATACTGTGTTTTGCACAATGCAATAGACTGGAAAATAGGCCGGATGAGAAAGCTGCTGGAATATGACCACAATGTCTTTTCCTATTGTAATATTTTGCAATGTCTTCTTTTTCATCTAGGACATTTTAATCCTTTCTTCCCCAATGAACAGCATACATGGTGTTCCAGAGGGATGGCCATGAACCAGCTCATGAACTTGTTCATGATGAATTTTGGCCAGTTTGTGGTTCACATACTGAAGTTCGTGGTACATCAGCTGGCTTTCAATGAATTTTCAAGCAGCCTGTGCCATTTATGAATGAATACATTTTCAGGCAATCTACATTCAGACAAAGTGCTTACCAAACTTCAAAACAACAGAGGGGTGCTGAAATTCTCTAGCCTTGGGAACAGTGTTGTCAATTTCAAAGTAGTCGTGTCAGGTTCAAGAGACCCCCCCCCTGCTTTTGACCGTGTCTCTTTGTTTTCACTTCCCATTTTCTTGCACACAGTTTGTGAAATTCCACCCTCTTTGTTTGGATTTGTGATTCTGTGATTTAACACCAATCTTTTAAAATTTGCAATGCCAGTGGCACTGGGTTCTCCTGGGTACTCTGTGATTGCACTAGTACTGCTGGGCACTCTGTACAATATCTTCTAGAATCATAGAATCATAGAGTTGGAAGGGGCCATACAGGCCATCTAGTCCAACCCCCTGCTCAACGCAGGATCAGCCCTAAGCATCCTAAAGCATCCAAGAAAAGTGTGTATCCAACCTTTGCTTGAAGACTGCCAGTGAGGGGGAGCTCACCACCTCCTTAGGCAGTCTATTCCACTGCTGAACTACTCTGACTGTGAAAAACTTTTTCCTGATATCTAGCCTATATCGTTGTACTTGAAGTTTAAACCCATTACTGCGTGTCCTCTCCTCTGCAGCCAGCAGAAACAGCATCCTGCCCTCCTCCAAGTGACAACCTTTCAAATACTTAAAGAGGGCTATCATGTCTCGTTCACACACAGTGCTACCTAGAAGCATATCCCCCATCCAGTAGGCATGCTTTTCATTTTTCTGACCCAGATGCAGAACTTTACACTTATCTTTATTAAATTGCATCTTGTTCTCATTTGCCCATTTTTCTATTGTGTTCAGATCTCGTTGAACTCTGTCTCTATCTTCCGGAGTATTTGCCAGTCCTCCCAATTTGGTGTCATCTGCAAACTTGATGACAAGTCCCTCCACCCCCTCATCTAGATCATTAATAAATATGTTAAAAATTACCGGGCCAAGCACCGAGCTCTGAGGTACCCCGCTACTCACCTCTCTCCAGTCTGATGAAACACCATTGACAACAACTCTTTGAGTGCGGCTCTCTAACCAATTCCCTATCCACCTAACTATCTGAAAATCCAGATTGCAGTCCTTCAACTTATCCATCAGAACATCATGGGGAACCTTGTCAAAAGCATTACTAAAATCCAAGTAAATGACATCAACCGAATTTCCCCGTTCCAGCAAACCTGTTACTTGGTCAAAAAAGGAAACTAGGTTGGTCTGGCAGGACCTGTTGGAGACAAATCCATACTGACTTCCTTGGATCACCAAATTGTCCTCCAGATGTTTGCAGATCGCTCCCTTTAATATCTGCTCCATTATCTTCCCCACAACAGAGGTCAGACTCACTGGTCTGTAGTTTCCCGGGTCATCCTTCCTCCCTTTTTTGAAGATCGGAATAACGTTTGCTCTTTTCCAGTCCTCCGGGACATCTCCAGTCCTTAAAGAGGTTCCGAAGATGATGGACAAGGGCTGTGCAAGTTCTCTGGAAAGTTCTTTGAGTACTCTCGGGTGCATTTCATCCGGACCAGGGGATTTGAACTCATCCAGTGCAGCTAAATGCCTCTCGACAACCTCTCTATCCATGTTAACCTGCCACCCAGACACTATCCTTTGGCTACGGCCATCTCTAGATGTTCTAGATTTGCAAAGACTTGTGAAGATGCCTTGCTTAGTTTGTGGTTGAGCTGGCATTGCCTCATTGGCACTAGATTCTGCTGGACACTGGTACTGCTGGGCTTGCAACCTCCTCTTGCTTGACATCAGTCCTGTTGATCTGGAACTGCCACATTGGCACTGGGTTCTACTGGGCACTAGTACATTGCACTGGTTCTGCTGGGCTTGCAAAAATGCCTTCCATTCAGTTTCTACTGCAGAGATTCTCTTGTTTAGCCTTTGCACTGTCAATCATGTCAGATCTTGAAAGCTAAGCAGGCTTGGCCTTGGCTATTATTTGGATGGGAGACCTCCAAGGAACACTAGAGCCATAACGTGGAGGCAGACAATGGCAAACAATCTCTGAACATTTCTTGCCAGGCTGCCAGACAGTCCTAGGATCTCTTGGTTACAATACCCACATGCCGTATGATAAATAAATTAATGCACTGTCTTAGTGTCACTAGTTTTGCCGGGTACATTCTCTGGGACATCTGTTCTGCTGAACTTATTTGCTTTTTTTGCTAGATTCCCTTCCACCGGAAACAAAAGAGGATGGGGGTACCTTCTGGGGTGCATAACATGGACCCCATTAATCCAATCCTCACCAAACTTGGAGGGCAGGTAGAGAAAAGTCATCCAGAGAAGAGTCAGCCAGAGATCCCCTGTGAGTTTGGGATCTCCAGCACACTGGATGGAGCATTCTGCTATACCATGAAACTCACAAACCAGTTTGTTTGGCTTCAAAAGGTTTGTGATGGTTCATGAGGCAGGCAACAAACCATGAAATGAACCATATTTTCCTAGTTTGTGTCCATTCCTAGTGTTCCATTCCTCATTTTATTCTCACAACAGCCATATGAGGAGGATATTTAGATGTTTATATTCAACTTCAGCTGTTTAGCACAGCTGACTCCCTTCCTCTAGCTTATCCTCGCAATAGTGAATGCTATTCTGAAGTAGGTAAGGTGAAGTGACAGACTGTATGTTACATTTTTCATATGGTCACCGTGGGCTCTTGCAGCCATCCATCAGTTCATGGGATCTCTTTTTAGAAGCAGGGGCAGCATTTTGCTTGGAATGGTTGTGTGGGTGGGAAGGAGGGACCCCTACCTTCCTTCCTGCACCATTTTCCAGATCCAATGTTGCTGGGGCCCGTTTCCACCAGAAACGGGCCCCAACAATGCTTCTAAATAGACCTCTTATGAGCAAATTGCAGCCTGTGTGCAAGTTCCTGTGGCATCCAAGTGGCAAATGTGACATATAGTTTGACCTTGAGAGAGCATGAATAGCCCAATATCATCATCAAGGTTCCATAGCTGACAGAGGGAGCAAACCTGACTCTCCTGAACCCTCGTCTGACAGTCTAAGTACCATACCAGCTCTCCTTTCAATGTCTTTTATGACATCATCTCATCATTCACTCTACATGTGTGTGTATAAAGTGCCGTCAAGTTGCAGATGACGGTTGGAGACCATGTAGGATTTTAAAGGCAAGAGACGAACAGAAGTACATGCACATGAATACTAATACATGAACACACATGAAGCTGCCTTAAATTGAATTAGACCACCAAGATCAGTATTTGTCTACTCAGACTGGCAGTCGCTCTTCAGGGTGTCACAGGAGGAGATCTTTCAGATGACCTACAACTTGGTCCCTTTAACTGAAGATGCCAGGGATTGAAACTTGGACTTTGTGGATGTAAAGCAGAGGCTCTTCCATTGAGCCAGACCCTCTCCTACTATGAGTCTACTATGACTGCCTACACTGCCTCTTTAATACACCACAGCTGCTGTGGAACATAGGGAGTGTGTAGTCTATGGGTACATGATTGAGCTACTTTGCTGGAGCTAAGACATAAAAATATCTTCTTTGGTCAGTCTTGATGGGAGACCATATGGAGACTGATGTAACCTTCCCCTCCATGGAAGATATTGGGAAATTTGTCTGTAATATCTAACTCTGAACTTGGCCCCAGAATACAGATTTTATAAATCTGTACAATGAGGTTAGGTATGGAAGAGGGAGATGTTTCTATAAATCTTGGGGAAATCCCAGGCTTTCAGAGAAAGCTCAATTTAAAAGAAACCAAGGGATAAAATAAAGTAAGTTTTTAAATGTTGAGGTTTCACAAGATTAGCTCCCAAGATCTCAGAAGGCATTTTGGTTGCCCAGGCAACAGTGGAAATTGCAGTTGCCTTGGTAATACACTTTAGATGCTGTAGAGGTGAGTTGGACAGGCAAAGAGGAATGGGCTGGTAGGAAAATCAACAGGGAAAATGGGAGGGAAGAAGCAAAGGAAGAATGGAGAAAGAAAGACCAATGAGGTGGGGAATGGGAGATGGAGGGAAAGAAGGAAGGACTAGAGGGGAAGTGACAAATAAGAACTGAAAAGCTGAGAGGGAAGGAAGGGCATAAGGAAAGGGGAGAAGCTGTAAGGGCTGTGAGGGGGAGTGGAGACTGAGATAGCAATAGTGTGGACAGGGACACCTCTGGGGGGAGGATGAGATTCCATATCTATTAGTTCTCACCATGCTTCCATTTTTTAATTTCTAATACTAGATGAAAAGCCTGTTGTAGGAAAGCTACAAAAGGAACTAGCCTCCCCCCCCCTGACCTGGGCAGCCCTACCGAGGCCTGATAAGTTTGCAGCAGGGCTGCTTGGGGCAGAGGGTAGCACTGGTGGGGGGCTCTCTCCCTCCCTCTGACCCGGGCAGCCCTACCGAGACATAGCAAGGTCGCAGCGGGGCTTCTTGGGGCAGGGGGAGTGTTGGTGGGGCCTCCCTCCCCCTCACCCCATTGGGCCTGCAGTCCCAGGCCCTCTCCCCCTCCCTCCCAGCTACTGGCTGCCCCCACCATGGTTCCAGGCCCCCCCACCTCTCCCTCCCAGCTTGCTTGAGGGCTGGCTTACCTCTCGGTGTCAGCACAGCCTACCTGATTGGTTGTTCATTGGACCGCCAGCGAATTAGATAGGTGATGTGTCCCAACTCCTCTGCATTCCTAACCACGACACCAAGCATTTACTAATTCCTGTCTAGGCAAAATTCCATTAATCAACATTTATGACTTTTGCTAGAGTTATTCCTAACATTCATTTAATTTCTCTATGTCCCTCCAAAACTTCATAACGGCCAGACATTTATAAAACATGCCCATTGTCCGCAACTTGTGGTCTGCATCCCAATCGAATTCGTTGTTCCCATGGAAAGCAAGGCTTCAGTTCTGATGTGTCAAATGCAATGTTCTTGGCTTATCGATGAGTACGTTTTTAAAAATGCTCCTTGCTGAGCTTTTAGGATAGTATTTCATCCCTCAATGTCTTGCATTTTGTTCCCTGTTGATTGTTTTAATAATGTTTTTTTTAATTTTTATTCTACTGCATTATTGATATGAACTTTATTGTAAGCCGCTTCATGAGAGCAGCAGAATAAGCAGAAGGGCCAGTCCCTCAAGGATAGTTACTACAAATACATTTTAGTCCTCTGAAAATGTATTAAGATAATTATGCTGTGCTTTTCTCCCCAATGGGCCACTCAGTGAGCTTCCACAGTAAGTTGGGGATTTGAGTCTTAATTGTTGCAGTTGTGCTATCTGTTTCCACGGGGCTTGTGTTGCAGAATGCTATGTCGGAGTGTGCCCTAAATGGGCATTTAAGAAGACATGAATGCAGCCGGAACTTTTCCTTATCCCAGGTATTTCTTTGTCTCTCTTCCTCTCATGCAGCTGTGTGCTCAGCTCTGCCAGAGTCCCTGCTATTGCCCTTGGCTTCCTCCCCGTTGCCCGCCAGGCTCCCCCTTGGTTCTGGATGGATGCGGGTGCTGCACAATATGTGCTCGCAGGCTGGGAGAGCCCTGCAGCTACCTACACGTGTGTGATCAGAGCCAGGGTCTTGTCTGTGATTACAGCACAGCTCCTGCGGGGAGAGGAGGAGGAGGAGGAGGCACCTGCAATTGTGAGTCAACTGCCATTCTTTCCTAGAGCATAAGGGGAAGTTGTCCTTAAAATGAGATAAAGCCAGTCTTTGTTTTGTTTTGCACAAAAGAGCGGTAAGTAAACCCGCCCTCTTCTTTGGCCTTCTGGTTTTGCAAATTTGGAAATTCTGATCGTCAACTCGAAAGTTGGGCCAGACTGCACATTTCACACATACCCACCATCTGGTGGGCATCTTCACTGGGAATGGATAAGGCTCTTGCAGTCACATCAATCTAACTTGGTAATGACTGTTCAGGAATTGGGTACATACGACGGGCTTCCTTTTACGTCACTACGCTGTCTTCTCCATTCCCTTCTCTAGAGCTCTCACGATAGATGGCAGGAATGTAAACAAAACTCTGCAAACATGATTGCCTGCCCTCCTTGGAAAGCTCAGGCCAGCTGACAGGGACGTGAGCTAAGCAAACATTAGCCCCATGCAACATAACAAGATTGAAATAAGGATTAAACCACTTTTTCCTCAGAAGGCTTTCAGGAAAGTCCAAAAGAGCTGTCATCAGATCCTGGGAATATTTCCTTCTTAACAATACTGCCACCTCAGGAATCTTAAACTGGGTAAAGGACTAGCCCATCCAGTGAACCAATAAAATAGCAAGGAAGGCTATTTTGCTATACAGAAAAAAGGAATACTCATACAATTTTCAAAATAGTACCCTTCAAGATTTCAGGAAAGTAAAGACCGAACTGTGATGGGAAGGAGATCCACATGTATTTGTTCAGGTAGGGTTGCTAGAATTCCTTCTGTAGCAGAAGATGTTCCACTGGCAGCCCCTCAGCACCTGCCACTGCCCAGAAGACCAGAAGGGGGGAGATAAGAGGGGGCAGGTGATTGCTGTTGCATCAGTAGTATAACATTATTTCCCGGGAAAACCCTGAAGCCATGTTATGCTGCTCTAGGATTCAGCAGAAACTCTATAATTTTTCTGATGAACCTTAGAGCGGCATGGCATTGCTTCCAGGTTTGTCCCAGAGATTATGTCATGTCATTAATATAAGGTGACCAGATGTTCCGCTTTTGGTGGGACAGTCCTGCTTTTGGCTATCCTCAGACCCCTCGGGGGCCCCTGCCCTCCCCAAATCTCCAGGACCAGGCAACCCCACTCCCTCATCCCCCACTCCATCCACCCAAGCAAAACAAAAAATCCATCCGACACTCCCATCAGAAACAATTTTAATTGAAGATGGCTTTTAAAACATTTTTAAAACCTAAGTTACATTCAATGAATGTTCTATATGTAATTTGTATTGACTGTTTTGATATAAATCTGTATTCACTGTTTTAAAAACCTGTTGTTACGTACCCTGAGCTACCTAGGGAAGGGCAGAATATAAAAATAAAAATGTTTGATTGATTGATTGCTTGATTGAAAGGCAGCATGTGAGGATGATATTACTGCCTCCTCCCACACCACTGGTCTCTGCCCCTGGGGTGGGGGTGCATGTTTTGCACACCCTTGTGCAGACACACCATTTGACCTTTGCAAAAAAAGATGGACGAGTTACTCGTACCCCCCCCACCCCCGGTGTATTATGAGTTTCTCATTTTGTTGTCCAATAAAATCAGAATCCAGTAGCACCTTTAAGACAAAAAAAGATTTATTCAGGGCGTGAGCTTTCTAAGGAGATCATAGTTTGACAAAGGGTGCTTGCACTTGAAAGCTCATGCCCTGAATAAATCTTTGTTGGTCCTAAAGGTGCTACTGGACTCTGATTTTATTGTGCTACTTCAGACCAACACGGCTACCCTTTTGAATCTATCATTTTGTTGTTGTTTTCAGTTTCAGCCCTTACTTCAATCCCGGCAGTTTGTTTTGCTAAGGAAGAATTCACTGGAAAAAATGTTCTTTCCCTCAATAGGCAGAACAAATTGCAGTGTTCAAAGGTGGAAGTGTCAGATTCCCCCACTAATATGAAATGACAGCTCTGCCACAGATCTGATGCCCGCTCCGAGTTGTTCCATGATCTCTGCTTTGTCTGAATGTTCTTGACTGCAGATGAGGAGGCTGACGACAGCTGCGAAGTGAACGGAAAAGTCTATCGGGATGGTGAAGCATTCCAGCCGACCTGCAAGCATCAGTGCTATTGTTCAGAGGGAGGTGTGACGTGTGTCCCCCTTTGCAGCGAGGATGTTCGACTCCCCACTTCAGACTGCCCCCATCCAAGGCGTGTGGAAGTCCCAGGGAAGTGTTGTCCAGAGTGGATTTGTGAGAGGCAAGACAGACAGGTCTTTCAGGACGCCATGGCAGGTAAAACTCAGCTTTGCAGTCAGTTTTGCAGTGAGCCACAGTTAACGACTTGGGCAAAATGTCACATGGATATGGCAGAAATCCAGAATGCAAGTTCCAGTGTTGCATTTTCCTTTTGAACTCAGAAAGACTTTCACAATTGTTCTATTTAACAAAATAAATACTTTTTACAAGCATTCCCAAAATCCAGAAAAACCTCCCAGGTTATTCCATCAGAAGCGTCAAATCTGCTATGTTTGGGTATGTGTGCAGAATAGGATGAGGCGGAATAGGAAATTGAACTGTTTTAATCAAGGCCTAAATGTGGGTGAAGGGCTCTTCTCTTTCCATTTGGCTTGGAGGAATCTGTCCTGTCCTGTAAACAGAGCCTTTATATATGGAAATGAGCAGTTGACATTTTTCATGGTAAATAACATCTCCTCACCCGGTAAATAACACCCCAGTTAGCCACTTTCCTCTCTCCTTACTCAGCACAAAGGCTGCCTGGGACGGCCTCGAGAGCTTTCCCCTTTCCATGTGAAGAGTGGAGTACAGCATGGTCGGCCTGCTCTACGACGTGCAACGTGGGGATTTCCACAAGAGTGTCTAACAAGAATGTGTACTGCAGGCTTGAGACTCAGAGACGCTTGTGCTTCCTCAGGCCTTGCTTAGGTCTTGCGAGAACTGCAAGCTTGGTAAGTGATGGGATTTGGTTTAAAGCTAACCGTTGATATTGGCAGACGAGGGGAAGGCCGGCTGGCTCGCCACTTGAACACACACCTGAAGCTGCCCTATACTGAACCAAACCCATGGTCCATCAGCATTTAGTATTGTCTACTCAGGCTGGCAGCAGCTCTCCAAGGTCTCAGGCTGAGGTCATTCACATCACCTCCTACCTTGGTTTTTCAACTGGAGATGCCAGGGATTGAACCTGGGACCTTCTGCATCCCAGTCAGATGCTCTTCCACTGAGCCACGGCTTCTCACTCGGTAGCCCAATACTATTTCCACCTGTGAGATGGGAGATACCTGGCTATTTTTTTTGGGGGGGGGGGAGCCTGAGGAGGGCAGAGTTTGGGGAGGGGATGAGCCTTAGGAGGATATAATGACCACCCTCCAAAGCAGCTGTTTTATCCTAGTGAACTGAGATAAATTGTAATAGTGGGAGAGCTCCAGTCACCACCTGGAGGCTGGCTACCCAACAACCCAAGATCAACAGAGACAAGACTCTTCACATGTAGTGGTGAAGACGAAGGCAGTAAAAGCCCACCAGGCAACAGGCAGGTTATTCTAGAGCAGGAGCAACAGTTGATCATGGCAGGGGTGAGAAATCAAGTTGAAATAAAGAATGGGTATTGAATAGACAGAATACTTGGAAGACCAAAGCCCACTGAAAGCTTATATGGAGGTGTCTGCATGTAGAAAAAGAGCTGGTTCTTATATGCCACTTTTCTCTACCCGAAGGAGTCTCAAAGCGGCTTACAATCGCCTTCCCTTTCTTCTCCCCACAACAGACACCCTGTGAGGTAGGTGGGGCTGAGGGAGCCCTGATATTACTGCTCAGTCAGAACAGCTCTTTCAATGCTGTGGTGAGCCCAAGGTCACCCAGCTGGCTGTATGTGGGGGAGTGGGGAATCAAACCCGGCTCGCCAGATTAGAAGTCCGCACTCCTAACCACTACACTAAGCTGGCTCTTTATAGGTGCCATCAGTCCCAGCTGGCTGTCTTTTGGGGTAGCTGTGAGAAATATGTATGTGTGTGGGTTGGCATGGTAGCCCCAATCCCCACCCTCTTCCTCAGTGCTATCTTCTTTCAGCTCATTCTGTGTAGCTATGATTTGCATTTTCCCATTTTGAATTACCCGATGTCCCTGGAGGAGTTTTATTTACTTACTTGCAATATCTATATATCACACTCACCAGCGTAGCACATTAGACAGCTTTGAAATATTTTTAAAACATAAAACTGTCAAAGATTATGAAAAAAAAATCACATCAACACATGGGGTGGGGAGAATACAATCATAGTCCAGATGAGAACAGTGATTAAAAAAAACAGTGAAAAAATAGAACTTTTTCTTTTCACAAAAAAGTAGATAGTGGCATAACGTTCCGAAGAAAAGAGACCAAAATCACAAAATGGTTGATTCAAAGTCTAGAAACACAAAATGGTTTCCTGCTTGGTGCCTCAGAAAGTTCAACTCCAGGTGGGTTACTGTGAGGGAAGCATCTCACAGCTGACGCATCCTAGTAGAAAAGGCCCTGATTTGGATCCAATGAGACTTTCACAAACAGAGTTCAAAATGCCCCCCAATGTGGCCCCCAGAGACAGGGTTGCCAGTTCCAAGTTGGAAAATTTCTTGAGATTTGAGGATGGGGCCCAGGGAAGGCGGGATTTAGGGAGGAGAGAGGCCACAGCTGGATAGAATGCCTTAGAACAGTGGTCCCCAACCTTTTTATCACCAGGGACCGGTCAACGCTTGACAATTTTACTGAGGCCCAGGAGGGGGGTGTTTTGCCAAGGGACATAGCCCCCCGCTGCCTGAGCCCCTGCTCCACTTGCTTTCCCACCGGGAACCCCTGACTTCCCGCTGCCCGCTGGGGGGTACTGCCAACAGCAGCTGCGCAGTGCCATGCCGAGGGGGAGCTGCAGCCATGGCAGCTGCTGGAGAGCACCAAAGGTGAGCTGGTGGCAGAGTGGCAGGGCAGCCCCCGAGGCAGCAGCTGGGAAGGAGGATGAGGAGGAGCCACGGCCTGGTACCAACTGATCTACGGACCGGAACCGGTCCCCGGACCGGGGGTTGGGGACCACTGCCTTAGAGTCTACCCTCCAGTGCAGCCATTTTCTCTAGAGGAGCTGACCTCTGTTGCCTAAATATCAATTGTAAGCCAGTGAGATCCCTAGGCCCCACCTCGAGGCTGGCAATCCTAACTGGGGGACCCCCCCCCACAGCATTTTGTGGGTCCTTTCAAGCTACTGTGGGAGGAGAAGGTGAGGAAGCTACATTCTTCATACAGTGACAGCTCTCTCTACAGAAATGCGTTGTTAGATCCAAGCCCTCATTTCTGGTGCTCACGCAGACAGCTGTCAGGATAGGGACTATGAGCCAGACTTCCTGATTTGACTCTTACCTGACATACAGATTAATACAAGGGCAGGCTGCCCTTCAGGCACCCTGGTGCCTAGTGGTTTAGGGCTTTACAGGAAATAATCAGAGTTCTGAATTGGTCCCAGACACAAACTGGTGTCAGTGTAGATCTTTTGAGACTGGTGAGATACGTTCTCCGTTATCACACCCAGCAGTATTCTTGTTGACCTGTTTGGTCCTGGTTTTCAAAGGCTGCCCCTGATACAGAGCATGGAGAATATGCAGGATTGAGGGAATGAATGTTGTGATGATCCTGAGCCAGTGGCAAGTTGAAGTAGATATTACAGAGGGAGAGGGAGAAATCTGACACCCTACTGCCATTTTCAGAGGTATCCATGGGTTCTGTAATGTTATTCTGCCCTCAGGATTTCCAGGACCAGAGAAAAGAAGGAGGAATATTTCCCCACCCCCACCAAATGCCAGCCTTGAGACAATTTTCAGCTTCCTTTCTCCCTACATTCTTTATGTGCCACTGTATTTGTGTGCTGAAGGCCAGCAATGGAGAGAGACATTTTCCTTAAGGCAGGTAGAAATTGTCCCAGCAAAATCAATACTTGCAATTTAACTGCCAAGATCTATAAGTGGCTGAATCCCAGAATAGCACTGGACCACCCATGACCCAAAAATACAATAGCTTGACGTATCAGCACCGCTAGAACAAAATGACTGGATTTAAATGTGTCTGCTTTGAGGACAGATTCTTTGCTGCCTGACTGAGGAGATTTTAGTTCTGCCTGTAGAGCTTCCCAGATGAAGACATTCTCAACAAAATGGCAACTGAACATATTGGAAGGATTGCCGGCACTGAGCAGTCTCGTTATGTGAGGCTTCAGGAGTGTCAAAACTGTAACTACTGTGAATGGGGCAAGAATATGTCAAATACAGTAACATATGACAATTCTATCCACCGAATGAATCCAGGAAATGAACAGGTTGAATAGACTGCTTGACTGGGATAGAAAGGAAATGACAGGAAGCCTAAAGCAAAAGAAATGCAGAGACACACGCTGAGTGGACCCCCGTGGCGATGTAAAAGGAAGCAAGAAGAAGAGAAGAAGAAGAGTTGGTTCTTATATGCCGCTTTTCTCTACCCGAAGGAGTCTCAAAGCGGCTTACAATCTCCTTCCCTTTCCTGTCCCCACAACAGATGCAGATAACCTGTGAGGTGGGTGAGGCTGAGAGAGCCCTGATATTCCTGCTCAGTTAGAGCAGTTTTCTCAGTGCTGTGGCGAGCCCAAGGTCATCCAGCTGGTTGCACGTGGGGAAGTCCGCACTCCTAACCGCTACATCAACCTGGACCATGGATAGTTTTCAGAATTCCTGCTTACAGATTGGCTTTGACATTTCCTGTGCCCTGCCAAATGAAAGGGAAACCAACACTGACCAAATGAATTGTCTGTTTAAAGGTGGCTATCCTCCACTTTCCAAATTGCACTGTCAACATTCTCCATAATAAATTGTAGACTAAATTTGTATTGATTGATTGATTGATTGATATGTGATTGAGAGGGGGAATTAAGGTCAAGAAGGGGAATGAAAATCAATTACTGTCCAGTTTCATATTTCCGTAGAACTAGTGGGCAAATATCAACCACTTACGTAATCCTTTATTTTCCTGCCATTTGTCCCCAAACACCTTTTCTTGCCATAGATATATGGGGCCCAGATACTGTCTGTTTTTTCTTTCTGGAGAAAAGAAACTTGGTAGGGTCAATTGTGAGTGAACAAATGAAAGAAAGAAAGCCTCTAACTTTCTTCCTTTGTTCCACCCCAAGGCTGTGTTTCAATTATTTAAAACGAGGTTGGGAGACTGTTGACAAATGTGTCTAATGTCTAGTGTGGTCCCAAATGTGTCTAATGTCTAGTGTGGTCCCAAATCTCTCATTTCATTGTGTGTTCTCAGAAAATGTGGGAAAGGCTATAATTCAGCTGCCCAATACATGTTTATGCCACCCGTTCTCCAAGGAGATCAGGGTGGCTTCCCCTGTTTTCACAAAAATACTGAGGCAGGTTAGGATGAGTAAAAGTGACTGGCTCAAAGCTACTCAACAAACTTCATGGCAGAGTGGGGTCTTGAATGTGGATCTCCCAACTCTTACTGTGATTCTGTAACTACTACATTGAACTTTATGCTCTTTCTCTCACTCTCTCTTTCTCTGTAGAGAGGAAGAGGAAACCAGTTGTAGACCAATCCACTCCATTCAGAAGCTGAAATACTGGCTTTATCCCAGCAGCCGAATCGGCGCAGGCCCAAGTTGATCTTGCTCTGTGGTGATGGGATGATTGCTGAGGAACAGAGAAGCACAAATGACTGGTCTTAGCTGGAAAGGAGCAAGAAGATGAAAGATCAACCTCTCATCATGGCTGACGTGTCTTCCTCCCCTTGATTCCACTCCCATTACACTAGACAGTGTTGTTGCTCAGTGAGAAAAGCCAGGGTATAGGTTTTGTACTGTACAGTGCTGATGTGTTTATTACCAGCTTGTGGCCACATTATTATAAATCAACCCACTGGGAAGGTGGAGAGCAAGACATGATGCTTTGCAGCTGCCATAATTCAAGAAAACATGTCCTGTTAGTCTCTCTGTGTTATCTCTTCACTGAAGAATTCTGGTGACCCAGAAGATAAAAGAGCTGCCGTTTTTTCCACCATTGGTTTTTTTCTTAGAAATAAATAAACAAATGCAATCACAAACTGCCTCAAGATTGGTTGACCAGAGTTTTGTCCAAGGGAACTAACCTGAATAGCAATATTAATTGGCAAATTAATTACAGACCAATGAAGTAGACAGTGGCTTGGATCCTAAGCAGTGTGAACATAGACAGGCTAGAGCAGGGGTAGTCAACCTGTGGTCCTCCAGATGTTCATGGACTACAATTCCTATGAGACCCTACCAGCGTTTGCTGGCAGGGGCTCATGGGAATTGTAGTCCATGAACATCTGGAGGACCACAGGTTGACTACCCTTGGGCTAGAATAGTGACTCTCAACCTTCCTAAAGCCGCGACCACTTAATACAGTTCTTCATGTTGTGGGGACCCCCAACCATAAAATTATTTTCATTGCTACTTCATAACTAATTTCGCCACTGTTATGAATCATCATGTGATATGCAGGATGTATTTTCATCGTTACAAATTGAACATAATTAAAGCATAATGATTAAAAATGGGCTTTGCAAGGAGGTTGTCGATGGTGTAGGGGTCTCAGTGACCTCCACGAAAGTGTCAAGCAACCCCCACAAGGGGTACCGACCCCCAGGTTGAGAACCACTGGGCTAGAGCAACCTTTCTCAATAGTTGAGAAACCCCTGGAACATTCTTCAGGATTTGAGAAACCTCAAGGGAGGGTGGGTCAACCTGACCATATATTGTCATATAACCCAATAAATGTTTAACAAATATAAAAAAAATAACTCCCACCCCTTAGGAAAACATTTCCAGAGCTGTCAATCTACCCCAGAGTTTCACAAAACCCTGGTTGAGAAAGCCTGGGCTAGAAGGAGATAACTCCCCTGCCTTTCTCCCTCACTGTAGCCTTCTTTGCCCCAACCCCACAACAATCATCAAAATATCCATCCTCTTTTCCACTGACTGACACGTGCGTTCTATTAGAGGAGTTGTTGCCCTGACAGAACAGCGTGATAGGTTCCAAGGCATTATTATCTATGATATAAAAAGAATAAGGGGAAAGAGAAAGTGGTCAAGGCATCTCTTTATAACTAAATTGCCCATAAGCCAGCAAAGTTATCTTTCTAGTAGTTCAGGGGATTTTCTGGGTTTTGTCTCTCAGTTCATACAACAAAACCAGGATCCAGGACCTGGATATATCCACAGGTTTAGCGCATTCAACTGTATGTATGTTGACAGTAACATGAGAATGCATACAAAAATCAATTAAACACTAAACACGGATTGTACATACATTTATGGTAACTTGTGAACAGGGCTAGTGTCACAAAGAAAGGAATGCATTTTCGATGCATACGTTACAGAAGTTGATAAGTAAACCATCTTTTACAGGAAAGGAAATATCTATTCTCCTGTCTGTGTTGCTCTAACCTTCCCAGCTTCTACAAGTAAACTGTTGCTTCTCTTGCAAATAGTACAGGAGGGGGGATGTTCTGCAGAAAATCCAGACCGCAATGTCTTGATTCTTTTAATTTAATTACCATGATCATCCTTAAGCTGGTGGCCAGTTTGAGAACTCCTACCTTTATTTTCTGATGGAAACAGACAACTGTTGCATCCTTTGCAAATTGCACAGAGATGTTCTGGAGATAATCTGGGCCAGGATGCTCTAATTCAATTCATTTTGGCACCGCAGCTTCCGTGAGTATCCTGAAACCGGTGGCCAGTTTTTGACTCATAGCTTTATCTAGAAATGTTGAAGAATTTGATGCTGGAAGAGAGTTTTATGGAAACCATGGTCCACCAAAGAGACAAATAACATGTGTTCTAGATCAAATCGAGCCAGAAATGTCCCTAGAACCTAAAACGACTCAAATGAACCTCAGGGTCCAAACGCAAACACTGTCTCTTGATATCTCTTGATATCTCTTCAACTAGCTCCTCAATCCTGGCTTGCTGCTATAGATTGCAAATCAATTCTGAAAAACTAAAAGGATCAAGTTTGCTCTTATGCTCAGGGGAAGGGATCTCATACTCCAGGCCTCATTGTCTTTGTTTCTATGGAACAGACAGTTATTTTCGTGTCAGCCCCTGAGGATAAGACAACAATTATCTGCTATATCCAGCTGATACCAAAAATAAACAGAACGTGTGTTCAAACTGCCTCAAAAAAACAAGTTGATGTTCCTCCCCCCACCAGTGCCTTTAACATTTCTGGCTTTGAAAAAGCATCCCTTTCTGAGTCCCAAATTACCCAATAGAAATATTAACATTTCCCCTGTCTGCATCTTTACATTCTTTACTGACATTCTGTGTGATTCTTAGGAATACAAATGGATACATGCAGCTGGTAATCTTCCTAATTATCAGGTGTCCTAATATCTAGTCCTAAACCTTTAATGGCTTGATCACAAAACGAGAGAACCAGAAAAATAGTTGTAGAGATGGGCTAATACCAGAATCCACTTTTTTACACAGCTGCTCAAAGCAGGCCCTGCTGAACCCCGTCCTCCATATTCTGCCTTCCCAGGAGAGCTCCTCAAAGTCTGCATTTATTTCCCAAGACAGGGTTAGGGTTGTCTTAGGACAAAAAGGGAAAAGAAGAGGTGTGAGCTCGATGAAGGAAGGGCAGGGCAGGATGAAAAATGGGAGAGTCAGAGGCTTTCTTCAGGCCTCTGAAAGTTAGCAGGGCTCAAGAATTAAGTTTAAATGCCCTCTAATGGCCTCTCTTTAGATCTGCAGGGAGAAAACTGGGAAATTGTGACTTGACATTTGAACAGGCGAGGCAATAAGTCCCAAGTAAAGTCAGTTTTCGGCATTATTTGTGAGCATTTGGAAACAAAAAATATGTTTCCTTTCACTGTTTCCGTTCTATGGCAAAGCTGTTCCTCAGTCTTTCATCATTCTGTAACATAACCAAGGGGGCTGAACTCAGAATGAGGTTGTGCAGAGAAAGGAGCCTCCGTCATTCTCACTGGCTGGTGTCAGCTAGGAAATGAATTGCTGAGCTGGAGGGTGCATCCATCCTTTGCCTTTTCTGAGATTTAGTTCAGGGGTAGTCAAACTGCGGCCCTCCAGATGTCCATGGACTACAATTCCCATGAGCCCCTGCCAGCATTCGCTGTCAGGGGCTCATGGGAATTGTAGTCCATGGACATCTGGAGGGCCGCAGTTTGACTACCCCTGAGTTTCTGCTGAAGGCCAAACTACAGAGGCAGCTACATTGCTTCACTGATGACCTAGTTTGCAAGTCACATTGGGGCTTGACATTAAATTTAAGATTCAGGAAGACACATGGGTGAGAAGTGTGAAAAGTGTCACTCCACTAGGGTTTCCAACCTCCAGGTGGAGGCTGGAGGTCTCCTGAAATTACATCTGGGCTCCAGGCAATAGTGATCAGATCTGTTCGTCATGTTGGGTAATTTGCTTTCAGTGCCCTTCAGAAACAGATTACTTTATTCAAAAATAAACAGAATACTGTGAAAAGCCAACAATAAGTGGAGACTCCCAGACAAAGCCCCCAGATATGAAGAGCCAAGCAAGGTCATTTGCATTCCTTTCGACACTAAACAGGGTCACTCATAACAGGCACAACCAAGATAACAGGCACAACCTCTAATGGCAGAAGGACCGAGAGAGTGGGGAAGGGAGGTTGGAAGAGCCCTCTTGGGGAAAGCAAGCCCCCTCGACTGTAGACATGTACCAGGGCTATGGGGACATGACAGGTATGATGCCATAGAAGCCGTCTTCCAAAGCGGCCATGTTCTTCTGCAGGGTCCATTCCACACATGTTGGATAATGCATTTTCAATGTGCTTTTGCAGTGGGATTTTCCTGTGCAGAACAGAAAATTCCCATTACGGTATATCCTGTTTAACTGCCTTATGTGGAAGGTGACATCCTAACATTATTATTATTATTTCAATTTATTTCCCGCCACTCCCAAATGACTCGTGGCGGGTTACAGTGTCTTAAAACCCCATTAAACTCCCATTAAAAGACTTAAAAACATCACAGCATGGCGGCACAATAATAAAATCCCCTTCCTACCCCCCTTCCTAAAAAAAGGGGGTGGGTGGAGGAGAAGGATGTCAACGGTGTTCAAGAAGCCCTGGGGGAGAGCAGTCGATGTACCCCAGCAGCCCCAGCCTCAACCATAGACCTGGCGGAAGAGCTCCGTCTTGCAGGCCCTGCGGAACGTTGAAAGGTCCCGCAGGGCCCGCAGCTCTCCCGGGAGCTCATTCCACCAGGTGGGGGCCAGGACCGAAAAGGCCCTGACCCTGGTCAAGGCTAGGCGTGCTTCCCTAGGGCCGGGAACATCCTATGCCATGGGACTACTCTTGAAAAAAATCCAAAACGCAGCAGCATGTTGCTTGTTGAGGCAATGCATAATTCTCACAGGATGCCTGAGCTCAAAACTTGCCATCGGCTATTAGTTTCCAGGTTCAATTCATCAGTTACCTGGGGTCCACTTGGCTACAAGACCATCTCTCCTAGTATGTCCCCCTGTGTTGACTCCATGTTGCAGGCCAAGATTCATTAAAAATCACATCCTGCAAGGATCTCAGATTGGCAAGGTGAACACACACTTGCGCTGAGGCCTGTTTTGTCTGTTTCTGAAAGGCAGTGGCTCTTCAGGATCACAGACAGATCTCTGCACACATCAGCCACATCCTGGTCCTTTTAGTAGGACTGAACCTGAGATCTCACGCATGCAGAATTGCTGGTCTACCAACTGAGCGATGGCTCTTTCCTAAATAGGGATGAAATTAGGATAGAGAAGGCAGTATAACAGGGCACAATGAGGTAGGAGGGAGGATTTGTCTCCCATTATCTGTGCAATCATTTTTTAAAAAGTTGCTCTGCCTTGTTCCCCCACCTCTTTGTCCACAGATGGGCAGGATACATAAATCTCTTCCCAGCAGTAAAGTAGCTTGTTCTTTGGCCTGCAGTCCCAGTGAGTAAGTCTGTGAGATATATCATAGAGGGGCTGCAGGCACTATACCAAAGAAGTCATGAGAACTCAGTCTACGGGAAAACTGAAGAGCTAAATGCGAAAACATAAAATAAAATGGCAGCAATCTATTAAAATGCTAGGCTGCTGTTTTCTAGCCAGCAAAATCACAGATCATGACAGATAGAAAACAACATTTCTCAGTGCCTGTGGAAGTAACTGCAGACTCCTTATTAACAAATGTATGGCAGCTGTCAAAGCCAGCAGATGTAACTTCAGCAGACTTGCAAAAGACATTGACCAAGCCTGATATTCCAGAGATAAAATATCATTGGGGAATATTTTAAATTCCAGACAAATATAAGAAGTCTACATGAGAATGGGAAGCTGGCTCAGAAGGTCCAAGGCTTCTCTATACATGCTGCTGACCCACCCTCCAAATGTTCCTCTTGTTGACTCCTCAGAATCCAAACAACGTTCCTCCTGATGTGTTAATTTCAGTGGCTTTTTTCTCTCTTTCAAGGTTGGAGTTCTGGCTCAGAGGGAGAGCATCTGATTGGCATGCCGGAGGTCCCAGATTCCAGTTAAAAGTAAGGGATATGGAAGATCTCTACCTGAAACCATGAAGAGCCTTGCCCATTCAGAGTAGACCAGGCTTACTCAGCCAAGGTTTTCTGAAACCCTGGGATTTCTTGACAGTCCTGGAAAGGTTTCCTGAATGGGTAACAGTTAATTATTTTAATATATATTTTAAAATGTGTTAAACATTTATCAGGTGATATGACTATATATGGTCATGTCGACCTGGGAACTTCACTGCCCCAGCTCTTGTGCAGGAGCAAATATCAGGAGCAGATGAGGTGCACTGGGCCAAATGCTCCCCCGTGTGGGTGCAGGAAGAGGTGGGGCAACCTGCCACGACTAAAACTCCAGCCTGCAGCCTGGCATGAAACCTCCAGTGCATGAATGGTCAAAGTGATTTGTGATCACCTTCCTTGCCTCTCTCCACAACAGACACCCTGTGAGGTAGGTGGGGCTGAGACACCTCTGTCAGAACAGCTCTATCAATGTTGTGACTAGCTCAAGGTCATCCAGATGGCTGCATGTGGAGGAGGAGCGGGGAATCAAACCCAGCTCACCAGATTAGAAGCCACAGCTCTTAACCACTACACCAAGCTGGCTCCATCTTGGAGGAGAATGGGCAGAAAACATGATTTTGTCAACTAAAAACGTGATGTTTTGAACATTCCTCTGGGAAGTGGTAAGCAAACAGCATGAATTAACAGGGTCAACATGGCCTCTGGAGTGAAGGTTTACAAGGCCTTCCCCTTTGAGGCTTGCCTGGCACCTATTCTCCTTTCCATTAGGCACCAGGCCAAAGCGTTTCTTATTACCCAGGCCTTTAACTAAGGGATTCCATGTTTTTTTCAAGCCGTTTTATGGACTTCTTGAGGACTTTTTGAATTAATATCATTTTAGGTGATTTTTGCTTTTAGCAGTCCTTGTGATCAACTGGGATTGTTTATTCATTATTCATGTTTTTTACAGGCATGAATTTTATTGCTATATTGCAGGGCTGGATTCAGACTTACACAGGCACACTTCCTCAGACAAAATGGAACAAGAATCATGATAGTACAGATATATATAAAAGGTAAATCAGTGGCGAATTAGTAAACTGTGTCATAGTATCCATTGCTCAATTTGGATTGATTGGATTTGGATCCATTACGCAAACATAATTTCGATGCTATGGCACATTTTACTAATTTGCCACTGATTTACCTTTAATATATATCATGGTTCTTGTTCCATTTTGTCTGAGGAAGTGTGCCTGCACATGAAAGCTCACGCCTAGAATAAACCTTTGTTGGTCTTAAAGGTAGAAGAAGAAGAAGAGTTGGTTCTTATATGCCGCTTTTCTCTACCCGAAGGAGGCTCAAAGCGGCTTACAGTCGCCTTCCCTTTCCTCTCCCCACAACAGACACCCTGTGGGGTGGGTGAGGCTGAGAGAGCCCTGATATCACTGCTCGGTCAGAACAGCTTTATCAGTGCCATGGCGAGCCCAAGGTCACCCAGCTGGCTGCATGTGGGGGAGCGCAGAATTGAACCCAGCATGCCAGATTAGAAATCCACACTCCTAACCACTACACCAAACTGGCTCTCACTACGCTAAACTGGTGCCACTGGACTCAACTTTAGTCAGCACCATGTATTTCCTAGGCTTTGTTTTCCATTGCTAGCCGTTAACTCATCACTCTCTTCTGCCTGCTGGCCTGTAGATCATTGTCTTACACCCTCTCGCCTGCCTGCCTACAGCTCTGCAGCTGAGTGGCCTAAGGCAGTCTTGTTTCTTCCAAGCCTTTTCAACTGCAGAAATGGCTGCACACACACACCCTGGCTGCTGTTTCAGCACTTGAAAATATTTCTTGTTTTTTTCCTTTTTTGGGGGGGGGGTGAGTGCCTCAGGCCCACTGTGCTGATTAGAGCCTCAAGGCACTTCTAAAGTAATGCTTAAAAGAGGGGACTTTACAAAAATAAGGGGGATAGTTAAAAGGAAGCTGAAAGGGAAACACAGGAGAGTCGAATCCCGAGGGAATGGTTGGAAGTTATTTCTAACTTCATATGGTGACTGGGTTTGGGTCTGAATGCTGTCAAAGGGAGCCCTCGGCAGTATGGATACTTGTCTTTTTTCTTCCATAGCTAAAATCAGCTGAGACGGGAACATTTCCAGTCAGGGAAACAGAGTACGTGTGGGGAGAGAGTTAACGCTTCTTCCTGCACCTGATTTACACTGCCTCCCCTCCTACAGGATTCCAGCATAGACACATACCCAGCATCACACATTCTGGTACAGACAAAAGGAGGAAAGAGCAGAGGAGAAAGTCCACACTATTGACAGTGTAACAAAAAAGGCAGAACCTTATTTTATGCATATATTTGTCTCATTTATACCCTGCTTTTGTTCTCGATGGGGAGCCAAAACAGCTTATAATGTTCTCTTCTCCGCCATTTTCTCCTCACAAGAATCCTGTGAGGTAGGTCAGGGAAGTTTCCATGACAGGCCGAAGGCTCAAACCTGGGTCTCCAAGATCCTGGAGTGATATTCTAACCGCTATTTCACAGTGGCTGTTAGGAATAATCTATAATTAATAATCTATAATTAATTGACTACATGAAGAGAAATAGCAGGGCTCCCATTACAGAAATTAAGAGAGTGATCCTAAACAGGTCTACTCAGGTCTATTCAACTGAGCCCACTCCCAGGAGAGATGGCCTCCACTTGTTCTGAGGAGGAAACAGACTGCTGGTGCTTAAAATTAAAAAGGTATCAGACAGTCACATAACTACTTTGACCATTGGTGCGCTGAGGCCAGAACAAGATTGAAGGATTCTAAGCCATATGGGAGGGCAGTATAGAAATCTAATAATAAATAAATAAAATATAAATAAAATAAATTGAGAAGTCCCCTTCTAGCACTGCATACAGAAATATGTGTAAATTTTTACATGAATAATTATTCTTGCAAAATCTTTTTTTAACTACTCTGCGGCCACTTGTGTGCAATCTCTTCTGCGCAGGGAGTACTGCTCTGGGGAGCGGAGCGGGGCCATGACCTGTGGGAAATAGGAAAAGGTAAAACTTGTTGGATTCAAGCTGGATTGGGAAGAAATATGTACACTGGAGCTGCAGGAAAAGATGGTGGACGTGCAGGAAGTGTGCCAACAGTTGTTTATTTAAAATGTATATTCTATTTCTATCTGCTTGAAGCAGCTCGCAGTCAATTTACTTAAAATATGAAGAAAAGCATCTCAGCTTATGTCTTGCCAACATATGGAGCTGGGGGAAGAGTGTAAAGAAATGTACCACAATAAATACATGCTAGGATTTATGCCAATGTAATAGATTAGGGGCTGCCAACCTATTCTTTAATGAGAGATACTTCTGAGTAATGAAAAATATCCAAAGCTACTCCCTCTGCCAACATGGCATATTACCAAGTTTTATTCCATCCTAGAAACAAAACATAGACTAGGAAGGACACTAGAAATGAAGACGTCAGCTAAGCAGCACAGATAAAAGAAATACCATAAAAGAAAAGGGTTTTTAAAAAAGTTTACAGCACATTTTCTTGTGGTTATTTTCTTGTGCTGGGTCCATGCTAATCTTCTCTGTATCGTTCCAGTTTTAGTATATGTGTTGCTGAAACAAGCACTAGAGCCCATCTTCTTGTGATCTTTTCCTGGGTCTTCTAGGGCAGGGGTAGTCAACTTGTGGTCCTCCAGATGTTCATGGACTACAGTTCCCATGAGCCCCTGCCAGCATTTGGGCTCATGGGAATTATAGTCCACGGACATCTGGAGGACCACAGGTTGACTACCCCTGTTCTAGGGGATGGCTGAGCTAAGCAGCAGCTGGTGAGCTTCCAGTAGCTCACAAGGGACTTTTCAGAGCCCCCTCTGGATGGTCCTGTGGAGTTTATGGACAAAGCGGGCTACAGTATTCGAAACTATGTTTATATTTATATATACTATACTCTACAATAGACAGTCACGTGGAGATTATTCATCATCTACAATATTCTTGTGGAGATTCCTAGAGGAGCAATTACAATCAATGATTTCATAAGAAGAAAAAGTAGAAATGACCTCTAAAAGTTGGAAAAAGATTACTTACACAAGGGCAGAAAAAAAGTTAATGGGAGATCAAGGCTCATTGGGACTTAATACTTTTTAATGCAAAAGGGGAAACTGCAAAAATAAATGAAGGCCCGTCCATAGTATAATCATGATGATGATTGGCATTCCAAAAACTGGACCTGTTACTGATACACAGCTAAACCACAAGCTTCATGTGCCGGCCAATGTGCTTGGATTCCAGGTGTGGTTTAATGATAGTATCTTCCACTTGTTAAAAACTGGTTCAACCATGTCTGATTGGCCAGATTACATCAGCATATATGGTTGCCAGATCCCTCCTGGCAACTAGCAGGGGATAGGGGAGACTTAGCAGGAGCAGGAGAGAGTTCCAGTTGACATTGCAGCAACATGTCTACATCACTTCCGATGTGAACTGAAATTGACAGCATCATGCACCGACGTCAGGCTGACACTCTGTATTTGGGAAAAACCTGATGATAAATTTGGTTCAAAAGCAGTGTTTGTGCCCAGATACTTTGTCCTGATGGTCCCAATGTGATGTAGTGTCACGTTGTCACTTCTGGGTCATGTTGGAAGTGATCCCCCTCGTTGGCTAGCTGATTGGTGGAGGAGCAGTGTGATCTTCACCAGGGCATCTGACAACTCTATCAGCATATGAACAGCTGTGCCCTGGCCTTGGAGAAGGAGGATGAACCCTAGCTGGAGAAAAAAATTGGTCTGTGGAACCCTGAGGGTCTGCAGATGTTCCAGAGGGGTCCGCATCCTTTCCCTTACTGTCTTAATGGACTTGGCCACAAGCTATGGAAATGGTCACTTCCATTGCTCCCCTTCCCCCCTCCTGATCATGAGTGAGTAGTCTCATGGTTTCTGTACCTGGGAGGGGCAGAGCCTGTATGCCTACTCCCATATTAAACTGCCTCCTGTCTCTCCCCCCTTCCCCTTCAGTCCTCCTCAAGCCTGCCTGTTAATGTAGCTGGTGATGTCACTTCCAGGGGATGTGGCAGAGAGGTGTCGTCAGCTGACATCACTTCCTGGGCTCCTTGAAGCTTGAAAAATTAGTTCAGGGGCTCCTTCATGGTCAAAAGGTGGAAAAAGGATGCCCTAGAGAATCAAATTTAGGAACTCTTATGATTATGGACTTGAGCCAGACCCCATCCTTGAGCTTTTCTTGCTTTTGACTTTTAGCAGCTATTGAATGTTCCTTCCAGAAATAAATTATAATGTTTTATGCCCTTTGGAACCAGAAAGTGTATTTTCTATCAAAAGGGGATGTCTATACAAAAGCTCGTGTGTGTGTGTGTGTGTGTGTGTGTGTGTGTGTGTGTGTGTGTGTGTTTGTGCCGAACAGGTCTGGCTCCCATTCCAGTGATTTTCCTAAGGGCAGCCCATTTTCTTTCTGTCGCAAAAGTGAATATCTGTCAAAATGTTATGCTTGTTAGAGATGCTGTGGAGAGAAAGCTGCCCTCCAACAATAATAGATATTCTGACCCCTTTGTTGATAGGGATTCGGTGTGTGTGTGTGTATAACACATGTTACAAAATGGGATTGTGCAGTAAACCAGCCTTCCTCTCCCCACACAAGCACAGCCCTTCCTAATTCTAATCTAAACTTTCGATTCCAAAGAATGGGGGCTATATTCCAGCATTTTCCAAACACAGCGGAGGTGCTTCTGGTGCTTGCATAAACAGGCCCCAGGAATCTGGCCCAGTCTGCCGCTGGTGTGTTGAACATGTTTGGATAAGCAAAGAAAAGCAAAAACAGCAGACCAACTGATGAAATGATGCTGCCAGGGAACACTGCCTCTTTGGTTCAACAGTGCGTGTGACCCATCTTCAGGTCATCTGAACCAGCAGAAAAACAGACTGTGCCGACGTGTCAGGTCAAGGGAAGGACTAAAGGGAGAGGAACGCTCCAATTCTGGAACAAATCCTCCACTGCACGACCCCAGGGATCTTCAGGCTATGGTGCAAAAGTGTCCCAGATATGAAGCTGCGGCTTCCATGCCAAACTGTTACTGATGTCACAGAAGAGGAGGACTAATGGCTATAGCAAAATGGATTTGAGGCAGAAACTTAATTCCTTAACAAGCAGTCACCTGACCTCATGTCCCTTCTGCCAAGTGCTTGTTTTTAACAAATGACAGCCGGAAAAAGATTGGCCACTGCTGTACTCAGTACAGAAGTGCCCTGAATAATGCATACCTCTCAGAAATTCAGCATACAAACTGAGACACTGCCTTGAAGCCTTGCCTGTTGAATACACAGCCCCACCAGAAGAAAGCTGGCTGTCTTTATGAAATCATTTATATCCTGCTGTTCTAAGGCAGTCATGCTCTGTACTTCCTGGACAAAGTGGGTTACAGTCTCCTTTATTTATAAACATATATTTATACCCTGCTTTTTCTCCTCAAGAGGGAACCCAAATGGCTTTTGAGATAGAATCATAGAATCATAGAGTTGGAAGGGGCCATACAGGCCATCTAGTACAACCCCCTGCTCAACGCAGGATCAGCCCTAACCATCCTAAAGCAATGATTCCTAAAGGAGATGATTCTCCTCTCCTGCATTTTAACCATGCGACACCTTGTGAGGTAGGCTAGACTGAGACAGAGTAACCTACCATATCCCTGCACCATCCAGTGCAGTTTCTTTCCATTTCCATTGTGTATAGCCCTGTCTATGTCCATATCTTTAAAAAATTACGTTGCAAGAATTAAATATGTTGCAAGATGCAGTGATTGACAGATTTAATTATTCAATTTTTATGGTCTCAGGTGAGTGTTAGCGACCATCTCAAAATAGAACCCCCATATTCCGAGGCAGTATATCTGTGAGCACTAGATACTGAAGGCAGACTGGTGATGGCCAGCATCCACATCCTTCACCTCATAGACATCTGATTACCCCCTGCTGGAATCAATATGCTGAACTTGACAGGCTCATAATCTCAGACACCAGATTATATGTTCTAATACAAAATCATAGTTCTAAGATAGCCCTGATAACCCAGGCTAGCCTGGTCTTACTAGACTATGGAAACTGGGTTGGCCCCGGTCAGTGCGTGGGAGACCACCAAGGAATTCCAGGGTCGCTATTGGGAGGCAGGCAATGGCCAACCACCTCTGAATGTCTCTTGCCTTGAAAACCCTTCAGGGTCTCCATAAATCAGCTGTGACGTGATAGCAAGGTAAGTAAATAAAAATAGAACAACTGCTCACCAGTCCCTCGCCTCTTCACCGTTCCCAAAACAAGCATTAATGCCAGGAATAGCTTCATGCCAGCCTTTCCCTATTACCCTGATCAAAAACAGCAGAGGCTGGTGCTGACAAGGAATGCAGAACAGAGGGCTGTATGCGTTTGTTTAAAGAGCTGTGGCTGAGTGCTAGGACATCTATTTCCCATGGGAAGGCCTATGTTCCAGTCCTTGATGCTTCCAGTTCAAAATATCGGGGGATGCAACAAACCTCTGCTTGAGTCCCTGGAGAACGCTACGCTGACCTTGGTAGATGCAGTATAAGGCAGGCTGACATGTACAGGGAGCTATCGGAAAGTATTCCTTTCAGATTCTCATAAAATTAAAAACTAGCATCCCCTGGCATTGCTTCTCAGAGCCACCGTTTGAAGAGAACAAGTTTTCAGTGACAGCGTGGCAAGATTTCGCTCTCCTTGTGTTGACAGCTATTGGGATTCATGCTACAATACAGCTGCCAGTACGACTGGAATCAGAAATCGTTTTTGCTCTGTTCTCTGGCCCGTATTTGCTATATCTGCACAGTAATAGCAAACTCAGCTATCCGTATGAACCATTGGTGGAGATCTTCCAGTCTGGGCACAACCAATGCTCCAGCCTGTTGCTGGCATGAATTTTCCTTATTGCTGCTTCAGTTTGCCAGGATTCTCCCAGCAGCCAAGGCTATTGTGTTTTAGCTGAGAAGGCAGAGATGTTGGGCTGGGGAGAAGCGAGCAGCTGGTCTGCTGTCTAGCCCTCTCTCTCCCACCCCTTGCTGTTTGGAAGTAACGTGGCATCATTCCTAGAGTGACTCAAGTCATAGGACTGCCCTGTTCATCTTCCTACATACCCCAAACCCAAATGCTTCTAATTTCATCCTGTAACAGGCCTGTGTAACTTCCACCCCACCAAGCCAAAATTCAGCATTGTGTCTTCGCAGTGCAAACCTTTGCAGACTTTCCCCAGTAAATCCACTGATGTCAATGGATTCTCAGGGGAGCAACCCTGTACAGGACTTCATTCTTGGTCAGCACAAAAATGGTTTGTAACTAAGACTGTGGTTTTAACCAGCAAATGATGCTGCAATAAGGAACAAGGAGCCAGTGGTCAACTCAACGACACAGAGCAGAACTGTTGTCTAAGGATGCCCGAAAGAGTCTGTGCTGTGTTCTGTTGAGAAAAGTGTTATTGTGGATAAGTGTTCTCCACAGTCACGCTAGAGGTACACACAGGTAGATACAGGTATGTAGCCATGTTGGTCCGAAGCAGCAGAACAAAGTTTGAGGCTGGTGGCACCTCTAAGACCAACCAAGTCTTATTCAAGGTATAAGCTTTTGTGTGTATGAACACATCTTCAGATACAATGAAAAAAATGTCTTCAACCATTAGAAGAAGAAGAGTTGGTTCTTATATGCTGCTTTTCTCTACCCGAAGGAGGCTCAAAGCGGCTTACAATCGCCTTCCCATTCCTCTCCCCACAACAGACACCCTGTGAAGTGGGTGAGGCTGAGAGAGCCCTGATATCACTGCTCGGTCAGAACAGCTTTATAAGCACCATGGCGACCCCAAGGTCACCCAGCTGGCTGCATGTGGGGGAGTGCAGAATCGAACCCAGCATGCCAGATTAGAAGTCCACACTCCTAACCACTACACCAAACTGGCAGTACACATAGGTCTTTTACAGTTGATGAAGTTCCATTCCATGCAGCTTAATATGGGGCCTTCCAGGAATGTAGCCATGTTGGATACATGCAAACCATATGAGATAGTAAGAACTAACAGAACACTAATATATGCACCCCTACAGATAAATGGTAGCTACTGCACCTTCATTGTACTATTGCTACCAGGGCTGCACCTGCACATTGCTGGATATTTCACTATTATTGCACCAACAGCAATAATTGACAATTAGATTTTCCTGTGTGGACAAGACAGTCTAGTTGCCAACCATTTGTGGATGCAACAGCCCAGGTGCCAGGGATCTGAAAGCAGAAGACCCAAGTTATTAATATGCAAAAGGTTCACCCAGAATTACAACTGATTCCAGCCTAGAGAACAGTTCCCCTCCAGAAAAAGGTAGCCTTGAAGAGTGGGCCCTACAGTATCACATCACGTCCCCAAAATCTCCAGGCACTGCTCAAGCCAGAGTTGGCAACCCAACCGGGTATTATGTGTTAGGATGGAATAAAATCTAACATCTCTATTAGCCCAAAATATAACAGTGGGTTTTTGCAACATTTTTTCCTTCGGTTCTAGCCCCATACCACCTTGGTTTATCCCCTGGTTTTTGCATGCATTTTTGTGTCTTTAGCTTTCACTTCATTTTTTAAAAGTTATTCCCTTGATTTATTGGGGATTTTTTTGGTTCTTTTGAAACCACTCATCCACCCACCCATCCAGGATATAAGTAACTCTTCTTCTTTCCCTCTCCACAGACCAGCTCTGCAGTGGCAGCCATACTACTGCCAAGAGAGGCCCCAAGCCTCTCTATGTGGACATGCATTTATTTGAGAGAGTCAGATACCTTTAATGGCAATAATCATGTATTTATTTAGCAACATCAATCACAAATGCAACTTTTATAGCCTACCCTTGCCAGTTGTTCATTTGATGCACGTCTTTCCACAAAGAAGGTGTGGAGGGTGAACATAATTCTCTCCAGTTTTCTATTATATCTTTACAATGACCCTGTGAGGTAGGTTAAGCCGAGAGAATGATAGAGACAGAGAGAGAGATTTCCCCAAGAGTATCCAGCAAACTTCCACAGCAGAAAGGGCATTTGAACCTGGGTTTCCAAGATCAAACCTTATTCACTCCCCCATGCTGGCTTTTCATGTATGGCCCCGCGTTTGTGTGGAAGTTATGTGTTGGCGTAAACATAAATGATCATGCCAGACATGTGTGTTTAGCTTCTATAAAAAGAGTTTACTAACAGAACTTAAGGAATGGTTCCATGAAGGATAGAAAATAACCACATCCTGATTAGCTGAGCTTTCTAAGCACTACACTATGTTGGCTGCTTCTACAAGACTCAGAGCAAGTCACATGAAATTGCCCCCAAAGCTTTTCCTCGTGTACGTGATAGAAAACATGCTATCAGTGTTCAATTCATGGATCAACCAATGGTGAATCCTAAAACGACTTCATTATGAATAGGACTTTCCTTCCCTGGTGGGACACTTCTACTGGAGGCCTAATAGGCCCTGTGCTAATTAGCTAAATGGGCCAACTAAACAACTGTTTACTTCTTTCACTGATGAAATGGTGACACTTGCTAAGCTACAACAGAAGGCCCCCTAAGGGAGGTGACAAGGGGGGGAGGGGGGCTTTGCTCAGGGCATGCACAAAATCAGAACTGGCAGTCGTCACATTCTTCTGCATTTGGACCAACGGGGTAAACATGGAACACTCCCTGAAAACAAATAGGAACCCGGTTTATTTTTGATCCTCTGAAAGCTCAGATTGTGCTGAAGTACCCACAATAGAAGCTTCCCACACCCAGGAGTAACCAGCATCGTTTTTTCAACTCCCTGTCAAGGACAGGGCTGCCCTAATGGGTAAGCACAGGGGCCCCTGGAACACAGGGGCTCCACACTAATGTACATCTTGATTTGTGAAGTGCGAATGGACAAGTTGTTTATACAAGATGTGAATATTGTAGAATGTAGACCGCCAGAAATGAAGTTAGGCCTTACCTCCTCCTTATGGAAGAATTGTATGATCTTATCTGTTTTACAATTTTATACTATTTTATTTTACGGGTTCATTGGGGCTTATTTGGTTAGCTGCTCCGAGACTTTGCGAGGGGGGAGATACAAATTAAAATAAATAGTGTTGTGAATCAACACGGAAGAGAGAGTTTGGATTAAGAATAAAGCGTTTTTCACGTTCAAGGCTCATGTCGTATTATCCAAACGTTTGTGCTGAGTAATCTTTCCTGTGCAGCATGTTTTAAAATGTCTAAACACCAATTTTGTTGGAGACACCAATCGATACATTTGATTTTCTCGATAATTTACATTTTTATTCCAGCAAGTGATAGTGTAGGTGGGATCCCAGTGCACTGGTTGGTCTAGAATGCTGTTAAAGATCACTAAACACCCAGCTGTCCCCGCCCAGTACCCACCCGATGTGAACTAGTTTAGCATGACCGGTGCATGGCCGCTGTATTCTTCTTAGTTAGATCCGAATTTGGCAGAAGGTTCTGTGTCGCTCTGGAATTTTGGGGCCTGCGGGCCCTCCTAACAAGCTTTCCCACCCCCTACAACCCAGCTTGGAAGCCAAGCAGGGTCTGACTATCCCGGTTGGTCCTTGGGCCGCTGGGGGGGGGGGGAGAGGGCAGGCGCGCACCCCCTCGCCTCCTCTCCGGCCTGCCCGACGGGATCGGCTGCCACTCGACGGCGCTTTGTCGTCGACTTCTTCTTCGTGGAAAAGTTGGCCCGGGGACGACCCGCTAAAGGGGCCTCCAGGACGCGGGAGAGCCACGCTCCTTCTGCTGGGGCTCAAGGGCCTGTCGCCCGCGAGACCCCGGCGCTGACTTTGGGTTGCAAAACCCAGCCGCTTTGCAAAGGCCGCGGGCGCTGCGGGCAGCTTCTCTTTCTCCCCCTGATGTCCTGACGCCGTCCGTCCCCCCCCTCGCCCCCTCTCTCCCGCACACCGGCCTCGGGCCCGCCCGCTCGTCTCAGCCTGCCCTCACTGCCGCTTTCGCGGCCGGGCCCCTCCCCGGCGCTCCCGCCCCGTCCCGCCTCGCCTGCCCGGCGCTGAAGTCTCTCCCGGCGCGCCGCAGGCTCGCAGCAGTCCGCCGGGCAGCTTTCCTGGGCTGGTGCTGGGAGGGAGCTGTGCGGCAGCCGCCTCGACGCCGCGCAGCCGTCGGAAGACGAACGCGTGGCCGAGGCCGGCCTCCGAGAGCAGCCGGAGAGGAGCGAGAGCGGGAGAAAGGCGCCTCAGCGGCCCGTCGCCCTTCGAGGAGTCTCTGCGGATACCCCGTCGAGGGAACCCTCCTGCGCCCTCTTCCCCTTCAGCCTCCCCTCTTGGCTTCTCCCGGCGCTGGTTCCTGAAGCCTTCCCGCCCACTTCTCCTGCTCTGCAGACCTTCCAGGCTCCCCCAGACCTCCCTGAAGAAGAAGAGGAAGAAGAAGAAGAAGAAGAAGAAGAAGAAGAAGAAGAAGAAGAAGAAGAAGAAGAAGAAGAAGAAGAAGAAGAAGAAGAAGAAGAAGAAGAAGAAGACGACGACGACGACCCTGTCTCCCCTGATGAGGTCTTCTTGGCTCCATCACCACTTGGGAAGCGGGGGACTCCTTGCCTGCTGGCTTCCTCTCTGCTGGAGCTGCTCCTTTCCCTGATGTCACATCTGTGGAGGATCTGATTCTGATTCCTGCAGACTTCCTGTCCTCCTCCTGCCCGCTTGGCCTCCGCCATGAACTTGGAGCAAGAAACCCCGGCCAGCAGCTTGGCCAACTCCAGCCTGGGCACCGGCCTGGAAGCTATGTGTCCTGTGAACACGGAGTTCCCCGAGAGCTTCCTGCCCGCCGTTTACTTGGTCGTGTCTCTGCTGGGGCTTCTGGGGAACGGGCTGGGCTTGTGGAACTTGTGCGCCAGCTCTCGGAGGGGCAGCTGGAGCACCCTCAGCGTGCTGATGTGCAACCTCAGTGTGGCTGACTTGCTTTATGTGGTCACGTTGCCCTTCTTGGTGTCCTACTACCTCCGGGGCCGCCAGTGGCGCTTCGGCCACGAGTGGTGCCGGCTGACGCGGGCTCTCTTCCACCTCAACCTGTACGCCAGCATTGGCTTCCTGACCTGCATCAGCGTGCATCGTTACCTGGGCATCGTGCACCCGCTGAGGATGCTGGGCCGGTGCCAGACGCTCAGTCCGGCTTTCTTGCTCAGCGTCTTGGTCTGGGGCTGGGTCATCCTGCAGCTGTCCCCTGACTTCACCTTCAGCAAAATGGATGAGACGGGCATTCGGTGTCACGACACGACGGGCCACGAGAACTTGAGTCAATACCTGCCCTACACCTTGGCCATAACCGTGACCGGCTTTGTCGTCCCTTTCCTCATCATCATCGGATGCTACTGCCACGTGGTCGTGACCCTTCGGAGGAATAGCAACGTGGACCCCAACCTCAAGCGGAGGAGCATCAGACTGGCCGTCCTGGTGATGGTGCTTTTCTCCGTCTGCTTCTTGCCTTATCACGTCTTCAGGAACCTCAACTTACTGTCCCGCAGTTGGCAGCTCCAGGGGTCTTGCAACCAGACTTTGAAAAGCATCTATGTTTCCTACCAAGTGACTCGAGGCTTGGCCAGCCTGAACAGTGCCCTCAACCCCCTTCTGTACCTGACGGCCAGCGAGGGCCTTTTGACTCGGCTCAGGGCCTCCTGCCGTAGGGTCATCCGTGCCTTGGGGTCTCTTTTGCAAAGCCAGGCCCCCTACTCTTTGGATCCGAAGAAACTAAGCTTTGTGCTCAATGAAGAATGTGAGGAGGCCTCCGACGATCTCTGAGTCGATGACCAGAGCATCCCTCTCTTTTCTGGCAATGGACATTAGCCTTTGGGAGAGATGACAGCATCAATTGTGGGGACACACCCATGTATTGCGTCCCTCTCTTGTCTCTGGCCCAGCACATTTTTGCACAATGAAGATTGTGAACAGAGGCAACAGTAGAATGGGCGTGTCAGTATTGTACCAGGGCACTGCTGATAAAGGTTACCAAAAGGTGCACAGTATGTGGCTGAGTATTGTAGCCCTTTCCTCACTTCCCCATTTCATTTATGTCCACAGCTTTACACCTGCTTGTTCAGCATGACAGCAGTTTTGTGCCACTGGGCTGCTTAAACCCCACTGCAGCATCCCAACGGTATGCAGGATCACGCATGGTGTACACAGACACCTGTGTGCAATGCCATTTCTTTGCTTTGCCGAAAACAGGCTCTCTTCTGTTTCTGTGCAGCCTTTGATTACCTGAGACAAGGGCCATTTCTCTGTACTGAGACGGCATGGTAAGGCCCTTTCAAAGGGCAGTCTGCACAAATTCAAGAATTTGTAGCCGTTCAATATCTTGTCACGGAGGGCTGATCCTACAAGCCCACAATTAATGTTGTGTAATGAGTTGAGACAGAAAGGGAGATGCTTACAGATTTATCTCGGCTCCTTGTCTGCGTTTCCTTGGCAAGCAAGAGAAATAGGTTCCTAGCAAGTAATCTATGAGAGCACATGGGAAACCAAAGAAAAAGAAAGAAAATGTCTGAGGGCGGAAACGTGGATGGGCTTACTTGCACAGGTCTTTTCCAGTGAGTCAAAATGTGCAGACAGTATTCTCTTAAGTGCATTGGACAATTTGTTTTGTACATGTTGGAGAAAATGCATACGGCCATACAGTGGTAATTCTGGGGAGAAGCTGACGTGCTATTTACGTATTTGTAAAAATTCCTTTGGTGCTTATGATCAGATTTTAAAATACTTTTTTTTTAACAGTGCAGAAGCTTAATGACGCAGTACTTGTATGGTTTATAATTGCCTGGGGTTATTTGAGAGACCTGGGCGTATTCTGCACACAAAAGATAATGCACTTTCAATGCACTTTAGAAGTAGATTTTCCTGTTCCGCTCAGGAAAATCCAGCTGCTGTTGATTTGACAGAAAGGATAGCATCAGGAACCTGCGGGAGTCTAAAGTTTGAAAGCCAAGTCACCCCATCAGGAATGCGCATAGCCTCTGCCGCCTGATCCTGCCTTCCAAAGGCAAATCACCCACTTCTTGCGCACCCCACAAGAGCAAGTAACCTGTTAGATAAAAAATGGGAATGTTTCCTTTGTACGCTAATCAGTGAAGCTGACAGTTCACTCCGGCAAGCTAATAGATATGTGTTTTATTTTGGTTTGTTTAATCACCAAAATTTTTGCTTCAGAATCTGTTTTTTTTTCTTTCTTGATCTTATCCTCTTTTCTTCCCCAAGGGAGAGGGGCATCTATAAAGGTAAAGGTATCCCCTGTGCAAGCACTGAGTCATTTCTGATCCTTGGGGTGACGCCCGCTAGCGTTTTCATGGCAGACTCAATACGGGGTGGTTTGCCAGTGCCTTCCCCAGTCATTACCCCCCAGTTTACCCCCCAGCAAGCTGGGTACTCATTTTAGAAGGATGGAAGGCTGAGTCAACCTTGAGCTGGCTGCTGGGAGTGTACTCCCAGCCATCTAGTCCAACCCCCTGCTCAACGCAGGATCAGCCCTAAGAAGCATGGGGTGGAGATATTTGGGGTTACTGCAGGAGCTGGCTTGAAGCAGTTATACTTTGGTGTTGGAAATCTTTCATCAGCAGAGATAGTCAACAGGATGGTTACCTAGTTAAAAAAATTCCCCTTGTAGGCCATCAGACCATCAGGTCAGATAAAGTAACAACTTGTACTGCAGCAGCTGTAAGAAGATGCAAGACTTTGAGCTAGATCCAGCTCTTTCCTGGACAGAATAAAAAGGTCACTCCATTTTCCAGCTATTTTGGGAGTGCCAGGCTGTTTGTTTATTAACACAAATGCATGTAGTCACTTTCGGCAGATGGGCCTAATCACAAAACATTTAGCATTTCACGCCCGTTAATTGGTTAGGAGATGTTTTATTGGTGTGATGTTCAAGAAGCCAATCGTTTTACTCCACCCGTTAGGTTTGCTGTCTAGCAAATAGAAAGCACATTTTCAGATATCATTTCAGTGCCCTAATCCGCTTTCATGTTTGTGACCAAGTCAGACTGGGTGTCTTGGGAGTAATGCACAGGTATCTTGCAAATAATTCTTCCCCCTTCCCCACTGCGCAATTTTACACAACATTTTGAGGCCTTTTTGGTTTCATGTCAAAAGACATATCTCAGCCATGCATAACATTGTATTTAATACACAATATGCGCCTCTTGTGGCGCAGAGTGGTAAGGCAGCCGTCTGAAAGCTTTGCCCATGAGGCTGGGAGTTCAATCCCAGCAGCCGGCTCAAGGTCAACTCAGCCTTCCATCCTTCCGAGGTCGGTAAAATGAGTACCCTGCTTGCTGGGGGGTAAACGGTAATGACTGGGGAAGGCACTGGCAAACCACCCCGCATTGAGTCTGCCATGAAAACGCTAGAGGGCGTCACCCCAAGGGTCAGACATGACTCGGTGCTTGCACAGGGGATACCTTTACCTTTATGCTGTAATGCAGTGGTCCCCAACCCCCGGTCCGGGGACCAGTACCGGTCTGAAGATCAGTCAGTACCAGGCCGCAGCTCCTTTTCATTCTCCTACCCAGCTGCTGCCTTGAGGGCTGCCCTGCCGCTCTGCCGCCGGCTCACCTTTGGTGCTCTCCAGTGGCCGCCATGGCTGGGGCTCCCCCTCTGCGTGGCACTGCGCAGCTGCTGCTGGCAGCGCCCCCCAATGGGTGGCAGGAAGTCAGGGGAAAGCAAGTGGAGCAGGGTCTCAGGCGGCGGCAGCAGCGTCCCTCGGCAAAAGACTACCCCCCCCCCCGGGCCTCAATAAAATTGTCAAGCGTTGACCGATCCCCGGTGACAAAAAGGTTGGGGACCACTGCTGTAATGGGTAAGGTGGTGGTCCTTGTACTCTGAGTCTTTTTGGTATCCAATTAATCTGTAGTCTGGCCAAGAGACTTCAGGAATGGCAGGTGGGGGGAAGAGAAAGTACAGATGCAAAGTGAACACCATGTCATGTATTCTAACTGATGATTATTGGGATGGATAGTTGGCCCATGACCTTCTGGCACTTGGGAACACACCGGGATATGAACAGTACTTCTCTCCTGCCTTTATTTCAGAGTGTAGGTAGAAGCATGTCTTTTGAACAGAGACATTGTGGAATGGGATGTTACTTAGGTTTGTTGTTTACCTGCATGCCATAAAAAGCATCAGCTTCCCTTTACCACACATTAATCTGAGACAGGACAGTTTTCTGCTGGCAGCTGCATTTATGTGGGGTGGGGGTGGGGAGACCATAATCAGATGTTTTGACAATGTAAAGCCTGTTTCGCAGGAGCTGAATGCATGGTTAATGGTCTGATTTAAGTAAAACAAAACATAATTCTTGTTAATCTGAGCGCCAAAGTCCATGTTAATAGAGAAACCTTGTTCTCTTCCATATAATGCAACTGTAGTGTTGGGTAAGGGTCAGGCAGCGAATGGATCAGAGATGGGGGGGGGGGTAAACAGCTATTTTGGTCAGGGAGAAGGATTCAAGGAGGGGAAATGATGCAGGGGAGAACAGGTTAAACCCCCCTTTTCCCCCTGACATGGATCAGCTCAAATTGGCCTGCTCTCACTATTATGCACCCTGCTAAAAGCAGTCAGCAGGATATCCAGTTGCAGTTTGGTGAATTGTGGTGCCCTCCCAAGCATTATTAGGTGGCTCTGCAGTGCAGTGGATAGCACACTGAACTTCTGGGGGGTGAAGGGATTCAAAGATTCTGGGTTTGATTCCCAGCAGAGTCACAAGTAGATTCTGAGGGGCTGTGGCTCAGGGGAAGAGCATCTGCTTTGCATGCAAAAGGTTCCAGGTTCAATCCCTGGACCTGGTGAGAGTTGATGTGAAAGAACTTTGCCTGACACCCTGGATAGTCGCAGTCTGAACAGACAGTACTGAACTTGATGGGCCAGTGGGCTGAGACAGCATAAAGCAGCTTCATGTGTGTTCACACCACTGATTCCATTAAGGAAAGCATATTGTTTTGGTGGAAGAGCATCTGCTTGGCATGCAGAAAATCCCAGGTCCAAGCCACACGATCTCCAATTAATGGGAACAAGTAGAAGGAGAAATGAAAGACCTGTGTCTAAGACCTTGGAAAGATGCTTCTTGTCTGGGTAGACAATAGTGGTCTTGATGAACCGCCTTTGTAGAATCATAGAATCATAGAGTTGGAAGGGGCCATACAGGCCATCTAGTCCAACCCCCTGCTCAACGCAGGATTAGCCCTAAGCATCCTAAAGCATCCAAGAAAAGTGTGTATCCAACCTTTGCTTGAAGACTGCCAGTGAGGGGGAGCTCACCACCTCCTTAGGCAGCCTATTCCACTGCTGAACTACTCTGTGAAATTTTTTTTCCTGATATCTAGCCTATATCGTTGTACTTGAAGTTTAAACCCATTACTGCGTGTCCTCTCCTCTGCAGCCAACAGAAACAGCATCCTGCCCTCCTCCAAGTGACAACCTTTCAAATACTTAAAGAGGGTTATCATGCAATTAGTGCAGACTGTGGATTAAGATCAGGCTGTTCCTTCTTCCTGGATTACATGACGTGTCTGGTTCTGCATCCCATGTTCCACAGCTGCCACTGAGATATTGCCCGGAAGCCCATAAACAGGAAGGGAAGACGATAGACTCCATTAGGTACCATGATGGCTGAGCAGAAACATTGATAAAAATGATTTAAATCTGTTTATTGTACAGTGCACTTAAAATACAGGTTAAAAACACAGGCCTTGAACATAGCCTCTAAACCAGGTGTAGGCAAACTGGCCCTCCAGATGTCCATGGAGTACAATTCCCATGAGCCCCTACCAGCTGGCAGGGGCTCATGGGAATTGTACTCCATGGACATCTGGAGGGCCACAGTTTGCCTACCCCTGCTCTAAACAGAAACCACCAGTCAGCTTAGTGTAGTGGTTAAGAGCTCCTCCACATGTAGGCCAGCCGGGTGGCCTTGGGCCAACCACAGTTCTCAGAGCTCTTTTACCTCAGAGGGTGTCTGTTGTGGTGAGAGGAAAGGTAGGCGATTGTAAGCCACTTGAATCAATTCTAAATGGGGAAGATGCCCCGACATACCGCTTGTCTGGAGGTGGAGAAAAATCCCGCCTCCACATGACTTTAACAGCTGCCACTCCTGGACCTGCCGTCTCGTGGTGAGGAACATCAATAAAATATACAATAAAAACAATAGCATGCCGTACAATCCCACAATTTTCCAAACCCTAACCCTCACCTTCTCCCTCTCTCCCCCGTCTGCAAGATCCACCAAGTCCCCCAGAGGTGATGTTGTGAATGAGGGACTGCTTCAGTGGAGGACAAGATCTTCTGTCCACCCAACCTCAACCTAAAGCCTGGTGAAAGAGCTCCATTTTACAAGCCCTGCGGAACTGAGTTAGTTTTGTCAGGGCCCTTAATTCTTCCAGGAGCTCATTCCACCAAGCAGGGGCCCTGGCCCTGCTTGAGGTTAGGCGAACTTCTCGTGGGCCAATGATCACTAATATATTTGTATCCGCAGAGCAAAAGGCCCTGTGGTGGGCACAGGGGAAAGATGTTCCCTCAAGTACACTGGGCCTAGACCATGTATGGCCTTAAAGGTTAAAACCAACACCTTGAACCCAATCCAGCACTCCATTGGCAACCAACGCAGCTGCCTCAGCACTGGCTGGATATGGGCCATCCAAGGTGTTCTCATGGGGACCCTAGCAGCTGCATTTCGTACCAGCTGTAATGTCTGTTTCCACCTGAATATCTCACTGAAAGCTACTTTTCTATTAGCTGAGTGATGCCAGAATCTTAGGGCCATTCCGCACGACTTCAATGTTGCAAAAGGCTTCCAAATTGCAAGCGCTACTAATTTGCAGTTATGCTCGAGGTCGCACACAATCTGCCACACTCCTGAAACTGATCCACAAAAAGCGATTCGTTGTAGCGCTTAAAGGGAAATCCAGAAAAGTGGATTCACCCTCCGAAAAGCGCTGCACTCTTGCAAACAATCTGCAACAGTAGCGAAAAAGACCTCTGTGTTCCCATTGTTGCGGTTCCAGCCAAGTCCCTCCCCCTGGCTCTCTCTTCCAAACTTCTGGCAAAACGATTGCCATTTTTTTTCTCAGAGCGAGCAGAAAGCAACGAACCGGTGAGCCTTCATTCACCCAGTGAGGCTTCTCCGGCTACAGTCCCTCCACAGAGCTGCTTTAAAGCTCCCCTAAGTCACCAAGCACAACACAGCCCCATTTGCAAGTTCCCTTCATTTTCGGCCGAAAATCGCACCCGTGCACGGAGGGGGGGATTTTTTTTTCCACAGGGGAGCGTGGTAACGATGACTCATTGGCTCACACGCCAGCTAGATGGGTCTCAACGTTAGGAGGAATCAAGGCATATTCATTGCAACGTGTGTTTTTCTTTTTTTAAAAAAACCCTGTTCTTAAAGGTAAAGGGGCTTTCCGGGAGCATGATAACAGCCGCCCATTGGCTGTTCGTTTGATTGATGGCCAGGGGTGGGACAGCACAGAAAAAATCGCTTCCTGGATAGCAATTTTTGCGAGACCGGAAACCTGTGGGAAACGATTGAAACACTACTGGATTCCACTACAAAGGCAGGTATGCATAATGCCGAATTGCACTATTAAAAATTGCGTTTCCGCTTTCAGGAACCAATTGGCAACATTAGTCCTTGTGCGGAAAGGCCCTTTCTATTAGGAAGAAGAAGAGCTGGGATTTATGTATTCGCTTTTTACTACCCGAAGGAGTCTCAAGGTGTCTGACAATTGCCTTCCCTTCCTCTTCCCACAACAGACCCCCTGTGAAGTAGGTGGGGCTGACAGAACTCTGAAAAAATGTGACTGGCCCATGGTCATCCAGCTGGTTGGCTATGGAAGGGGGATCAGACCCAGTTCTCCAGATTAGAGACCGCCATTCTTAACCACTACTACAAGCTGAATGGGTAACCATTATATTATATTTCTGATAATATAACAGATTTCTCGACTTGCTTTGTTGACATAAATACTTGGTTTTCTGTCATCTCTGGCCAGAGCTTGTAGCTCATTTCCAGGGGATTCAGAGAAGAAGAGACCAAAAACAAAACCACCATTACTTTGTAACCAAATGCAGTGGAGGAAAATCCTTCCAGGAGCCTGTATTTGTTGCGTAACACAGAAGATCTCACAGTGTGCAGAGTTCTTTTCCTTCTTATTTGTCTTTCTTCCTTTCAAACAATTCAAGTTCAGGAGTTGTAAAAAAAAAAAAATGCTTTAGTTCCACAAGCAGGTTTGAAGTTCTGCAGAGAGGCTTCCATGATTTAAAAAGGGAAAAAAAACAAGCAGTGCTTGCCAAACTCATTTTTTTAATAAGTTGTTTAGAAGAAGGGTAAAGATTTATCACGTCAGCTGCAACTACAGACAGACTGGCCTTTGACGTGCATGAAAGAAGCCAAGCCTTCTCTATCGTGCTTACAATAACTGAGAAATAAACATTTCGGAATGGACTTTCCCAAACTTGCCTTTTGATTTGTTTGAAGCCCACAAGCAAGCAGATCATTTTTTCTAGCCTGATCTCACACAAAAGACTAGAGTCCTTCCAGGGCTCCTGGTAAGCAGTGTGCACAAACAAGGGGTTGAATCTTACCTGTTTTTCAACTGGTGAGAAATAGAGAGGACCCCCTTGGCCATCCAAAAAGGCTATGCTGGGGATCATAGGATCTACATGGACAAAAGTCATGTGGAAATGGAAGCTATAGTAAGGAGCAGAATTGGGAGAGATTGAGCAATCAATTTGGCTAGATCTGACCCAAGGAAGGCTGAGAGCTGAACTATGGCGTTTCTGCACTGGTGAATTCCTTTGTTTTCCCAGTGCATTCCCATCATGGTTTTTTTCCCTTCTGCATTTCACCCCTTTTTCCAAGTGGGTGTGCATCAGGTATTTCCCCCTTCTATTCATGATAAAATAGCCAGACATCATAGACTGAATCCAGGCAGATTTTTCACTCAGTCTTGTCCAGTTTTCATAATTTCTATAGCCCCATATAATAATAATAATAATAATAATAATAATAATAATAATAATAATAATAATAATAATAATAATAATAATAATAATAATAATACTTGTAATCTTTATTTTTATTTCCTGCCTTACCTGATAGCTCAGCTTAGGTTACAACATGTTAAAACAATCCATTCTAAAAGCCAGTATAAATATTATTAAATATTAAAACATCTACAATTTACACGGAGCCTCGTTTCAATAAAATGTGGGGATTTCCACATTTGTGTGTGTGTGTGCCAATCTTGTATTTTTGGCAGTGAAACCAGCTCTTCATATTATATACGATGCTTCATCTGATGTTTTGTCTGCCCTCAACTATAGCAATCCCTCATGGCTTTAAATGATGATTCCCTAGTATGACTTTTCGCCAGGGGTGGGGTCAAAGGAAGCCCCTTCTAGGGCTGCCAGCTCCAGATTGGGAAATACATATAGATTGGGTGATACAGCCTGTGGAGAGTGGGGTTTGGCAGGGAATGGACCTCAGCAGGGTATAATGCCATAGAATCCACCCTCCAAAACAGCCATTTTCTCCAGGAGAAACATCTCTGTAGTCTGGGTGTCAATTGTAAATCCAGAAGGTCTCCAGGTCCCACCTGCTGGCAACCCTACCTTTTTCCCCAGAGGAAAGTTTGGTTGGATCCAACCTTCTCAGTGCAAAAGAAGTTCTCTCATTTAATGCTGGCTGGACTTCAGCCCTCCCCCCCCTTGCTTGTTCAGGAAAATAAAAATAAACAAGTAGCTTTGCGACCACCATTCCCCTCCCTGCTCTGTGCTTCCTCAATCAAGGGCAGAATGGATAGGAAGAGGATAGGAAGGAGGAAGACCTGGGTTCAAATCAATCTGAATTCAGCAGGATCAACAATGGAAAAAAACAAAGTAAGTGCAGAACTAGCCCTGATCTCCAGACTATAGATATCTGGAGAAAATAGCTGTTCTGGAGGGTGGACTGAATGGCCTTCCTGAAGTCCTTCCCTCCACAAACCCTGCCCTCCCCAGAATGTGTCTGCAATCTGAGTCATATCTACTGTTTTATGATTCTTCCAGATTTCTGCAATCCTAATACAAGTATTAGTATTACAGCCTCTTGTGGCGCAGAGTGGTAAAGCAGCAGAAATGCTGTCTGAAGCTGTCTGTCCAGGAGGTTGGGAGTTCAATCCCAGCAGCCGGCTCAAGGTTGACTCAGCCTTCCATCCTTCTGAGGTTGGTAAAATTACCCAGCTTGCTGGGGGGTAAAATAGTAATGACTGGGGAAGGCACTGGCAAACCACCCCGTATTGAGTCTGCCATGAAAACGCTAGAGGGCATCACCCCAAGGGTCAGACATGACTCGGTGCTTGCACAGGTGATACCTTTACCTTTTTAATACGAATATCTCCTATTGATTAACACTCTGTCATCCACCTTGAGTCTCAGTGGCCTCTAAACAAAGTGAAGAGAGAGAAATAAAATAAAATAAAATAAATGCAATGAGCTATAAATCATAGTGGAAGCAAGAATATGCACTATCTAGAACTGGGGGGGACACACATACAAGGGAATGCAGCTATAAAGAACCTTTTCTTTATTTCTCATGCTTTGCACAACTAAGCGGTTCTTGTTAGATTTCTTTATAAAGATGGAAATGGGCTACTGGCAAGCAAACCGTAGCCATATGTTCCTGCTGACCTCGATACATCAGAATAAGCACAGCGCTGGCAGTTGAAACTCCTGAACTCTGCAAAGATGGCCATGAGCAGGTGATCAGACAAAAACACATTCAGCCAATTCCTGGTATTTCTAGGGAAATTGTTCTCCCTAGATAACTCCATGCCGGTGGCCTGTCCACATTAATTGAGGCCAAATGCCTCACACATTACTGAAACGAAATGAGACATCCCTCAAAGAAATGCTATCATTTGCACGAGTTGTTTAGCTTGGGAGGCTCATCGTTCAAGATATAAATTCTGAACACACCTGGGGGAGGGGCAAAATATGTTGGAGGTCCTAAATGACTGGGTGCTATGGTACGTTGGCTAAGGTCAAGCAAACTGGAACTAAACCCTAGAAAGACAAAGGTAATGTTTATTGGGAAGGTGGAAATCTTGAAGGGCATTGTGATCCCCACTTTTGATGGAATTCAGCTGACCTTTGCTGCCTCAGTTAAGAGCCTGGGGGTTATACTGGACCCAAGGCATTCTTCTAATGCAGCCTAGCCCATAAAATGGGCTTGATGACAGCTGATATGACCACCTAGATCCATCCCACCTGACATGTAGTCTAGACCAGGGGTAGTTAACCTGTGGTCCTCCAGATATCCATGGACTACAATTCCCATGAGACCCTGCCAGCTGTAGTCAATGAACTGTAGTTCAATGAACTGTAGTCCATGAACATCTGGAGGACCATAGGTTGACTACCCCTGGTCTAGTCTACTGTAATGCACTGTCAATAGGTCTCCCCTCAAAATCGATTTGGAAACCTCACTTGCTCGGCTATTATTGGAACCTAGATGGAGCACACATATTACTCTTATCCTGCAGTCACACCACAGGATGCCTATCAGTTACTAGCCTCAATTTAAAGTATTAGCTATCCCTTCATAGACTTGGACCCTGATATCTGCGAGAGGGTCTCTCCCTCTATGCTCCGCCACAACAGCTTTGCTCAGCTGAACATGGCCTTCTGCAAGTACCAATCTGCAAAGGGGCAAACTGCCTATACATACAGGCCCTATATGTCTGTGGTGGCCCCTGCCCTGTGGAATGGCCTGCCTGAGGAGGTCAGGAAGGCTCCCGCTCTCCTGGCTTCCTGCAAACTACGTAATGCTGAACTACTCAAGAGATCTTTTCTAAGCAGGCAATGGAGTTGCCCTGTGCTAAAAGCTTCACAAAATCACGTAGATAAATTATTAGGGATTTATTCTACTGTGTTTAGATTAATGAAAGCAGGATCATAGAATCATAGAATCATAGAGTTGGAAGGAGCTATACAGGCCATCTAGTCCAATCCCCTGCTCAACGCAGGATCAGCCCAAAGCATCCTAAAGCCTACTAGGTCATTTTTGTATCATTTCATATGTCACGTTAAGACTTTTGCTGGACTTCTGTTCTTAGTCTTCTGATTGGTTCTACAATCCTAATCTTTTAGAATTGTTTATTGAATACTCCATTGCATTGAGTCACTTTATGTAGATCAAGATGGGTAGCCATGTCAGTCTGTCTGCAGCTGCAGAAAAGAGCAAGAGCCCAGTAGCATCCTAAAGATAGTCACTATTTATTTATTTATTTATTTATTTATTTATTTATTTATTTATTTATTTATTTATTTATTTATTTATTTATTTATTTATTTATTGCGGGGGAGGAGCTTTCGTGAGTCAGTTTGTGTAATCTGCTTTGAGTCCAATAAGAAAGGTGGACTATACATGGCGTAAATCAGGGGTAGTCAAACTGCGGCCCTCCAGATGTCCATGGACTACAATTCCCAGGAGCCCCCTGCCAGCAAATGCTGGCAGGGGGCTCCTGTGAATTGTAGTCCATGGACATCTGGAGGGCCGCAGTTTGACTACCCCTGGCGTAAATGAATAACATTTCTTATTTGTGGAAGGTCACTTGATTTTATTTGTGAAGTTTTGTTAACAGAAAAGATTGTGCGAATGTATTTGGGCCAAGCCTTGACCTGCTGGATAACCCAGATCAGCCTGATCGTGTCAGATCTTGAAAGTTAAGCAGGGTTGGACCAAGCAAGTCCAGGGAATGGCAAACCACTCCTGAACGTCTCTTGTCTCGAAAACACGATGGGGTCGCCATAAGACGGCAGCCTTGACAATCCCCCTTCCCGCCACACAGGCACCAAAATCTGGTATAAATTCAGAGTACACTGAATATCAAGGGGCTTTCTCCCCTCTAAATACAACTGGATTTTATTCACTGGAATTTACAATTAAGTATAAATTTCAATGGATTACAGCGCAATCCTAAATAGGCCTACTCAGACCCCTCCTCAATGCCACTCCATGGGGCTTACCCCTTGGAAAATGTATTTTTAGGACTGCTCTGTTAATTTCTTATTTAAAGCATTTACATCCTTCCTTTCTTCACAGCTCAGGGTAGTGTACAGATCATAAGACACCCTGAGGCACATCATCATTTAAAACCAGCAAAATAAAATCCCAGATCACCTTTCTTGCACAAAAGATAACTGCAGTTTACACCCAATTAAAAGCCTTGAGTGACTCTGCTGAAAGTGCGTGGTATACCCTTAAGGTATTGCTTTCAGCTTTGCTTACACACACAACTCCCCTCGCCATGTTAAGGTGTGCGTCCAAGAGCCCCCCCTCCAGCTGTATAGTCAGGTGGGGTGAGGGGTTGGGGATTGTTTTAGGTGTTCTTATGTATTAGGGGTTTTATGGGGTTTTTACATTTTGTCACATGCCGCAAGCCTCAGGGAAGCGGTGGGTTATAAATCTAATAATAACAACAACAACAACAGCAATAATAGTCCCTGGCAATAACTGGGCTACCACATTTGTACAAGCAGAATTAGCACAGATATACCTATCCACACCCTGCACTGTGGCAGCTTGATCTGTATGGAGAAATACAATCAAGCCATCCAATTTACTGCTGTTGGAGGGGGAAAATGTGAATAATTCCAGCTCATTATCACCAAACAGATGTGTTCCACTTTGTTGCCCAAAGAGAGTTAACAGACTCTGAAGCACGCCCAATGCCTGAGCGATTTCAACTGCAGAGGAAATGAGAGTCCTTTAATCGGAGGTCAGCAATTCAGAGCATGAATGGAAATAAAAACAGCAAACGGCTCATAAGTTATTGAACCTCCCCAACTTAATCATTTCTCTGCAGTTCCTTTGATGGCTGTTGGCAAGACAAGGGCAGGACCGCTGGACTATTCGATGGCGCAGAGGATAAACAGCCAGCCGAAGACGTACACCACATGGCCTCCAGCTGAAATCGAGCCCTAATAAGACTCGCCCACCCACTTCAGAAAGCTTGGCTGCACAAGAAAGTCCTTTAGTCCTTGTTTATTAGACCCAGCTGGCTCATTGGCCACTCTGATCTGTCCAAGAGAGGCTTATAAATATGTCACCGTTATAGAGACTCCTTACACTTGCACTTACGTGGGGAAGAATTACATGGGTTGCTGTTTAAAGACAAGCACGGATGGGGATTCACAACATGATTTAATATCCCCCGCTAATGGTTAAGATAAACAGCTTTGCCAAAAATTTCACTTGGGGCTCTATGCCCTTACATGGGAATCCATGCTGTTTACTGATTTGCTACTAGTTTGCTTCCTCCTTATATCTGTACCCTTATGATCCCTGTCCCATTTTCCCATTGTCTGAGGGAGTGTGCATGCACATGAAAGCCCACACCTTCAATAATTCTTTGTTGGTCTTAAAGGTGCCATTGGACTCAAATTTTGTTGGGCTACTTCAGGCCAGCCTGGATATCCAATTGAATCTATGGGAATCCGGTGTCACAGGAAGCTGTAATAGGGATGCCAGCCTCCAGATGAAATCTGAGGTTCCTCCAGGAGTTTCCCAACGGAGAGTTGGCAGTTCTATTCCTTGTACATCTATGGATTTATTTGGGTAGCTTCGGTCAAAATACTTCTTCTCAGCCTCAGTTCCCCAGCTGTAACATGGGAAGAAAAACACTGCAACCCAAAATGCAGGGGCTACTGTCATTATTAATAATTCCCATAATACTTTTATTTAATTTATTTTTAAAATAAATAGTCTGCCTTCCTCCTTGGACTCAAGGCCGATTACAGGATAAAACCCAATAAACCCCAGTCTTAAAACCAAAACCCTCAGGTGGCAGAAAAACCCTTCAGTCCTCCCCATAACATCACCTGAGGGGGGTCCATTGTTCTTAAGATACCTGGCCTCAACCAAAGACCTGGTGGAAGAGCTCTGTTTTACAGGCCTTGCGGAACTTTGGTAGCTCCGTCAGGGCCCTCAGCTCTCCTGGGAGCTCATTCCACCAGGTCAGAGCCAAGACCAGAGTCCCTTGGCTGGGTCAAGGCCAGGCATATCTCTCAGGGGCCAGGGACCACCAGCAGATTAGCACCCACAGAGTAAAGGGCCCTGCGGGGAGGGGGGGGGGCTAAACAGATTAGGTAGGCAGTGTATGGCATGATTTACAATTATTCTCAGCAGTTTTTAACCCATAAAATCCCTCCTTCAAGGCATCCCAGTGGTCTCTGTGTCCATCCTGTGGGTTTGGCTTTCCCCGATCAAGCCCAGTCTCTCCAGATACGTATGCTGGAAGCTAAGCCATCTCTTCATTATATCTGGGTCACCAAATCCTTGAGTGTGGGAGGGTAGGACAGATGCTTCAGTAACTATAACAACACAAATTAAAGGAGCAATAGCTGTGGGTGAGTTACCACCTGCATTTGGGTAACTGGGAAGGAACGAGAGAGCAGCTGTTCGTAGAAGCCACCGACAGCAATAGAAGCCGCACAGCGCAAAATGTTCCAGGCGTCACTTTCGCTTGCTGATTTGCAACTGACCATTTTGGGCACTGCTATGGATCCCGAGTGGGGTGCCAAGTCACCAGCAATGAATACTGAGAGCCAGATAAAGCCCCATTCGAGTGATCAAATGGAAACGATTCTGCTATCCTTTAGGAAAGACGATGATCATGCCCTCTTCTGGCCTGCCAAATCCTTTTTCCTCCCCACCCCCCAGTTTATACAAACCCCAGGCTTGTTGTTGAACTAGCTTATTTTTTTGCAAATGTGATTATATTTCATGCAGCGTGGAATGATTTCAGGGCAGGGTCTGTTTTGCACTTCCGTTGTTTCCTGTCAGATCTGTGTTCCATCAAGAAGTTCAGGGTGATTTTGATAGCATATATTAAGAGACTCTTAGGAAGGTTTATGAGAAATTGGGTGTTGGATCCAACAGAAGGGATTTTGTCAGTGTATGGGACTTCTCATAGGCCCTCACCACTCTGCAGACCCAAGGGCACCTTAAAATCCTGCTCCTGAGAAACGGGAGACACCCCCCACCACCCGGAAGAGGATGAAGGCAAATCTGCAGCAAAAGGAAGGATTCAGCAAAAGCAAATAACAACAAAACTCAATTTCTCTTAGTGGAAATCTGCCGCTAGATCAAACCCAATGATTTGCTCAGATCACCCAATGAATTGCATGGTATAGTGAGGGTTCCAAGCCACTCTCAACCCTTCTTGTCCAATTGAAACAACAAAAATACTACATAACAACAGAAGAGCAATTGTCCAGAGAACTGGGTCTTTCAACCTTTCCAGACATGGGCAATACCTTTAGCCCCAGAGCAACTGCATGGGATTCACCAACTATGTCACGAGTAGTGTCATGCCACCAGTCATATGACAGGAAGAGGAGGAGCCCTGCCCTAACTAAAAATGAATGAGCATACCTTGCCATCTTCCTGATGCTCAGAGAGTGCGTAGTGGATTCTTCCACATATAACCAAAATGGTGCTTCGGTGATGGAGCTCTATAACTAACCTGAGGGTTCTGACTAGGGTTCCCAGGTCCCTCCTGGACACCAGCAGGAAATGGAGGGCAAGGCTGCCAGATCCAGGCTGGGAAATCCTGGAGATCTGTCGATGGAGCCTGGGGAGGATTGGGACCTCAGTGGAATGCGACACTAGAGATCCACCCTCTACAATGTCCATTTTTTTCCAGGGGAACTTACTGATCTATGTGGTCTGGAGATAAGCTTGATACTGGGGATCCCCAGGTCCCACCTGGAGGCTGGCATCCCTAGTTCTGATCCATGGCTAGGATCCACCTTGGAGAAACCATGCCCTTACCCTTTACTAGACGCTTAATGGGATGCTACTTTCCAGGTGATATTATTTATTTCCGTGCCATGAAAAACTTCACCTGCCTATTTCTACACAGTAAAGAGACACGGCATTTTCCTTCCAGCCTGTTGACAGCTCTAAAGCCCACTGGTCTAGACTGCCCAGAACAGATGGATAACAAGTGAAAGTTTATCATACTAAAAACAGACAACAGGGTGTTTACTGAACACATGAATCTGTCTTCCACTGTGTCAAACTCAGCCCATTGGTCTAGAAAGATCAGAATTGGGGCTGCGGCCAATTTTTGAGCTTCTTCTTCTAGCTGGCCCTTCAATATCAGTTTGAGCGACATCAATCATTAGGGGATGCTATTTAGTTCTGTACCATGAACAGTTTCAAGTTCAACTGCTCATCTCTGCATATGAAGCCTATATTAAGAGGACATTTCTTTTCCTGGCCGGTTGTCAAACATAATCAGTATTGTCTGACTGGCAGCAGCTTCTCAGGGTGAGAAAGGTCTTTCACAGCACAAATTACCTGATCTTTTAAGCTGGAGGTCCCATGGATCGAAACAGGGACATTCTGCATGCCAGTTCACTACCATTAAACGTTTCGGTCAAATCAGAAATTAAGAGTTAAGTAAGAATTTCCTAACCTGGGCCCATTCCGCACTCATTAGATAACACACTCTCAGTGCACTTTCCAAGCAGATTTTCCTGTTCCGCACAGAAAAATCCAGCTGCAAAAGGACGTTGAAAGTGCATTAAGCAATGTGTGCAGAATGGACCCTGATCTTACCAGATCTCAGAAGCTAAACTGGGTGGGTCCCGGTCAATATTTGGATGGGAGACCACCACAAATACCAGTTTGCAACGCAGAGGCAGGCAATGGCCAACCACCTCTGAAGGTCTCTTATCTTGAAAACCTCACGAGTCACAATAGGTCAGTTATAACTTGATTGCGGGGAGGGGGGGGCGTTAAAAAAAATTGCTGCCTGTTGCTGGGATCTGAATAGCAAGTATGCAGCTCAGACAACAACTTCTATTTATAGCGCCTTGGTTTTTTAAAAAATCAACCAGGGACTATTGCTGATTCAATAAAATTCACTGAATACCTGAAACTCCGAGAAGGAAGGCAATGAGGCATTTCAAGACTGATAGGCCACAGTTATGAAGACCAGAAAGAAAGAAAAAAAACAGGGACATATATAGATATGTTTTGACTCATCTGGTGTTCTACTTTTGCTTTTATTTTTGGTGAGATAAGGATATTTCCCTACAGTGTTCTTCATACTGTGAGCATAAGGACCACAGGCTTAAATGTAAATATTTGTTCTGAGCCTTGCTCTTGCTGCTTGTTTGTGTTTGTTTTTAAGCTCTAACCTTTTTTCCTTTTTTTAAAGATAATTTGGAAAGGATTTTAAAAACAATAACTTGCTAATTACAACCTGTTCTGCATGTCCCCCCACGAAGGAACATCGCTGCCGATTTCCAGATGGCCACATTATTTATTACTCTTCATACAGCACCATCAAATATGGATGCTCAATGTGGTTTGTTTGCTAAGAATTTAACACATGAAACTGTACGCTTTACAAGCGGGATGCTATGGCTCTGTCCGTTTAGGCTCAGAGCTCACAATGTCTTAGATTGTATCTGAAGTGCGTCGACACGTCTGGAGGGCTGCAGCCTAATACATCAACGCCGGACCCTTTATTCATTTTGGCTTGTTGCATCATTTTGCCTGAGCATTAAAGGAAGGGGGGAGTTGACCACTTTGAAGGATGACTAGCATACGCACTGGAGATCATTGTCAATCTTAAAAGAGCTTTGATACCTGCCCGTTTGTTTCTGGTCACGTCAAAGCGCTGGTTCTTTAAAACACCAAACAGTCTGGGATGAGGTTATTTGAAGAGCTCTCTACTTCCATATCTAGGGATACAGTCTCCAGAATCTTAGAGGTGGAAGGGACATCCAGGGTCATCTAGTCCAAACCCCTGCATAATGTAGGAACACAACTACCTGCCCACTCACAATGACCCCAATTTCATGCCCCATTGTACCCCCACACAAAAAATCTCCAGGAATCCCTGGAATCGTAGCTGATTTCCAGACTGAAGAAAATGGTCACTTTGGAGGATGGACTCTCTATATATACCACCAAGGTCCCTTCCTGCCCCAAATCCCACCCACTTACAGCTCCACTCCCAAAGGTATTTCCCAACCTAGAGCTGGTGTTACCTCAAATGCTCTCAGTCTATGGAGGGGGAATTAGCCTACATGACCTTTTACCATGTACTTGGCTGGAAAAGGACATAAAATCCCTTCACTTGCCCCTCTGGTGACCCTGGATCCCGCCAGATGCCCAACTCGAATGCCAACTTGTTTGCATTGCTCTGCTCCGTCTTCCTGTGCTCCCCACATCTAAATTGGTAATTATACCTCCTTGCTGCCCCTTCTTCTTAGCCAGAGATTGCAGGAATGCAGGTTATTACAACACAAAAAACAATGACTGGGGGAGTATGAGGATTGTGCCTGGTTAGGGTTAGCTGGAGGGTGAGGTTTGGAGCCTCAGCAGAGTATAATGCCATAGAGTTAACACTCTAAAACAGTCCTTCTCCAGGGGAACTGATTTCTGTAGTCGTAAGATAGGTTTTAACTCTGGGAGACTGCTAAATCCCACATGGATGTTGGTAATCAGAATATCTGGAGAGGGTGGCATTTTTGGGTGGCTGTAATGGCGCTTCTGGGGGATGCCCTAGGAATTTCCCATCATCTCTATGGTAAAGACCAAACAGGCACTGGGGAACCCCTAGAGCGTCACTATGGAGGCCGTTTTCTGATCATTTTTTCCTCCTGTTCCCCAGTTTTTAAAGGGCTAGGGAATGGGGCTAAGGGCAGGTGTTTACCCATTTCTGGGTGAGAAAATTGTGAGCCTACATTAAGCTGCCCATTTGTCCCGATTCCCACGGGACACTCATGCTTTCCTGGTCTTCATCCCAGGTCCCGCCTGGGTCCTTAAAAGTCCTGCCAGCTGGAGCCCCCTCCCTGCCCCCTGGCCAGCAGGATGACCGGCAGTGGTGCTCTGCCCCTGGCCCTGTGGCTGGCCTGCACAGGCACGCCAGGTAGAGGCCCGCCCTCGGCCCCCACCTGACCTGTGCTGACGCCGCGCAGCTGCACAAGACGGGCTCACGGGAGCTCCCGCCTAACGGTCCCTTAATTCTGGTCTCCTTAGCCTACATTCATGCCTGGCACATTGTTTCTCCTAAGGGATTTACTTACTTACATACTTACTATCAAATGGCATATGGCATGTGTGTAGTGTAGTCAGGAGATCCTACATACAATCCTGTCTGGCAGCCAGACAAGAGATGTTCAGAGGTGGCTTACCATTGCCTGCACCTGCGTTAGGGACCCGGTGTTCCTTGGAGGTCATCTTACAAATGCTAGCTGGGACGGACTCTGCTTAGCTTCTGAGATTTGATGAGATCAAGCCTGCTTGGGCTGCCCAGGTCAGGTCTCTCTCTTTAACGATATCCCATCATGCACTGGTTGACTGGGGGTGGGCTGCTCACGGTCTTCTGTCCTCCCTACTAGCACCACCACTTCTGTAGGGTTGCCAGCCTCCAGGAGCTGGGCTGGAAATCTCCCACTATTAGAACTGATCTTCCTGTGACAAAGATCAGTCCACTGGGAGAAAATGACTTCTTTTGAAGTTGTGCACGATGGAATTATACCCCACCTGTGCCCTTCTGGGGCTCCACCCCCAAAACCTCCTGGTATTTCCCAACCTGGAGCTGGCATCCCTGTTCTTTCATGACCTTGAGGCACCAACTCATTTGTGTGGACTTGCTCTAGCCCCAAGAAGAGAATGATTCCATTTTCAAACGTGTGCTCCACACAGGCAGCTGAAATGCTTAGAAACCCTGGTTTCTGGTGCGACTGCATTTGCTGAATATAAATAGAAGCAATGAGATGACATTGGCTCCCTGCTCCACTGGGTTTCCAGTTCCACTCCATTAATTCAGGGGTGGGACAAGAGTTTCTGTCAATGTCACAGCACTTCTAATTCTACTAAGAGGTGCAATACATCAGTTTCTGGAAGGGAGCGAAGACCAAAAAAGCTGAGTCAAGTCCTTCTTTATTTGCTTAACCCGTTGTGGCCCACTGGGACATGCACCGTCCAGGAGGCTGGTAGTCACAACAGCAGATCAGTGTCTTTTCCATTCTAACGAAATGAATACCAGATTGTAAGAGCCCCACTAGATCAGAAAGAAGTCCCATCTAGTCCAGCAGCTTGCTCCCCCCATTGCCCCCCCCCAGATTTCCTGGAAGCCTCACAGCACAGCAACAACTTTGCCCACTCCTAGCATATGATATTCACAGATAGACTGCTTCTGAATATGGAGGGCCTCTTTAGTGCTCCTGCATTTAAGAATGTTAAACTGCAGCAGGGTGTTCCAAACCAACAAGCACTGTCACAGAATCAAAGAAAAATAGCAAAACACAACTCATTTGCAAACTTTGGCCTTTAAGAAAGCAGTCTTGCCCCCAGGAAATGAAAAGATCAAATATTGCTGTGCATGAAAATTTCCAAAGAGAATGAAGCCAGGCCCTCCTCTCACCTTCTGTTTCAATACATCCTTCCCTACAGAAACTCTGGCTACACTAAAGCAGGTGGTCTATGGCTGTTTTACAAACTATGCAGCATCAATGAAGAGCTTACTTCTGAGTAAACTCAGCAAGAGTTGCAGTGGGTGCCGAGGCTTTGACTTACACACCTGCATGATGCACAGGTTCTCAAACACCAGTTTGCTGCACACTTAGTTTTTTTTAACTGGATGCAAAAAAACACAATGTATGAAGAAGCGCTGGAGCAGCTTCCTCCCAGGAACTGAGATAACATTTCACTGCCTTAGGTGCCCATTTCCTGCCACCAGTGGAAAGAGGCATTCTTTTGTCTCCGTTTAAAACCCAGCATCCTCTGGATCATTAACACTTTTGTCCTCCTTTGGGGCTACCATGCAAAGGATTGATGGAGTGGAAAGCAGAACCTATTCTTTCCCACTCAACCGTTGGCATAGGGTTAACAGTGTGCAATGTTGAATTTGCACTATTATGTTTTAGTGTGCAACCCCACATCAGGCTTAAGTACGATATTGTGCTCCTTTTTCTGTCTTTTGGCAGCTGGGATTCACACAAGAATCCATTGAGCATGGGTTACTCTGCTATTTCTATCTTCCTGTTCATTGCATCCCACACACTCCACCTAAATCCTGCCCCAAACATCAAAACCAGGGGTAGTCAAATTGTGGCCCTCCAGATGTCCATGGACTACAATTCCTCATGGGAATTGTAGTCCATGGACATCTGGAGGGCCGCAGTTTGACTACCCCTGATCAAAATCATCTATCACTGGTGGTAGGTGTGGATATCTCAGTAGGTGTGGATATCAGCAAGTGCTCTTAACTTCTCAGTTTTGTTTTTGAGTAGCTATACAGCTGAATGTTTTAGGGGTGCTCGACCAACTTAAGCATGACCCCTCCATTCGTGAATTCATTGTTCTGTTGAATAGGTATGGAACAGGAAGAGCAGCACATGGGTGTTGATGTTCTCCTACAGAGAGTTGCAGTAAGGACTTGACATCACAAATGGTAGGGCGTGATATCACGGGCCATGTGCTATGACTGATATCTTCACCAGCAAAATGGACAAAGATCATTTAGAATAATGCAAGCACCACAATTAGAGCAAAATACATGGTCAGAGCCTATGACATGCGAACGTCAAAGATGGAGTTGGCAGCTTAACCTTCAGTAGGAAACATGGATACAATTGTTTATTTATTTATTTTATTATACTTATATACCACTCTCCCTTGCGACTCACGGCAGTTTACAATGAATGGGGAAATGGATGTACAACACAGTACAAATCATGCAATTTAAAACACTACAGTGCAATTATAAAAGATGCAAAGAAGAAAAGAGGGGAGGGGAATTGAAGTAATTACACAAAGCCAGTCTGACTTTTCCACCAGTTGGTTTTTCAGTACAATCAAGAATATCAAGATAAAGTCGGTCTTTCTAAGCAGCTCAAGGGCTATGCAAGCAGAGGCTCGTGTTTATAAAATGCTCCCAGCTCACTGCAAAGCCAGAATTAATCAAAGTGGAATTCTAGGGGCAAGAAAAAGCCCTAATCCTTCTTATAGCCATACAGGCCTGCAGTAAACCACAAAGGGAATGTTAGCATGTGGCTTATTGCTCTAACCTGGATCAAAGATGTAAATCTCAGCAAGAAAGATCCAGCTATGCCAATAATGTGACTCAGAGCAGGCTGTGGCATTCATAAGAGGTTTGGAGCATCACTGAATGGCAGAGAAGGATGCAGAATTGATAACAAGTCAGTTCAATATGCTACCTTTCTGGGTCAGCCATTAACTCTGTTCTCTGAATCTGCAATGGCAGGAAGCCTAGATTACAAAGTAGATCTAAAAGATGCAGATCCAAGAAAAGGATATATAGATGTATGTGCATGTGTGTGTGTACACACACACACATATAAATATATACACGCACATACATATAAATATATACACACACATATAGATATACACACACACATAGAAAGAGAGACAGACAGAGAGAGACACAGAGGGCCTTTTCGCACGGGGATCTTTGTTGCAAATTGTTTGCGGAATGAAAAATCGCCATTTAAAATAGTGGAATTCGTCGTTATGCATACCTGCCTTTGTAGTGGAATCAGTTGCGTTTTTTAGCGTTTCCCACAGGCTTCTGGTCTCGGCAGAAATCGCTAGAAAGGAAGCGCTATTGCCAAGCTCGTCCCGCCCCTGGCCGTCAAGCAGCCAATGGGCAGCCGTTAGCATGCTCCCGAACAGCCCCTTTCCCTTTAAGAAAGGTTTAAAAAAAAAAAAAACAGACCCATAGCAACGAATCTAGGTAGATTCGTTGCAACGGAGAGACCCATCCAGCTGCCTAATGTGAGCTGTCGTTTGATTGTATGATCATTGGCACGCTGCCTCGAGTGATAAAAAAAAAAATCCCCCCCCCTCTCACGGGCCCGATTTTCGGCTGAATTAATGTGTAAAAAATAAAGGGACTTTATTTCAGCAAACGGGCTTTTATGTGGTTTGTGCTTAGTGACTAAAGGTGAAGGACTGAAGCCAGGGAAGCCTCTAAACAGAAAGAGGCTCGCTGGTGCGTTTATCCCCGCTCGCTCGGAGAAAAAAAAATGGCGATCGCTTCGCCGGAAGTTTGGAGGACAGGCTCGGGAGGAGGGACTTTGAAGAACCCGCAACAATGGTAACGCACAGGTCTTTAGCGCTATTGTTGCAGATTGGTTGCAGGAGTGTATCGCTATCCGGAGGGTGAATCCACTTTTCTGGATTCCCCTGAAAGCGCTACAACGAAGCGCTTTTTGCGGGTCGGTTTCAGGATTGTTGCAGATTGTCTACGACGTCGTGGGTTATGGCAAATTAGTAGCGTTTCCAATTAGCAACCATTGTGCTACTTTGAAGCCGTGCGAAATGGCCCAGAGAGACAGAGAGACAGACAGACAGACAAACAGACTGTCTGTCTGTCTGTCTGTCAGTCAGACAGACCAGCTTGGTATAGTTGTTAAGAGCAGTGGCTTCTAATCTGGTAAACCAGGTTTGACTTCTCGGTCCTCCACATGTAGCCATCTGGTTGACATTGGGTTCACTTCAGCACTGATAAAGCTGTTCTGACCAAGCAGTAATATCTGGGCTCTCTCAGCCTCACCCGCCTCACAGGGTGTCTGTTGTGGGGGAGAGGAAAGGGAAGGCGACTGTAAGGTGCTTTGAGACTCCTTCAGGCAGAGAAAAGCAACATATAAGAACCACCTCTTCTTCTTCTTCTTCTTCTTCTTCTTCTTCTTCTTCTTCTTCTTCTTCTTCTTCTTCTTCATGGTTCTCAGGTTGAGAGTGCCTGGCCTAATGCCATGGAGAAGGGATCTTGGTACAGAACAGTTTGGAATCTGTGAGCTCCCAGTTCAGGCTCAGTCCCCATGTTACATGCTATTCTTTCTCGGAAAATCTGGTTGGCCTAGGATGGTGAGTCTTAGAGAGGAGGGAAAGGGGGCCTTGACAGATTTGGTGAAAATACATCTAGAACCTCCACCCTGACTTGAATAGTCTTGGTTAGTCAAATCTCACCAGATTTTGGAAGCTAGGCAGGGTTGGCCCTGGTCAGTATTTGAGAACAGAAGAGAGAAGAGCTGGTTTTTGTACTGTGACTGGCCCAAGGTCACTCTGCTGGCTGCATGTGGAGGAATGGGGAATCCAACCCAGTTCTCCAGAATTAGAGGCTGCTGCTCTTAATCGTGACACCATGCTGGTTCTCCCAAATTTGGACTGGATACTGCCAAGGAACTCTAGGGTTGCTACCTGTAGGCAATGATGACCCAGCTGTGCTCCTCTCTTGTCCTGAAAACCCATCAGGATTGTCAGAAGTCAGCAAAGTCTTGAGGGCATTTTCCACCATAGAACTCTGCTGGGGGAAAAACAGCAAGGGATGGAATGTGCCCATTGCAGTGAAAAGGGAGAAACAGGGGTAAAGTTTAGCACTGTCTTCTTCCTTGCTATTCTGGACATTGCCCTTTTGACCTGGTTTTCAGCCAGTCACCTGGTTGTCTGGATTGTCTTATGCCTGACAGCAAGCAACTGCATCATTTGTCTTTCTCTTAATTGCTCAGCAACACTTGCTCCAATTTGCCCAATCACAGTGTCAGACCCTGTAATGGTTCCAGTCCCTCAGAGCTGATTGTCTGTTTTCTGCTGCCATTCCCTGAGATTGACTGGCCTAACTTCGTTTCTGTCCTACTTTATTTCCAAAGAACGTCATGCACGATTTTCTATTTCCTACGTCTACCCAGACAGTATACGTTTCTGAATACGTTTACATTGCAATACAAGTACAGCCAGACCTATTTCGAGATTAAACATTGAATTAAACATTCCTTCGGGTTTTTTTAAATAAAAAGATACTGATATTTAGGGCATGAAGAAGTCACTGTTCTCCAAAAATAGCAGTTTACAAACACCCCTGCTTCAGAAGCCAACGCAAGACCAGCTATTGTAGTGTAAATGAATGCAAAGTACAGCAGATTGTAAAGATCTTTTCACAACCTGAAGCAGTGGTCCTCAGCTGGGGAATAGGTGACACATAAATACTGGGAGTAATCATCTAGGAAGGACTATCTATCTATCTATCTATCTATCTATCTATCTATCTATCTATCTATCTATCTATCTATCTATCTATCTATCTATCTATCATCTATCTATCTATCATCTATCTATCTATCTATCTATCTATCTATCTATCTATCTATCTATCATCTATCTATCATCTATCTATCTATCATCTATCTATCTATCTATCTATCTATCTATCTATCTATCATCTATCTATCATCTATCTATCATCTATCTATCTATCTATCTATCTATCCATCCATCCATCCATCCATCCATCCATCCATCCATCCATCCATCCATCCATCCATCCATCCATCCATCCATCCATCCATCCATCCATCCATTTTACAGAATAAAACAATAAAACAACACCCCATAAAATTCATTCGGCATTAAAATTAAAATATCCTGACAACCCTTCAGTTAATAATTGAAAACATCAAGATGGCGGTAAAAATTCAACCCCCCCACCCCCACCCTCCCTGCAACTTCAAAGCTCCAGCCTCAAGCCACTACTATGGCTCTAAATTATATATAGAGAGAGGTTGTTGATCTTCCCTGCTTCACATCTAATGATTAGCATTTAACAAAGGGCGGGACCCCCAGATTGTAACTCTGGGCAGCCCACCATCAGCTTCAACCATATTTAAATTGTTTTTAAATCTAGTGTTTTAAATTGCATGATCTTTGTATTTGTAATCTGCCTTGAGCCTTCAGGGAAGGGTGGATGAAAAATTCCAGGGTAAAATACATAAAATAAATAATTGCTGCTGTGAATTCAGAGGCATTTGCACTGCCACTGGAGCATCCACCTGGGATTTCTGCTCACACGGTCTTCAGAAGCTAGCGTTTTCCTCGTATGGTTCTTCTGCTGCACTGCTGGAAAGCTTTGGAAAAAGAATAAGTCATTGCTAGGCCACAATAGAATCTATTGCTGCAATCTGCCTACTCCTCTGAATTCCCAGCTTGCATTTCAGCAAAAAGGAGCCCTTTTCATAGCAGAGATACAAGAGGAAAGGTCTGCCAACTGAGCAGGAAAAAAACCCAACCTGCTTAGCTCTTGTGCCAGTAACTGCAAACTGATCTATCAAAAAAAATACCCCCCCTCCCAGGGGTGATTTAATGATGAGCACGAGCACTGCAAAAGGACAGAGGAGGAGAGACCGGCAGCAGACTTGGCATTCCTGATTCAAGACAATGGCAAGAAATATAGCAGAGGCGGTACACTGGCAATTTCTGCCGAGCTCTTTCATTAGGATATATTGGCTTTCAAAGGAAATTAAAATTCAGAATTGGAGGATCTGGAGGCCTTCCCCTTCCTTTCAAGAGGTCTTTGTACGCAGCATGAAGATGGAGCCAAGTATGCAATTTAGGCAAGAATTTCTCATTAAAAGCGGTGCAGGGAGGAGTTCAGAGCTGGGCTTCTTTCGCTATCCTCTCTCCAGTCTAAGCTGCAAGGTTGCCAACTAGCAGGGGATGAACATTTTGGAGGCAAATATCAAAATACTAGAGCCTCTTGTGGCACAGAGTGGTAAGGTAGCCGTCTGAAAGCTTTGCCCATGAGGCTGGGAGTTCAATCCCAGCAGCCGGCTCAAGGTTGACTCAGCCTTCCATCCTTCCGAGGTCGGTAAAATGAGTACCCAGCTTGCTGGGGGGTAAACGGTAATGACTGGGGAAGGCACTGGCAAAGCACCCCGTATTGAGTCTGCCATGAAAACGCTAGAGGGCATCACCCCAAGGGTCAGACATGACTCGGTGCTTGCACAGGGGATACCTTTACCTTTACCTATCAAAATACTAGTTTCTCCTGGATTTCTGTTCTGTTACCATTCAGCACAGGTAGGAAATTTCTCTTTTTGCTGTGACTGATATAGTTTCTACACAGCCCTTTACTCTATCTTTTCTCCTGAGACTTTGGTTGTGCATTCAAAATGTGGGGCACTCCAAGTTGGTACCCACCCTGCAAGACACTCCCAGAATGTCTCTGTCCCTCCCCAAGCTTTGCTTACCTGCTTCCCTCCCAGCTCCACCTATGGAAGCGCCTTCTGTCAGCCACGACAGCTCCCAGCCCTGCCTCCACACACTCCAAGTGTCTGGTCATGAGGTAGCAGGCTGCTGTACAACAATAAAGGTAGGGTCACTCCAGATCAATCCTTCTTGTTGCAGAAGGAAAATTTAAATTGCCCAGAATCAAAACGGAAATCGCATTCTGTGTAGACGGCAGGGACTGAATCAACCTGGGATTGGCATAAAAGCTCTGTGCAGTTTACACCCTGGGTTCCGGAACATCCCAAACCCTGAACTGAACCCGAATTTTTCTGTTTGTGCCCATCCATTATGCTGACTGAACATGGAATCACTGACTGGTTCAAAATTGAGAAAGGAGTTCGGCAAGGCTGTATACTGTCGCCTTGCCTATTTAACTTGTATGCAGAGCACATCATGAGAAATGCGGGATTAGAGGAGTCACAAATTGGGATCAAGATTGCAGGGAGAAATATCAACAACCTCAGATATGCAGATGATACCACTCTAATGGCAGAAAGTGAAGAGGAACTAAAGAGCCTGTTGATGCGGGTGAAGGAGGAGAGTGCAAAAGTTGGCTTGAAACTCAACATCAAGAAAACAAAGATCATGGCATCCGGCCCTCTCAATTCCTGGCAAATAGATGGGGAAGAAATGGAGACAGTGACAGATTTTATTTTCCTGGGCTCCAAGATCACTGCAGATGGGGACTGCAGCAAAGAAATTAAAAGACACTTGCTCCTGGGGAGGAAAGCTATGGCAAATCTAGACAGCATCCTAAAAAGCAGAGACATCACCCTGCCAACAAAAGTGCGTTTAGTCAAGGCTATGGTATTCCCAGTTGCAATGTATGGCTGCGAAAGTTGGACCATAAGGAAGGCCGAGCATCAAAGAATTGAGGCTTTTGAACTCTGGTGCTGGAGAAGACTCTTGCGAGTCCCTTGGACTGCAAGGCGAACAAACCGGTCAATCCTAGAGGAGATCAACCCTGACTGCTCTTTAGAAGGCCAGATCCTGAAGATGAAACTCAAATACTTCGGCCACCTCATGAGAAGGAAGGACTCCCTGGAGAAGAGCCTAATGCTGAGAGCGATCGAGGGCAAAAGAAGAAGGGGACGACAGAGAATGAGGTGGCTGGATGGAGTCACTGAAGCAGTAGGTGCAAACTTAAATGGACTCAGGGGAATGGTAGAGGACAGGAAGGCCTGGAGGATCATTGTCCATGGGGTCGCGATGGGTCGGATACGACTTTGCACATAACAACAACAAATTATGCTGACTCTCTCCTCGGACTTCTCCTGCACTAGTGTTGCCAGCTCTGGGATGGGAAATATCTGGAGATTTGGGGGATGGAGCCAGGAAAAGGTGAGGTTTGGGAAGGGGAAGGACCTCAGTGGGGCACAAGGCCATAGAGTCCACCCTGCAAGGCAGCCATTTTCTCCAGGGGAACTGATCTTAGATGGCTCGAGATCAATTGGAATAGTGGGAGATCTCCAGGGGCTACCTGGAGGTTTGGTAACAATAGCCTGCACTCACATCATTCCACTGCCTGCTTCTGAGAGCTTTGTCTGCCATGCTCCTGGCTGGCAGTGCTGCCTACTGGTTCTGGAGAAGGGCATTTGGGTGGTGCCCCAAGGAGACGTGTTCTCAGTGACCATGACAGTAATATTCCTAGCTGCATCCTGCGCCACTGGAGAAAGGGCAGGTTGGCCATATGGCAGAGGAAGGTTGCACAGGCAGGTGAGGGTGTTTGGGTAGGTAGGCTAAAGGCGGGGCCTACAAGGAGGTATTGAGGCCCCTCGATCTCTCTCTTCCCCTCCATGTGGAACCAGCCTTGACTCTGGATCTCTTTTGAGTACCTGTGCAAGCTTCAGCTTGGAGCCTTTTTAAAATGGTGCTTGTATTATGCAAGTTCGTTTTTTTTCCAACTTTTATTGACCTGTTCCAAAAAGGCACTTGATAGCAAAAACGAGAGAGAGAGAGAGAGAGAGAGAGCGCTTTTTAACAAGCCTTAGCAGAAAGACGAATAATAGAGGTGAAAAGTCGCCAATAATTCATGTCCAAACCAGGCACAGATCTATGCCGGGGCAATGAAACAATTGCAGAGGGCGTTCTTGTGTGTATTTATTTCCGATTGTAAGACTTCATAGGGTTGCCAAGTTCTACCTGGGAAAAAAATATTCTGTCCGACTCCCATTCTCATAGACTTCATGGGATATTAACTTCTGCACCATAAAAAGCTTGACCTGTCTTTTTCCACACATTAAGCTGATAATAAAGGAATAGGAACTTGGCAATCAACCTCCAAACAGATCTCCTGCCTACACTATGCATTCCATATGATAAATAAATACAGAATATTAATCAGCACGTCAATAATCAGTAATGGTAAATTGTATGATTTTAGTTATGCAAATGTGTTTTCTTAAAGTCTGGTTTAGAGGCTGGAGGAAAAGTGAGCTTGGGTTCTGACGGGCTAATGGCCTGGCCTATGATATGCTGAGATCATCTTGTATGTCGTTATATATCTTGGATGCCATTAAAGGTTTTTGTTCTGTTGATATACTGAGATTGCAACATCGAGACAACTTGAGCAGCAGCCTTTGACTTGGGGCCTCTAAGATTGTGCCATCTGATGCAGGTTTCAAATGTGTTAGTTACACTAGATTAGCGATCCCCAACCTGTGGGCAGCGGACCACATGTGGTCCTTCGACTAATTGGAGGTGGGCCCCGAAGGACGCCTTCTCCCCCCCCCCGGCCCTTTACTTCATCCCCCCCGGCCCTTTACTTCATCCCCCCCGGCCCTTTACAACACACTTCGGGTGTCATTGTCTCCCATCACTCCCAGATGGGACTCTCTCTTTGCAGAGAAACAAGCTCAGGGTTCCCATTGATTTGTCATTGTCATGAGTTAAAATTTCCATGAAAATAAAATGTTCCTTATGCTCATTGTTGTGGCGTGTCTGTATCTTATTTTGAAGGGATGTTTAAACATTAACATAGCGATTAGAGAGCGTTAGGGCAGTGGTTGAGAGTAGAGGAGTAACCCCCCCCCAGGCCTCAGTAAAAGGCGTTGAGTGGTCCCCAGTGAGTGGTCCCCGGTGATAAAAATGTTGGGGACCACTGCACTAGATGTTTTTGCTTTTTTTGCTCTATGACGTTGGGGCTGCGTGTTGCCTAAAGATAAAACTATTTCTGAAATGTTATTCAAGTAAAAATCTCTCTCTCTCTTATACAAGGGTTGTTTTTCTTGGGCACGCTAGCTCTGGGAACGCACAGGGTTCAGACTTGCCTGGATGTCCTCATTTATGACCGCACAGCGCTGGTTTGGGTAGAATCTTCTTTCACCTTTGAATCCCCTGGTGCCCCTAGGTGGGACGGGCTGACATATATCTAAGCAGAAAGGGCTGGGAGCTAAATTGATATTGACAGCACTGTGGGGCTCGTCCAAATAAATCAAGTTAGTGCTTTACAGCAGTGTCTGTTTTAGCAGACTGGCTTATTCCAATCTGGTACAGCTTTGGATAAATCTGCTCCTGGACCAGAATGGTTAGAGGTCAGCCAGCTCATTATGTGCATTAATGGGAGGCCGCTTTAATATTCAGCTCAGATTTGCCTTTGCATCTCTCCCTTGGCTAATGCACATCCCTTCCTCAACTCACTCAGGAAAGTGTTTGCATTGGGCTCCTTGTAACGAACTCTACCAAGCCCAATGGATCTGGCGGGTAAAGGGTGAGCAGATTTTAATTGTACCTCCACTTTCCTATTTAGAAATGGGGATTGGAGTCCAATAGCCCCTTTGAGACCAACGGAGATTTATTTAAGGCGTGAGCTTTCGTGTGCATGAACATTTCAGTGCCTGCACATGAAAGATCACAACTTGAATGGATCTTCGTTGGTCTCAAAGGGGCTATTGGACCCAAATTTTGTCATGCTACTTCAGAACAACGCGGCTACCCACCAGAACCTCGAAATGGGAATGAGAAAGTCACACTGTTAAGGAAGGAAAGAATGAAAATCAAAGGCTTGGATTCTAAGCAGCTGGCTAGAGGAAGGTGACATCCCTCCTGCATCTCACGGCAACCCTGTTTGCTCCCCGTCATGCAACTTTTATCAATCAGATAAATAAATAAATACCTTCTGGAACCAGCTCCCCGAGGTAGTTCATGGCCCGCAGGGTCTATTAAGATTCCCGAGGTCATGCTAGGCCACCTTGTTTGGCGCAGCATTAATTAACCAAGAGAATCAGGGAACTGGCAGGCTGTCCAGATTTATTCCAGAACTGATGACCCGTTGCATTTTAATTAGAATCGGCTTTGTCGTATTTACTTCTGCTTATTGGTTTTAGTATCTATCTTAAGTTTTAGTGCTATGTTGTGAAATGCCCCAAGTTCTCTGTTGAGGAGGGGGTGTGGGTTAGAAATCAAATCCATAAACAAACAAAGATGTGGAGGGGCTGGGAGTCTGCAGCAGGAGGGGGGATTGGCAAAAATTGCCCTCCCCTCTTTTGCAAGTGAAAAACCTGTTCCTTGGGAGAAGCCCTGGCTGAAGAAGAATTGGATTTCTTACCCCACTTTTCTCTACCCTAAGGAGACTCAGGGTGGCTTACAATCACCTTCCCTTCCTCTCCTCACAACAGGTAGGGTTGCCAGCTCCAGGTTGGGAAATACCTGGAGATTTTGGGGTGGAGCTTGAAGAACTGGTGCAACTTCAACAGAGTCCACATTCCAAAGTGTCCGCTTTCTCCAGGTGAGCTGATCTCTGTCACCTGGAGAATAGCCGCAACCCCAGATCTCCAGCCATCACCTCGAGGGTGGCCAGCCTAACAGGTGTCTTAGAATCATAGATTTGGAATGGGCCATTCAGTCATCCAGGATAAGCATCTGTTCTCCACATAGTTTTAACCCATTACTGCAGATCCTGTCTTCCGCTACCAACAGGAATCACTCCCTGCCCCCCTTTAAGTGAAATCTTTCAAATACTTAAAGAGAACTATCATGTCCCCTCTCAATCTCCCAAGTCCCTCAGCCTTTCCTCATGTCCCCAGGTCTCGAATCATTCTTGTTCTTCTCCTCTGCAGCCTCTCAGTCTCATCCACATCCTTTTTGAAGACAGGCCTCCAGAACTGCACACAGGACTCCAGGTGGGGTCTGACCAATGCGGTATACCATGGGACTGTGACATCTGATTTTGATGGGATGCCTCTGTTGATACAGCCCAAGACTGCATTTGCCTTCTTTACCACCACATCACATTGTCTGCTCATACTTAGCTTACAGCCCACAAGTACCTCAAGATTTCGTTTACAGTTCCCCAGAAGTGTATCTCCCATCCGGTATGTCTGCTTCTCATTTTTGTGACCCAGATGTAGAACTCTGCACTTCTCCTTATTGAATTGCATCTTGTTCTCATTTGCCCACTTTGCCATCTCATTGAATTCTATATCTTCTCGGGTATTTGCTACTCCTCCCAATTTAGTATCATCTGCAGATTTAACGAGCAGTCCTCCACCCCTTCATCCAGTTCACTGATAAAAATGTTGACAAGTACTGGACCCAATAACAAGCCCTTTGTCACCCGACTGCTCACTCCCCTCCAAACTAATGAAATGTCTTTGACAACCATTCTCCAGGTGCAGTTTTCTAGTCGGTTCCCTATCGACCTAACCCTGTGAAAATCCAGTGTTCAGTTCTCCAGTTTACCAGTCAGACCATCACTTGTCAAAAGCCTTACTCCTTCTTCCAAAGGAAGAGGAGCTGAAAGAGTTCAAGAGAAGCGTGACTGGCACAAGGCTACCCAGCAGGCCTCAATCAAACCTAATTCTCCAGATCAGATTTTAGTCTTGCTAGCCTCCAGGTGGGACCTGAAGAGCTGCCAGAATTACAACTGATTTCCAGTTGACAGATGTCACTTACCCTGGAAGAAACGGCTGGGTTGGAGGATCAACTCTATGGCATTATGGCCTTTTTGGGGTTCATCCCCTACCAAAGGCCTGTGCTCCCCATGTTCCACCCTCAAATCTCCAGGGATTTCTCAGCCCATAATTTTCAACCTTATTAGGCTTTGATATGTAAACCTGTAGAGAGGCAAAGGGGTTAACCTCCTTCCTTTCCCCTGATTCTAATCCAAATCAGGACGTTGTAATTAAGCTTAAAATTGCATCAGAAGACAGGATGAGACAGCAGTGTCTCCCCCACTGATCTGCATTTGGCTCCATGCCTTCCTCCAGAGTGGTCCCCTGCCGTATCCATTCCATCTGCTCTGTGTGGAGTAGTTGTGTTAGCAAAACATCCATGCCTGAATTTGCATATTTCCTCCTTTACTTTCTGTCCCCTTTCCCTTGTATGTGGTGCCTAACCTTATTTGGAGTTTTCAACACGCTTGAATGCAATGGCCCCTACCTGGTGGAATGAGCTCCTGGAGGAACTTCTGGCGTTCCACAGGACCTGTAAGACAGAGCTCTTCCACCAGGTCTACGGACGAGGCCATTGCAGGGTATAGATCAGATGCCCCCAGCCCCCCACGGAAGACGCTCACAACCAATTTGTACATCATCAGTGGTGGCCAGCTGGTGCATTATGGATGCCCTTCCGGCAGGCGTACCGCTATAGGATGGGCTTTTATTTTTACTGCCATGTTTGTTTGTGCTGCTTGTGTTTTTTAATGGGGTTTTATGTACTGCAATTGTCTTGTAACCTGCCATGGGCTGGCTTGCTGGGAGTGGCGGGCAATAAGTCCAATAAATCAAATCAAATCAAATCAATGGCAGCAAGGCTTGTCACAGGAGGAAACTGGGAAGATTTGATCACTGGCCTCCCAGTCATTTAGTTTGTTTCAGTCCTTTGCTGGAAGCGAGGTTTATTGAGAACAGGCCAGTCTTTGGGTATGTTCTTCACAAAGTAATCTGCATAAATAAATTACTGGGGGTGGGGAATCCCAAGATAATACACATTTCATCTCTTAAAAGGAAGAAAACAATATTCTCAGTCAGCAGCATCCTTCATTTTCCTTTGCACTAATTGCATCTGGAGAATTGGGCTTTCATCTACAAATGCTTTTGCTGGAACAAAATGGTATTAGTCTTTGCGGTGCCACAAAACTAGAAAGAAAGAAACACTGTATGATGGGGGGGGGGGCAACAACATGGTGCATCTTTCCTGGCACCCACCAAGTGTTTTTAGAAACACATTTAAAATATTACTTTGGCGGTGGCAGCTGCCAGCACAGAACGAGGAGCTTCACTGTGTGGTGGAAAGTAAGTTGGGGCAGCCATTTTGTGCCTGGCTAAGCCCACCATGTCGTGTCAGGATTCCAATGGTGCCCATGGGCTCAAAAGGGCTGAGGACCCATCCTGTGACTTCCTCCCTTTCAAAACGTTTATTCCAAAATAATAATGGCTGAAAACCATACCGGTTGAATTGGTCTTTCAGATAACTTCCTCAGCAGGCAATATCTGTATTACAATTTAATAACATATGAAATATGTGAAATGTATCCAACAACCAAATCAATTACATTTTGGTTGTTGGATATATTTCACATATTTATATGTATCATTTAGGGACTCAGTCTCCATGGTTTGAATGCTACATTGGATTATTCGGTTTTTATAAGATGAGGTGCATTTATGCTTCTGGCTATTTCTCCTTTAATTTTTTGTGACAGTTAATTAAATTATTATTTTACACACTGACAATTTGGGTAGACCGAAACTCACTTTATAATGCAAGGTCCGCCAGAATATACCTTGCATTATAAAATTGGATCTTACTTAGAAATTGATTTTCACTACTTTTGGGTAAGTATTTTGGTATAATGTAAAGGTAAAGGTATCCCCTGTGCAAGCACCGAGTCATGTCTGACCCTTGGGGTGACGCCCTCTAGCGTTTTCTTGGCAGACTCAATATGGGGTGGTTTGCCAGTGCCTTCCCCAGTCATTACCGTTTACCCCCCAGCAAGCTGGGTACTCATTTTACGGACCTCGGAAGGATGAAAAGCTGAGTCAACCTTGAGCCGGCTGCTGGGATTGAACTCCCAGCCTCATGGGCAGACAGCTTCAGACAGCATTTCTGCCACTTACCACTCTGCGCCACAAGAGGCTCATTGGTATAATGTACAGTCTATTAAATGTTTGTGTTTTCCTTTGGACTGCAGTTATTACTTAACTAGGGACAAAGCCTGTTGCATTCAGGAATACAACAGGTGCTGTGCTGGGGAAGTGGGGTGGAAGAACTCTGTGGCCTCTTCCTCTCCCCAGGACTTTGAAAGGCTGCAGGCTGGAGGCCTCCAGGCAGGGAACTCACCTGCAGGGGCAGCTCTCACACAGCAGGGATCTCCAGCCTCTGGAAGGAGGAGGGGGTGGTCACGGGTTGGGGACGGAAGGCGATTAGCTGGCTGCTGGACAGACAGGCAAGCTGGTTGGAGGAGGAGACACTCAGGGGTGGGGCAGCCGCCCTGTTAAGCGCTGAGTGGCACTTAAACCATGAGACCAGCTCCTCCTCCTAGGCCTTACCAGAAATATTAAGTGGAACAGGTAGGGCATGCATATGTTTTCTCAGGGGAACTTTACTGTTGTTAGTTTGGTAGTTGTTTACAGTAGGCTATTTATGATACTTCCAAATGCAATACCAAAATGTAATTGATTTGATTGCTGGATATATTTCATGTTGTTAATTTAATACAGATATTGGCTGCTGAGGAAGCTATCTGAAAAACCAATTCAACCGGTGCGGTTCTCAGCCATTATTATGGAAGAAGCAGTGACATTTACTGCACCTTATTAGGGAGCTTCGAGTGTTTTCTCCCCCCCCCCCTCCAGCTTTGGTTGGATTGTTCTATCACTTAGTGGCCATTTGTTTGTTTTCCTCCCTTTCTAGACTGTAGCCTTTTTCAAGCAAGCCAATCAAATCGCCCACCTCGGTCAAGCTTCTGAAGTTCTGCAGTCTGATCTTGCTGTGCCAGGCATAAATACAATCTTATTGATTATCAGGCGCCAGGGCTGCCAAACCACCTTGATGAGATGCATCTGGCTTGCCCAGCTACACTAAAAACTGCCAAGTGCTCCTGTGTCTTTAGCGACAGACTGGAGGCAGAAATCCTAGTGAAGCCACAGAGATGACCGTAGTCTCCTGCTTATGTCTGAAAATCAAGCTGACGTTCAAGCCACAGCCACAAGGGCCAGTAAAATAGTTGGCAATCAGGGACAGAGCAGTCGGATCCATTTCCCATGTGTGACCCGGCCTGCAAAGGCTCCAGAACCTTCCTGCTAGCAGCTGCTTGCCTGGCTTGTGGTTTTCTCAAACAGAGGCCTCGTCCTTTTATTTAAATTGCAGTCACAATTTAAAAAGTCGTTCATCAAGCAGCACTTTGCCCGTGGCTTATCCTTGCACTGATAAAACCAAAAGCTCATTGCGTGTGTGTGTGTGTATACTTCTCCGGTAATGGAACTAGCAATTGGTGCGGGCACAGAAAAATCAAGCATCTCGTTTTTTATGGCAGCAGTCCAGAGCTCAGAGCAATGGGCCATCCAGAGGGTTGTGTGTGCTCTGTCCAAAGTTTTGCACAGTATAATTCATTATCATTATAGCTGAGATGAAGAATACCTTGAGAGGACTCACCCATATAGTAACGAAAGACGGTATGTAATAATAGGTTTCATGTTAACTCCATGGGCCATAATCATAAGGACAAACAAAATAAAAATCCAACAGCATTTTAAAATACAAGGTCTTAAAAATATTTAATAAAAGGATTTAAAATGTAATTAAAATTAAGTACAGACAGTTAATGGACATCATCACTAACCTTGGAGACAAACCTTTACCTAATAGGATGTTAGTATTGTAGAGAATAGGAAATAAGGTTGCCAGCTCCATTCCTGGAGTTTTGCGGATGGAGCCTTGGGAAGAGACCTCAGTGGGTATAATGTCATCGTCCACCTTCCAAGGCAGCCATTCTCTCCTGGAGAATTAATGTATGTTGACTGGAGATTATCTGTAATTTGCGGGGGGGGGGGGGGGTGTCTTCAGGTTCCACCTGGAGTTTGGCAATCACATTTGGAAGCAATGTGAGTGAGGCATCTTTGTATGTGAAGGAATCCGTAATATTCTCGAGGCTTTAATATTTGTATTGATTGTTGGCAAGTGCTGAAAATTAAATCATTGCCTTTCCTCCCTGGGGTTTCTGAAATATTATTTCAGTACTTGACAGGCAGAAGTGCCTGTTACTTAACTGATTTACCCCCTTGGATTTTTCCAGAATGCCGTTTGAAAAGAAAGACTGGCAAAGATGAAGGGCAGAAAGCTATTTACCCCACCTTGTTTTCCTGCTAAACTCCTTTCTCACTGATTTTGGATCTCCTGAGACAAAAACAACTGGAGACGGAGAAATGTTTTTGAGGGGAAAGCGTATACACACACACACACACAAATATCTTGCTATAGTGATGTCTGCAAGATAAATATTGTTGTGGACCTTCACAGAGTTTTGATGGATGTCCAGTATCAAAGTAAAAAGTGAGGTAAGGAAAAGCTGTTTCTGGTCATGAGGGAGGAGCCCCTAGTCTGCTGTTAGTACAGCCTTAAAACGGAATACAGGGGGCAAGTGTAATTGAGTTAGGTGATGTCGGTCACAGGAGAACTTCAAGAGGTACAAAGAGTTACTGGGACAGACAAGCATCCCATAACAAAGCTGTGAAACTTCTTGTTATGGGACAGCCTAGAACAGGTAGCTCCCCCTTCCAAGAACATCTCTAGGGGACAGAAACCCACCCCAGGCTTTTGGCTAGCAGAACATTCAGTTTTTATTAAGGATGATGATCCTCCTTGTGTCTGCAACAGCAACAGCAGAAGAGCTGGGTTTTTGTACCCTTTTTACTACTTAAAGGAATTTCAGAGAGGCTTACGATAGTCTACCCTTCCTCTCCCCACAACAGGCACCCTGTGAGCTAGATGGGGCTGAAATTGCTCTGAAAGAACTGACAGGCCCAAGGGCACCCAGCTGGCTGCATGTGGAGTGGGGATTCAAGCCCAGTTCTCCAGATTAGAGTCCTCACTCTTTTTCTTTATTCATTCAATTTATATACTGCCTCTCCTTATGATGTCTCGGGGCGGTGTACGTAGAACCAGTAAAATAGAACACACATGGAATTATTTTTAACAATAAGAACAGATCATACCAGGCATAACCGTCAGCATGAAACAGAACTTGGGAGCATTGAACAGTTAGGTCATGGCAGCAATTTGGTGAGGAGAAGACCATGAGCTCTGTTTGCAGGACCTACGGAACTGTTTAAGTTCTGTTAGGGCCTTGTTCTCATTGGGGAGCTCGTTCCACCAGGTGGGGGCCACAGTCAAAAAGGCCCTGCTTCTTGTTGAGGCCAGGTGGACTTCTCTGGGGTCAGGGATCACCAATCTGTTAGAGTAGATAGAGCGTATTACTCTTTGGGGGTATGGACAAGCAGATGACCCTTGAGGTATGCAGGACCCAGTCAGAGTATGGCCTTGAGGTACCAGCACCTTAAACCTGATCCGGTGCTCTTAACCACCACACCAAGCTGGTTCTCCCATATTTGGATAGGAGACTGCCAAGGACGTCTCGGGTTGCTACCTGGAGGCAGGCAATGGCAAACCAGCTGTGCTCCTCTCTTGCCCTGAAACCCCATCAGGGTTGCCAGAAGTCAGCAGTGTCTTGAGGGCATTTTCCACTGTAGAACTCTGTTGAGAAAAAGCAGTGATCCAGAACTGTTTAGCATTGTGTATTAGTGGGACTTGTTCCCAGGAAAGCTGCAGCTTTTCCATGTCCCCCAGCCCTTTTCTTTTAACCCCCTCCACACACCACCCCCTAGTTGAAGTGTTCCAAAGATCCTGAAAACATGCACTCTGATTTGTGTGGGTTTGGTTAACCTCAATGAAGCGTATTAGATGGCATTCATTTTCTGGATCTTGTATTGGCCTTATGCAACTGCCGCCCCCTCTGTTTTGAAAATGTCTAAATTTAGCTTTGCTTGAGAATCTGGAGTCTCCGACATGTTCAAAATACCCCACATTAAAATTACATCAAACCAGCAAAAGCTAAACGTCTTGATTTCTGTATCCCTCCCCTCATCCTACAGGGGGTGGCTTGTTCCTGAATCCACCCCACCCCACCCAGGCCTGGTGGATGAGCTCTGTTTCACAGGCCCCATGGAACTGGGGAAGTTCCAATAGAGTCCGCAGCTCTTCTGGGAGCTCATTCCACCAGATAGGGGCCAGGACTGAAAAGGCCCGGGCTTTGGTCGAGACCAGACCTAATGCAATGGCAGAGGCGGGCAAAGGCGCATCCTCTCTGCTCCTCTCTGGCCTGGGACGCCCCGCCGCCCGTGAGATCGTTCTAAGTCGACGGCCCGTTCTTCTTCGGCGCCTTCCTGCGTCGCTCCACCTCTCCCTTGCGAAATCTCACAGCCGCCTGCTCTGCAAGAGAGGCGTGCAGGAGCCACAGTTCTCCTCGCTCTCTCTATTATTACCTTTTAATCAGCACGTTGACTGAGGCGCACAGGAGCTCCCGGCAGGCTCTTTCGCACCCCAAGCGCAGCCGCGGCCAAAGCTCCGGAGAGAGGCGCCAAAGGGCCGGCAGGGCTGAGGGCTCGGAGCCGGGGCTCCAGCGAGAGCTTCGGCTGGTCCGCCGAGGGTGTGGCTTGCGAGCGGCTCAGCAGCCCGCCCCTTCCCCTCCTCCTCCTCGCAGGCGGCGCGGCCAAGTGGAGGCGTGGCGGCGGGCGGCGGGCGCACGCGGGAAGTGGGAGCGCTTCTGCCGCTGCCTCTCCGGCCAGGACCGCTCGCTCGCTCGCTCGCTCGCTGCGTGTCGTGGGCCGGCGAGGCGGGCTGGGAGGAGCGGGCCATGCGGGCCGGAGGCTCGGGCGCCCTGCGCGGCGGTGCCGTGCGGCGCCCCGGCTGACGCCGCCGCCCGGGCCGGCCCCCGCTCGCCATGAAGCGGCAGAACCTGCGCACGGTCTCGCTGATCGTCTGCGTGTTCTCCTACCTGCTGGTGGGCGCCGCCGTCTTCGACGCGCTCGAGTCGGAGGCCGAGACGGGCCACAGGCGCCTGCTGGAGCAGAAGCGGCTCGACCTGCAGAGGAAGTACAGCTTCTCCAGCGACGACTACCGCGAGCTCGAGCGGCTCGTGCTGCGGGCCGAGCCCCATCGAGCCGGCAGGCAATGGAGGTTCGCCGGCTCCTTCTACTTCGCCATCACGGTCATCACCACCATCGGTGAGTGCGCGTCCCTCCCCTACTGGGCACGGCGGGCGGGCGGGCGGGCGGTGGGAGGGCGCCCGGATCTCCATCGCCTCGGGGCTGTTCCTGGGGGGGGGGGGGCGACTCCAGGGGTGCCGACCAGGCTGCCTCGTGCAGAAACGAAAAATCCACGGTCCAGGGAATTGATTGGCTTAAAATGAAAAGCATGGTTGCTTCAGCCTTTGCAAAACTGCCTGCAGAGACCATCAGGATGCGCCCATGGCTGAATGACAGTAGCGCCTGGCTGGGTCATTTTGCCTTAATGCAATATTGCCTGGGTTTTGGTTCTTTTCCAGATCAAGTCTACCTTGCCTGACACACTCTCTCTCTTTCTGTCTCTCTCTTGCAAGACTCCAAGTCTGTAACTAGTCATAAGCTTTTGGGAGGGGCTGTGGCTCAGTAGTAGAGCATCTGCTTGGGTGCAGTCAATCCCTGATCTCCACTTGGGTGAGGTGCAAGAGCTCTGCCTGAGACCCTCAAGGGTTGCTGCCAGTCGGAGTGGACAGCAATCCCCTTGATGGGCTTGCTCCCTATAAGGCAGCTTCATGTGTGTTCATTGTCAGTGGGTGGAATCTTAGATGTCTTATTTGGGGGGGGGGGGGGCGATGCACATTGGGACTAAAAATCCCAACTTCAAGATGGGGCTAATGGGATCTGAACTCGCTAGACTAAGTGGGGAGAAGATCTTGGGGTCGTAGTGGGTAACTCAGCGAAGGTGTCAACCCAGCGTGCTGCAGCACTGTAAAAAACAAACTCTGTATTAGGTATTATTGATTCCTCTGTATAGATCTATGTGCAGCCTCATTTGGAATACTGCACCCTTTTCTGGTCACCGTATGTCAAAAATGACAATGGAGATCTGGAAAAAGTGCAGCGGGCAACCAACACGATAAGGAGGTTGCCGCACCTTCCCTAAAAGGAAAGGCTGAAGAGTCTGGGCTTTTCAATTTAGAAAAGAGACAACTAAGGGGCGCATGGGAGAGGTTTATGAGAGTACACATTGGGTGGAGAGCATTGACAGAGAAATGTTTCTCCCTTCCCCAAATACTAGCTCTTGAGGGCACCCAATGAAGCTGATGGGCAGTAGGTTCAGAATATAGATAAAACAAAACACTTCTTTACACAGAGCAATTAAAATGTGGAATTTGCTGCCATAGGAATAAACAGCTTTAATGAGGATGAGATGACAGAGATTTATCCTCTATGAATGTCTACTAGTTGTGGTGACAGAGGAGAACCTCCATATTCCTTGGCAGTAATCTTTTGACTCTCAGAGCCAGGGGACAACATCCGGGGACAGCCTTGGCCTCTAAGCCATGTTGTTGGCAGCCCAGAGGAACCGGTCGGCCACCGTATGAGACAGGATGCCAGAGCTAATGGACCATTGGTCTGATCCAGTAGGGCTCTTCTTTTGTTGTTCAGCAGTATTTGGCCACTGATTCCATGGTGGACTGTGGTTTCCCTTTTGCCCACCTCTGTTTTTGTGCATCAACCCGCCAGCCCACATTTCAGCCTGAATTTCACCTGGTATTTACATTTGTTTATTGATAAAATTTATACCTTGCCTCTCTGCCAGGTCAGGGTCACCAGAGTGGCTCACAGATTAAAGACATACATAATGAACTAGGTAGCCACAGTAGATTTGGGTCCAGTAGTTCCTTAGGGATTAACAACATTTTCAAGGTATACTGTTGGTCTCCGGGACATGAATCTTGTATGGCAGAGCAATACGGCTGTCCCCTGAGCTTAGGTAGGTAAAGGACTACCTACATCGAACTACCTCTGAGTATGCACAAAGTGCTTTTCGCTTTGATGGGAACAGGATTTTCTTCTTACAACTACAAGGAAGACCCCACAACTAACGTGAGGAAGGAGCTTGGTTCAGTATTTTCATTCAAGGGTAGCAAATGGTGGAGAAGACCTCTTCACCTGACCCTGGAGAGACACTACTTGTCACAGTGGAAACAGCAGAGCAGAATGGGCCAAGGCTCTGATTCAGTATAAGATTGCTCCATCTGTTCTAGAGCTCTGAAGCTTTTCATTTGGGAAATTCCCGCTGCAGATGCTCCCACCGGTAAGGACAGGTTAGTTTCTCCTTGACTTCTGAGCTGTGGGAAACCATCCCCACTCCTTTACTCCTAGCCTTCTCTCTAAACTTTGACTCTTGCTTTGTTCCAGCTCAACATACCTTGAGGTGACTGACTGTGTCACAATGTGCCATTGTGATGTATGGCACCACTGTTCCAGGACTAGCAGATCTGCTTGCTTACTACATGAATTATAGCTTCTGCAATTCTCCCTTACCCTATCCCATTCTTGTATCTTGCAGATGAAGAACTAATATCACGAAGACCACCAATGTACACCTATGTTAAATAGTTGGACAGGGTCATTGTGTCACGTCTTGCTTTTGTCTTGGGCACCAACATGGCTTGGCCCATCCCAGGCACCATTGTGCGAGTGTCCCACACCCCATGTTTCCAGTACGGGGGATTTCCTCCTCTTTCGATCACCCTCCTACAATGTTAGACTATATGCACATTATTATGCCAAAAACACGTTTCCTTTTTGGCACTTGAATACATATGTGCATGCACAAAATCCCTCTAGCTGGAATGGTTTTTATATAAAAGGGCTTATTGTAGCTAGGCGCGGAACAGACATCGTGTCTTTGTAACTTTCTCCTGTATTCTGAGTTCCTTGGGGGAGGGATGAGATCATCATAGCAGGAGATGATGGGTGAAATCTATGTGGGGCCAAGATGGAGGGGGAGGGCCTTGGTGCTTAAAAAAATTACTGCACTCTTCTGCCAAACAGCTCCAAGGGGCTGCGAAGGCCTTCCATCCAGACAGTTCTATGGGTGGATTCCTTTAGAGTTAGGTATTCAAAAGAGAAAGGGGAACTTTATTTTTGTACCCTGATTTTTACTGCACAAACTAGTCTCAAAGCAGCTTACAATCGCCTTCCTTGTGAGGTAGGTGGGGCTGAGAGAGCTCTAAGAGAACTGATGTGCGAGAACAGTTCTAAGAGAACTACAACTGGCTCAATGTCACCCAGCTGGCTGCATGTGGAGGAGGAGTGGGGAATAGGCCATGTGTGCTTCGTCAGAAAAATGTCCAAATCAGGGCTGCTTTGGACACAGATCAGCTGAATATGATCTAAGACGGCAAATGCCATAGATTTGTATGGCCGAATCACAGCTGTCCGAATCTGTCAGAGCTCTCTCAGCCCCACCAATCTCTCAGAATGTCAGGTGTGGAGAGAGGAAGAGAAGGCAACTGTAAGCCACTTTGAGACTCCCTCGGGTAGTGAAAAATGGGGCATATGCCCGGCGCAAATGGATTGTCTTTTTGCATGCCAGGCATTATTAATGGTTTTTTTCTGCCTGCCACTGCCCCTGTCCACTTTGCCAGTAGCAGGCATCTGCTCTTTCTGTTGTGATGTTTGGTGGGCCTCCAGGTCCCATCTGGAGGCTGGCATCCCTTGACTCATAGTGGTGCTGTGAGATTCCCCACCACCACCTTGTCAGGTATCCCCTCCTCTCCAGGGGAATTCAGGTGAGCTCTGTATGGACTGTGTTGTGATTTCAGTGAGTCTCCAGTTCTCATCTGGAGGTTGGCAGCCAAGAATTGCCGGGTTAGCCAGCCACAGCCCTCCCCTGCAGCTCTGGCATGCATCCCTTTTCTCCAGGGGAGGTGATGGGAACTGCTGTCTGTGTGAAGATGAACTGCAATTCCTGTTTATTCCCAGGAGTAATACATTAGACTCTGTTCTGATCATAAATTCTCTCCATTGTAAATAATGGCCCATTACGTCCTATGGTGAGAATTCAAGATCAGAATAGAGAGTCTACTTTTTCTCATGTTTAGATATAATGGAGGTCGGATGGGGAGCCCCTAGAATTGGACCTCCTGGTCCAATTTTTTTTGAAACTTGGAGAGGAGTCAGAGAAAAGGCTGCCTGAAGCTACCCTGAAAGCTTGGAGTCTCTAACTCAACCCCCTAGGCCGCGGGAAAGACGGAAACCTGAAAGGTCCCATTAAAGTCAATGGCTCTTTAATGGTCCAAATCAAAACGGTCCACATTTTTTGGGGGGAGTGCATGCCTTGGGGAATCAAACCTGGTCCTCCAGATTAGAGGCTGTCTCTCTTCACCACTGCACCAAGCTGGCTCTGTTCTTTGAGCTTACCCTACCTGCCTCATCTGAGATCTGTCGGAAGGTGATTTCACACATGACATTTGCCCCTCCACAGGTACAGGAGAGAGGGGAAAGACATATCTATACACGCCATGGTCTTGGTGGTGGAAAGTGCTATCAAGTCACAGCTTGCCTCGTAGAGTTTTCAAGGCAAAGGAAAAACATAGGTCCTTTTCCATTGCCAACCTCTGCATAGCGGCCCTAGACTTTTCTGGGGGTCTCCAATTCCAGTACCAACCAGGGCTGATCCTGTTTAACTTCTGAGATTTGGTAAAATCAGGCTAATTACATTGGTCTAATTTCCTGCGTGTCCACATACTGGGATCCTAAAACACAGTTTTTAAGCCTGTATCCTTGCAGTAGCAAGCTCATAGTCTTGTGTACAGTGGTATACATATAGTGTTTTCCCCATTCAGGCAGAACTTAGTGCCTGAAGCAACCTAAAAGGGGCAGAAAACAGGCATCCCTGTAGTGAATTCTGCCCATTGGGTAAATGAACACTTTTCAGGATATGTACGGATATGGTGAGTCTTCTTCACTGAAGGCAAATTAGGTGTGGATGGATTGTACCCAGAGTGAAAGTCCGTGCCGTAGATCACAGTGCATTTCTCTTTCTGTTTACTTGGCTCGCCTATTTAAAGCTGACAAGAGTTATTTCTGAGACTTGAAGGTGCTATGAGCAAGGTGTTACTGCCCACAGTGTGTTCGCACTTCCTGTTATAGCCTGTGAGAATCTGGCACAACTTCTTTTTTTTGTGCCTTGCCAGCCTGAAAAAATAATTGGACCAGAAGTAAAAACTGGCTGAAGGAAAGGCTTTTGCGTTCCATGGGTAACAATAGTTCTGTGCGGTACTTTCAGCTCCCTTAATCCCTCTAGCCTAAAGTTCTGGAAGCTTTGCTTCAGAATTCGAAGTCCTCATTTAGTTACCTGGAAGGATAATTTCCAGTTGAACTTCTAGCTCCCCAATTATGGATGGCTGCTAGGGGGAGAGGCTAAGTCAAGGCTACGCTGGTGAGTGGATGCACAAATAATCCCTTTGCACGTTATCGTAATTGGTTCATTCCCATTGCAATCCTAAATAGAGTTACATTGTTCAGGACTGCACTTTCACCCCAGGTATCTGTTGTTTCTAGCCAAGCCACACTTCAGCAAGAAGAGTCAAAGCAACTTTTTAATTTGACAATGAAAATTTTGGCCTTCCCAGTGGCATTGTAATGTTGTTGTGGAAATATAGGAGAATATGCACAGGCTGATTCATGTTGGATCTCTGTAGGTTTAGGTTGGCTGTGTGCAGGATCTGTGGACTGCGGAAATGGGAATTGGCCACTAAACTCAGCCTGCTGAGAATTTGGGGTTAGATTTAAATCAAAGAACAAGTTTCTAGGCTAGGAGGTCTCCAAGGTCATTTCTGGTGCTTGCCAACTGTTTTTAGGGAATGGGTGGGGCTTGGTAGGGGGTTTGGCCCAGCAAGGCTCCTGGTAGACTACTGGGGATTTGACCGGCTGTGCAGATTCCTTTTTAAAAATTGCTTTGGCAGCAACTGCCACCACAGCACAAGGATTTGCACTGTTACTGAAGAGAAGCTGCAGCAATCATTTTAATGGCCGGCACCACTTCCTGTGGCAGGGAAGTTGTTGCTATGCCCACCATGTTGTGTCAGGATTCCAAGTGTACCCACAGAAAAGGATGGGGACCTGCATTCTAGATCTTGTAAGATAAGAACATAAGAAGAGCCCTGCTGGATCAGGCCAGTGGTCCATCTAGTCCAGGATCTTGTCTTGCAAAGTGACCAGCAGTTCCCCTGGACAGCCAACAACATCTTAGTTGCCCTCCTCTGTACTTTTTCCAGCACTGCAATGTTGTTTTTTGAGATACGGTGGCCAGAAAAGTAAATGGTGACCAGAAAATGAAGCTGGCACCTAGATATTGCCTCCTGGCTCTGGGATTCAGAGGGTTAGTGCTTCTGAGTGTGGAGGTTCCCCTCAGTCACCTTAGTAGCCATTGGTAGTTTTACTCTCCGTGAATTTGTCTATTTCCCTTTTAAAGCTGTTTATTCTTGTGGCCATCACTACACCCTCTGGCAGCGAATTCCATTTTTTAAAAAAAAATCACTCTATATGGAAAGTTGTGAGCTTAAATGGACTCCGGGGAATGGTAGAGGACAGGAAGGCCTGGAGGATCATTGTCCATGGGGTCACGATGGGTCGGACACGACTTCGTACCTAACAACAACAACATATGGAAAGTAGTAAAGTTTGCAGGAGGGGACTGGTGAAACCGCAGGAGATAGAGGCTCAACCGTGCAGGACATTGGGGGGTTTTGCATAGCTCTTTGAAAGACGTTCCGCCCCATTATCATTAGAAGAATAAATTATGCAAACAAGTAAATATAATGATTTTCTTAGTTTGCATGAGTCATTGAATGTTTTATTTTTGCCTGAGTGCAGATGATAGAAGAGTAAAACCCCTGCAGGATGACGGATTACATTCTTCTGTAAAGTAATATTTTAGAGAATACTTATGCAGTTTTGCAGGGGGATAGTTTAGATCAGCATTTCTCAGCTTTTTTTTTTTTTTCTCCTGTCGAGAAACCCCTGAAACATTTTTCAAGCTTCAAGAAACCCCAGAAGTGCTGTGATTGTGCAGAATATGGTTGGGAACCATAGCTGTATACACACACACACACACACACCCAGGGCCCCTCCCCTTCCCACCCCTTCCAGAGCCATCACTGGCCATTCTGGGAGGGAAGGGGTGGGTGGGTCGACGTGACCATATATGGTCATATCACCGGATAAATGTTTAACAAATTTAAAAATATATATAAAAACAATTCCCACCCATTCGGATCAAGAAACCCTGGTTGAGAAAGCTTGGTTTAGATTGCCTTTTTTAAATTTTTGAAGTTTATAATCTGCATTCCTACCTAACAGTGGTCAGAGGAGTTTAAATAGTCCATGGCATTCCGTTAAGTACAAAAAAGGCATGAAAATCCCTATAATGCTGCTTAGAGCCTGCATAAAAGGCAGCAGACTGTCTCCCACATCCAACAACCCATGAAAGCAGGAACAAACAAAGGATTATAGCACTTTTATCTTCCAAGTTTTAGAACTTATTAAAGCCTAGGAGTCTTCCCTGGTGAAAGTCTGGTACACTTTGTCAGCAAAGTAAACAAGGTTGACCTGCATGACCTTGTCAAGCCCCAGCCTTCTTTGAAATACACTGGATTTTGGAACAACTTAACAGTGCAAAACTTCTTTCTATGCCCATTGGCTTTAGTGGCCTATGGTATGACTGTTTATGATTGCACACTGACCTATTATGTACAGCAGTGGCCGTGCTGGACTGCTGCTAAAGCATTATGGTGGAGCAGTGTGCTCCACTGTTTTTTGTATCCCCATGGGGGATGCATTTCAGTGATGCAAGCTGTTGCACTGCTTTCTGCATCCCCATAGGAGACACACAGCTCCATGCTAAAATGCCACCCCCACCCCCAGGGAATGCAGCCTCAGCGGAAAGGTTCCACTGTGCAGGTGAGTGACAGGTTTTAAAAATTTTACCCAAAGGTCGGATTGCATTCTCATGCAATCCCGCCTTCCTGCAAAATACCAAAACAAACCCCCATTTTACCCCATGGTGCCATGAAATGGTGTGGAGACAAGTGGGGCTTTTTTGGTCCCTTCCCAGCCACCGTAGTACAGGGAGGAGCTGAGCCTTCCAGGCCATGGGCCATCGGAAGTGCTACAACGGGCAATGGCCGGGAGGGGGCTGGGCTCATGGCAACATCATGCATAAGTGGGGATTAGCCCAGCTGCCATGCTGCTGCCATCCCAGCCTTTCATCCCCATGCATAATCGGTCACTGTATATCAAGCATAGTGCCTTGTGGAATGAACACCTGCTTGAAACTGCAAAGTCCACATGCTTGAATGTTCAAGGGAATGTATCTCTTTTCTTCCACACACCCTGATCTTCTATCCAGTTCTGTTGCAACAGATTATCCACAAGTCAGTCCCATACTGTTCCATGGGGCCACGTAGATCCCCGATAAGATTGTAACCTTAATTACCTGGGTATAGCAGTGGTCATCAGCTTTTGTTATACTCTCACAGTTTAATGATGCTAGTGGAATTTTTGATGTGTCAGATTTCCTCGGGCTGCCTGCACATGCTCATCTTCGTTTGTTTATCTGACACTTTAAAAACAAGAACAGGAAGTTTAAACGTATTGTTGGTGGAGGGGTACCTTTACCAGAGAAGTGAAGCTGGCCTCAACTAGAGCTAGATATTTCTCTGCCCTGGCACTAAAGGTAAAGGTATCCCCTGTGCAAGCACCGAGTCATGTCTGACCCTTAGGGTGACGCCCTCTAGTGTTTTCATGGCAGACTCAATACAGGGTGGTTTGCCAGTGCCTTCCCCAGTCATTACCGTTTACCCCCCAGCAAGCTGGGTACTCATTTTACCGACCTCGGAAGGATGGAAGGCTGAGTCAACCTTGAGCCGGCTGCTGGGATCGAACTCCCAACCTCATGGACAGACAGCTTCAGACAGCATATCGCTGCCTTACCACTCTGTGCCACAAGAGGCTCTTACGCTGCCCTGGCACTAGCCTGGTGGAATACTCTCTCATGTGAGATCAGGGCCCTGCAGGACTTAAAGCAGTTCTGCAGGGCCTGCAAGACCACTGAGGTCCATAGAACATCAATGCAACTGGCCTCCCAACACACGCATAGAAATAACATCTAGCTGCCCTAGAGAGGCAGCATTGTAGCACTTTATTCCTCTCTCACACACATTTGTGTAAGGGCAAAAGCTTCTAGCCTTTTAAATTCTAGTACTTTTAACATGCTGGTGTTAATAATATTAAATGTCTAACAGAATTGTATTATGTTTTGACTGAATATGTTGTGGTGTTGCAAACTGCCTTGAGCCCTTGGGGAAGGGAGGCATAGAAATTAAATAAATATCTGCATTAAATGTTCTTAAATAATCACAAGCAATTCTGAGCGTCACTCATACTAAAAGCAGCCAAAGGGTGCTTGTAAATGGTTCGTCATCTTCTTGGAGTGTCTCAAGGATCTATCCTGGGTCCTCTGTTGTTCAACATAAATGATTTGGATGAAGGAATTGGGGGGGGGTGCTTATCAAATCTGCAGATGATACTAGAGTGGGAGGGGTAGCAAACACACCAGAAGACAGAATCAGAATATAAGATGATCTTGACAGGCCAGAAAACTGAGCTAAAATGAATGGAATGAATTTCAATATTGATAAATGTAAAGTTCTTCATATAGGTAGGAAAAATCATATCCATCATTATAGGATGGGCGAGACTTGTCTTGGCAGTAATACATGTGAAAAGGACCTGGGGGTGTTAGTAGACCATACACTGAACATGAGTCAGCAGTGTGAATCAGTAGCTAAAAAGGCAAATGGGATTTTAGGCTGTATTGAAAGAACTATAGTGTCCAGATTAGGCGTGGTAATGTTACCGCTTTACTCCACTCTGGTAAGACCTCACTTGGAGTACTGTGTTTAGTTTTGGGCACCACAACTGAAGAAAGATGCAGAGAAACTGGAGCGTGTCCAGAGGAGGGCGACGAAGATGGTGAGGGGTTTGGAGACCAAGACGTATGAGGAAGGTTGAGGGAGCTTGGTCTGTTTAGCCTGGAGAGAAGACGATTAATAGGTAGTATGATAAACATCTTCAAATACTTGAAGGGCTGTCATAGAGAAGATGGAGCAGTGTTGTTGAATCTGTTGAATCTCCTGCCCCAGCTGCACTCATGTTGTCAAGCATTCCTTATTTTTTAGTGCAAAATCACACCCGTTTCAATGAGTTCATCTATTTTATTGTTCGCCCTTTTTTCATATCTGGTCCTTGTTTTGATTAATCATTGTTGAAATGGAAAATTAGTGGGTTTGTTTTTGGGCGAGAGTGGTGCTATTATCTGTGTGCCCTCACCCCATAAAACCACCCCCTCCGTGCTCTTAGGAAATCTGGTCCGTTAGAAGTGGGTTAGACCGCATCTTCTTTCTATAGCTCGGCATCAGACAGCGTAACCAAGAAGAACATCCAGTCCCTGAAACTAGTAATTATATCCTGCATTGCTTATCATCTTGTGCCCCCGCAGAGCAATACAATGGCCAGAAATAGGGATTACTCTGAAAGCTCTTGATGTAGATTATTCCCCCATTGCTTTCTTACAGTATAGATAATGTGTTTTCTCTTTCTCTTACCTTCTCGTGCTGCAGGTTATGGGCATGCTGCACCTGGGACCGACGCGGGCAAAGTTTTCTGCATGTTCTATGCAATTCTGGGCATCCCACTCACCCTGGTTATGTTCCAGAGTCTCGGCGAACGCATGAACATTCTGGTCCGGATGTTGCTGAAGAAAATCAAGAAGTGCCTGGGCATGAGGCAGACAACGGTCTCCATGAAAAACATGGTCGTGGTGGGCTTCCTATCCTGCATGGGGACCCTGGGCATCGGGGCCGCGGCCTTCTCCTACTTTGAAGGCTGGACCTTTTTCCACGCCTTCTACTATTGCTTTATAACGTTGACCACCATCGGGTTTGGGGACTTTGTGGCCCTGCAGAAACACGAAGCGTTGCAGAAGAAGCCCCCTTACGTGGCTTTCAGCTTCATGTACATCCTGGTGGGCTTGACGGTGATCGGGGCCTTCCTGAACTTGGTGGTGTTTCGATTTTTGATCATGAACTCGGAAGACGAGAGGCGGGATGAGGAAGAGAGAGCCTCCCTGAGGAGAGCCCGGAATTACATCAACCTGAAACCCAGGGAAGACAATAGGAGCCAAAGTGATATTTTGCTCCCCATAGAAGACCGGACGAGTCAAATGAACCTCATCCCACTGATGCAAGAAGACCCCGAGAGGCAGAGGGGCAGGTCCTCAAACTCCACCACCAGAGTCCCTTCCTTTTGTACGTGTCTGTGCTACAGGCCACGGCTGAGCAGGAGTCCAGATCCTTCCCACCCAGAGGCCTTCAGCTGCCATACCAATCTGGTATACTACAATTCCATTTCTTACAAAATCATGGAAGTCTCCCTGGGTGGTAAGGACCATACCGGCTTGTCTTCTCCCAGGAGCACCGTATCGTCCAACAGCCCCAGCTGCCAGGAGCATCCCCGATTGCGGAGGAAGTCTATCTGAAGTGTGCATGCTCTTTCAAACTCTTTCTTTTTTTAAAAAACCCTGTTTTATTCGGAGCTGTGTTCTGCTATTGAACCTGTCTTTTGATGATAAATTATTACATGAGAGATTGGGTGGTTGTGATTTGCCCTCTTTTTCGTCTCCTTGGCCTTCCCTTCCCCGGCACACTCTGAAAATGACTACACAAGCTCACACCCTGCCAGTTTCCTAATGCGCCACAATGAGCAATGCTTTTTAAAGACTAATGGTGAATAATAGTTTCTCCCAGCAGAGCTTGTCAAAATGTTTGCTGTCGAAATAAGCTTTCAGGGGATCCAAAGAATAGAACCCCACAGCGCACGCAAGTTTCTGTGCCATCTGTAGAAAGCTCTAATTATTCCCTGGGGCTAATTTTATATATTTTCTGTATTTTCCCCTCCCCATGCAGAATAGTAAGGTCTTTGATACTGATCTGTGGTTAGAACAGTGACCCATGAAAAAGATTATTCTCCTCATTCAGCAGTGTAGATTAGTTTTGAACACATGAGCCTTATACTGAGTCAGAACACTAGTTTGCCAAGCTGGGTATGGTTCACCATTGACTCCTCAGGATCTCTGGTAAAGGTCTTTGACATCGCCTGTCACTTGATCCTTTTTACTTCAGATGCTGGGGATTGAGCCTGGGAATTTTTGCTGGCATAGCAGATGCTCTGCTGCTGAACCTGCTTGCCGTCCTCTTGTGGCAGCCATTTTGTGACATGCCCACCACCTCTTGTGGCAGCCATTTTGTGACATGCCCACCACCTCTTGTGGCAGCCATTTTGCAACACGGCCACCTCTGCTGTGTCAAAATTCTGCAGGCTCAAAAAAAAAAGAGACCTCTGGTATAGAGAGTATGCATTAGATTGCAAATACTTTCTTTTAATAACAGTCCAGAAAATTGCTTATGAGGTATTCTTATCTGTGTCCAGTTAAAGGCTGTGTGGCAAATCAAACACTGGTACATGGAATAACTGTGAGTCCTAGTTCCACATCTACCAGGCCTAACATGCAATGGAGACATGGACAAACTGCCTAACACATGTATCTCCAGCCCGGTTGCACTGCCCCTTGCATCTCTAGCACAAAGCGTGTCCTGCGTCTTGGTTCTGGCTTGGTTCCCAGGAGCCTCACTCTCTTTTTTGTTTTGTTTTGTTGTTTTTCCCAAGATCTTGGCTGAGAAACCCTGGCTCGAAGCATTTTCAGCAGCATTACAGATGACTCTGAATGCTGTGCTGGGAGCAAGAGTTTTGCATGCGATAAACATTCAGCTGAACAAGCTGCTCCAGGGGTCCCTGGTCAAGCTACAGCTGAATTCTCTGGCCCACATAGGGTGGAAATAAGCTGCATGGAGCTCCTTTGCTGAAAGCAGCGCCCGGCACGATGTCATGGGAAGAGGGCTTCTCTGCCAGTGATGTGGGTTTTGCACAGAAGATTACCAATTCAGCTTTAAATAATGTACGAGCCTGGGGTTTGTCCGTGCTTTGAATCCCACGTCTTTCATGTCCAGTTCTACCCTTAGCTTGAATGATGCAGCCCTGCTTGCCCCCCGAATTCAGCTTGAATGATGCGGCCCTGCTTGCCCCCCCGAATGATGCAGCCCTGCTTGCTCCACGAATTCATTAGGATCTTGTGCAGGTGACCAAAGGAGAGGCAAAGCCCATTGAGTCTAATGGGATTTTCTCCTCTAGAGCTGCATCCTTAGGCTCCCGGAAATTACCCAAGACCTATTTGGATGGGCTCTTCAAGCCAGACTGTTTTAGGTGAGCCACCTCCTTGCCGCCCTTCCTGAATCTCCCACTGGCTTATCGCTTAGCGGTAGTTGAGGTTTAGAAGAAGAAGAAGAAGAGTTGGTTCTTATATGCCGCTTTTCCCTACCCGAAGGAGGCTCAAAGCGGCTTACAGTCGCCTTCCCTTTCCTCTCCCCACAACAGACACCCTGTGGGGTGGGTGAGGCTGAGAGAGCCCTGATATCACTGCTCGGTCAGAACAGCTTTATCAGTGCTGTAGGGAGCCCAAGGTCACCCAGCTAGTTGCATGTGGGGGAGCGCAGAATCGAACCTGGCTAGTGACCTGGGGGCTCTTCTGAGGACACAGCATCAAAGACACACAGATGGCCGAGTGCTCAAAGGCTTTGCAGAGTTCTGCAGGGAAACAGTGGTGTCTTATTTATTTATTTAGATTTTTATAGCACCCTTCCCTGCGGTAGAAAATGAACAGCACATAAATGCTCTGGTAGAAGAGTAGGTTTTTATACCCCACTTTTTGTCTACTGCAAGGCATCTCAAAGCAGCTTACAATTGCCTTCCCTTCCTCTCCTCACAACAGGTGTCATGTTAGGCAGGTGGGGCTGAGACAGTTTTGAGAGGACTGTGATTAGCCCAAGGTCACCCAGCAGGCTTCATGAGGAGGACGAAGAGGAGGAGTCGGTTTCTAAACCCCACTTTTTTCTACCTTAACGACTCTCAGAGTGGTCTACAATCACCTTCCCTTCCTCTCCCCATAACAGGCACCTTGTAAAGTAGGTGGGGCTGACGGAGGTCTGAGAGAACAGGCCCATGGTCCCCCAGCTGGCTTCATGTGAAGGAGGATTGAGTAATCAAACCCGGTTCTCCAGATTACTTTGCTACCCTTAACTGCTACACCATGCTGGCTTTCTGAAAAGGAAACTTGGCACTTCTGCTGTGGTATGGATGGATTGGGTCTCTCCCCATCCCCACCCCTATCCCCAGTCTCCCAACTCCTTCCTACTAAAGCTACAGTGAATTTCACTATCCGGATACTCCATATTCCTTGGGTGGGTTGATGTGTCTGTGCCTATATTTGTGAGAGACCATGTGGGCCCACACTAGACGGCTGCAAGCCCACCACAACCCTCTCTGAGGCAATCCCAGATAAGAGCATAGGAGATGCATTGGCCTAGGTGTGTGATTGCTGCCAGTCACTGAAGTATTGGGCCCTTTTAATCAATTTAGACAGTAAACATCAAGATGCTTTGTTTGGGATTATTCAAGATTTGGAAACCATCTCACAACGTTGGTGGGAATCCTACTCCACTTTGAAATCAGCAGGCCTGAGGCACTAGGGGAAAAACTGGTAAGATTTCTACAAGGGAACTGGTGTCAGGGCATCTCTGGTTCGCATCCTTGAACTCCAGGTAACCCCCTTAGAATGACAACTTTCCTGATGGTGTGCTTCTAAGCATGAATCCTGATCAGAATCCATCCACCCATGTGCATTGTCAGAGTGTGGGGAAAGGCAGTTTTACTTCACTGCAACCCGAGTTATCGAGTTATGGAGGTGGGAAGAGTTACATGCTCTCCCGTCAGCAGTCCAGGCAGTAAGTAAAGATTCTTCAGAGGCTTCCAAGGCTCTGGTCTGCTTACTGATTTGAGGCACTTGGGTGCTGTGTTTCCATACATAAATTGGCTTACATAGTAATGTATGTGAATGTCTTGACACAAGGAGCTAGAAGGCGGGGAGAAGGCAGCACTGTCCCCCAGAGGACTCACCGCATCGGCTGGCAGTCCAGTCTATGCGGTGATTCCCTGGCCGGGTGAAGCAGCCAATAGGGATTCCCTGGCCGGGCGAAGCAGCCAATAGGCTGTTTGGGCTGGGATGGACACTCTGAGGGGCCAATCAGGCTCCTGATTGGCCCCTCCGAGTTTTTATCCCGGCCAGGGCCCGCCCTAACTCCTCCCAAACAGCCCTTACTCTTTTATTCAGTCCGCGGCACACCACACCTCGGGGCTGTTTATAGATGTATGTATAAATTTGTTAAACATTTATCAGGTAGTATGACCATTTATGGTCCTGTCGACCCACCCTTCCCCTCCCAGAATAGCCAATGATGGGCCTGGAGGCGGTGGGAAGGGGAGGGGCCCAGGTGGGCATGCACACAGCTCTGCTTCCCAGCCGTATTCTGCATGATCACGCCACTTCTAGAGTTTCTCAAAGCCTGAAGAATGTTCCAACAGTTTCTCAACAGTAAATTGAGAAAGGCCTCCCTAGAGCCTTCCTGCCTAATTGCAGGCAAATAGGAGAGACCTCATTTTGATGGCCAACATTCTTACAGGGAAAGACAAGTAGATGTTGTGGACCCCAAGGAAGGTGGGCAGGATGGCAGAAGGCAGGCCTTGTTTGGGGTAGGAGGGTAGGTGAGGGTGCTCCATGAGACACAGGCACAAGAAGAAGAATCCCCAAATTCACTGCCTCTCTGGCTTCCTCGAAGGCTAATCCAGGGCCCATTCCACCCATGTTGGAAAATGCACTTTCCATGTGATCTTGCGGCTGGATTTTCATGTGCAGAACAGGAACCCCTGCTTCTATTTGAATAGCAGATGGGGAAAGGCTCAGGAGCCAGCCAGCTGAGCACCCCGCTCCCCATAGTGCTCTGTGGCTGCGCTGCAAAGGCAAAATGCCTCTGACCTCTCCAGCAATTCTAGCAATGGCTCTGGGCTCAACAGTTGTCAGCTCAAGAGGAGGCCATAGGTGGGGAGGTACTTTCTGCTGCGGTGCTGGCCTGCTTTGAGCTGATCCTGCCCCTGCAGTGCTGGCACAATTCCTAGGGCTTGGCTCTGGCTGCTGCTGGCTGTTAGCTGTTCTCTCCCCCCCCCCCCAGTTTTTTTCAAGAGATTCTCAGAACATGCTGGACAAGTAGGCAAATGAGAGCAAGATGCAAGTCAATAAGGAGATGCACAGTTTTTATAACTGGGTTACAAAAATGAGACGCATGCATTCCAGATCTTTGTGTGTAAATGAAATCTTGGGGTAACTATGGGCTGTAAGCTAAGTATGAGCAGACAATGTGATGTGGAGGTAAAGAAGGGAAATACAGTCTTGGGCTGTATCAACAGAGGCATCCCATCAAAACCACAAGATGTCATAGTCCCATTGTATACGGCACTGGTCAAACCCCACCTGGAGTCCTGTGTGCAGTTCTGGAGGCCTCATTAAAAAAAAAGACATGGACAAAATTGAGAGGTTTCAGAGGAGAGAGACGAGGATGATCTGGGCCCTGGGGACCAAGTCCTGTGAGGAAAGGCTGAGGGACGTGGGGGAATGTTCAGCCTGGATAAGAGGAGGCTGAGAGGGGACTTGATAGCTCTCTTTAAGTATATGAAAGGTTGTCACTTGTAGAAGGGCAGGGAGTATTTCCTGTTGGCAGCAGAGGAGAGGACCCATAGTAATGGGTTGAAACTGCGTGTAGAATCATACTGGTTAGATATCAGGGGAGGGGGATTTCTCGGTCACAGTAGTTCAGCAGTGGAATTGGCTGCCTAAGGAGATGGTCTTCAAGCAGTGGCTGGACAGATACTTATCATGGATGCTTTGGGCTGATCTTGGCCCGTATGTCCCGTATGGCCCGTATGTCCATAGTCCAACTCTATGATTCTATGTAAACTTAGTCCTGTTGGATTTTGGCATTGCCAGAGGGGCACTGGTTCTGCTGAGAACATTGCACTGTTCCAGCTGTTGGGCTGACCTTGCAAAAATGTCCCCTCCCTTCACATTCACTCCAGAGATTCTCTGGGAAATTCTGCATTGTACTGCTGCCTTCCTCTTTTCCTCCATTGGATGGGGCACCTTCTTTGGGTGGCCATCAAATTGGACACCCTGGTCCAATAGTTTTGAAACTTCAAGATTCTTTTTAGGAGAGGCTCCAGCAGCTACATTTCAAATTTCATGGCTCTACCTCAAATCCCACTGGCTCCATTGGGGTATAATGGCACCAAAAATGTTTGGTACATTCATTTTTAAGGCATTGTTTATATTCACAGCTGAATACAGATTAGAGAAACCTGTATCCAGTACAGACAATACTGAAAACTAGGGGTAAGGTCACTGAATGGGGGGTTAGTAAACCTAATGTGCATGCCTCATGAACCTTTCCTCCCTTGTGTCAAGAAACTAATACATGCCTAAACCGCAATTTGGGCTGCCTTAAAACAGAAGGATGCCCTGGGTTAACAGCACTGAATATCACTGGGGGGTTCAAAACGAATGGTACAAAATTAGTTTCAAAGACTAGGATATTAGGCAAACTAGGATGGAATGCATTCACAAGCGTGAGCCTCTGATGCTCTGCCCTGCAAATCTTTGTCTCATGGGCGCGCAAACACCACACGGTTCTGTAGCGTGATAGCTGGAGTGCTCTAGGGATGTGGACGAGGAAGGGTGTGAAGAAGTGATCTATTGTTGATCTCATTGATTATGCCACCACCACAGCCAGGCTGCACCTTTCCCTCCTCTTGTGATTCAGCTGTGTAAAATCCAGAATCCAGGCTAGGCTGGATTCTGGAGATTTTGGATGGGGCATGAAATTGGGGTGGGCAGGTAGTTGTGAGTTCCGGCATTGTGCAGGGGGAGGTTGACTAGATAACCCTGTGTAGTCCCCCTTCCAACTCTATGATTCGAAGTGCTCAGAACAGACATTTCACACTTTCTTTTATGCATGTGATGGGAAGCTCCTTGCATACAACGAGATGCCGTTGCCAGGGCCTGACAAGCTCCCTCTGCTTTGTTGAGCTCGGAAAAGAAAGGATGTGTCTCGATTTGGTGCGCTCGGCTGCCATCTACTGGTCAAAAGGGTGAAGTGCCAATCATTAGCGTCCGAGGGCGAGCAGGAAAGCTGTGAAGTTAACACGCGCATTAACGCAGCATGTTGGGCGAGCTTTCGCGCTCCGCAGAGCTCTTCATCAGGCGGGAAGACACAACAGTTACAAAGAGAGATGACACATTTCTTAGGCTGTTCCGACCTTGTAGGTGTTCACCGAGACCGTTTATGCACTGGGAACTTCACTGCCCCAGCTCCTGTGCAGGTGCACAAATCAGGGGTGGATGACGTGCACCAGGTCAAATGCTCCCCCACGTGGGTGCAGGAAGAGGTGGGGCAACCTGCCACGACTAAAACTCCAGCCTGCAGCCCAGCATGAAACCTCCAGTGCATAAACGGTCCGAGTGATGCAAGCAGGCAGTTGGCTTCGATTTGCTGCTGAGGTGTTGAGTTACAGGATACTTTCTTTTATTCTTGGGGTGTTTTTCTTTGAAATACTGACCCCCCCCCTCCCCGGCTACCCAAAGATTGTCTCAAGGGCAGGAATTCACTGAGAGTTCTTTCCCATGCCTGCCAAATTGATTACCAATTTCTATGACTGTGAGTTGGCCTGAAAAATTAATATCCCGTCTGCAATTAGTTTGCCACAAGGAAAGTAAAAGGAATTTCTTGCTTTGCTGCAGGGTAGAAGTCAAAAAGCGCAACCCAACACAGAGCTGAAATCACTGTCCGTTTATTTAGATGCATTTAAACAGAGGTCTGTGTGGGCTCCTGTTCTTCCCTTTGTCTGTTACGCTGCCGTATTCTAAACAAAACATCCCAGGGCTTGCATGGAACTCTCCCAGGAGGTTGGGAAAATATACAGTGTCTAGTGGGAGACCTGCAAGGGCTTTCAGTGGTCGCTTCACTCTCCTCCTTTTTATATTTACAACAACCCTCTAAGGCAGGGGTAGTCAACCTGTGGTCCTCCAGATGTTCATGGACTACATTTCCCATGAGCCCCTGCCAGCGTTTTCTGGTTCTCTTGCTAGCAGGAAAACAAGGAATTTACCCCCTACTCTTATTCCTGGGCTTATTCCCATGAGGGTCATGATGGTGCAGAATGTCCTTTTGGAAAACAAGCAAGATTGGGAACCAGGGACAAAGAACTCAAAGCCTACCTTCCCCTAAACTTTTTCTGATAACAAGGAGCAGGCCTACGCTGCAGCTTTGAACAAGATTAAGTAAACCAGGCGTAGTCAACCTGTGGTCCTCCAGATGTCCATGGACTACAATTCCCATGAGCCCCTACCAGCAAATGCTGGCAGGGGCTCATGGGAATTGTAGTCCATGGACACCTGGAGGACCACAGGTTGACTATCCCTGCAAATGCTGGCAGTGGCTCATGGGAATTGTAGTCCATGGACACCTGGAGGAACACAGGTTGTCTACCCCTGCAAATGCTGGCAGTGGCTCATGGGAATTGTAGTCCATGGGCATCTGGAGGACCACAGGTTGACTACCCCTGCAAATGCTGGCAGTGGCTCATGGGAATTGTAGTCCATGGACATCTGGAGGACCACAGGTTGACTACCCCTGCAGTAAACAGAATCAGGATTGCGAATGTTCCTTAACAGCTTCCGTGTGGTTCTAAGAGAGAGCTCACAGTTGCCTGACCACGGGCTGATTCTTCAAAGGCAGGGATTAAAGGCACCAGAATCAAAGCCAGACTCACCGCAGGATGACTGGAGAATGTGACGTCCGTGGTGCAGAGTGTTTTGGACACAGAATCAGACACAAGCAGCCAGACGAGGCCCCTGCCTGGGTGTTCTTTGGGGCTATTAGAGGGATCGGGTTGCTAGGCGTTGCTATGGATGCTCAGGCCCATCTGTTGCCTGGCAACCACCAGAAGCCGATGTTCCTTTGGGAAGCTGGGGGACGTGGGGTCTTAGTGGCACATCTGGCTGGTGGCTTTTGTTTGCCGTTGGCACAAAGGAAGGAGCCAAGGGAGGGGGGGGGGGAAAGAGAATTCTCATTCTGTTTCCATTCTCTGTTCCTGTTTCTCCATCCCTTCTCAGGGCCTTTCCCCTCCTGCCCCTGTCCAGTGGGTGAAGGGCCATTCCTCAGCGGTACAGAGACTACAGAGCTGATTGTAAACGCAGGCAGAGTACATTGAGCTCACCACTGGCCTCCCATAGTTAGTGTCACGTGTGAGACAGGATTCATGATAGATGTGAAATCTGGCACGAAGCAGTGTGTTGAACCATAAAGCCTGTCGGTGGATGGTCATGTCTCTTCAACCTGGAAGCAGATGGTAGCTTTCACCATCGGCTTTCCTGGTGCAGTCCCAAGAGGACACCCTGCATAGTAGCTCCTTTGGGCAGTGATTACAGCAGAGAACAGCTGTGTTGGAGTTGGGTGGGGGAGTTGGTGTGGAACTCACTGGATGGCCTTGGATCAGGCCTGTCCCTCTCTCATCCCAACCTACCTCACAGGTTGCCGGAATATGCAAGATCTGCAGTGTGCATAACTGGATAAAATATGGAGAATTTTCTGCAGGGGGCATTAGAGGTGATGTATATTTAGCATATTTAGACTGGGACCTTTCTGACTTGTTCAAATAATCTCCTCCAGATGCTGATTGGTTCAGTTGGAGACTTCCTGTTCCTTTGAGCATACTTCCTCTCTGCTTGCCTCCAGAATTGACAGACAGACTGAATGCAGAACAGTTAGACTGTTAGCACTCTCATTCTCTCCTCTCTATACAAAGTTGTTTCTTTTCTAGAGAAAACTATTTTATTCTTTTAAGCAGCCTGGTGCTCTGCTCTCTCGCATACTTAGATTTTGCCCACAGTTGTGAGGATAAAATGAGTAAAGGAGTATATGTGAGCTCCTTGGAGAAAGGATAAGATAAAAATCTATCTCATAAATATATTCCTTGATTCGTACCCAACCTATGTACTTGAGACCCAGGCATTCTTAGCACGGTGGCTGGAACATCATCCTCAATCAACTCATGCGTATTTCCTCCCTTCACAGTTGATGAATTCTCTCATGTTAAAGCTTCATTTTGTTATTTCATTATATTATTCAATTTCTTGACTGCACCCTCCCTTCAAGCAGGCTTGGGGCGGTTCACATCGTTTAAAGCCAGCACTTGCTAAAATACAAAGCACAATAAAAATTATTTTATATTGTTTCTAAAAAAACACACCCCTATCTTCCACTGTATCACCATTTTGTTCAAGTCACTATTGTCTTACTGGTGATTTCCCCCCATTCCTGCTCTCTCCATCTGGCATAGGGAATAAGGCAGGGATGTGGCTTAGTGGCAGAGCATCTGCTTGGTGTGCAGGAAGCCACAGGTTCAATCCCTGGCATCTCCAGTTAAAAAGATCAGGGGACAGATGATGTGAAAGTTCTTCCCTTGGAGAGGCACTGCCAGGTCAGAGTGGATAATACCAGACTTGGTAGACCAGTGCTCTTTTTCGGTATAAGACAGCTTCATGCATTCAGTGGACACAGAGGCTTTCAGGAGGATTATGAGCAAAGCACAAAGACCCTGGCCTTTCCCTGCTGTTCGCAAGCAACCGGTGCTTAGCAGTAGACTGCCTTTGAGAGTCATTACGATTCATTCAGGCATCATGATGGGCAGCCACTGACAGACCGGTCCTTGTTTTAAAGCTCTCCAAGCCACAATATGATCTGGGTAGCCCAGGCTAACCTGATCTTGTCAGATCTTAGAAGCTAAGCAGGGCTTGCCATGGTTGATATTTGGATGGGAAGCCACCAGGGACATCCAGGGTCCTGAGACAGAGGCAGGCAATGGCAAACCACTTCCTATCGTCTCTTCCCTCAAAAACTCTTAGGGGTAAAGCCAGTGGACCTCCCCCCCCCACCCCGCCGCCTTCACATCTTGAGGCAGTAAATTCCATATGTCGATGATGTGCTGTGAGTTGGGAACCTATCAGCTCCTACCAACTCATTTCATTTGGGTAGTCCCCAAATTCTAGCCCTACAGGAGAGGAAGCCAACCCCGTGCTTGTTAGAGAAAATGAATGATTTTCCAGGTTGAATCCAGTCTTCAGCTGCCTTTTCTGTGCAGAAAGCCCTGTCCCCTAATCCCATCCATGTGAAGGCCTATTCCGCAGTAGTTACAAGGAAGACGCTTTGCATATGTTCAAAAAACACTCTTTATTGTTATTGTATGTGTTCTAGTGGTGAGCCCTAGTAGTTAGGTGCCCGGAACATGATCAAAAACATACATTCAATTAAAAACCTCAGGTTCAAATTCGGGGGAGAAAAAAAGGAGGATCCCCCCCCATCCAATAGTTTCATTAGCTTAATACTAAATTATAAATTACCCAACCATGGTATATATTGTCTGGATAAAACTGACAGACAAAGAAAACATCACACTAGGATCATTCCTTAAAAGACAAAGTTCAGTCGCCAACATTTGCGTGCCGGACACTACGTGTTAAATCACCCCTTGGGGATGGGCAGCGCCATTACAGCGCACCGAGCAACTGGCCATAGGAACGTCCAATAAGGGAACGTTCATGGACCTTACCAAAAACTTCAGTGGGTTTTGTGAGCTGGAGAGATCCAATGTAGCATCTCGTGCTCCTGAAAGTTTGCAAGCTTGGTGGTAAAAAAAATGACGCCTGGGCACCAAAGTATTAACCTTCCCCTTGTTGCCTTGCTGTGTCCATTTCAAATCATGCCATGAACTGTGTGGGAGGGAAATGCCAGCACCAGGACTGGGTCGGTCGGGATGGGTGGCGAAGGCCATATAACACGCTTCACTAAATGCACACATGCAACCAGCAGGGCATAATCTGGCAAAAATGAGTCATCCGCCTTTGCTTGAACATGCAGAAAGAAGAGGTGACCTGAACTGTACCATGTCAAACTGCAGGGGGTGTATTCCAGCTTTCGGATTTCCTCTGCATTAAAATAAAGCCTCTGTGCTAAGAGAAGGGGGAAATGTTCTGGCCTCTAGCATTGCCTTCTATGTCTATGTAGGTTTCCTTTAAAAAACAGCAACCCCGCAGCTAGAAAGCTACCACAGCAGTGACAAATTCAGAGATCATAGAATGAGTGGCACCATTTTGGAGGGAAGGTTATAGTTTGGCTAGATTATGGTTTGGAATGCTCCCCTATCTTTTAATTCGTACAGGGATAAAGGTTCTACCCTCCCCCAACCTTTCCGTGCTATGCCAGCTTGATGTAGTAGTTAAGAGTGGTGGCCTCTAATCTGGAGAGCTGGGTTTGATTCCCCACTTCTCTACCTGCAGCCAGCTGGGTGACCTTGAGCTAGTCACAGCCCTGTTAGAGCTGTTCTCACAGAGCAATTTCTCTCACAGCTCTCTCAGACTCACCTCCCTCCCAGGGTGTCTGTTGTGGGGAGAGGAAGGCAAAGGTGATTGCAAGCCATTTTGAGACTCCTTCTGGTAGTGAAAAGTGTGGTATAAAAACCAACTCTTCTTCTTCAGTGCTCTATAGGCAGAATGTTTATTTATATTTGGATTTCTAGGCAAATGGGTTTGGGGTGCCTCACAACACACCATCACATTAAAACCATGTTTAAAACACGATAAAACAATTTAAAATGTTCACTGTTTCCGCAGCCCCCACGGTCTGTTCGGTCATTCTTTCTGATGCCATAATGGCTTCTACTGGTGGGGGGGAAATCGGCATTGGAGATGGAAAAGGAAAAAGCACGTGAAGAGGGGAGGGGGGGGGGAGCACAGTTGTACCTCAATTACCCTGGCCTCAACCATAGACCTGGTGAAAGTGTGCTGTTTTGCAGGCCCTGTGGATCTTTCTTAGTTTTTTTCAGGGTTTGGGTCCCTACTAGCAATTCAGGCGGAGGTCAAGGCTGAAAAGGCCCTGGGTCTGATCGTGGCCAGTCAAATTTCTCTGGGGCCAGGGATCACACATGGATCAGTCTTCACAGAGCATAAAGCGTTTTGGGGGACAAGCTGAGAGACTCTGTCCTGTAGGTGCAATTTTGAAACAGGGGAGCATTCCAAATTGTAAACCTTCACGATCCGTCCCCCTGCAGTTCAAAGTGGCGCAGTGGGGGTCTTCACATCCTATGGCCTGGCTCCCTTCTCATTTTCTTCTCTGGGCAAACCGGACTGGAGTGCCATGGGAAGTAATAGCCTTAAAGTTTGCTGCAGCTTAAAAGATTTCCACAGAACAGTCATCCATCATCCTGGACTCTCCTTTGGCTCTTTAGGAAAGGTGATCACTGTTCAAGAGGCACTGAAAAAAGGGATTCATAATATGTACTTCCTAATTGTAAGACATTGTGTGTTGAACACATGGGATTACTGAGGGTTTGCCAGTGGAAACGGATCAAAATTAAGATGCTGTTTGAGACCCATGGCCCTGTCATTCTCCTATCGTCAGATGATAGTTAAGGGGCAGTCTTAAATGTGGTTTGGAGAGTTTCGCTTCAACATCTGGACATGCCATCTTGCTAAGGAAATATACTCCATGTATATAAGGATCCCCTTCTTTGGAAACGGGCCACATTTCAGACCATAAAGTCCCGGGTTCAATCCTTGGCATCTCTGCTTTATTTTCTTTAGAAAGGCACCCACATTTAGTTCCATCTGGCCCATGCAGAAGTCTTCCTATATACCCCCAGAATTATTTGCCATTCACCTTGACTTCTCAAGTCCGACTCACATGTGGGCTTACAGATGCCCCAGCGATGGTGTGACTGACCACTCCTGAAAATCTTTCCTCCACGGAAATGTATTTGCCACACGGACCACAAGAGGGCAGAGCTGCTATCCGTTTCAGAGGAAAAATGCTTGGCTCTGGTAGAGCTAGAAAGGCAAGTGGAAAAAGCTAAACATGCGTCTGAAAACAAGGAGAGCTGACCTATTTATGTTCAGTCAATGCTTCTGACAATTGTCGCATGAAAGTTGGCTCCAGGGATCTTACTGCATACACAAAAGGGCTCTGCTACATGGCACGTTGAGAGCCCGCTTAATGGAGCTCCCAGCCCCCCTTATTTTTGACTAAGACAGTAGTTCAAGGGGGGGGGGGTTAAGCCGCCTTTTTCACAACATTTCCCCAGCCCGAAACAACCCCAGGGTGTTGCAATTTGCTTGACTGGGGAAGGCCTACAGTTCTGGATAGCCAAACAGAATGATCAGTGTCAAAATGGCCTGGTCATAGTTGACCAGATCCCCAAGAATGAAGTCCGTTCTCACAGATCACACCCAAGGACAGCCTGCAATCATCACATCACAACCTCTGCACACCAAACAGGAATATATTATTGCTTGTAAGCCTATTTAGACTGTCTTTATATGTATAGATATAAAAGAGATTTGTTGTTTACAGAATACAGGATTATGACAAATTCGCTAAGTAGCTTTTTCATCTTGAAAATACAACATCAATTCCTTTGAGAAAGAGCTTAGATCTTAGGCTTAGATCTTAGAAGAGATGTCATGAACAACTGCAAATATTTTTAACGATATAATGCATAACAATGACAGCTTCAAGTGGAATTTCTATAGGACTGTTTCCTGGTAGCTATTTACATATAGTATTTTTCATTTTGGGGGGGGCGTGGAAAGAAAAGAAACAAGGGTTGATAAAATAAAACAGACTACTAAACCAGTAAGGTGCCAATCCAGAGAAAGTGAGTGGTGCTCAACTTCCATTGAAATGAATAGGGCAAATCGGTTTGGTATGAACACGTCCCATTCATTTCAATGGGACTTACATGGTACAAACTTTCTTTGGGTTGAAGGTGGGGGGGGGGAGAGAAGAAAGACATATCATACCAAGAGCATAAAACAGCTTTTTTGTTTTTAAAAAAGGCTAAATTATATCATCTGTTAAAAAACATACAGCATTTTTGTTGCTTAAAGAAAATATTTCTCCATTTTCAAAAATTATTAAATAGTATGCAATAAACTAACTTAAAATTGGCATCATAAAAAAAAAGGTTATTCTGCTACCTACCAGGTTTGCTGCTAAACATGCTTAGACTGAGGTGCTAAGTGCCTTGACATCATATGTAATTTCTTTCTAGACATCAATAGGTGTGCCCAGAGACCTACATTTTTAAAAATCAGAACATCTACAAGGGATCCAGTCTTAAAAATATTATAAAGGCGTAGTTATATATACAATGAAAGCATTCACAATTTGTTGTAGCTCTGCGTCAAAACCCACGTGCCCCAAGGTGAGGGGCATTGTTGAGCAAATAGCAGCCTGGGTTTGGCTTAATCCCTGATCCTCTAAAAAAAAAAACAACAAGACAGTTTATAGAGGAAGAGTGATTTGGCGCTTAGAGGCACTGGAGACTGAGATTCAGTTCCTGGCTCCAACAGCAGCCTTCCTGGGCACTCCCAGTGCTATGAGGATAGCTGTGTCTTGGAGGGGGTTTTGCCCTTGGAAGTTCAACTCTATTTCCACTCCTTTTTGTATCAGGAATAGGGGGAGGGCAACACCGAAACACGACCACATCTCTGTGCCTGAAGCTATGAGACCACCCCTCTTCGTTTGTGAAGACTCTTTAACGGCAATCCATGAAGATAGTTTCAGGGGGCAGAACCTTCAGGATGAACGAGAATTTGGGGGGGGGGGGTGATCTAAGATTTTGAAGGTTAAAGTTCTATCTGACCAAAGGAGAGTTGACTCCCAACAGTTTATGCCAGGGGGTAGTCAAACTGCGGCCCTCCAGATGTCCATGGACTACAATTCCCATGAGCCCCTGCCAGCGTTTGCTGGCAGGGGCTCATGGGAATTGTAGTCCATGGACATCTGGAGGGCCGCAGTTTGACTACCCCTGCTTTATGCCCTCAGAACTCCTGTTGGTCCCTCTGGTGCTACTGGACTCAAATTTAACAAAGCAATGGCTCTCAGAGACGACGGAGGCTTCGCTGTTAGTGATGTGCCCATCACAATTATTTTAACCAAAGAGCTAAAATTTGGAAAATATGATCAAAGAGAGGAACCTTTATTTCCTAGCTTGCCAACTCTGGGCAGGGAACTGCCAGGAGATTTAGAGGCTTGACCCTAGGGAGGGAAAAGACCTCAGCAGGCCCTAATGCCACAGAGTCCACCTTCCGAAGTCATCATTTCCTCCAGGGGAATGGATCTCGTTTGGATGAAATCCTGGGAGATCTCCAGGCGCTGCCTGGAAGTTGGCAATCCTGTTAGTTCCTCCCATTCCTACCAAGCAAGGGCAGAACAGAGAGGTAAAATAGCCCTGGCGCAAGCCGAACCAAGTGGCCTCAACAGCCCTAAAAGCCCGTGCTCCAGGGCAGGGGCTCAGTTCATTCACTCCAACAACCGACCTCCGCTCACCCACCCCTTCTTACTGCAAAGAGGCAGCACAGCGGGAGGCAGTAATGGGTGACTTGACAGGGACACCGTCATTCCTACTGTAGAAGAGGCCAAGACCCAGAAGCACTGAGAAGGCTGCCAGTACACAAGGCGCTGTTTGCTCATGTCCCCCAGCGGCCCTCCCGGGCAGAGGCCCACTGGGCAATTTCCCTGCAAGTGAAATGGCCAATCCTCCTCCAAACAATTTTAAGATCGTACACCTGGGGAAAAACAATCCCCAAGCTTGTCCGAGCACATTTGCTACTTCCCGGGGGGGGGGGGGAAGAAGCATTAAAACTGACACAATGGACACCATTCTATTTTTAAAGGTTAATGAAGCAGGGAAAAGGCCAGGTTGAGAAAAAGCACAACACGCTCGCTTTACAAACTCCAAAGGACAAAAATAGAAGTCGGACCTACAGGTCCCGAGATGAAAGGGCTGCACAGTAAGCTACTCTTAAACCGTGGGAGAGGTTCGGAAACGTCTTCTGGCTCAGCATGAAGCTTTCTTGTGGAGGGGAGTGGGGGGAGCAAAGCCCTGGGTTGTTTGTCTGAGGATTATGGCCTGATACCATGCAAAGACAGCACAAGCGGGCCTCAGCTGAGCTTTAATAAAGAACAGCTGCTTCCGTTCTAAGGAGATCAGTTTGCTCTTGGGAGCTCCTTAACCATATCTGGACATCCTGGCTTTGTTTTTTGTCGTTTTAAAGGTGTATGTGGGTGACGATTCTCCCATCACAGCGCTGATGAGAAAACTGGCACCTTAGCTAGGCACAAAACTTACTGCACGACCAGGTGGCATCTGACAAAGTGGGCCTGCACCCAAAAACTGGTGCCCAGAATTAAACTTCCTTGGTCTTAAAGGTGCCACAGGACTTGAACTGTGTTCTTTTTCTTCTGGCTACCCACTTGTATTTCCCTGCATGGCCAGAGTTAGATAAGAGATGCTAAGGACGACAGCCTTTATAAGGAAAATCTGAGAAGGCATCATTTCTCATGTCGGTGGACTGGCCATGGCAAAGAACAGCCCTGAAAGCAAATTCACAGCCCAATCAGTTCATTCAGTTTACAGACTGGGCTGGGGCACCAGAAACACCCTTGTGCAAATTGAATTTCCTCTCCATGTGGTGACTCTTTGCTGTACCAGAGGATGTTCCTGCAATCCAGGGCAGTTTTCTGGAAGTGCAGAAGACCACAGAGTCCTCAATAAAGGCCACACTTGAGAGCCACTACATGGTTTAGCAGTTCGGGTGGCAGACCAGGATCTGGAGCAGCCAGCCTGGAATCCCAGACTCTCACGGAAGCTCGTTGGGTGCCTTGGGCCAGTCCCATAATTTCAGTCTAGCCTACCTCACAGGGTTGTTGTGAGGACAAAATGGAGGCAAGGAGAATTATACCTGGGGGAAACAGGCAGGGTAGAAAGGAATTCAATAAATTTGATCCCTTGTGAATTGAGCCCATGGTGATTAAAAAAAAATTGGGCTGGGCTACGCAGTTCTGAAACCAACCGAGCTTCAAAATATTTCAGTGCTCTGTAGTGGCATCAGAGCCGAAAATTGAAACTGATTCCAAGCATTTGTTCGCTTTGCAGTGTTCCAGCAGCAGCAAGCTGCATTGAACATCATTGATGCAAAACATGATTAGCAAAGGAGTCATAGAATCATAGAATCATAGAGTTGGAAGGGGCCATACAGGCCATCTAGTCCAACCCCCTGCTCAACGCAGGATCAGCCCTAAGCATCCTAAAGCAAAGGAGTCATAGAGGTTTTGCCAGGGTTGCTGGCTTCATGTATTGAACAGAAGGTGGGCATTTATATGAGGGTTTACACATTTCTGGACATTCGAGACATCCATCCAGTCTGTACCCCGTAATGCAGTTAAAATTTTTGGCCATGAGCCAAAGAGCTATGTTCACAAGGAAAGGGAGAAAGATGAGAGAAATGAACTGTCGTCCTAGTAACCTGACTAAAACTCTGTAGGGATTCACAGATATTTTCTATTGCCCGTTGTTTCTAAGCAGTTGGGAGGTGGGTCCCTTTAATTCCACCTACTTTCCCACAAACACAACCCATTTGCCCTTTTGTAGTTCAGGATAGTACAGGGACATAGAACGGCAGAATCCTCAATTTACAGAAATGGCCAGTCTCTTGACGGCCAGCTCTAAATGTTGTGAAATCTAGTCTGGAGACTGTAATCAAGGTCATGTTTACTCCCTTACTTCCACCGACAAACATTTTGGGGAAGAATGGAGACTGACAATGCAGGAGACACGCAAAACATGACAGATTAGCTCTACAGGTTCAAACAACATAAAATTGTTGAATTCAAGTCTCAGGTTTGGAATGTGTGTGTATGTGTGTGTGTGTTTCTCCCTATATTGAAAGACAAGGTTATTCAAAAAGAGTCAATGCTACCAAGGACTAAATCTAGTTCCAGTCTATTCTAGTTCATACATATATTGTACAATATTGCCAACACACAAATATGAAGAGGTGTCGTCTTGAAGTACAGTGTGTTTAAATAAGAAAAAAGAGTCGTAACGTATTTTTAACCTCATGCAACTAACTTCCTTCAGCCACTATATGGAAAATCTTCAATACAAAACTGGAAAAGGGAATTATACTGAAACGGCAGGCATCAAAGGAATTAGGGTAATGCGACTGCAGCTTTGGAGCATCTATGGTTTTGATATACTTTAAAAAAAAACCCAGAATCTTAGCTTTCCCTTATTCTATTATTTATATTAGTTTTATTTCTAACAGAGCTAATTGCTGGGCCTACTTTGTAATCTTGTCATTATTTCCAAAACCACTAAAAAGGCTATCTAAAACATACCACTGTCTAGGTTTCATTCTACAGCAATTCATGCTTTAGCCATGCTTACTTGGAAGTCTGTCTGCAGACCTCGATTTTGTGTATCGACAGGTGAGGAAACCATTTCCCAAGGTAATTCCTAAACCTTAACACAGGAATCTTAACAGAAAAACTGTTGTGAGATTGCTAGCTATCTAAATGTTCATTAGAAATGAGGATCAAGAGGAACATCTAATAAAGTACAAAAGGTTGATCTAAATACAGACAGAGAATCATGGCCTGAGTTACTCTCTGAAATTACTCTCTTGGGCTTTGGCACCTGGTAAACAGTGTCCAGGTAAACAGTGGCGCTTCATCTGTGCAACCGGGTCTCCCAAATGAATTTGCACAGCTTCTCTGTCATGGGACCTGCCCTGGATGGCCCAAACTAGGCGTATCTTGCCGGATCTCACGAGCCAAGCAAAGTCACCTCTGGTTCATGCTTTGATGGGAGACCTCCCAGGACATTCAGGGTTTCTGCACAGAGGCAGGCAATGGCAAACCACCTCTGAATGTCTCATGCCTTGAAAACCCCGTGGCACTTTCCACCACCCCTCCCATATGTGGACTCTTTCTGTGGACAGCTGCAGCCTTCTTAGCTGCATCACAGAACGTATGTTCTTCACTGGTGAACATAAAGATATTTACATAAACCTCTCTTCCTTCTTAGTTTTTCCACACAGCCTATCAGCAGGGAGCAGGGCATTTTCACAAGTGACCCGAAAACAATTCTTTGATCATCTGCAATTATTCACCGCAGCGGTGTGGTGTGCAGTGCAGGCAGTCAAGGTCACCCTGTGAAAGCATCATGTGCCCCTTTCTTGCTCATGCAGTGCAAGACACGCTCTTCTCCACCCAGCCTGGAACGTTTACAATGCTACGGGAATCGTGGGGAATGACGAGGCGCTCTTTGGGTTGAGCACATCTGCGTGGAGACTGCACACAGAGCTCATGGGAAAGCTGAAATGCCAGTGCTAGTTGACTCCTCATGCTCATGCTTTACAGCCATTCCCATGTCTTTAATGTCACTTGTGAAAACGCCTTGGGTCACTCGCTAGCACCAACGGCCAAGCTCTGGGACAAAAACAGAATCACAGAATCACAGAGTTGGAAGGGGCCATACAGGCCATCTAGTCCAACTCCCTGCTCAACGCAGGATCAGCCCAAAGGAGACTTCTTCCTTCTCCTCCTCAGTTGCAGTACACTATTTGTGTACTAATGCAGCAGCCATAATGAAACACTCCTTTTCTTCAGAGATGTCCTGCATCAAGCTCGCAGGTGAAGAACAGGGTTTCATCTCCTGTTATTTCTCTCTCGCTCTCTTTTTTTTTTAAGTCGCCTTTTATAAGTGTTCTGGCTCTGGTGGGATACCGTGTTGCTACATCAAACCAACCCCCCTGTTCCAAAGGAATGGAGCATATTGCAAGATGGGGACGAGTAGGCCTAAGCTATGCCTGGAAGAAAATATAGGACAAAAATAAAACAGAGGAAGCCGAGCAAGCATTGAGGTAAGCTGTAGTGTGTGTGTAAAATTCACAAATGTTCGTTATCTAACAATGGACTACCAACTCTCACCTCGGGCTATGAGATTTCATAGTGTTTCCCATGAAAAGATCCAGCTCATTTGCTAGCTAGTCAAGCCGACTGATGTAACCCTTTTCGGGTACTTCTAACCAAAATGCCTCAGCCGTATTGTTAGCCAAAGTCCTAGAATAAAAGACACTGCTGGTAGTTTGGCACAGTGTAAAAATACAGCAATGACATTTCCAGATCAAACGCATCTGTAGAACTGGCTCAAAAGAAATAGTTACCCTTCCTCTCCCCCCCCCCGATAAAACTTTACAAAAACTCATAAAGTTTCCTCAAAACCGCTATTTTGCTTCAGACCCGATGTTTGTTTCTGAATATCTAAGAACTGCCAAAAACAATCCTGTCAAATTTTGTAAAAGAGCTCAAAAAACATCTAGCTTCCCTGGTTAAAGAAAAGATGCTGCAACCTTTTGAGATATTACATTAATCCAAAGCAATGGGGTGGGGTGACAGCAGAGGGGGGGGGATGAAGCAATAGGTGTGTCTTGTGTGTGTGTAGTTTCATAACTAGGACTGGTGCCCTGCAGCACTTCCTACTTGGATGGAGAAGGGTCACTGGTGCCCATCTTGACTCCTGCCCAAGGTTACTTGGCTCTCCTTCGCCTTCAGGATCCTCCAAGGATGATCTAAGATGCAGCGCGCCTGAGGTCAGCGTCCCAGCAAACAAAACCTTGACAGCATGATTTTAAAAACAGAAGCAGTCCCCTCGGCACTTCCTGGCTTATTAAGACCTGTCGCAGCAAGGTCCAACCGTGCTCTCCAAGGAGAGCTGTGAGGACTGGCGCAGGAGCGGGGCCGTCGCAGGATCCACCATCGAGGAGGTTGGGAAAAGCTTGTACCAGCCCACCGCCAACGTGGACAAATCCAGTTCTTCTAAAAGAACCCGGGCAACTCCCATGAAGTGTTTGCGTTCCATTCGTCCGTAGTTGCCCCAGACGATGACCTTGGAAACAAAAGAGGGGAGGGATTGGGTTGGCGTCAAAAGTAATCCTGTGTCAATTCAACGGGATGGCAGGTGAGATGGGTTTTTTGACAAAGCATTCCCACCACTGTGTTGGTAGCAATGCTGCTCCTCGATCCAAGCTAGAATAGACTGTCCTGGATTAACGGCATATAAGAAGATACAAAGAGCCCTGCAGTGGCCAACCAGTTGCTCTGGAGAGCCAACAACAAAGCATAGAGGTTGAGGTTTTTCCCTGATGTTGACTCCTGGCTCTGGGATTCAAAGGTTTGTTAGGTGCGAAGTTGTGTCTGACCCATCGTGACCCCATGGACAATGATCCTCCAGGCCTTCCTGTCCTCTACCATTCCCCGGAGTCCATTTAAGTTTGCACCTACTGCTTCAGTGACTCCATCCAGCCACCTCATTCTTTGTCATCCCCTTCTTCTTTTGCCATCGATCACTCCCAGCATTAGGCTCTTCAAAGGTTTAGTGCCTCTGAATGTGGAGGTTCCCTTGAATCACCATGGCTCGTAGCCATTGATAGACGTCTCCTCCATAAATCTAATCTCCTTATAAAGCTGTGAAGGCCCTTTAAAATTTACATACCACTGGAAGGATGAGGCAACCCCCCCAAAAAACATCAGGGCACCGAAAGAAGTATTTGTTAAACTCTGCATCTGTCTAAATGTAAGAGGTTGCAACTCTCTGGCAGAGCGACTGCCTTATATGCAGGTCGTCCCAGGTGTGCCTTACCTGCAGTACTTTGCCTTGTGGGCTCTCCGGGAACAGTAATACTTGATTGTACAGGGGGTCCAAAGACTTGCGGGCCACTTTGGTCTTCTTCTTTGCAATGCATACCCCATTTTCTAGAAGATAGGCCTTGATGTAAGCAGCTGAAAGTAAAGTGTGCTGCAAAAGTTAGCTTCTTTGCATGATAAATGCATGAGACATTTTAAAAATCCATTTTGTTCAGGCAGAGGCACTATAGGGGATCCCTGGCTTTGGAGCCAAAGCATCGGCTTTGCATGAAGAAGATCCCAGGTTCAACCCCTGCAACCTACATGGATGGAGTCGATGATGTGAAAGACTTCCATCCGGCACCCTGGAGAGCTGTTGACAGTCGAAACAGACCTGGCACAGCAATGGTGTGGTTCAGTATTAAGGCTGCTAGGCCTAAACTGAACTAAAGGCGGGCAACCAGCGAGGGACTGGCAGGGTGGAGATATGAGTGGGCAGTTGTTTGTGATGGCATGCCATCACTTTCTGGACAAAACTGGAAGTGACATCACACCTCTCTAAGAATTACCAACAACGCTATTGCAAAACCACAGAGGTTTCCCCAGGAAGTGCTATCAGTCCTCTTTAGGATTCACTGAAAAATCCAAGGGTTTTGCCATGGAGTTTCCAGCAATCCCCACAGTGTGGGATTTCCTGGAAGTGATATTGTGCCATTGGCTTGATGGCTAATTTTTAAATTTTTCTACTGTCACTCTTCTGAGGAGTGATTCCCTCACCCCCACCATGGGACTGGCACCCCTACAACTTCACATGCTTAGGTGGGGTCCCTGGTAAAGTATATGAACCACTTGCCAAAGAGTAGAACAGAGTCAGCAGCTCATTACAAAACAGAGACAAGCTAGAGCAGCCTTTCTCAACTTCTTTCTCACTGAGAAACCCCTGAAACATTCTCTAGGCTTCCAGAGACCCCGGAAGTGGCACAATCGTGCAGAATGTGGTTGGGAAGCAGAGCTGTGGACACGCTCACCTGGGGCCTCTCCCCTTCAGACCCATCATTGGCTATTTTGGAGGGGTGGGTTGACATGATCGTATATGGTTGTGTCACCTGATAAATGTTTCACAAACTTTAAAAATACATAAAGCAATAATTAGGTGGCATCCATTTGGGAGATACTTTCAGGACTGTCAAGAAATGCCAGAGTTTTGTGAAACCCTAGTTGACAAAGCCTGAGCTAGAGAGATTGAGGAACAATACCTGGGAGGGTTTTGGAACCAGGCTTGGGGGTCAGTCCTCGGGCTTGAATGATATCCACTTCCAGTTGTCCATTTCGTTCTTGTAAACCGATTTCCACATCGCCTGGACATCAAAAAAAAAAAAGAGAGAGAGAGAGAGAGAGAGAGAGAGAAGAGCTGTTTTTTTAATACCCTGCTTTTATTTTATTTAATTAATTTATTTTTATTCATAATTTAATTTATATCCCTCCTCTCCTGACTAAGTTGTCTCGAGGTGGCTTACAACAATAAAAACAATATGCACCATAAAATCATAAAACATAAAAAACTACAATTACGTACAACAATATTGTCATATAAATCCCCAGATGGCAGTAAAAACCAACGGTTACCCTCTATTCCAGTAAGCTGTTACAAACCTTTTACTACCTGAAGGAGTTCCGAAGTGGCTGACAAACACCGTTCCTTTCCACTCCCCACAACAGACACCCTGAGATGTCGGTGGCGCTGAGAAAGCTCTAAGAGAACTGATGTGAGAACAGCACTATCTGGACTGTGACTAGCCCAAGGTCACCCAGCTGGCTGCATGTGGAGGAGTGGAGAATAAAACCCAGCTTTCCAGATTACAGTCTGCTGCTCTTAACCACTACACCACACTAGCTCTCCATTTTTTTGCAAACCCTATGATTTCAGTGAACATTAATAAAAGTTCAATTAAAAAAATAGAAGTTAAATAAAGACGAATATCAGATTGTCCAAATGAGAAGTTCTCAAGAATCTGCTGTCCACGGCAATGAGTCCTCTGAACAACTGCAGCAATTCTCAAGGACTGTGGTTCTCTCCTTCTGGTTCCCAGATGATCACCACCGCAATGCTTGAACAGTAAGACCTTATCTCTTCACCTTGCTTGCTTGCCAAACTGTGCTCAGAGATATTGGACACCCGAGACCAGGGGTAGTCGAACTGCGGCCCTCCAGATGTCCATGGACTACAATTCCCATGAGCCCCTGCCAGCATTTGCTGGCAGGGGCTCATGGGAATTGTAGTCCATGGACATCTGGAGGGCCGCAGTTTGACTACCCCTGCCCAAGACCCTTTGCTGGTCAGCATGCCATTTCAGGGGGCTGCCCAACATTGAGGCAGTTACACTTTATCCCGAGTTGTGTTTGTGTTGTATTATAATGTTATAGATTTGAAAGCCAGTTGGGTGTGAGAAGTGTTTTCTCTTTCTGGAGATCCGGAGTAACATTACCAGCAAAGTTATCCGCTGACATGTATTGCTTTTTCCAGTTGTTTTGTTTGCGGTAAGTGCCCAGCTGTTAACTCAAAAGGGAGACAATGCCCTGGACCCAGACTACTGCTTCCATTCATTCCAGGATCTCTATGGCTGTAAGGACCTCCACTTACAAAGCATGACTCCTCTCACCCGCAGCAGCCCAAAATCCCTCCTCCTTCAGCCACACTCTGTATGGAATTGTTACTCTGGATCCAACCCAATCTGTTGGGTTTTCCTTTTCCCTTTCCCTTTCCCTTCTTTTAATCACTCAAATGAACCTCCTAGTGTAGAACTATAGTAGACCGGTGACATTTTTCTTGTATGGATCATCTCAAGAAGGCTCAAAACGGGACTTTGAAAAATACCCTCTGAGTTTCGGATTTGAACCTCTGTGGGAAGTCAACCATTTTCAAGATCCATATTTTACAGACTGTGCAAACCCCTGTGCATTTTGTGCTTACCCATGGAGGTAGTGGCCAAGGTTTGACGGCCAACAAACTGGGCCGGTCCCATGCTTCCCAGGAAGTCGCTGAATTGGCCAGCAGATGCCAGGTGAACGCCATTGAAATTCAAGCTGCAAAAGAAATTGGTTGGGGCAAGTCATGATTTCAGGCTTTGACAATGACCCAGCCACTAAATAGCCTTAAGTTAATTGGATAGATGCATGAAATGAAGAGCTATTTGTATGCGCCCCGGTCTCATTGATTTCCACGCTAGCTTGTTACATGTCATCCATTTTCAATTCCCCTCCATTGCTCTCAGAGCATGTGCTAGTGTAGTTATAGATAATTACAAACAAACCGTTATCATCGCAGCAAATCAACATGGCAAAAAAAAAAACAAACAAAAAAAACAACCCTAATCTTTTTCTGTCCCAGGCAGAAGCATTTCCCATTCTTCCCTTCTACATAGCTGAAGGGAGGGGGGAACATTTTCTATCCTGCAGGGCTGAGTGCTCAGCAATTAATTTTTTTGCTGGTTTGCACTTTCTTTCTTTCCCCTGAGGTGACTTTTGGGAGGGATTCTAAAGCTGAATAGATTAGCATTTCTCTTTTCATTCTCACAGAAAACACAGCAGATTAAACCACATATGCTCCTCCGCCCTCTCTGCAAACCTGAAGAGATCCTATTCAGAAATAAAAATCATAACAACAAGCACAGGGAGCCAGCACGGTAAGTGATCGACTAAGATAAGAGGGACAGGGATCTAAAGCCTCACTGGGTGACCTTGGACAAGGCAGCTCAGTGGCCAAGAGTCTGTTCTGTTTATAGAAGGTCCCACGTTCGTCCCTAAGCAGACAGACCACTCGGCCCGTTCTTGATGGGCTTCACCTCTCAGTTTCTTTCTGTTGAGCCACAGACATCCAGAACTGTAGTCTAGGGCAGTGGTCCCCAACCTTTTTATCACTGGGGACCGGTCATCGCTTGACAATTTTACTGAGGACCAGGGGTGGGGTAGTCTTTTGCTGAGGGACGTCGCTGCTGCCTGAGCCCCTGCTCCGCTTGCTTTCCCAGTGGCGCCCCTGACTTCCCTCCGCCTGCTGGGGGGCACTGCTAGCAGCAGCTGCACAGTGCTATGCCGAGGGGGAGTCCCAGCCACGGCGGCCGCTGGAGAGCACCAAAGGTGAGCCGGCGGCAGAGTGGCAGGGCAGCCCCCAAGGCAGCAGCCGGGAGGAGGACGAGGAGGAGCTGCAGCCTGGTACCGACTGATCTACGGACCGGTACCGGACCCCAGACCGGGGGTTAGGGACAGCTAGGGCATCCTGTGAGCATGAGCCATGGATCAGCAGCAGAGCAAATGTTTTAAATGCTAAATGCTTCAAGTCCAGTTCCTGAAATCTCCAGTTTAAAGAATATCAGGAAAGACTTTCCCCCAAGACCCTGGAATGTTGTTGTGAGTCAGAGTAGAAAACAAAGCACAAATGTAGACTTGGGCTCTGATGTATAAAGAGGTTTCATCAGAGAATTCGATGTTTTCATACTTCTTCCAGCAACCATGAAATCACATGCCTATAAATTGAGATAAGAGGCTCTCTCTCACACGCCCATTTCAGCCTTGAATGTCATCAAACCCAGTCCTCTTCCACCAGCAAGAAACTTTAAGCTCTTTAAACAAGACATGAGTGCACATCTACATATATACAGTCAGTACATTGTTTCAGGGAAATGATCCTGCATACATGTGTATTGCTAATCTTCAGGTATGGTGGCCAGGCAATGTTCTTGAAATGAATGGTGATGTTGTGCAACATCAGTTCGGTATGAACCCCAAAGTGATGTAACAACACTCTAGGAATTACTCAGTCTCTATAATAAAAACCACAGAGGTCTGGAGAATTCCTAGAGCCTTATGACAGCTCTTTTTGGTGCACCTGGGAGTGATACTGTGCTGTTGGGTACCTTTGATGACCAACCACCTCCATGTTTGCTCCCACTGAGGCAAAGAGCAGGAGCTGGGAGCTAGGGCCACAACAGGTGAGTCTTTCATATCAGACAATATTTGCTGGTTTCTTTTGTGGATTTATTGGTAAGTTGGTTGGCTATGTGAAACTGTTGGTAAAAATGGTAACAGAGCAATCTAATGGAGGCATATGGGGTAAATGTACAAACTACAATGGGATGTACAGATCAATGTGCTAATTTAAGTTTCATTCCTTTGACAGTGGGATCAAGAACAGCAAGATCCAGCAGTGATAGAATTTCAGGGATTTGTTGTTAATTAGTTCCTTGGTTAAAGATGTGTTTGAGCATATAGAACACAAGTCTATGAAATGGGAGAAACAGGTTTGGCTCATACGTGTAGTCCAAGGAAGTCACTGTAAAGCAGATTCATGAGGGAGAGCCAACCATGTGTCACATTGGCTCTGAAGCTGGGCCCTTGCCAGGGTGAGAAAACCACACTCATTTCTCAAAATCTCTACATTTGGACGTGCCCCTAGATCAACATATTGAAAGTATTTTAGCAACCAGTTGCAAAAGCCGATTTTGTACCATGTGATGGCGAAGCATTACTGAATGTTCAACAAATATGTGGACAGATTTATTTCAGAGAAAATCATTTTACGAGGCACTGAGCCATGGCATTAAACTAGCCTGTGCTCCCTGTGGAGAGGTACATAAGAGTGCCAAAAACCCATAATTAGGCCTATCGTGGATGTGTTGCAGGAAAACAATGGAGGGAAAGGGTTAGGGTTAGTAGACAAGGCTGATAAGTCTTGGTGTGAATTTTGTGTATTCATGAAGACAAGAATTGATATGGAATAGAGCGCAAAATAATTTGGTCCTCCCAATGAGCCTTTGGATTGTCTTAGACTAACTGTTAACCAAATAGTTACGGATGTGCATGAATATTTGATTTCTGTGTTTGACCTCCAGTGGTATTTGATATCACAATATTCACTCGACATTTGTAGTTGATTGATGACATGCAATAGTGATTCATATTTGTCTGCTGGCAGCAGGTAGGCCATATCATTTGGCACAAATGCATCTGACAGGCAAACGTGCAAGATTTCATGTCATACCAAACAAAGATCGGAACTACCAAGTGGTGCCACAGTGTCAAAGGGAGTAAAACTGAATGTTACATTAAGATTTATATTCAAGAGCTGAATTGAATATTTGCAGAAACTAAATTTCAAATTTAGTTGTGAAATCGGAATCTTCTTACACTGCGGTCCTAATATCACCTTTGAATAAGATGGGGACTTCCACCCGACCAGACTTTCTTGGAATTGCTCCGTTAATTTGGGACAATATACCTCACGTTATCAGAAGCTAAGGACAGAAGTTGGCGTGGTAAGCCTGATATCTTCAGATCTTGGGAGCTAAACAGAGTCGCTATTTGGAAGGGAGCCCTCCAAGCAAGGCTCTTCAGAGGAAGGCGATGGCAACCCCTCTGTTTCACACTTGCCTTGAAAGCCCCTTACTGGGGTTTCCAGAAGTCAACTGCAATCGGACAGCACTTTGTATACACACACAAGGACAGGTGACAGGTGTTACCAGCAGACTTAGGCTTGTGGACTCTGATTGGCTACCACTGGGAAAAGAATGCGGGAATAGATGAACCACTGGTCCCGTCCAACATGGCTGGACATGTGAACTCTCCTCCAAGATGACCCAGTAAAAAGAAAGAGCAGATCCTTCTCAGCTTTGGCCTGTGCTCAAGAGCTATATTGGCATTGGCTGACCTTTTCGAAGGCCTAGATTCCAGAGCTTCTCATCCTCTGGTAGTCTTGGTTACATGAGAGTCTGTTACAAAGGATGTCTGTTCTGCCACCTCTTTGAAGTCTCTTCCTCCCTCTTCCTGCCTGTTCACTAATCTGGAAGCTGATTGGCTGTTGCTTGCTCTCCTTTGATCGTTGCTCTTCCCCCTTTCCAGCAACTTGAAGAATTCATATGGACTTCATGCTGGGCATCCAGTTGTCTAGGTGCCAGCGCCACTCATCTTGTAGTATTTCTGACCCATTCATATAAACGTTTGTTTGGATGCCTGGCCAAGGCATTGACCACGCTGGCACTTGGAATGGCATGGCTCTTAACAGCCAGCCATACGCCACTACCCCATGGTTCAACATCGTTCCAAGGTGGTGTGATTCAATCGTGTGTTTATCTGCACATGCACTCTCCAAGTCACAAGCACGATTCTGCTTCAACCTAGGAAGAAGCTGCTAAGTAACAAATGTTTGCGTACACTCTGGGAAAGGATGAATGAGTCAACAGAGGAGATCTTTTTGGTGGAGCAGAGGAGGGAACCACTGCTGTGCTATTTTGCGCCACGTTACAGAAAATATTAACACATAGTGTGCTGCTCCTGCCAGGCATGGGAGAAAAGTTGCACTCTCTCTACAAGCAAGCGTAGGGGAACAAACCAACTCTACACTTGACATAAGCTGCTTTTCCTGGCGGTCAGGAAGGGAAAATATAACCTCTCTTCTTCTACGACCTCTGCCTCCTCGTCATTATAATTAACGATGCTCCTGCAACCGCAGCATGTTAATGATTTTAATAAAATTAGATCAGATGGCCTTTTGAAACAGCACTTGACTCTTCCGCTGAACTTCATACAGCTGGCTGAACCCGCCCTGGGCAGCAGCGGATGGACCAATATGTGCTGTACTGCTGGAGCCAAGCAAAGTCAGGGGAGGTCAGCCATAGCCACAGCACTGCTCCGGTCAACAGCACAAGAGGTGAGGCTACGGGAGACACACTAGACAGACGGGCAGGTAGGCAGGCTCCACTTGCAGGCAGGCAGGCACCATGCACCTTATTGGAGGTTCCTTCCTGCATCTTTTATACCCCCATCATGTATTGCTAGGAAAGGGGAGGGCAGCAAGTCTTTTCAACTGATATGCAAAACCAGATTTCTTCACTGCCTCTCTTTTGATAGTCGCTTACTTCTGCAAGAACCATGATTCGACCTTCCAGCTCCCACCAGCTTTTACTTGTCTCGGTCTTCTCTAAAGCAGGGGTAGTCAACCTGTGGTCCTCCAGATGTTCATGGACTACAATTTCCATGAGCCCCTGCCAGCACTCGCTGGCAGGGGCTCATGGGAATTGTAGTCCATGAACATCTGGAGGACCACAGGTTGACTACCCCTGCTCTAAAGCATTCATTTATTCCCAGAGCATAACGCCCTGGGCCTGCATCACCAGCAGGCTGAAGCAGTGTATCCCAAAAAGTCAAGCAAATTTGGAAACAGGCCCTACTTCAAAAACATTGAGAATTATGACTTAGCCACATGTTAGAAGGGAGAAACTGGTTCATGGCACTGACTTCTGAATTCTGCAAGAATGGACATTTTTAAAAAGAAAAAAAAAAGAATCACCTTAACTAAGGTGATTGTGGTAAGAGAACAAGATGAAGATCAAGGAGCACACAAAGAAAGCCAGATACAAAAACCACAGATCATATAATTTATCAAAGTATCTATACAGCTAGAAGAGCAGGGTTCTGGCTGACATGTGCTTTGAATAATGCTTAGAGGTCAGAACATTTCAGGAAAGGATTAATTTTATATAGCATCTTCAGGAAAATAATGACTGTGGGGTGTTTCAGAAGTCCATGAATATGCGAGAAATTGACCATTATCACATCTTAAACATATCACTAATTAAACGTGAAAGGTTGTCACTTAGAGGAGGACAGGGAATTATTCCTGTTGGCAGCAAAGGATACAACACACAGTAATGGGTTTATGTGTAGAACGATACCGGCTAGATATCAGGAAAAAATGTTTCTCCAATCAGAGTAGTTCAGCAGTGGAATTGGCTGCCTAAGCAATCTTCAAACAGCGGCTGGACAGATCCTTATCCTGGCTGCCTTAGGCTGATTCTACATTGAGGAGAGGGTTGGACTAGATGGCCTGTGTGACCCCTTCCAGCCCTCTGATTCTAGGATTCTATAAATCTCTAGCATCACCCTAGGACCCCTTTGCATAAGTGAGAGCTCTGTACTATCAGCTTGGACAGCTGTGGGTGTAAAGGGTTTAAAATATATGTACCAATAAATTTAAAATGTAGGGCTCAAATTGTGTCAAATTGTATCCTCTCTGTGGGTGGGAAAATATTTGCATGGCATCCACAAGAATAATTTTTTGAGTGGTGCCAGAATGGACAGTGACAGCCCTGAATCTAGCTGGCGTGAAAAACATGCTTAATGGATAAGTCCAGATGGCAAGAATGAGCCCATGGGAGAACTGGGGGTGGGGGTGGGGATAGTGAGGAGGCCAAGCAAGAGACCTGGTAAAAGGTAAAGGTATCCCCTGTGCAAGCACTGGGTCATGTCTGACCCTTGGGGTGACGCCCTCTAGCGTTTTCATGGCAGACTCAATACGGGGTGGTTTGCCAGTGCTTTCTCCAGTCATGACCGTTTACCACCCAGCAGCAAGCTGGGTACTCATTTTACCGACCTCGGAAGGATGGAAGGCTGAGTCAACCTTGAGCCGGCTGCTGGGATTGAACTCCCAGCCTCATGGTCAAAGCTTCAGACAGCATGCCGCTGCCTTACCACCCTGTGCCACAAGAGGCTCTAAGAGACCTGGAGTCACTAACAAAAACAAAATAGGAGATGGTCTGCATCCAACCATTATTTAGAATTTGATTTCCTAACTTCATCCTCCCCGGAAGTGGGTTTGGGGCAGTTTGCAACAGTGTTCAACATTTAAAACAATCACTTAGCAAAATATAGTAAAATACAGTATTTTTTATTATTATTATTATTATTATTTCAATTATTTAAAAAAATAATTATAATTTTCTAAAGGGATGTGCATTGTGCCATTTCATGCAGGCTGCCATGAGCTTGCTGGTGATCTGACAGCTACTTTGGTGCTAGTGGGGGTGGGGGAGAAGCCTATAATGGAGGAAAAATAGGAGAGGGAAAGGAGGAAGGTCCAATATGGTTCTGAACCACCCTGGCCTCAACCACAGGCCTGGTGGAAGAGCTTCATTTCACAGACCCTTGACAGCTACACTGGGGACCATATCTCCACTGGCAGCTCACTCCACCAGGCAAGGCTGGAACCAACGCCGAGAAAGCCCTGCTCTGGTTGAGGCCAGCCAGATCACTCTGGGGCCAGGAATTGCTGGCAAATTGGTACTTGCTGAACAACAGCATTTTTCGGGTAACATATTGGGAGATGCGATCCCTCAGATAATAATTCACCCTTATACTTGAAGAAAAATCTGCTGTCAAGCTGCAACCAAGTTATGGTGACCCTATCCACAGTATGCTCTAGCTAAGAGATGCAAACAAAGTCTTCAAGCCACTACCTAATTCTTATATATACGTTATATTTTAAGCCATATAATTTGGGTCTATTAGTATCAAAGGTCCATAAAGGACCATTTATAAGATAGTTACCTTTATGGACCTTTGATACTAATAGACCCAAATTATATGGCTTGAAATATAAAGAATAAGGTATATAAAATATAAGAATTATGTAGTGGGTTGAAGACTTTGTTTGTATCCCTGGAAAAAAAAAACAGTTAAGAAATAAGTTTACTGAGGAAGTAAAATACGAAAACGAGGTTTTATACCTAGGAACTCGTTCCGAATAAAGCTTTTTGCCATCGCCAGCTTGGAAATTTCTTTCTGTTCATTCATCTTCGGCTGACGGGTCGTCTCTGCTTGCTCCTAGCAAAGAGATGAGGAGAGGTGGTTGTCTTCCTCTTCCTGGTGGTCAAATACTGTCCATGGCCAACCTTGCTGGGCTCTCATGAGCCCAGCCTAAGCTGAGCTATTTGGGATGTTCCATACACTTGACCTGCTTTTGAATCTCATTTTGGAATAACGGTGGCTCAGAGAGCTAATGAATGGAAACGGCTTTCAGTGAAGAATGCGCCGAAGAAAATCCCAAGTGGGAGCTGTTCCGTTCCAACCTGCCAGCTGTAATGCATTAGTATGCAAACTGTATCTCCATGCGGCTAAGTTTAGGCAAACGTATCATTAATTTCTTTTCTTGTCCATGTGGAGTTGGTGACCTCTTTTCAAATCTATTTTTAAATTGCTTCGGAGATCTTGCATGCCAAACACTGCCGTAGAGTGCCAATGTTTAAATTTCACCAAGAGCCTGAAGACTTCGCAGCGTTCGCTTCCCAGTCTCCTAAATGCCACATTCCCACAGATCTATCGCTGCACACTTCCCACCCATTCATGTTGCTATGGCAGGGCAGGAGAGGAAAGAAGAAGAAGAGTTGGTTCTTATATGCCGCTTTTCTCTACCTGAAGGCATCTCAAAGCAGCTTACAATCGCCTTCCCTTTCCTCTTCCCACAACAGACACCCTATGAGGGAGGTGAGGCTGACAGAGCCCTGATATTACTGAAGAAGAAGAAGAGTTGGTTCTTATATGCCACTTTTCTCTATCTGAGGGCATCTCAAAGCAGCTTACAGTCGCCTTCCCTTTCCTCTCCCCACAACAGACACCCTGTGAGGTAGGTGAGGCTGAGAGAGACCTGATATTACTGCTAGGTCAGAACAGCTTTATCAGTGCTGTGGTGAACCCAAGGTCACCCAGCTGGCTGCATGCAGGGGAGCGCAGAATCAAACCCGGCTCGCCAGATTAGAAATCCACACTCCTAACAATGATACCAAACCGGCTCTCCACACCAAACTGGCTCTCCAAGGTAGCAGTCAAGCAACAACTCTACCGCATCTGCAGCCAGTATGGATAGAAACCTGTGTAACTGAGTGTCATCTACATATCAATATCATCCAATTCATATGAATGATTTCCCCTAAAGGCTTAAAATAAAGGATGAATAATGTGGGGAATAAGACTGTGCCCGGTGGAAGCCCACAAGACAGCTTCTACATTGATGATGTGGTTTCCAATGGCAGATTGAGTCCAATCTGCGAAGAACAGTTTAATCCGGTCCAAAGCACATACCCTGGTGCCTACTTCTGCCTCCCATCATCTCAATAGGCACAACCCAGAAGTATAGCCCTTGTCTATAATCAGATGAAGGTGCTCCACTACAGCCAGAAGGGCCATCTCTGTCCCATAGGCTGGCATGAAACCAGATAAAAAGGGACAGAACACATGAGTTATCTAAGAAGAGCTAGGTTGAGCTGCTATTGCTCTCTCAATGACTTTTCCTAGGAATGGCAGCTTGGTGTAGCAGTTGGGAGTGTGGGCTTCTAATTTGGTGAATTGGGTTTGATTCCCTGCACCCCCACATGTAGCTGGCTGGGTTACCTTGGACTTGCCACAGCACTGGTAGAGCTGTTCTGACTGAGCAGTGATATCAGGGCTCTCTCAGCCTCACCTCCCTCACAGCGTGTCTGTTTTCGGAAGAGGAATGGGAAGGTGACTGTAAGCCACTTTGAGACTCCCTCAGGTAGAGAAAAGTAGCATATAAGAACCAACTCCACTTCTTCTTCTTAGCAAGTTGAATGCCAGTGCAGCGAGTAAAAACAAAGGTGCCAGTTTGCACCCAGGGACACTGAGGAGCATACATTGGAAGCACATGAAAGCCATGGCTGATACCAAGATCAATGGCCCTCATTTTCAAAATTTGCTGTAGGGTCCATAACACTTCTGATTATCCTTTGCCTGACAACTTGTGAGAAACTGAATCAAATCTAGATCTCTGTACGTGTTAGCTTAAGGAGAGCTCTGTAATAGATATTACCAATTCTTACCCCTGTGAGATGAGGACTTTTGCTAGAGGGCAGTGTCTGTAAATAAAGCACTAATGATGGGAGAATGGGGCTTCTGCAGAAAGGATCGCCAATAATCTGCCTGATGTACATTAACACATTCATTATCCTGCTGCAATGGCTCAAGAGCTGACATATCCCCTAATTCATTGGCGCGGAGATGATGGGCTGATCACCCCACAGAATAAATGGAGCAAATCATCTTTCACAATTAGATTAATGGGCTATTTCTTCATCATGTCCACTCCTTAAAGTGGATTAGCCCTGACTGTTTCTGACATTACGTAATATGGACGGCTAAATGCACTCCCAGTCGTCCCTTCCCCAGCTGCAGAAGAATAGCTTCCTTGTTCTCAGGCATTCCTGGGCCACCAGTTTCTCAGAACAATGCCCCAGTTGCGAGCCCATGGGTGTTCCTGCGCATGTCTGCTGCCAAGTGAATGGGGCCTATGGATCATCTCAGCACACCTTCTTACTAAGTCATTTAGGGTTAAATACCTTAGCTAGGAAAATGAATATGGCAGCCAATGCATTTGTTTGTAGGGGGTTACCATGCTTGAAGGAGGAGAAAAAGAGAAGGGAAAATTGAGCCTATATTCTATTTGTATATTATGTATGTAAAGTATTTATAATATCCTTGCTGTGGTCAAATACTGCACTTGCTATAAGCAGCTAACAAAATAATTTGTTATTTTGGGGATGAGGAACCTCATCTTTTCTTCCCTAAGGTGTTGTTCCACCTAAAAGCGACTTGATGAATTCTTATATTAGGGAGTGTATCATACAGTGCTTTAATGGCCATTCACATTTGGCTGAGGAATGGCCAGGGCCCAGCGACTGAGTGTGTTGATTTCCCAGAGGGCCATTCTGCTGAGCAGAAGCACCGTACCAGCAAAGCTGATTGGCTTAATTTCTGAATTTAAAAACAAACCAACTCCAAATGGAGGACAGACCAGTCAGATTCCTCAATGGCCCCTTCCCACAGACCTGAGTAGTGGCCTTCTGGTAAAGCAGTAGAATAGGAGGACACGTGACCTGCAATAATTTGCATCAACCACACAGAGAGGGAAGACGGCATGGTCACAGCCCCATTGCATCGTATTTCACAAGCTAGGCAGGGTTAGTCTTGGATGGGAGACCTCCAAGGAAGACTCGGCAGGATAAGGCAATGGCAAACCACCTCTGCTTCTCACTCTACTTGAAAGCCCTTACTGGGGTTGTCATAAGTCAATTGTGACCGAACAGCACCATGTACATCTGTATGGACCCTGCAAACTGATGAGGGTGTCTTGGCTTGGCAGGAAACTAGCAAAGCTGCAGGTGGCTCTGAAGCCTTTCATGATGTGTTTCTAACAGAGTGAAGAATCCTGCTCACATTCTCCCAAGGTACCAGCCTCTAGGGAATGAGCATCAGAACATTTTGTTTTAAAAGCTGCAATAAAAACGGAAAAGGGGAAGCGCGGCACATTGGCAATATGTCATAGCAGGACATAGTTTTGCCCCCCCCCCCCCAATCACATGAGGACGCATCTGTACCTCCCGCAGTCTCTGCCTGCTGAGACATTCTAAGATGAGAAAGTCACCTTAAGCATTCTATAACCTTATCATCGCAGTAGCAGTCAGCAGAAATGAGAAAGCCACCAGGAATTACATATTATGAACTGTGGCAGCTCTCAATATTTTCTTCTGGGATCATTTGTGCTAATGTCAACCTTTCCAAGACAACCAGTTGCCAGGGGAAATTATGTAAAACTTCATTAAAGCAGCCGCTGCTTGTATAGTGCAAAAGAGACACCAGGAACACCTGGAGACAAAGCTAAACTTCGGAACCTATGCTGCGATAGTGAATCCTCAAACGACCAATCAATGTTTGTGATTCTGCTGCTTCAAAACCTGTTTCTTCTGCTAAAATTCCGCCTTAGAACGTGGGATATGCATGCAACCCAACTGTCATTTAAAATCACTTCCTGGAAACGGCAAAATGATGATATGGAGCATACAGTATACATAGTTTCTGATGTCAATTGCACCTTAAAATAGATTCCCAACACAATGCTATGCTGAGATTGTCTACACTAATGCATTGACTGGATCCAAGCAGAATAAAAATTGGAGGCACTCTCTCCTGAATTATATTCTGTTTAATTTATGTCAAAGATTTGGGGTTTTATGCCTTCCTTTAATCAAGAGTAATCTACAGAGTGGTTTATAAAATTCACAACAGCTCAGCAAAACACAATCAAGATGACGTCAACTGGAGTCAGGAAGCCTGATGGTTCACAGTAGGGGTGGCTGAACTGGTTCTCCAGATGTATATGGATTACAACGAAGAGATAAGCAAGAATTAGCATTCTTCCATTTATTTAAAAATACAACAAACATTGCCTCTACATCATAAGGAGAAAATTGTTGAGGAGCCACTTCTAGAAAGGGCCCTGTTGTACCATCCAAAAAGTATCTTTGCCTAGTTCCAGACCATTCCCACCAACCACTAGTGGGAACCAAGTAACCAGGAAAGGCCCTGCCACCCATCCTCCTCTCATTGACCACCCCACGTGGGGTTTGTTGTGGGGCACCATGAGTACTCTGGCACCATGAGTAGCCGCATTATGGAAAGTTGCTCATCTACCACCTCCTTGTCAGCAAACTAATGAAAAGATGCTCTCTCTGAAAAAGTTGAGTCTTAAGTCCTGGGGTTGCCCATTGATCGTAATGGAAGCCAGGAACTGCAGGTAATGTAAAAACTGCAGAGAAGCCCTGCTGAATCGGCTGAAGATTCATCTAGTCCCCACTGTCTCCCTCAGCAGGCAATTAGAAGCTCTCAGAAGGTCTACAAGCAGGGGGTAGAATTCAAAACCTCTTCCTGTTCCCCAGCAAGAGATGTTTGGAAGTGCACAATCTCTAAACTTGAAGGTTCTATTTAGTATAAGTATGATAAATAAATAAATAGTTGACATGGCTAATAGCCATGGAAGTGTCTATGTGTCTAATCCCTTCTTAAAGCTATCAAAGCCATGGCCGGTACCACATTCCATACATAAATCATATATTCTGCAAAGTACACCCCCCCCCCCAGCTCCTTTCTCTCAGCTCCTACTTCCCTCCTCTTTGTTATGAAGGTATCAAGAATCCCAGTTCTTATTGGAGAACTGGCTTTCCTTTTTAATTTGCAACGCAAAATCCAGTTTTATTAGAGAACTATCCAAGGATTCAGAAGAAGCACGAGTAAAACAAACTTTAAAAAAAGCCCAACATTTACAAGTGTTCTTGAAAATGTAGTGCGCTTAAGAAAGATTTCCCCCAACTTATCATCTGCACAAATCCTTTCAATTCTCCTACCATTTCTTTAAAAACTAGTACTTTATAGAGTACTTTATAAAAAGACAGGTCCTTGCCCTGAGTAGTTTACAATATAAGTTCTACCAGAAGGGAGAGATATCAGTGGGAGAGAGAGTGAAGCAGGAATCAAGAAGGAAAGAATATAAGTTTGTTCGAGAATAATAATAATAATAAGAGTTGGTTCTTATATGCCGCTTTTCTCTACCCGAAGGAGGCTCAAAGCGGCTTACAGTCGCCTTCCCTTTCCCCTCCCCACAACAGACACCCTGTGAGGTGGGTGAGGCTGAGAGAGCCCTGATATCACTGCCCGGTCAGAACAGTTTTATCAGTGCTGTGGCGAGCCCAAGGTCTCCCAGCTGGCTGCATGTGGGGGAGTGCAGCATCAAACCCGGCATGCCAGATTAAAAGTCTGCACTCCTACTTCTCTTGTTCTACTTCTCTTGTTTAGGCTGAAGCCTGATTAACACATGATGCTGCTGAGATATGGGCATTTTTCCATTGTTGCTCTCCAGGGTCTCTTTCACATCACCTGCTCCCTGATTCTTTTGTCTGGAGATGCTGGGGATTGAACCTGGGACCTTCTCTGCTGAGAAGCTGCTCTGCCACTCTCTCTCCCTGTAGATATTCTGGCCTGGGGGGGGAGGGGGGGTCAGGTCCAAGCTTAAGAGGCAGCCAGGTGTTAAAGAGTGGATTTGTTTGGTAAAGGTAAAGGTATCCCCTGTGCAAGCACCGAGTCATGTCTGGGGTGACACCCTCTAGTGTTTTCATGGCAGACTCAAAACAGGGTGGTTTGCCAGTGCCTTCCCCAGTCATTACCGTTTTACCTCCCAGCAAGCTGGGTACTCATTTTACCGACCTCGGAAGGATGGAAGGCTGAGTCAACCTTGAGCTGGCTGCTGGGATCGAACTCCCAACTTCATGGGCAGAGCTTTCAGACAGCATGTCACTGCCTTACCACTCTGTGCCACAAGAGGCTCATGGATTTGTTTGAGATGGCAGCAAATGTTTGTATAGCTGAAAGTGATGGAGGATGGGAACAGAGAGACAGGGAGGGCAAGGCAATGGAAAGCTTTCCAAGTAAGATTATGCTGTGAAGAAAGCTAGTCCCACCTTTTACGTCTCTGGTCACTGAATTCGTCTTCAAGACACTGTGCTAGTCAAGCAAGGTGAGTGTGTGTGCAAAGAAAGATCGGTGATTTTGAGCAATTTAGCACTCAGGAATCTTGGATTATCTCTTTCACTGCTTTGGGGCTTAGACTTCATTAAATGGCTCTGGGGATTGCGACCAGCCTCTCAGTCCTGGGGAGATTTACAGTGAATACATTGCTGGCAGAGGGGGGGGGGGGAACCGTGGCTCAACTTTCACAGCAAAATAGATTATGTTTTCAAAAAACAACTGAGGTTTTTCATCCCAGTTTCGCCAAAGGTTATTTTAATACAATCATTGCCTTATCCTTCGTTCCCAAGTGCAGTCTCGGATGAAGAAAGATTACTAAAGCACGAAAACTTGGGGGTGGGGGGTGGGGAAGTGACATTTCTCAGAACAGCACCATGCAAATGTCAATAATTCCTTTTCATGGAAATGGAACAGCGAGTGCAGTTCACGCAAGGAAGGCTTTGTACATTTAGTGCCAGTCCTCGGCATTGGGCGGCTGTGGCCGAGATGTGACCACCTCTTCTTACTTCTATTACGTCAGCCCAGCCCACTAAAACAGTTTTGGATACAATCATATAACTAGAATTACAGGACTTCAGGGTCAAATTCTGGCCCTCTGTTGTTCTGGCTTGGTATAAGGCAGTTTTAGATGTTCACAAGCACAGTGTCTGGAGGTCTGACAGTTTTCCTCCCCAAAGATCCTGTATATTTAACATCAGCAGGACAGGCAGAAATGTAAGGGGTAAAAGTTTCCCTCTGTAGGCAGAGCCAATAATGCAGTAAGCTTCACCTGGTATTTTTCTGCCTGTTCTATTCTCCATTATCTTGATACAATGTGCACTGAAGCCCATTCCAGATTCAGCAGAACGGCTAGCCAGCCAATTTATTTATATATTAAATAAGCAGGGCCTGTACTTGGGAAAATGTTCCAATCCAATTGTTGGGCCAATCATGTACGTTTGCCAAATACAGAAATAAAATGAGCAATACTATGGCTGTTCCAAAAACCAGAGCAGTAGACACTTTGTACATCATACTGCATAAAAAGATGACCATCCTTCTGACGACATTAGTCTCTGACTGGCCCTTACTGGGGAACATTCTCCCCATAGGGTGAGGGCAGTCCCTGACTGAGGGCCAATCAGAGTCTCTCCCCTGCCCCCCTTCTCCTTCTCCTCCGTGCCACTTCCCGGCACTTGGCCTGAGAACAAGATCCAGCTGGAGATAAGCCATGCTCCAGTGCACTTTGCCGTGCCACACGCCATGGACTCATGGCCAGTGGGAGGGCAGGGAAGGCTGTCTGGCTTTGCTCTGCAGTGGCCATGCAGTGCACCCAAGCCTTCTGGCCATAGGGAGAGCTGAGGGGGGTTGTCCAGCTCAGCTCACTGTCTGGTACTCCTTGCTCTGCAGGAGCCAGGGGTGAAGGGTGGCAAGGCTCCTGCAGAGCACACTGGCCCAGTCAGTGAACTGGGTTGTTTTGCTCTGTAGGGGGTCCTCCGACCTCCACTCTCCCATTTTCTATGGCCTGTACTCAAAACTAGTACATAGCAAAGTAAGTCAGTTTCAGATTAGCCATTTGCAGATGTTCCATTATGATGCTTCAGAAGTATGTATTGTACCTGATCATCCTGATATGTGTGGCCACAATGATAAATCAACATATTTTCCATGCATGTATAGCTTCCATATATGCTAGGGTTGTCAGGCCACTGCCTGGCCCCTCCAGGAGCTTTGGAAGTGGAGCCAAGGGCAGAAAAGCCATTGTGCTATTCAATGACATAACTTCTAGGTGAAAATCCAGACGGGACATCTTCACATTGTTGGAATAAGCAAGATCTTCAGTGTGGATGACTGGGCAGAATATAAACTACGTCCTGCAGGGGGCATTGGAGGACTTGTATATGCAGCACAGTTAGGATGATTTTCAAATAATCTTCTCCAATCTCCTGACTGACTCAAGAAGAGACCTTCTATTCCTTTGAGCACACATCCTCCCTGCTTGCCTCCAGAACAGTAGTTGCAGAATGACTGCAGATAACAGTTAGAACAGTTAGTTGGGTCTTCTCTCTCCTCTTTCTATACATAGATATTTCTCTTCACAATATAAACTATTTTATTCTTTAAGCATCCGGGTGCTCTGCTCCTTTTCATATTCAAACGCTGCCAACATACATTGGGAATGCTCTGGAATCTCCCCTTCGGAAATTATAACGTATGTTATTCCCACAGAGTTTTGGAGGAATTCAAGAGCATTGCCTGACATGCTGAGGTCACATATCCAGGTTTTCAGCCAGAAGTGGCACTGATACCATTTCTCCTTGCCACATTTCTCCCACAGTCCTGGATACAGGGGCTAGTGAAATGGCTAGACCAGGGGTAGCCAAACTGCGGCCCTCCAGATGTCCATGGACTACAATTCCCATGAGCCCCTGCCAGCTGGCAGGGGCTCTTGGAATTGTCGTCCGTGGACATCTGGAGGGCCGCAGTTTGGCTACCCCTGGGCTAGACTATCAGGAAGATGACTGCCCAAAGAGGTTGCTAGGGTGACCAGGTCTTTGACTGTAATGCAAGAACTCCCAGCTTGCTACCCCCCCCCCCCCCATGTTCCTCAGAGCAGTCTGACAGGAAATTGAAGGAAGGGGACGGGGTATTTGGCATCGTCACTTCCTGCAGAAAGGTTCGCCACAGATTACTCAGTGGGAGGGGCCATGACTCAGTGTCTGAAGATGGTATATAAAGCAGGAAGGGGGAGTTGAATTCTCTTTTCCACCCACACTCAGTTTTTCCATGCATTTTCCTCCCCTTTCTGACCTCAGAACTGAGCAACAGACTATTATTGTACCATTCCTCTCAAGGACCTCAGAAGCAGCTCATTTTACCCTCATTACAATCCTAGGTCCTGTCTGCACTCACAGTTTAATTTCAATTTGAAGCAGTATCTCTTTAATCCTCATCTGGTTCTCATTTGTTCCTGCCCTCTGCACCCATCTTCTTTCTTGGACTTTCTCCTCCAAATTGCAGAGTTTAACTCTGCGTGCTAATAAGAAAAACTGGATTGCCGAGACTTGCATAATAGCCCCAGGTAACACCCTTGTTTCATGTGTGAATGAGAACAAAAATCATTCACCACCATCACCTTTGGTCAGGCTGTAAGTCACATTAAATTAAATTCAGTCAGGGTAATGCTGAGATCTAAAAGGCCTGGTCAAAACCCATGTTTCCTATAACATAACCAAGAATCTTCTGCAGTGTGTTTCCTTGGTAAGCAGAGTGGTGTGGAAACTGTTTCCCTGAAGGTATAATGTTGGACAACAACTAGAGGAAAACATTTAGTGGGTCTACAGCAGGGGTGGCCAAACTGTGGCTCTCCAGATGTCCATGGACTACAGTTACCATTATAATTGTAGTCCATGGACATTTGGAGATCCAGCTTGGCCAACCCTGGTCTAGAGGGAAAAACAGCAGCCACCAGTGACTTACTTTCCTTCAGATCCGTAGCTGTTCATACTGTCCTCAATGGATTCATGGCTGGCTTGTCGAATGGTTCGGCTTGGCATCTCAACAGCCAGACCAGTTTCTGTGCTTCGCTGGATTGCACCTTTGAGTTTCCTCCCATCTTCTAAAGCCAAGAGAGTAGTAAGAGGGGAGAGGGAGAAGAGAGGGAGAGAGAGAGAGAGAAGAAGAGAAAGAGATTAGGCAATCAATGGGACAAACAATAAGCTTCACAAGGGGACTTTCCAGCAACACTTAGACATCTAGAGACTATAATATGCAAGAATCAGGAATTCACACGTACTGATGCAATAACAACAAAAGGAGTCAAAGAGATCCCGTGTCATTTTGCTTATGGTGAAAGGATTGTCTGAGTGTTTAGCTATGAGTAAAGCTAAAGTCCGGAGTATGCAAGTAGGCTTAACCTTCCTTTGGGAAGTTTGTAAGGGATGCTGAATCACCATCTGAGTTTATAAGAAAGAATATGAACAAATGAAGTTTTCTGACCATTAGTCTATCAAACCCAGCATTGTTCACTCCTGTTTATATCTGTTGGAAAAATAGCCATTTTAAGCTGGAGGAATGACTCTCAGTCAGTAGAAAGGCTTCAGATTTTGCTGAGTGGATGGTAAGACACAGGCCACAGACAGATACAAAGACTTTATGCAGAATCTGAAAATCTATATATTTCCCCCCCCCCTTGTTAGATCTTAGTTTCTCACATATGGGAGGCATGCAAGACTGATGGGGAGAAATCCCATTTCTCCCCCCCCCCCCCCGTGACTCTAAGCCCCCACCACCTGTCTTAAACTCCACCACCACCTGCCTTAAATTCTGCAGCAATGGCAATAGAGTTTAGGAGCATCTCTGAGCCCAGAGTTTCTCCTGGTGTTCTCTGCTCCCACAGCCAGGCTTAGAATTCCCCCAGAGTTCTTTGCTCCAGCAGCCATTTCTGGAGCCCAGATTTTCTTCTGGCATCCACTGCCGCTAGGCAAGGAGCCATACCTGGTATGCTGTGACAGCTGAGCCTGGAGCAGCTTCGGCAGTACTCCATCTTGGTGGCTGGGCCCAGATTGGATTTTAATTTGGAAGGAATTTAAACCCCCAATATATGTTGTTTTTTTTTTTTACTTTTCAGATTTTTCTGCGAACCTGGAGAAAATGTGCAGAAAAATCTTTTTAGCATTGATATGGTCCTAATCTGTAGATTTAGGTGTCTGCAGATAGAAGCCATCTGTCACTATCAGATATCATCGAATCATAGAATCATAGAGTTGGAAGGGGCCATACAGGCCATCTAGTCCAACCCCCTGCTCAATGCAGGATCAGCCCTAAGCATCCTAAAGCAATATAAATGACATTCTGTTTGTTGGAGGTAAGTGGGGAGAATTTGGTTGCAAACACTAGTAGAGTAGTTACTTGTATGATTTTTGTTTTGTTTTTCTTTTCTACTCTACGTTTGGATATGGTTAGTTATTCTGCCAATCTAGGCTGCAACTTTATCAATGATTACGTTAATTCAGATCAGGGAGAAAAAACTTACTAAGCAGCTATGTGTTAATCCTGATATGTAAGAAATCTTGATAAACAAAGAAGTCCATGTAGTTTACTGGACAAAGTCCCCAGGTGGGACATAGGAATCCCTTGGTTTTACAGCTCATTTCCAAGAGACAGAGATCAGCTCCCCTGGAGAAAATGGCTGCTTGGAGGGTGGACTCCATAGCATTATACTCCACTGAGGTCCCTCCCCACCCTAAATTCCACCCACTCCCAGTTCCAACCCCAAAGCCTCCAGGTACTTCCCAACCCAGAGCTGGTGACCCTAATCATCCCTGAAAATATGAACAGTCTAAAAGTAATTTCACAATGGTTTATCTACGCTGACTGAATTACAAGGAAGAATCCGTTCCCATGTCTAGCTAAAACAAACCAGAATGAATAATTTGATACCACAAAATTCCCTTTCCTGAAGGACGAGCCTTTAAAAATCCATCCACTTGCTTTTCCTTTTTTTTCATTATCCACTCTCACAGTTCCTTGTTTCTTAGAATACATTATGGTATATAATGAATATGTAACAAGTACCATTAGCACTAATTGCTTGGTCTGACGTCAGAGGAACTGAAGTTTCGGCTGACATGCAATACTTTAGACCGTTACTGCTGACAAAGGCTGCACATTCTTTTAATGAATTACAGTGGCTGGGCTCTCTTTAAAGTGTGCCCTGACATTAGAACACACTATTCCTTTGTGTAGGACACTGATGCATCCCATATCAGGTGAGATAATGACTCTCCCTGACTGCAGTCCTGCCACAACCTAGAGAAGACAATGGACACTTTGATTTGGAAGATCTGGCACATTAAAACAAAACAAAACTGCTAAATAGCAGCAGTGGGTGGGGAAGTTTAGGACGCCCCCAATGCTATTTTACTGACCTCAAATAACTATCTTCTGGGGCTGTTATGTGCCCTCTTGTGAGGAACATGCAGGCAATTAACCTGTTTCCTTTTCAGTGCAAATAGTCACTGTTTAAATAGCAGGAGGTCTGACTTGACCGTTTTCCGCACTGGGAACGTCGCTGCCCCAGCTCCTGTGCGGGAGCTCCTATCCAGGCCGGACCAGGTGTACTGGCCCAAATGCTCCCCTGTGTGGGAGCAGAAAGAGGCGGTACAACCTGCCCCAGCTCAAACTCCAGCCCGCAGCCCAGCAAAAAGCTTCCAGTGCGGAAACAGACCTGGAGAGCCCAGGCTAGGCTGCTCTTTGAATGAGTGACTGAGGAATACCAAGGTTGTTACACAGGCCATGGCAAAGCATCTCTGATTGTCTCTTGCCTTGAAAACCCTACAGGGTCATCATAAGTTGGTTGTGACTAGATGGCAAAAAAAGAAAAGAGAAAAAAAGGTGGGGAGCTGTTTAAGGGCAGAAAATGGCATGGAAGGAAAGAGTTAACTCTGAAATGCCACAATTTCCATCTCATTCAGAGCCCTGTGGCTCCTCGTTGGATTTTTTAAAAATGTGCTGCAGATATGACCACACATCTTCCAGCATTCCATCCACTTTACTCCCGTGTATTGGCCAGAAAATTGCAGTATCATTTGACATCCTGGTCTGCAATGCGATTAGCAGGTCAGTTTGAGAAGCAAAAGTGTCTCAGGGCCAAGTATAGCCTCTCGTTCCCTATGTGTGACAGCTGGAGGAATAGAATTCTTTTCTTCATGGGCCTCTATGCCATCACCTCCTTTGTCTGCTGAGCCAGAAAGGAGAAAAGGCAGGAAGTACTGAATAGCACACTTGCCATCCCAACCCCCTTTCCAAGTAACAGCACACAAAATCCAGACATGCCAGATCACCTCTCTCTTCTCTGCATTCCCTTTCCCTTGAGCCCTTTGGCTTTTCATTGTAAGTCGGAGACTGTTGTAGGCGATTTCCCCACTGGTCCAGAAGGAGAGCTGCTGTGAAGTGTACATTTGTACATCTTACCATTTCCCCCCACAGTTTTTCTGCATTCTTTCTTAAGCCTGCTTTACGGTGATGATTTTGGAGAAGTCCAAGCTGGGGTAGCTGCCATGTGGTTGGGAAAATCTGGATATTTTCTGGTCCCACCAACAGCAACATGATTTCCTTTGCCCCAGTTCTCTGTAGCAGCCATTTCCCCTGCACCACTAGGGGGAGCTTTCAGGATTTTTTTAAATTAGCAACTGCTAGATCGCTCTCTTGCTATAACTTCGTAACTAGCTATTGCTATAACCTCCTTACAGTCGATCGACTAGGTCCTCTGTGTTTTAAAATAAATTATATCCTCTGCTGTTGCAAAGAGAGAACGCATATCACCACACTTACATCAGGAATTCAGGGGGCCTAATAGATAACAATCATATCGATTTACATCCAGTAGCACTGCAAAGATTTTCAAGTTATAAGCTTTCAAGAGACAGAGCTCCCTTTGATTCCCTCTAAAGCTTATACTCTGAAAATCCTGTTGGATTGTAAGATGCTACAATACATAAATCTAGCTCTTCCACTGGAGAACATGGCTACCCTTCTGAAATTGTAATGCTAGTGCAATCTAGCAACTGCTGATTTAAGACTAAACCAAATCAAAAGGCAACCATTGGGGAACCAGGGCAGGGAAAATGCAGGTAAACATGCCATACAAAAGCCCCACTGCTGCTACATGTAATCTCCCACCACAATCAGAAAACCCTAAGAAATCACTGCAGCGCAAAAGACCCTCTTCTTTTCATTCATGTGCTGACAGCATTGTGCACTGAACAGCATGAGATCCTCTTTGGAAGACAATGTATGTCGAAAAACCAGGATCAAAATATATGGAATAAATTTTAAAAGCCAAACAGAAGAAAGAGAAAGATGCCACAAATACCAGCAAGGAGCAAGATAATTTTCCTTCATGCAATCCTCTAATGTCAGATGTTGCATAAAACCAGGGCTGGCCAATGGCCAGTCACCAGCAGCCCCCTCACAAAGGCAGGTGCACAGACCCACCATTGCGGAGGCTTATTCTGCACCCAAAAGCTGCTGCAAAGCCAGAGACAGCAGGGCAGCTGGCATTTACCTGCTCTTCCTCCTTTCCTCTTTTGCAATGTAGGGTAGATCAGGGGTAGTCAAGCTGTGGTGCTCCAGAAGTCCATGGACTACAATTCCCATGGGCCCCTGCCAGTATTTGCTGGCAGGGGCTCATGGGAATTGTAGTCCATGAACTTATGGAGGAGCACAGGTTGACTACCCCCGGGGTAGATAATTTCAGTTGGAAAAAATGGCTACTTTGTAAGATGGACTCTATGGCATTATACCCCATTCCCAAATCCCACAGACTCCACTCCCAAAATCTACTTCCCCCAATCCCCTATTGCAGGGGCCTGACTGGGAAAGGGGCAGTCTGCAAAGCCAGGGCAAGGGAATATGGTAGAACTGGCACCACCTGCTTCCCCTCCCCTTCACAGGGTGAGATAGACGAAGGCAGGTGGGCCAGTCACCACACCCTGAGCTGCCCCACCTGTCCTGAAGACAGGCAGAAGGAGGAGAGCCCAACACAATGGAGTTGGTGGCTGCCTGCTCTAAAATTTTCAAAAGGCCTTATGCTACCATGGGAGGGACAATAACCACCATGGCTTCAGGAAGAGCCAACGGTACTGTGAAAATCCAGGGGAACAGCCCGCTGAACAGCTATGAAACCAGTAAACAAGCAATCATCTGTTTGCTCACCACCTGCAAACAGGATGTCAGCTGAACCAGTGGCTGTTCAAGCATCCTGGATCTGGTACCTGAAATGGAATTTCGTTTGCTAAGCAATATTAGCTTAAACAGTCCCCCCTTGTTGGAGATGGCAGCTTAAAGCCATGTTTAGCAGTCCCTGAAGAAGTGCCAGAAACCATAGTAGGGCAGGGAGCTCTTCCAGGGGTGAGGAGATAGCATAATAATGCCTGGCACAGATCTTTATCCCAGGGGTTACCAACAGTGTGCCATGGAGCCTGAGAACCTTTCCTGGCACTGGTCAAATGTTTTTTTAATAAATGGTTGGGGACAGGTTTGGCCTTTGCCTAGCAAGTCTTCTGATTGGCCATTGGAGATTTGAGTGACTGTGCAGATAATTTAAAAGTTGGTGTGGCAGCAGGGGCCACCACAGCAGAAGGGTCTTCTCTGTGTGATTGGCAGTAAACTGCAGCAGCCATTTTGTGGCTGGCTCCGCCTCCAGGAGCAGCCATTTTGTGGCTGGCTCCACCTCCTACAGCAGCCATTCTGTGGCTGTGCCGACCACACTGCATTAGAATTCCAACGGTGCCCACAGGCTCACAAGGGTTGGGCACCCTGCTTTATCCTTTCCATATGCATAACGTTCATGGGAAATTTGCATTTCAGGAGCTCTGTCCATACCAAATAAATACAAACTTATCACTGACGGAGCCTGTCAACATTTGGCCAAGACAGAATGGTGTGACCGAATCAGTCTCTGTATCTCCAGTCAATTCAGTAAAAAGGGCTAGAGATGTGGCAAACCGCCCAGAGCTCACTTGGAAAAGAGCTCAGGTATATTGCCAAGCCCAACACACATGCCGTGACAAAATTATTGTACACCCCATCAGAAGAAAAGGCTGCTGGGGAAGGGATTACGGTCGGGAAAAGAGTTTGGGAAGAACTGTCTTTACATAAGCAGTCGTGCTGATCTTGATTACTTCAATAAAAGATACGGCTCTGATAGCAATCCGAGATTAAAAGAAGCCACCGAGTTGTGCTGGACAGCTTGCTGAGCCCAGCTGTTCACTGAAGCCTCTGCCCAGCTTTCATGTCCAACTAGTTGACGAATTAAAAGCTGCCAGATTCCCTTTTTGGTTCGAGAGGTGAATCTTGATAATATGCTGGAATTCTACAGTAATTCATTCTAGCAGAATGGGGCCGGTTCACACAACCAAGGTTTTTGTCTCCCTCCACTCCCCGTGGCTGCTCTGCAATAGGACTAACCGAGATACGGTGGTGGGTATAAGGACCCAATGTATTTCACTGTACAAGTGACTGCATCCTGGCTCAGTCTACTACTGAAGGTTCTCCAGGAAACAAACTTCACAGTTTGAGTAAAACATCTCGTCCTCTGGCAACAGATGATAATTCCTAGGGCCATTCCGCACGACTTCAATGTTGCAAAAGGCTTCCAAATTGTAAACGCTACTAATTTGCAGTTATGCACGATGTCGCACGCAATCTGCCACACTCCTGAAACCGATCCGCAAAAAGCGATTCATTGTAGCGCTTAAAGGGGAATCCAGAAAAGTGGATTCACCCTCCGAAAAGCGCTGCACTCTTGCAAACAATCTGCAACAGTAGCGAAAAAGACCTGTGCGCTCCCATTGTTGCGGTTTCAGCCAAGTCCCTCCCCCTGGCTCTCTCCTCTGAACTTCTGGTGAAGTGATCACCATTTTTTTTTCTCGGAGCGAGCAGAAAGCAACGAACCAGCGAGCCTTCATTCACCCAGTGAGGCTTCTCCGGCTACAGTCCCTCCACAGAGCTGCTTTAAAGCTCCCCTCAAGTCACCAAGCACAACACAGCCCCGTTTGCAAGTTCCCTTTATTTTCGGCCGAAAATCGCGCCCATGCATGGGGGGGGGTTTCACTCGGGGGAGCGTGGCAACGATGAATCGGCAGCTCACACACCAGCTGCCAGCTAGATGGGTCTCTACATTAGGAGGAATTGAATCAAGGAATCAAGGCATATTCGTTGCAATGTGTGTTTTTCTTTTTTTTAAAAAACCTGTGCTTAAAGGGAAAGGGGCTTTTTGGGAGCATGATAACGGCCGCCCATTGGCTATTCGTTTAATTGACGGCCAGGGGCGGGACAAAGCACAGAAAAAATCGCTTCCTTTCTAGCGATTTTTGCCGAGACCGGAAACCTGTGGGAAACGATTGAAATGCTACTGGATTCCACTACAAAGGCAGGTATGCATAACGCAGAATTGCACTTTTAAAAATAGCGTTTCCAGTTTAAGGAACCAATTGGCAACATTGGTTCTTGTGCGGAATGGGCCCTAGAATTCCAAGATATATATATATAGCCAGCAACAAAATCTATAGAGATTATGGGCCCTAGAATTCCAAGATATATATATATAGCCAGCAACAAAACCCATATAGCCAGCAACAAAATCTTCGTACAATCGATGGCACACAGAGAATTTCACAGGTGTTTACAATCCTGGCCTTCCAGTGATGTTACCTTTTTGTGGAAAGCTGGCCTAGTGCAGCTAATGAACAACGAGGCAGAAACATCCATTTGAAGTTCTGGCTCATAGCACATTCCTAAGCGATCCCCAGTCGATATCATGCCCAACGACAGACTGGTAAATTTAAGGGGTCCAGGAGCGAGCCAGGCTCTGCCACTGCAAGCCAGCCCTGCAGAAGGGCCAATGAGTGGGGTTGTCTCCTCTCATGCTGCTATCAACTGGCAGCCAAGCAGACAGAGGGAACAGGTGAGCTGATGCCCCTAGTGGTATGAGGTCCTTCAAAAATGGAGAAAACGTGGGTTTTATATCCCACTTTGCGCTACCCAAGGGAGTCCCAAATTGGCTTACAATCACCTTCCCTTCCTCTACCCACAACAGACACCTTGTGAGCTAGGTGTAGTGATTAGGAGTGTGGACTTCTAATCTGGTTTGATTCCACGCTCCCTCACATGCAACCAGCTGGGTGACCTTGGGCTGGCCGCAGCGCTGATAAAGCTGTTCTGACTGAGCAGTAATATCAGGGCTCTCTCAGCCTCACCCACCCCACAGGGTGTCTGTTGTGGGGAGAGGAAAGGGAAGGTGAATGTAAGCTGCTCTGAGACTCCTTCGGGTAGAGAAAAGCAGCATATAGGACCCGAATCTTCTTCTTCATCTCTCTCAACCTCACCTACCTCACAGGGTGTCTGTTGTGAGGAGAGAATCAGGGATAAGGGCAGGTCCACGTACAACAAGTTGCAAAAATCCAGTCTAGAGGTGACCGTTGCATGGATCACTGTGGCTAGGTATGCCAGGGCCAAATAGAGTGCTAGTAAGGTAAAGGTAAAGGTATCCCCTGTGCAAGCACCAAGTCATGTCTGACCCTTGGGGTGACGCCCTCTAGCATTTTCATGGCAGACTCAATACAGGGTGGTTTGCCAGTGCCTTCCCCAGTCATTACCATTTGTAAGAGCCTCTTGTGGTGCAGAGTGGTAAGGCAGCTGTCTGAAAGCTTTGCCCATGAGGCTGGGAGTTCAATCCCAGCAGCCGGCTCAAGGTTGACTCAGCCTTCCATCCTTCCGAGGTCGGTAAAATGAGTACCCAGCTTGCTGGGGGGTAAACGGTAATGACAGGGTGCTAGTAGTTTCTTAAAAAAAAAATCTTGATACTGTTTTCCCACTTTACCCGTAGTGCTTTATGGTCCTGGCTCCACATTTCCTCATTTTAAATTCCATTTGTTGTGATTACCTTTCATTTTTCCGCCTCAATTTGGATCCATACTTGGCTTCCTAGTAGCACAAGAGAAACTTAATTTGGAGGATTGTACAAGTATCTCTGAAGTATCTCCAATATCTCCTAGATGAAGTGCTATTGATTTGAGGCTGAATAGGAACCAGATAAATTTTAAATGAATCCGTTTACTGTCCAAGATTTCTTCTTTTGTTTTGAAGCAAACTGCGCATTAATTGATCTAAAGTTTCTGTAGAAATAGAACTTAAGGATACAGATTATTGTGTTTGTGACCACACCACAACAAAGGAGACCTTTCTGTTTGGCTGCACAAAATTAATTAACCAATAAAGTAAATTACAAAATAACATTAAGAAAATCCAGGTGCTCCTTTTAAAGATCTAGCTGTACTTTCTTAATTTCATTTCCTATAAAGACTAAAATGCCCACAAGAAAATAATCATTACCAACAAGATCCAAAGAAAACTTTGAAAGCGTAAGGGCAATCTATTACAATTCCATCCTACTATACCTTCCAGGAGTTCACAAAGGAAGTCATGACTCTCTCTTTCTCCATTCTCTAGGGTTGCCAGCTCGGGATTGGGGAAATTCCTGGTAATAGTAGGCTGATGCCTGATGAGGGGGGGGGGGAGGTTGGGGAAGGGGGATATAAGCAGGATATAATGCCACACAGTCCATCTTCCAAAGCAGCCCCTTTCTCTAGGGAAGCTGTTTTCAACATTTTGACTGTGGAGGAACCCCTGAAATATTTGTCAAGCTTCTGAGGAACCCTTCAGAGAAGTGGCTGCAGAAGTAAGACGTGGGAGCCAGTCAACCGACCAAATGATCATTTACTGTTTCCATTGCTGAGAAAGAGACTAGGTTGGAGAACCACAGAGGATGTGGGCTCCAGTGATGTCAACAGCCACCCAAACCTCAGGGAAAGGCCATGTAGCTCAAGGGGTGCCCTTGCATAACCCCAGGTTTCCACAGGATCCGTGCTCTAGGGGAGTTGAACTTGGTGGCCTGGAAATCAGTTGTAATCCCAGGAGACCCCCAACCACCATAAAACAACCCTGCAACAAAGCCCAATTCGATGATCCCTGCTTTTTCTACTTAAGTTGATTAATTCTCAGCACCTGTGGAATTGACTACGATTCTCCTTGTTTCGTTTAACACTTGAACGTCTTTAGGGAACATCTGAGCATGGGCCTTTTTGAAGCTTGATGGATGCGGTATGAATTTTTTTAGGTCTCCTGATGAAGTTCAGCGAAAACAAATCTATTTACCGGAAATTATTTGAGAAGTAAGAAGGATTCTTTCCCTAGCAGTCCATGATAATGTATCTGAGGAAGTGTGCATGCACACAAAAGCTCGTACCATGAATAAAATTTTGCTGGTCTTAAAGGTACCACAAGAGCCTAAATTTTTGAAGTATCAACATTCCTTAATTGATTATATGAAGAAACTGATATATGTTTGCTTAGAAGAGAAGCGACTGGTTAAAATGACGTTGAGTGAGAAAGTCCCATCAGCTATTTTTGGCCATTTTAAGAATAAATCTCCCATTGATGGAGATGGCTGGTAACAAATAAGGTACTATTATTGTTATCCTTGATGTCCTTGTCTGTGAAGTTTGTTCATTCTGGATTTCCTCTTTTATGCCAATAAAAGTTTCCTGAATCTAAATTGGTGGTGCCGCTGGACTCTAAATGTGTTCTGCTGGTTCAGACCAACACGGTTACCCACTGGAATCATTCCCTAACAATAATCTACTTTGTTTGTATTCAAACAGAAGCCATACCATTTCTTGTTTAGATGTTTGCCTCCCATGGATTCATCACTGTGTGGCCACTTTTTGCTCACTTAACCATCTGGAAGCCGGCAACCCTAACTGGATCCTCACAATAGCCCTGTGATGTAGGCTAGGTTGAAAGACTGTGTCTGCTTTAAGGACATCCATGGAGCTTCAGGGAATTTAAGCTTTAAATCCCCACGTTTACAGTGAAAACAACAACTGCCTTTCAAGCTACAAAGTCAGCTCAAGGCTTTTGAAACGTCTTCGTTCATTGGGCACCTAACAAAAGACTGGAGCAAACCAGTTGAAAATGAGAGCATTTTCTGCTGATCACAGTGCTGCAAATACTGCCGTAAAGGAACTGCTGAAATGTAGTAAGGCACAATATGGTTTTCTGCAGCACCCCTTAATAGCAGTATAGCATGAAGGAAGAAACCTTTGTAAAAGGAACTGCAGAATTATTAATGTGCAGTTCTAGCCTGAGCTTTCACCATCAGCACTGGGCCTGGAGAACTTGTAATTTTTGTGCAGCCTACTATCTAGGGTTGCCAGCCCCCCCCCCCCGGGCCACCAGCACAGGATGGGGCAGAGGGTTCCCAGATCCAAATTTGGAAACTCCGGAAGATTTAAGGACAGGAACCTTAGTGGGTCATGATGCCATGCAGTCCCCCCTCCAAAGCATCCATTTCTTCCAGGGGAACTGATCTCTGTAGTTTGGAGATGAGCTGTAATTCCAAGGGATCCCCGTGTCCCACCTGGAGGCTGGCATCTCTGCTACTCACCATGTATTCTGAACTACCAGGTGTCTCACAAGTGCCCCCCTCCTCCAAACCTTTCATAGTCCCAGGCAGGAAAAACAGGAGGCGAACTGAGCTTTGGGTTGTCCTCAGTTGAGGTTTGAGTTTTCCTGGACTGAGCTTCATGTTTTTTTCTTTCTCAGCATGTTCTACCTTTTCATATATCCCATCTGCTGAGTCATCTGGGTATTCCTTACGGACTCCACTCCTGATAGCACTGCAATGGTGTCACCTCCTGCTGGGGGCTGGCAGGAGGGATGCAAACTGCCAAGTTAACTTTCAGCAATGAGCACAGGGATGTTCAAAGGGAGGAAGATTTCCTACTTGCTCTGGCATGCGCTGCAGGAGCATGGCAACCTGACCCTAGGACTTCCAGGAAGTCAAGAACTTGGGTCATTTTGTCAATCTTCTAACAGTTCTCTCTGCAAATCCAAACCTCTGATTTTCAAGCATTGGATTAAAAAAAAATTGACTTCTCTTCTTACAATATTGTTGCCCGGTTGCCACTGAGGGTCAGGTTTCTTGATTCGTAGTTCTTGTTGTTTAATTTAAACAACACCCCGCCCCCTTCCTCTTCCTTTCTGACTTATTCAGATGCAAAGAGCAGAGCTGCCTGTGGACTGTTTGCCAAGAGGCATTTCATTACACATCCATCCTGAGCGGAACAGAAGAATCCCTTTGGTCCGAAATACAACAGATAAAAATAGCCTTTTCAACAGAACGGCAAGAATACCAAACACCTTGAGACGCACAAAGCGATTGGCCTTCCATAGGAGTTTGGCACAAGCTTTGCTCCCTTATGTTTTGCTGGCGATGTGTCTTCGTATTTAACAGGCAGTGTTGCTTGGAGGTGACTGTTGTGGGGAGAAGGGGTGCCGGCAAGAACCTGGGACTGAGGCCTGTACCTGAATGCCATTTAGCCCCTTGATCTCCACACCTGCCCGAGTGAAGACTGAATGTACCTGTCAAGCATGTCTTAATGCGCTCAGAATCTTGCAAGCGCCTGAAGCCAGGCATTTTTATACTGCACCCCGGAACCAGCAAAACAAACAGCGATGGTGCCAATACAATCAAGTGTGTGTGTGTGGGGGAAGGACAGAAAATGGCAGGAGGATGAGTCAGCTTGCTTCATCCTCTGGGCCGTCATTTGAGTCACTGGAGATCTTCCAGAATACGCACGGTTTAGAATGGCCACCTGATGAGCAGTAACCTGAATGCGTGACCCCATTTACACACGATGGGGAATGAGGTGCTAGAAGTTCATCTAGGTGTTGGAACGGACTTCATGGTGGAATGCAGTGCTTCAGACTCCAGGGGCAGGATTCACGCTCTAAGGCAGGGGTAGTCAAACTGCGGCCCTCCAGATGTCCATGGACTACAATTCCCAAGAGCCCCCTGCCAGCGAATGCTGGCAGGGGGCTCCTGGGAATTGTAGTCCATGGACATCTGGAGGGCCACAGTTTGACAACCCCTGCTCTAAGAGTTCATTTGCATATTTTGAAAACTACCACAACACGGAGAGACTTTCTCCCCGATCTCCTTGCTTCCTGGCCTGCTTTTTCAGTTTGCAAGGGGGTTTTCTTCTACAGGGGGGCATTCCAAAATGAGACACAGACCCCTGCAGTCTGAAAAGGTTGCAGTCAATTCTATTTCCTCAGCATTTGGCAACTTGACTCCCACCTCTTCGTGTAACCTGTGTGGATCCTTTCCTTCTGATGTCAAGGAGAGAACATGGCAGCCACTGCTTCAGCTCACAAAGGTTGCCTTGTTGGGGGGTAAGGCAGTGGGAAGACACTCCAAAATCCTGTAATCCTGGCATGCAAAACAGGCATCTGCCCAGAAGATTCAGGCCCCGTGCCCAGGATGTTTAAAAGGGGAGGGGGTTACATTCCAGAACCTTCATGAAACTTCTGAATTAGTTCCTTCTCGCTTTTTTCTTGAATTTTTACTCTTTTTCTTTTATTTTTCTGTCTTGAACCATTATGTTGTTGTTCTTCGGTGCGAACTCATGTCTGACCCTTCGCAACCCCATGGACAATGATCCTTCAGGCCTTCCTGTCCTCTACCATTCCCCGGAGTCCATTTAAGTTTGCACCATTATAATAGGTTTTAATTGATTCAATCAGAAGCTTATTGTGTTATTTCTTTCATCTAATTTTCTTGGGGTTAAGCCCCCCCTCCCCTCAAATGGGTCCAAATGAAGGAGATTTTTCAGAGTCTATTTGCCATCTCAAACCACCTCAGGGTCTTTTCCTTGCTGACCCCTCCCTGCCATCTGTTCAATAGTACAGACCTATTCCTTTTTGCTAGCAGCTTCTTTCCTGGAATCTCTGCCTGGAAGGCTCCTAAGATGTCTGTTTCCTACAAGAAACACTGCAGCTTTCCCCTCCTTAACTCGGAGGTTTTTAATGTCCTATAAACACCTATGCTCTCATGTGCTCCTTGAGGTGACACACTTTCCCCCCTGGCCCTTCAGTCTCCTTAGACAGATGTGATTTCCTGGTAATTTCACATTGTCAAGTTCTAACCCATCCCCATTTACGTGACCCAGACAAGTCAGTCCATCATCCTTTTAGATTGAGTCATCCCAGACAAGATAATCTCCAGCTCCTCTTGGCTTTCCCCCAGGAGAACAGCTTTTCTGTGACCTTTTAGGTATTGAGTTCTGGCAGTCAACTTGCATTCTGATTCAAGTGGAGTTTGGCTATTCTGAACAAGCTTTACCAAAAACATTTCCCCAATACTTGACAGAGCTAAATTCTTGGAACCCCCTCATTTCTATCAGATTCCCTGGTCCTGAGCAAAGACTAGGCAGTCTTTCGGAGAATGTGTCCTTGGAGCTCCTGGTCTCTAATTTCCCTTCCTAGCATCATAAATTTTTGATCTCGGACCACAGGTCTACACTCTACAACATCATCACTATCAACAGGCACTGCCTTTCCCCCTGTAGTTTATCAGCCTGTTTAGTAAATTATAGTATAGAATCATAGAGCTAGGTCATCTGATCTAACCCCCTGAACAATGCAGGAACTCACAACTACCTGCCTATCCATAGTGGCCCCAATTTCATGCCCAAGTGATCCCCTCATCACCACCAAAAATCTCCAGCCTGGCCTGGAGGTAATTCACCTACCATCTCACAGTGGGAATCAGCAGTTCCCTAGGTATGCAAGGAAGGGCCACAAGAGACAAACACTGGCACATCCCTTCCTGCCCACCCGCTCACAATCTGCCTAAATTCATAAAATCAGTATTTCTGTCAGATGACTATCTAGCCTCTGCTTAAAATCTTCCAAAGAAGGAGAACCCAGCACCTCCCAAGGAAGCCTGTTCCCTTAGTCACCTTCTCTCCAGGCTGAACAGACCAAGCTCCCTCAACCTTTCCGCATATGACTTGGTTTCCAAACTCCTCACCATCTTTGTAGCCCTTCTCTGGACACGCTCCAGTTTCTCTACCTCTTCCTTCACTTGTGCCCATAACTGAACACAATACTCCAAGTGAGGTCTTACCAGAGTGGAATAAAGCAGAAACATCAACTTGAGTGATCTGGATACTATAGTTCAGGGGTAGTCAACCTGTGGTCCTCCAGATGTTCATGGACTACATTTCCCATGAGCCTCTGCCAGCATTTGCTGGCAAGGGCTCATGGGAATTGTAGTCCATGAACATCTGAAGGAGCACAGGTTGACTACCCCTGCTATAATTTTTTAATACCGCCAAAAAACCCTGTTTGCCTTTTTAGCTACTGAGTCACACAGCTGACTCATGTTCAGTGTCTGGTCTACTAAGACCCCCAGATCCTTTTCAAATGTACTACTGCCAAGACAAGTCTTACCCATCCTATAGTGATGCATATGATTTTTTCTACCTAAATGCAGAACTTTACATTTTTCACTATTAAAATTCATTTTATCCCAGTTTTCCAGCCTGTCAAGATCATCCATTGTGAACATGCCTCTACAGTGGGATACCTGACCCCGTAGTGGTGATCTTTCACAGAATCTACTCCTGGAGATTAATGGGAAATGCCAGGAACTGAACCTGGGACCTTCTTAGTGTTGAGTCAGTGCTCAAACAGTGAGCCACCACCTCTCCCTAACTTAGCACTGTGCAGTTAACCAATAGTCAGAAAGCTAGAGTTTAGTGCCCTGGCTTTCTTGCCCTGTGGTTGAACATGTACTCCTTTTTTCCATTAGTTCAGTGGTTTACAGAGACAGGAGATGCTTGCAGATGTGTGCATTCAGTGCTGTCAAATCACTTCTGACTTCTGGCGACCCTATGAATGAACATTCTTCAAAGCCATTCTTTAACAGCCATTCTCTGGTTTTAGCAAACGGAAGATTGAGGCTTCTTTTATTGAGTTGCTCCACCTCATGCTGGGTCATCCTCTTTTCCTGTTCATTTCAACAGACAGCTCTTTCTCTCTCTCTCTATGGCCGTGGCAAAACCATCACCCTCTGGGAACCAAACACGGTAATCAGGACAGGGTGTATGGCAGTGACATCTCATGCATAATTGTTGTCAGCCATTCAGTTGTTTCTGACTCTTGGTGATCCCATGGCACAGTCGCCGTCACGATCCCTAATCCCACACTGCCTCCCTCAGCCGTGTAGTGTTCTGGCCGGTGTCCATCTTGATCATGTCCAACCACCATGCCCTTTGTCGGCCTGGTTTCCTTTTCCCACTGACCAACCCTAGCATAATTGCTTTCTCCACTGAGTTGGGTCGCGTGATATGGCCCATGCAGAGTACTCTGTGTCTAAACCCACTGCCATCAATGTGTTTGGACTCAATTAACTCTGTGCAGGATTCTACGGTGATTGCAGAATTAGCTTGATTTAAAATAAAATGCACTTTGGAGTTCAGGACAGTGGTTTTTGGAACACCATCTGTATCATTGCCATAGAGGTATTTACGCAATCACTAATGAGGTCTTCCTGCTCACATCTTAGATCTCTGCTCCAGGAAATGAACTTGCATGCCCACCAGGATCCACCTACACAAGTTATTTTTTTCCATGAGCAGATCTACAGACAAGTCAGAGTGACAATAATTACAGACCAAACCTTGCTTCCTCACCCAAGGAACTCCCTGCCTGCAGAAAAGAAGCATATTATGGAAAGTACTAAGCTAGACTTTTTCTTCCTGATGTGCTAGATTTCTAAGGGTGCCTACTGCATGGAAAGTATGAATGAAAGTCCACTGTAGGATGGTATTGATCCCATTTTGGTCAGATGAATAACTTTCCTTGGGAAACCAGACTCTAAAAGGCAGAATGTTGACTGATTAGTTCTTGTGGCAGTCATAAAGCCATTGTATGCTCTCCTGTACATATGACTGCCAACTCTGAGTTTGGAAATACCTGGAGATTTTAGGGTGGAGCCTGAGAGAGAGAGGTTTAGGGAGGAGAAGGACCTTGATAGCCTATAGTGCCATGCAGTCCACCTTCCAAAGCAGCCATATTATCCAGGAAAACTGGAATAAGTGTTTTAAATAAACATTTTCCCACCTTACCAAGCCAATACTAGCGCCCTCCTTGGTCCTAGAGCACCTAGCCATGGGGATTCACAACACGGTCACCTCAAGATTGGACTTCTGTAAATCACTGTACTTGGGCCTACCCTTATCCCTGACCCAAATGTTACAACTGATCCAGAATGTTGTGGCCCAGGTATGTACAGGAACATCTTGGAGTTCCCACATTTGGCCAGCACTTCAGCAGTTACACTGGTTGAATTCCAGATCAGGTTTAAGGTGCTAGTAAATACCTTTAAGACATCCACAGTCCGGGCCCAGTATACTTGAGAGACCACTTTTCTGCCTAGGTCCCCCATAGAACACTGTGCTCTGCTAATGTCAACCAACTGGTGGCCCCTGGCCACAAAGAAGTACATCTGGCCTCAACCAGGGCCATTTTCAGTCCTGGACCCCACATAGTGGAATGAGCTCCCAGAGGACATCATGGCCTTGATGGGGCTGGTTCAGTTCTGCAGAGCCTGTAAGATGGAGCTCTTCTGCCAAGTGTTTGGTTGGGGCCAGTGAGCCTATAACACTGAATGCCCTTGGAAACATCTGTTGGGAAGCAACCTGCAATGAAATGAGAGCCATGTTGACGTTGCTGCTAGTGATAAGCACAGCTTAATGGTTTTAGGATGTTATACATTGTTTATAATGTATTTTATTGGTCCCAATTATTATGTTGCCCAAATAACACAAAGGAATTTGACGGGAGGTGGCAAAGTGCTTGGGTGTATCTTGAGTGTTGGGTGGGGGGGGATAGAGAAACCAGATGCGTTGCCTGTGACACACCAGAACCAAGTATAATTTGGAAGAATTCATTTGTCATACAGGATTCTGCAGCAGAATGCAGTCTTGAAGCGGGGGGGGGGGGGGCGGCTGTGAGTTCATTTTGTTTTTATTAATGGGAAATATTGGATGGGAGCAGATTTATAGAGAACCCTAGGAGCTATTTACAAGAAGCAGTGGTTAAAACAAGGTTGGCCTGCAGTGAGAAGTTAGATGGTTCCAGTCCTTGTAAATTATCCTGATAGCGTTCAGATTGAGCAGGCCGGCCTGCCGTTCTGTCTGTGGTCAACTCTCCGCCATTATTCATGTTTTAGAGATTTCATAATTAACCGGGGAGCTTTTGCAGAATCTGAGACACTTTCATGCAAGGCGAAAGGGGGCAGGGGGATTCGATGATGGCAAAGGAAATTAATTTAAGGCATGGCACGACAAATTTCCTGCTTTCAATATATTCAGAGCAACGCGTCTCTTTTTTTTTTTGACAGGGCCTGTAATTGCATTACCATTCGGTACACACTCGGTCACACTGTAGCAGCCAGCAACAATCGGATGACAGCCCCACATCCATATTGGCCCAGAGGTAATAGAGAAATAATTTGCCACACGATTGCCACACGCCCTGACAAGATGTCTGCATGCAGTCTCCGAGGAACACCTGCAGTCAACAGAAACAGCCGTGCGGGTGTTAAGGATGCATAGGTAATTTTATTCGTATCTAATTTGGTATTTGGGAGCATCACAATTATCTCATGGCACAGCAGTGGCAGAAAGCCTTATAAGCAAATAGTTCTCTGTCAAGGATGTTCCAACCCGTGCATAAATTAGGAGGTGATGCCAGAAAATGGCAGAGGCAATTTTCCTGAACAGCAGACAGGCAATCAGATACCACTAGACCCCCACTAAGCACATATTCCATAGGGCAGCCATATTCATTTTGTATAGAAAAAAAAAACAAAAAGGAATTTTGAGGCCTTCCTCTGATGATGTGAGCTGTAGTCTTGAAACCTTATGCCAGAATACAAATGTGTTAGTCGTTATGGTGCCCTGTTTGTTGATTTTTTTTTGGTTACTCTAGCCCATGTTTTCAAGGTTGACTCAGCCTTCCATCCTTCCGAGGTCGGTAAAATGAGTACCCAGCTTGCTGGGGGGTAAACGGTAATGACTGGGGAAGGCACTGGCAAACCACCCCGTATTGAGTCTGCCATGAAAACGCTAGAGGGCGTCACCCCAAGGGTCAGACATGACTCGGTGCTTGCACAGGGGATACCTTTACCTTTACCTTTAGCCCATGTTTAATTACGTTTTAATGGGTTTTTACAGGATTTTATTGTTCTTATGAATTTTTGTAAACTGCCGCGAGACATTTGAGAGTGGCGGTATATAACTGTAAGTAAGTAAGTAAGTAAGTAAGTAAGTAAGTAAATAAATAAATAGGTAAGTAAGTAAATATATAAATAAATAGGTTACTAAAGCAGGGTTTTATGAAACTTTGAGGTTTCTTCACAAACCTGCAAGGGTTTCCTGAATAGATGGGAGTTAATTAATTTTCTATATATTTTTTTAATTGTTAAATATTTATTGGCCATATATGGTCAGGTTGACCCGACCCCTCCTCTTCCCAAAATGGCCAATGATGGGCCTGGAGGGGGTGGGAAGTGGAGGAGCCCCATGTGGGCATATGCACAGCAATGCTTCCCAACCATATTCAGCATGATCACACCACTTCTGGAGTTTCTCGAAGCCTGATGGGTGTTTCAAGGGTTTCTCGACAGTAAAACAATTGAGGAAGGCTGCTCTAGGCTCTTCTCCACGCTTGTTTGGAAGACTGAAAAGGTAACAGATGGTATGGACTATCTGAAAAGCTTGATCACATTCAGGGAGAAGATGGAGGACTAGGAAGCAATATTCATGCTCTCCCAAGGCACAGTGAGATTTGCAATCCACCAATATCATTTTTATACATTATCTAAAGTATCCATTTTGGAAAATGTGATGAATGCCTGTGATGACTTTTGGACGATGTTTCGGGGAGGACATCCAGCATAGCACAGCTCAATATCATCAGATCTTGGAAGCTAAGCAGAGTTGGTACTTGGAAAGGAGATCATCTTGGAAGACCATTCCTGCCTCCCACTTGCCTTAAAAGCCCTTTGCTGGGTTTGCCATTTGTCAGCTGTGACTTTGTGGCCCTTAGGTACCTATGGACAATTCAAGGATGAAATTAATCAATGATTATTTGCTACCAAACAGCAGATGGCAGGAATGAATACCTGGAGAGGGCCACCATGCCCTGTTTGTGAACTCCACACCCCCAGACACACATGCAAACACTGATCCCCAGGACAGTATCCCTGGAGCTGCAGGCCAAGAAGAGATGTGTGTGACCTTGCCTTGGGTACCTGAGCTGGTGTGAATGCGACTGCGGTGGTTCCCAACTTACCAGCGAGGCTACGACTGAAGCAAGGGGGTTCCACTTGACTGCTGAAGAGGAGGTTGTTCCATAATAATAATATTATTATTATTAATAATAATAATAATAATATTAATAATAATAATAATAATAATAATAATAATAATAATAAAGTGCAGAACCCTTTCTGTTTCTATTTGGGGGCATAGGAAGGAGGAAGACCAAGGTTCAAATCAATCTGAATTTAGCAGGATCAACAATGGAAAAAACAAAGTAAGTGCAGAACCAATCATGGTATCCTCTATGGACAGCACTCACCATGCAGAATTAGAAGTAAGTGTACACCTGTCCTTTGAACAATTGCATAGGACAGAGAATGTTGGAAGGGTCAAAATTTCTTACCTTCACAGCATAATGGCATAAGAACATAAGAAGAACTCTGCCAGATCAGAACAGTGGTCCATCCAGTGCAGGATCCCTTTTTACACAGTAGCCAAGCAAGGGTCAACTTATAGTGCATAGAGGCCAAAGCCTTCCCCAAATTTTGCCTGACTAGCATTCTGAGGTTTGCCGCCTCTGACTATGGTGATTTCATTTAGTCACCTTGGCTAATAGCCATTGATGGACTCTCCTCCATGAACCTGTCAACTTCCCTCTAAAAGCAACCCGCTAGTTTTTTCCTCTTTTACCTAATTACTAAAGCTCCAGAAGCCTTTTCTTGCATCAGCTGATTGTATCCGATTGCTGTTCACTGGGTTTTGGGAAAGGTCAAAGTCTTTACTTAGAAAAATGGAGAAATGAGATAAAATTCTTCTTGAACTGCAGCTGCTTCCCACCCCCCCCCCCTTGTAAAATCTGATTATATTTCACTTCGGAGCCGAACCTCTTTTGTCAGCATGTGAGGTGCCGATTCCCCCGTTTTTGCGCTTCCAAGAGCTCTACATCACACACCCACTTTGGGCTTTCAAAATGCAGTTTGGTTCTGCCCACCATGTCTGGAACATCCAGTCTCTAAGCCAAGTGACTTTTAACGCTTGGATGCTCAGAGGATTAGAAAGTGGGCTCCACTGTTTGCTTTGCTCCTCCTCCCGGGAAAGAAAGGGAGGTTGTGCAGCTGTTCATCAATTTGACACGAAAAATCCCAAGCCCCAAACAGAGCCACAAGCCTAAGCCATAACTGTGAGATGAAGGAGGGCATGCACACAGCGTTGAGAACTTTCTTGCATCACCCTTTGCTAATATAATTAGTCGCTCAAATTGTACATTGAAAGTTACATCTTAGGCTACCTAGACTGACCAATCTCCCTCCTTTAACAGGGTCTGGAACACAGGTCTTTACAAAATGACTGCAGGGCGATTTTAAACATTTATCAGGACAGGTGGGCCACCCATTCCACGCCAGCACACCTTCCCTTGTGGGGCAAATGCTCTCTGTATTAGTTAGAGGAAGCATCAGCAGGCTCCCCTGCTAACCACACAAAATGAAACAGCTTGTTCCTGGCAGGCTTTTTGACTGGAACTGCAGATGTGTTCAGCAAGAACGTCGCTGAAGTCAAACCCCTCACGGATGAGCAAATAACGTGTTGTTCTCTCTAGAGCAGGGGTAGTCAACCTGTGGTCCTCCAGATGTCCATGGACTACAATTTCCATGAGCCCCTGCCAGCAAACGCTGGCAGGGGCTCATGGGAATTGTAGTCCATGGACATCTGGAGGACCACAGGTTGACTACCCCTGCTCTAGAGGTGAAGAGGCATAACATTTGCAGGGAAGCAGGGCTGGTTTGGAAACCCCTCGCTTTCTATTCCCGGGTTCGGTTCTTGGGGAGGGGGCAACTCACATTTTCCGCACAAGCCAGCTGTGGGTGGTGCTAATGGGAAGAACCTGGGACATCACCATGACATACATCCCGCCCTATTGCCCAGAGCAGTTTGGCAACAGCTGTAAACATTTTGAAATGTCTGTCTAATACATCTTTATCCTGCCCTTCCTTCCAAAAGCTTGAGGGAGCGTGTGCGGTGACCTCTTTCCCTTTTTCTCCTCACGACAGCAATCCTATTGGGTTAGGATGAGAGACAGACAGACAGACAGACAGACCCAAGGTCACTCAAAGAACTTAATGGCTGAGTGAGGATTTGAACTTGGGTCTCTCAGACTGAGAATCTACTAGCCCTCCCTGGCTTGCTTTGTTTGTGGCTTTTAAAATTCTCCCTCTTATTTACCTGCTTCGTTTTTGTGTGTGTGTGTGTGTTTTTTTAGGCTTATTTTTGGAGTCCCAAAGCAGCTTGCAACCATCTTTCCCTTCCTCTCCCCACAACAGACATCCTATGAGGCAGGTGGGGCTGAGAACGGCTCTGTGAGAACAGCCCTAAGAGAACTGTGACTAGCCAAATGTCACCCAGTTGGCTGCATGTGGAGGAGGAGTGGGGAATCGGACCCAGTTCTCCAGGTTAGAGTCTTCCACTCTTGACCCCTACACAGAGCTGAGGCTCCTCAGAAGGAGGTTTCTGTCACCCACCCCACATTTTGTTCCCACTAAATCACAGCGTAGCCATAGCCCTTGTTGACAGGAGCCACAGATGCCCCAGAGAATGCTGCTCTGCCTGGCGCATCTACAGCTGCTGCGTTCTTTAAAGCAAGCTTGATTGCATTTATACATTTGTGGCCAGGGCAGGAGTCTGTTGCACCAGGCAGTACGAGGGCAGCCTTCTCGAGCCAAACTCATTAATAAATCAAAATGACAATAAAACAGTTGGAGGGCAATAAATTATTGAGCAAAAAGCAATTTACTAAGTCAGACACAAACCGAAACTACATAAGCCCGGAGCTAACGAACACAGACTCTGATTTGCCTGGGGAGGTTTTTATTGACGTGCTATAAATTGCCAGGCCAGCAGAGATGCAATTGCCAGGTTCTGAGTTCACCGTGAGAGGAAGAATGCAAAGAGCGGTCTTTATACAGGGGGAAGGGGAAACATGTCAATATCCACAAGGAGGGGAGATCTATTTAATGCTGCGATGCCACGATGCTCAATACCTGAGCATGATGTTATCAAAACATTTTTAAGTGTCCCAAGACAGATTTGGCTACCGGGGTAAATCCAGTGGGGAAATCCAGTGGTTTTTTTTATTTTCTTTATCTTATCTTACTCATTAGGCTTATGGCAATTTGAGCTTTATTGCTTCCTCCATATTGCACTCCAGAGGCTTACCAAATGATAAAGCAGGTCAAGCCAAAAAAACCCAACTTCCCTAGAGTGTTTGGTTGGAAACAAGAAGTCATATTTAAGAAAGATGATAGTGGTTTTAGGAGAAACATGGGATGCTTCCACATATGGACTATTTCCCATTCTGCTCTGACTGCTGTTGCAAAAGCAAAGATATTGGTAGTGACAGTGTTGCTTCTGCTCAGATGCTTATTCCATGCTTTTCCCTCCTGCCTGATTTTGACTGGGCAGAACCTGTGACATCACCAAGACATATATCCCATCCTACTCCCCAGAGCCTCTTGTGGCGCAGAGTGGTAAGGCAGCCGTCTGAAAGCTTTGCCCATGAGGCTGGGAGTTCAATCCCAGCAGCCGGCTCAAGGTTGACTCAGCCTTCCATCCTTCCGAGGTCGGTAAAATGAGCACCCAGCTTGCTGCGGGGTAAACGGTAATGACTGGGGAAGGCACTGGCAAACCACCCCGTGTTGAGTCTGCCATGAAAACGCTGGAGGGTGTCACCCCAAGGGTCAGACATGACCCGGTGCTTGCACAGGGGATACCTTTACCTTTACCTTACTCCCCAGAGCAGTTTTGCAACAATTTCAAACATTTTGGAATGTCTGTCTAATACAACTTTATCCTGCCCTTCCAGAAATTCCCCAAATGTGCCTTGCTTTTCTAACCTTGCTGCATCAGTGAAATAGGCTTTGCATGTATTTGAAAGCCTATAACCCCCACAAAGCTTGTTTAGCAGAAGTGAGCATGGGATAGGATTATACAGATACTTATCATGGATACTCTAGGGTGATGCTGCATTGAGCAGGGGGTTGGACTAGATGGCCTCTATGGTTCCTTCCAACTCTAGGATTCCACAAGCTGAATTCTAACTTTCAAACCACCTTCAACAACCCAGCAAAACCAACTCCCACCTGACAGTGGGATAAACATCCTGCATCTGGGAGATGGTATTCATTTTCCATGTGTTGTGATAGCAACCACATTGAGAAGTACCATAGTACAGGACTTTGAAAAATTAAATAAAGATGTATAATTACAGAGTGTTGTTTTGCTTCACAAAAAAGGACCAAAAAGGGATATTGCAAGAGCTGGGACTAGGGTCTCTGTTGTTGTCCATGTTTAGGGCTCAGGCAAAATGCACAATTCAAGTAATGGGATTTTTATGCAACTGTCCTGCTAGATACTATTGAGTGCTTTAGGCAGTGGCTAATCTTTCCATGGACTTTGATGGCTGAGATATTCCTAGAAGACTCATTGTCTAGGAATATCCCAGTTCCGTACAAAACCCAGCTCCACATTTTCCGGATTTCCATCTTTGCTGTATGCCAACCTAGAAAGCCTGCTGCTATTCTCACCTTAAAGCCAGCGGTTCCCAATTAACGCCAGTGGAAAGTGCAGATGCATCAAAGGGAGAACAGAGACCTTGATTTCAGTTTAACAAAACAACACCTGAGTCTGTCCTCTTTTTTTTTGTTGGGAAAGCACTTTGCATTTTGGAGGGAAAAAAGTGGTAGAAGCTGTGTTGAATAAAACTGTCATATCCATTTATGCTCAACATCCTCACGGTGCTGTTTAAATGTTTCTCTTCATCCTAAAACACCAGTAATACAAATGTGTTACTGCTGTGGCATCATTCATCCCACGGTGTCAGAAAGTATTTCATGGGAGGTTTTTGTCTTTGAAGCTTAATGAGAGCCTAATATGCAGCCTCTCATAATGCCTCGGCTGACAAGATGAAAGTGCTGGAGACATTTTGTTGAGATGGAGTTATTTACTGCACTGCTTCTGTTTACTTACCATTCAGGCTAGCATGTTGCAAATAAATAAATATTTCAATGGAGCCAGCCTATGCAAGCCAATAAGCATTCCTGGTCCCCATAATATTCAACGGGCCACAGCAAGGAAGGGTAGCAAATGCTGAGTTTTCAGTGATTATCAGTCACTATAAGAGTAGGAGAATTCAGAAAGCTTTTCCTCTTAATGCTATGGCCAACTGGAACTCTCTTGCTACTGACAATTTAGGCATCAGTGGAGGGAATTATGCCAAGAGGCCGCTGCTCTCTTGGGTTTTGGTGAAATTGACCCTCTTAGTCCTATTCTAAACTGGGGTAGGGGCTTTAGATTACAAGGAGGACCGTATAATGTACAATGCTGGTGGTATTCTCATTAGAAACAGTTCCCCCAGACCCTCATATATATTCCCCACTATAAATAATGTTCCTGTACTCTAGAACCGCAGGGGTTTGAATCGCAAACCTCTAATGTCTTACCTGGAAATAAGCAACCACAGTAAAAATGATCACACACTCCTATCCCATTATTATAGCATTTTTAAAAAGCCCATCACACACTCCTAGTACTGACCCCTAGGATTTCTGCTTGCTAATGTGTGGTGCAATTCTCATCACTATTTGCCAGGCTGTTACTTTAAAATAAATCTGTCCTGTAACTCTTTCAGCTGAAAGGCTCAGGCAGCAGAATTGCATGGGGCAATGAAAGGCCTCCACTTCAGATGGTGCTGAAGTGTGATTCAGAGGCTGGAAATATAACCCTCTGGGTCTCATAATGTTTGCCATGCTTGCCTCCAGTGGAGCTCCCCCTTCTCCTTCTCTCTCTAATCACCTCCAGTAGCAGCAGCAGCAATTGACTGGCTGGCTAGCTAGGCGAGCAAGACTCTCTCTCTCTCTCTCTCTCTCTCTCTCTCTCTCTCTCTCTCTCTCTCTCTCTCTCTCTCTCTGCCTGCCTCCTTCCAAACCAGCATTTCAGAAGCTGTTTCAGCAGTTTTAGAAGTTCAGTGTATGACATTAAGATGCTCCTCTTGCACTTCTAATTTTCTGCTTACAGAGAATGTCAATACCTGAGAGAATATTTTTAAAATGCCATTCCCACACCTATAGTCTAAAGGGCTCCAATCCGCCCTTACCAGCAGATCCCAGGGAGTCTGTGGAAACTGTGTGAGCAGATGCCTAGAGGCAGTTTTGGAATGGATGGAGGCTAACAAACTGAATCTTAATCCCAACAAAATGAAGGTACAGTGGGCAGGAGGAGGGTGTGACCCAGGACGTGGGTTATCTCCTGTCTCCTGTTTTGGGTGGAGCTGTGCAAGAAAGCCAGCTTGGTGTAGTGGTTAGGAGTGTGGACTTCTAATCTCGCAAGCTGGGTTTGATTCTGCACTCCTCCACATGCAGCCAGCTGGGTGACCTTGGACTAACCACAGCACTGATAAAGCTGTTCTGACCGAGCAGTAATATCAGGGCTCTCTCAGCCTCACCACCCCACAGGGTGTCTGTTGTGGGGAGAGGAATGGGAAGGTGATTGTAAGCCACTTTGAGACTCCTTCGGGTAGAGAAAAGCGGCATATAAGAACCAATTCTTCTTCTACTCTCCCTAAACAAGCAGGTTCATAGCCTGGGGGTGTTCCCCCCTACTGGATCAACAGGTAGCAATGGAATCCAGAGGGCCTTTCATATATTTCAGCCTTTCCCATGCTGGAAAGACCTTGCCACTGTGGGGCATGTTCTAGTTTAGATGACGGGCTGCCCTTGAATACTGTCTGAAAGCTACAGCTAGCACAGAATGCTTATCTATCCATCCATCCATCCATAAATTTCTATACTGTCACTCTCCAGAAGGTCTTGCGGCAGTTCACAACAGTAATAAAATACAATAAAACACCCCATACATTGCAATTAATCAGATGGCGATCTATTCCTATAGGAGCTCTAATCTCCCACCCCACCCCGCATTCAGCCCATGGGTCAAGTCCTCTTTCACTGGGAGAGAGGGACCAGATCTAATCAAACATTGGTGGGGGGGGGATCCTCCGATGGTAACACCGATACCTTATCCTGCCCTCAACCATACCAAGAGCTCCGCCTTGCAGGCCCTGCAGAAAGCTGACAACTCTGCCAGGGCTGTGGCCAAAGTGGTTGTTGGGACTATACCACTCCAGTCTTTTCCACCCCACTTTGCTTTCAAGCACAATGCAAGGTGCTGGCATTGACCTTTATAGCTTAATATGGCTAGGGGTCAGAAGACCGTCTTCTCCCTCCTGCACCTGCCCACTGGCTCCACTCATCTTTAGAGGCCCTCCTTCTGTCACCTCGGCCATATGAGGTTAGATGGGTGGTAACCAGAGAAAGAAAGAGTTTTCTCAATTGAGGCACCAAAACTTTAGGACTCTGTTCCCCGGGAGATTCATCTGTCTCCTTCTATTGGTGTCTCCAGCCACTGGACAATGACTTTTTGTGTTGTTTGGCATAGTCCCGACAACTGTTGTTAGCCTTCCTCCCCAATTTGGCTGTTGGTGCTTATTTGTTTTTTACTGAAGTAGTCTATAGTTTAAAATGCTATTTTTAATGCGCAAATATTTTTAATGCCTCCATGTTTGCTGCCTTGGGGACCTTAATCAGATGGAAAAGCGGCATAAAAATGTTTTAAACAAAGGAACATTCTGCATGTGTGAGAGTTGCCAACTCCTTGGTGGACCAAAAGAACTGACGGTTCCTCACAAAGATCCAATGAAGAAACCAAGGAAATCGAAAGGCTGATAAATAAATAAATGCTTCAAAATCCCAAATATTCTCTCTAAGATTTATTTCAATACAGAGTAATCAAAATGGGGTCCTAGGTAATAAACCCGTTTTCCAGGAGCTTCCTCAATGATTACTCCTCGGTATATGGATGGAGTATATAGAGATCCAGTTTGGTGTAGTGGTTGGGAGTGCAGACTTCTAATCTGGCATGCTGGGTTTGAATCTGCACTCCCCCACATGCAGCCAGCTGGGTCACCTTAGGCTCGCCATGGCACTGTTAAAACTGTTCTGATCGAGCAGTAATATCAGGGCTCTCTCAGCCTCACCTCCCTCACAGGGTGTATGTTGTGGGAAAAGGAAAGGGAAGGTGACTGTGAGCTGCTTTGAGACTCCTTCGGGTAGAGAAAAGTGGCATATAAGAACCAACTCCCCCTCCTCCCCCTCCTCACATTAATTATTAGCTTCATAATATCACACAGGCAATTGCTCAAACATCGTGGGGTCTGGAAAATGGATTTATTACCTTTTGTTTTCCTTGGTTTCTTCATTGGAATTCCCTGGTGGAGGCTGGGATTCTCCCAGAATCCCAATTATCCTCCAGACAACAGAGACCAGTTTCCCTGGGAGAAATGGCTGCCATGCCTGTGCATTCATTAAGGTGCAAGTTGTGAAAGTCATGTCCTCACAGGTTTCTTAGGCATCAGAACAGCCGTCATAAAACTGTACGATTTTAGTCCGCTCTTTTACCTAGTCATTACTCATGCTCCTTGAAACCTGCACTTTGTCATTTACCTTTCTAATCCCATTCAAATGCGCCTGTTTGTTTTCAAATCTCGTTTCCGAGCCAGCTTTACATGCCTTGCTAATTACCATCTTTCACGGGGCACATGCTGATGAAACCCACTCAATTTGGACTACAGGACGGCTTGACACAGTCACGCACAATGTATCACCTGTTAGCGAAACGCCAGCGTGCATAGGCAATATTACTGGAAGATATTCAAATATAAATTCAGCTAGCTAGGCGGACCACCGACAGTGCAGACAGGAGATCAGATGGAAGGAATGGGCTTCTCTTGTGCTGATGTGAAAAGAGAAAATGGCAGAAAAAAAGATTTTCCTCTCTGTTCAACCTGCACCAGATTCTAAGCTTGTTGGGTGAATGTTGTTTTCCAAAAGGCATGTGGTGAATCTTAAAAACAATAGAGCAAGGCCACGTGGATGGTGCCATTCTATGCAGAATTACACCCTTCTGAGTGCACTCAAGTTAATGAGCTTTGAAGGGTATAAGTGGGCTTAGGATGGCACTGTAAGAACATTGCACGCATGGCATTTGACCTGCACATCGAAAAAACGTCAGTACTACATCAAATGTGCATGTAAAGTGCTCTTAAATCGCAGCTGAGTTACGGTGACCCCAGCAGGCGACTTTCAGAACAAATGAGAAGGAGAAGTAGAGAGCCAGGGTGGTGTAGTGGCTAAGAGTGGCGGCTTTTAATCTGGCTAGCCGGGTTTGGTTCCCTGCTCCTCCACATGCAGCCAGCTGGGTAACCTTGGGCTCCTGACAGCCCTGAAAGTCCCGTTCCCACAGAGCAGTACTATTGGGGCATTCTCAGCCCCACCTGCCTCACAGGGTCTCTGTTGTGGGGAGAGAAAAAGGAAGGGGATTGTAAGCCACTTTGAGTCTCCTTTGGGCAGTGAAAAGTGGGGTATAAAAACCAACTCTTCTTCTTCTTCCAGTTTGCCATTGCCTTCCTCTGCAGAGTCCTTCTTGGTGCTCCCCCTTCTAAGTATCAACCCTGCTTAGCTCTGAGATTTGCCTCTGTCATGCCACCTTCCTTCCCAACCACTCTAGGACTACCGATGTATATAAAACAATAAAACAAACAAACCTTCTTACATATAAAGTACAATATTACACAATCTGGTTAGCCTGAGCCACCCAGATCATATCGGGTTGTCTTTCTCTATCCAATATTGGCAGTACAATACAATGTACTCCAGATATACAATACATACTTGTAGTGAGTACTGGATCCAGGTTGTATTAATAAAACAATTTGCTATTGACAGAGTGGTTAACTTTTAAGTGAATCCATAGATGAAGCATGAGAGTACAGGCCTGCACTACACAACCAGACACAGAGGGTTACAGTGGAGGGAAGAGTTATCACGCTCCTCCACCCATAGGCTCTACCATGTGGAGTTCCTCAGGGGATGGTTCTCTCCTCTCACTCTGGCACCGCCGGTCCAGGGTTTCAGGCTGGGAAGTCATCAGTATGCAGATGACACCCAGCTCTATCTCCTCATGGACAGTCGCCTGGACCCCCCCCCTTGATACATTTGCCAGATGTTTGGAAGCTATAGCTGGATGGCTTGAGCAGAGTCACCTGAAACTCAACCCCTCCAAGATGGAGGTCCTGTGGCTGGGAAGGAAGGGGGCAGGCTAAGTGAGTTTGTCTGACCTGCCCTGTGCCAGAAATCTGGGTGTGATCCTCGACACTTCCCTTTCTATGGAGGCACAGGTCACAAAAGTAGACTGTCAGGCATTTTTCCATCTCTTCTAGTGCCCTACCAGTTCCCAGAGCACCTGGCCATGGTGATCCATGCAACAGTCACCTCCAAGGTTGACTTCTGAAATTTCCTGTATATGGGCCTTCCCTTGTCCTTGTTCCGGAAATTGCAGCTGGTACAAAATGCAGCTGCTAGGGTCATCAAAGGAACACCTCAGAGGGCTCATATCCAGCCTGTGCTGGTTGTGGGCCAGATTAAGTTCAAGGTTTTAGTTTATACCTTCAACGCCCTTTGCAGTCTGATTCCCACATACCTGAGGGACCACCTATCACCTCATACCCCCCATAGGGCCTTGTGCTCTGTAGGTACTAATTTGTTGTTGGTTCCTGGCCCACGGGAAGTTCGCCTGGCTTCGAACAGGGCCAGGTCCTTTCCAGTCCTGGCCCTGACCTGGTGGAATGAGCTTCCAGAAGAGCTGAGGGCCTTGCAGGAGCTTTCATGGTTCTGCAGGGTCTGCAAGACCCTTTGGTTGAGGCCAGGGTGAGGAAAATCTAGGGGCTCCTCCACACTCAAGGAGAGCTAATACTCTCAACGGGAATGGCAGGCACTCCTGGACTTTTCCCTGAGACACTGGCAGGGGGGTGGGCTGGAAATGTGGGGAGGAGATGGGGTTTTTATTTTCATTGCCAGTCTATTGTTGGTTTTAATACTTCTATTTTATGTGAGGTTTTATGCCTTATGGTGATGATTGTAACCCACTGCAAGATGGTTCTCCAACAGTGTCAGGAAATAAATCCAAATAATAAATAAATAACTTGGGCTCTGCTTATTTTAAACTTGTACATTACCCTTTAGAAATAGATGAACACTGCAGATGCATATATCATGAGATATGACATACTTAGCATTGCTTTCTATACCTCCCCTTCAAACAGCTTCTTCCAAACTCCAAAACATGGATATTGAACGTGTCTTCGGGACGGCTTCCAGCATCCCACGCTGTAGACTTGGTGCTACCACAAAAGAAGCACAAGTTCTTTGCAGAGGACGTCTCCACCCGGCAGATGGAGGAAACAGCCACCGAAAGCTTAGCTGAGGAGGTCCTGTTGACACGTGGGCTCCTGGAAGCACCAAATCCTTCTAGGTCTGTTTGCAAAAGCTGTGAATAAAGCTGTTTCCTCAATGTGATTACCCCGATGCGGCTATTAATACACGGTGACATCAGTTGTATCCGTTTGGGAGTGATTCACCCATGTAAACTTGTAGGTATTCGATAGCTGGTTGTCAACTTGAAGCGGAACAGAGATAAAAATAGTCCGGATCTGGCCTAGTTTCTTTCTTTTTTTAAGGGAGGCTACATTATAGGATAGCACCCCTTCAGAACCCATAGGTACGGGGGGGCACCATTACAAGCACAAGAGCAATTCTTGTACACCCCCCCCCCATTTTGGAACGCAACGAAAATTTCTGAGTCTGGAAGGGCTTGAGCCAACTCCTGGTTTCCATGATGTCCAAATAACAGGGGGAACCGGAGTGCGTTTCTTCCAAAACTTCCAATTTAGAATCTCATGAGTTGTGGACGAATGCCCACCAGTTCCCTCGGGTGCCACATTCAGGCAACACAAAAATTGGATTTTGATTCAGGGCTTCCCAAACTCAGAAACTTTCTATTGCTCTCTGCACATGAAGGGAGGGGGCAGGTCAGCCTGGAGACAAGCGACGGTTGTACCCATCACAGACAAGCCTTTGTTGATATGCTGTATTTATGGTCTGCCTGTCTTGCTGGGAGTCCAGGTGGATTACCCAGAGTGAGTCTACACAACCAACAAGATGGGACATTCAATGACAAAAGAGGATTTGGATTGTAGAGCCAACCTGAAATCTTTTTTTTGAAAATTGAAGCAAAGCCTAATTTGTTAACATGATATGTTAAATGACACAGAATTACATACTATGATCCAATTTACAGTAAAGTATATGTAGCAATATAGACCACAGTCCGCAATAATCGATCCAAGTATAGCCGGAGAGAGAGAAAGAGAGAGAGAGAGAGAGAGAGAGAGAGAGAGAGAGAGAATGAACGGAACAAAAATATTTAAACTATTAATGAGCATTTAGATCAATATGATTTTTAAAAAGAGTCAAATTTTCTGGTTTGCCCTCCCTCCACCAGCAAGGCTGAGGAACTGGGTTAATGCATTCTTTTCAAAGCTTGACCCCCTTCCAAGGATGTATTTGCATCTAGTGATCTTTCTTCTTCTTGCTCTCCATCTGCCAGGAAAAGATACGCAGCTACAATTTCTTGTCAACAATGGCAATAACCCCTCTTTTGCAGTAGATCAAAGGTATACGATAACACTTCGGAGTCACAAACTCGGACAGAATTTTCAGAAGGCTGAGATCTTCCTGCCTAAAAATTCTCCCTCTTAAACCCCAATCATATGAGCTTTGGATGCTCCTATCAACGGGGACCACATTAAGACTCTGTTAAAAGGAGAAGGACATTCTTCTCCCGATTGTCGGTGACCCTAAGTAATCCTGGCTGGTAGAAAAACCTCCTTGGGGAGGAAATTCTCAGGGGGAAGTTGATAAGTGTAAAAAAGGTAAAGGTATCCCCTGTGCAAGCACCGAGTCATGTCTGACCCTTGGGGTGACGCCCTCTAGCGTTTTCATGGCAGACTCAATACGGGGTGGTTTGCCAGTGCCTTCCCCAGTCATTACCGTTTACCCCCCAGCAAGCTGGGTACTCATTTTACCGACCTCGGAAGGATGGAAGGCTGAGTCAACCCTGAGCTGGCTGCTGGGATTGAACTCCCAACCTCATGGGCAGACAGATTCACACAGCATATCGCTGCCTTACCACTCTGCGCCACAAGAGGCTCTAAGTGTACAGGGAGTGAAACATCTTTCATTCCCACTGGGCCATTTGCCATTGTCGTTTATTCTCTGAGGTCCTTTTATAGCTGTCCCCACAGTAGGATAGTCAGCTCCAGATTGAGAAATTGATTTGGGGCTGGAGCCAAGGGACTATTGTTTCGTGGCAGACCTACATAGTTTCCCAACTTCAACAGAGAAATTAACCGACAGACCTTTCCTTGTTTGCTTCACTCAAGCCACCAGCAGACCCCTGTAGGGCCCTGGTGCAACTTCCTTTCATAACAACGGAGCATGTGAATAAAAATATGCCATGGACTGTTTCTCTTTATTGGTGTATCAAAGATGCTCCAGCAGCTAATGGCATGCAGAAGGATCTCTCTGTGTATATTACTAATCAATGGCATGACCGCCATCCCAGATTCATGCTAGATCAGGGGTAGTCAAACTGCAGCCCTCCAGATGTCCATGGACTACAATTCCCAGGAGCCCCTGCCAGCGAATGCTGGCAGGGGCTCCTGGGAATTGTAGTCCATGGACATCTGGAGGGCCGCAGTTTGACTACCCCTGTGCTAGATCAATCCCTGTGGCTTCCTCATCCCAGCTTGTCGTATCCATACAGGCATGCACTGCAGGCATCCATACACTGTATGGATACAGGCATCCATACACTGCAAACCTAAAGAGAGTTGCAGCTCTCTAAGCCCATTCACTTTGAGGGTCTTGGAAGGATGTAGCTCTGCAGTGGATTGCACTGTTGCGGTTACTTCGAATTGGAGACCTGAAGGCACAGAGCAAAGGCGGACCTTTGGCAACCCCAGTGCCTGCTGCCAGTTGTCACTGTCAAGTCTATCCTTCATCCTCAGGGTTAGGAGGGTGAGGGTGCTTTTCTCCAGTGGTTGGCAACCCTAGCCTTACTTGCCATTATGAAACCCTGCTGGAGGAAACATCTAAAAATGACCATGAGGGAGAATTGACAGAAAGGGCAAAGTGCTTTCCCACAAGGAAAGCATGGGACTGGGGACCCCGTTTTGGCCTCTTAAGGTGCTGGTGTTGTTACCAGGGTTACCAACCTCCAGGTGGTACCTGGAGACCCCCCCCCCCACTAACCGCCCTGAGCCCCCAGGGAGGGCGGTATATAAATATAATAAATAAATATTATAACTGATCTCTAAATGTTCCCCTGGAGAAAATGACAGCTTTAGAAGGTAGACTCTATGGTCTTATACCCTGCCAAGGTCTCTCCCCTCCCCAAGCCCCTCCACCCATAGACTCTACCTCCAAATCTCCATGTCTTTCCCAACACAGTGCTGGCAACCTTCACATCAGACCATCTACTTCTCAGGAATATATTTACACGAGTGTCAGAATGGGCTGCCATTTGATTAACTGGGTTGTCACCGAGACACATTCTGAACCCCAATGGAATAAGAATGGCAAATGTTTAGTCATGAAAACAAACAACACGTTGCTAGTTAGAAATGCTAGAATGCAGCTCAAATGTGCCTTTGGTCATAAGAGAAGCCAGATTTTCTTGACCTGAGCCCAGCATTTCTTGGGGGAATAAACAAAATATATTATGTAACAGGGGCAGCCAAGATTCATTCTTTCTCTTTTCCAAAAAGTCTGTCTTTCTTCCTTCCTTCCATCTGATGAGCACTCAGAAAGCAAAATTTCAGTGACACTGAATGAGAACCAAGGTTTATGCTCTTCAGAAGAAGTACCTGTATTTCTGAATGTGTGTGTAGAACGTGCCTTCAAGTTGCCATCAGGTTGCAGCTGATTTATGGCACACACACCCCCAAGCATTTTCAAGGCAAGAGACATTTAGAGGTGGCTTGTCTTTGCCCGCCTCTGCATGGCGACCCTGGAATTCCTTGCTGGTCTCCCATCCAAATACTGAACAGGACCCACCTTGCTTAGCTTCCAAGCCCTGATGAGATAGGTCTAGCTAGGACAATGCAGGTCAAGGCTACTCCTGAATCTCAAATGCTTTTTGAAAGCAACTCAACAAAGGAAAGATACCTCCCATATGTAAGAAATGAAGTTTTTCTCGTCTTCTGTAGATGTGGCACTGTCACCAGAATATGGTGGGCAGTGACTGCATGTGAGCTGTGACAGAGGGAATTAAGGATAGGAATAGCTTGTCTCTCTGTGCTTGGTAGAATGTGGAACCCGTTGGCTTTGTTCCACTGGGAAATCTCCATGGACAAAAGGGATATCTGATGGTGCTTCTCTCTTTCATTCTAAATGCTCCTCAGAATACTATTCCAGGGAGACAACAGGGGCCCCCAGAAATATCATAAGGGCAAGAGCCAGTTTGGTGTAGTGGTTAGGAGTGTGGACTTCTAATCTGGCGAGCCAGATTTGATTCTCTGCTCCCCAACACGCAGCCTGCTGGGTAACCTTGGGCTCGCCACAGCACTGATAAAACTTTTCTGACCAAGCAGTGATATCAGGGCTCTCTCAGTCTCAACTACCTCACAGGGTGTCTGTTGTGGGGAGAGGAAAGTGAAGGCGACTGTAAGCCGCTTTGAGACATCTTTGGGTAGAGAAAAGTGGCATATAAGAACCAACTCTTCTTCTTCTTTGGTTTATCTTGGCAGCTTCATGTATACAGAGGAGGAGAAAAGAAAGGAATGCATTTAGATTGATTTTGTTTATAACCCTACCTTTTATCCCCCACAGCTTACCCCATTCCCCTCTTTTCCATTTCATCCTCACAGTAATCCTAGCCCAGTTCACAAGTTTTAAAGTGACCTGCATGGAAGAAACTGCCAATACACGTTCATTTTACAGATGAAGCCAGGGACTAGCACCGAGATGCAATATATAGTTCAAGCACATGCTCAGCTGTAAGTGTGTTGAATGCAACACAAGATTCAGGAAATACTTCTTTACGCATCGAGTGATTAAAATGTGGAATTTGCTGCCAGAGGATATGGTGATGGCCACAGGCTATATCACTATAAAAGCATCTCAGGATATTTTTAAAAGCATATTAGATAAATTCATGGAGGATAGGTCTATCAGTAGCTACTAGCCATGGGGACAAAAGGAAACCTCCACCTTCAGAGGCACTAAACTGATTGTCAGAGCCAAGAGGCAACATCAGGGGAAGGCCTCGGCCTCTATGCCCTGTTGTTGGCCCTCCAGAGGAACTAGTTGGCCACTGTGTGAGATAGGGTGTTAGACTAGATGGACCAGTGGTCTCATCCAGTAGGGTTCTTCTTTTGTACTTATTTAATCAATGCACATATAAAGAAAAATCAAGCATGCACTGTACATGGGTTGTATGTTTGTTCCCCATAACTGGTAAACGAGACCCCTGAGAAGTAGGTTTGGTTGGGTGTGTGTAACTGGCCCAGGGTGAGTTTCCATGGCGGAGCAGGGATTTGAACCTGGGTCTCCCAGATCCAACTCAGGCACTGTACTAGTACTACTATTACTTCTACACTGATGGTGCCTGGTTCTGACCTTTTCAGAACAACCTGCAAAGAACCTGGCTATATTTTCATTGCTCAAGATCAGATAATGACTTAATATCACCAATCTGAAAGCAACATGAAAATTCTCCCACTTTTCTATGAATAAAAAGGAAATCCACTGCAGAAATGGAAAAGTCCCTTCTAACAAGTCAGACAACCTCATAACAAGCCAAAAGAGCTTATGACTAATAAAAGTAAACAAACCCTGTAAACTGTTTATGTGCTTAAGATGTATAAATAGCGAAATGGAGAGTCCTGGAGTGAGTGCGTTGCACACCAAAGTAGCAGCACTGCTGAATTATTTATAGGCACACAAAACACATGGATTGAGACATGAATGAAACGAGAGGGCTGGCTTGTGTTTATGTGTAAAGGGGTGATGGTGGATTAGACCCTTGCAAAAGGCCACAAATTTATGTTGGGTTAAAACAGAGTCTATGGTGTCGATGAACAGCTAACAACCCACAGAAAATCAGCGATGGCAGCAGAAAATGAGCACCTTGCCAGCTGCCTATGGAAAACAACACAAACCTCTGCAAAGGAACCTGATGACAGAACCGCGAGATCTGAAACACGCAGAGGTCTGTCGTAGATTAAATGATGCTGAGGCACCTCCAGTGCCATCTCTTTGCAGATGTGCTCCAGTCCAAGTCTCCTGGCTTCAGAGAATCAGAGTCCAGTGGCTCCTTTAAGACCCAGAAAGATTTATTCAAGGCGTGAGCTTTCGAGTGCAAGCACTCTTCCTCAGAACTTAGCCTGGAGACTCAGGCTGCAAACGACTGCCCCACTAATCCTGTAAACAGGAGAGAGGGAGACCCAGGGGTGGAAATTACACTGGGACACTGCAGATGCTCAACCATCTGCCCAGGTAGGAACTGAAGGTTATTTTTAATGGAAGGAAGAACTGCTCTTTGGTTTCCTTTCCAAAAAGGGAAAGAAAATGACTTAATATACCCTTGCAAATTATCGGCCACCTGAGGAGAGAAATATTGCAGAAGCTGGGACGGGATCCTCTAGCGCAGGGTAGTCAAACTGCGGCCCTCCAGTTGTCCATGGACTACAATTCCCAGAAGCCCCTGCCAGCAAATGCTGGCAGGGGCTTCTGGGAATTGTAGTCCATGGACATCTGGAGGGCCACAGTTTGACTACCCCTGCTTTATCGAGTTCCCAGAAGATTCTCGTTAACCCTTCTGCTTTGTAACGCCTGGCAAGCTGCACATCCAGGAGGTGGGGTGGCCGGAGTTAGTGCGCTGCACTGGCAGGCTGGGAATAGCGTGCAGATGTTATCCAGATGTCCGTCTTTTATTACAAAGGCACAAACGTCAGATTAATTCCGTGCCCGGGGGAGATTCTGGCAGATGTTATGTGTCTTACCTCTGCACGGTCCCCTTGTTTAACCTCTCTGTGGGATTCCAAACTCTCCTATTCTGCCCGGCTCTTCGAGGCGCTCCGACCCCCTCCTTTGCATCTCACCTCCCAAAGCTTCCTGACCTCTATTAACGTGCCCTTCCTCAAATGTATATTAGGATTACTGTGCCATCTCCAACCTATCTCACATCGGAAGTGGGGTGGGGGTGGGGGAGAGTATGTGCAGGCCAGGCGGTGCGTGCTGCTATCAAAGCGCAAGGCAAGGTACCATGGGATCTGCACGTTGCCATGGCAACGTCCTCTTGCGGTGCGGCGTTTTTGACACAGGCTGTTTCCCTTCCAAACGACATCTATCCGGCTCACGTCAAGCGGCCTCTAGAGGCCGCCGCGATTACTGCAGCTGCCAATTTCGAAGGGCTTGCTTATTGGACGCTGACCAATCCGGCAGCTCTGAGTTCTCAAGCACACTTTTTTTTTTTTTTTGGGGGGGGGGGGGAAGAGTCTCATAAATCACAGAGTGACCCGGCATCTAGTAGCCACAGGAATGCACACAGTCGTGTACACTTACCACCAGTGGTAACCTCGGCTTGTTGTCAGTCATTTAAACACTTAGGGCAGGCTTTCTCAACTTTTTTAACATCTTGAATCCCCTGAAAAATTCTTCAGGCTTCGAGAAACCCCAGAACTGATCTAATGGTTCAGACTATGTTTGGGAAGCATAGCTGTGCAGGTCAATCCAGGGCCCCTCCCCTTCCCACCCCCTCCAGGCCCATCATTGGCCATTTTGGGAGGCGGGGGGGGGGAGTCCAACATGGCCAAATATGGTCATATCACCCAGTAAACGTTTAACAAATTTTAAAAATATATAAAATTAATTAACTCCCACACATTCGGGCTGTCAAGAAACCTCAGGGTTTCATGAAACTCTGGTTGAGAAAGCCTCTTAGGGTTTCTCAGTGCTTTTAAAAAGATATGTTAACCATGGGAAAGAGAATGCATGCATATGTATGCTGCATGTGTATACGTGACCCCTCATTACCTAGTTGCAGGGGGCTCTAGAGGAAGCTTTCTTGCAGGGTCAGTTTCCTTGCAGGAGGGAGCACTGGAGATCTATGGGCTCCCCCCACCCCCAATCTATTTTCTTTACAAGGAACACATTGGATGGGGGAGGCAAGCATACGTACAGACTTAAAATAGCATTGGTCATCCCTTCTACATGTCTCTTTGGTGCTGCTGACCCTCAGCTTCTTTTTGATGATTTACAAAATGCATGGCCCACCTTTCTGCCCTCAACCCGGCATCCAAGGTGACTGATTTAAAACGTATATAATAAAAACACATCCTAAAAGCCAACTATACCAAACCAAAAAGTATCATTCAGACAATGAAAACCAAGTTACACAGAGAAATCCATTAAATACACAAGCGCAAAAACAACAGACAGAGCAGGAAGGAGGGATCACCGAGGAAATGCTGGATGAAACAAGCAGGCTAAAAGTCTTCACCCACTGGTGGGAGACAGCAAGAGAAGGGGAGATGAGATTCTCTCTGAGGAGAGAGTCCCAGAAGTTTGGTGCTGCTACCGAGAAGGCTTTCTCTTGGTTTGCCACCTGCCTAGCCTCAGGAGGAGGGGCACCTGCAGCAGGGCCTCGGATGAGGACAGCAGTGATCAGCTAGGTTCCTAAGAGGGTAGGTGGTCCTGCCGGCATGCGGTCCCAAGACATGTGGGCTTTAGAGGCCAACAGCAGCATCTTGACCTGGACCCAGAAACACATTAGGAGCCAGTGTAGATGGACGAAGCCAGGAGTGATATGGTCTCTCTGACCCAAGCCAGTCAACACCCTGGCTGCAGCATTCTGTACCAGCTGAAATTTCTGAACACTTTTCAAAGGCAGCCCCACCTAGAGCACATTACAGGAATGTAGCCAGGGTATGCACCACAGTGGCCAAATCTTTTGTGTCCAGGAAAGGCCGCAGCTGGCTTACCAGTCAAACATGGCCACAGCTGTCACCTATGTGTGTAGTGGTTCAGAGCACTGGACTCTAATCTGGGCAATGGGGTTTGATTTCCCTCTCCTCCACATGCTGCCAGCTGGATGGCTGTGGTTCAGTCACAGTTCTTTGAGAGCTGTTCTCACAGGGCAGTTCTTTAAGAGCTGTCTCATCCCCACCCCACATGAAAGAGAAGAAGGAAAAGGTATTTGTAAGCATCTTCCAGAAAGATAATGAGAAAGCATCATTGACTTGATCTACAACAATCCACCCAAGTGTTTTGTCAAGAAGAAAGACCAGAGGTAATTCTAACAATTGCTGTGCATTTTGCTGTCCAATTATTGTGAACAGGTCTAAAGTAAACTCAAGTGATGTGCCCTGTGTGGTTGTGAAGCTTATGAAAAGAGAATGGGAACATTTCTGAAATGCTTTTGTTGTTAGGTGTGAAGTTGTGTCCAACCCATCGCGACCCCATGGACAATGATCCTCCAGGCCTTCCTGTCCTCTACCATTCCCCGGAGTCCATTTAAGTTTGCACCTACTGCTTCAGTGATTCCATCCAGCCACTTCATTCTCTGTCGTCCCCTTCTTCTTTTGCCCTCGATCGCTCCCAGCATTAGGCTCTTCTACAGGGAGTCCTTCTTTCTCATGAGGTGGCCAAAGTATTTGAGTTTCATCTTCAGGATCTGGCCTTCTAAGGAGCAGGAAGTGCTGATCTCCACTAGGACTGACCGGTTTGTTCACCTTGCAGTCCAAGGGACTCGCAAGAGTCTTCTCCAGCACCAGAGTTCAAAAGCCTCAATTCTTTGATGCTCGGCCTTCCTTATGGTCCAACTTTCGCAGCCATACATTGCAACTGGGAATACCATAGCCTTGACTAAACACACTTTTGTTGGCAGGGTGATGTCTCTGCATTTTAGGATGCTGTCTAGATTTGCCATAGCTTTCTTCCCCAGGAGAAAGCGTCTTTTAATTTCTTTGCTGCAGTCCCCATCTGCAGTGATCTTGGAGCCCAGGAAAATAAAATCTGTCACTATCTCCATTTCTTCCCCAACTATTTGCCAGAATTGAGAGTTGTTGATATTTCTCCCTGCAATCTTGATCCCAATTTGTGACTCCTCTAATCCCGCCTTTCTCATGATATGCTCCGCATACAAGTTAAATAGGCAAGGCGACAGTATACAGCCTTGCCAAACTCCTTTCTCAATTTTGAACCAATCAGTGATTCCATGTTCAGTTCTCACTGTTGCTTCTTATATAAGTTTCTCAGGAGACAAATAAGATGCTCTGGTATTCCCAGCTCCTTAAGAACTTGCCACAATTTGTTATGCTCCACCCAATCAAAGGCTTTAGCATAGTCAATGAAGCAGAAGTAGATGTTCTTCTGGAACTCCCTAGCTTTCTCCATGATCCAGTGTATGTTGGCAGTTTGATCTCTAGTTCCTCTGCCTCTTCGAAATCCTGCCTGTACTTCTAGAGGTTTTCAGTCCATATATTGCTGGATCCTAGCTTGTAGGATTTTGAGCATAACTTTGCTAGCATGAGAAATGAGTGCAATGGTGCGGTAGTTTGAACATTCTTTGGCATTGAAATGCTAGGGACAGCCGAAGGCAGCAGGAAAAGAGGACGGCCCGACCTGAGATGAATGGACTCAATCAAGGAAGCCACGACCCTCTGTTTGCAAGACTTGAGCCAGGCTGTGAACAACGGGATGCTTTTGGAGATCATAGGGTAGCCATAAATCAGAAGCAATTTGACAGCACTTAACACACATATGTATGGAAAAGGAATTAAGGCACAGGACAAACAGCTAGATTGCTGGCCAAACTTGGTTGCAATCTTCAATAGATCATTCCTGTAGTTATCTGTTTATTCAAATCATTGATAATTTAAAAAATAGCCTTCATTTCAAAACAAGGAGCCAAAAAAAGCATCTTTCTTGTGTAGTATAAAACACAAAATAACATGTGTACAGTACTGGGTGCTGTATCTCAAAAAAGATAAGCAGAGCTGGTAAAAGCACAGATGAAGGAAATCAAGATGATTAAGGGGTTCGAATATTTTTTCTATGGCAAAGGGCTGAAGAGGCAGGGGCTTCTCACTTTAGAAAAAAGAAGAGGCAGAAGGGACATGACAAGGTTTATGCAATTGTGCAGGGAATGGAGAAAGTGGACACAGGGAGCTTCTCTGCTCTCTCTTTCCTAATGCTAGAATTTGGGGGGAGGGGTACTCATTGAAGTTGATAGGCAATAGGTACAGGACAGACAAAAGGAAACACCTCTTAATGAGTACTTAAAATGCTGAATTCACCGCCAGTGATGTCCACAAGCTTAGATGGCTTTGAAAGAAAGTGTGTGTGGGGGGGAGGGGGGGTTAGACTGATTTGTGGAGGACCTTCAGCCATAATTCATATTCAGAGACAGTAAGCCTATAAGATCCAGTGCTAGAAAGCAACATCAATAGAAGGCCTTGGCTTTTGTTGACCTTCAACCGGTTAGCTTCTCTGGGGTGCTAAATTAGATGGGCCATTGGATTGATCCTGCAAGGTTGTTCTTATGCTTATAATAACATCCTTAGCAGTTTTTTCTAAGGACCCTGGCATGTGTACTAATCTGTTCTTAAATTTCCAAAATCAATATGTTGTTGCTCTTCCTACTTCCCAAAGAGTGCTGAGAATTCTGAATTTAAAGGGCATCCATTATGCGTTTTGGGGTTCTGATAATAAATCAAAGCAGCAACTATTTTACCCCTAAGGACCGCAATTGCCAATATTCTAGCAGAGGTAGTCAAACTGCGGCCCTCCAGATGTCCATGGACTACAATTCCCACGAGCCCCTCGTGGGAATTGTAGTCCATGGACATCTGGAGGGCCGCAGTTTGACTACCCCTGTAAGCTTTCAGTTATCAATGCTGGGAAAGCCCTCTCCTGTTGGTGATGTAGTGAGAAAAGAGGCACAAGTTGGATAATGCACTTTCAGTGTGCTTTTGCAGCTGGATTTTCCAGTTCAAAATAGGAAAATCTGCTTCTAAAGGATATTGAAATTGCATGATCCAATGTGTGCAGAATGAGCAGGGCTGCTGGCTTCCAGCTCAGAGGCAGCTCAATCAGAAAGGGACTGGCAATTCTGAAACATTTATTCGTGCTATTTTTCAGTTCTTATCAGCTCACACTACTTGTCACCTTAAAACATGAATCCGGTAAAAAAAAAAAGGCCTTTTCGGAGGTTAAATTCAACCGGTGTGTCAGCCACTAGGCTAGGGCAACAGTTCTGCATATTTGCTTGTTAATGTTCAGTGATCAAGCATGTTTCTAGAGCTAGACGAGATGCCTGGATGGCTCGGTGCCCATTCATGGCTGAAAGATGCTTAGTTATTTCAAGTATAATTGCCCTTTCTGGTGGAGATTCAGGGAGGATTACAGGCTTCAAAGACAAAACGTATATAATAATATAAATAAAATGCGTACAACAGGCAAGTCATTAAACATGCAAAACCAGAAAACCATGACATTCTTGAGTGACCTGTCAGCCAGGACAGAGCTGTGATCAATGTTTTTTTGAATGTGGGTGGCTGAGAGAAAACAGGTTGGGGAGTTGCAGTGCATATCCAGTATAGTTTTGAGCTTCATAGCTAGCTAAGAAAAGGAACCTTAAAGCTTTTTAGGGAAGAAGTGAGATGAAGCTTCACAGACTTATACTGTCCATCTTTTTCTTTTTCTCTTTTCTTATTCTTGCTCCTTGCCCATCTATTTGTCAACAAGCACAGGCTACTGGTCTCCTGAGATCTCTTATTCAAAAGGGGGGGAACGTACTGTTACCCCTGGCTCTTCTCAACACTAAGAGACGTAGGTGCTTAGCAGTACTTAGCTACACAGGAAACAAAGCGAATAAGAATCTGCCTATTCTGTTTTACGAGTATGAAACAGACTCAATGGGGAAATTGTCCCCAGAGCTGTCCTTCTGGAACTCTTTTATTGTTGTAAAAGTTTAAGGTTGACTCTAAAATTGATTGGGGAAAGATGTGTGTGTGTGTGTTTTCTAAAGACGTTTCAAGCTCTGCCATAACTTTTTAACCCCCAACCATTGTTCTGCTTGCACCAGCAATAGATAGGGATTATCTCTGGTAAACAGTGGACAGGTGGAAGGGATGAAATGGTGATACATTTTAAAGGGGTGAACACAGTTGCTGCAAGGTGTGGATAACACTTTCCCCACACTTAATGTGAAAGTGAATGTAACAAGTTGGGAAAACAGGAGGCACCCACAAGAACTAAAATATCAGGTACATCAGCAACTATAGATACAGCCGTAAAATGGATAAGAAAATCTCTTCTTGTGTGGCTGCTAATCTTTACAGCATCCATCCATCCATCCCTCTCTCTCATGTGGGATGTGCCCTGACCTGGATTGCCCAAGGTAGCCTGATCTCATCAGATCTTGGAAACTAAGCAATGTTGCCCTGGGTTAGTATTTGGATGGGAGACCATCCAGGAAGTCTATGGCAGCTATGCAGAGGCAGGCCATAGCAAACCACCTCTGTTAATCCCTTGCCTTGTAAACTTTACAGCAGGAGTCCCAGTGTGGTGCTTGTGGAAGCCCTGGTGCTCACCAAAAAGAAGAAGAGTTGGTTCTTATATGCTGTTTTTCTCTATCCAAAGGTGTCTCGAAGTGGCTTACAATTGCCTTCCCTTTCCTCTTCCCACAACAAACACCCTGTAAAGCACGTGAGGCTGAAAGAGCTTTGATATTACTGCTTGGTTAGAACAGCTTTCTCAGTGCAGTTTTGAAGTTTTAGTGGGTGGGTCCAGAAGGGAAATTTTGCACAGCAAGGCTTCTGATTGGCCAACAGAGCGCTGGCTGGCTGTGCAGATTTGTAAAAACACTGCTTCAGCTGTTAGCACAACCCAAGGATCTTCATTATATGAATGAAGGTAAGCTGTGTCAGCCATTTTGTAGGCAGCCATTTTGTGGCTGGCCTACCACGCTAAGTTAGAATTCCGAAGGCACCTCAGGCTCAAAAAGGTTGGGGACCTCTGCCTTATCACACACAACCCTCCTCAGAAACGTTGAGAAATACAGGTGAAAAATTAAGAATGTGTGGCTATTCAGTGATACCTTTCCACAATGTGGTGGCTTTGCTCTTGGTTAAAAGAAGTCCTTGCATTATTGTCTCTTCTGATCCATGAATGGTTTAAGAAGGCTTTTTCTGAAAGGTCCATTTGACATACCGTTGCTACTGATAAAACTCTCTATGGTCTTAGATCCTCATGTCTGAAAGACTCCCAGGGCCTGATAGGATTTTGAGATCACCTCTGTTGGAATCTTACTTAGACATTTGTACGTTTAATTTATCGTCCATCTATTTACAGTTTTCTTTTCCTTGTTTGTTTGTTTTTTGCTTCTAATAGATATTAAGTGCTTTAATTTTGTTAACGTTCTGTCCAAGTCATTGGAAGTTTACACTGATTCATGGACAGGTCCATAAACCAGCTATTAGTCATGGTAAGGGGAATCTTCATATTCAGAGACAGTATAACTCTCAAAATCAGGACTAGGACACAACATCAGTTAAAATCCTTGGCCTCTGTGCTCTGTTTGTTGGTCTACCAGGGCATAGGGTTGCCAGCTTTGGGTTGGGAACTACCTGGCAATCTTGGGATGGAGCCTGGTAAGTAGGGGTTTGGAGAGGGACCTTAGCTGTATATAATGCCATAGAGGTCACCCTCCAAAGCAGTCATTTTCTTGATTCAGTCTTGGTCATCTGGAGATCAACTGTGATAGCAGGAGGTATCGAGGGGCCACTTGGAAGTTGACACATCTGCTAGGGCGACTGATTGGGTACTGAGTGAGGCAGGCTGTTTTACAAGATGGACTAGTGGCCTGATCCTGCAGGCCTCTTCTTATGTTTTGTCTGGAGACACCTGGGCCTATTCTGCACACAATAGATAATGCACTTTCAATGCACTTTAGAAATATATTTTCCTGTTCTGCACAGGAAAATCCAGCTTCCAAAGCACATTGAAAGTGCATTATCCTATGTATGCGGAATGGGCCCTGGCCTCTTAAGTGAGTTAAAGAAAGGGTGCTGAGGGTTCAGTTTGTGCATACGTGGCCAATTATTTATGGAATATGCTATGTGCCTCATTCCTGCAGCCCGGCCCCCCGCTCTCCTGTAACTTTCACAGATGTCTCTCTCATTCAGAAGATTAATCAGAACCGTCTACAAATGCAGCAACGATACAGCAAAAGGCCGTCTTTCATGGATCACTACTCCTGTGCAATCCCACGGGAAGGTATGCAGGTGATGCAGGGACAGTGGGGGAGGGGGGTTGCAGCATTCCAAGCCTGCCAAACAGTTGTTCGGGGTACATAAAGCTCCCATTCAAATGTCTTAAAACCTTTTCAAATGTACCCCTGGCAACCCTTTAAGGGCAGAATGCCAAGCAGAAGTCAAGGCTGCAATGACCAGAATCAGAGCTATGATAATTAAGAGCAGTTAGGTGATAGCTGCCAGTTTTGACAGAATCTATTTTGCAGGACTTCAGACACTGCAAATGCGGAACACCTCGCTTAAGGAGCTTGTGCAAATAAATTATTTCTCAAACAACAGCACCAACTGAGCCTCATTTCTTTTTGACAAATCAGATGCACGGCTTCCGCACTCAAAAGACATGGAAGTCACACGGCTACAAGCACTTCATGGCTGATCCTGATGTAGAAAACTGACAGACCAAAGGATTTTTCTTCTGTTTGTTTTCTCAGGCTAGCAGAACTACATATTTCCCAGGTAATATTGTTGCACTGAAATTAATTTTACATGAATTAGAAGTGGCAGGAGAAAATTTACCCTTTCAATGAAAGATAGCCAGAGAAATGATGGTTTGGAGTAAATTGACAATCTTACCCACTCCCACCCCACACACAAGCATTATTTTTTGGGGAGAAATCCCACCTTCATTCACTTGCACACTTTCACACGTCAGAGCTTTCTTAAACAGAGTTATACCATTGAAGTCAACAGGATTAGAAGGAAGTAACTGGTTTAGGGCTGCATCACTAACTTACTTTGAGCATCTCTGTTGATTTGTAGATTAGAAAGGCTGAAGCACATTTAAATGTACTTGCAGCACATAAGCAGATGACCATCTAGGAACAGGAATTTTACTTACAGACATATTTTTTGTTTCCTGAGCATTTCTATAAATTGTGAGTGCATGCATTCTGTCTGAAGTGCCTTTTTCTTAATCTTTCATATACACACACCACAAGTACTCATCTACTCTTTTCAACATGGCTTTGTCACAGTTTAGTCTCTTTCATATACTGAAGATTCTCTTGAAGATAGATTCAGGTGGGTAGTGTGTTGGTCTGAAGCAGCATAACAAAATTTGAGTCTGATGGCACCTTTAAGACCAACAAAGTTCAGCTACTGAATCTGACAAAGTGTACATGCACACAAAAACTTATCTGTAACTGCTCCTGCAGAGCGGATAAAATAAAGCAGTAAGGGCTGTGTGGGCGGAGAAAGGGCGGGGCCTGTCCATGATAAAAACTTGGAGGGGCCAATCAGGAGCTGCCAAGCAGCTCCTGATTGGCCCCTCTGGGTGCCACTCGGGAGCCAAGTGGCCAATGGGGAGGTGCACATAGTGGCCACTTGGCCCGCCCTGGACTGGCCACTCCCGGGGTTTGACACAGGGAAAGGAGCAGGGACGGTGCGTTGAAGACGCGGCGGCCCTGCACCTTTCCCGCCCCCAACCCAGGCCGCCATCTTGCTGTGCCTACCGCCGCCCGCCTCCTGTGGTCGGCAGGGGGAGACCGGCGCCGCCTGGGAAGTGCCACCTTGCGGCCCAGCCAAGCCGCCCGTAACTCCTGCCACCAATGCTCAGGTAAGCCCCCCCAAAGCCACCCTCCCAGCTCTTCCCCCCACCCCGAGATGCTGCCAGATCCCTGCTTTCATAATTTCATAATGTTTCATCATTATTGACCTGGTGCAGGAAACCTTTGAAATGGTGGCAAGCCAGCAACCATTCTCTTCCCCCCTCCTGATACATCCAGCCTTCTTTGTCTTGTTTACAGTGTTGTGATTTTATAACATTACTGCATCAGACTGGAGGGAGGTGTTTCATCAGACTGGAGGGAGGTGAGTAGCGGGGTACCTCAGGGCTCGGTCTGGTACTTTTTAACATATTTATTAATGAACTAGATGAGGGGGTGGAAGGACTACTCATCAAGTTTGCAGATGACACCAAATTGGGAGGACTGGCAAATACTTTGGAAGATAGAGACAGAGTTCAACGAGATCTGAACACAATGGAAAAATGGGCAAATGAGAACAAGATGCAATTTAATAAAGATAAGTGTAAAGTTCTGCATCTGGGTCAGAAAAATGAAAAGCATGCCTACTGGATGGGGGATACGCTTCTAGGTAGCACTGTGTGTGAACGAGACCTTGGGGTACTTGTGGATTGTAAACTAAACGTGAGCAGGCAGTGTGATGCAGTGGTAAAAAAGGCGAATGCATCACATCAAAATCACAAGATGTCATAGTCCCATTGTATACGGCAGTGCTCCCCAACCTTTTTGAGGCTGGGGACTGGCGGCAGCAGGGAGGGCAAGTGCCGCGCATGCACGATTTTGGCTGCGCATGCGCAATGCGCGTGTGCAGCCCTGCTTCCCTCTGCCCCCCGCCCCACAGTAAGAAGCTTCCCTGGCCGCAAGCTAGTTTAGATTTATGTATTTATTTATTTATTTAGATTTCTATACCGCCCATTTCTTTGCAGCTCTGGCCAGTTTACATAGAACATTATAAATTACATGAAACATTATGCAGACTATATCATCAAAACAACTTTCAAAAAACATCTAAAGATTACAAAACCAGAATTACACTGATTAAGGTATCATAGTTTAGATTTACAAATACACTGATGTATTTGTCGACCATAAAGGGGAAAAAACGGTCTTTCCATCCTGTGCAAAAAAAAGCACTAGGATATCGGACTTGTTTGCCTCAAAAAGGAGCTAACTGCAGATAGCATTTCAAGTCGGAGTAGTGAGAAGAGACAATTTAATAGTAGCAGCTTTCCTCCTAAGATTTTTAGCTTTGGAATGTGTGAGAGTAGAGGTGATGTTCTCTCCCCCATGTCAATTTGGCCGCATCTCAGAACCTGGGAAGCCAATCCCGAAATATGTGTAAACGCTGTCAACTGAACCAGTTCTACGAGTGGGAAACTCTTCCTGGAATCAGATTGTGGCTTTTTCCTTCATACGGCAAGGGTTCAATGTAGTGCTGAACACCAGCTCCCTTGTTTTCTGCCAGACAGCACATGAGATTCACATGGGGGGGGGGGGAGACATTTATTTGTGAAATCATTATCATTTAAAAAATTTCTTCTTTTTTTTAAAAAAAGCTTATCACTCGGTAGTCATTTCAGGGCCTTTGTACTGTGGGAATTGGGAGCAGGATGATGACTGATGGAACATATGCATGAAATAGTCTGCCAGTTCTCCATTATCATCATAAACGAGACCCATCAAGATTTTCATTTTGAAAAAGCCTCTCATTCTGGGCAGATATTCCTAAGAGAGACAAATCCCGGCAGCCCCATGTTTATGGTGCCAAGCAGTCAAATGATTTAATGCTAACCATCAGCATGGCTAATCTCCTGACCCAAACAAGTAACTCATTTTTACAAAACAGTTTTGCTGAATAGCTTGTTTTCCCTGCAACTCAATTCCTTTATTTTTCTCCACTGCCCAGTTCCTTGGCACCTTTTCTGGCCTCTTGGTGCCAGTTGCTTGTGTTTGCAAACCTGTCTGCTTTACATAAACAAAATAACTTTGGTATTGCGCTGTATCACACATGCATCCTGTGTCTTCTTAAGACTTAACTTCATTTCTCCCCTCCCAGTGTAATTTTTTATGTGGTAGGGCCCACTTCCTCTTCCCGTTGATGAAACTGAGACAGTACGTGCCTCTTCGGAGGCCAGACTACCTAGAGGAGAGGAGCCTTGAGAGAAAAGGCAGACATTCTGGGGAAGAAAGTGATTTCACAGCTGAGTAATCCTCGCAAATCCACCTTATAACTCCTATCTCTGTAAATACACAGCGTAAATCTCAGTCAGTTCTTCCCATATCTCCTTGAAGATGCCCAGCTGTCTTCAAGACAGTAGGATTAACAGTAATGCAACTTCACTCTCCCATCCATAGTGTATAGGGGACAAATTGGCTTCTAACCCCTTTGGAGGAATGGGGTTCGGGGTGGAGCTAGGGTTACCAACAGGCCTGGAGAAAAACAGCCTATCTCTTTAACGTGACGTTATTCAGGCGAAGTTATTCACCCCCATGCTGTGAACAGCTTCCATAGATTAAGCCAATCTCTCTGATCTTGGGGTTAGCCTGGGAATCTTCAGGAGCCCGGCTGCTCCTCCCTAAGGTCTTGCTGGCCTGGGATGGGGCTGATGATGTCACCACTAGCCAGGATCTCCTCAGCACCCAATGGAGACTGAAGGCGGTGTAAGAGTAATTCCCCCACCCTGGCTGTGTTGGGAGTGAGTTCCTAAATGTAGAGGGGACCTGTAGATCAGTCACATGAACACGTATGAAGCTGCCTTATTCTGAATCCACCCACCAAGGGTAGTATTGTCTATTCAGACTGGCAGTGACTCTTCGGGGTCTTATACAGAGAGGTCTTTCACGTCACCTTCTACCTGGTCCTTCTAATGAGATGCCAGGGGCTGAGCATGGGGCTTTCAATATGCAAAGCAGAGGCTCTTCCATTGAACTAATGATCCTCCCCAGTTAATAACACTGTGCCTTAAGTTGATCCAATAGAAGAAGAGCTGGTTTTTTGAACCCCACTTTTTCTACTGGAAGGAATCTCAAAGTGGCTTACAGTTGCTTTCCCTTCCTCTTCCCACAACAGCCAGCCTGAGAGGTAGGCAAGGCTGTGAGAGCTCTGAGAGATGCGACTAGACCATGGTCACCCAGCTGGTTGCAGGTGGAGAAGTGGGGAAACAGCATCATAACATAAGGTAAACAAAAACACCTATTATTCTGCTCAGAAGAAGATTCAACTTACTTATAATTCACACCTCCACCAAGCCAATAATATGTTCATTACATTACTATGGCTCTTTTAAGCTCACTGATATCCTGTTTGCATTCTATTAGCCCTTTCCCATACTTTCCATGGCAAGTCAAACTCCCACGGGCCTCTCATTTATTTATTATATATTTGTATACCACCTTCCCTTGAGGCTCAGGGCAGTTCACATGGAACGTAAACAGTACATAGAACTTTGATTCCGCGTAACAAATAAAATGTGGCGCAGAGTGGTAAGGCAGCTGCCTGATAGCTTTGCCCATGAGGTTGGGAGTTCAATCCCAGCAGCCGGCTCAAGGTTGACTCAGCCTTCCATCCTTCCAAGGTCGGTAAAATGAGTACCCAGCTTGCTGCTGGGGGGTAAACGGTAATGACTGGGGAAGGCACTGGCAAACCACCCCGTATTGAGTCTGCCATGAAAATGCTAGAGGGCATCACCCCAAGGGTCAGACATGACCCAGTGCTTGCACAGGGGATACCTTTACCTTTTACCTTTAACAAATAAAATGGCCTGCAACAAGCATTGGCATTTATCAGATTATGGATACCGAGTGGAACTGATTTCATCCATATTTGCGGAACCAATATAGATTCCAGTGGCACATTTGAGACCAACAACGTTTTATTCAAGGCATGAGCTTCTGTGCATACGCACACTTCCTCAGACGCAATGTCACGGAGCGGAAGTAATCAGTTCAGACTTACAGACAAAGTGTAGGAGTAAATTTACATACAGCATAATGAAAATGGATAACAAATTCCACAGATAGATAGGAAAAAACAGGAATTTGGATTGGTTTGTGTTCTCTTGAGATTGAATTGGCAACCATTCATTCCCTAGCTTAACATTTTGTGATTGCAGGATTTGTGCAGATCTTATTATTGTGGCTAATAGCTACTCATGGGTCTCTCTTCCATACATTTATCCAGTCCCCTCTTGACGCTATCTGCTTGCAGCTGCCACCACTTCCTGTGGCAGTGAAAGGACTTCCTTTTATCCGTTCGAAGCCTACTGCTCATTGATTTCACTGCGTGCCCAAAAATTCTTGTATTGTGAGAAAAGGAGAAAGGTACTTCTTTCTATCCCATGTATAATTCTGTAAACTTCTATCATGTCACCACTCAATCATTGTTTATTCAGGCTCAAGAACCCTAACCTCTTTAACCTTCCTTCATAGGGCAGCTGTTCCATCCTCCTAATCATCTTAGCTGCCCTTTTCTGCACTTTTCCCAATCCTGTAATATCATTTTTGTGATGTGGTGACCAGAACAGTACACGGTAATTTTTATTTATATTTCAGTTTGTATCCTGCCACTCCTGGCAAGGCTCTTGGTAGGCAGCAATAGTTGACCCAACATGAAAATCCCCTAAAACAATATAAAATCCCTCCTTAGCAGCAAAAGTTCCCACCTAACCCCTGGCTCAACAGACCTTTTAAAAACAGTGTTTCAGGGGCTACGGGGGGGGGGGATGATGGGGGGCCCAGATCTAATAGGAGTGGCCTCAACCAAAGACCTGGTGGAAGAGCTCCATCTTGCAGGCCCTGTGGAACTGAGAAAGTTCCACCAGGGCCCCCAGCTCTCCTGGGAGCTCATTCCACCAGGTAGGGGCAAGGGCTAAAAAGGCCTTAGCCCTGATCAAGACCAGGTGGACCTACTTCAGCCTGGGGACCTCTCCAATGGATTCATACCTGCAGAGTGCAGTGCCCTGTGGGGAGCATAAGAAGATAGGTGGTTCTGCAGACATTAGGGGCCCAGACCGCAGATGGCCCTGAAGGTTAACACCAGAACCTTGAACCTGCTCTGGACCACAATGCAGCTGCCTCAGCACAGGCTGGATGGGGCCCTCCAAGATGTTCCCATGAGGATCCTAGCAGCTGCATTTTACACCAGCTGTAATTTTTGATGTCACCACTGCTAGTAATTTTTATAAAGCATTCTCCCAATAATGAAGCCTTCATTCAACAAAAGGTGTCATGCCACAAATTAAAAAGCCTAGTTTCAAACATCTTTCCATGGGGTCAATCAGTCCAGTACAGTCACTGGCTACATCTTAGCTATGATCTCACCTGTTGCATGTAGAATAAGGTGACCAGATTTTAGCATTGGTAAAGCGGGACACCATTGACCGGGGGGGGTTCTTGATTAAAAATTTGGTCTATAATATGGAGCAACAAAATTTTTCATAGAATGCAAAAATAGTATTGCAATATATATGTGTAAAATTTCAACATAAGTACAATTTGCCAGGTACCGCCAGATGTCCCTCCAAAAGTGGGACAATCTGGTCACCTTAATCTAGAACGGATACTGCAACTGAAGGGCAATGACAGGAGCATCTTGTGCGTGTGTAAAGTCCTGCCAAGCTGCAGCCGACTTATCACAACCGCAGCAAGGGGTTTTCAAAGCAAGTGAGAAGCAGAAGCGCCATGGCCTTCCTCTGCTGGTCTACCAGCCAAGAACCAATCCTGCTCAGGTTCCAAGATTGGGTTATACTGGGCCCCTTTCCCTCCAGGAGCATTTTATAAAAGGTAACTTGCAGGTGAAATTTAGGCTTTGCTTGATCCTAGGGAAAAGCACTACGGCTGCAATGCCCATTTACTTGTAAGCTCCACTGAGCAAAGTGGGACTTGCATGCAGCTGGAATTCGGCTTTTACACTTGTCACAACGGCTAATGGAGCAGCCAAGGCATTTGAGCTGTAAAAACATGATTTATACAGCAACCTTAAAACACACTCAGCACTCCCGGAAGACATAGATAAAATAAAATCATGTTTAAAAAAAAAATCAACATTACACTTTTTTAAAAGGAGGAGGCGGCAGCAAAGGGGAGGGAAGAAAATATTTTTAAAAAACTTTGACTATCAAAAAGCACCTAGAGAACAAGGGGTGCAGACAGTTTGCAACATTAATATTATTATTTCACAATGATACAGCACTTGAAGTATTCCAGGGACTGCAGACATATTAGTATTTTGGTGATTTTTACAACTTGTCCTGCCAAATTGGTCCCCTTTATTTATTACAGTCATACCTTACCTGTCTTCCTCAGAGAGCATATGGCAGCATACCAGGTCCCAGAAGTCTGCTTTATACGGACTGTTGGTCTATTGTCTACTTTGAACCGCAGCAACCCTCTAGGGCAGGGGTTGTCAAACTGCGGCCCTCCAGATATCCATGGACTACAATTCCCATGAGCCCCTGCCGCTGGCAGGGGCTCATGGGAATTGTAGTCCATGGACATCTGGAGGGCCACAGTTTGACGACCCCTGCTCCAAGGTCTCAAGCAGAGGTCTTTCATACCACCTACTGCTTGATCATTTGAACGGGAGAAGTCAGAGACTGAATGTGGGACTTTCTACATCCTAAGGAGTAACTGCTCTCAAATTAGGGGAGGGGGGTTTGTAGAGAAGAAACTGAAAGGAAAGGTAAGACTGATCAAATCCCTTTGGGAATCTTGGAGACTATTTAAAACTACAATATTGGAAGCTCAAATAAAATGTATACCACCGGTTAGAAAAGGTACGTGTAGGTCTAAGAAAAAGCCTGCATGGTTAACAAATAGCGTATTGGAAGCAGTAAAGGTAAGAAGGATTCCTTTAAGTGGCGAAAGGCTAGTCCAAGTATATAAGATAAATAAAAGGCTTGGGCCAATAAAATGCTAGTCGGTGGTCAGATGGATGGAAAGGGACTATGAGGAACAAATTGCCAAAAAAAGCATAAACATTTGTTTTCCCAAATACATTTGTAGTAAAAGAAAGAAAGAAAGAAAGAAAGAAAGAAAGAAAGAAAGAAAGAAAGAAAGAAAGAAAGAAAGAAAGAAAGAAAGAAAGAAAGAAAGAAGCAACCAGGGAGACAGTGGGGCTTGTGGATGACTAAGTAATAATGATTACTAAAGAATTACAGGGAAATGGCAGAGACACCACTGAGGGACAAATGAAAAACCTGACAAATCACCAGGCCATGATGGCATGCATCCAAGCGTTCTGAAGGAATTCAAATGGGAATTTATGGATCTCCTGACAGAAAATATGCGATCTACTGCTAAAATCTGCCCCCATTCCTGAGAACTGGTAGCTAATATAAGCCCCACATTTTTAGAAGGTTGCAGAGGATATCTGTGAAATTACAGGCCCGTTAGTCTAATGTCAAGACCAGGTAAGTCAACAGAATCTATTAAAGACAGAATTAGTAGGCACAGTGGTGAAAAAAGCTATTGAGGAAGAATCAGCATGGATTCTATAAGGGGAAATCTTGTCTCACTAACCTTTTTGAGTTCTTTCAAAAGGGGAAGAAACATGTTGACAAGAGTGACCCTGTAGTTGTTGTTTTACTAGGCTTCCGGAAATTTTTTTGGTAAAGTTCCTCCTCAAAGGCTTCTAAGTAAACTCAGCAGTCATGGATAAGAGGACAAGCCCTCTTATGGATTAAAAACTGATTAATGGACAAGAAGCAGGGATAGATTCAAGTGGGTAGCCGGGTTGATCTGAAGCAGCACAACAAAACAAAATCAGAGTCCAGTGGCACCTGTAAGACCAACAAAGATTGATTCAAGGTGAGATGGAGTTGAGAGTAAGCCATGAAGTGGCTAAGTTCGCAGGTGACACTAAGTTGTTCAGGGTGGTGAGAATAAGGGAAGGCTGTGAGGTGCTCCAGGGGGATCTTTCAAGGCTGGAAGAGTGGGTGACAACCTGGCAAATGAGAGTCAACACAGGCAAGTGCAAAATAGCCCCAAATCCTAATTACAACTCTACGCTGACGGAATCCAAACTGGCAGTAACTGGCTTAGAGTTGTGCTAGATAACTCACTGAAATGCCAAGAATTATTAGGAAGGGGATTGAAAACAAATCAGCCAATATCATAATACCTCTGTATAAATCTATGGTGCGGCTTCATTTGGAACAGTTCGGCTCACTGCACCTCAAAAAAGATATTATAGCTTTGGAAAAAAGTGCAGAAAAGGGCAACTACAATGACTGACGGAACGCCTTCCTTATGAAGCACCAATAAAGAGGTTAGGGCTCTTCGGCTTGGTGAAGCATCTATTGAAGGGGTGACATGATGGAAGTTTACAAAATGATGCATGGGAACGAGAAGGCAGAGAAAGAAGCTCTTTTCTCCCTTTCTCACAACACAAGAACTGGTGAGCATAGTGGAAGAATCTGAATGAATTCACTCCCACAAAGAGATGACAAATGCTGAACCCAAAAATATTTGTGCAAGATGCAGTTTGAGACTTTTAACAAGCATGTGCTTGAAGATAGAGATTGTTACAAGAAGATGTATGGCACAGAAATGCTGAACATTCTACAATAGTATTGGTTGAATTGTAATTATATACAGCACAGCTCCTGCGGAATTAGGGACTGAAGATTGTTAAAAGAGGACTGTCCCTTTAAAATTGAAAGGTGTATGAAATTCTTCACTGTTGATTAGCTTTGAGTGTGCAGTGGAGTGATATGATTATCAATATTTTATTTTATTTATTTATTTATTGCATTTATATACCACCTTCCCTAAGGCTCAAGACGGTTCACATGGAATGTAAACAAAGAATAATACACAGAACTCTGTGACTATATCAAATAAAGGCAACAGTAATAATAATAGCAACAAACAGAGAAAATAATACTCTAACAGTAAATAGTCTAGCAGCCCCATGGTTGACTAGCATATGGGTTCAAAGGAGGGAGGTTTGAGCCCCCGAGGACATTGTTTAGCTTCGGTCGACCTCAACCAAATGCCTAGTGGAGGAGCTCCTTTTTGCAGGCCTTGTGGAACTGTTTTAATATTATTGTTTAACATACGGTATTTGGATTTACTAAAATAAGTTTCGAAATATTATCACCACTCATATAAGAAATTAATAGTAGTATAGGCTTCAGCAATTTATATTAAATAACTTGTTTTGCAGAGTATGTTCCTTTTGCCCTGCGGATTCTTTGGACAGCTTTTAGCACCGTGTTCTCTTCAATATTGACAGCTTCAGAGGTAGGACATGGCAAGACGGGAATCTCTCCATGCCAAATTGTGGAGTGTGTTTGGTCGAGTTCACCTACCTTTTTTGGTGCAGAGGTGAAGCCCGGAAACCCTTGTAGATTTCACTTCTTTCCCCTAAAAGCAATGTGTAAACACACTCCACACTTTGGCATGGAGACATAACCATCTTGCTGTTTCCTACTTCTGACGATGCTCACCACAACTACTGCCAAAACGTCAGGAAGTAAAACTACCAGACCACAGCCACGCAGACTGGAAAACTCACAGCAACTGGCTTTTGTTGCTTCACACTGAGTTGCAGTGCTCCCCATAACCCCAAGACTTCGGCCTTTAGACCTGCAAGTCATTCGGGTGAATCATGAGGCTGGATTCTGGCCTCCATTGGAGTACAGCTTTAATCGGCTTGGTATTTGTCTTGTTCTGAAGCTCATGTAATTTCCTATGGACTCCTTTACAACGAACCAAATTCATTCCTTGCTTCAGAAGGACAGTGTAGTGACTAGCAAACTGGGGTCTTGTGGCAGTGCGAAGACTAACACAATCCTGGTGAAGCATAAATTTTCTCTTGTTTATTGTTGTGCTGGAACAGACTACTGAAAACTAGGCCCAATGCTTGGCCTAGTGTCTTCATTAATCATGTGCTGATATGGGGGTGAGGGGGGATGTCATTACGCAGTGAGTTAGTTGTTCCAGGTGACAGCAAAACAACCAAAAATGTTTCTTAATGCCATACACGTGCGTTGCAGACCATATATTCCCATGCATAACTAAGAGAGCAGCTCTGATCAGATCTTGTTGGTCTGAGGTGATACCAGACTTGAATCTAGCTGTTCTACTTGCAGAGCTTTGGAAACAGGTCTACTGAGGATCCTACTTGGATGCAATGGGGCTCAATCCCAGGAAAATGCTGAGTCCTCAGCACTGCATTGTAGCTTAGGGAGAAATGTTTATTATTTTGCTCCCCTCCTCCCAGCTTCCTTCATTGCCTGCCTTCCAGGGGAAGGAGGGGGGCTTTCATTCACATTTCCTTGCAAATGCCAGCTTAGCCCTTTCCTGTTAGGGACAGCCACTCTGGGCTGGTATTGCTGCCGTGCTCCATGAACAGAGAATCCCAAAACGGGTTGAATTTGACTAGTATATTGTTGATGAAACTCTTGTAGATTTCACACACACACACACACACACCAAGCAATGTATACTGGAAAGAGGCTGTGTAGTACACATTTTATTTTATGACTTTTTCTAGATTTTCCTCCTTCACCTTTTCAATCCCAAACTTCAAAAGAAGAGATAAAGCAGGCAGCTTTTCAATATCCAAACAGTTTTCGCCCTGAAACTGAAAGAGGATCATACATTTCACCCTCACCATCCTGTTGTGAATGAGGTAGAAAGATGGGGACCTTCAGCAAATCATTAAGCAAAGTTTATGGTTGAGCAGAGATTAAGTCTAAGCTTAGCATCATATCCATTCCACTATACTGTCTTCCTCAAAATAAATGTACCACCATTTTTCACCTATCCATAGCCAAGTGAATGACGCAACCGCAAATTATTCCAAATTGAATGAATATACAGTGAAATACTTTTCATCTGCCAAATCCTAGTTTTAGATCTCTGACGGGCCACCCCTCCCATATTTTGGGCTAGAAGATGTTACTGTTAGCATTTGCGAGTGTCTAGCAATGTAGTCCTTGGTGTAGTGGTTAAGAGCGGCGAGTTCTAATCTGGAGAGCCGGGTTTGATCCCCCACTCCTCCATGTGCAGCCAGGTAGGTGACCTTGGGCTAGTCACAGTCCTGTCAGAGCTGTTCTCACAGAGCAGTTCTGTCAGAGCTCTCTCAGCCCCTCCTACCTCAAAAGAGTGTCTGCTGTGGGGAGAAGGGAAGGTGATTGTAAGCCGCCTTGAGACTCCTTCAGGTAGTGAAAAGCAGAGTATAAAAACAACTCCATCTTTCAGAGGCCACTGAAATCAGTAGGCCTAGGGGGGTGTATCTCTGCTCTGGACTGCATTGCAAATACAGATGCTTGGGGCAGGAACCACAGCAAAGACTCATGCCTCTCCTACAATTGTTTTGATTGTCATCATGGAGAAAGGGTACAGCCCACACATCATCCCTGAACCTGCCTTTAGGATTGTTCTATATCATGATTTAACAGATGCTAAACTTTGCATGATGTCTGTTATCTCTGTATAGGCAAACATTACATAATCTCTTTCACCTAGGCCATTAGGAGGGAGGGATTTAAAAATACATCTCTTAACAAGAATTAAAATGAGGAAATCATGCGTTTCCACCTAAAGAACTGAGCCTCCCCCATCAATAGACACACACATCATGCTGCCTGCCCAGAGCGTTTTTGGCCTGATATTACACGATCTTCTCCCTGTGAACCAAAATTATTGGTCCATGAGCGTGAAAGGGACCCAGCTTTTTATGCCATAACCATGACATTTATAAGAAAGAAAAATGCCTTGGCACTAAAAAACAGCCCACAGTCCCAAACCCGATTAGAAAGAACACACCAATGAGAAACACACAAAAAAAGACCCCCCCCACCCAAATAATACAACATATACAGCTTTTGAATTCTACAGAATTCTTCATCAGACTCTTTGTTAAGCAAAAAGGAGAGATGTTTCCAATGTTCCTTCACCCCAGTCACATTTTTTAAAAAACTTGAACGATATTGTTTTAATGGTCAAATGACAACAAACAGCATCCCACTGAAACAATCTTTAACGCTTTGCTCTAATATTTCAACAACAGCCTATTAGGCGGAGACTATCCGGGGCCTGTCCAGTCTGTCCAGACTCTGCTTCCGGCCCCAAGGGACCAGGGCCAGCCCCCCTCAGGCCCGTCCCCCACAAACCCGGCAATGCCAATGGCCCCCATTTGGCCACTGGATGTTGCCAGGAACGGAGCTTGGTGTGAGGGGGTTGCTAGCCTGCTGTGACCTGCCCAAGTTTCCGGGAGCCATACAAGCAGGATACACGGCCCTCTTGTGTTCCCCGCCCATTCCCCAGCCCCCCTCCTGGCTGCTCTTGCTGCTGGCTGAGAAATACCTGCAAACCTCCCTCTTGTTCTACATCCAGACCTATTAAGAGTTCTGGAGAGTTCAGAAACTCGTACTGTGTTTGGGTCATTTGGGTTGGCTTTAATAAAAAGTAGTGGGTTGGAATCACAAACAGAAGAAACAGGATAATTTTCACCTTTTCCTCTTCCTGCTGCAGATTCCTGGTTTGTCTCTCATGCTATCCCTGTTTGATCCTGGCCTCCCCATGGACAGCATTTCAGGGAGATCAGTGCACTGCGTGGAGGAGGAGCAAGGTGGATGCTGGGAGCTCTGGCCAAAAAGGAAGGTAAAAGTAGAGCCAAAGGGATATTGATTGAGGGACAAACAGAAGGAGAAAAATAAGAGTTGGTTTTATACCCAGCTTTTTACTACCCGAAGGAGTCTCAAAACTGCTTACAATCACCTTCCCTTCCTCTTCCCACAACAGACACCCTGTGAAGTAGGTGGGGCTGAGAGAGTTCTAAGAGAACAACACTAAGAACTGTGACTGGCCCAAGGTCACCCAGCTGGCTGCATGTGGAGGAGTGGGGAATCAAACCTAGCTCTCCAGATTACAGGCTGCTGCTCTGAACCACTACACTTGCCACTACACTGATAGACCACATTACTATTGAAAAGTACTTGTGTACATAGACAGAGCTTTTGTTCTATAGATCACGTTAAACATACTCCTGGATTGCACTTTTTGATCTGATTCCTGGAAGGGAGGCTGGATTCACCCCATAACAACATCTGTGACCAATTCAGATTTGCATCAATTGCTTGCATGACTGTTGGCCAAGAGCCAAGTGGCACATCTTGATAAACCCAAGGAAAGACCACCCTCCTGCCATAGTGGCCAGGTGGGGGATTTATTTCTCCCCAACAGTGACCCAGAACAGCTCACGTTGCTCTCCTCTTCCCATCACAGCCCCTTGAGGTAGTACTGAGAGTCTGTGACTGGGCCTAGATGCTTCCACAGCAGAGTGGGGATTCGAACTTGGGTCTCCCAGATCTTAGTCCAGCACTCTAACTTCTGCCCCACAGTGACTCTCAGTGGCTTTGATGCCTTTCCCTGTTCTAGTCTGTGGACCTGAATAAAGAACTATTTCATTATGCAAGGCAAATCCAGCTTGCTGCTCAGAATTCGCCCGACTGAAGCCAGTTCTAGTTCTGGGCATACCTGTAGCAGACCTATTTCTAAATGTTATTATAATTGATGAAACAAGGTCAGTTTAATCCTCTCCTTGCACACCAGCACACCACCCCTCCCTTTGGAAAAATCACCTAGTCACAGAATCTCTCCATCCGTTCTAACCCGGTAAAAGATGGGTCGATCTCTGTATTCTCAAAGCAATGATGCTTCAAATCACGCACCAGAAATGAAGGCTCATTTATTTCATTTTTAACATGCATACCCAAACCTTTAAAATATTTAATTTCCCTTAGCCATATGGAAAGGCTTTATTAATTACTGTCGAAAGCATTTATTTATTTATCCTGAAAATGGTAGCTCTCCCCCTTCAAAAGAGTCAGGGTGGTATGTTTTGTTTCCATGGACCCGGCGCTGGTCGCTGTCCAGCACTTAGAAAGAACCTGAGGTTGGAGGGCCCTCCAGATGTCCATGGACATCTGGCATTCACTGTCCATGGCATTCGCTGGCAGGGGATCATGGGAACTGTAGTCCATGGACATCTGGAGGGCCGCAGTTTGACTACCCCTGCACCTACCTCATATTTAAAGTCTTCCTTTTCCTCACGTTATCTAGAAGGCCAAGGAAGCTTAAAAGGAGGATTAAAACTCGCAACCTGCTTTTGCAACTACATTGATTTCAGACTCAACCCAAAGGACGGAGTTCATTCAGTTACTCCTCCAAAGAACACCCTTTAATCTTTGCACACTAATTCCGAGTCCCAAGCCAGTTTGCCTTCCTGGTCATGTGGCAGAGGGTGACAGGCGGCTAGCAAGGAGGGCTAGCAATCCTCAGTGCATCTGAGACCCCAGCATCTAGCAGGCAGCTCAGCTCCCAGTTCTGGTCTTGCACTCCTTCTCCTCGTCCTGAAGGCCAGGAAGCCCCCACAGACTGCCTTGGTGCTGAGCCTACAAACCCAATTCAAAATGCCCAGGGAGAGAGAAAGGCCAGGCAGAGCCCACCCATCTTGGACACCCCCCTCTACTTCCCCTCTTCCTCATCTTTGATTCCAGCAAAGTCCATATTGCTCACTTCCAGCCAACCCTCTCTACACACCCAAGCTCAAGTCCTAACACCTGGCCTCTGTTAGATATGAGGTGGGGCTCTCACTTCCTTTCCTCTGTCCCCCAAATGTCCTTGGCCCATGCAAGAGTTAACCTGCTCCCCACTTTCTGCCCTTGGAGTTTCAGTCATTCCCGTCCATCCAATGAATGCAGAAAGGCTCCTGTGGAAATGGCTGGGAGGGGGGGGGATGACTCTCCACTGGCAGCGGCAGCACACAACCCCCCCCCCTTCCCCTTCCATTCATGATCTTTATCACAGCTGGAAATGGGTGGGAGGGTGAGGGAGCTGCCTGGCATCTCTAAGGCATCCTACAAATGGAAGGGGATGGGAGGACCTCACCTGCCCCCCCCCCCAAGTCCAGGACATGGTCCACCCAGCCTCCCTGGAGTGGGTTCCTTCCTTCTCTTCCTTTGCTCACCTGGAAGTCCGGTGCAGACAACAAGGGGGAAGGGGACCAAGATCACCTGAGGCACCCTGGAGAGTAGGCCAGGAGGGGAGGCGACCACCTGGCTCCCCGCTGGCCTTTGGCTCAGTCCACCCCTCCCCTCCCCTCGCCCCCCCCCCCCCCCGTCCAGCTGGCCCGCGCTCCTTACCGGCGTCCTCCTCGTCGAAGCTGTTCATGCAGGGGAAGTAGATGGCCAGCGCTTCGAAGGAAGCGGACAGGCTGAGGCGGCTCTGCGAGCGCTCCATGAAGAGCCCCGAGCCCGGCGCGCCGCCGGGGGCTTCGGCCGCAGCGGGCGGCTTGGCCAGCTTGGGCCCCGCATTCTTCACTCGGAGCACAGCCCGCGGCGTCTTGGCTGCTGACGGGCGGCCTCAGGGAGGCGCGCAGGGGCTGGCGGGCTGTGGGGCAGCGGGACCGGCGGACCTCCAGCCACCCGGCACGAAGGAAGCGGCGGCTGGTGCTGCTGCTCCCCGAGGATGCTGGTCCCGGAGAGCCGAAGGCTGCGGCGCGGCACGAGAGGGCTCCCGCTCCCTCCCTCCTTCCTTCGTTGCTTCCTTCCTTCCAGCTGCTCCGCGCTGCTCAGCCCGAGCGAGGGATGCGGCGATGCAGCTGCTGGGGAGGCGAGCGCGGCTGCCTGCCGCTGTCCTTGCAGGGATGCCCGAAGGCGCTCCGGCCACCTGCTGCTCGGCCCGCTCTCCGCCCGGGGCACGCGCGCCGCCAGGGAGGGAGGGAAGGAGGCACGTCCGCCTGGGCTGGGCTGGCCGGCTGCGCTCCCTTCCGCTGCCCCCCGCTCAATGGCCCTTCATTCAGCCCCGCGCGCCGGGCGGGGGCGGGGGCGGCCGTGAAGTCATCCTTGGAAGGCGGCGCGGCCAATCAACGGCCGGCGGCGGCCGAGGGGCGGGGGGAGACGCGGCCCTTAAAGGAGCCCCGCGGCTGGGCTGGGCAGCAGATGGGGTCGCCGGCGGCCCCAAGGAAAGGGACTGCGCTGGAGCCCCCCTCTCATTCCGGAACATGAGGATGGGAGGGGGGAGGCTCATGCGGCAGGTGGGATTCTTTTGCCCTGCGCATGCCAGTTCGGTGCGGGAGAGAGTGTCTTTGGGCATGAGCAGAGTGCTCTTGTCATGTATACGCGTGCGGTTCAGACCTCGTTCCTTACTGATGCGAGCGCGGCCAGAGTGATCTTTCCTGAACCGGCCGAGGCGCGCCGGAGTTGATGGGAAAGTTCCAAGTTGCTCTTGGATTATTGCAAACGGCGCAGACGGTCCAAAGGGGCGATCGGCCTTTCCTCGAGGAGTGTTGTGTAGGGCCGTGCCACTGATGGCGATGTCAGAAAAGGGTTGCCAACCTGCTGGTGGTGACTGGAGATCGCCTGGGATGACAGCTGCTTTCCAGGAGCAGAGATCGGCTTGCCAGGAGAGAAAAAAAGTGGACGATGCGCCGTTATGCCCATTGAATCCCCTCCCTTCTCCAAACCCCACCCTCCCCGGACTCCCCCCTCCCCCCCAAAAAAATAAAAAACCCCAGCTATTTCTCAATATGGTGCTGGCAACCTATGCAAAGTCATGGTGGGAACTGGAGGGCTGACCCTGAGGGCTGTGTGGTGAACTGGCCAGGCAACATGCAGGGTAGATTTCCTGCTGGGCCACTGCTGCAGGGGGCCGCTGGTGGCCAGCTGCAAGCCGAGCCAAGCAAGTGCTAGTGGGCCTGGTCCCCTTCTCAGCAAAGGTGGTTGGCACAGCCTAGCAGCTGTTTCCTCTGGCACTGTGAGGGTGCAGTGGGTGACCGAATACCCAGGGCCGATTTAGCCATGTAGCACCAGCTACAGGCCCTGTGCTTCCCAGGGCCCCACGTTTGGTGTAGTGGTTAGGAGTGTGGACTTCTAATCTGGCATGCCGGGTTCGATTCTGCGCTCCCCCACATGCAACCAGTTGGGTGACCTTGGGCTCACCACAGCACTGATAAAGCTGTTCTGACCGAGCAGTGATATCAGGGCTCTCTCAGCCTCATCTCCCTCACAGGATGTCTGTTGTGAGGAGAGGAAAGGGAAGACGACTGTAAGCCATTTTGAGCCTCCTTCGGTTAGGGAAAAGCGGCATATAAGAACCAACTCTCCTTCTCCTTCGTGGTGCCTTCCCCCTCATGGATCAGGGCCATAGCCTCTCTCCTCCCCTCCCTTTCCCTTTTTAAGGGCACTTGAAGAGATGCCCCCTTCTACTATGCCCCCCCTCTGCCTCCAATCTGGCTGCTCCTGCCACAAGTGGACTCTGCCAGGGCCCCACCAATCCTTAAACTAGCTGTGGTGCTATGCGCCCTGCGAATCCTTAAACCGCTCCTGCTAATACCCATTCTTGGCTGCACTGAATCACATGGCCCTGCAGTGCAGGCTTGCACCAAGAAGTGCCAACTTCCTGTTGAGGCCTGGAGATCTACCAGAATTACAACTGATCTCCAGACTACATAGCAGAAAATGGAAGCTTTGAGGGTGGGCTTTGTCCCATTATACCTGCTGAGATCACTCTGCTCCCAAATCACCAAGAATTTCTCCCAATCTGCAGTTGGCAACTATACAGCAAGGGGTGCCCAACTTGCTCCAGGGCCCATTTCAGTTCCCAGTTCACTCCTCCTGGTTGAGGGGGTTGAAGCAGGACAGGGAAGGCCAGGTTCAAATGCTTGTTCAGCCACAAGCTCACTGAATGCCCTTGAACTAGTAGTCATTGTTTCTCAGGCTGACCTACCTTACCAAGTTGTTGTGCAGATAAAGTGGGAGGAGAGGGACATGGTCACTGCCACGGTCTTCTTGGAGAGATGTAAAGGAGAATGTATTGCATTCTATCACACCAATTGTTATAGATTATGTATTTATATAGTTTTTAGTGAATTTGCTAGATCTGGAATCCAGGGCTTTGATTTGCTTTTTGGTTTTGCATCCTTGTTCTCTTATACTGTTTCTTTTGCACTGGTTTCCATTGTGTAATCCACCTTGTCTCTGCAAGAAACAGAGACTATGAATGAGGCAAGTCACTAAACAAATTACACACACACACACAAAATAAAATGCCCGGGGTTCTTTGGGACATACTGACAAACTGCTGTTGTTTTCATAGAATCATAGAATAATAGAGTTGGAAGGGACCTCATAGGTCATCTAGTCCAACCCCCTGCACAATGCAGGACACTCACATCCCAATCGCTCATCCACTGTAACCTGCCACCCCCTTGAACCTTCACAGAATCAGACTCTCCGTCAGATGGCTATCCAGCCTTTGTTTAAAAATTTCCAAAGATGGAGAACCCACCACCTTCTGAGAAAGCCTGTTCCACTGAGAAACTGCTCTGACTGCAATTTCCTTTAACTGCAGTTTGTCAGTTTGTCCCATAGCACTGATACGCTCCATTTGGGATGGGTGTGTGTGTGAATGGATAATATTGTGGTTCTGGATATAGTCTTTGTCCCCGTCCCCCCCCCCCCCGCACTGAAATACTCATTCAGTTCCTCAAAGACCAAAGTCCCCCTCCCTCTTTCTTCCCAAAGAAGCTCATCCTGTAAAACTAGTCAAGACAAGAATGCCATCTTTTAAACTACCACTTGTTTCTGTGTTTCGAATAGCCATTTCATCTATCGACGTTAGCTCCTTTTATGTATCTGTATGAT